>NC_141263.1:12932500-14280000 GCF_054856545.1 Hippocampus guttulatus
TGTCTCTTTTTTTCCTTACAAACAGTACAGATGGCAGATTTCACCAACCAAATTGTAGATTACGAACTGCAATGATCATGTTCTGCTAGTGTCCAGCAGGTGGCAGAGGTGTTCCCGGTTTTCCTGCTGCGCACCTGGCATCAGAATTATTGGGACTATTTAAGGACCTCATGGACCCACGTCAAGCTGTCGGATAATTACGCCTTGCTCAAGTGATTGTTCATGTGCATTTCGTCTCGATGCTCTCTTATTGCTCTTGTTCTGTTTTTGGCTCATCCCGTGATTTGTTTTCTCCGTTTTTTTGGCTCTTGCCTTTGCGTATGTTCTTCGTCATTCAAGCAAGTAGTTCTTGGTGTGTTTAAGTGTATCCATGGTTTATTCTCCACACAGTTTGGTCTTTCTTGTACTTTAGTTACAAACTATTTTAGTTCGTGTTTTTTCCTTACCTTGTGCAAGTGCTTTTTGTTTTCTTTGCTTTATTCCTCGCTTGTTGTCCAGCGTCATTATTTGTACTTTGCTGGGCTTGCGGCTATTTTTTGTAAATAGATAATTTTGTTAGATCAGCTTTCCTGAGTCTACGTTTGTAGAGTTAGATTCTGTTTGAAACCTTTCGGACGCCTGACACAAATGCTCATGTTTAGCTATTTTTCAACAACAATACAATTGGGGTTTGTACTAGCGCTTTGAGAATTGGAATTTTGGTGGAGGTGTGTTTGACAATCTGCAAAACTAAAAAAACAAAAAAAATAACAAAAAAAAAAAAGCGACTTTCAACTTAGTCATCGTAACCTCGCCCCCTCCCCAAGCCATGGACGAGGGGTAGGAGAGACAATAGAAGCGTCAGTCAAACAGGCCATCAAGTAGTTTAACTAAATGCACGAGTATATAAATTGTAAATAAGCCTTTGTCGTGTTTTAAGCTTTTCTGCTGAGGTAGTGGCTTTGATATCTGTGGGTAGAACATTCCAGGGCACAGGAGCCCAAATAGAAAATGCTCAAAAACTTGCGGACCACTTTTTGGCTCTCGGGATCACTTAAAAGACCATCGTTTAGCGAGCAAAGGCTTCTAGACGAAACATACAGTATCACTAGGTCAATGAGATAGGAAGGTGCTGGGCCGTGTCATATTTTACAGGTACAAAGTAAGCCACGACAGCTCTCAAGTTGACCGGGAGCCAATGCAAGTTGGTGAGTATCGAGGTAATGTGAACAAACTTTCTCATCCTTGTCAGGAGTCTAGCTGCAGCATTTTGTACAGACTGCAGACTTTTAATACTAGACAGGGGAATACCAGAGTGCAATACATAACAATAATCAAGGTGAGACGTAACAAATGCATGGATTATGATTTCTGTGTCACCAGCAGATAGAACTGAACGGATTTTCGTGATCCTGCTGAGTGGAAAAGGCTAAAGAACATTTATCATGTCTCAGAGTGGTGTCCTGAAATGGGTGCTGATGATGAGCAAGGCCAATTGATCAACAGCTCAGTTAAGAAGCAAAAAATTGAAAGACATGCATTGTTTAATCTTGAGGTGTGCCTGAGATTAAAGAAATTGCGCGGGTTTTTTATTTCCAGCGCCATGTGAAATGTCATTGGGTACCATCTGCGTAACAGTGAAAACTAATGATATATTTACGTATAATGTGACCAAGCGGAAGTATGTAGATGCTAAACAATAAAAGACTAAGTACCGATCCCTGTGGGATTCCACAGCGTAACATTACAAAACTCAGACGTTGCATTGCCGTGAATTACTGAGAAGTACTTTGAATTAAACCAAGAAAATGCTGAGGCTGACACACCAACTTGTATTTATCAGGAGTCTGAGTCCGTATATTGGAGAAGTTCATTCGTCACTTTAGCAAGGGCCATCTCTGGTGACCAGTTCATGGTGCAGTCTGCCTCCGCCCAACGTCGCCGGGAGAGGCTCTAGCACCCACCACGACCCTGTTCAGGATGTCTTCTCGAGTAAAAAGATTTACATTTCACACTAGTATGTATCTGTCAATGTATCTGTCTGTCTGTCCGTCGGTCCATCTGTCCATCGATTGATCTAGCTATCTATAAATCTGTTTTGTTAGACCACTTACCAGTTATACTTCATCAATCACTATTATTTGTTCAACCAATGATCAAGTATACATCAATTTATAAAAAAAAAAAAAAAAAGAAAAACAACAACAACAACATCAGGTTATTGATAATAGGAACACACCATGTGTCTAAATTGATTTGAGCATGTTGATATTTTTCAGCGTGTACAGTCTGGGATTATTTATTTACTGGACCAAATATCAGTTCCGATATTTATATTTTAAAAATACATCTATTTGCTACAAATATGGCTCAAAGGCACGGATCTCCTAACTTTGCCTGCAAAGCTGAATTCTCGCAGTATATGTGAGTTAAGAAAACCCTAAGAATGCATCCTGTTCTGAGCCCAGCAAGATGGCTCTTGCTAGGTTAGGGATCTCCCACCAAAGCATTGAAACATTCAACATTATAACCCATACGATATAGTTAAAGATCCTCCTCTACCAGCTATACTTGGGCATTTTGTATTGTCCTTTTAAAACACCAAAAATCATATGAATAAATACGAAATACCGTATATTACATTTTGAAAGTAACTTGCCCATCATTGGTTCAATATCATCAATCCAATGTTTCCGCATTTAACAATCATCATAACACCCATGCCTTTCTGTTCAATTATAGTACCTTCTTCTACAACACTTGGAGTGGTCAGCCCATTCAGGGATCATTTGGGCTCTCAGGTCATGGTATGATTGGGCTGGCCCTGAAATCAGTGAGCTGATCCCTCGTCTGTCCAGCTTGGTGGCTGACATGCTTGACTTTTCATCTCGACGGTCACATACGTAGATTGATGACTTATGACCAAGAGTGTATGTTTGCTGACCTCCAGCAAAGTGAGTGACACACAATTAATCCAATCACACAGAAGAAAAAGGAAAGGAACGGGATCAACTTCAAATAGCCGTCAGACAAGAAGTGGGAAAAGGCACTCTATTATGGCCATTCATAAAGGGGAATGAAAATAACCCGTGTGTGAGAAATGATGGGCCACAGCGAGGCAAGGGCTGTGAATTTACCACAATTACCTGACAAGAACACCAAATGCTGGAGTCAATAGCGTCAGAGGCTATAAATTATGTCACAGAAGATGCTTCATGTATATTTGAATCTCAGTGACATTTGAGTGGAGAGACATTTGGAGTGATGGTGCCGCTCACACCATGGATCTTGATCCACATCCCGTTTTAGCACGCTTCATGATGGTGGAGACACGGACGTGGTTGCATCGTGGCTCTCAATCAATGCGCTTGTCATGATTGTAAATTGGCCATGTTACCTTTGCACCAAGACATAACATTCTCGATGATCCATGGCTCATGTCTGTGTGGCTGTCTTGGGCGCAAGCCCTTTCCCACTCCACATCCAATAGTGGGGTCAGTGGATACTAGAAACAGGCCCCTGAGTATGCATAGTCTCTGATACACAGTTAATTAACATTCATTTCTGAGCATGCATTAGCCATGGCCATCTATTTATGGGTGGCTCTCAAATGCAGCCACTACAAAACAGCGCTCTGCAATTAACCCCACATAATCAGATAGCGGGCTAGTGTTGTGTTCCTGTTCGTCCTCCGGCACATGGCCATTGGACGGGGGTTTCGGAGAGAGGATGAGCCCATTCTATAGTTCAGAATGGCTAAGCAGATTAAAACCTCATATCAAACATGATATTTACAGGCAAAGCTCGGAGGAGAGTGCCCCTTTTATGTAGAATGGGGGGGGGGGGGGAGGCTCCGGGCTGGGCTGTTAAAGCCTTGTCCCTTAATTGTATTCTGGCTAAGTGGGATGAATGGTGCTTTTTAATCAGACCACTGACGGGCCCGTGTGTTATAAAAGTAAAGAGATGGTGTCTGATGGTTAAGATGCTGAATGATATGCTTTTAGATCCAATATTCTAATGCATTGTGCTCGGGAGTGTGAAATGCCCTGATGTTGCAATTTTGTGCTCATGTTTTTAAAAATAATCATAGCGACTATGCTTAATAATGCCTTTTCACGATTGCTTTTAAGTGTAATTGGGTAAACATCTTTAACAATGCTGCATTATAACATAGGCCTCCATTGACTCAAAGAGTCAAGGTTCAGCTCCTCCTAGTGGCTGATCTTTGCTATGTTTCTCCATAGCTGGTCTGCACAGCAGAGGTTTTTAACACATCCCATAGTAAATTGTTGCCACTTTTATATTCCACTCGTAGCGCTACTCCTGGTGTGGTGGGTGGCAAAAAGAGTAAGTGAAACCTCTCTGATGTAACCCGACATGCTCACCATATAGAAAGTAATCCAGACCCTATAAGCCTTGCTGTTGAAATCATTCAAGTCCATTTGAATTTCATGGCTAATCAAATGGAGACAAGGTGTCATTTGGTGGGCAGGGAAGAGGGGAAGAGTGAATCCCTTTTCCCAAACAGTTAATCCAACTTTAATCCCAGTCATTAGGAATTAGACATGCAGAGCTGTCCGGCCGTGCCTCTAAATTACAATCAAATGGTTAGCAATTACACAAATTATTGATGGGAGATCCTTTTTTTTTTCCAACTTGCAAATTAAGGCTATTAAGGAAGGCTCCTTTTTAATGCAAAAGTGACTAATTAACCACCGGACGGGAAATCTGCTGCCCAGATATCAAAAAAAGTTCTCAGCACACATTGCAGAAACACAAGGGAACCAATTAGTTTAATTATCAAAACAGCTAATTAAAATTGCACAGTTCCTAATTAGTTCTTTGCTTTTGCCTCTAATTGACAGCATGGAGATAAATGGGCTGCCGATGGAAATGGGGAGAGAAGAAAAACAGCAGAAACTTCGGCGGAATATTTATGCTGACTTTATCTCCGTCTGTGTGGCAGCCCTTGAAAGTGGAAAATTAATGACCTTAATTCCCAAACTGTTTTTCCTCTAACAGTGCTCCCCTCTGTGCTCCCGGTGCACGCTCCTTTGTATGGGCCTGCCACCCTGCCAACTGCTGGAATGGGGAAAAAGGGGGTACTTGGGGGCGGGTAGGAGCCACGATTCTCCTCCTAATGTGACAGCTCCTCCTGAACAATGAAGGGAGATGAAAGAAAAGAGCAGATGTAACCACTGGGAGTGTTGCATCATGGGACTGCAACTCCGTTGGACTTTTTTTTAGGCATTTCTGTCATCAATGAAAACACAAATTTTGAACTGCACAGGAGTAAAGATAAAATGCGTGTGATGTCCCACTAGTACTTTGATTTGAATGTTAAATTAATTCAAGTGTTGACCCAAAGCGCCTGCAACTTTCTATAAGCCCTTTTGTTGTTTTGTTCATACCACTACTGCAAACACATTGTTCTACCGTGTACCTGTATGGTACGACAGAACTAGTACTTGTGGCATGTACTCGTAGCAACTCTAAAGTATACAGTTTGCCTTACACGAGTTTAAATGTGCCATAAAGTGAAAGTCAAGATTTTTTTTTTCTAAATTCATAATACGCATTTGAAGATAACTTCTGAAAATGTAGAAAGACTGTGCGCGATGTAGTACCAAACTGTGGAGGTAAAGCATTAAACCATGTTTTGGACTATTTTCCGTTTTCCAGATTTTTTTGAGGTGTGGCTAAAACTGAGGTTATGCTCACATCCTTAAAATCTTCCCTTCACTGTTTGAGGGCACCTCGTTGGCAGCTGTGAGTGTGCACACCTAACATTGAAAAAGGTGGAAGTGTGAAGAGAGTAAAATAATGGCACACTTAAAAATATGCAATGTTGAATTTACTCAATTTTATTTTGCACAAAATAAAATGATGTGGATCCAGATATATTACTTAAAAAAATGAATCTGGATGCACACGATTTTATATTATGCAACAACTTGAAGAAATAAAATTAAGGTTTTTTTTTTTCTTTCAGTGCAGGTGACGAAAAAAGGCTTGATTTGACATCCAGAATGTGGATCGGGGCATCACGGTGGTGCAGTCAGGTGACTGTCAAGATCCTGTCCTGTTTTGCTTTTTTTCCTCAGTCTCCAGCGGGAGAGTGGGCGTTCCCTCAAGAGCCACACCTGACACAAATCTGGCCTCGTTACCGACTGCCTTTAAAAAGCCATGCCGTGCCAACTGCTGCTGTCTGATTAGCCTTGCTCACGACTCTTGTCTCCATGTGCTCAATTTATGAGATGATCCTGAATGTTATTTGTCTCATAGCTTTTGCATAGTTGTTCATAGTACTTTGGTTCTCATAAGTATACTTTTGTACTCTTGTTTCATGTTCATTGTGTATTGGATTCGCTTGTCCTTTGAACTGATGAGCAATTTATATTTGTCTCGTTCCTTGTCTTTTGCGAGCGCTTTTGGTTTGTTCTTGCCTTTTCCTGGTTCTTTGTTACCAGCGTCCTTTGTTGACCGTTGTCAGTCTTGCATTTTGGTTAAGTCTTTTTGATCGAACATTTTTTTTTGTGTTTATGCCTTTGCAATCCTCATTCTGTCCAAAATTTTTCCGGACAGCCACAATATACTACTTCGAGGTCACCTTGGAGCGCCTCATTGGCACGTTGTGGAAAAGCCACTGGAGCGTTTAAGGCGTGAAAATGTAGTTTTGTGGTGGAATCAGAGAGATGGCTCAGGTGTTGGCTGATTAATAAAAGGCTTCACCAAACATGAATTCACTGATTATTTTTATTTTCCTTTAATAGCGCCACCAACACCATAACAAGGGTAACACTTTGCTATGGTCACTCTGGTAAGACTTAAACATGCAACCGACACCACAAAACAAATATAAAGTACATGGGTGAAATGAGCAGCACAAAAACGGATATTTTGTCGACGTAACAATAAACATGAAGCCACCATTTATGTATTATTCGCATCCTCCTGAAATGCGCCAACATAAGGCACCACGGAACAAATATTAAGTCCGTGAATAAGTCACCATAATGCTAAAACAAGAGCCGCTCGCCGCATATTGTGTGGAGCGAGCTGCGTGCGTGGGAATCATTTCACCATAAATCCGTATTTCAAGGAGGTCTCTTGCTATTGTTTGTGAAATGCACCTTTCTTCTTCTTGGTCATAGGCTCTTCTGTTGTCTCCTCGCTGAGCCTTTATCCATGTTGCGAAGAAATTTCCAAATCTTTCTGTTGTTTTTGTCACTCATTTGACTTGCTTGTGGGTTTTAATATTAGCGTTAGGCGATCGAGAGACATAAGTAGACGTAAGTACTTAAAAGGAAGTACGGTTTTTATTTTTTCAAGTGTGTGGCAAAAGGTGGTTGGGGACCATTGATTTACAAGAAATGTATTTTCACTTTACAGGGCCTTTAACTTTGCTTGACCCGTGTTGTCATTTTCCCGCGTCGCTCATTATCCTTTGCCTTTAGCCAGCATGCATGTGACATATGTGCCTTCTCTCGGCGCATTAATTGATAGCGATCAACTAATCAGTTTACGTGTTAAAAAATAAATTACATTAATGCGCAAATTATGCATCAACCCGGGCCAGATAGGGCAGACCAGAGGGCGCATAATGTCAGGATCATTCAGTTAGGTCTTTGTGCATGCAGTGTTAATGGACTCAGATTTCCCCTGCTCTGGTTCCGATGCAGTGTTATACGTCAGGAAGCCGGCGTAAGTGCAAGAGCCAAAAGCCTTTTTGCAGAGCCCCATTAAAGCCAGTGAGGTAATAGCGGCCTTTTGCATGTCTTTTGTCTCATCTAGTGGAAAGGGCATCTGACGCCATGCGCATTTTAACATTTGACTGAACTCCCGGTTGAAAATGACTAGATATTAACCTGGCCTCCATCTATACAGGCAGAAATGGGTTGCCTGAAGAGATTTCAGAGTTGAAAGTGTGACGTGAATCCACATCTCGTCCGTTTTAAAATTACACCCCGCAGTGGCAGAGGCTCCTGCGCCGCTGCCAGTGACCTAACAAACACACATCTCCCACTAATTGATTGTCTCGTGTTTTATTTATGGCGCCGTAGTAATTAGCGGACAGTATAATGTAAGCCATTCATTAGCACCTGGCTACCGCTATGGATTTCATTGCTTTGTCTCCTTTGCACACATCATTAGGGAGAAACAAAGGCTGTAATTTATTAGCATGGCTTCTGATAAACATTCTTAAAGTCGGTGTGCCTTTAAGGAGGAACACAAGCCTGTAAAACTTTTGTCAGCATTTGCCGCAGAATATGTTAAGGAAGAGCTGTATAAATTTAATTTTAATTGTTTTGTACACACGCCAGTGAAAAGGAACTGATTGGATACAGTTCACAGACAGTATATTAATACGTTATTTTCATATGTTAATTGCTTTGCATAATCTCTCCCCTTGCTTGGTTTGGAAGTACCTGGCAATGAGAAGGTAGCTGAGGAGAATAGGAGACTCCAATTTACATAAAACCGGCTCCTCTGAACATTAAATAATAATGCATCTGGAAGCCGAAGGTGTGTTCAGTTAGCAGAAAGCACATTTATATAATTTATAGTCCAGCTGTTTCAGTGCTTTCGAGTCCATTTTCCTCCCTGCCTGCTTTTAATGAAATCTTGTTACCGGAGAATTGACTGAGTGAATTGAGATTTTAATCCCATCGACGTTCCCGCATGAGAATTCACACTGGTGGGAACTTTTAATGGTGTCTTGTGTAATCAGACGACACTTGTATTCAGCTCCCCGCAATAATGAATCTCATCAAATGTTAAAGCTGAGGCCACGAGTGAAGGGCTCAAATTTCAAGGTTTTTTGACCATCCCCATTTGAGAAATTCCTCGGGGAGTGTGCGATTACTCAAGTTTAACAGTTTATTGCCTCATCTTTCAATGGCCACTGAAGCACAAAATTCTCATCTAGGTTGCTCTTTTTTTCCCCCTCCACTTGAAGAACAGGCCAATATAGACTGCGGAACAGCTGCTCAGATCCCGAGGAACTGCTGTTGGCACTGCAATGTTATTAGCTGCCACGATCATTGTCCACTCACTGTGTCATTTCAAGAATGAAAAAGAAATTACGTGACTCAAATCACTGGACTGGTTTTAATTGTCGACACTCGACAGTTTCTTTTTTGATTTTTTTCACAGCAAAGTACGACTCTGGTTGCACTTTTGACATTGCAGCAGCACGTTACAGATGTGAGGTAAAGCCTGTATAATAAGGAATAATGACAACTAACTCCCCCCTCCTCCGCCCCGCACGGTTTAGAAGTTCACTTAAGTGCCCTGCTGTTGTTTGCACTGTCCAAGGTAAAAAAAAATAAACATCAAAGGACCAAGGTATTCTTTCAAATTGTTATAGCAAATATAAACATTTTTTTTCTGTCCTACTGCAAAATGTGATTAATTCACATTTGCATCATGAATCTGATGGTCATTGTGCATATACGCGAAACTTATGCACAGCGTAAGAACTTTTATATGCATTTATTATCGAATGAAACCCAGGGCGCCTTGCTAAATCGATAGCCGATACGCAAAACCTTGCCATGGTTTTATTTTGTTTGTTTGTTGTTGTTTTTTTTTAACTTTTGCATTGTCTTGGTTCAATTTATTTTGATAGATTATCATGTTTTCCTCATATGACTTTTTGTTTCCCAATCAGCTCCCATCAGCTATTCGTGTCTTGTCCAGTTGCACCTCATTGTCTCAGTTTGCTTAGTTTGAGTTCCCTGTTTTCGTCTGTTTCGCATCATTGCTGGCGTTAGAGACATTAATAAAGTCAGGTTAGGTTCCCTTCAGCTTTGAGTTTATTGCTTGAGTTTCTTGGTCCTAGCTAATTTGGTATTTTGGTAATTCCGTGTGCTTTGTTTGTTTTGTGAGGAGAGACCGTCATAACTCTGAAAACAGCAACAACATAATGATACCCTCAATTCAGAGAGTTATTGTCAAAAGTATCCACTCCAATACTTGTTTTCAAATATTTTAAGGCTACAAACCAATTTTGTGACTAATTACAGTGTGGCTATGGTTTTTCCAATTCAACATAAACCCAAACAAACAAAAATCCACAAGTCATTCTTTGTAGGAAAAAAAAATATTGCGAATATCTAACATTTGTGGCAGTTTTGTTGGAATCTCTTTCAGGTCAGATGTGTAATGCGATGCTGTTTTGTATTTGAAAGACAAAACGTGACCTTTGAGATTAGAAGGGGTGGTGCTTCTCGGGGAGCTGAAGAGAAACCCTGCTGTCGTGCACCTCTTGTCTCTTTGATTGCTCTGTAATGAGACGTTGTGGTCACTGAGCACACTGACACGCTGCTGGAGAGCCACCAGCTCTTACCGCCTGCTACCGGAGGCAGGCCTGTGCATGTGTGTCTCTTAAGTACAATTGACAGCTATCTGTGAAACATCATGACGGAGGTGTGCACGGAAACGCGAAGGCAGAAAGCAATGTGTGTCGCAGCATATCTAAAAATAAAGCGACATGGCAGTGATGACATTGTGTTGTGGTGCAGTAAACTGTCACCTCTTATTATACGGTGGTACCTCGATTTACGAGTGCCCCGATTTAATCTGAGGGTGCTTTAGCAGCTAGCAGCCTTTTGTGGGCTTCAATCAAACCCTAGTTCATTTTCCTTCCCGGTGCAGTTTACAGGATTTGGTCAGGTGTGAACACACCAACTAAATTGGCAAGTCCAAGAACATTTAGATGAGGTCTTAACAAGCATGGTTACATAACTGCAGGCAAGAAACAAAGTAAACCGATAACATAGCGGTTGCGTCTTCAATTTAGCACATGAGCGGGTAGGATGTGTTCTTTTCACCATGTATAGAGAGATATTAGCTATACACCGTAGCGTACCGTAATGTGCCTTTTGTACACAATACGGTGACAATCCAAAGACAAATTTGAATGCCCCAATTTCTTAGCTTTTTTAATCAAAAAAACAACAAGATAGAAAGGACAATTTAATCCAAAAGAATCCTCTAAAAGACCAAATTTGGAGAAAATAAGAATTTCGCAGGAAATTGTACAAAAAAGTCAAAGGAATGTTTTCGAACAATCTCCACAGCCTATCAGCTGCAGCTGTTGTGGAAGTGCAATATTAATAAAGGTGCCATTTGTTGTACTGGGGCGGCACGGTGGTCGACTGATTAACACGACCCCTTCACACTGCAGAGACCAGGGGTTCGCTTGCGGCCCCGTCATTCCTGTGTGGAGTTTGCATGTTCTCCCTGTGCCTGCGTGGGTTTTCTCTGGTACTCCGGCATTCCAAAAACATGCGTGGCAGGTTAATAGGGCACTCTAAATGTTACCTAGGTGTGAGTGTGAGCATGGATGGTTGTTCGTCTCTGTGTGCCCTGCCATTGACCGGCAACCGGTTTAGGGTGTCCCCTGCCTACTGCCTAAAGACAGTTGGGATAGGCTCCTGCCACCCTCGGCAGGATAAATGGATCAGATAATGCACTGTATTGTATTGTATCTTAAAAATATCTTACTTTCAGTGTGAAAGCTGTCTCAATTGCCATGAGGAATGCCTACAAGACATCATTCATAGCTTGTACTATCATGGAAAAAAAATGACAATCAGTAAAATGTTTGCTTGCATATTTGGAGTCGGGCAAACTTTTCACTTGAGGTGGCGAGACAAGGTCGAGGCCATTCCCGGCGACTTGAACAGGACTCTGGTGAGACCTTGTTCCCAGAGACATCTTTAGAGATCCGCTGAGGATCAATCATGAGCAGGCCCGTCCCCACGAGACCCTTAGTAACAGCCGCTGATTGCTTTCTGCCGTGCAGGCCGTTAAGTGGAGTCTGGCAATGGGCTCCAGGACAACACTTAACAATCAATCAGAGGACACAACCACTTCTCATTGCACGCCACTTCTTCCCCTGCATTACACACAAACAAAAATTCAGGTGGACACAAGTGACACTTAAGAATCACCAGCGGGGTGTGACACACGATTTGGCAGCTGGGTAACTTTGGCCACAGTCATTACAATTTGGACCACCGTGTTCTTTGGGCTTGTTTTGTTATTTTCAAGTAACATAAGCTGCTGTGCCTGCTCGGGATCTATGCACATGCTCGAACGCTTGAAAAGCACTTCAAAAAGGTCGTGAGTTCTGCCAAAAGGAAAAACGACTGTTCAACATTGTAGAAATGTTGCAAAAATGGACACAAAAGCTTTATTTTACCATCATGTCAAATCAGTTAAGGTGAAGAAGTTAGTCTGGTTAAATTCAACAAGTGCAAAATGTCAGACAATTAAATGCATGTCATATTTTTCTTATTTCTCTAAATCATCAATGTAATTGACCGTCAATACGGTATTTTAACAATCACTTTCGCTTTTTCAAAAATGTTGATTTTATTGAAGAAAACCACCATCATGTCCCTTTTTTTCTTTTATTGCAAAATTACACAAAATGCAGTGTTCCAAATTATAAAGCACAACATTTTAGATTGCAGGGAAAAAAAAGGAAATCTGTAGTATTTTGTCATTACATCAAAAAGCAACAACAAAAAACAGTAACTATGCCAACCAGAAAACAAGTCACTTTCATCGAACTTTTATGTCTGCGTATTCTTTCTGGATGTATCTCATTTGAGGACGCAAGCATTGTCCCCCAGAGTTGCTGTTTGCTGGTAGACTGCTGTCAACCCTCATAGATATTCCTTTTAAGGATGCTCCGTGGGTTCTCAATAGGGTCAATGTCAGGGAATGATGGTGAGTTTTTCTCCCTTTGTAGCTTTAATGGTAAAATTTGGAGCGTGGGATAGTGGGTCGTCTTGCATGAGAATGATTCCAATGCGGAAGGCCCAGTTTTATACCATGGCACTGATGATCAGTTAGCAATCATTTTGCGGCGGTTCTTTCACACCGTAAGGGGCAGGCCATCTCACGCTTCATTATTGCAGTCAAAAGCACCACTTCACTGCACCACCTTCTTGTCAACGTTACAATCTTGTTGGGACACAGTGGCCATCCATGAACCATCCAAAGCTCCACCCATCTGGGCCATCAAAAGTAGCAAAACATCAATCACAGTTTGATGGTTGGTCTTTATCTCTTCCTGTGCCCACCGCAAGCCTTTCTCCATGTGAGATTACTTTTGGGTATTATAATACAGCTTTGTGCTGAACTACAAGCATTTTGTAAGATACTGCATCAAGAACCTCTTGGAACTCTGGATAGATCTGGAACGTTCAAATAACTGCTGGCTTTTTAACATCTGCGCTCGTAATCCAATGCAACAAAAAGGTGTTAACTGGGAAGAATTTCATAAAACCACATCACAAATGTGTTTTTGATAGATTTTGTGTATTCACAGCCCACCACTGTGTAGCCCAACACCCTGCATATTATTAAATATTCATTGGACCAAAAAGTCCAAATAAATTGTGAGCTATATTTTTAAGACATCATTAGCATATTTGGTATTGTAGTCATCCAAAACCAATTGAAAGGTACTGAAGTTACAATACTTTAATAATATGGGACTTGAATAAGAAAAAAAGAGGCCATGTGGTGCAGTGATGACGGAAGCAAATTTGGGCCCACGTGTAGGGGTTCGTTTTTTTTTTTTTTTTAACCAAGAAAAGGGGGGGAATGATTTTCTAATGGCTCTGTATGTATTGTAACCTCAATAAACGTTTTGAAATGCAAGCAAAATTGTTCCACAGTACCTTGTTCAACTCATTTCAGATAGAGTCTATCAAACACTGAGCATTAAAAAGCCCAGACATCCAACAGCGTTGTTGCCCTTGCGTTTAAGTTTTTACAACTATTTATTAGTAAGTTCACTGCCATCACTTTGTAGCGTTCTGTTGTGTCATTAATGCTGCATTCATTCTTGTAGCATCGTCACCTAGCCAGTTTCTGTGGTTGATCAGTGTTACGGCAGGTTTTTATTTCTCAATGACTTTCGTAGTCATTAAAACTCTTTGTGTCATTTTCTGTATACCGTTTGTGGCTGAAGCACGAGAGTGACGTCAACGGCAGGTTTCACATTCCTTCTTTGTCTGTAACACACTTGGACAATAAAAATGTTTTTTTTTGTGTGATTATCATCACGCGTTCAATTTTCAAGGATCCTGTAACAAATTGCTTATTGGAAACCTGATCAATGCGTACCAAGAAAATTTGGAAACAAATACAGCGATTGAAAATATGACCGTTAAGTGCTTTGTGTCTTGCTCTTGTAACTAGATATGCAATAGAAAGTTTGCCTATTGATTAAGGCTTCCATTGACTTAATGAACCGTCAACCCGCCATGCATGACTCACCAATATATGTACTAATCTCTAAAACGGATGTCTGGCCGTGGTTCCTTTTAAATGAATTGATCCACTCAGCTCTACCCAAATGGGGAAATGGGCAAGTATTGATATGATTCTTGACTCGGTGATGGATGTGTGTGATGGTAAAACACGAGCTGCGCCGGCCCTCCGGCTCTGGGATTAGCCGACATTTAGAGAGCAGCTTTACTGAAGCTACTCAAAAGACAAAGCGATATCATTTGTGGCAGTGCCTATACCCGGCCCTCTTATTTGTTGCCCAGTTGTATGCGAAAAGAACATCACAAAGGAAAAGTCCTCTCCCCATTGTTTTGGTCCAGAAGTGTTACGTTTTCATGTCAAGAATGATTACACATGAAGGGCCATTTTGAATGCGAGTCACTTTAAGGTTAAATCCATCTCTGCAGAGGAGAAGCGCAATCCCATCAAGCTTCACAAGAGGTTCACTGTGGGTTTTATGCGATGTTCAGACTGCATGGCAAATATTTATTGAAGTCAGATTACAACCAGTAGAGACTGACATGTCTGCATGGCTCTCTACAGACTAAATGCATTAGCTGACGTTTGGAATCTTCATGTTCCTTCACGGGAAACTTTCTTTTTTAAGAAAGTATGATTGCCACGTGTGAGTCCTGCTGTGTCCGTTCATTGCATCGCATCTGGAAAAAATACAGATGGTATCTCATCGTTCTGGGATCATAATTTTGAAAGATCTCCTCTGTTTTTCTTTGTTGGGTGTCATGTTTGGAAATTTAGTTGGTCAATTAAATTGAGCCAGACAATTACAATTATTCTCTTTCCTGTCAAAATATTTTATACTAATTTATCTTAAACGATGGAGAAAATGAGCTTGGACTCGGTCACTGCTCTTCAATTTTATCGTGGTCAAAACACGGTGCTACAATAAACAAGCCATGAAGACCTTGTTTGAGGTATATATCTTCCTGTGATGTATCCGCATTCAAACTTAATCATCGAGCAAAACTGATGTCATAACTTTCTTTGGTTGAGTTGATGTCAGACACGACAAATAAAATATGCTGACCAACGTTGTTATGAAAACAGGCAAAGCCAAAGGGGGGTCTCGCACAGGGCACAATTCAAGGCAAGATTACCACTGCGTTTGTGTGTGGGTGGCGTCAGGGAGAAAGAGCCACGTTTTTTTCCCTCAATATTGCCAACTTTGTAACATTGTCATTACATGGAAAGATTTTCCAACTACTCTAGTGAAAAAGGTATTGACTATTGATAGAGCCAAAAATGGTTCTCGTGTTGGCAACATTTTTATTTGTTGCATGGTTGAGTGAAGACACTAATACGCCTTCATGGTCAGCACACTTTAAAAAAAATACTCTGGAGAAGACATTGACATTGAAGTAGGCCGGTGCCTTTGAACGCAGCTCGGAAATATAAATTTGTCAAAGGAATGATGAGATGGGCTGCAGCTAAAAGGAGGCTATGGGTTGGGGAATGCCTCCAACTCGGAGGGTAATTACTTGCATTTTCCACACCACCTCAGGCTGGTGCAGTCCAAATCAAGCATTGTTGCAAGGACTTATGAAGCCTGTTTGGCTGAGAGGTGAAACATTTTCTAAGACAACAACAGTGGCGATTGACTCAATTCCCTGAGAATGTCATGATGACGAGAATATTCACAGGCAAAGAAAGTACGGGTTGATCTTATTCAAATAGCATAGAAGGATCTGGGGGGTGTTTAGGCTCATCGGTGAGCTACAGCTCCCCGATGACCCCATTTGAGGTGTACTTTGTGCTGTGCAGACACACGTTTCCTTTTCACCATGTCACAGTTTGTCATTTGTCTTATGTCACAGAGCTTGGGACACTGAGACAACACATTCATTACAGATTGTTCCATTCTCTCCTCCATGCTGTTTTAAAAAATCTCTTTTCTCGTACTAGTTGGACTTTGAAATCACTCCACCGCCATCTCGCCAATTTGGATATGTCAAGACGTTGTCAAAGCGAACATCAGTGAACATTTATCGATTGGGTCGCGCGTAGCCAAGTGTCCATCTCATGTGCCGCCATGACTCTGCGGCACAGCGCTGTTGTGCCGTGGCCGCCCGTACACAATGAATGGCTTGGTTGATGACACATTGTGCTCAGTGAGGTGTGAAAAGGCCTTATGGTACTTTTTTGGGAATAAAAGTTGTGCAAGTTGTCGTGAAGCTTGCCAAAAATCATCACCATCACATGTTAAAACCGGATTTATTACTGAAAGGAATCATCAACGTGTGATTGTTTGGGTTGAGGAGGAAGAGAGTTGGGTCATAGCTTTTCTGTGCGTTATGTTGATTTAATGTCTTGTTCGTGCGCGCGCATGTGCACGTGATGGTATAAAGGCCCCACTTACAGCGATGTCACACAACCCCTCCGCAGATGGAGATGAGTAAGAGGAGCAACAGAATTTCAGCCGAAGAGATCAATTATAGATAGAAGAAAATGAATAGGAAAAGTAATTAAATAAATTTCTGACTTGATGTCTTATATCATGTACAAAAGCAAATGAAAAATTAGATTATGCTGGCGGATGAAGTTGGATTTAAAGAGCTTCACAATGATTATTAATTAGACAAAGGAAAAGAAAAAGTGTCACGGGGTGTATGAAATTCACTGGGTGAATTAGTGATCACATTTGCGGCCATAGCAAATAATAGGCCAGCTAAGAGTGTGCTGTCTGTATTGTTGGGGTCGGTCGGGATGTTTGAGAGTCAACAGTTTATAATCCAGTGGATGGACACGTTAGAGCCTGTTTTGTTCTTTGTGCTAACAGTGTTCTTTTTGAAGACAACAGAGGCAAATGTATCATAACTTTGCGCAAGTCGTTGCAGCAGCATAGCGGGCTTTTCACTTGCGCAAGCACATTATTTCCGTTCATTTGCACTTCCCATCTCAAAAGGATTAAACAGAACGCAACCGAGTTATGCAGGTTACAGGTCACATTAATGGTGGAAAACACTTGTTGAGAACTGCGACATACACACAGGAAAGTTAACAGTGGTCCACTTTTGTAGTTTCTCATTTTCCTCTCTCCTTTGCATGAACTGTGCTTTGATGAAGCCCTGGGACAAACAAGGGGAAGAGTAGAGCAGCCAATTGGGAATGACGACTAATTTATGCGTGAGTTTCCAGAGGGTACTCTGGGACGCTCAGTTCCCCCTTTAGATTGTGTGTCTGTTGGTGTCTGGAGGAGCACAATGCAAATGGATCAGCTTTCGAGGTGAGACCGGGGCTCAACTGCAGGTCTGCGTTGGGACCTGTTAAACAAGTGTTGTTTGTCACGCAGCGCTCCGGGGGCCGAGCCAAACACTTCCCATCATCTACAGTGGTTTGCGACTTTAAACAATAATACTCCGGTTTGCAGCCACTATTTATAAGATGAAAGATTTTCTAGGGGGAAATGTCAGAATTAGCTGTTTTTCCGGAATTAATTTGGTGTGTGCAGTTACTGTCCCTGCGTGGAATTCCCAGAGGATCGGACCGTGTGGTTTGTATTTACTTGCTGTTCATTGTGTCGTACTCTGACAAAAGAGACTCTATTTATTGGCTTTGTTTTGTTTGCTGCTATGAACCCAGTTCAGAATGATTCTCACGTAACAGAAACATTTCTTCGGCAGAATGTTCCATTTCAACACATGAAACTCCTTTTTTTTTTGGACATTATAACAAGATGATGCTGTAAGGGCCCAAGCCCTTGATGAGCTGTGGAAAAACTTTGTGGACTAATTGAGAAAATCATTGGCAAGCAAAGATAAAATCCTCACTGTAATTAAATGTGAAGCATCATTTATCTATAGATTTGTACCAGACTACTTTATTGGATTGCTTTCTCATGCCTGAAATATGCTTTGGAAATTGACCTAAATTCTCACGGGCAACACAAAAATCAGTTTACATTACATTTTAGCCTCTCACTTCTATGGTGTGAAATTTGGGGGGGGGGGTGGTTTGTTAAACCTGAGTAGTAGGCATTGTAAAAAAGAAAACATTATTAAATAAAAAGAAAGCACTACTAAAACACAAGAATTGAACTGTAGAGATGGAAATACTGTATGTGTTGACTCCACTTGGGAAACGTGTTGCATGGAACAATATGGAGACACGTTGAATACTTGATTAGGTAGACTGACACATTATTATGGAAGCTAATACAAGAGCTGTGAAATTGAGACTTGAGGCTTTGGGACCGGAGAGTTCCATTGTGGACAACATAAACTGCTAGTACTCTAGTTGTTGACTAGAATGCTCGCTCACTACTGTGTGTTTATTATTGTGGTTGCAGATACGTTTTAGCATTTCACAGCAGTACACAGAGACACAATCACTTACACTGCTGATTTCATGTCAGAATTAAAAAGGATGTTTCACATACACAAGTTAATATTTTGTCTGGTGCTACAGTACTGTAGGTCTGGTACACACATACGTTCGCATTATTTTCCCCTTCTGACCAAAGTCAGTAAAGGCTCGATTAGATGCATCCTTTTCGATGCATCCTGTGGTGTGGGGAGTGTTATGAAATGGATTTAGGCCAACTATCATAAATTGAGACATGTTCAATACTTAAGACACCATGTTTGGGATATCAAACAGATGGATAGCTAATTTGGTGGCCCGGTGGTTGACTGGTGAGCGCGTCGACCTCACAGTGCAGACATGCAGGTTTCGATTCCGGCTCCGGCCTACTTGTGTAGAGTTTGTATGTTCTCTTTCTATGCCTGCGTGGGTTTTCTCCGGGTACTCCGGGTTCCTTCCACATTCCAAAAACAAGCGTGGCAGGTTATTGGAACACTTTAAATTGTCCTTTGGTGTGAGTGTGAGCGGGGTTGGTTGTTCGTCTATGTGTGCCCTGTAATTGGCTGGCAACCAGTCCAGGGTGTCCCCCGCCTACTGCCCGAAGACAGCTGGGGTAGGCTTCAGCAAGCCCCGCGACCCTTGTGAGGAGAAACGGATCAGAAAATAGATGGCTAGCTAATTAGGAAAGTAACTGAAGCTCGCACTCTTGCCAGACTTCACAAATGGAAGGGCAACTGATTGACTTCAGTGTATAATGTGTCTCCCAAGTCATTTGGCACAATAGACATGTCAAGTACTGTCACAGATAACGACTAGTCTGGCTTCTCCTACTTTTCTCTTCCTCTTTGTATTTTCTGGCAGTTTGGATCATCTGTGGCACCACGCTGCCTCTCGTAGGTCAGTTCGGCTACAACGCTAGACATCTGGTCTGAGTAGCAAGTCTCGAATGATTGTCGTTGGCAGGTTGTACTGTGTGGTATGCTGTGTGTTGTGTTGTTTCGAGTACAAAACAGTTGGGGTTGCATGACTAACATTTACTAACTAACAAATACTGCTACTGGTTACTCTAAAATGGTTCAATGATTTGTTGTTTACGATGATACTAATGCAGCGTGTTATACCGGAGACAAATTCCTTGTGTGTTCTACATACTTGGCCAATAAAGATGATTCTGATTCTGATTTTTTTGATAGTTGACACTAATGCAACGGAGTCAATTAGTCATTGGTGCATGTACTGTACGTGAATACGTTTGGATGGGCCTGCATAAAAACAAACAAAATCTAATGATTCAAAAGAAATCTTACGATTATACCGAATGTACGTGTTGTAATTAGCAGCACAGCTGTTTCCCATCAAAGAGCCTGCGATGCTGCTATTACCTGCAGTCCCACTCGCGGAGCTGTACAGATAGATCATGATTGTTTTGCCATAAAGCATTAAAGTCTAGTGGATTATCTTCCGCCAGTGGTAGGCAAGTTGAAAGTTTTCTATAAATTGACCGATTGGGAGATGAGATGCCAAAAACACATATAAAAATACCGTCTTATATTCGGGTCAATACGGTACTAAACGTCGATACAGAGTAGTTAAGATGACTAGTCGACAAGTCTGTTTTAACTCTACCACACACTATAAAAGCATGAGGAACACATTTGTTTATGTCATATGTGGTGCCGGTCACGTTTAAAAAAAAAAGTACAAATTGGTTATGACATGTGTATAAGCTTACGGAAACAAAAATATGAGCCACGCCTCTCAGAAGTAAACACAGTTTTATTATAATCCAAACATCCATCACCCCAATAATAAGAGCATTTTGTTTCGTAAATACCTCTCCAAAGGTAAAAGAAAACTGACTAAATACTTGCTGTCGAATCTGACTTGGTGTTACAGCTCTTGTATTGGTCTAGATGTGTGTTTCCGAGGTATTCAAAGTACTTTGTAGTTTTGATCATATAAAGAGTGACAAAATATAAATGAGGTACTGGTGTCCAAAAAAGGAAACCCAAGACAGAGCATTTACGGGTCAACTATGAATATTTTCATACAGTCAATCTGAATCCAGACCAAAAACGGATTAGGCAGAGGTCTGATTGGCAGTCACTCTTTTGAGATGTGAGAAATGAGCAAATGAAGTAATGACGGTGCTCCGTGTCTGAGGTATGTTAGTGTAGAGATAAAAAGACTGGAAATATTCCAGGATTTATTTTCAAGCCTCTTTTGCTCTCGAATAGCCCCACTTTGACAAGCCACATCAAAGTAAGTCATTATGGCTGCATATGATCCATCCATTAGCTGCACACTCAACTTAATTGCACTTTGCGCCTGTACGCGAGTGCGAGTGTGTGCGTGCCGTGTGTTTGCGCGTGCCCACACACTCGCAGGGCTATTCGGACAAGTAGAGATGTAAAATTAAATCCCTCAGTGCGGATACATGCAGATGATGTGCTTCAGTGGCCTGGCTGCTCTTTGTACCATTGTAATTGAATAACCTACAGAAAAGTCAGCACATTCCCGCCTTTCTGCTGGCGCTCTCGATGTAACGTGCAAAAAGTCCTCTTGTAACTACCTGGGAGAGCGAGCCATCAACAGCTGTTCGAGCCGACTCGAAGGTTAAATATTAGGAAGGACTCCAATTTCTCTTGTCTATTCAGCTCAGCGGTGTGTTAGATTGCAGTTGGACTGTGCTTACCAAGTGTGGGATATGAAGTGGGCTAATCAATCCCCTCTGCTTCATTCTCAAATTCCTCTCATATCAGCTCCCTACCCCCCCCTTGGGCAGGCCTTCTGCTTTCCGAAAGCCAATTCCACACGAAATAAGAACTGTGACCTGCAGCTAGAGGGTGAAGTTGAGTTTTCCCTTCATGATTAATCTCTTCTTGGGTGGTTTTCAGAAAAAAAAGAGAGGGGGAGGACAGAGCGAAGAGGGTGAAAAAATAAAAAATAAAGAAACATGCAAGTCGCTGCCTTGTGACCTGCAAGTTTTTTTTTTCTTCCTGTGAATGAGCCTGGTGCACTGGAGCCTGCTTATCTCCCGAGAGAGAGACAGAATTCATTTTTTGACAAGGTTTCATATTGACACTGAGAAAATGAACTCACCGATTCTATGATTAAACCTGTGCTGTCATAATTGTCATCGGACCTGTGGCAACATTGGAAATGTGAGCGTTTTTGTCATCATCGCTTCATTCCTGGAGTTCGACAACAAGGAACTGAGGCGGGGGAACAAGGTTGGATTGATGTTGCTTATATACTTTAAAAGGTGGCAAAAATAACACTTTTCAATCGGTACACAGGTGAGGAGATTTCAATCCAAGCTGATTCCTCAATGTTTCTCTTTTCTTCAATATTTTTTTCAGTCATGGATGTTGAACGTATCGGCAGCCTAAAGCAAAGGAGTGTACCCTCGCTATTGTGCAGCGGGCTGCACGAGCTGAAGGGTAAAATGATCTCACCTTAAAGTGCCAGTACAACATTTTACAGGTTCAAATGACATCTGTCACTGAGAGTGGACCTGTCAGACACTACTTTCGAGCAGTCGAATTGCTCTTAATGGCTGTTTGTCCTGCTTCT
The DNA here is from genome assembly GCF_054856545.1 of Hippocampus guttulatus. Lineage (NCBI taxonomy): Eukaryota > Metazoa > Chordata > Actinopteri > Syngnathiformes > Syngnathidae > Hippocampus > Hippocampus guttulatus. Next base: position 12,954,689 of record NC_141263.1, read on the forward strand.
GTCCCACATTTAGAGGCAAGGTGATATCTGTGTGAGGACCATTGACAGTAAAAGCATTGAGCCAGAATGAGATGTACTAACAGGCCGTAGCTGCTCTGCATTTGTCCCTCGTTCAATGTTTTTGAACGAGCGTATCCTCTTTGTGAGAGGAAAATTCCCCAGGGGTCAAATATGACTTTGGCGTTAAATGGTCAACATTGAAAGCATCAGCGTAGAGGAAAATGCATTCACACAGGGATTCGAAAAGGCCTCTTAAAATGTTTACATTTTTAATGGCAAAATGATGAGCCCTGGTTCAATGTACATGTTTTACTCACCCATCTTGTGAATGTTTTACGTGTGTAAAGCATTGCATTTGGGGCGGGGGAAGCCCATTTGCCCACTACCACCTACCAAACAAATTGGTGGGGAACAACAAAGTTCAATCAACGCCGGGATATTTCGTTGTTTGTGTCTTTTCCCTCTCCAGCAGGGCACTTATGAAAGCAGTGATAAAACATGTGGGTCCACTGGGAAGCCAGTTAAAGTGGGGTTTACACTAATGTGGGAGACAAAGTTCGTACAGATAGGAGTACCTCTGAGCCAGGCTAAACAGTGGGCGCAATCCGTGACATACACTGTAATGGAAGAGCAAAGTAGGATACAATGTAGCGCAGGTTTTCACCGAGGTAAACAAGTCTCTCGTCTCTACCCACCACTGGTTCAAGGGCCTGTAAGTTATTCATTAAAGATATGTTTACAAAAGGCTTTGCTCATGTTCCTTTAGAAGCCATTCCAGGAAGAGAACTCAAGCCTTTGTTAATTCCAAATTGAGTATTGAAAACAATGTTGGCCAGCCACTCCATCAAATAATCAAAAGTTAAAACAAAGACTGCAGTGTTTTGGCATTGTGACAAGGACTCCCAGATGATGAGGATCATTTTGTTTCGATGAAGTTTTTCTTTCTTTATATTCTAGAATGTCCAACCTATCACTGCCAAAAAGCAGGGTCAACAAACGTGTAATACTGTATGTAGATCTACTTGGCATAATTTGACGAATAATTACAAAATGACTCTGGAAACTGTACGCAAAACAAAAGACAAAAGTACATTACATTGGACTGGATTGTTTTAAAGCAATACGACGGGTGCACAATCTGCAATTAGACACGGTGCAAAGCCATTAGGGGGTTGCTGTGAATTAATATTATTATGTTTGCATGTATGACTTTATGTGTGTATTTACCCATGGATTTACTGCTTTGGGAAATGTATTTATTTGGTTATCTATTTTATTTTAAAAAAAAGAGTTGAATCATCGTGGAATCATCCAAAATGTGTTTTCAATTGTGTACAGTGCATTCATTTTTGTAAGCCTACAACTACATTTTGTGGCAACAGTCCCCATTAATACACACAACATCAAATACAATGATGACTTCATGTTTGTGAAATAAGTGTGATTAAAATTGATCTCATCTCTTGTACCCATGGGCATTACATGGTCGGCATAAGAACACTTTCATCAGCAAGCATCAATTTGATGATTGCACATTCAGGTTTAGGTGTATTTAATTCAATATCGAATATAAAACCAACCATGACAAAAGCCTGTAAAATTCACTTAATATGCAAGCACAAAGACCTCCGTTGAATAAGCGCCTTGGAGTGAGTGTGTGTGTGTGTGTGTGTGTGTACACACACGATTTGAAAAACTTGAGAACGGATGTCATATAAGGACAGCAATGAGGCAGCCACTCCTGTGCATACTGTCCAAAAATATTGCCACTGCTTTAAATTTTGCAGAGGAGTGCTTGTTGTGGGGACAAATGAAACTCAAGTTCAGTTGTTTGAAAGCCGCACAGAACATTATGTGTTGAGAAAAAACACCAACTCTCATAAGTCTGATAGAGGGGGCGTTACTGCTTGGGATTGCTTTGCATGCTCAGGGCCTGGACGCATCACAATGACCATCAGGAAAAGAAAGAAAAAAATCTGAAGTTTAGGAGCAGAACTTAACACACTCGGTGAAACAGTTGAAGCTTAATGGGAAATGGTTTATGCAACAGGCAAACGACTCTAAAGAAAAGAATAAATCTACAACTAAAGGTCTTCAATGGAAGAGTACAGCGCGATTGTTATGCATGACCTTGAGAGGGATTCACGCCAGACATTCCAAGAATGTTGCTGAAATGAAAGAGGAATTAGCCAAAATTTCTCTTGAACATTGTGTAGGTTTGATTTGCAATTACAGTTATTGGTTGATGTTGTTGCTACCGAAAAGGGTCAACCAGTTATTAAATCCAAAAGGTTCCCCTTTTTCCCACCCTGCAGTGACATTTACATGTTGTGCTCAGTAGAAACATGAATACAGAATTCTTTGGCATTAGTTTAAGGTTAAAGGTCATTGAAGGGGGCGGCTTAAAGGATGTGGAGAGTGACATGTCAGGCCTGACTGCTTGACTGCGGCTAGAATAGATTATATTTCAGGCATGAATTGTTCAAGGCCTCCACTAAATTGTATGCTGTTTACATTTGAACACATTGTTGACCACATGTGTATAATTAACCCCATACCGAGGGTTGTGTAAAACCACTGAAGGGTAGGCATCACACCCGTACACCCTGTAACCTCATGGCACTCTCTCCAGCCCGCTCTAATACACACATCTATACGATATACCCCCGTTTATTATAGAGAATGTATTACAGATAACCGACAATAGCTGAAAATGCACAATATAGTGAGACCCCAATAGCATACTGCTGGTGCTGGGCCACAATTTGGTAAATGTTACATTTTTTCAATTGGTCAGAACTATTGGTTGTTAATTTGACAAATTATTGATAAATCTAATGTGTTGGAAATGGCTTACTCTTTTTGAGGGTGTGCAATGTTAATGATTGAACAAACATTTTGAAGGAACAAGCTCGGTTTAAACCCATTGTCAGCGATGTGCACAATTCACCAAATAAAAGAAAAACAAGCTTGCTTTGTCACTCGAGGGTAAAACTCTAAAAATGAAACAAAAGAGAATCAATCATTTTCTATTTAAATTGTGTTGTGTTGAACAAAACAGGCCCACATTTCACACCGAGTTGGTCAATTTGTGACATTTTTTGTTTTATAGTGTGCCGAGAGATTTTCCTAAAGTAAAACGGTTGCTAACACAAAAAAAACAAACAACCCCCCCAAAAAACAACAACCACCACCAACAACTGCAATCACAAATAAAAACACACTGTTAAAACAATACCTGTGTTGCAATGTATAATCTTTGTAAAAGTAAACTCTAATACAGCTCATCCAGTTGTGCAAGTAGTCAATCTTAAAAGACTTTAAAAGGGCAATTTGTGCAAAATGCTAATATATTTCAGCGTGTACAGTAATATGTATGCATAAACCGTGTTCATACGTACATAATCTACAATACCAGTCCTACGTTTGGTAATATCTTCAAATTCAAACAGTCTCAAACACATTAAAAGATCAAGAAATTGAAGCTATTTACTTTTGATAATGGAAAGCTGTTAACCATTCAAAGCCATAAAGCACCATCCGCATTATAAAGCCGACTGAGAAAATACCAACATGTGCAAAGCTGTTGTCTAGCCAAAAGGTGCCTACTTTGAAGAATTAAAATCATAAATCATTCTTTTTTTGATTCTATGACTAAATACATATTTTTTTTACATTTACCAAACAATGCCATCGATATTTCTTCATAATGTAGATGACCTAAGTGTAAGATAAGATGAGAAAGCCTTTATTTGTCTCACAATGGAGAAATTCGCAATTTACAGCAGCAACATTTGAAAGGAAGAAGTAGAATAACAAAAAGTATTTGCATGCGCAAAAATAAAATTTAAAAACTGAACTGTGCAATGAAATATAAAATATACTGTATATATAAGCACATATGCATCTGCAAAGGGGACTACAGTTACTATTAAGATACAATTCAGGATTTATTTATTTTTTTAAATACTGAAAAGATACTGAATTAGAGGGTGTCTCCAAACTTTTTACCGTTACTGCAGAATAATATTCAGTAGGCTAAAACCTTTGGAAGCGCATGTGTATCGACAGAGCTGGTGTGCTTTTCGCCCAAATTGATGACCATTTTTGCACCAGCAGCATAAATGTGAAGTTCTGCTCCTTAATGATGCAAATGATGATGTGGAAGACTGACACTTTGTCACAAGCTTTTACCGTAAGGGTGGGATTGCAGGGCAAGAAGCGCCGCCAGAGTCCTCCTCACCTCATTGTCCTATTGCAGGATGGCGGCGAGAGTGTCGATGCACTAGCAACAACTGTCATCTCGCAGCGCCGCAGCACTTAGGCCCCATTTGCTTTTAAGGATGTCTGACAGGACAGCAGCTCGGGATGATCAAACTTTCCTTTCACTGTGCACTTGTGACAGTTCAATGAGAGAGGCTTTAATGTGCTGTCAGCAGCGCACTGCACTCAGCGGCCTTGATTTACCTTCCCCATCTGTCTCGGTCAAACAGCACTAAGTTCATGATGGAGCGCGGAAAGGTGGCATGTTAATTCTAGATTCTTGTATTTAACGTCAAACTCACTCAGGTGGCTATGTTGTCAATACATATGATAATAAATGAGCAAAAAGCACGCTCATCACTGAGTTGTGTTGATGTGAAGCGACGTACCTTTCCGGCACAAGCAGCCCGAGGTATAAAATAGCCACTCGAATTATGAAGTTCAATTTGCGACAAAAGCAGCACAAAATAGTGGAGCGCCCGAATATTCCTTGAGGTTTTGGTGCAAACACGTACAACTGCAAATGAATGCTAATGCAGATCCATATTAAATAAATATGGAGGCAGGGAAGCTGTTTCCCCAACTAGATTATTACATCAACTCACAATCTCATCAATTATTCATCACACAAACAATGTTACAGAGGAAGTAGCTAGCTTCCTATTGGAAATAAGTTTGAGGAAAGCATCAACCCAAAATCCTATGTATCATTCGTGAGTGGAGGCAGTTAGCTTGAAAAATAGGAACATCATCAAGCTCGGATCATAGCACTCATTCCAAAGTTTGATATGCTACTTGTGTCATGCTTTTGAATTAATTTGCGGGCTACAGGAAGGCATAGCCATTTGGGATGGTTACATGAGAATAGATCAACTCCTTGACACCCATTATGTTCATGAATACTATCACTAAACCATTCAAAGTGCAACGTGGACACTAAAAATGTCCTTTGTTGAATTATTCCCACATTGTGATTCATGGTGCAAGATGAACTGACTGCAACACACAATTCATGATGGAATAAAGCTACATACGAAGTAGACGTTGTGACCAAACATTCTAAAGGTGTAATTCTTATTAATTCCAGTAGTAAATTTCTGATTTTGTATATGTATGTGCATGTGTGAGTATTCGACGATACTTCACTACTCTGCATCGATGTTTAAAGCATACATACATACATACATACATACATATTTTGTTAAATGTATTTACGTGAAACCGGTATACATTGCAGATGCTTGTTTTGCGAATCAACCTGCCTCCTCGAACCCTCTGACTTCTGTGTGACTTTTGGTTAGCTGCGTGTTTCTGCAGAAACAAAAACAAATGAAGTGGACACAGACTGTTTCAAGCACTCACTTACGGCAGGTGCCGTTCAACGCTTTCGTTTGATTTAAAGTACACTGCCAAATCTAAAATCCATTCAGCGGACAGGGGTGAAATATGACTCGCAACAGCCTCAGTGGAAACCAACTTTGTAGCACCTGTACAAAGGAATGACAATTTCAAATATTTTCATTTTGGTGTGTTTGCTGTCCCTTTAGGGTAAAGTCATCAAGTTTTACAGTGACAGAATGAAAGCGACGGTATTCTTTTCTTGCTGTCACAGTATGAATGGGTTAAGTTTTGGACTGAGGATCAATTTACACATTGCTGAATGGAATTCCATTCTTTCAAAACCTCGTTCACCTCGCTCTTTGATGACGAATCCTGTGACGTATCGTCGTCGTCTCCACAGCTCCTCCGCCAGTGAAACAGGCCTAATTGGCGCTACAAGGACTAAATCAAAGCACGAAACACCGAGCTCACGGTGGACTCAGAGCGCCTCTCGTTTCCTGTGTCTGTCCAGTGAGTTTACGTGTCACCTCATGCACCATTTTCCAAATGCTGTTCCTGCTGATCTCAGGCTGTTGAACATCACCTGCCGCTCTCTTGGTCTTTATTCTAATCTTATTTAACAGTCTCTGCCTGACACACAATCCTATGCAGGCTCCCAGGTTGGAGAGATTCCAAACAATCCTGAGCTCACCCAAGCTTGGAATTGGTTTTCTGTGGAACATCTCCAGCCTCCCTTTGGGCACTTTACCAATTTGACCAAATTTGTTCCATCACTGGTTCTAAGTACCAGAAGTGTTTTCTGCCCACACTTGGGCTGGTTTCTGCAATTTGCACAGTGTTTGCAGAACATCAACATCTTTGTCAGAGGATGGGCGGTGTGGGTCCTTGACTCGAGGGACACTTTTCTGAACAATACGGCAAACGTTAAATTGCATTTCATCTTGGTTTTCTCCTTCAGTGAAACTCATATGTACATAAACTGTAGGTTGATTGTTTCGCTTGACCTTGTGCAAGCTGGCATTGAAAACGATACTCTTGTAAATAACATTTCAAACGCCTTCAAAAAAAAGTTTAGTATTGTGTCTTGCAATATGGAGAGGCTTTGTCACATGAAAGCAGGATGACTATTTTTCATATGGCAGTGGAAAATGCATGCCTACGGGGCCAGGACACTTCTCACGTTGTGCTTGCAATAGCGTCTTCGCTCACGTTATTGTAGTGCACACACAGTCCTTGTGCAAAATTTATGGAGTCAGAAAATGGTTTTGGCAAAATGACAAAACATTTACTGCTCATGCGTTCTGTTCAGATTTAGCTTTTACTTTTTAATTGCTCAGGCTTCTTTAAAAGGAACAATCATTACCATGAATCTAATAGTAGTAGACAAATGATAGTCTGATCATGCAAAGCATAAAAGAAATGCAAGCATTTCTTCCTATTTTATTTTCTATTTTTACAAATACAGCACATTCAGGTTCAAAGTAACTCAAAAGAAAACTTTAGTTCAGAGTAAGTGTCCCATTTTCTTGAACTCTGTGAACTGCTTTGTGCATCCCATACACAAGATGAGAGTGCATCACATCCAACAAAGCTGTAATTTGAGATAATTGTTCTTTGACATAAAGGCATTCGTCCGGGTCAGCTGATGCCCATTGGAAATACGATGCACCACTAAAAGTTGATATAGTGTAATCAGCAAAGATAATTAAGGTCATAAAACCCTCCATAAACGCCCTGTTGTGATCAGGAGAATGAGATTATGCTCACAAAAATGCACACCCACATTTTTTTTTTTTTTAACTCCGGCAATGAGCGTTAAAAGAAATATCATCTAGCCATGGGATCACATTGGAGATGTACACACAGACAAGGCCTGAGATGCTTCATAAAGTATCGCTTTAGACTCGGGTAATAAGTACTTAAATTAGAAGGAGCTAATGGCAACGAAAGGCTGTAAACTTTCTTCTGAGGCCCGCGCTGGTGCAGCAAACTGCTTGAGGCTCCAAAAGTAATTAAGAGAAACTTTAAATAATTTCAGCTCATTTTTCTCTCGTTATCTGGCAAAATGATGTATTGCTGTGTATTGATTATGAGTGGAAAAGAATGCTTTTATCTGCAGTTTTCCAATTATCTCTTCTGTGCTTATATGTGTTGTGTCTCTGCACTTTAAAATCCCATAAAACTCCTCTAGAACTTTTCAATGGCAATCTTTATTTGCATTTCTATAAAGACATGCCAGATCCCAATGGGTATTTCTTCACCTGTTATGTGTTTCTTAATGATCTAAAAATCTTTTACATTCCACATGAGTATCTTTCTATCCATTTATCTGTCTACCCATCCGTCTACCTGTCCAACCTCACAAAGGGCACTGCAGTTTTGTCATCTTGCATATTCGTTCAAATTATTGAGAAATAATTACTTGGGTAATGATGACACAATTTACATCTTACATTAATGTGGTGAGTGGCTGTGTTCATTTGTTAAGCTCCACAGATAGGATGGTGCATGTCTAATGAGTGAGGGACTTTACTGTATCCTGCAGAAGGTCTGGACGCCATCCACTCTCAATATTGTTCAGAAATGAATCTTATTTTCTTTGTCTCTAATGAAGTTGGCAGGAGGCCTCCCAAATAATTATTCTGACTCGAATTAGTATGTGAATGTTGAGGGATCCAGTTGCCAAAGCTGAAATGCCAAAGCCTGTAAATGCTGCTTAGTTAAATCGTTTTGGCATTTCAGAGCAATCTTCAGACACCATGTATACTGCATAAGCTACCGTCAGAATTATTTTTTTAGCCAAATGGCAAAAATGCCATAACCCATATATAATAATTACACTCGTTAGGCTACATTTACACTGAAAAGGGTCAACCTGCTTGAATATTTTTTATTACCCTTCATATGGTTATTCTTGATATGTTTTCTCACTGCATATCACCATATTCATGACAAGCCGTGTCCCCGAAACTGAAAGCCGTAATACGGTCGCCTGCAGTTTCACTGATGCCAGTATGTTACGCCCCCCCCGGGCCCCCTGGCCCATTACGTTCCAATGAGGCCCCTCATATTAGTCAAGTTCGGTTTAGGATTTGTATATATATAAAATGGACACTGGTAAGCTTTGAAGTACATTTGAATGACGGTCCCTTGCCTTGGCTCAACTCCAGATTTTCCGTCAGCGTGGGAGGACACATGTAGGCTATACAGCCACTCAATAAATGTTTATATCAAATAATATTTAGTTCCAGTCAACAAACAATCCCCTAATCCATCTCTTGTACTAAAACCTGCATACGCACACAAGAAAAAGAGTGTCTCTCATTCTCCCTGTTTTCTCGCACACACATTCAATATTAAGGGTTATAAACAGGTACAACATTGCTAGCACTTTACTACGTTCGATGAGGTTCCTCATCCACACCTTGATGCGCTGTGGTGACAATCAAATGATTTTTCAGACATCCATGGTGATCACGAATACTCTTCCCCGAGACCACACTGTTTCGCAACCATCCCGTTTTGTCCATGGTGCCCTGAAACGGGGCTACCATGGACACCCTTAACATCGGATAAACATGGTTCTAGACACTGCGGCATGAACTTAGGGTGACTGAGTGTGACTGTCGGTTTGTACATAGAACATTATTAATTAAATGAATAAGCATTCACATAAGAAGACATATTCCCTCGCACCACAATGTCTGTCCCGAGCATTTACTCAACTAGAAGGCCTAATGAAACTGACTAAAATCGTATTTTTTGCGGAAAGAGACTTTAATCAGGTTAGCTCTTTAGCTGTGCTCTTTCCAAATAAAATTCCGATGTAATCAATCACTGATGCAGTAATGGTCCTGGTGAAATTGTTCATCCTTTTTGTTTTTTTTATCTTCTAAGATAGAAGACATTATCTAAACAATGTTATTGAGCTTCATATCGGGCAGCACAGAGACATATTGCAAAATTGAGGTACTCTGGCTTTCCATAATTTGAACAGGCTTCAGTGCTCTTCCCTCTAATGCAGCATTGTGTCCAGGAGGGGGAGGAGGAGGTGGTGATGGTGGGCTGCTGTGTAAACGCAATCCATATGCAGGTAACTCCCATCCCCAGCGCCCCAACAGCCTTTTAGTGGGGATGTTATGTTTGCTTCCCAGGGATACGGATGCCAAACTCAACAAAGCAAACGCTACTTAAAATCTGAGCATATTCAGGCCAGCGGAAGATAACAGGATGAGACCTGTGCTAATGTCTTCTGAAGGGCATTGGGATAAACAGGCAGAGAAAGGAGGAGGGAAAGTGGGGATGGGAGATAGCCAAGCTCTTCCAGGCAGATGGCCTTGCCAGCTCTAACGCTGCTGAACACAGCCCCTCATTTCTTTTTCCCACCCACTTTTTTTAGGCCTCATTCCTTCTCACATGGTTTTGTATGAAGGCCACTGTCCTTATTTACGGTTTCCCTCTCTTCAGTGTGTGCACTTACAGGCTCCCATGGTGGGGAAGTTGCCAGGACTTTCATTACTGTCGAGGCCGAATGAAATATGGATGTGCAGGGAGGGGAATTAGTGGGGTGGACTTGGCCAAATTTTGCCTTCCTGGTGTCTTGGCGTTATTGTCTTGAGGGGATAAATGCTTAGACATGAGGAATGTGAACTCCACCTCGACAAGTCCAATGCGTGTTGAATGCCATTGCGTGTTGGTTCATCAGGAAAGAGTGGAATCGCTGGAAAATTCCATAACCTTTCCCTGTGATGAGGCTTTGACCTCAAATGGAAGATTCTAACAACTTTAATGTTTCCTCAACAAATCTATTATGCCGCTGACATTCAAATACCAGTGGTGCCTACGCGTAATTTGCTTTTAATGATTTAATGAGTCTTAAAAATGTGCAACGTGTCATTGAATCTTTTTATTATTATTTTTTTTTTTTATCTTATTACCAGTCAGGTAAAAAAGATACCTTTTTGTTGGAAACAAAGGTGAATACATCTGCAAATGACTGAAAGTACTCAAAGAGAAAAATGAAAACATGTCTTGTAAAACCTTAACCTTCATGGCCAACTCTTTCATGAGACTGACTCTACCTGGTGCTATCACAAACTGCCTAACACCGCGGTGGTAAGGTTGGTGATTTAATTGAATTCATTCCTGCTGTCATTGATAAGCACCCCTGAGTAAACATTGTGATATCGCATATAGGAACGAATGACGTTATGTCGAGAAAATGTAGTTAATTATAGGCAGACCGTGAGTCCTTGTGTTACACTGTTGAGAGTCTGGGAAGACATTGCATCATGTCAAAAGGATTTGAAAGTTTCAGTCTGCTTTTTAGTCTTCATCACTGGTGAAATAACTCATGTGTTACTGTGGTTTATGATTTAATTTCCAACTCTAATTTATTTCGGGTTGATTCATATCTATACACAAATGATGGTGTGCTTTCAAATAGACTAGGAACAAAGTAAACTATAATTAGCGGGAGTTTCATCCAGCTCATAGCTTTTAACTCAGTCTAAAATCGTCAATGCATGACCCGGTTCATATCTGTAGGCCTCCCACTCTAGAATAGCCATAATAGTTTGGGTCATGCCACTGTGGTGAGCAATGAGCATCAAAAGATCTTTAGGCACCACAAGGCTGCCTCGACCTCTAAAACTGCTGATAAATCCAGTCGGTGTACACTCACTTTAAAGTCAGCACTTGCACGGAGATGTGTACATTGTCAAAACAGTTAGCAACCGACTTGGCCATAGTAAAATGGTGTGAACCCAACTACATACGCACCAGCTATTCTAAAAACTAAGCCAGGTGTTTCATTTAACTACAATTCTCATTGTGGCATAGCCAACTGAAGGCTTTATCTTAAATGCGGGTGTGTGAGAGAGAGAGAGAGAGAGAGAGAGAGAGAGAGAGAGAGAGAGAGTGAGAAAGACATAGCCAAAGTGTGTATGTGAATAGTGGGCTCTATCGCATATTTTGGTTAAAAAATAGATCAGTGAATTAGTTGTTGACAGACAACTAATGTCATCAGACATTTATTCGGTAGAGGTGTACCTGCCCCACCCCATGCTGACACCAACGAGGGTGGGAGCCTCATTAGACTCTGCCAGGGCAACAAACCTGCTCCAAAGCTGCCCGACATCCATATTTCTTCTTTTGCACGCCTTGACCGTACTTGACAAATGTGGGGGACCACTTCAAAATGATGTGACTATTTTTCAGCAGAACCATCAACAAAACCTTATTTTAACGTTGGTAAACATACAATAATAAATTAACAACAACATTTCTACCTTAATTAGTAGTACTGCTCACAGATTAATTCAGCGTCTGACTTTTTGATTTTAGCCAAATCCAAACAGATGTACTGCAGATGTCTAGAGCCTCCACCTTTGTCGCAGTGTACATGGAAAGTCATCTTAAGTGAATTAACTTTTCACACATTACCAAAATATGCGCTCTCCTGTGGGGATGTGGGAAGTGGGGAAAGAAAGCTTAATTGAACAAACTAATGAGTACTTCCTATTTCCGTTGGGGATGTGGCAGTGAGATTGTTTGACAGTTTATCTGTGATAAATAAATGCTTTCGCTGCTAATTAGCTTCCAGACCCTCAGGGGAAGTGGGTTGGGGGTGTCCGAGCATACGTGTGTTTTTGTGTGTGTGTGTGTGTGTGTTGTTAATTTCTATATTGCAATCCACTTCCTTTAGGCTGTCTCACACACACACACACACACACACTCACGCACACGCACACACACGCACGCACACTGAAAAATGTGCCATGTTTAGTTCACATAAAGCCAGAAATGCAGAAATATTTCCCAAACTGACAATTGTAAAAACAATCGAGAGCTGCTCTTAGCTTCACTTTCACACAGGTTATCAAGTGTATGAAGGCTTAGCAATAGAGCCGCAAATAAATCCCCTTAACCTCTGATCATCAAAGTGACAAAACAGGAACTGGCAAACTTATTCCATATGATGAATTATCCATCCATCCATTTTGTATCCCACTTGTCCTCATTCGAGCCACGTGGAAGCTGGAGCCAAACAAAGCTGTCTTTGACCCCAGTCAATCGCAGGGCATATATAGACACACAAAATTACAACTCACAATCGCACCTATGGAAAATGTGGAGTCTTCAATTCAACTGAAGTGTTTGGGGGGTTTGGGCGGAGCCCATATATGGTAAGCACGGGGAGAATTCAACTGTTATACTGTTTTGGGTCATGGGGATCTGGTGCTCATCCCCGCTAAATGTAGGTGAAAGGCAGACTACACCCTGGACTGGACGCCATACAAATCATAGATACAGAGTGACAAAACTTCCCGCTCACATTCACATTGTCACTGAACTGAACAGAACCCATAATGCCTGCCTGTGCACTACTTCACTGTCAGCAGTTTATGATTAATTAGTGAAATTATTAGAATGAATTAATGATATCAGCGTCAATGACTTAATCGCATTACAAACTCTTAAAAAGTACTGGCCAGCACTAGATGTAAGTTGGTCATTAAGAGCAATCGTTTGTGCCAAGAAGTCCTTCTTTATCTGTTTTGGTGTGGCAGTAGTGCGGCCTGCCTCGATAAGAGCATATCTGCCAGTGGGCCAATGCTGAAGGCCCACGGGTCGGTCGTATCTCAGCCAGTGGCATGGTGTTGCATCTGCAGGATATCAAATGTCTCTCGGGTGCCGTTCGCAATCATGCCAACACTTTTGGGATGATTGTCGCCTTTAACAGCACTTGATTTGCAAAGTTCTTGGAAATTATGACCTGTCTGTGGAGAAATTACATGATGAAAAAAATGTAAATATTCAAAATAATTAAGCCACCAGTTAACACATATTGGAAGCATCTGTCGGTCCATTCAAATATATGCAAATGAAATATGATTTGAGATACATCTGTTTTGTGTTACGAGCATGGTTACAGACGTAGGTACATACATACATACAGTGGTACCTCGATTTAGGAACGTCTCTTCACACGAAATTTTCAAATTACGAAACGTATCAAGAGGAAAAATTGCCTCTTGTTCCAAAATAAATTTCAAGATACGAAAGGTAAAAATACATTATGGCCTGCTAGATGGAGCGCTGAGTTTCCTGAACGCAAAATAATTATAGCTGCTCTGCCATTGGCTATTACCGAGCATCATCCTGGCATACAATTGGCTAAGAGGGACTTCAACCGTATCTGTCTACGTGTATAGATAGATAAATAGATATGTGTCGATGCAGCGTCCACGTCATTCGCCCCTCGGACCATGAGGCGCTCCGATAGTTTTACGTAAATGTGAATCACCCAGAAAAAGTGTTCAGCAGTCCGGCGATCGCTCACTATGCTGATGTTTGCCTTGGACATTTTTGAAGGATTGTTAAAAGTTGACAAAAGCAAACGTCCTTGGATCAGTTCTTTACAAAACGCCAGGCAAAAACCACTTCTGAGAGAGAACATTAACTAAAGAGGGCAAAAAACCGATGAGGACGCAGTTATGAATGTAAATGACCACCATGTTTATTCTTTACTGTGTTCTTTGTTTTTTACATTATGCACAACTCTCATTTATTGCGCAATAATGTAATTGTAACATATATTTGTTACATATTTTGATGCATTCTCATGGTTTAGGAAACATTTATGTCCGAATTTTGGGGGGGCTCGGAACGAATTAGAGCATTTACATGAAAAACGCGTCTCTACTTAGAAAACTTTGTAGTTAAGAAACTTCTTCCAGAACCAATTAATTTTGTAAGTAGAGGTCCAACTGTACATACATGTCGTATTTTCCGAAGCCGCAACTTTTTTCCCCCCTTTTAGAACCATGCGTCTTTTAATGTGTAATGTGTACTCTGTTATAATAAGTTCACAAGGTGTTTAATGTGCAGCTTGCAAAGAATGTGTCTACTTAAAATCGTTTTTATTATTCTGATATGCTACCTCAAGGCTATCAAGGCATGTCCTGAAAACCTTTCAATCAATGACTAATACTGTATACTACATACACTTTTTGTGAGAGAACTTGGAAACATGGCAAAACTGTGATCTGTTATGATTCTTTTAAGTAAGAGAGGGAAAACTTCATCATAATAAGTTAATAAGTGAAGTAGTCTTGCAAAGATAAGGATCTATTCACAGAAGTATGTGCACAATAGGCACTGAACTGCCACGGTATGAGGCACGGAGAAAGTTTGAACGACTTCAGCAAAGATCAAACAACTCAAAACTTGCTGCCTATAATGAAGACATTTTTTTTATTGTCATAAAAACTGCTTTTGTTAATCCATTAAATAAAAGGGTTCCTCCATATGCCATGGTCAACCATTCAAAAGAGGGGAAGAATGCATTTCCGTACAATCCCAGTAAGTCAAGTAAGAATTTGAAGAATAGAAGGTAGAGTACAATAAGTGCTGGGAGAATGGAATGAAGATAATTGCGCTAAAATATAAAGTGTTTCTGACATCCGTCACTCCAGAGTGTCTTTCAACAAATGAGGTGAAATAAACACAGAACATTCCTCTGTTGTGAAGAGTGTAATCCTCTCGCCTCCCCGTGCTCCTTTCTTTTTTCTCCTGACAACGATAATTACAGTTTTTGTTGAAAGGCTTTCAAGGATTTATCACCGCTTTATATTAATGGGTTTCTGAGGCACTTAAATCCCCCCACTTTAATTTGTGGGTTGAGTGTGGCCATTGTGACTTTTCAATTTACCATAGTTTTGTTTGAAATGTACTTTCAGTTACGATGGCACAACTCTTACGCAGCCAGGAATGGTACATTCAAGGTTTGTCCAGAGAATACATTTTTGGAAGTCAACCAGATGAAGTCGATCAATAAATGAATCGGTCCATCCAGCGACCATTCCTTCCATTCATTGCCCGGTATCATTTGAGACTTTTCCCTCACCCGAAATAACATTGTGATGAGCTTCCGTAGAGGGAAAATTTACCCTTGCAAGAGTATGTCCCCGAGCCTGACATGTTTATGACTCCCATATCAGACTTATTAATTGGATTTTGTTGGTCTATAGCAGAAAACAGAAGTAACCTCAACTTTGCAGTATGGGATGTTGATCCAATCTGTCTTTAAGGACGTTGTTGGTCACAGTAAAGAAAATACAGAAACAATATATCTTTGGACCATTTTTTTTCTGTTCTAATCAGGACTGGTTCCGACTCTTCAATTTGGAGCTTGCGTTTTTTTCCACCCCTTGCTTATATGAATTTTCATACTTTACTGCCATTTCCTCCCACAGGCCAAAAACCGACATTAGGTTCAATGAGTGTGTGGTGTTGAGCCTGTGATTGAATGGCGATTAGTCAAGGCAGGGATGTATAACCAATCACCCAGCAGGAGAGAGAGAGAGACTTTAGACTTTATAAAGTTTTGAGTACAGTTATAGAGAAAGTCTCGCTCAATGGCATTTCAAGTTGTTTGAACCCAAATGACCTTTTCCAAACAGCTCAATTTACCCATGACCTTGTAAAAACAACCTATCTCATAGCAGGTGTGTAAAGTGCATGAGGTCTTCATCATCAAACATGTAAATGATCTACAATTTAATAATGGCTAAGTTGAACTCATGAACATCCCAGATAAATGAAGGAAAATGCTGGACTTGAATTTAAATTCCCTCTACCAGCAAACTCGTGTCAGGGTAACTTCACAAAGTGTCCATCATATTCCAATTTCGAGACAAAGAATGACAGGCTGGAGATTCAAAGCCCAGTTTTTATAACCAAGCTGGGTTTTAATCAGACCATGCCACCTGTGAGGCTCCTCAGAACTGGAGCCCGCGGGGGGCAGTGCTAGGCTTCATTACTGACTGGCGGGTTCGGGCCCAGTTCTCCCTTTGCTCTATCTCCCAGCCTCTGTTCTTCAGTACCTCGCAGGCACAGTGCAGAAATGAGAGCCGGCCGCTCGGCCGTCCACATCACTCTACGGCCGCAATTTGTCATTTTTCACACAAGATGAAGTCTTTTATGAAACGAAATGAGTTTGCCCAAAATGAAGCGCCACAAAAGCTCCGTGATTAATTTGCTTGTTAGGCTATTGCAGCTGTCACCTGTGGGAGACATCTGGACAGCAGACGGACTAATGCCAGCAGTGGGCCTGAAACATTTCTCTCTCTTTCTCTCCATCACCCTACCAGTCAGCCTTTCAGTAGGCTTTTAAAGGCACTACTTACTGTTTGATATTGTCCTTTTTTTTCTAGGGGGCCAATTAATAAGCATTACTTGTGAGTGACATGGTAATTAGTTGCATTAATGTAGTCATAAGAGGCTTTATATGGTGGTGGGGGTGCAGTGAACTGGCCAGGGGTCGGCAGCAAAGCCGAAGAATAAGCACTTAAAAACTAATTGTCCATTTGATCGCAGACACTTTTTTTTTTCCGACAGTGATTTTGTCCAAATGGCTGTGGCCGAAATAACAGTGCAATTCAGTTTTTCAAATTATGTTTGCAATATTCATACAAGTAGTAGGACTGATGGTCAGTTTATAACAGTGTATTGTGTATTAAAATTGAGCCATCAGGATAATACAAGGCATTGCATACAGAATGCATGTATGGTAATGCTTTACATAAATCAAAAATGGACTGTATACTGCGCATGAAATTGTAAGGGTGGAGTTTACATGTTCACTCTGTGCTTATGCGGGTTTTCTGGAGGTACTCTGCCTTGCCCACACATTCAAAAAGAAAGAAAAAAAATCTGCATGGTAGATTAATTGAAGACTGCACATAGGAGTCACTGTAAGTGTAAAAGTTGATTTGAACATATGTGCCCTGCAAATGACTGAGGATCAATACAGTGTGCAGCTGACGTCTTGTTTGGAGTCAGCTAGGATAGGCAAACCCTTGCTGCCACCTTAAGAAGGGCACGCGGTATACGTAGAACATGGCTGACTGAGTAGAGATGACATGATCTCAGTATTCACAACTGGAATTAAAAATCATTAAAGCTGTCAGATAATTAAAAGTAAATTAATGAAATACACAAATAGACATTCTTCCCATTCAGCTGATTCATCATTAAAATAGTAATCTGAGCAAAGACAATTTTTGTGAGGTTGGTTTAACTGAATTAATCATGTTCAAAGTCAACTTCAACAAATTATACACATGATAAAGCATGTTACTGTTCCCGGCGGCGCAAGTGTTGCGGTCGCCCTCCGTCCCCGTCTCTGGCGGCGTAAGTGTTGCAGCCACCAGTCGAGTCATGTCAAGCCAAATCGTGTCAAGACAGCCCAGCCATGTCAAGCCAAGCCGTTGGGTGACTTTGGAACGTCTGGGATTCGTCCTTTGAAGGAGGGGTACTGTTATGTTTTTGTTCTGATTACGTTTGGTTTTGTTCCCTCATGTGCCCTTTTTCTCCCCACCTGTTCTCGTCATCAGTGTGCCTTGTGTTTAACCAATCAGCTCCCTGAACCCTTTGTGTCTTGTCCAGGTGTTTCTCGTTGCCTCGTCACTTTGCTTGTATTTAGTTCCCTGCGTTCTTTCAGTCTTGCTTGGATCATTGTGTGTGTGTCTGTGTGCCCCTGTCATGTTTTGTTTCTGGTAATGTTTGGTTTCCTGTGGTTTTCAGGACTTTGTTTGTATACTTCACTTTGGTTTTTTTTCCCACATTGTACTCCTGTTTGTGTTTTTTTTAAATACTGTACATCTTGGTCAGTCCACGCTACTCCTCCTGCATCCCCTGCTTTTTGGGGTCTTCGCCCTACCATCTCACAAAACATGACAGTGTTCTTTTCGTAGTTTTTGTAAGCTACTTTTGTTTTCTCTGCTTTACTTCTGAATGTTGTTTGTAAATGATTTTTAAGTGTTGTGTCTTTGCTTGTGTGAAGCACATTGAGTTGCCTTCTATATGAAAGCGTACAGATAGTTGATTTCACCAGCTCAACTTTATTTTATAACGCACTTTAAAAACAACCACAGGTGGAAAAAAGTGCTGTCCACAAATAAAAATCAAACAAGATATTCAACATGCATCCATTTTCTAATCCGCTTATCCTCAAGAGGGTCGCGGGCGTGCGGGAGCCACCCAATCTCAAAGATATCAAACAATTAAAAAATATATATATAATTCAGTGCATATTTTCATGCGGAGTTGAAAGCCAAAGAATAAAAATTGATTTTACAACAGGTTTTAAAATTGGACAGTGTGCGGAGGGAAGTCCTTCCAAAGTGTGGGACCAGCAACAGACACAGCTCTATCTTCCGTGCAGATTTCAATATTATTTCATTAATTCTGGTTCACTATAATAACTAAAACCATCATGTAAAAAAAAAAGGTTTCATGCACGAAATAAAATAAAATTGAAATAAAATTGCTTAAATGAAATCACACTGAAACTACATCTTTATAAAACTAACTACAGTGAAAAATGTCCTTTGTTTTCATCTTACATTTACATCGTACATTTCTTTACTTTTACATACATACCGTACGTTTGTTTACATTACACAATATTTGTGAGCCGAGTCTACACTGTATGAAGAAATGGCTTTCAGATTTTTACACAGAAACATGAATTCCTCAGTTGTTTTTGTGCTTGGGGGAGGTAAACATAATCCCCTCCCCTGGTGGGGTATTAACTCTTAAATCAGAAAGTCAATAGGCATGTGATGGCCCAATAGACAAGACAACATCTTGATCCCAACAGTTCTAAATTGGAATCAGGGGGTGGGGGGAAAGGTTCCGATTAACCATTTGGGTATAAAATGGAATCCTGTGGCATTTTAAGGGCAACTTTGTAACAATCAATTGATTTGCAAGTGTTGGAAAAAACTACATTCCCTGTGCTCTGTAAATTGTAGCTACTTCTTTCAAGTGTAATGAAATTTGACGCCGAGGTCAAAGTGACAAACAACACACACACACACTGTGATGTTACCAGTCTTTCCATTATCCCAAAGACCAACCTGCGAGGAGAATAAAGGACATTGTTCAAAGTAAATGCATTTAACTCATCGCCCTAACTTCCGCTCTGTCCTTCTCGCTTTTACTTCAAAGTCAATTAGCCAGAGCCAACAAAGTAACGTCGCTCCTCCCAGGCACTCAGTGAAATGACGTTTCCTCTTCAGACCTGAGACCTACCCTTTGTGTCCTCATGCCTCGTGCTCTCATTGCAACACAAACACACCATGGCAGTGTTATCGCCATTCTGAACACACTCACTAAGAATTTGGCGGCACCTCATGCACAGCCTCACAGAGAAGCACTCTCCCACACACACACACACGCACACGCACGCAATACAATGGCTGTCACAGGGCCGTTTCAATAATCCCCTGCATGTATGTTTAATGGAGAGGGCCCCAACAGGAAATGATCGGCAAATGAAACGAAGCAGCGGGTTATTACGAAGCAGTCTGGTGTCAGCGCGGGCCTCCCCGCCATTAATTTTATTGTAACTCATTTCTATGGCCACAGTGGAGCACAATTTAATGTTTCCATTCCCCACTACTGTTCTGCATGACAAATTGTTTTAATAAACATATACTGGCTCATAATAAAGTAATAATAATCCTACCAGTCGTCTTACTGTATATCACTGCAGTTAAATTTTCCCATAAGCCAACACTGGTTACAATGACAATTACATGGTAGCCAATCCTAAGCAAGGCAAACATAATGCGAAAATGTAATATAGTTTGTAAATATGATTAGTGTGCTGTCACGTCCTTGCAGTCTTGTATTCACATCTCTCTTCAGCCCTTTTCACAGTACTTGTTGCTGGCGTTCTTTGCCGCACTCTCGCTTCTCATGGAGCAACTCCCATCGCTCCTCTTCACGACTTAATGAAAACAGTTGTTGACCGTCAATCCCATCGACCGATCAATCGCCATTTTTAATTTTGGAGATTAATGTGCAATTGTAAAAGCCTCAGAGGTCCTCTCCACATTCGTGTGTGTGTGTGTGTGTTTGTGTACATACGTGCGTGCCTCTGCGTGCATGTGATTTGGCTCCTTAGAAGAAGCAGGGAGAATGTGTTCACATAATGGCTCATGGTTATTTGCAAGGGCAATTTTATGCTGCATTTCAATTATTGCCTAAATGTCTTTTTAGCTCCTGAAGTCATTGCTATGAACATTTACATTTCACACACATTATGGGCACGCTTTTTTGTTTTTCTTTTAAATACAAACGGAACGTAGCCGCCTCTTGAACTTGAACAGCAACGGGAAATAAGCATCAGCCAATTTCTAGCTGATATAAACAATTTTGATTCAATTATATCCTGATACTATGACTGGCTGACAATAGTACTTGAAAAGGTGTGTGTAGCCCATTTTAGTGTATTTTACAAGTCAATTGTTTGAGACTTGCTTTTGTTGACATAACTACCGGATGCCCATGTTTATTTAGGCAACTTCTTTTTCTTCTGGTCGATTGAACTGCCACAAATCTAAAACACAAAATCAACATTGTTAGATTTTGATCAGCTTCACATTGCAGCCAGCATTATTCCTCTTCTTTGAAGTACTGTACTTGGAAAAACATCAGAGATCATTTCCTATTTGCCTGTTAAATCTAGACAGCATAACTTATGGCGTGGCTCCCCGGGCTGTCTTTGATTGCTGCATATACATGATGACTCCCTGTAAGATGATCCCACTAACCTTGGGCTTCAAGGGTCTAATGCGAGATAAGCATAAATTGTTCAACTCAAACCAAAATTCCTTCCAGCACCCGAAGAACGAGAGTAGCAAGTATATGTCCTTTACGTTTTGCAAAGAACGATGACTGCATTTGTATTGCTGTTGCTACCTGAACATTTTTTTCCGGTGCCACGTTTATCCGTATTTCCGCATTATACTTCCCACAGGTGGCCAAAGTGCACACAGCAGAACGGCCAACACAATTAAACTGAAGGAAACAATGTCTCAAAAATACTTTAAACTTTTGTACAGTCAATTTAATGAAGCCACTATGCTATTTTTTACATATAAAATGCAATTTTATACAGTGTTGTTTTTCTTATTAAAACGACATTACAAACATTGATGCCGTTTTTTTTGGGGGGGGGGGCTGGAAAGGATTCATGATATTCCCATTGATTACAGTGGGCAAAGATGAGTGTTTTGAGTTTCGAGTGTGGACATGGGGCAAATCAAACTTCTGTCTCAAGGCACAACTAAATGTGTGCAAAGAAGGGCTGTTATTCAAGTGAAAACAGGTGTCAATTTTATGCAGGATTGCGTCGATTTTTACCTTCAGGATGCACGGCACATTAAACTTATTACATTTTGCTGCAAACCATGTGCAGTACAAATGGAAGAGTAAGGTACAGTACTTTCTTTAGTCATCTTAGTCTTGATGTCACCACCGACAACTGTTAAACACCTAAAGTTTTTCTCTGAATACACTTTTATAAAAGCAACAAACTGCAGTGATTTTTTTCCTTAAACTTCTTTTTTTTCCTTTTTTTATTTCAGAACTAAGAATCCTGAGTGGAGAGTTTGCTTTGAGTGCCCGTCTAGTTGATTTTGGAAGACTTTTTTGTTGTATTATTCCATAGTTCACTTTTTTGGGGGGGATCTTCTTGACTTGAACAATAGGCAATGTCTCGCGTTATCGCTCCTGTCTGTGTGAGTTGATGTGTGTAGATTGAATCTGTTGAGAGGTTTGGGGGGCCAGAATCTGCTTTTGTCATAAAGGAATGCCTGACACAGCTCAAAGAAGGCCCGCTAATTGTTGTCAAACGTCACTCCAAATCTGACGGACACTCCCAGTGATCAAATCGGCGAAAGCGCCGGTCCTGCTTTTTAGCCATCATTCAAAAAGAAGGTTTTCTCTCTCGCTCACTCCTGCTGGTAGCCTTTAGTCGCCTCTATTTTCCCACCGAGTCACAGTCACATGAAAAGGACTGTCTTCTACCACAAGCTCGTCATTGACGCTTGAATAAAATATTTATTTATGAAATCTAAAAACATGTATTCACCCTTCACTGCAGATTCAGGGAACATTGACTTCTGAAGGACTTTGGTGCCACCAGAGCCCAGCCCTCCAGTGAGTCAATTATGATGGCTTAAAGACGCGTCTGACTCCTCTTTTCAACAGTCTTCTTGGCCCTAATTTTTCATCTCAAACACTTTTCATCTCTTGGTGTGCTGGAGACATGAAAACACTCCAGGCCAGTTCTTTTTAACCTGAGTGCCAAACTGAGGTCATGATTGACACACAGTGATTTCTGAAGAAGTCACATGAGGACTCAATCTGTCTGTAATTCACAGGTGATTGTCTAGATTACTCAAATCTCTTTTAGGCCCTCATTACTGCTCTGGGTCTTGCGCAAAGGGACCCAAAACTTAAACACTCAAAATGTTTTGGGCAAAACCCATATATTCCACATTTTGTACAAGTTATCTTGTTCAGGGTCTAAGGTGAGCAAGCCAATCGCAAGGCACATATAAAAACAAACGAGCATTTATGTTAACGTTCAAACTTACAGACAATTTATTGTCCTCAATTAGCTTAAGGCTCGAGTCCCAACGGCAGGGTGGGAATTGGGAAATCCGGGACAATGGTCAGTCAATTCCAGGTCCACATGATCTTGCGATTTTTCATTTTTTTTTTTAATAGACCCTAATTCTTATGTCATGAGTATCTTCAAATGGTGCAGTGCACATTGTCACATGGCCACATTTTTTCCTCACATGCGCCGCTGTCACAGACTCTTGTTGTTTGAGCACATGACCATAATGAGTTTATCCAACCATTTGTTTACTGGAACAGAGTGAAGATTGGGGAATGGTTTGTCCATTAATATCATACGTAACCTTTTAGGGTTCATTTTAAATGCATATATATATATATACTGTATATATATATATATATACTGTGTATATACTGTATATATATATATAAGTGTACGCTCAGTGGCAGGGTCCTAACAACAGAGCTGACCCACCAAGACTGGAAACTGAAAGGTACTGGAAAGGCATATGGGAGAAGGAGGTTGCACATAACAGCAGTGCACAATGGCTGGTGACCCTGAGAGAGGAGCACAGCAGCCTCCCTGAACAGAACCCAGTTACCATAACAGTGGCAGACATACAGGAAAGAGTCTCAGATATGAAGAACTGGACAGCACCAGGCCTGGACATGGTCCACACCTACTGGCTAAAGAAACTCACAGCACTCCATGAGCGCCTAGCAGCACAAATGAACCAGCTGCTGAGGGATGGGACTCACCCAGGATGGCTAACCGAAGGGCGAACGATCCTGATCATGAAGGATCCCTCAAAGGGTGCAGTCCCATCCAACTATCGGCCAATAACCTGTCTCTCCACAACATGGAAGCTCATGTCAGGCATCATTGCGGCTAAGATAAGTGGACACATGGATCAATACATGAGCGAAGCACAGAAGGGCATTGGTAGAGATACCAGAGGAGCCAAACATCAGCTCCTGGTTGACAGAAAAATCGCACAAGACTGCAGGTCCCGACGTACCAACCTGTGCACAGCCTGGATTGATTACAAGAAAGCCTATGACTCGATGCCACATACATGGATCACTGAATGCTTGGAGTTGTATAAGGTGAACAGGACCCTAAGAGCCTTCGTTGCGAACTCGATGAGGATGTGGAAAACCACACTTGAAGCCAATGGCAAGCCACTTACCCAAGTGTCCATCAAATGTGGCATATACCAAGGTGATGCACTCTCCCCACTGCTGTTCTGCATAGGACTGAACCCCCTAAGCCAAGTAATCACCAAGACAGGCTATGGATACCGCCTCAGAAATGGAGCTACAATCACTCACCTCCTCTACATGGATGACATAAAGCTGTATGCTAAGAGCGAAAGGGACATAGACTCCCCGATCCACACAACCAGGATCTACAGCAGCGACATCGGGATGTCATTCGGGCTTGAGAAATGTAGTCGGATGGTGACTAAGAGAGGAAAGGTAGTCCGCACTGAAGGGGTCTCACTCCCTGAAGGAACAATAGCAGACATTGAGGACAGCTACAAGTACCTCGGTATACCACAAGCCAATGGCAACCTCGAACTGGCAACAAGGAAAGCGGCTACGGCCAAATACCTCCAGCGAGTGAGGCAAGTCCTAAGAAGCCAGCTCAATGGCAAGAATAAGACCCGGGCAATAAACAGCTATGCCCTGCCAGTGATCAGATACCCTGCAGGAATAATAAGGTGGCCAAAGGAAGAGATTCAGACCATGGACGTTAAGACCCGAAAGCTCCTAACCATGCACGGAGGGTTCCATCCCAAATCCAGCACCCTGAGACTGTACCCAAGCCGAAAGGAAGGAGGCCGGGGACTAGTGAGTGTGAGAGCCACTGTCCAGGATGAAACATCCAAGCTCCATGAATACATCAAGGAGAAGGCTCCAACAGATGACGTACTCAGAGAATGCCTCAGACAATGGGGAACAGAAGATGAGGCGCTGGAAGAGGGACCATCATGGGAGGACAAGCCCCTACACGGGATGTACCACCGGACCATAACTGAAGTGGCCGATCTCAAGAAGTCCTATCAGTGGCTAGAGAGGGCTGGCCTGAAGGACAGCACAGAGGCACTCATCCTGGCTGCTCAAGAGCAGGCCCTGAGCACCAGAGCCATTGAGGCCCAGATATACCACACCAGACAAGACCCAAGGTGTAGGTTAAGCAAAGAGGCACCTGAGACGATCCAACACATAACTGCAGGGTGTAAGATGCTGGCAGGGAAAGCCTACATGGAACGCCATAACCAGGTGGCTGGCATACTCTACCGAAACATCTGTGCGGAGTATGGACTGGAAACCCCAAGGTCAAAATGGGAAACACCTCCGAAGGTGGTGGAGAATGACAGAGCGAAGATCCTGTGGGACTTCCAGATCCAGACTGACAAGATGGTAATGGCGAACCAACCAGATATCGTGATCATAGATAAAGGGCAGAGGAAAGCCGTTGTAGTGGATGTAGCGGTCCCAAGTGATGGAAACATCAGAAAGAAGGAACACGAGAAACTCGAGAAATACCAAGGGCTCAGAGAGAGCCTGGAAGGTAAAGGTGACAGTCGTGCCTGTGGTGGTCGGAGCCCTTGGGGCAGTGACCCCCAAACTAGATGAGTGGTTGCAACAGATCCCGGGAACAACATCGGACATCTCAATCCAGAAATGTGCAGTGCTGAGAACAGCAAGGATACTGCGCAGAACCCTCAAGCTTCCTGGCCTCTGGTAGAGGACCCGAGCTGAATGAGGGACGGACACCAGCCGAGGGGGGGTGAGACGAGGAATTAATTTATATATATATATATATAGAGAGAGAGAGAGAGAGAGAGAGAGTGATGAACACGAACAAAAATTAAAACAAAATATTTTCAAAAACATAAAAATGTACACACTTGCTCTAAAAAATATTTTAAACCAAATAAAATTTTAAAAACACAAGTCGAAACAAAACTGGAATGAAAAACCCCAAACTATTATAAAATAAGATAAACTTTATTTGTCCCACACTGGGGAAATTTGCAGTCTACAGCAGCAAAATTGGGGGGGGGGGGGGGGGGGTAAAAAAGAAAAACAAAGTGTTGCATGCACAAAATAAATGTTTCAGAAAAAGAACTGTATACAGTATAGAATGCAATATGACCCGGGTTGGAGTGCATAGGTATGGTGGAGCTCAGATACAAGGCGGGTGAAACCATTAAAAGATTTCAAAACAAATAAAATAATTGAAACATAAAGTCTGAAGTGCACAGTGGCAGCCATTTTTTTTTCAGTGTTCGTCAAAAAGCAACTTTCAAGCTGCGGAATCAAGATTTGATCTCTACAGAATCAGGATTGTGCTCTGCGGAATTAACATATTCTCTGCATGCTCCTGGGGGGACTACCCAATATTATGAGTTCAGGTTCCTGGTTTATCCTATTAGATTGTCCTGCGTCATCCAGATTGTCAAAAACTAGGTTGCCTTCATCACAAAAGATAAAATACTCAAAGTTGGCATGCATTGTGACATTCAAATCATTGGCATGAAATTAGCTAGTTCTCTCATTAGGGGCCTTATAAACTTGACACTTCCCTTTAAATATGCAGGACTTTCAACTCAGCATCTTGACATTCACGAAAAGAACTAGAGGAGCGAGCCTTTGGAGACCTCCCTGAAGGGCAGGCATGAGGCAAGGCAACCACAGATGATAATGTAGCTGAGTGCGGAGGTACTTGAGGCAGCCAAGAACTAATTTCAGACCTAATCCTAACTCCTCTCAGTCACTCAGTCATCTCTCCTTACATCTTATGACTAACCCCCGTGTGTGTGTGCGCGTGTGTCTACACCCTATGTAACTCTTCATTATCTGCTCTCATCAACGTAGCCTCCCTCCTCCCTCCCACTCTACCCCAAAGTGGTGGAGCACTGAGGGCCTTTTTTGTCAGCCCAATGTCACGTAAGCTGGCCCCCCGCCATGTGCTTTCCAACATGATCACGATGTTTTCCTGTTAGTTTAAGTCTCATCCCAGCTAATTATTATTTTTTGCTTATAGCTGCTAGAGCTCCCACGGGAGGCTCCTTAATTAATCATTTATAAATCTACACAGCCTCCAAGTTTATTAGTCTCTGCCTTTGGCGCTGGCTGGCCGGCTGCATTGGGAAACCGCAAATTATTAGTTACAGGAACGAAAGCTCCCTCCCCACTCCGTCCTTGTTTGCAACTGATTAGGGCCTCACACAGAGGTTTTTCCACGGCCCCGCTCGGCACTTTAATTCATTCAGAGCACCTGACACATTATTCACCCTCCCACCTCTTTTATTGCTTGGACCCATGTTTTCTTCAGCTTGGCCACCAGCAGCCAAATGAAAACAAAAGCTACAGCACCAAACATGGAAGGCGGAAGTTATTTCACTGAATGAGATCATTCAGCCACAGGCCAAGCTTTGGATAGAGGCTGATTTCCGCTCATTCATTTGGGATCAGGTGGTGGGAAAAGCACAGTGACACTCACTGGTCACAACATTAGGTATCCAAGCTTAATTTAATGAGATCCAATACAAGCACTGAATTAGAAATTCCGCTTTTGGAAAGAACAGGAAAGACACTCAATAGGGCAGAAAGACCGCCCCAAGGCTGCACAATACTCATTTGGATCATCACCAAATGATACACCCTCAAAGATGTCTGATTTTCATCATTACAATTATTGTGTTAGCTATTGAAATTGCAACATGCCGTGTTCCCAAAAAGTAAAAGAGGGAAAGGAAAAAACAGTTTGTAGATGAGAACACTTTTCAAATCCAGGGCTCGAAATAAGCGTTTCCACATCGCTTTTTTGCCGGTCGAATTTGTGGTATGCGGATCAAAATTTGTATTTTATGCCTTATTAATACACATTGAAGAGCAAAACTGATAAACAAACACAGAAACAACCATCAAAAAAAGTAGGAAAAGGAGAGGAACCAGTGAGATCATCCAAAAAAACTTTGCTGGAAACACATCACCTACCGTGGGTAGTCCGAGGTCAAGTGAAGTTCTGTGCTACTTTTACAGTTGCAGCTAGTTAGCAACAGCTCAATAATCTATCATCAATAATAATAACCTGTGTGGTGGCAAATAAGATATATTTTTGACAATTATCATACTCACCAAGGGATGATGAGATTAGATGGAGAAGCCATGCTAAAGGCTAAATTAACCTAAAATGAATCGATTACACTTTTCACAGATTCCACTTTTCTGGCTGGAACCGCGTTGAAGCAGAGAACATCCAACATTGAACAGTAAAATAGCAGGCAAATTAATATGTAGTCTGGACTCTGCAGAGAAAATCTTACTCACTAAACAGATCTGGAACCAGTGGCCGATAAGGTTAAAAGTATATTTATATTAGTATGAAAGATTTATCCTATATCAGTAATGTTATTTGTCTTCACAAGAGGTTTGTTATCGACTTTTGAGATCTGTACAGTATATGTTCTCAAAATTGCAGTGTATCAGTTTTTTAAAATCAATTTAGCTTTGCTTCAAGACATGCAAATACAGTTTGCTGCTGTGCAATATGAATTTGTGAAATAAAAACTGAACTGTTGATTCTATAAAAAAATGTTTATTAATTATATTCTCATATTTTCATTGTTTAAAAAAACCTTTGCTTCAGTTCCCAGTGATTAGCCTGCAAATAAATAAATAAAATGCTTTTGGTGGTGTGATGATATGGGGCTGCTTAGTTCGATCAGAGCCTGGACAACTTGCTGTGGCACTATGAATTCTGCTCTCTACCAGAAAATCCTGCAGGCAAGTTCAAATATAAGCACTTTTGGGTTAAGCAGGAGGGGTTTCTTCATGCTCAAATCAAAGCCTGGACCAACTGAGAAATGTCTCCACAATGATGGGAGATCTCCTCACCAAATGTTTGATTTCAATTTTTGCTGACAAGAGTGGTACCACCAGTTATTGGGTTCAAAGGGTAAATACTTTTGAAAGTGAAGGCCGGAGAAGTTCAGATCCCCTCCCCCCCTCCCCTCATATCCCCTCAAAAAATAAGTAAAACCATAGATAGGAAATTTACTTAGTTTGCCTTTGTGAGAAACAAAAAGTGGTTGGTTGATCTGAAACATTTAAGTGTGATTAATGTGCAAAACAAACAAACAAAGGTCAAGAATGATGGGGTCGTATTTTTCACTGCACTCTTTGTTAGTATTAAATGTAATAGAAGGATTTTAATATTCATATATTTTGCTCATCCTTACAAAATTTCCTTGAAGTCCCTTCACAACTTTTTAAGCTTCCAGTATCAAAGGAGAAAGCGAATCTGTTCACCGCTTTCTCAATTACGCTGGTAACAAACAAGACATAAATACATACAAATTCATGCAAATAACATTACTCCATGCCATGTAAAAATTAAAGATGCATATTAAAATCTTTTAATAATAAGAAAGGATTCTCTTGAGCTGTAGCTCTTTTCCTAGAACCAAGTGGATTTTGCAGATGTACCTAAAAGAGTGCCCGGTTATTCTTACTGAATGATATCATATCGCTAAGGCTGTCAGACTTTTATTGAAACGGAGGCAGTGTTTCCATCAGTTGAACTGAAAAAACAGATGAATTGAATCAAGTGAAAACAGCGTGTGAGATTTTGCCAATGTCTTCGCGAGAGAAGGGATGAATGCCTCATGCTACAGGGTTCCTTCATCCAATTAGACCTCCACTAGCAGGCTCAACATTCCACCTTATCACTGCCTTTTATCCCTTTTATCATCAAAGTGACTGCACTTTACTTGGGCACATAAGTAAAGCTTGAAAATTCCTCCCGGAGAGATGAACTAATTACATTTTTAAGAGTCACACAGTGCATCTGTGGACAACCTGCCACACAAGGAGCTGAGGTTGTTGATTCTGACATTGAACTAATGTGAGAGGATATTCATGCCGCATAGGCTGCGGCATATGAAATAACGGAATCTCACCCTCTCCGTGCCAAATTGGCATTATTAGCATCGCCTCTATTCCCATAAGGCCTCTGATCTTTGTCCAAATACGATGTCGTTTAGCACCTAACTGGACATTGTTATGGTTCATCATGGAGTTATTCGTTAATCAGCACAGGAGCGTGATTTTCTCACAGACAACGCAGGCAACAAAAACATAATCATCGGAGAAGGCGGCGAAGGGGCAGAGGGAGCAGGCTGCACAGTCAGGGTAATTACATTGGCATCTGTATACATAGTGATGGCAATATGCGGCTGCTTTTGTCTGCATGAGTACCAATTACTTTCACTGAAATGTGTTACAATTTCCCTTTCTCACCCGAACAGAGACGTGCCTATTAGGGATGCATGAAAAACTAACAAGATCAGACTCCATCTGCACCGCCTTGAGCTACTGCTGTTATTGCTCTTCTTGGTGATTAGAGTGACATCATCATCATGCGCCTAGTCAGAAGTGATAAGCATCCTTATTTTGAAACCACTAATCAGAGAAAAAGGCGAAAGAAGCAAATGTTCAGAGGAAGCCAGAAATTCAGTGTTCATCTTAACTACAGTAACCAAGTACAAATACTGTACTTGGTTACTGTCGTTAAGTCGATTTTTTCAGGTATCTGAATTTTATCCATTTTCTGATAACTTTTTAGTTTTGCATTTGAGACGAGATAACTACACTTTATACTCTTGCATTGTCAAAATGGGTAGATTACCTTTTTTAACCACCACTGTTGATAACACGGTATAAAAATGATGTCATTACAGTGAGGGAAATTGCGTTGTTTTGGTCTTTATAGGCGGAAAAAAAGTAACTGAAATCACTTTTACTTTTATACTAAGGTGATAATAGTATGGCACAGCCGCCATATATATATTTATGGTGCACTTAATTGAACAGTGTACATTGAAACTGTAACATTTATTTTGTGATTGTTACTTTGTTTTTCTTCTTTCTTCTTTCTACCCACAATCTTGCTGCTGTAGACTGTAAATTTCCCCAGTGTGGGACAAATAAAGGATATCTTTTTTTTTAGTTTTACTAAAGGTATAACAGTTGTATTTCAGTAGATCTACTTTTGCACTTGTACTACATGTATATTTCAGTCAATTATAGATTTGTTTCTCGGTACATTACACATGTTTGAACATAATTGTTGAAAATGCATGACTAAGAACTAGCATGCGGTACTCAATTGTGGAGATATACGGCCCTATGTTGGTCGACTGGTGCTCGGCGTAAAAACGGGCCCCAAAGTAGCCTAGTGTGTGTGGGGATGCGATGCGCCTCACTGGGCTTTTCCATCGGACGTTCCCCAGACACAACAGATTGCGCTTGGCATAAAAAAAAAAAAAAAAGTATCTCCTTATTCGTGCCGGGGCTGATCTAGTTAAGAATGTTTGTGAATGTGCTCGACATGCAATGCTTTGCCGGGCATTCCGTCGCTGCCTCCCCAGCCCCGCTTCCGTTGCATCTTGCAACTTGGTGACAAAAGTAGACAACATTTTAGGCTAGCTAAACAGAGGTCTATTATGCTGTGCAGGCAGTAATGCAATTTTGGTGGATTTGATCGTGGAGCAAGCAGACTGATTTGGTGTTCTGCGGATTTGGTGTGCTGGATATAATCTATTTCCTTCAGAAATCGGAATGAAAAGAATGACCCATTTTTGCCATAATATTCAGCGGTGTCAAATCCATGTCCGGAAAGTCCAAACCCTACCACAGGTTGCCCCGGTTTGTCTCCCAGTTGCTCGCTGGGAGATTGTTTACATGCCGGTTGAGCAGAAGCACCCGCGGCTAAAGACTGTACCAGGGTTTATGAACCTGGATTTGACACCTCTGATATCTGACAGGATACCTTACTACAAATAAATCTGTGTTTTAACCTTGACTCTATGAAACATTCAACAACTCAATCTCAGGAGCCTTACGTATCCTTGAATGATTTCTGAGGAGAAAAAAAACAACCCAAAACAAAGAAAAACGAGTTGACAAGGTTTCTCAGAGAGTTAAGCAGCACAAAGCACCAATTGCACAATTACTAGACTGTTTCAAAGAATAGAAGATCAAATTCTATCAGTTTTCTAAGAAGTCTCCTTGGGTGTGAATATGTAACATTTTTTGTCAGTGAGTAGTTAGCAAATGGTATGTCTGGTTTTCTTCACAGAGCTTCACATTCTGTATATTCGTTTGCTATTCTTCACACACTACATTGAATGCTCACAAAAAATGCTTCATGTTTTTAGAGCCGCGTTTTAGTGTCAGAATCTGCATTGTTTACTTTGTTTTGATTGTATTTTGTTTTGTTAAATGTTTTTTCATGTTGACCCTGTCCCTATTTTCATGGCTTGTCTTGCTCGTTCGGGATTTGTTTCCACGTGTTCTCGTGGGCTCATCAGCTCTCTCCAGCCGCTCGTGTGTTGTTCAGGTCGACCTCATTTTCTCGTCAGTTTGCCTTTATTTAGTCTGCATTCGGGGAAGATGGGGACTTTTTTGACTTCTGCCTAGCGAAAGTGCACCACAACACCTCTTCAGAATGTGAGGTCAGAGTTGCGAAGTCAGAGGAAAAAAAAAAAGTACACCGAGTTCGCCGACTGACTTGAATGTGACGTCACTCGACAATGGCGACTCCCATGGGAAGATGCACCATGAATGGCAAAACATTGTGATGACGATCTTGTTTTTTTTACATAACTTCACGGAAAATAAGGGAATTTGTAAGGACTGCGATCCTCCTGCATGAAGTCATTTGGTGAAATTACTAAAATGCATTAAAGATGAGATGTTCTTTTATTTTTCATGAGAAAAAGAAATGAAGATGTTTTGCTGGAAGTCAAAATGTGTTGTGATGAACCAGAACAACAAACAAATGATTGGAATCAGCCATCTTTGTTGTTTACATTCGCCTCAAACGCTTTGAGGGCGAAAATGGGACAAAATCCGACTTCTCACCTTCCTTGAATGCAGCATTAGTTCCTTGGTTTCTCTCACGCTTCAGTTCATTGTTGCTGTCAAGTGTCATGTTCATCCATTCACGTTATGTTTCCTTGTCGTGAGTTTATCTCTTGTGTTTCTGGCTACATTGAACTTTTTTATTTTGGACTTTGTCAATTTTGTATTGAGAATTTTCTCAATACATTGTTTGCCTTTTCATTTTTGAAAAAAACATTTCTTTTTGGAGATTTGCCTCCTTGCATTTGGGTTCTCCACATCTCAACTCCAGACAAACCTGGCCTTTGTGAGATTTAGTGCTTGATCAAAAGTATATTTCTCGACATTTGTGGGTGGATCAGAAACACAGGAAATGCGAGGTAATCAAGGCCGCATTGTAAGATGGCATTGCAATCATGAGGCTGGTGCATTCAGGTATGTTATCAACTTAAAAAAAAAAAAAGAATGTACATTATGACTTTGAGACTACAGAAAATAATCTAAGAAAATACTGAGGGGGTCGCTTTTGTGTCCATGCTGTGTTTGACTTGTGTGAAAATAATAGAAGCATTGTAAGTATATCTTGTAAGTATGGAGTCATACTTTCTATTATAGCAAGATGAAATAACCTCTTGATTCTTTTCCTGTTTGCAAAGTCACTGGGGATTTTTTTTTTTAATGGATCATTATTTTTGTTTTGAGCTGAAGACTTCAGTTCATAGTTTTACTCTTCCGTAGTTGTTTTGGTTATGTTTTATTTTGTAAATTGCACTACTTCTGAATGCAGACTAAGGGTGCACAGCCAGAATAACTAAAAGCAATATCCTTTGGGCTGCTGCTTTCTTTGAGTGCGTGCTCTGTACACACCTCCTCCATTATTGCTTGCTCTGTCTTCCATCTCTTCGTCGCTTTGTTGAACAGCTCATTACGAACAGGTGGAATATTGAAATCTGTTTTATGAATGATGCTGCTTGATGCCTTTGATTTGTTCTGAAAATAATGAAACTCTTATCATCCGTGCAAGCTATTTGGTTGTTGGAAATGGCTGAACCACAAACCGAACACATTACAAGCCACAATGTGTTTCGGAGGAGATAGACTACATGCGCAAATGTGTTCTTCGCAGACGGCTTCTTTGAACACCGATAGACACAACCTTCAGCATAGTTTCATGAAGTGAGTTCAACTGCGAGTTTCAGAGGAGCGTGGTAATTATCGTGTGGTTAACTGGATGTAACATCGTGGAGAGATGCAATGCAGAGGTAGAATGAAAGAAAATAACGCAACAACAAATGTGAACAATTTAAGAAACTAACTTTCATGAAGAATACACTACCAGTCAAAAATTTGGACACACAAGAAAAGTGTCCAAACTTTTGTACATTTTTGTCTTTGTATTTGACTGTGAATAAAATATGAAAGCCAAGTTGAAGTTGTTTAATCAATGAAATCATGAAGATGTTTTTTATGATGTGTGCATGTGCTGTTCTGATCTTGTGTTCCCCAGCTTAGCATGTTGTTTGAAAGGACAACATAGCGACGATTTATGACACAGTGTCATAAATCTACACGTGTGCTGATGTAGGTGCACGTCGTATTATAAATAATGGTCTCGTAATGACACAGTTGTTGTCAGTTATAACATTTTAGTGATGGAGATTCACTTTGCGCCGCTGTCCTCGTCCACGGGTGCCAGTCTGAAGCTACCGCTGGAATAAATAAGACTAGCGGTGAATGGAATAGCCTAAGCTAGCAAGGTTGCTATGCTCTTTCATCCTCTCTCACCTGTGCAGACACATGAAGATTGTCATCTAGTTGTCTGTACATTTCTCTGCTTTACAAAACATTATAGATAAAGCATTAATAGAAATCCTATAAACATACACGTAACTACAGAAATTACATTTTAATGGGTTGTAGACATGCATGCCTTTAGTAAAACGTCCACAAGAGGGCGACTGATCCCAGTATCGTCCTACGTTGAGAGAATCGATACCTTGAAATAAGGCCTGGCATTGGCCCGGAACCAAAACCTCGTATTGGTAAGCACTGATCCCACTAAAAACATGATGTGAAATGAATACTCTAAATTGTCTGTTGGTGTTAATGTCAAAGATTGTTTGTCTGCTTTGCGATTGACTGGTGACCAGTTCAGAATATACCCCACCTCTTGTTCAAAGTAAGCTGCTGCAGATGATAAATGACACAGAAAATTGATGGCTGCATAGTTGTCAATGTAGCATCACCAATGGTGTGTGTGTGTGTGTGTGTGTGTGTGTGTGTGTGTGTGTGTGTGTGTGTGTGTGTGTGTGTGTGTGTGTGTGTGTGTGTGTGTGTGTGTGTGTCACTAAAGGTGTGGGTTCTCAATGTTCACTCCCATGGCGGGTTAATTGCAGAGGTCAAGTGTTGTTAAATACGTACGTAGCAATAAAACAGGTTGTAATGTAGGGGGCATGTTGTTGAAACAATAGGAAACCAGTGTGAATGTTAGCAGATGAAAAGTGTGTTGCCGCCATTCGTCCATCGCACCAGCAGGTATTCGGGCCACAATAACATGCATCCTGGCAGATTTGTTTTTAAGCAGAAAAAGGAGAAAGCGTATGTGTGAGCATTGGGTGATTGGTTCCTCATGGCGGATGGTGACAGAGAGAAGACAGAGAAACTTTAAAGCTTAGGATTTGTGACATGATGTCCAGCGCATTGGTCCTAATCTGCTCTAATGGAATCATGATTTCTTTCACTTAGAGATGAAAGTCACAGTGATGTAGGGCTCAGACATCATCCGAGGGTCGTGGCCATCTCATACAGCACAGAGAGAGAGAAAAAAAAAATCTGCCACGTATGAGAAGTCGCTTTGTTCTCTTAGAGCCTTTCCAGAAGAAAAAAAAAAAGCTGTCAAAAAGCTTCAAATATTTCTGATCCTTTTCATTTTGGTGAAATTAAAATAGATATCTGAACCTTGAATGGATTAAAATAAGTAAATGGCAGCTTATTTTCCTGTCACATTTGAAATAATTCCCTCCCAAAAATTGAGAGGAAAATAACTGAGCAGTAATAGCATGCCGAAGAAAATGATAAAACTCATTTGATCTTCACAAGAAAGAAATGCATGTGTCTCACAATTGGCATTTGCAATGCATGACCATGTAAATACTCCATATTCTTATAAAGTGGTGCCATGAGATCAGGCAAAGTAAAATTTTATTTGCAGGTATCTCGTCTTGTTCCGCAGGTGAAAGTCGGAGCATTCCCTCTTATTGGTCAGATTTGCACAAATGTGTCCCCTCGCGCTTAACACAGAGGATGAGAAAAAATATACAGGTACCTGCCTGTGAGCATCGTTATAACGGCTGTCTACATGTTTTACTGCGATGTTTGTATGGAAATGTCCATATTTTAATGCATTATACAATGGACAATGGATGAAGAAAAACTAAAAAGTCTCCCATGAATATTTATTATAAATAAATCTGAGCCCTTTCATGCACCGATAATCACAACCTGTAATCTGATAGCATGATAAACTGCCCACTGTATTAACCGCTGTCCCTGAAAGGGTTAAATATAGGGGGCGGGGGGGCTGGGGGGCTGGGGAATCTTGAATTCAAGAATGAGTTTCTTCTGTTTTTTTGGACTTTGCTGAGGCTACCACGTCAATCGTTTGTGATTGCATGATCAGGGATGTCGAGGTGCATATGCAATTGCTTTCCACCTTAAGTGATGGAGGGATACAATGAATTTTCATTTGTCAGCAATACACATTGCCAATGATGGTTCGGCATAGTAAGAGGAAGCACGCCATAGATCCATCCGCCCGTCCATGCCAAGACCAATCAAATACCGACAACAGTATGTAAATAGAGCTCATCTTTTTCCGAAAATGATGCGCATAACCCAAATTGTTTGTAATTTACCTGTATATTTAGTAAATGTTTCCCCGATGAGAATCGCACTACTCCTCCGTTGTGTGGAAAATGCACTCGGCAAAACCTTACTTTAGAGTTCGTGATGATACGCTGTACAATAAATCATACGCATACAGTAGTACATGTCTTGAGTTTACATGGTCCTGTTGGAGATATCTAAGGCAGAAATACCCTGCAGGGCTCTTATTTGGTTCATGATAAGTACACTGCTGGAAAAAAAAAAGGAATGTCATCCAAAATATGTTTTGAAGAAAGCTAACTACCCAGATATTGCAAAGGAAGTTGAGTCATTTAGTTGTGAGAGCATACATATACAAAACCTGGGGCCTTTCATGGTACTTGGTGTCATTGAAGTCCATTACACTGAAAGCATAACATTTTTATGATGGTTTTCTATTAGCGGCCTCGGATGAAAGAATTCCTGATACGCCGCATCCGAACTAATGTATTGTGTCCTTGCAAGGACGTGGAATTTGTTTTGTGAATTGGCACTTCCCCAAACATAAGCTTCCCTTCATTAGTTGTATGCATGCACACACACAAACACGGACACACAAACACACATACACGCTGATTGCCATGTCAGTGAACAGTGAGAGGCCAGCAAATCACCCCGTGACACCAGTCAAAGCGAGAGAGACTCGTAACCTTGTAAAAGACAATCGGCGAGGCCACAAATTGAATGAAGCGGCTAGTAAAAACGACTTGGCATAGTCCCGGTTTAATACGAAACAGACGTGCTGCAACTTTAACGTTATTTACCCACCTGACGAAAGCACAATGCCAATTTGGCACCTATGTCCAGATTGAAAGGAAAATGACTCACTAATCTGTTTACTTATTTGGAATAATTGGCTCTGGTGCCAGTGAGGGAGATTTCCTTGACTGTTGAAAGTGTCTGCTAGTAGTTCAATCCCGGCCCCTTGGTATAATTACTCTGACAGAGCTGTGGCCACAGGGCCTGTGAGCGGGGCTGCTTTTTAAACTGTAAATTATGAAGGATTAGCATTTATGAATTTTAAATCAGGACTGTGGTAGGAGACACTAAAGCTGCTTAGTGATTGCAAACGGCAGCGTCTAAGCAGGCAGCTTCAGCACTCACTCTCCAAACTAGTGTATCTGTGTGCGTGTGTGTGTGGGTGTGCATTTGCGCAAGTGTAGTTGTGTATGTGGGGCTGTTTATTCAAATGTGGCTCTACATTAACACTACATAAACACTCGGAACTCCCACTATTTGCTTAAAGGGAATAAGGATCTGACATCTTAACATCAACCTCATTCTCAAGCGTGTGTGTGTGTGTGTTTGTCAACTCATGCTGTGTGTATGTCCCCTGTCACTCCTTCTCAGGCTGGGATTCTGCTTCCCAGTGGCGTGCCACACTATGCAGAATATCCAATGGGTGATTATGCTAATGTGGGACTTGATCCATGTTAAATTATGCATAATGGATTGATGTGGCACAAAGTCATCAATTAGACAGATATCAGCACTAAAAAAGTGTGACGCGGCATAATGCTCTGTCCTCACTTTGTTTTGTTTACACGGAAACAATGTTTCAAAACTCCAGAGTGTTTGGTTGCTTCGCTCCCTGCGCGTGCGTGTGTGTGTGCGCAAGCTGACCTTGCTTTGTTTCAGATTTACAGCCATCATTCTCTTCATCGAGGTGTGAGTCCATGACTGGAGAGTGGTGATATCCCGAGGTGGGCGAGGCTACAGTGCACAGGGCTCATATCACACCTCTCGGAGCTGTCTGCACCAGCACCACTGGGCCATGACCTCCAGTCTGCAGTGTTAACTGGTTTAGCCAGGTGGCAATAGCACGGGGGTGCAGAATTTGGTGGGTTGTACATTAAAATCACCTCCTGTGAAGACCTGGGACAACACTTTCTCCTCAGTGGGCTATTACATGTTCATACTTGTCCAGAAAGTCAAATACATCCATACGTCTATGGTGTTTTACTGAACTGTTCTTGGCAGTTGAGTCCATCCATCCATCCATTTTCTGATCCGCCTATCCACACAAGGGTCGCGGGGGGTGCTGAACCCTATCCCAGCTGTCTTCGGGCAGTAGGTGGGGGACACCCTGAACCGGTTGCCAGCCAATTGCATGGCACACAGAGACGAACAAGCATCTGCAGTCACACTCACACCGAGTGACAATTTAGAGTCTTATCAATTAATGTGTGCATCAGTATGCAGTATTTAGCCAAATATTCTCAACGGATTCTGGTAATCTGTGAATCCGACAAAACTCAGTTCATCTCCGTTTATGTTTTTAAACGTCACCATTGGGCAAAATTCACAACTTTTGCAAATTTTCAGAAAATTCAATCACAATTATGAACAGGGTGCAACACCTGTAAATCTGCCTTGAGAGAATCCAAAACTACCTGCCACAGTCTACTGAAATGACTTGAGAGTTAAGTGCTTTGTCACCGGTGATATGTCATAACTCCTTCTAGTGTCTGGCTCCAAGACAGGCCTTGTATGAGTGCTTCCAAACATTCATTGGGCCAAAGCACATCCATCCATTTTCCGATCCGCTGATCCTCACAAGGGTCGGGCGGCATGCTGGAGCCTATCGCAGCTGTCTTCGGGCAGTAGGCGGGGGACACCCTGAACTGGTTGCCACAAAGAGACGAACAACCATCCGCATTCACACCTAGGGACAATTTTGAGTGTTCAATCAGCCTGCCAGGCATGTTTTGGGAATGTGGGTGGGAACCGGAGTACCCGGAGAAAACCCACGCAGGCATGGGGAGAACATGCAAACTCCACACAGGAAGGCGGAAGCTGTAATCGAACCCTGCACCTCTGCACTGTGAGGTTGACGTGCTAACCAGTAAACCACCGTGCCGCCCGGCAATAGAATCTCTCCACTAATAATGTTGTTCCGGAAGCTGAAAATGCTCCTTAAAATAGCTTAAATCTGCATATTCATACCCAGTCCGGAGATTAAATCAGGCATTGCACTCGACAATATTGGATGAAGATCTGTGCATTTTGTCACATATTTACATCTCCCAAATTTGTGATTTTAAGTTACAAGGTACATCAGACCCTCGTCAAAGCCACCTAGTCAGTTGTTGTATGCCAAACAGGGTGACTGACTGACCGATCAATGGATCTACACAACTTCACACTTAAGGTTGTTTGGTCGTTGTTAGTTTCAAAGAAATGTACATTCGTGTTTGATCATTTTCAAAAGACAACGGTTTGGTTGCACTGAGGAAATGATGACAAGATCGCACTTGAGCAAAATTTGGTGTCATTGTGTTTCAAGATGTTAAAATCCGAAAACAATAAGATGAAATGTGGAGCACCGCAGCACCTGGGGCATGCCTGAGAGAGCTTTTTATGAAATCTCACGTGTCGGTTTAGTCCCGCGAAGGCTGCTCTACTGCACTCTGCGGCATAAGTGGATACATCTTATTGATTTTCTTTCAAGCCAGATTGCATTGATTGCCTCGGATATGGCAGACGAATCCAGCTGGTTGCGCGTCCACCGGGACAAAGTGGGGAGGTCGACACGGAGCAGCGAGTGAGCAAGCCGCTGCGGGGGGCCAGGCTTCATTACACCAACCAAGAGCCCAGTGGCCCACTACAACCCCCGGCCAACTCTCTCCATCCTCTACTTAGCTCCAAATTAAACAGAGAGCTTTTTAATTATTTATCAATACCATGCACTCATCGCGGATCAATCAGCGTGAATGATTTTCAAACATAATGAAGGACACCGCTTCAATGAACTTGTGAACATTGATCGTGATCTTTGCCTCCGCGCCCGAAGTAAAGACGAGCGGTGGCGACACCGGCGGTGTTGGTAATTTCAGGTTGGGGCGAGGATGAAGTGGAGCACCTCAGGAGCTCTCTCCTGCCTGAGCACACAAGTGTGCTTCAGTAAAGGCAAACAGTATCTGCGCTGAGAGGCCCTCTCGTCGGCCGCCATTAATCAAGTCCTTAAAGAGGACACCTCATCTTATCATCACCTCACACCGCAGTCACAGAAGAGGGAGAGAGGCTCCTCCCGGAGCACCGCGCGTCTCCTCGGAGGACACTTCTCGCAGCAAATTACACAGCTTCCCATCCCTCTCAAGCTTTCGTAAAGTTTGATTCATTGTGTTTTTCGGGCCTCGGGATGAACCTGAGCAACCTTAACTTTCCCCCTCCGCCGCCGTATTTTCTGCACGGGTGCATGGTGTCAAGCAGAGTGAGGAGATATTCCACGTACAGTTATTAGAGACACACAATGCAATCTAATTTCATTCCGCTACATTCATGCGTTCTGAAGTCAATACGGCAGGCCGGTAAATAAGCCATAGGCTGCAGGCTTCAATATGAATTGACCCTTTGAGATGATTTTTTTTTTCATGATACTAGAATAATGTCATCACCGTTCGCGCACATTTCTGTCCATTGAGGAGCTTCCGGTAAATGTAAGTGATAATGAATTTGGAACAAGGCAGCGTAAAGCATGAGAGCATAATGAGATTCTTATTTCAACCTTTTTAGGTGGATGTCGGGGGTGGAATTGGATTATAGAAGCCTTATTTGTATGTGATGTTGAGCACTGCAAAATAAATTCGCACCTATTCAAATTGAAATCAAAGCTAGATGTGCATCAGATAATCCTTTTTAAGATAGTATGAACTGACAGTCCAAACCCCCAATTGCACAGTGGGGAAAAAAAATGCTCCTTGCAATAGAGACATAACAGTATAGTGCAGCCAAAGCCATCCCGAGACTTTGTTCTTTTTTTTTTACAAATATTTACCTCTCAAGTTTTCTTGACTCTCTCCCTTCATCCTCCCCCATGGTTTAAACAGTTGCATTCATATTCATAGGGAATTTGAGTCAGTGTCTCTGAATCGTCTCGTCACAAAGAGTCTTAGCAAAAGCGCCTTCCCAATGGCTCAGTTTGTTGCTAGATCAGGAAACCAGATTTTGTTTTGAAACCCAGAGCCTTTTGAGACGTCAGGCTGAAGGAGCCGGTGACGGCGACGCTCGCACGCCGCCGCGGCTCCAGCTGCTCATGAATCTTTTTGAAATAGCTTATTTGCGAGGGAATGTTGCAACGTAAGCCTGAAAGAGGGACAAGGTTTAGTGTGAAGATGAGCGGTGGGGAGCTGCCACGGATGATATGATGGTGTCACTGGTGAGGTTGTGAGATGCTCTAATGTGAGAAGGGATGAAGAGGAGAAAGTGGAAGGTGGTGTTGGCGCAATGCAACCTGGATGTGAACCCAAAATAGATGAGACATTTCCTCCCTGATGCGGGGGGCATTCATATGAGCAACTCGGCCTCAGGTGAGAAACAAGAGGGCCCATTTGATGTCCACTCTGGGGCCATGTGAGTGCAGAGGTGAGGTCTCAAATTTGGAACCACGTCTTTCATTTCCACCCGCCATGTCCTACTGGAGGGCTTCATCCATTCTTATGTAACAACGGGGAGCAAGTATTCCGAACACGGGGACCTTTATGAGACCGTCCCCTTATGCTGCCGTGACAAACCTTTGTACATTATGCAGTGTGTTGAATTTTTTAGAGTCGACCCCAACACTTTGTTTTCGTCCACCAAGAGCGGGCCCGTAAACTCAGACAGGAAGGAGGATGTTGTCCGAGAGTTTAAACATCAGAGGACTCACCTTATTAATTTTTCAGCTCCTGTTTGTTTATTAGTCCACACAGTTGTCAGAGACCGGTCAATACAGTTTATTTTGAAATCCCTTCTTCCGAAATGAGATTATCTGCATTTGTAACTGTTATTTTGGGTAAAGTAAACAAATGAATTATGAATTTAAATCGGTGTATACCTTCACGACCATTTTTAAACCGAGAATAATCACCAACTACAAAGGCACTCAGTCGAGCGTAAACCTCCACCAAGGTGGAAGCATTGCGGACTGCTTCGCTCCATTTCTGACAAAGAAAAGTTTGAAACACTTTTTTTGTGTAAGTGAAGAAAGAGAGCGTAGACTGTTGAAAAAAACAGCTATTCTTATTTGTATTCTGAAATAAAATATCATGCTTTGTATCTCCTATCCACTAAATGACATTAAAATAAGATATTCTTAATGCCCTTTTTTTTGCACACGAATGTATAAATATTCAATTAATAAATATTGATGCTTCACCGTCACCTATAGCATGAATAAGACATCCCTTGAAGCAACAATATCATATACTCATTTTGTTAATAAGGTACATGTAAATTATTCATTTTGTGCCTCT
The DNA here is from genome assembly GCF_054856545.1 of Hippocampus guttulatus. Classification (NCBI taxonomy): domain Eukaryota; kingdom Metazoa; phylum Chordata; class Actinopteri; order Syngnathiformes; family Syngnathidae; genus Hippocampus; species Hippocampus guttulatus. Next base: position 12,997,816 of record NC_141263.1, read on the forward strand.
GTCGTTGCCATGGCACCCGCATATCACTGGCTTTAATGCTACAATATTGGTGGACATGCAGAAATGCACTGCCTTTTATGTGGTGATGATTACAGAGTTATATGGAGTGATTTTTCAAATACAAAGGTTCAGACAGTGTTTGTTCCAATTTAATACCTGTCAACTCATACGGTTTAGCCATAGTTCATACGGATTTTGTGGTGAATCTTACGTAAATGGCCGTATCGCACAAATCATACGGATTCTGAAAATTTCCGTTCCCCCCCCCCCCCCCCCCCTAACAGGTAGTTCCGTTTGTTTTTGCCCAGAATGGTGCTAGTCTACTCGAATGCTTTCATTTCCGGTAACTTTCCAGTAAATCACGTGGTTCCTAGTTGAAAACAGCAGAGTATTCATTGCATACTTTGGTAGTGTACAAGTATATATAAAATGCTTTGATATGTTATAAGGATTTCTTGCTCTTTATAAGGATTTTTTTGGGTAGTTTATACAGGTTGGCGCTCCGAAAGGTTGACAGGTATGGATGTAATAGCAGTCAAATCAAGTCATAGGGATTTTTTCAAATACAGTTTTATGAAAGAAAAAAAAGGTAATTATTTTGAGATTATGCATATGCTGCATGCAAATGTAATAAATTGCCACCGGAAGTGAAATCAGCCCCAAGTATAAATGCTTTTAAATCCAGGTTAAAAACAGTTTTGTTTTGTTTTTCCAATTCCCTTGTTGGTCTTTTAGGCGTAACGGATGGATGGAATTTCACTTTCTTAGAAATTTCTCTAATCAAATCTTAGAAAGAGAGCTACTTTTTTTTTTCAAACATCTCGTCTTTTGGTTGTGAATCTGCTTACATGTTGCCAATGTACATTCTTTTTAGTAATTTTAATAAGATACTTTTGTTCTCTTTGCTAAATGAATGTCTTTAGTTCCGTTTGTTAATGCTTTTACATTTGATTTTGGTTGTGTGAATCACATGGAGTTAGCTTGTGTATGAAATGTGCTATATTAATAATGTTGTATGGTCTGGCTTTACAAGCACTAAATGGTGGCAAGGAACTCCAAAACATGCAGCTGTCAGCTTCAGACAAATTCCGCTAAACAAAATTATTTATTTTACAGAAAAGCGTACCGACAAAGTACAAATAGAAATCGCTGGACAAAACGAGCCAGGAAAAAAAAATCATTAACTAAAAGAGGTTGCAAAAGGCAAGGTGCAAGGAAAAACACAGAGAATACATCAAGAGTCCAATAAAGCGAAACAAAAGATCAAGAGCAAAAAAATCCCCCCAAAAAAACAAACAAACAAGAAGATACAAACAAGGAACTATGAAAAACAAGAGTGACCATGGATGATAAGAGGCCTCGAAAACACTTGAGGCACAACAGCAAGCAAGGTCAATAATATGTCTGGTTCGAAGCACTTGAGACATTGATACTTGAACAAAAAAAAGATCCAGCAACACAAGCAGACAGACAATATTACACTACTCACCGGCATATATTCTTTATCATCTATGAAAAAAATGACTATTAGTGCATCTTACTGACAAGGTTAGTTGTGAAACTTCTTCAGTTCGAGTTTGAGTTTCTGTATTATACTGCACAAACTGTTGAATTTTTTGTACTGCTGTTTTGTTGTAGCCTACTACAGTAGTTACCAGTTTGACTGGTCAGCCAATGACTACAAAGTGAACGATATTGCTGTGAATGACAGCAAATAGGTTTTATATTCATCATGAGACGCCATGCCCATTAAGTTGAACTTTACTGTCCGGTTCTTTTTTGTGGGATGCATAACTGAGGAAAGGTCGGTGTCTCGTCTGTTTACCACTAATGATTTGTATTCAGGATGGTAATTTAAAAGTAAATTGTACTTGGAGAGCCTTTCAGTTATTCCTTACTCTAAAGTAGAATGTAGCACTTTGTTGAGGTTAAAGAAATAAATGAGATTTTGGCATAGACAAAACTTAGTTGCCAAAGGCCTGCATTCCAGAAGCGGTGAAGGGATGGAGGCCATATCCACATGAAGAGAAAATAGGGTGAGAAAGTGAGCGAAAATGAGTTCACCTCATCAGAGACGAGGCAACAATTGGAATCCTCATGAGCCCTCTGCTCAAACTTTGTGCCGCCTCCCAGTGTGAAGTAGCCGGCAACATCTGAGCGGTCCACACCAACAAAAAAGGGGGGGGGGGGGGGGGGGGAGTTATTTGGGTTATAACGAGTGACCTTTCTGAGAAGCAGCGAACATGCATTTTTATGCCAGGGCATAAATAGCTGAGCTACATAACAATTAAGGTAACCTTTCTGTTTAAATAAGAGGCTATTGCTCAGAGAAGTGAAACAACATGAATGATAAATTATTTCTGCAAAGCAGTGGAAAGAATAAGAAGGAAAAGGAAGGATGAAGTGGGGGAGGGAGCACAAGTGTCTTGTCTCAATTGTAAATCCTAGTTATAATGCCTCGTTAAAAAGATTTGGGAAGGCGAAACAGAAGCAGACTCAGGCTCTCTTTCTTAAAGGTAGACAGGTCTCAGTGGGATTCATTAATGTGTGTCCCGGCGGTAGTCTTCCTCTTACAGCACAATCGCCTGGGTTAGCACCAATCCTGGAATTACACCTAATTGGACAATTACTCAAACTCAGAAACCTCCTGCAATAAGCCAACAAGGCCGCTAATAAACACCTTGTCTTCTAATAAAAACAAGGAAGTCATTTGCGTCGCCCAAGAGGCCCAATTTTTTTTTTCTTCGCTACATTTATTTTCAAAAATAATTGCATGTGCTATGAATGAGAGTATAAAAACGGAGCCAAGAAAGTAGTCTACCTCAGGCCCTGTGCTGAAGTCTGCACCTGGGGGACAGCTCATTTGTTCCAAAGATAAGCTCGCTGCACACCGCACTACTGTAATATGATTACTGCCGTGCTTTAATTAAATAATTACACATTTGTCTCGCTTTTAAACCAACCCCTCCTCTGATTGGACCACTCCTCGAAATACATTGGCCAGAGATAAACATGGATGGAACACTAATTAAACACAACAGTGGTAATAGAGTTCATTCTTATCCATTTTAGTTTCCTGTTTAGACCGGCGGACGTTACAAGGGATCCAAAGGCTGGCATCTCAAGAAAATCCATTGAAAAGAAACAATTAGAGATGACACATGTCTACATATCTTCATTTTAGTGCTTTGAAAGTAATTCAATCTCGACATCAAGCCCATTTGACCTAAATGTGACTTCGCAACGATCTTCGGTGCTGTGTAAAGTTAGCAGCCATTTACACATCTTGCTACGGACACTCAAACAAATGAATAAATGATCACGGGTGACCTCGCACGAGTGGGGACAACAGTGTCACACCATCGCTAGCAAGGATCACCAAAGTGGGAAAATTAGGGAAAAAAACCGGAAACGGCGGATTCACAATCAGTGCACAGTGACAAATGGTGTGGAAAATACAACCTGGGCAGCCGAGGGAAGAAAAGAGTAATACTCACAAATAATTAACTGGATAAATATTGGAGAGCAGGCTGACTAATTACTTCACACGTCTCACTGCGCTCACATTATTGTTGCTGTTGCAGTTAACCCTTTCCTATTAGGTGCAGCTCTGCAGGGAGCCAGCCTTGGTAATAACTTCATTTGAGTGTTTCCGTTCAGCCATGCGCTTGAAAAATGCATCTTATTTTCAGACGGGATTCAGTAGAATTGTACAAGCTTACTGTGTTCCAAAAACAATCGGTCTTATTCGAGAGCCGTTTGTATTTCTTAATTAAATCCCGACTACACCATTTTGCTGAGACACATCACATTTACCTATGCTATGTATGGATTCTTCGAGAACACTGCGATCTCTCTCTTGCGTCTTGGTCAGAATGCGGTACGCAGCGTTCTGAATAAGACGTACTTCTTTGATGCTCTTTTTAAATGAACCATTTTCAAAAATATTTTTAAAAATAAATAAAAACTAACAAGTATGCTCTAAAACCTAATTAAAACGAACAAAAAAAGGCTACAGTCAAAATGAAATAAAAACTAACTGTAATTCAAAACTATTATCGTTACTATAACCCTGGAACACTGCTAATCACATTTGAAAGACATTGTGTTGTTACTCAGTGTGTTTACACCAAGTACTCCTTGAAAAGAAATACTTAGCTCTCCAAGATTCAACATTATGACCAGCATACAATCTAGTAACACAGTAGAACTGTTTGTCAAAAAACTGTGGCAGAGGGTTATATTCCTAAATTGAATATTGTAAGCCACAGTAACATCAAGCACAGTTTGACCATTAACACTGTGCTTTAATAGAAAAGAAACGTAATCATGATATCAAAGTATTTCAAATAATAGTTTAAAAAATTGTACATGAATACACATTATGCAAATCAAACAATTCTTAAATATTAAATAGATAAATTGTTCTATATGAAAAAGTATACCTGAAACGGAACTTTAAAAACCTTGAAAAATAAAACATCAATCTATCACTAGAGAAAGCACACTTACCACTGGTGATATAGAGTTGGTGCCACACTTTGAGAATCACTATTTTAGAAGACGTCCATGACAACACACAAGTAGGTCAATTTAAATCAGTGCCTTAAAAAAAAAAAAGAAAAAAGTATGGCTAGCAACATTTCAAGTCTGCGGTATTGGGATTGTTGTGTTAAAGGCTATCAGGGTACGAAGTTAAGTGTTTATCTTTTTGGAATTCCTCACTTGCTTTGGTGACAATGACTGGTATTATTGCCAAAATGTCTTTTTTTTTATTACCCCATTCCTGATTCCTGATCAATGCTGTCAATCCCAACTGACATTGGGCAAGAGATGACATATACCTAGATGGTCAATCACAGGTTACACAAATATTGACAACCATTCACTCACATTCACCCCTATGGACCATTTAGAATCTTCAATTAACCTACCGTATTTTCCGCACTAAAAGGTGTACCATAAAGCATTCAATTGTTTCAAAAGCCGAAATTGCACCTTATAATCCGATGCGCCTTATATACGAATCAATATTCTGATTTCTTGGACGTAATATTTTAAATGTACTGTAAACAGCTGCAGCGGTTGCAAAAGCTCTATATAAATAAAGCTGTTTTTAATTGTATTGTATTCCCTTTAGCGTAGTTCCATCTAGTGAATGCATAACGCAACCGCAGACACTATTATAGCTTCTATTCTATGCGCCTTATAATACGACGCACCCTATACATGAAAATGGTTTCAAAATAGGCCAGTCATTGAAGGTGCACCTTATAATCCGAAGGTGCCTTATAGTGTGGAAAATACAGTTATATGCATTTTGTTGAATTCAACTTATCGATACAGCTTGGCAGTAGCCTCCTGTAACTGAAGTCATACCCAGAAATAGAATTTTTGTTGTGAAAGCGTGCATGCATTTCAGTGGCAGAGACTCTCCATACTTTCCTTTGTGAGCATGCAAACTAGTTTCAGAAGTCTGCAGACTGCAGTCAGTTCAGAGATGATTGAGCTCTGTTGTGTGCGGCAGGCCTTAGAGTGTAACTTCACATACTGTTCTCTAAGTACTGTATCTGTGAAGTTGACCAATATGTTGTAAAATGCAATGCTGTAGCATGAGCGCAAGCGTGATGCTTATATACTGGGCAACTGTATGGAATGGCATTTAAGCTATTCATTAATTTAAAAAAAAAAGAATTTTCAAACAAGCACAAGAATGAAAAAAAAAGTACAGTCAGTGAATAGGGTCCATTGTTCCACAATGTTTGTTTCACGCATCAGATGAGTTCCTCATGGACACATCAGAACAGCAAAGTGCATGGATGGGAACACACCGCACAACTGCAAACATTTGCGGGGTAAAATGTCAATTGTTTTAGAATGAGGAAGGCTGCTTGTTCCTTTCCGCTGGTACACATTGAGACGGCCGCTCCTTGGGAAAACTGGCAAATCTGCTCGCACAAGGACGTTTCTCCAATAATCTGCAAGGCGGTGGTTAATGACAGCAGCTGTGAGGCAGGCATGCACCTCTTCCAAGCTGATTTAAGTTTAACGAGCCACTCCAGAGTGCTATTGATTCAAATCTATATTTGACAGGATACACTGTGAGCATATATTAAATGGATAAGAACACCTCTTCGACACTCGGAGAGTATTGCCATCTGGAGCAGAAGACATTAAGGAAAGATGGGGCATCTTTTCTGAGAGTGCGACAGCTTCGTTTTGACACTGTCTTTCAACCAAGAAACAGTCGCATTAGGATATTTGTTCCAGATGCTTTGCATTAACAGACTTACAGACGGGTGGCACGTGTCACCTGAGAATATTGGATAGTTCGCAGCTCTTTTTAATCAGGTAAAACCAGGAATGGGTCTAGATGACATTTAAAAGAATGAGATTGTCCTTTCGGTCCTGTACAAATGAGCTTTTGCCACAATTGTCATTATAAAAGCAGTGATGAGATTCTTGACAAACGGGTACGGTGCATAAATTGATGAAAAATTAATTACTGGAATTGTGAAGAAAAGTTGTTAAAGTTGTTAAAAAACAGGACTTCATATTACTATTCATGTTAAAGACAGGGAAAAGGGAAAAAAATAGTCGTTAAAAGCCTTCCAATACAGCTGAAATTTATTTGGGCTCATTGAGAGGCACGATGGCTGCAGGTGTGTGCTGACTCCCATTTTACACCACTTTGAATGTGATTGGTTAATTCCGAACAGACGGTGTGCAGCTACATCATATCAGTTGTTGTATTTTACCTTACCCCGCTGAAAATATGCTGTTTTGTTTTGTTTTTTTAATTCAATTGAGTTGTGAAGGTTAGAGGTCAGATGAGCTATGGAAAACGTTTTGAAATTAGAGAATAATTTTCCTATCCATCTAATCTAATAGCAATTATGCAATTTTTTTGGTGTGTTTGTTTAGATGGGTACAATGATTGAATCGAGATAATAATTGCTCAATGCGACAATCAATAAAAGGTGTTTGAGACAATCTGCCTTGCCATGTTGCTCTTTTTTAAAACGAGACTTTGTTGTTTCAAGAGACGATAAGGAAAGCCTGTGTGAGATAACACACATTCAAAGTGCACTTGTCACTAATGTAATACAGAAGCACGTGCAGTCAACAGTAGCTGACTCATAACAAGAGTAAACATGATAAAATAACAACCCACTGCATGACATGAGCTCCATGATCCTCATGGCTGAGCGAGGCAGCAGAGGGTTACCGCAAAGAGCAGATGGCGCATGGTAATTTTCGCTCCCGTACTCTCACTTTTATGATCTTTAAATATTTTTTTCCTCGCGGTAAGCTGTGTGAAATTAAATTGAACATGCCTCCTTGATTATATGCATTTATAAAAAAAATTGAAGAGGAAGATGACAAATGTTTTGAAAATTTGCGATGAGTTGGAATCTGTTTTCTCCACCAAGCCAACTGACAGCTTCCTAATGCCGCCACATTAAAGTGGTTTTCTAGTGCGTGTGATGCAGCTTTAACTAGGTCCCCGGGGCATTGTTAGTTATCATTGCTTACTGCTGGAGTGAGCCCCGGTGAAAGCAATTTTAGCTTTCCCCCAATCAGTGGTGCAACATGAGAGATGGCCAACGAGAACAAACGGCTCGCTTCACCACTTTCCTCCGCCGATCTTATCCGAAATGCGGCTCTCGTTGCAAAAGGGGCGCAAATGCAACCCCCTCCCCTGCAAAAAACGTGAGACGGTTGGCCCCAGGCCCTCCCAATTCATGCAGATATCCTTAAATTAGACTCATACCGATGCGCCAAAACATCCTCTGAGGGTATTAGACGTGAGCACTTATGCCGCAGAGTGTGTGGGAGGCTTTCTGGGTGCGCACAGATCAAAATACATGAGAATGTCATCATCAAGTCCCACCACTGCCAAGTTTCCCTTCCATGCCATCAATGCACTCAATCCCAGTGGCGTAGGCGATGTACTTTACATTCCGGGGCTGTAACAAAAACCGATTTGAATCCAAAAATTGTTTTTGATTTAAAAGATGGGAATCGAACCGAATGGAATCGTTCCACTTGAAAGTGCACCTTTTTGGAATTGTAGCTCACCATAATTTGCTGGATGATATCAAATAATCTATTAGAAAAGTGAGAAGTGATGCACACCCTTAATACGTATATTGTATGTGTGTGTGTATATATATATATAATATATTTTTATATTTTTTATATGTGTGTATATATATATATATATATATATATATATATATATATACCACACACAAACAAGACTCTCATTGCATCATCTGGAACTCCACCTCACCATAAATGATTGAATCATAATCCCACTGAATCAAATTGCTCCACTTCAAAACAACCCGTCCTTGAATCGTATCGCAGCCCATGTATCGAGATTCATATTGAATCCTCTTTTTATTGGAACGATGCACACCCATAGAATATTCAAATAAAAAGTCATGATGACATTTTTTTTTAAACCTGCTGTACTCACTGGTCATTTCATTAGGGACAAATACACTTTGTGATGAGAAAAAAAAAGATGTATGAAATATTCTACTGTTTAGGTCATATGCAAATATATGGTATGTAAATAAGGGCACAGCAGACAATATAGATGCAATGAGCAAAATATATAAGCTTGATGACAGGGTGGACATTTTTGGCTCATGTTAGCATTTATTTGGTATTTATCATTCCTCCAAGTTTGTTACTCCCTTATTTATATCTGGAAAAACCTGAGTTGGGGCAGTACCGTTGATGACCCTTGAACTAGATTTTCTAGTACAAGTGGACCCTTAAGTCTGGTTCACACAAGATTTCCAAAAATTGTCGGCAGACTTCCAAACCCTGAGAAAAAAAAAACAGAAAAAAATGACCCATGATAACAATGTGGGTGCTAACATTGGGCTTGTGTTTTTAAAGGTTTTGGAAACATTACCTCTGGAATAAAGTCGTACGGATACTGAAGTGACGATGTTGAGAGACTTTTTAAAACTGCCTGTGTACTTAGCAAACGGAGCACTTATTGTGTGGTGTGTGTTTTAGGCCACGAGTGGCTGAGTGAATATGAGCCATGCCTCAGTCAAAACAACCAATTTCTCTGCTTCTCTGAACTGAATCCAAATGTGAAGGAATCAATTAATCTCAGTGAGGACAGTCCTTAATGTGTTTTATCCACCAGCAGGCAGGAAGCAGGTCTGATGTCCTATATTTGACACGCACACACACACTTGGAGAAGCCACTCAGGGCTATGGCTATTTTCATATTATAGCCAAACTATAAGTCGTGGGTGCTTAATTGCTAATCATTTCCTAAAGCCGTAACGTTTAGATGGGTGCACTGGTCTCAGTCAGGAGGCCCTACATTATGTAGATCAGTGTATGTTGTTATCATTTTGTGCGGCTGCAGCTGTAGACAAGCCACTTTAACCCATGCCAACGTGCTAATGGGAAGAACATCTCAGATGTCGAAGCTTGATTGGCCCTGTCGAGAGTCAGGTGCTGACACTTTTAATTACGGGCTAAAGAACGTGGCTAAAGGTTGTGTCTCCAGGGTCTTCATTTCTACAAAAGGCTTGCCTTTATTTTACACCATTTTTTAATCTAAAGGACTGCTAGAGAGACCTTCACATATAGGTAAATGAAATAACCAACATAAAAATAGCTTTGAATGTAATGCAGCGCATTTGTATACTACAATCCCAGTATGAAAAGACATAGATTGTGTTGAAATGTCCATGAAAAGCATAAACCATAACAATTAAATTTGGTACAGTCATAGCAACCATCTAATCCATGGATGGGCTACTTAAATGCTGGAAGGTTGCGGGTCACAATTTTACAGTAGTGCCACTTTGTGTCGGACCACATTGGACCATGCACTTCCTAAGCATATAAATATAAAAAAAATCTATATTTTAAGTACAAACTTCAAGCATATGTGCAGAATATGACCTCTTGCGAAGATCTCAATTCCCATTACACAAACATTTGAATGAGCTCTAAAATAAAACTGTGACGCGTTTCCTTTTCATAAATAAATAAACAAATAAATAAATCACTCAACATGTATTTCGTGACTGATTGACTTTGTACATGCTAATCATTTCTACTACTCCTACACCTGCTAACCACCACTCCCTTCGTCGCCATTCTTTCCAGCAGTCCTTGAACTAGTAGCACATGTCAGACAGTCCAAGTGAATGAAAGAAGGAGTGAGAAAGTGTCTTATTACCGCTACACTGCCTACAGGCATGTTAGCCATTAGGGATTATGCTGAGCCTCGCTCATACAAACTACATTAACTCAATTTAAACAGCTGATCAATACAGGATATATTGGTGTGTTCTCCCAAGTCAGAATCACAACATGACACTAAACAAACAGGTGGTTCACCCTGCTCTTGCTTTCAACATGCGTTGCCTCAACACCAGTGACCTGCTCTGACAAAGTCACTGCTGCATGGAAGCGTGTATCTTCACTGTGAAACAAAGTAACACAGCACCAATTATCTTGTGTCTGAAACTGGAACTTTTCAGATACTCGGGGTATGCAGATGACAAATTGACGAACACCAATTTGTTAAAACTTTATTTCTTTGTGTGTTTGAATAGTACGGTGTACAGACAGCAAACATGTCCTAACAATGCTGTCAATAGTCTGCACGAGGGCTGACAACTAATGATTGTTTTAATAATCAATTAATCGCTCGGTTACTTTGTCGATTAATCGATGACTTGGATGGAAAATACAAGTTTTCATTTCCAACCCTTTATTCAAAAGCAAATGTAATTCATTAATCTAGTCCATACAACACAGCCGTTTTATTTACTTTTTGCATAGTTGTCACTCCAATACTGATACTGTAGTTATTGTTGCTGTCTTTATTTCATTTTCAAGAGCAGTGGTACTTGACTTTTACAGTAGGCCAAGTTGACCAATGCACTCGCAGCTATACGGTATAAATCCACTCGTGCTGTCATTGGTCGAAGTCGTGCCGGGAACCAATCATGGGTACATACAAAACCTCTGAGTCATTCGGCATTGTTTTTTTCTGAATACAGCACTCTGGAAAAAAACAAAAAAACTGCGACGGTGGTTTTGTGGGGGCTGGAACACATTAGTGGCATTTCAATTCATGTCAATGCGGAAAGCGAATGTTATGAGTAAACTGGGTCACGAGCTTTGTCACAGAACCAATCATATTCGCAAACCAAGGTACCATTGTACCTAAGATTAGATATTGCTGCTCATTCTCATTGTCGCAAATATGTAGAGTTCGTCGATATTTTTTGGATTTGTTGACATCCTAATTCGTGTGCGCTGCTACTTTCCGCTGGGCTGCCAAATTCCTCACTACAATGCTTGTCTTCAATCACACAGATGTGAGCAAACACTTTATTGTCTGCTCAGATCAGATCTTTAAATGTGAAACATGTGCCGGCTCACGCGCCAGCATCTCATATGCTGGCGCATTTCAAGTTTAATTTGGTAGAACTGCTTAAAACAGCTGGTGGTTTCGGTATGCATATCCGTGTTTACTGCTGATTATACGCAGCCGAAAAATAATCATTCTTGGCACAGCGGGTCACGAGTGAGCTTGCGGAGGTGGATGATTAAGATGAAAACACATTGTGTTGGATGGAGGTAAGTGACCTGCCACTCCGTTCAGATAAGACTCCAATTAATCCGGACTGAATTGCAGTAATATAAAATACAGATAATTACTAAATCACCAGGCTGCATCGCTTTGATAGATTTTTGTTACTCAGTGTTATTGCTGCGAGGAATAAGAAATGAAATGGGTTATATCACAGCATTTTCAGATGGATTACAACTGCTTTTAAATAACCGCAAGAGCAATTTCATCAGCCCTGCAATTCGAGAAGCCACTGACAGGCACTGCGTGATTCAAATTGAACTTGTTCTCATCATTTTAATAAAGTGCTTCAGTCTTCACCCCGAGCGGGCACGCACACGCACAAGCACACATTCATGCTTAGACTATACAAATAACCTACACTAGTGGAATACACACTAGCCACATCACAATTATTAACCCAACAGAGTGTTGTGCTATTTTGGAAATGAGTTTAAATCTTCCTAATGAGCAATCTCAGATTTCATTTTTATTTTATTTTTTTGTGCGCCGTAAGACTGAGTAGTCAGTAAATTCAGTCAATGTACTGGCGCACTGTCTTGGTTTACGTTTTTGGTTCAGCATTTTAACAATTGTGCCCTTAGACTTGCGATAAATTTTCACATGGTACCCGAACGACGTTGTTATTAATATTGTTCATCTTGGATGTTAGTATTCATTATTATCCATTTGATTTTATAATACAAACCAACAAGATGGTAGACATATTTTAAAATCCCACTACTCCCAGCACAATTAAATCAACGTGTTTTATACTCGGATGATTCGATAGACGCCCCAGTAAGTTAACGGGAGCGCAGAGCCTTTCGACAAATGTCCCTGTGAAGAAGGCATTGTCAAACAAATCATGTTGTTTGCTGTATTTGAAGCAAACAGAGCTTAAAACAGTAACCAGTGGACAAGTAATCAAAGGCATGTGATGAGAGATTTCATGGGTGGTTATCTCAAGGTCCTCGCTGCACACTTTTGTGTGAGATTGTGTGAGCAAGTGGCCGTGCCAAGCGCCCAGGGCTGCTGCAGAGACTGCTCTCCTTTAAAAAGCATCCTGGCACCAAGCCCCCGATCCAAGCCAAGGCCTGACTCCGTAAGCATTCATTATTGCGTCAATTAAAACAAACATCTCAACCTCCCCCAGCTCCCATGCTTTTAGCACAATTTGACAAGGCTGCATCCAGCCTGGAAGACGAGACATGCCCAAATTTGATGTCGTTTTTTTTTTTTTCATTTCACTATCTAGACTTTTTTTTCATCACAAGACTCCCACGGCTTTTGCATGAAAAGCTTTTAAATGAGTGTAGCGGGGTTGTGGGGGGGACTGGCAGCATTACCAACAAAGAGTGCAGGAGGGCCTCATTGCTAATCTGTGCACTTCTTTAGTGCAGTAGCTATTTGTGTTGACGCCTGACAAATGTACATAAAATGGCTACACGGTGTTGCGTTCATGCATGACATAGGGAATACAATGTGTGAACCCACTTTGCTGATAGCAAGGCACATAACTTGTTCAACTAATTTGAAAGGGCCTAGAAAGTCTTTGTTCTAATCTGAAGGACATATCTACTCACTAATTTTATTCAGAGTAGGCTCCAGAATGCCATTATCTTATTGATGAAGCACACAAAAGGAATCAATATAGGCGAGCTGATGGTAAATATTCCACAAAACAGTGTGAAAGTGGCTGCCAGTTTACAGCAATCAAAGTCAAATGATTTATTGGTGTGGACATGTGGACAAAGATACACGTATGAATCACTGCAGAGGCGTGTCAGCGCACATATAAAATGTGTCAGACGAAGTCCAGTGTTAAGATGCATTTCAAATCCAAAATGCAAATTATGAGTTTCCCCCAACAAACTTAATGGCCAGAAGATCAACCAGCACGTCTAGAAAGAAATCTTGTGGCTTTTGCCTCGCTCAGTGCAGGAGTTGTGATTGCTTCACCATGTTGCTGCTCGCAAGGCCCTGAGCATTTCCTGGCTTTGAAGATCATCAATGTACTAGACACCTGACCTGACTCCATGTGATTTATATATATATGTATGTATATATATATATATATATATTTTTTTTTTTTTTAATCCCCCTGCCGCCTTCTTTGCAACACACGAGGATGCTAAAAAGGACCCCCTTTTGAATATGACAAAGCTCCAGAGGATAACGGAGTGCATGAAGTCATGGCAAAAAAAGTGATGCATTAAATTTCAGAGGGATTATAACAAAGTGGAAAACTTTGGATTTGAACTCCAGTATATCCATGCTTTTGTGACAACAGTCCTAGATGTTTTCTGACACACCTTTTGCATAATATGTACTGTGAAATGTATTCACAAAGCATTCTTACCTGTTTTTTTGTATGGTATTGTATTGTATTGCATTGCTTTTTAATGTTATTTTGGAAAGAACAATTTATGGAAAAAAAAAACGGAAATAATACCGAAAATCACATTTAATAAAGAGTGGCACGCTGCGCATTTGGTCGTTGGGCATTCAGTGGGACCTGACCTGCCTTAATCCAACTCCTAACGACACCACTTCCACGTTGTAATTACAGAAACCATAAAAAATAAGAATTAAAAAAAACATGCACACATAACATATATCATCTGGAGCACTTCAGAATAAATACTTTATATGAAATCATAACAAAATATATCATAAATGTAAAATTAAATACATCAATTCACAAGATATGACTATTATTACATGTAGCACAGGATGAAAAAATGCTGTGTGGGCCAATGAGCTGGCAAATTTACATTTAGCCTGCACTACTGATTCTGAAGGCCCTGGACAGATTTGATGGCCATGACAACAAAGAGGGTGTACTTTGAATGGGCAAAAAAAAAAACCAAAAAAAATGTAATACCCGCTTATCTACCGCAAGCAGTGCAGTGAAGAGGAATGCTATACGAAATTAAGAGAATGAACTGTTGGAAATGAATTAATACAGTTTCATGGAACCTCTACTAGAATTAAGAATTAATGTTGGTCCGGTATTAATAATCCTGCCAACAATCTAAAGTCAAGACTTCAAGGCTCGATTATTTTATTGGTCACATATAGAGTCTGTGTAAACATGGATTGAAACAGGTAGAGGAAAGAATGCAAACATTTTGTGACAAGGGGACTTTGAATCCTAATTTTGGTGACATCTGCGCATCTGTTTGACAAGAAAGCACTGTGAGTGAAGATGCAGACTGATGAATTAGCCTCGTGTGCTAGCCACAAACTAGCTAGCTATCAGAGATCACCACATGGCTCATATCTGTAGAAAAAAGTCAAAGTCATTGTTTCTTTGTGGCTCCGGTTGATCTGTTTGTCCAGCTCAGTCACTTATTAGACTGCAACTGTTAACAAACAGGCTCTAAACAGTCCCCATAACAGGAAGCTGCTTCTTCACATCATATGTCGGAACAAAGGGTGGGGATGTGTTTTGAAGAGGGAAGCTTTGAATGTCCCACCACACATACACAGCAAGGTGTGCACAAAAAGATACATTAACGTGCCACTTCCATTCTTTTAAAGACAGATAAACTCGAGAGGTGGATTTGTCATTCTAAATTTGCTTCAAGGAAGTTCATGAATGACAAAGAGGAAGCCACGGTGTGAAACGCACTGTTCAGGTAAAACAACAAAAAAAGAATGAACAGAGAGAACTCCAGAAACAAAACATCAGGCAGCAGTGCCACCGTTATTGACCAAAACAACAACAGAGGGCCACTTGTCATATTCGTTTTCATATTTGTTGTATGGAACAAAGCATAATACGGCTGCCTTTCCACTTTCATTTTGAGTGCTTGAGTTGTCAACCGAGCTCGGACGTGATGGTTTCATCAGATCCTTTTTTTAACTCCACTTTCAACCGAAGTAGGCCAACAGACTTGACACTTTGAGTAGAGGAGCCCAGCATCACATAAGCGAAATGCAGATGATTGGTAAAATGCTACACAAAAGCAAGTATCATCATTCTGTCACTTCCTTTGGTGTGTAGTACCACGCCTTGGGCCATGTGGACTCTCCAACGGGGACTGTGGATGATTGAAAGGCACCAGGGCCGGTGACGAAACAGAAATAAAGAGCGAGTACAAGTCAACAGCTTTAGGTTGATGTCTTTAGAAGTGAAACTCCCGCCACGAGAGTGACTCTAAAACTTTCAAATGATTGAAGGGGGTTTTGGACAGTGAGTTGGAGTTGAGAAAACTACTTTTCACTTGTTTCACTATTGTGAGGTTGACTTATTTTTCACTGAGGGATACCGTTTTCATTGAATCACATCATCGCGTAATTGTTCCTTTAGATGTAAGTGTAATTTGTACTGTGGCTGTATCTCGAAACAGCTTGCCCCATTTAAATGAATGGAAAGAGATGATACAGTTTTTTGCTAATTATCATTATTATTGCTATGCGTCATTTGAATAGTATGCTTCTCTTATAAGTTAGAATCATAAATATATATCCTCCAAAGTGCTCATTCTTTGTGATTATTTCGCGTGACAAACAAAAGGGGGAGCACTAACAGTAAAGGAGAGCCAGTAGTGTTTCTTCGAAATTAAGCTAATTGGATCATTTGCTGCTTGGATGCGGCAGAATGATGTTCTTCCTCTTCAAATTTACAAGTAAAGCAGCCAGTAATGCCAAGCAATTAGAAAGGCCTGCCACCACACAACAGGGACTGGAGTGATTGCTAATGTGGATTAGGCTGCATTATCCAGCCAGTGGAAGGAGACGGGGCAGCACTGAAATGTGCTGTTATACAAGTGCCAAGGACAATGTCCTAAATGCCACACTTGAGCAGTTATAAGGGATTTGTCTTTGAATAACGTTCGAATATTTCAGTCCTCCATGCTCAGAAGACCCAGCTGATGAAAAGTCAAGGTCAGGAAAGTCAATATCAAGTACATCGTCCTTCTTCTTGTTCTACAGTGGACCCTCAGAACTTTTAATACTTGAACGGAGGTCCGGTACCTTGAAGGGAAAAAAAAGAAGCCCCTCCTAACCTAGTTTGTTCTTCTTTAAAGTGTGGCTTCTCTTTGAATGCATAATCTTTCACAACACATCAGTGATAATAAGCCCATGAGGAAAATGCATAGCACGCATAGACAAACAATAACCATACACACTCATAAACACGCTCGGGGACAATCTAGATAGAGTGTTCCATTAACCTGCCATGCATGTTTTTGGAATGTGGGAGGAAACCGGAGTGTTAAGTTTTATTGTAAACCAGTTACTTGCGTAACTTTTTCGTGTATACCTAGCATTTATTTGAGGTAAAATATTGATTGTGTTGAAGTGATAAATCATGTCTTGAAGCAGTTGAAGCAAAATGCAAGTACGCTACTTTGATTCAACCAGCAGTGCACCCTTGATTCCGTCTCTATTTATTTGTGGTCTATGGCAGCAGTCCCAAACCACTGGGCCACGGACCCGTACGGGCCCATATGCAAAGAGGAACGGAACAAAAGAAGAATTTATTGACCAGGTCAAATGTCTCGGGCATGTGATAGGATTCTTTCGAAAGTAGGAAAAGAGAGAGAGAGAGTGGTTGTGGAGCGGTAAATTATTTTATTGAGATTGACACATTTATTTAAGTTATGCAGCTCGCAGTATCTCCCATATTACAGAAAGTTGATATATTTTACAGCTGTGTAAAACAGTAAAGTTCATGCCTCCATTTCTTGAGTTTGCACGTGTTAAGTTGGGGAAGCTGCGATTGGCTGGCAACCGGTTCAGGGTGTTCCCGCCGACTGCCCGAAGACGGCTGGGAGAGGCTCCAGCACCCCCACGACTCTTGCGAGGATAAGCGGATTAGAAAATGGATGGATAGAAGTTGGCGAAGTTAAGTCTGTGTTGTACCCGTTGTGTACCAAATTAGTATGTTCTACTCAACTCAGTGTCAGCATAGAAAGTGCCCTGATTTACAGTTTGTCCGAAAGAGGGCTCATATTGTGTGATTGTGTCCACCTTTAAGTTGTCTTTTACCTAGTGCTGTCTCTATCCTGGTGGTTAACGTGCCTTATGCAGCTGCCGAATGTACCTAATGAAGTAACTTCCCATCTAACTTAGTTCAATATTTTTTTCAAAAACGTAACAAGTAATTAAGTCACTTTAAGAAAATAATCAGTCATCAGATATTTTTGTCAAGGTAAGTATGGCGACACTTATTTTTATTGCTTTACGTGAAACCGAGAGTAGCGAACACTGATGGGGAGACGAACAATCTAATCCTGAAAGTAAACGAGGACCTTTCTATAAATCCCCAAATCAATGACGCCTTAATGAGAGTACTGCACACGGATGACACCTTAATGGTAATATTTGTGTATTGTGTTTGTGCTGTTCAGTGAGTTGCATGTGCATGACGGTGCTGCGTTTTAATGCAAAGCGTATCTTCTGACAATATTCTATCTATCTATCGGATGTTGAATTATATCCTCACTATGGCACACGTTTCTCCAAGTATCATGTTTGTGCTCAACACTGGTTCCTAAAATGAGTTCGGTAAGGTCACAACCGTCATTTTACCTTTAAAACAAAAGACTGCAACCAAACAATAGTTTGTCACCTCCAGTCACTGTTAGTTGATACGCTAGATATCCACAATAATTACTTACATACACGATTCTTGGCTGTCCCCCCCCCCCCCACACACCACCCTCGCCCAAAAAGAAATGGGTGAAAAGTGTTTTCATTGTCTGTTTTCTACTTATATTGTCTGTCTACCACTACTACTTGAGTAATTATGCATCTCATTTTAAAAGACTTCACATTGTGTGTTTGCTTCTCTAACCAAGGCAAAAGGAACTGAAGTTATAGTTCAATGTAAATATCTCAAATATGTCTTCACACTTGCATGAAATGGTAACAAGATTTTTTTTTTCCTCACTTGATGTGAGTCAAACATTTGACTGCAAATATTGGTTGGCTACACTTCTTGATTTACTTCATGAGAGTTGGCATAAAAGTAAATATGGTGAGCTGCGATACCCTTTGCTTTCAAGTCCTCTGTGCCAGGTTAGGAGAGTGTGATGTTGGGGGCCAACAACAGAGCAGAGCCGATGAATTTCCACACAAAGCATAGAGTGGAGCCTGAAGAGCTACATTCTCATTTTTGTGTAGTCGCAGCCTGCTGGTCCGTAGTTACATAGGCATTTGGGCCAGTGGCTGGGGGAAGTGCAGTGTGAATGATAACAGCCAGGACAAATTACATGACGGAAGAGGAGGCTCCTCTCCCCCACTCAGCCATGGTGGCATCACAGGGGTGGAAAATGACAATTCCTTGAAAAGGTCATACATGACGCCTGCTCTGTGATATGAGCTTACAGTCAATCTGACAATCTTAATTCAAATCATGACATTCCGCACCAAAAAGTGGGATGTTTTCATCTCCCCGTGTCGGAACAGAAGTCTGACCTTTTCCGTGTATGAGTTTTAACAAATGCTAATCATCTCTTTATTAATAGGTCTCACAGATCAGACTTCCAGCAATGTGGGCATTTCACACGCACTCATCAAGTGTCGCTCATACTGTATATATTCCAGTAATATTTCCGATCAATTAGCACATTTTAAATGGATAGTAATCATGCGGTCGCTTACTTGGTCATTGTGTTTTACAGCATATAATCAATTACACTGTTTTTTTCTTTTTCTTTTTTCCTCCTTTTTTTGGGTGGGGTGGTGGGGTGTAAGAAACCTTTAAATCAACCTTGAAATCAATTTCATGCTTCAACCAACCACCAACCCATACCTGTCGTACCACACACAAGATACCACAGGAAATAAAATGTATTTCAACAACTCTTCAGCAAAATGAATGCCATTTATTTCGATGATTGAGTGATGCTCCTGCATGCTGGTAAAGGCGGCCAAAGGTTTGCCCATGCCGAATGCTGTGATTGTGCAAAAACGGAACTTGTCGATGACACTGATTGATGTGTAGCATTTTGGCATTTTCTTTCTAACACCTACAGTAGAACGCGTGATGAATCGGCGGACAGGATTACACATGGACAAAAGTAATCAGATCGCTATCCATTACACGAACAGAAAATGAAAATATGGTTGTGCTCCACCCTTTGCATGACTCACCAGCTGTGTTCTAATTCATCTCCCAAAACATTTGACAGGGCTGAAAACTGGGTTTACAATTTCCATTGAAAAAAACAACCCAAAAAACATCATCCGACAAAGACTTTGTGGACCAGAAACAGAAAAGGGGCCTTGCCTAAACAAATCCAACAAAGGTGTGCAAAGTGCAAAAATACAGTATGTAGGCTACTGTGCTTCTGTTTACAATTGATCATTTTATATACTCGCACTCTGGCGTACAATTCCCATTTGATACAGGGCAGTTTAAAGTCACTTCTAAATAAAGTGAGAAAAGGTCAGCAGTTTTTCATAGAATAACTGAAAATATATCATTATCATAATGGTGTATATTGTTATAGAAATTGTTTTTTTTCCATATTCCCAGCCTTATTTACAGGCATGGCAGCCATTTTCTAATCTGCTTATTCTGTTCTGGGCCATGGGAAGCAGGGGCCTATCATTGTCATGGTTTTGCTCTGTTTTGTTTTTTGTTTTGGCACCAGCTGCAATAGAGGGTGTGGCTCTTCAGCATAGCACCTGTGTCTTGTTCCCAATCAAGCCTAGTCAAGTATTTAAGGACTGTCAAGACACCCACAATGCTGTTGGAGTATTGACCTTGCTCGCTGTTTCTGCTCGAGTGATATTTTCTAGACCTCTTGTCCATGTTCATCGTTGCTCTTGTTTTGCTGTATTTTGATTTTCAAGTCATTTTGAACGACTTTGAGGTCCGTCTGTTTGGATTCTTGCCATTTCGTTTTTGAGTACCTTGTCAAATTGACTTTCCTGGCTTGTTGTTGCCCGCGATTTCTGTTGATACTTTGTTGGTACTTTGTTTTTGAAAATAAATATTTTTGTAACGCAGTTAACGGAGTCTGCATTTTTGGGATTCACACTCCACCTGGTTCGTCTTGAACCTTGTCAATCATAGCTGACTTCAGGTGAGGGGGGGGGGGGGGGGGGGGTAGTAGACTAAGCGCTGGGGCAGGTTGCCATTCATTCACAAGGCACTTAAAGAGACAGATACCATTTCCCTCACACAGTCACTGAATAGGAACCGAACAACATCACCTGCACCAAAGACAGGAGAATGTCCTACTACACCATAAGAGAGCTATTCTCACAAAACTACAGAGTAAAATTGTCACAGCGATCCTTACCGTTTTCACTAAGTCCAGGACTTGGGTTTTCATCTTGCTGGAAAATGTAGGGACTGCAATTCCAGTAAAACGGGACAGGATGGTCTGTTGGCTCCAAAGTCATCAACAACGCGGAATAAAGATGCAATTCCACAAAGAGAGAGCTGCAATCCTGCATGTGATTTGCTTTGCCCTGCGAGTTGCTTGGAAGCTATATTTTGGTCCCAAAGTCGAATCGAGCGTCATTGGCGTACAGTTGAAATATTCCATTGCAGTTTCTTGCAAGGTTGATAACTGCAAAATGTGTTTCCTACCTACCTTCTGCAAAAAAAAAAAGGAAAAAGCATATTAACTTCACTTGACTTCCCACTTTCTATTTAATGTGCTTGGTGTCACAGTTTGATAGTAAGCGGTCTCATTTCATCATTTCATCTGCGTCTGTCTCTCCATCATCTCTCACGGGCTTAAAGGTTAAGATGCTCATGTATCCAGATCTACAAGGAAAACTGTCAGCTTGAAAATATTCAACAAAACAGCCACATTCATTGGGCTCTGATCTGTGCTTTCTCTGCAAAAACCATCCCGGGCTCTCGATGAAATCCAAACAGAGGCGGCGACACCGACAGGCCGCTATGGACCAGCGCAGATACGGCTGCTAAGCCTTCCTCACAGCTGGCTGCTCAGATTAATAGGCAAGATACACATAGCGTATGTGTTTACTCATCACTCTGATTGCACCTGCCTGCCGCAAAGCCTTTATTTGAACTGGTCAAGATTATAGGCGCCTGTATGAGAAGCTTTATGAATTAAGATAGTGTAGGGCACGTGCTGCCAGCGTAATGATGACATATCTCACATCGATCCAACTTTTCAAAGGGCTACCTTCTCCACTAGATCGTACTGGTTTGTTTGTTTTTTTAAAATCCATTACGTATTCTACATTTAATGCAGAGTAGTGAATCCGTTGTGAAATGGCCGTTTTTACATAAAACTGTATAATAATCACGATACAGTGTTAGATGAATTTCCTGAGTGTGCCTAACTGACTTTCTGTTCCATTTATCTCTTTTGTTCAGTGGAACACAGTACCTTGATTGACAAATACAAACTTGTCATTCGAAACGATTGTGCTCCATAAATTCTGCCCAGCAACAAGTGGCAAGCAAACATGTGATGTTAGCATGAAAAACAAAAAGAAAAAAATCTGATCAATCAGTGCTCAAGCGCGTCGACCTCACATTGCAGAGGTCGTGGGTTCGATCCTGCCTACGGCCTTCCTGTGTGGAGTTTGCATGTTCTCCCCGGGCCTGCGCGGGTCTTCTCCAGGTACTCCGGTTTCCTCCCTCATTCCAAAAACATGCATGGCAGGCTGATTGAACACTACAAATTGTCCCTAGGTGTGAGTGTGAGCGCGGATGGTTGTTCGTCTCTGTGTGCCCTGCGATTGGCTGGCAACTGGTTCAGGGTGTCCCCCACCTACTGCCTGAAGACAGCTGGGATAGGCCCCAGCACCCCCGCGACCCTTGTGTGGATAGGCGCATCAGAAAATGGATGGATGGATGGATGGATAATAATACAGTATATACTGTATATATATCATATACGAGCTGCCTATTACATTAACAGGGCCCAGATGATTTAAACCTCCGTGTGTCAGCTTCTCCCATGTCGAAAACGGATTGTCTGCACTCCAGCATGTTGGAACTTTCAGTGGAAGATAGGCGTGGTGCATTTACACTAAAGTGAATGACAGGTGCATCTTTGAAGATCCACATTTGGAGTTGGCTGTGATCACTCTCAACGCAGTGCATTTGGCAAGCCTCCTCGCTGCCCAGCTTTAAAACCCGCCTCAAAACTCACTTGTATTCTTTGGCATTTGACTCAGCATGACTCAGATTTGTTGTTGGTTTTGCTGTTCGGTGCTTTCTACCGCCTCTGTTACCGATTTGTTGCTTTACTGTTGTATATGTTAGTTGTTCCATGTACAGCACTTTGTATGCGGCGATGGCTGTTTGAAAGTGCTCTGTAAATACAGTTGAGTTGAGTTGCATCCATCTCTCAGATCCGCCGACCTGGGTTAATCTGCAAAATTACCAACACCAGGTCAAACTTCTAACAGAGTTGCACCACATGTCACACGGGATTTACGCTGTTCACTAAAATCGAGCCCTGTTACATTAACAGTCATTACAAAAACAAAAACATTACAAAAAGTGTTTTTCTTGGGAAACGAGGTAACGGGTCCGTGCCCCGCAGTGAGCATGCCCTTGCTGATTCACAACTCATTTGTCACGCCTTTTGTCTCTGACTGGTTGTTTTGTTTTTGTTTTTCCCCTCAGGTGCATTCATTCCTTTCAAATTAAATTAGAGGCACAAAATACATCCTGAGATGGCTGATTTTTTTTTTCACAGATCATACAGTATTTATCATATACTACCATCAAGCCCAAATGACTGGGTGACACCAAAAAAATAGATTAAATTGCAATCTTGCCTTTATAGATTAAACAAAAATAAAACAAATCTCATTTTTCAGTAACAAATGGAAAGAATCGGTCTAGGGTCCAACAGTCACCATAACAAACACTTTATTAACCATATTTAGAAGAGAGTGTAAAATATAGTCACCACTTGTCAGACTGATCGGTCATGCAAGGGTAAAAAAATATATATCTTCGCACCACTGTAATGATGGTGTAATAAAACCTCACACACCATTTTTTTTTCAAATAAATGCCGCAACCAGCAACCAATCATGGCTCAGCTTGTAAACATCACATGACCAATCTCATAAAACAGCAACTGTAATGACATTTTCAGTTGACAACAAGTGGCAAAATGGCCGCCCCCAGAGATGGCTAAAAATGTGTTCATTCATATTCTACAAATGCAATATTAATCAGGATACCATGTTTCAACTTGTGAGGCCGCTTAGATCATATTATTGGGAAGAATTCTTTTGACCTGAATTCGTCTACAACAACATAATGCAGTATCGGCAAGCTAATTACAAATACAATATAAGAAATGCAAATGTCGTAGTGCATTAAGTACCATGATAGTCACACAAGAGAACGTGAATGCAGTAACTTCATCTACCTTCCTATGCATATCTTTTTGTCTCGTCCTTGTTCCTTGTTGAGGCTACTCCTTTGAGAGGACATGTTGCGAAAAGGCCAAAGAAAAAAGCAAAACGGCGACAAATTTTTTGAATTAATGCTACCATGTTGGCTGAACAGAGGTTGAAAACATGTGCTTGTGCAATTAGTGTGTGTTTGGGGGTTTGTCCAACTTATTTTATTTCTAAAAATGTTATTCGTTTTGGGAGGTTTGAGTTTTGAACTACCACGGTTTGACATTGCATAGCTGACTTACAGTAATTGGTTGGTGCCCTGGCATATACGTTTTTATTCCATATGAAAAATGCCCCCATCCTCTGAATATATAAATCTATTTACAGCATAATGCACGACTCCCCATTGTCCTGTCATCCCGCCAGCCTTGGACAAAAAGGACTTTAATACAAGAAACGGCAGCGGTGCTGTGTCAGTAGCTGAGAGTTCAGCTTTGACAAGGAGCTGCTCTTCAGGATGTGACCCGATGCCACGCATATCTTCTGGTTCATTGTAGCGTCTCTCTTGCCGAGGTTAATGAGCTTGACTCGGAGTACCTTCGCACGGAGCTACCTTGCACCCTAATTCTCTCTCTGCGCGCAAGCGCTTCTACGGTTGCCATGGCTGAAAACAGACAATTCATTCAGTCCATGCAGTCAGGGGAAAGTTATCAAGTAGCAGAGTGGCCAGTGTTCAGCAAAGGTCATACTCTTGCCAATTAGCTGCGTCCACCAGGTTTGTCAGCATTCAAGGGATTAATTGTCCTCATTTTGCTTCACTCATGGTCTTTGGCAGACTAATCCATGACCGCTCTCTCCCTCAAAATGGGACCTCGGAGAAACATTTGCAAGACGGCGCTTGCATTTTGTAACAATCCTATTACTTTCATGGTGATTTGAATCTGTGTCTTCATACATTTTTAATTGAACATGGTTGTCGCATTAACAGCTGGATATGCAGCCAGACTTTTCTCTCATTCAACTCGGCCTTAAGTAAGAATCTCTTAAATTAAAAGGCCCATAGAAATCAATAAAACAGAGAGCACGTTACCTTCTCATAATTCATTCTCACGTCATGCGCTGCTCGCTCTTGTGTCTAAAAGCACTTAATGTGCAATCAGGATCAGCCCACCTCAGATGTTGCCAAACATTAGAGAGAGCTTGCCTGAAGAAGCTTGAAAGATTGCTCATAATGAGACTTTGACGGTTTACGGAGCTCGGCCTCAAAGAGAGAAACCCATCATGCACATCAGCGGAATATATCAACACCGTGTTTTAGGATTCTGTAAAAGCATTTCACGTCACCGTAGCATTAGGCAAGACGAAAGCGCTTTATTCAGTTGTTTGTTCAATGTCGTTATTTTCTATCAAGCGCATTCCATTTTCTTTCCAGTTAATCGCTGGTCACTGAAGAGCCACATATACTGCATATGTTAAATTGTGCTTACAGTTTACAAAAACAAACAATCAAATAACAAAAACGAAGCCAAGCAGAGAGTGTAGAGACAGAAGGCATGATCGACATGCAGTTGATCAACACTCTGTTTTAATTTATTGAACATTCCCAAAAATACAACATCAAGCAGATAACATTTCATTTTTGGTAATACTCCATCATGAATAGGTCACGTTGGCAATTCTGTTACCTTGGCATGCCACAGTGACATCGGCCCAAATGTATGTTAATGGAAAAGAATTGAATGTTGGCACCAAATCAGCACACAGTGGTACATGAGGGTTCGTATTACGAGCCGTGACTTGCTCAATTTTACGC
This sequence comes from Hippocampus guttulatus, assembly GCF_054856545.1. Taxonomy (NCBI): domain Eukaryota; kingdom Metazoa; phylum Chordata; class Actinopteri; order Syngnathiformes; family Syngnathidae; genus Hippocampus; species Hippocampus guttulatus. Next base: position 13,023,582 of record NC_141263.1, read on the forward strand.
TTTGTGTTAGGAAAATGAAAGGAGAGGCATAGTTAACGCTAAATTTTCAGTCATTTATTGAGTGAGACATTCAAGCACACAGACACAAAATGATAACACTCGCAAGGAGCTGCATTAAATCCCAACTACTCACACACCGGCCAGGTTGCGGCAACACGATTTCACCTCCCGGCAGGCATCGCTCGCCAGACACATCAATTATTGTTGTGACTTTCAGATTGTTTCAACACAGTAATTACCTCTTTACATTACATTCGCTTTAATTACGTGGGTGTTCACCCATTCTCGTGTTTTTACCTTGATTAAAAACATAATATCGCGGGTTGTAACGGATTTCAATATCAGTCAAGGTACCACGATGAATCCATCTGCGATTCCCCTTAGGTGCCATGAAATATTTCAAGCTTTGACATTTGCAAACCTTTTTTTCCCCCAACAAAAGAAATTCTTCATTGTGAATGAACACAAATTTCCACATGCAGACACCCTCCAAAATCTTTCTCAAAATCTACAGGGGCGGAAGAGTGTCCCTCTACTTTGGCCCATCCAATGGGATTTTAACTATATCAAAAACACATCTGAGCAAAAAAAAAAAAACACAGAAGGGGTCATTTGGGAGACTCAGAAGTTAAGCTGTCAGACATGGACAGAAATGAAAATTTGAGCCGTGCTCTCTTTGTGGTTCGTTCCCCCGAAACAATTTTCTACCCTATTTTGCCCTGCTCGGAGATTGTTTTCTTCCTCTTGAAAGTGTTGTTGCTGTGTAAGTATGCATCCCTCCTCTCTCTGAATTTGGACGCTTGATCCTATGTGTGAATGTACGAGCCGCACGGTGTATCTGCAGCGCCAACGAGCGAGCCTTTGGAGGACTGCATGAAAAGAACTCGTTAAAAGTAAGGCTCATACACGGAGGCGCTCAGCGTGCGTCGAGCCGAGATCATTTGTGAGTGGGCCGACAACATGCTTCTAATTGCCCCCGCATACTCTCGCGTGCAGACACCTGTCCGCAAACACAGAGGCACATACCGTTTCCCCCGTCAGACAGTGAGCGTCAAAACTGAAAAATGGATGAGATCTTTGTTCCTCAAATGGCTGTAGGTTTCTTAAGTGCTGTCAGAGTAGGGAAGGGGCCAACATGCATTATGGAAGACGGTGTCTCATAAAGCGCATGGCTCCCTGCCTGCTCCGTAATACAAAAAAAAAAAAATCTAATGGGGTTGATGTGTGTGTGTGGTCACTTTCGTGGCAAACTCATATTCTTGAATAATATCTCAAGTTGGAAGCTAATTAATCTCAGAGGTATACTGCAAATTTACGGCCTCGCACTTCTGTCTCGGGGAGCTAATTCCTTCCATCTTGGGTGTTCAGGAGCATTAATGGGAGTTTACCAGCTTAGCGCTCGACATAGGATCTTAAAAGGGAGCTGTTTGTTCTCCACAGATTGGAGCGCTGTCCTCCTTGCAAAGCATTGGGAGAGATGGGCGAACAAGCCCTAATTGTACGCTTATGTGACTGCAGCACTAAAAATGGAACCCGCTGCACAATAGAAAGTCTTCTTTCTTAATGATATGTAAAGCAGGATGTGTGCTATCCACTTAAATCCACATTGGTTGCAGGCCTTTCCAATTACTCTTATGCTAAACGTGCTTCCAGAATGTACTTGCTTCAGCGGCGGATATTCATCTGCGTACCACATGCGTTCTGAGAAGACACTTATCTTCAAAAGTATAGTGGCAACTGATTAGATGGCAAAGAGCTCTGACATCTCATTATCGATATCATACCGAAGGGGCTTATGTGGCCAAAATTGGGCCTTGGTGACAAATGAGCAATGTTATTTGTCGGCTTGCAACAATTGAAAGGAATAATAAAGTGATGTCATGCCGCTTTGGCTGAAACCTGTCGTGATAAGACCAAGGTCATCTTTTAGTTAGAAGTGTCTGCATAAGAAATGAATGTTCCCTGTAGACTCAGCAGAATGGGTTAATAGTCACTGCCCTGGGTTTTAAATTCTGAGAACTGGAAGACAGAATTGTTTTATTTATTTATTTTTTGTTCAAAGAGAGATTTAACATCGGAATGAAAGGAATTTGTTCCTGTGGCACATCCGTCCCTTTTCCCCTAATCAGTTTCAACTGAAGGTTTCACTCCTTATTCCCCACGCAGAAATTCAAATGAGTCAGCGGTGCGGACTGGATCCAGAGTTGACTACGTTAGTTAAGTGAATTTCTCCAAGTGCCATTTTGGGTGGGATGCGAGAAGCCGACTCACCCGCGGTTTTTGTCAGTCACGCAGGGTCTGCAAGTGACAAATTATTAAGGTGGATTTGACATGAAATGTTGGACGTAGTCACCCTCTACCTTTTCTCCACCCATTAGTCGTACGAGCGGGGTACTTGGCGGGGTGCGCCATCAGCGAGCATCAGCTCAGGCAGTGCAGCTCTCCTCCCTCATCCCGCGCAGATGCACCTTGGGCCCACAGTGGTCTCTTTCTCTTCTTTGTTCCACGCATCTGCTCAGCGTCACATGACAGCACTGATTAGCCTCACTCGGGCCCTTAATAAGACAACAGGAAAGGAGGCCTGACAAACGCAACGGATCAGTCGCATGTAATCGCTTCATACATATGCCCGATGCTGCCTTGACCGGTGCAGTACTTGTCCATTTTGTGAGTTAAGGATATTGTCATCAGACCTAATCAGGTCTGGAACATCTTCCTTCGTGTTGAAGAGGAAAACCAGATCCTGTCACCTGTGTCTTTGCCTCAAGTCCACTATGTATCAACCAAGAGCGATAATCCAACGTTTCTTCAATGACGAGTGAGCGAATACTACATGGAAAGTAACGTAGGACACGAGCATACTGTCGTACTCAGGACAGACTGAAACAATCTTCAACATGTCTGTCTGACTTGTTTTCTATAAAAATCATGACCTTGAAGGCCATATACTCTTCCACCCCAGTGCGAAAGGTGGAGCTACATCTGCTGGATCTGCCCCACTTATGGCCCCAATTTGAGTGGACTGGAATGACAAACAGGAATTAAAGTTGTCACTCACTATATCACGGTTCACTTTTTATGGCCTCATTGCGGTGCTGATCATAGATCTTTATTTTATTTTATTATTATTATAAAAAATTTTAATGACAGGTTATTCACACTTTCATGGGATTTTGCTGTTATTATTTTTCCATGATCTGTGACTGCAGCTCAACAAGCATGTGCCAGGAGAAATAAAAGAAAAGAAAGTACAATGTGGCGATTGAAAAGTACAACTGTCTTCATGGGGGACTAAACCTTGCATTTTCTTTGAAAGAATGGGTTATATGTGCTGGCACGATACAAAACTTAGGCTAGTTTACACAGACTGGCATGCGAAAGTAAAAGAGGCTTATGTCAGAATTTCGGGTGACTGTAGCATATTATTTTAATCATTTCATTAAATAAATATTGATTGTGAATTGTCGTATTGCAGGGTAGATTTTTTTGACTTGTTTGGAGGTGATGTATTGGAAGATAAAGGTAACTGTTAATCTCTTTCGGAAATTCTGGTAAATATCCTGAAATAGATGAAAAAAACCCACTGTCTTTTCTGTCATTCGTGCATAGTTCTACAGGTATAGCTTTTTTTTCGTATATCATTTTGTGATGTGATTAGGAGTGTCTGAAACTCACTCCTCGCCACTGACGGGAACCTGAATCCAAAATACACTGGAGAATTCATAGAACACCGAGCCGTTACGTAAATTGGACATTTTGGGTTTTTTGATAAAGCTAGCTAGCCTACTGCATGCTACTGTGTAATGCTAGAAATGTGCCAAGTTTGGTACATTTTCAGCAATTATCTTCAAACATGAATCATGTATTTTGAAACAAATCTGTGAATTTACAGGGACTTCAAGGGTACATAGTGAACAGCCATTGTACGGCGAAGCCTCCAATTATGTACTTGTTTTCGGAGAATAGATACAACTAAGTTTTAACCTGAAATACTCGTGACTTGTAGGTAGTTTTAGTTTATCAGTCCTGTAAGAACCAAGAGATGCTTTTTTGTTTGTTTGTTTGTTTTTCTCGTAAATAAGAGCACAATTGTGTTTCGCTGTCAAATTCAGGGCAAAGTCTGTACAATGCCGCTACAGCTATTCAGAGGTGGCTTCATAACAGGCTTGCAAATTGTGTCTCTCTCACTCTCGTATTCTGTTCATTTCTAAAAGTTTGTTGACATGTATTTTAATCTGTCACAAAAAAATCGAACAAAAGTTCCACAAAAACAAGCAATTTCGAGTTTCCTTGAATGATTGCAACCTGGCTAATTGTTTGACACATTTCCCACAAATGAAACGACTACCTCATTTCATTTCAAATGAACACTGTTTTCCAAACATAGAGCAGAGTGCAGGAGAAATAAACATGGATGTGGTTGTTCTTGGTGCTTGGGGTAAGACACGCGTGAGTGCGAGTGGGTGGGCAGCCGCCGCTCTCTTCAGGGCCGTGTTCCTGTGGGGTGAACTTCACCGTCTCTTCCCCCTCTGCATTCTGGCGGATGCTCCTCACTCTGATGTGCGCGTGTCCCGGCCCACCTGTTCGGGCCTCATTACTGTCAGGTTTGTGTTAATAAATATCCAGGTGTAGGTCGCTCCTCTGTGCCTATACTTCATCACCAAGGAGCACGAGTCTACAAGGCACCCCCTCCTCTCTCGCAGCAATGCTGACAAGAACCATGATTACACTGTAAGCACTGTAGTTATTCACCTTCTGCCCAAACTGCAGCACCGTACTCCATCTTACATCCCACCGTGCGGACGCGCACACATAGAGTGTGTGTACCTCCATGCGGTGACGCGCACTGACAAACAAACTGATATTTGTGCTTTCTTTCCCATTATTTTTACCTTCGGTTCATTCCCAGGCAACACGAGCGCATCCTTTTAATTTGCGCTGTAAGAAATATCCTGCCAGCAATGTGGACAATTTATGTCATCTGGGGAAACTTGCAGAAATCAACAGAGCAAAAAGCTGAAAATGCTGCCAACAAGTTCCTCTTTTTGTCCTGCACTTCTTTCATTTGGTGGTTCGGGTTGGATGGTTAGTTTAATCAATGTAAAAAAAGAAATCCGCTGAGCAATGTTATTTGGACAGTGGTCTCTGAAGAGAGAAAGCAGAAAAGTCACAAAAAGTTGAAGAGAAATTGATTTGAATTTCGATGCTATCAAAGTATATTCTTAGCAGACAACAGGCATCATGATAATATGACAACATTGCACTGCAACCTCCCAAAAGAAAATATTTGGGATGCATGCTCATTTAACACGATGATGATTGTTTCATTTGACAAGTAATTTGATTGCTGATGCTATCCTTGATATTTGTGATTCCACCAGAGTAATGTCCATGAGGTGCTCAAACCCCCCCCCAGAAACAACACTATAAATCCCTGGAAACTGTAAGGCCGGTGATACACATCTTGATTGTGACTAATTATTGTTTTGGCTACTGTCTAATCTCAACAGGAAATCAAAAATAGTTACCTATGATTGTCAAAAAAGTTCCAGGGTTGGTACCAAAAAGCATATTTCAATTCCAAATGACAAACCGTAAATTTCCCCCTTGGAAGTAATCATACTGGAGCCGACCGCACATTTCCAGCCTTCTGTGCCATGCACTCCTGGAAGTTTTCTTCTGGCGTACTCCACAGCTCTATCGTCACTGCCATCTTGACGCCGTCCAAGATTTAAAAACAAGGCCCCCAGATGAACCCCCTGAGCTTGTCCAAGAGGAAAAGTCCGACTGAGTGTGGTCAAGTGAGTAGGGAAGTTGCTCCGACGCAGCGATATTCATCTCGGCCCGGAATTGACAGATGCTAAAGGAGTGGAGAACAACCAGGAGTTGTCCTGCCACAACTCTTGCCTCCTCCCTCTTTGTAGTTCATCATCTGAATCTGACCTTTGGGTTTGAATTTGGTCTTTTATAACACCAGTCCTGGAACTTTTCTGACACACCTCGCCTGACAATGAACGATTGCTAAAAGTGAACCTGATATGACATGTTCTTAACATAAGCAGAGACAAACAAAAATGTCCAGTGGATTTGTTTAAATCCAGTTGTGTTTTGTTTTTTGGAATCAATGCGCCTATGTGTATCTGCATTACGGATCAACATGAATGAGTCAGAAGGGCCGGTGTGAGGGTCCTCATCCCAACAAGGATGGTGGCGCAGGGATGACGGGGAGGACACACGCGCTTGACTGCGAAGAAGCAATCAGGCGCTAAGGGCTTTAATGCACCGCCTTGGGTCTGAGCCACAGCAATTGGGCTCGAATAGCCATGTCATTATGAGAGGAGGGCGTCTGGAGGTCTTCAGTGGCCAGGGATTAGTGGAGAAAGGAGAAGCATGTTGACGCCGAACAAAGAAGAGCGTGGAGAGTTACTTTGCATCTACCATTTCTGACACGGGCCTTCCTCACCTCCTTGACTGGCTGGCATTATCACTCACCTATTGAATCACTGATTTAACGCCACAAAAGTGTCAAAGAGCCAAGCCGATCCAATACTTGAGGTCGCTCCTCCATGATTGTTTTGAAGACATACAGATATGCTTATTTTTGTATCATGGAGTTTGACAAATGGGATAATGTCAGTTACTCTGTGAAGAGCATTTTTGTCTCTACTTTTTTACATCGTGTATCTACAGTTTATGGGTCGAGTCTTGAGATGCCGTGCACAGTTAATCAATCTGAGGTTGCTTGAATCTTAATTATCCAAACGTTTTTGTACAGTTTTACGCTTCCGGCATTGTAGAAAGAGTTTGGTTGTACAGGGGCATGGTTGGGTTAATTTATTGTGAAAGAACTTAAAACCCCATGTGTCTAAAATGTTTTATATATATATATATATAAAAAAATGGGGGTGGGGGGGACAACCATATCCCCGTCCTCTGTCCTTTATTATGGGTGTAAGATTAACCCTAACCTTATCTATGACCTCTCACCCTACCCTTAGCCCCAACCATGCCCACAATTTGTCATGATTCGGTTTAGGGACCAACAGTACTACAGTACTGTTGGGCTCCCCCGGCAGCTGCACACCTGTTGGTCATTCGGTAATTAGTTGTATAAAAGGACTCCTGCCCGAACACTCGGTGTCGGGTCATTGTTGCTTCTTGCTACTGTCATGTGTGTTGCTGTTTGCTCTTGGCTTCTGTCATGTTTAGTTCATTGTTATGTTTTAGCTTTAGTCGTGGTTTTTGTTTGATACTTTGGACTTCGTTTGTTTTGGATTTAGTTTTCTTTGTTTTAAATACAATTCTTCAAATACACCCTGCTCCTCCCTCCTGCCTGCTTTTTGGGGTCCACCACCACCTCGCAAACGTGACACAATTTAACCCTAAATTTCTATCAAATTTAACAGACCCTGTCCTGTTAAGTCTTCTTACATCTGAGTGAGACACTCATTGTGCAGTGTTAATGTGAATGAGGGAGTCACCATTAAAGGCATGTCATGACAGATACAGGGTGAAGAGATGTCATTAGCATTATGGAGATTTATTGATGAGAGCCAGGTACAAGGCCGATTTGACCGACTGTGGCTGTGCCGTTTGACACCGCAAAGCTTTGATGAGCGCCTCCATGAAAATGTATGCCCCGTACTCAAAGAAAAGTGGGGGAGTAACTACCTGTCAGGGAATTCACAAACAAGGCTATACTTGGAGCACGGGGAACTGTATATTTTAAAGTGTAATATCCCCTGCCGTTTCATTTCATTCCATTGCAATGGTGATCCTTGCTGTTACCCAACCGCACCCTTGAAAAGTACCCCAAACACTGAGGAGTTACCCTGCAATCCCAGATACAAATAAGTGAGAGAACCTGCTCTCCATCCACCCAACAAAGACTCTCCGACAGCTGCTGTGAATACCAAAAATCGCCCCCCCCTTAAAAAAAACAACAACAACAACAATGAGGTATATAAATTAATCAGTGCAGGTAAATAAATAAATAATGCACACGAGGAGCTAATTAAATGTGTTTATTCCCGTTATCATATGCTGCCCTCATTTCCACCACTTGAAGCCATAAATCATTAAGCGGCTGCTAAATTGGTCTCTGGGGCCGTCCCGGTGGCAGGGGGCGGTCAAATCCTGTCTGGCAGAAGGCAGGTGTGCGGCGGGCGGACGGATGGCCTGTGCTCCCGTGGTCCTTGGACAGCGGCGTCTGACAGAGGGGAAGCAGGCGTCATGCTGGGAGGTGAGTGGCCGGAGGAGAGCCGGTAGCAGAGTGGCTGACAGCGCCGCCCGTCACAGGGCCAGACCCGCTTTGATTAATGAGGGCATTTGAAAGACAATTAGCGGGAGCAGATTTGCCTTCAACTACCTTATCAATCAGAACCTGTTTAATTCAACGCGTGGCGCCCTCTGCACCAAAATGAGAGTGTGAGCACGACGTGGCATGGAAGGAACAGCCTGCTTGTCCACGGGAGGTACTGGATGGTTGTGCATCGAACGTGTTGTTCTTTTTGATTTTTTTTTTTCCTATTCTGTACTTTGTGGTTGAACTCGAAGCAAAAACATCTCATAAATTGCTTGTGAGAGTGAGACATCCTTGATGCCGATGTGCCGGCTGTTTCCATGTATTCATTGATCTGTCCGTTTTTGTCTTTGCCTTTACCTGTCCTCATAAAACAACAACTTATGTAATAAATAAAATATTGACCTGTTACCTTGACAGTCTCCCAAAAGAATCCGACAACTGGTCGTCCCAGTTCCTCACTGCACAACTCTTGATAATCAACTAAACGTATATTTCTCTTGTACTTGATCTTGTTCAAGCCAGCAACCTTCATGGCCATTACACTTGGCAATCATTTGAAGTCAAATTGTTTGAACCACAAGAGAAACAAAGGTTGAAAGTTTTCATGAAGCTGTAAACACGCAAGTGAGGAAGAGTCTCTATTGATCCTGCTTCCTGTAAATAAAATGGAGGCAATGGACAAAAAGCAACAAACAACTCTAGCAGAGTGAGCATGGGGAAACAAAAAAAAAATCAATAGTTTCCTTTCACTGGTCGGTCTTTTCTTGTCAGATAATTCTCTCTGGGTTTTTCTGCAGCAAGTAAGGACAAAGAGAGCAAACAGTCAACAAGCTCTTGATTTACACAATATTTCTGTTGGATGCTTCTGTAGGCAATATGCTCAGCGTATTTCACCAACACAGCCACCTGAGAAAAGAAATCTAAGTAAAAGTGTTTTTCTGTCGCAATAACGCGAGATAAATGCTGACAATCTGTTTTGGTTTTTTCAAGACAATGTGTCTAATTCTTGTTAACTGCAGCCTTGAAAACATGAACTGTCAAAAGTATCGCGTATGTATGTGAAAAAAAATTGGTAACTACAGTACACGGGTGTGGTCGCCATGGAGAATTTTGGCCAGTCCACTTCCGGGCTGGTCGACCCCCCTCCCCCTCCGAGTCATCGAATAGGAATCGGTGCATGTCATTCGCTGTCCGTCTACTTGTAAGTCTGGTAGAAGAACTACATGTACATTTAATTGGTAAGAATGTGATTCTAAAATTTCTTTTATAAGGTATAACCGACAAAGATACGTCTGGATTCATCTGCATCATGTTGTCAGGACCATGAATATTGAAGTGAAAGCAAAACACATTAGGACGAAAATCCGAAATTTTCAAACACCACAAGGGTGTCTTTCGAATGTGGATATAAATTGGATCAGTATGCGTATTGTGTCTGCAGTATGAATGCTCATGCGCACAAATCCAATATATACGTAATCAAAAGCCCAGTAGGCAATCCGTGTGGGCGCGATAAAGGGCTCATAAGACGACTGACATGATGACATCATCCATGAATTTGCAAAGTTGTTGTAGTTGTTGCCTTTACATTTGACTTAAATTTAATATGAAGCAGAAAGTGTAGTAGTAATCCATGCAGACAGTTCATTTATGACACGCGGCAATGATGTGACATCATCTTTAGTAGATGTCTCAATTAAATGAGACCAAGGGGCGGTGCCTCGTATTCCCAAAATATTTCTACCTCCTCCCATCTCAATGTTCTGGTTATTTGATAAAATGACCTCCTACTTCTGTAATATATACAGTATATACATGTGCCATGTGTCGTTTTTTTGTGTGCACCTCACTCGATGTTGTGCTTTGCGTGCATGCGTGTCAGATCATGGTCACGTTGCGTTCACGTTAGATGTCGCATTTGTTTTTGTAACGTGAACGCTACATAAAAAGATTGGATTGAACCAAAAAAAATAAATCCAAATTGGGCATCATGCCCTGCAATGTGAGCGTAGCAATACAACGACAAGGAAAATGGTAATATCTAGTAATATAAGCTCAGAAAGATGTTGTTGTTTCATTATGAGTGTGACGGAAATTGCTCTGAATATGTGTGAACTTTATGTAATGAATCCCTGATGGCACAGTCCACTGAGACAATATAAATAAATATACAGCAGCATCATGAGCAACTGTTGGTTCACTGTTTTGCCCAAGGACAGGAACTACAAAAACTGTCGCCTTCAGACTTTTAACTGCAGATTCAAAATAAATTAAGCAGCAGAAACCGTAAATGCCTCACTCAAGTATGGACCTACTGTAAATAATTACAGTAAATAACATCATGATGAGGACAAATGAACTGACCATCTCTGATGGTCTATGATGAGTTTTTCTGTGGAAAGTCATCGCAAAGTCTGCCTGCCTCCCTTCCTTGTTCCAGCTTAGTGGGCAAAAAGGAATGCCGCCTTCCACCCTCCATTTCCCATTAGCTGTTTTATTTCACGGGAAATTTGCTTCCTGCTTGCTGTAATAGGTATGTAGGCACCTCTTGATGTGGACATTAGGAGTTTTGATACAATGTTTTATGCAGGAGAGAATATGCATGAATTACTCTTTTTTTAGAGGACTTCACAGGAACACGTTATGTGACTATTTAGCTCAATTATTTAACGCAAAATGAATTTTTTTCCCCTGACACACTTGCTAATGATAAGGATGTTTGCTCAGCAACAGCAGAGAAACTGACCCCAAAACAGCAATCAGCATGAGGACATGAAAACAAAAATGAATAATCAAGTCAAAGTCATTTCATTTATGAAGCGCCAATTCACAACAATTCTCAAGGCACATTACATAGTGAACAGGTGAAGAACCGCACATTTCATACATCATACCAGTGGCGGGTGGTGAGTTTTGGACCTGGGCCTTTAGTGGGCATTTAAGTGACCTAATCCACCTTTTATAAACACCATCCTTGTCTCATAAAGTCCAGTTTTTCTTGAAAAGTGCAAAAACAGCGATTTCAATAGTGTGTGTGTGTGTGTGTGTGTGGTCGAGGCCTACACTGAAATTCGGAAGGCATTGGGGAAAATAAGTGCATGGCAACAAATTGAAACTGAAATTTGATTTTAGAAAAAAAAATAAAATGATCAACAAACAACCAAGACAATTTTTCCTTTTGACTTGTTAGCACAACCTTGAGGTACACCATCTGTATTTAAAACAACCTCATAGCTTAGTTTTTAGGTCGCTAGTTGAAGGCTAATGCTAACAGAGGCAATAATTATCATCTCTGTGGCTGTGGTCTAACCTTTTAAGCTACTGACATTTGGAAACCAAATGGTATAGCAGCACACGTACTCCGACGATATCATGGCACTGAGTCATGAACTGTATTCTTTTTCATGAAGAATGATTATATGAATCTTATTTGAGTTGTAGGCAAGACACGCTTGGTTGCAATATGAACAACTCCCTCTAAGCAAGTAACATCAAACAGAACCCTGGCTCTGAGCAGTGATCATCAGTCTCTGCCAGTTGGTTTGAGATGGAGAGACATGGTAGAGGTACAGAGTGTTGGTCGACATCGTAGAATTGAGGGGTTGCACAGCCGTGGGAAGGACGCCCGCGCAATGGGCACAACAACAGCCTTATCGACAGCAGTAATAGTCCCATGACGACAGCCACGACGACGACGACCACCGTTCCCCGGCCTCACCGCTGATGTGGATAACAAGCAGATAAATATTAAAGCAGGCCTCCAGAAGCAGAGCGCACCAGAGAGCGGCAAAGAGAAATGTGCAAGGAACATACAAGGTAATTATTGTATTTGTCTCTCGGGCTGCCCTTGCAGTATAATATTGCGTCTTAAAATGATCTGATCATAACAAAATAAAATGTCTAATATCCTAAAGATTACCACTAAAGCCCAGTTTAGTAGAGTTCGATTATGTTCAACAGTGGGCCAACAGTGTCTAAAGGGTGTAGAGACACATTTTTTGTTGAATTGATTGCCACAATGCTACTTGTAAATTGCCATCACGTCCACAAGGCCTGAAAACGCGAGCCGGAATAGTTTACCATTCCAAATTGTAACGTGGCAAGCCTAACTAAAACTTAAAGTGCATGATTGTGGTGGCCATGGCAATCATAAATATTATATTGTATTCTGTTTGCATTACAAGCCAGCGTTGAATCAAAATGTTCTCAAAAAGCTAAGACCAATACGTGACTCATAAAGATTCATAACTGTGAATAAAGTGAGAGCAAATCGCAAGCAAAAAAAAAAAAGTAAGCTCCATCCTTGAAATTGACTGACTGCGTCATTTTTAATTCCTGAAATTTCTCCGTTTGCTTCCTGAAAATTGCTCGTCAATTGAGTGTTTGCGATTCAGGACATGCAGTTTTGAATGGGGAAATTGCAGTAAGTCTTTCTCAAGCAGACACCAGAACCGGGCGCCATAATAACATTCATTTTCAAACAGGAGAACATTCTAATGGGCAATTAAGATGATCAAGCCTGCCAAGATACATGTGCAGAGCAGAGTGCAGGTGCCAGTGATTGTGTGTCCTTCGCCCCTGCTTCCTTCCGGCGCTGGCCCAGTCTCCATCTTTTCGCATGTGCATAAGTAGCAGTGAAGGGAAATCGGGGGGGGGGGGGAAGGCTCCAAACGCACAACATAATTGAACTTTCCACATTATTTCTCACTAATATGTGCTGCCACTTGGTCTCATTAGTGGAATGATGTGCTCTGCCATTCTGGAATGAACTCTTTGCCCGAGTAATTAAGGCTCCTAAAGTTTCTAGTCCTTTGTTTAAAGAATTCGTCCTTGTGCTCTCCATGCCCCATCAGCTGCCTAATTAGCAGGGTCTTTGTGTGATTAAAAATTCTCACAGAGATTCCATTGGATATTTTCCTCTGTTAATGAGTGTTTGTGGACAGCTGGGAACGGACTGAGGATCCCTCCACGTTGGACCTCCTGTGCGTTGGGTGGACCTCTGTCAGGGCCCAGGAGTGAGAGCTGTCATTTCCGTAATGGGAATGGAAATTGGTCAAAACTGAACGAGGCCCCCGCAGGAATGGAACCTCTGAAATATGAATGACAATGAATATTCATAATGAAGAAAGTGCTGAGTCTGTCCAGCACTAAGAGCTGCTTGTGCTACATATGTCCATAAACGCTCATGGCTGCACTGGCTAACCTTTCCTTCCTAATGTTCGGGTGACCCTCTCCACTGAGAACCCCCCCCCACACACACACACACACACACCTTCCCCCACATTGGAACCATTCCATTTTTTCAATTACTCCAACTTACTCTGAATGTTTATCGCAACACACCGAGCGACACGGCCAAAGCTGACTGAACCATTGTGCAGTGTGTGGGGTTTTTATGTGACAAAACTTTAATTGGAGATGAATAGCCTTAGAACTGCAGAGAGTAGCAGACAATCAAACATGAGGTTTCCCAACAAACATTTACACACTAAAATGATCAAGATTCAGCCCGCCCTTGCCAAGCCATAACAATACAAGATGTCAAATTATTTCATATGTGCCTGTAGAGGAAAAAGTAAAGTGTGGAGAGTCTCTGTCACTGAAATGCATGTCAGCTTTCACAACAAAATTACATTTCTGGGTAGAAGCGACATCCATCCGCCGTCTTTTTTTGTGGTGAACGGTGTTCTGCAGGGGGTCTTAAAAAACTGCATAGAGTTGTCAAATGACAGGGACTGTCCATCCAGATGGAATATCAGTATGTTTTGATGTACCGGTACATGTCTTTTGAAATTAAAATATGCTTTCAGCATTAAGTAATTCAAGGTTTTGCACCTGTCGATGTCGCGCACAGGAATCGTTCCACAGTTAAAAGCTCTGCGGGGTTTGTTTGTTTTTAATTAAAATCTAATGTAGCTTTCTCAGAGCCTGGCAGCTCTGCCCAGTAACTCTGGGATATTTAATAAGCCGCAGAGCTGAAAGTTGTTTCATTAGGTGTGAAAAGGCCTGATAACTCAATAGCCAACAGCCAAACATCCTCTATGTGTCAGTTTCCTACCTCTTTAATCTGCTTTTCATTCTGCCTGGCATGCCGCAGCGGTACAGGGACTCCACAAAGAGGGGAAAAAAACATCCATCACCATTGGGCCTCCAACCAACCAGAGGGTGACAGAGCGAGACAGCCAGTTTGCTTGACGAGGGCAACAATCACTGGAGTGAATGCACCTTTTCAGCCTGCATGCATGGAACAGCACATAAACTCCGAGACGTGTTGCCACTAAAGCTTATAATCGTCATCAATTTGCAACTATGTTGAGGGGATTTGGTCACATTTCCACCGCTACACTGCAAAATCTTTGCCGCATTGAATGTATCAGTTGAAACAAGACCAGGGTAACAAACAACAGCAATTGAGGAGAATGATTGAGCTTTAAAGTAATTTTCAGCTTTTACTCATTTTACTCAAGAACAGGGCAAAAACAAATAAACATGGACTGCTTTTAGCAGCGTGGAGTCTGGAGTATGATAAAGCCACGTCTACAAACCTAAGGTAAGGTCAAAGATTTGTTTTTTTGTTGTTGTTGGGTTTTTTTTAGAATTTTTCAACTGCCATGTTGGAGGTTGCCTAATTGTTTTGTTCCGGTGCCTGAGTGTTTGAATAGATACATTTGACATTCAACATTAAAAATAGCAATCGACTAAATGCCGTGGGGATGTTTTGTGTTTTATGAGGGTTACCGATGTGCTGGAGCCTATCCCAGCTGTCCTCGGGCAGTTGGCGGGATGCACTTTGAACTGTTTGCCAGCCCATCGCAGGGCACACATAGACGAACAATCACCGGCACTCACAATCACACCTGCCATGCATGTTTTTGGAATGTGGGAGGAGACCAGAGTACCCGGAGAAAACCCACGCAGGTACAGAAGATGCAAACTCCACAGGGGAAGGCCGGAGCCAGAATCGAACCCCGTACCGCTGCACCGTGAGGCCATGATGCTAACCAGTCGATCACCGTGCCGCCCGTATCTATACATACACACGTATACAAACCCCACCATACTAACTGCTATCTTGCTTTGATGCCATTGCCGCACGATTCTGCAAAGTGAAACAGCCTAAATTCTATTTCTGCTTCTCTTTGCACACAGTTTAGCGGTGAGAGATGTTTCAATTGTGGAAGGATTGCAATTTGTCTGCATCCAAAGTTTGTCCACTTTTGGAACATCTAAGGAGAATGAAAATTTTACAACTGATATTAACTGATGAGGGTTATTCAAAACAAACATGAGTCGGTCAACTTGTCTTTTCCTTTTTATGCCAAGCTTATCCTAACGATCTCAACCTCCAACATAGACAAATAACGATCATTTCATTAGGATTTAATAGGATTTAATATAAAAGAACAAGTGGCATACCTGATTTTTGAATAAGAGAATTGGCTTACAAGAAGACCGAAACTTGTTCATGAACTCGTTTTTAAGGGAGTAACTAAAAGCATTGGTCTACTGAACAGTGAAACACAAACTTCCCCAATACTATCTTGCATTATAAAATGTGTTCGCTGAAGTCAGAAAAGGTGGCTTGAATGTCTCATCTTCTCTCTTAGATTGAACCCTGTGCTCATAATTTGTTCCTTCCCTTGCTGCTTTAACTTGTGAACTTTCCCCACAGTGGGACTAATAAGGGATCATGTCTTATTTCCACCACCCACATGTACACGTATCTCAGCATAATGTCAAAAGGGAACCAGGCCATTAATTTCTTGGTATATTTAGAAATCAGTGACATAACACATGGCGGGCCACGTGAACTAATGAAAATAAGATTGGCAATGCAAATGTAATGACTTCACAGTATTTACAGGCATTTATTGCTTTTGAGGTTTATTAGTTTACATTGTCTTTTTGGGACTTGGTTGTGCCCTTGGCTTATTACTTTTTCCTTGTGATGCCTTTGATTTGAGTTTGAGAAAATAGCAGGAATTTATAAAACAGTGACATGCACACCTCTCATAAAAGGTTGTCTGTTCCAAACAAGCCTCACACTCTTGCACACACACACGCTGGCGAGGCATCCATAGAGTTTTTGGGTGGCGGTGAAGCAGTAATGATCATTAAAGTAAGACTCCGCCATGGAGTTATTCACCTCCCTCCACCTGAAAAATGTGACAAGACTCGTATCTCATGTCCTCTTTTTTAACATATTGAATAGATAACGCAGCACCTAATTTGTGGAGTTGCTTCGGGTCCCTCACACCTCCCTCTCTCCTTCAAGGAGGGCATGAGCAGCTCTTACGGTAATAAGACGACATGTATTCCTTAATGTGTACTACATCAAGCCCATTAATCCTTGTGGATTGAAGCCGCCCACTGATTTAGATTGTCATTAAGTGTTTCATAGGCGTTCCACTCGGAGGCTTTATATTCATAAAATCAGAAGAGGTGGATGTGTGAATTGTTCTTTCATTACCCCATCTGTGGAGAGAGTTTCAAGTAGATGTGCTCACTCAACAGCTTTGTTCCACCTGACATGAAAGGCTATTTACATCCATCCATGGTGATGACAATGATGATGGCTGTGGGGGCAGCAAGGTTTCCATGCGACTGGATTCCCCAGTTCGCCTCCATTTGTGCTCCAGTGCTCGGAGCACTCTGTTTAATCTCTGTGGATGTTGAGACCATGGGGCCTAATTGAGCAGAAGGGCTGTGCCTTGAGTGGCACGGTGCCTGACGGCGCAACCAGGATGGCGTCTACCAAACATGCTTAATTGCCGTGCAGCCTATTTTGCACCTCATGGGAAGGGTGGATGCAAATATATGAATTTAGTCCGTGCAATGTGATTGATCAAACCTGAGATGAATAGCGCTCTCTGATTTTTACACCTTTAGATAGTGCGCCCGAAAGTGCCGACACATAAAGCCACGCCAGCATAGTGCAGGCAAAGTGAGCGGCTGTGGGGAGAACTTTTCAGCCCTTGCAAACAATTTTGAAATCATCGCACCACATCATCCATTCAACAACGCAATTTCGGATCTTCTGAAAGGCAATGATTCCCAAACACTCCCGTGGCACATTGGTGTGCCGTCAGAGATCATAAATTGTGTGGTGTGAACTTACCCAATTGCCACTCCCAAGCCTGAAGTTTTTTTGTGGCTCTGCCTTGCCTGTGGAAATTAAAACAGATACTCTCGCATTTGAGTGCGACCCACACCTATTATACAACTCGTCTCTTGCCTCCCCGACACAGATTTTGTTATACTGCCACTTCTCCATTTTTGTTTGTTGGTGTGCAATGAGATTTTATTTCTGGATAATGTGCGTTGGCGGCGGTCCGGTGGTTAGCGCGTCAACCTCACAGTGTAGAGCAGGCATGTCCAGCTCCGGGCCTGGAGGGCTGCAACACACCTGATTCAGATGATCAGCTCATCAGCCAGCTCTGAAGCAGCATTAGAACGATCCTGATGATTTGAATCAGGTGTGTTGCTCTTGGGAGAGCTGGAAAACAGGCAGGGCAGCGGCCCTTGAGGACCGACTTTGGACACCCCCTGGTGTAGAGGTACCGGGTTTGATTCCAGCTCCGGCCTCACCTGCGTGGAGTTTATAATAATAATAATACATTTTATTTATAAGCGCCTTTCAAGACACCCAAGGACACTTTACAATAACAAAAAACAAAACAATACGGGTTGAGCAGCGGCAGCCAAAACGCGCCAGCGTTCACTCAACCCGAAAGTCAGAAAGAAACCACAAGGAAGGGAGAGGGGGAGAAAAAAAATACCACGCTCGAACTACCCTCATTTTGAGGATAATTTGAGTGAGGCAAAAAACTCCTGCACAAGCATATGACAGTTACAACAGGTCACAAGACATAAACAATGAAGGCGGTGAAACAAGGGAATGTATGAGGGGGGCGGGGGGTGATGGTGGGGGACTAGCTTCCGTGCGTACTTTCATCAGGGGAAGGTCGAGATAGCAGATGTTGTTTTGGTAGCAGGCTGCCCAAGAATTTAAGACAGCCTTGAGTCCGTGGCTTATGTCTCTTTAGTGGCGTCGATCAGCCAAATCCGTGATTTCAGTCAATATTTGAGCACGGATTCCAGTTTCTCCAAGTTCTTGACCATCTTGCAAGACGCTCCAAAACCGCAACAGTTTGTGGTTGAGCACAGTCTGAGTCTGAGTGTTGGACATCCGCGTTATGCCATCCTTACACCGGCAGCCTCTTCACTTCCAATAGAGCCGCTCCCGTCGGTTGAATTTTGCGATAGATCAGGAAACTGCTAACACCAAACAGCAGCATACCTGTTATCGGAAGGCCGAGAATGTAGATGTCATCCACATCCTCAACGGACAGTGTTGACAGGCACACCATTCTCCGCTTCCTCCAAGGATCTAGGGTGTACCCAGCAGCAAAAGTCCCCGAGGGGCAAGTAGGCTCCCCACTGCCTGCTCTTCTCATCGAGAAAATGTTGTTGATGGCATCGAGAGACCAGCCAACCAATTCCATGTTTGTTTTTAGGATGAAAATATGACAGGAGCCTAGGAAAAGTCAGACAAAGACAGCACATGGACTGAGTGGCGAGCAGGGAAGGGTGGGGGTGGGGGACAGGAGCAGAAAGCAAAAGCGTCCGCCTTCGTCGAGAGCCAAGCAAGAAGTGCTTGTTCTGTTTGCATGGGTTTTCTCTGGATACTCCAGTTTCCTCCCACATTCCAAAAACATACATGATAAGCGGATCGGAAAATGGATGGATGGATGTGCTTTGGCCCAATGAATGTTTGGAAGCACTCATACAAGGGCTGTCTTGGAGCCAGACACAAGAAGGAGTCATGCCATATCACCCAGTGACAAAGTACTTCTCAATAAATTTGAATTCTCAAATGACTTGAATTGACCTTCCTTTTTCATTACAGATGTACAGCAATAGTGAAATAAATACAAAAATAAATGCTGAAAGCTTGTGTATTGTATCAACTGACGAAAACGAAGGACATGTTCGCTATATTGATAGTTTTAAATGTAAGATGAAGTCATTTCAGTTCACTTCTGGCTTCTCCCAAAGGCAGTTTTACAGGTGATGCGCACTGTTAATAAATGTGATTGAATTTTCAGAAAATGTGTAAAAGTTGTGAATTTTGCCCGATGGCGACGTTTAAAAACATAAGTGGAGATGAACTGAGTTTTGTCGGATTCACAGATTACCAGAATCCGTTGAGAATATTTGGCCAAATACAGTACACTGACACACACACAAATTGACAAGTGTCATTCAGCAGCTTTATGAAATGCTGTTTCCAAAAGTGAAAATATGACACTGTCTTTATGGGAGTTCGCTTTTTTTTCCAGCCACTTAAGCAGTTAACGCCCAGTAGCTTTACCACTGATCAGCATGGAAACACAAAGGCATATCCATTTGCATGAGCCAGGACGGCCTCCACAAAACAGGCTGACTCCAAAGGGGCAGTAAAAGAGGGGGCAAATTCACCCGTGTGCTTAAGTCAGAAAAGGTGCGCTGCTGCACACTTTTTGGGCTGTGCGGGTTCTCTCATCAACTTAAGTGAGTCGCTTTCGCACCTTCGTGAAACGTATGAAGTGTGGGTGGAGCCACCTTGAAATGAGGGTTGTTCCTTGACAAAATCTGTCAGTGCGCGCCTTCTCCCACAGACTTAAGTATCTTTTCTCTTCCGCGTTCAAAATATTTGTCAGTACTGGGTTGGTCTCCAGTGGTGCGACTTCAGAGGCATTGAACTTCAGAGGTTTCAACGACATTGAAGTCAAACATAAAGTTTGGGATGGTCATGTTCATTCTTGTTTTGTGTCGCTTTGATAAGCTGATGGCTGATAAGTGCAATTATTTTTCAATGAGTGTGCCAATTAAACATGAAGTTTTATCTGCTGTTATGGCTAGGCATAATTTGCAAAAGTTTAGACTGAAATTATTCGGCTAAGCGTGTTATTTAAATCAGCGTTCCACTTTTATTTATGGACTATAGAATTAAAAAGGGCAAAGCGTCGTCTTTCTTATGACACCAATCTATTTGGTTATTTAATTAGACGTTTTTGCTACTCAGACATGTGCATAAAGCCAAATCCCATATACCCTACCAAATAAATGAATAATTAAAATAAATGTAGGCTTCAAGGCAATTATAGTGATAACTGCTTGAGCAGCACATTAATACCATTTGTCCTGCAAATTATCTGCGAGGGAGCACAAATGTGCACGATGTTAGCACTTCAGGTGGAAAACGGTTCAGTAGCAAATAAGAAGAAAATGGAACAAGTGAATCGGGCTCCTCTATTTTTCATGAATAAGGTCACTTATCAGTGAATGTAATGTCATCAAGTTCTCTTCATCAATTCAATAACAGTGGCAAAAGTGAAAAAGTAGTCAGGTCATTTCTATATAATACACCCCTGGGCTTTTTTTATGATGACTTCATTTCCCACTGTAATATTGGAACGTCTCTATAATTGTAAAAATGTAATAGACTCTAATATAATTTCATTTTGAACCCTGAATGTTCTATGCCATCGCTGCTCAATTTGAGAAGAATAATGATTTTTAATGTCCACACATGGTTTCCCGTGACCTTATTCAATCTGTGGGCTGATCAGGAAATATATTGATTCAATTACATTGCTGATGACAAGCGAACAGCGGAGAGGAGGGAAAAAAGGTCAGCATATATTTGAACATGTAAATCTTAACAATGTCTTTTGGGTTTCCTGACAAAAAAAAAAAAAAAAGCCATTACCAAATGCCATTCGGCTCCAGTGGCATCTCTCTCTTGCTGTCTTTTTTTTTTCTCCCTCACACCAGCGGGTGTAGTTAAAATATTTCGGATAGACAAGGCAGACTTTTCCTTTGTCAGCATGTGAGACATATTCAGAACATGTGTCTCTGTTTAGCTGTGTGGAAAATAACGGTTCGTGTCATGATTGTTTTTTTTTTTAATTTTTCATAACATCTGCTGGCCTTTGTGAGATTTTCCCAATGACTTTCAGCAAGTGACTTTCAAGCCAGCTTTGTATGTTGAGCATGGCTCTTCTCTAGCCGAAGCTAGTCGAGAAGTAAATTAGCCCGTCTTTGTTCAAACAATGAACAAAGCTCTTAAATTCATTCCTGCTCAAATTACATGCACACCGGGCACCTCTAATTATTTGTTTGGTCATTAAAAACTCATTAAATTTAAATTGTTCATTTGCATACCACTGAGTGTTGCATCGTACATTATTAATTGAAGATAAATAAATGAATCCAATTATACAAAATAAGTAATGCAACATATGCAGCGACAGGGATGGCGTACTTGTCTTTCTTTTGACATTGAGGCTGTACTTCAGCCGGCATTTTAAAAGTGAATCGGTGAGCAAATCAAATGCTGCGGTTTAAGACTGCAGTGCATCATATTGAATTGTGTTTCTAATATTCGGCCCCTCTTTTGCAGCAAACTAAGGTCAGCTGTTGGTATAATTTTTAAGCAACTACAATAAACCTACAGTGGTGCCTTGAGATACGAGGTGAACTCTTTCCATGATGACGCTTGAAACAAATCATCTTTCGCCATTGGATTGAATTGAAATGCCATTGCAGTGTTCCAGACACCCAGAGAAAAAAAATGGTTACGAAATATCCTTGACTATTGGGCTTGAGAAAAGTCTACGGTAATGACATAATTAAATAGAACATAGAAGAAATTAAACAGCCTTGGGGACCTCTGATCTGGAGCACCGCAGACGAACCCCCCCCCCCCCTTTTTTTTTCTTTCCTGATGGACCTCCAAACATGCATGAATTAAATGCCAATGTTCTGATTAAATTACCCTAATTGTATTTCGGACTGTTCGGTTTTAACTGAAGTTTATTGAGTCAAATTGAATAGAGATGTAAATGCTTTTTTTTTTGGGGTGTACAAATTTTAGATTCTATCACATTCGATTGTTCAGGTGGAGTTAATGTTACGTCTGGAGAGAAAAGGTTGCATTATCTATGCAATCTTATCGGTGAAAGGCAATTCTTCTTGTACTCGTAACCTCCCATCTGTTTGATGCACGCGGTTGAATTGTCTTTTCTGTGAACGGAAATCATATTCGATGTTATTGTGACCAATTACTCAGCAACCCAGGTGGAAAGCACTCTTCTTTGTTTACTTCAAGCTGAGGCTGTTGTTTTTCTGTTCGCTACAGTTATTTCTGTGACTTTCTCTTGCTCACTATTCAACGGTTCCAAGGATTGATAAACACTCACCCCTTTTAAAATCACTTCATTAATTAAATGGGATCGGGGAAGGTTCTGAGCTAATGGATTAGACCGAGGCCGGCTCGTTCAGGCTTTTTTACCAGAGGTCACATTTCATTTGCTGCCTATGTCAAACGAGCGGCATCAGGATCTCATGGGCAATCTAATCAATGTCTGCGTGCTGGAGCCCTCGAATGAATTCATTAAAGTTATGTGGATGTGTCCTGGAGTGAAGAAAAAATAAATTCTCCCGATACCACTGATAGAAATTAGCCATGAATTAAGAGGGAGGCTGTGCACATTCTGGATGCTCGCCAAAATAGAATTAATAGGCCATCAGAGCCTCATGTGTGTTGAATCCCATTTGTTTGCTGGCGTGTTATGAAAGCACCTCCTCTCTTGCAGCTGGCCCTGAGCGAGACCGTGAACAACCACCACAGGACTTATTTGGTTAAATTCAGTGCTGGGAGGTGTTGAGGAAGGGCGGTCCAAGGATTAGTAAAATAAGTTCTTTTTAAACATAATTTTCACCTAGCATGACCGTTGAATTCAGTTTGCCATGGCACTCATTTTTTGTGTTTTTATTTTTAGTCCCGGACAACTAGTAACCAATGTTTGACGGTTATAACTCAGTCTTGGCTTCACAAAAACTATGTGTGCATGTAGATGAACTCCATGTGGTGTAATGACACTAGGGTTAAGTTTGTAATGTTTTAATATAGACTCGTCTAACCATCAACTCAGTTTGAGGATTTAAGAATGAGTAGTTTGTCTTGATTTTTCATCATCGTTTTTATTTTGTTTTGACCCGGGTGTATCGGGCCACAAAGCAGCCTCGTCCCCGACACATCTGATAATTTAGTTACAGAAAGGAGTTGCACTTCGCGTCATTTTCGTGCCGAGGAATTTGGCCTAGTTCAGAGTGTTTGGGAATTTGGTAGACGTGCGAGGCCTTTAGCAGGTATTCCTGTTGTGCCCCCCAGCGCATCTCTAAATTTTGTGACAAAAAGTAGACTAGATTTTAGACTGGCTAAAAGGTTATGTCTTTCGTAGTATGATTTTTTTGTATTTAATCCAGGCAAAGGGAGGCAGATTTGGCACTACGCAGACATGCGTGATGGACCTCAAGGTATTTCATTCATAAATATGACACCAGCATGGGACAATCCCTCTCAATCATTATAAAAATCAATTTATTGAATGAATTGTCATCATTATCATATTAAAAAAATGTGCATACCCTCGTTACGATTTAACACACGGATGCAAGATCGGGAGGTGCAAGGCGGCCAGGAAACCATTACGTTCCATCCCCCAATCTAGCACAAATGCGCAAATGCCCTGTTACACCTATTTTTACTGGCGCAAAGTCTAGCAACATAACAAAAGAAAGAAAACTCCACCCCTGTGCACAGTTAATAATATAATAAAAAAAAGACCCCTTGCAATGTTTGTCTAGTGCGAGAAAAAAGGGCGGGGGGGGGGGCTTATTATTGTGTAATAAAATAAATTTGAATTCTCAAATGACTGTTTAGCCTTCCTTCTTCATTACAGATGTACAGCAAGAGTGAAATAAATACATTTAAAATGAACGCTGCAATCTTGTGTATTACTGTATATCAACTGACGAAAACGATGGACGTTTGCTATATTGATAGTTTTAAATGTAAAATGAAGTTTCAGTTAGTTTTTGCTTCATTAAAAGCATGTTTATATTATTTAGATCATGAACAGTTTTTGTCCATTTTAGTTTTTTGATTATTTTTCGTTAACTTCAATAACCTTGTTTTGTCTCCAGTGTAAACCTTCAAGATTGTTGGTCAAACCTTGCCATTGTCATGAGGTCTAATGTTTTTTATCTTCTGAGTAACATTTGGGGTTGTCATTGTAAAGACTTGACAAACAATGAAATGCAATGCAATGAAATTTACTAGTGGCATTCGTGTCCTCCTCAGGGTACTGCCATAATTCCATATTATCCATAAAAATCTTACTTGAGCACCACCATTATTCAAAATGTTAATTTGCGAGCGTTTAGTTTAGGACCAAATATGTGGGTCTTACCTGTGCTATACATTTCTGGGACTACAGTATTTTGTAACATGGTAATACACTCTGCCATGATGGCCCATTATGTATCGGCGTATGACGACACAGAAAACTAACATGAACACGCAATCAGACAGACAAACATGAGCAAATTCCGAAATCGTGATTGAATTACTGCCTTTGGTCTCCATATCATTCATCTCCTTCTGCACGTTACAAATGCAAATTAACGCTGAGTACGCAATAACATAATATACAAGCTTTAATATACAGGTGAGCAGTTGCAGCAACTTCTTGTCACACTTTTGTTATGGCGAGGTGCATTAAAAAGCACAGTCAACTAACTGCCTTCGGCAATATACATTCTGCTCCTAAACTTAACATCGCGATCAAACCTCATGAAAGGTGAGGAGTTTTACTTTATTTTTGCTTCTTTAGTTTCGTGATTAACCAACGAAATGTCCCCAACTTGTACGACCATTGACATGTTATTTAAAATGTTTCTTGTATAGTTTGAAAGTTGTTATGATGGCCACTGGTGATGTAAGAGGTTCCTTTTTTTTTCCTTTTTTTTTTTTGCCTATGTTGAGAATTGCTTTTGATAAATATGAACAAACCAGCATTCCAGAGCAGATTGTGTTGAAATTTTAAGTTTCCATCTTCTGTACATGCACATGATTTAGACAAATGCTGGTCATTTATTGAAGTAAAATCTGGTCGCCATGGTTTCCTGATTCAGTTGTGGGAAATAGCGTACAACCTGTTGCTAATATGACAGCTCACGCAAAACCGTCTACAGTTTGAAGGTCGGCCTGCTATCATCTTGAAGTGACAAATGTTAGCTGGTAAAAATCACAATCATTTAATTCAATCACCAATCACTTTAATTCAATCAAAATGTATGCAAAATATTTTTGGGTATATAACACGACAGCTAAAAATGCGACAATGATGAACGTGGAACCTCATGCTTTTTTATTTGAGCACAGACTCACCTTGACAACTTCCAAAGGAGCTGGCCGCTCCCAAATCATGCAGTCAAGCAAAATAAAACCGCGCTCAGAGGAGAGGCCTCAAAGTGCTGCGGCGTACAGAAGTTTGCATATTGAACCCACCGGAGGGCCATTACAGTTCAAACATTCTCTCCACTGCACTGATAAACAACGATTCCCACTTTGCATGAGGTTTGGAGGCTTCAGCTCATGTGAGTGCTGGAGGTCAGAGAAAGGGTGTGTACTGAAAACACACGCAACTCCCAGAATGATGGCCATCGTAAGTTCTTCCAAGGTTCCAACCAGCTTGTCAAAGTGAAGTGACTGTCATAGACTTCTTTATTCTTTCACAATAATGACGTCAAAAATGTGTTCAACATGCATGAAACCACTCATACTGCACACCGCTTCGCTCGACTCACCGCCCCCGACAAAAGAGAGCACACCCCAAAGTGAAAAAGTCCAAATTGGACCACAGTGTCAATGTTTTGTGTGGCCACCATTATTATCCACTACTGTCTTCACCGTCTTGAACAGAAAGATCATCAGAAGGTCACAGGCTTCCAGTGGAGTGTCTGGCTATAATGTTAAAAATTCCGATGAGAACTTTACAATAGATGCTTGATGAATACAATGAGTGGCATTACTCTCAAGATAGAGTCACCGTGTAGAGCACAGTAGATAACACCACCAAGAACATGAAGATACACATCAAAAATAGAAGAAAAAAACCCGGACGCACGGTCATTATATTCTTCCAATCCATAAATTCAGTTGCTTTCATGGAGCTCCATTCACTCAATCCTTCACAGTGTATGTGGATGAGATCTCAAATGGCGCTCGCGCTTGCCCCCTTCCTCCGGTGCCAGAGTCACGCATCATTGTCAGCCAGCCAGCAAAACAAGATGAAATAAAATTCTAAGCCGTCCTGGCAGTCAAGGACACCATTCCCTCACCGTAATAGCCTGTATCGCCTAGCCACTCCATGTGTAGCTTTTCTTCATTGCTCTGGGCTTTTATTCCTGGCAATAAGCTCTTTATCACTCCTCAACACAATTCATTTAAAACCAGCGTCAAGAAGCAATCAAACCTTAAGTAAGCGGATTCAAAGTCAGTGTGTTATTGTTAAGCATAGGAGCGTTACTTCATTTCCATAATGCAGCCGGACAGAGATGCCAAAGAAGGTAATAGTCCTATTCATAATAGTAACGATAAGGAAACAACAGTTCATCAAGAGAATTCTTATTTTTTGGGTCACAACATTGACATTTTCTATCCATATAACGCAGCTTCTGTCTCTTGATTCCCTTCTTCTCGTACTCCCGAATGACATTATGTTTGGGCTTTGTTGTCTCCCCGCCTTGGATGCCGATGATTTAGCAATTCTTGACATATCTATTACACCTCGCAGATTGGCTGCTCTCCTTTCCTGGGGTGAGTTGGTCACCTATAGAAATGACACGTACCTTTCCATTTTTTTCCCCCGTCAGACGTCCTCGATTCACAGGTGGCACATTTAGGAAAAAGTGGATTCTAATTTCAGCAGTGTTCCCTCACTATTAACCATAGCTACAGGAGACACATCAATCTTGACAAGGTCTTTTTGCACAACGTCTAAAACTGCAATAACACGGTGTGTTTTTCACCTGCTCGCCACAACGATGCCCATATATGGGCATTTCGCCTGCTCGGTTTATGATTAGCTATTTGCAATATTTTGCTCTGGCTGTGTCCTCATTGTGAAGATTTACATGCAAAATTTCAGCGGCAAGGATAAAATCACATGTGCAATTGTCTTTGCACTGGTGGTCTAATTCGGGTGGATTGATTTTCAACTGAATGTTTGTACAATAGTTTTCAATCTTGCCTCTGTATTGGTGGTGCCCCTCAATCAAGTGTACAATCATTGGTCACAACATTAGGTTCACCTGCACAGCTAGAACTTGACAAAGAAACAAGTACATCCAAAATTTGTAAAAGAAAATAAATCAACTAAAAAAACCAAAAATATTATTGTGGTGAAGTGTGCAGTGGGGTGTACCTGAAACAAAATATTGAGCTGTATGCAATATTTTGGTTAGCATGCTCCATATAGTAACATGAAAAAGGCACAAACAATTCAAACAGACAGAATGATGCCGCACACTTCCACCACTGCAAACATAATTCTGTTTCAACAGATTCCTCCCTCTAGTGTTTCCTAGCTAATACGCCTACTTCATTACCAGGGGAATAAAGGCTAATGCCAACAGAAACGCGGCGCGGCCCCAAATTGAAAGGAATTAGTGTAATTAGCATGCTACCAAATGGCTAATGTGATTTCAATTGTAACATTTCATTAGACAACATGTAATCTTACTCTTGAGAACCTCCTTTTTTAGATCATGCCTGAAGATGTAGCTTCCCTTAGCATGTGACCCTACTCGCGGATAAACAAGCAGGTAGTTCTACACAGTGAAAGGCCATACAGGACATCAACACCAACACCCAGTCAAGTACCTGAAACAAAAACTTGAGCAAAAATACAATTACCATTTTTTGACATGAAATATACTTAAGTATTGAAGGGAAAATATTCAAAAAAGCAAGTGTTTTTTACAATTTTGCACATTTTTATGGGCTTTAAATTAGTTTACATCACCGGTGCAAATAAGAATTTGCTTGTTGGCTAATGAGCAAAATAGCCGTGGCGTCTGCTGAAAGGAGCAAAGAAGGCGTGGCAGAGAGCGAGCAACACACAGGTACACACACACACACCATTACACACACTCACACATTTATGACTATTATTTGTCTACATGTGTTCCTCCGCCAATTGTGTTCACATATCTGTAAAGGGGTTTTAACACGGCAACACCGATGCTGTTCGTTAACCCTTCTATGGCAATGTGCATTGTTTAGTGTTAATGAAATGGACTTTCCTTAAATACAAACTGTGATTTGTGCAGCATGTTGGTCGACTGGTGAGCATGTCCGCCTCACAGTGTAGAGCCGTCTTCCTCAACTGGCGGACCGTGATCCACAACCGGACCGCCGACCTCCTCTGTCCGGACCCTCGGCAAATTGTATTAAATAATAAATTATAAAGTGATTTTTACGATATACATTTTATATTTTTGGTCTATAATCTGCGCATTACCGCGATCGCTTGTTAAAATTATCCCTTTTATTATTTGCGTGCACGACTGTGTGTGTATAATGTTTGACGAGGGACCCTGGCTGAGCAGGGCATGTCGGCGATAACGATGCGCTGATTGGCTCCTCTGAACTTAAGGTGTGCCCATACATAAGCGTCAGCATATTCGATGCGCTGATTGGCTCCTCTTAAGGTGTGCCCATACATAAGCGTCACGCATTCAAAATGGATGATTGTGTCAGGAAACAGACGCATGCGTGATGCCACAGTGTGCTCACAGCTTCAGCACAGGAGAGCCGTACACAGACAATTAGACAAGACGAATCGCGGGAGGTTTCGATTGTGTGCAGTTTTGCTCCCGTCTACCCGGGGATCTTTGCAGCTGTTTAACAGCAGAACACCGCAACATGGTAAATGAACATCCCAATGGCGTCCTCAAATAATATTTGCATGCCTCAGACATTGCATTCACCTTTAGTGGAAGAACAGCACTGCACATTCCTGTGCTCCCTTGTGTCAGTATTTAAAATGGTTCTTAACTCCTCTTCTGATATATTTTTCAGTGATTTCAGAGGGGATGTGAAAAGGGGAATTGTACAAATGAAAAGGATATTTTTGTCTTCATGTTTAGTATTTATTTTGGTAAAATGAGTATTTTGTTTTGCTCTTGTTAAATTAAGGGGAAAAAAGACAACTACTGTTAAACAAAGTTAAAGTAAAATATTCTTATTTCCCTAAAAGGGCTATTTCTATTATTAAGCAGGCACAACTTCACAAAATAAAAGAGTTCCTGTGCCTCAACACAACACCTCTCATTATTTGCTGTGTACTGGCAAAGTGAATAATTGTTATTTTCATGCACCCCATTATTGGTTGGTTGTGAGGAGTGTTGATTTGTATAAGCTTGGCTTGACCATACTAAATGGGCATATAGCCCTGCTCCCCATGACCGCCGTGCATGGGACCGGACCTTGGTCTTATAAAAAAAATAAAATAAAGTGGACCTACAGCCTTTCAAGTTGAGGACCACTGGTGTAGAGTACAGATGGGCTTGCTGTGTGGAGGTTGCATGTGCCTGCCTGCATGGGTTTTCTCCGGGTACTCCGGTTTCCTCCCACATTCCAAAAAATGCATGGTAGGTTAATGGAACACTCCAAATTGTCCCGAGGAATGATTGGAGAGCGAATGGTTGTTCGTCTATGTGTGCCCGATTGGCTGGTAACCAGTTTGGGGTGTACCACGCCTACTGCCCGAGGACAGCTGGGATAGGCTCCAACATGCCCGCGATCCTCATGAAGATAAGGGGGTTAGACATGGATGGATGGATGAATGGATAGCTCCTATCTCCTCGGTATTTTACAAGGCTGCCACCACCACAGCAGGTAGCAGAGTAAAGAAAAGACTGCTAAGGTTTCTTTTGGCTCTTAAACTCAGCTAATTAACACTAGCTTCATGCTTTATGTATTTTGCCAGCTCTCTGTGTTCTATTTTATTCATTTATTTTTTTCCACAAGGCCGTCGCCGATCTGCCAGCCAACTGTCACCGAAAGAAAACGTGAGACGGTCACTCGATGGTTGGCTGCGATTATAATTATATGCAGTGTCATTCTCCACTTTTCCCACCTTCTGCTCAGTGTCGCCGCGCTCATCTTTTTGCACCAGGCGCATTGAAAATAATAATAATAATGATTAAGAACAGCATCACTTCAATCTCACTTTCAGTGATTACATTGTTGCAGCCGTTTCCGTTTCTGCTTAAATTATATTTAACTTCATCTGCTGCGCTTTGCAAACAGGATTACTGGTACTTATCTGAAATGAAAGTGCATTTTTAACGCAGTTTAATAACGAGAGTGGAAAATCCACTCCATTGCAATAAAGCTGAAACTAATTCATTGCAATGGCTGTCAGCGGAGAGCGCTGGGAATCTCCCTCACAGGCTACATGCTACAAACGGTGAGAGAAAAGAGGCAGAGGGCCACTTGTGTAATCTGACATGAGCGTTGTGATCACAGCAACACAGAGGAATCATCCTCGCCCCCTTTTAAAAGCCTCTTCAAAGAGCCAATAAAGGCGACAAAGACAGCGATAATCAAAGTGGGCAACTTTTCTTAAGAGTCTGGAGGTGGCTGCTTGGCCTCATGCATCTCAAGTGGACAGCAGCTCGGAGCCCTCCGTGCACGCTGTTTCATTATGGTAATAGTATACCGGGCGGCCTGTTTGTTCGCCAAACACAATTAACAAGGTTTCTGCTGCACATCAATAGTGCCATTTGCATAGGATATTGATCTGCAGTCCTTATAATCACAAAATGTTAATTGCACCAATTAATTCTCAATCTGTTTGTGCCCTTGTCTGGCCTTCCTTGAGCCCTGAAGGTCAGCGTGAAAATGAACTGCTCTTTGATTCTCCTCCAGGAAAAGATTTTTTTCCCAAGACAACACAGTTTGCTACTCTCGAATCAAAAGGCCTGACCATCCTTTATCGTTATTATCATTCCCTGTGAGTAGCGGCTAATGGGTTTGAAATCGTCTGATCTGATTTGTCCTTTTAAACAAGGTTTTTCTTGTCTGCTTCATTAAGCAGGACTGCCTCCTCTTCTCCGCAGAGCCGGCCGGACGTATTTACACCTCAAAAGCACACTATCCGCAGCCTGTGGTGCTGCTGTTGCACCATGTTATTACATGCTGAAACATGACCTCCTGCTTTATTGTCTCTTTGAGATGATCACAATAATAGTGGTCAGATCTGTCGGCTTGGCTGCTCCTCATGTGACACAGAGGAAGGTACTGTAGGACTCATCTTTTTAATGATGCCGTAATGATTGCAAAATACATGCACTGGACTGGCACATACCCACGATGTACAGTGATCAGATCAGATCCAAGAAGTGTGTTGAATTTCCTTTTGTTACATTTTTAACTGGAATATCTCTCAAAGCACGAAATTCTGCCAAGCCAGTATTTCGTTTTTGAAGTTGTTATTTAGGAAAGAATATATAGCATTCTATAATCAGTGGTGGTGGTAACAGGTTAGTCAAGAATATCTGTTATTCCAACAATCTCGTAATGTAACCTTACTCTATCTATCTAAAATATTTTTTTGTTAAATCAAAAGGGCTGTCTTTATTTTATTTTTGTAATCAAAACATTATTTTATAATGAGTATTAAAACGTCACTTCCAATTTCATTTTGGCA
Organism: Hippocampus guttulatus; assembly: GCF_054856545.1. Taxonomy (NCBI): domain Eukaryota; kingdom Metazoa; phylum Chordata; class Actinopteri; order Syngnathiformes; family Syngnathidae; genus Hippocampus; species Hippocampus guttulatus. The sequence goes on from NC_141263.1 coordinate 13,055,499, forward strand.
AAATCTGTTATCATTATGTTAAGTCGGCTTGTCGGTGTCTGTTGAAAGTAACTAATAAGATATCCTTTATTTGTCCCGCAATGGGGAAATTACAATCAGAATTCAGAAAGGAAAAAACGCTGGGTAGGGAGAGGGAAAAAAAAAACACGCTCGAACTATCTTCTTCCGAGGATAATTTAAGTCCAGGATAAAAAAAAGACCCTAGCACAGAAATAAGCATATGACAGTTACAACAAGTCACAAGACATAACATGTAATAAGGGGGAGGATGAATGGGAAGGGGGTGGGGGGTGAGAGGGGTAACCGTGACGCGTCCGAAAATGACCAGCTGCACGGATTCACACGAGCGCTCTGCATGTCGAACCATGTCACGGGGAATAATACAGCGACTTGTAATCTAATTTATTTACATTTAAAATCAAGTAATCAGTAAAGTAGTCGATAACATGAAAAAAATAACTTACTTTAACTGAGGCTACAATGTCTATAACATTGTGCTTTACAAAGACACACAGTAATGACAGTACTATAAAATGTTTTGTTTCAGTTAAATGGACATTGTGCAGCTCCTTCTGGAGTGCACGCCATGGCCACATGGTGGCAGTATAATACCGATTTACATACTGTATTTTCCCATTTAAGTCAATTTCTTCAGGCCGTATCTCACTGAACGGCGAAGGTCTGCAAGTGTGTTCGCTTGCACCACCTTATTTTCCCTTGTTCTTATTGGGGAAAGTGTCTTGCACACTACAGGTACAGTATACTGAAGGCTCCGCACTTATGAGCTGTGGCTGGTGCTCTTTCATATTTCCAATTGCCCTCTTTGGGGGATTGGGGGGGGGGGGGATTGTGTGTTTTTATTTTATTTTTTGAGAATTAATATTCATATCAAGCAATTCATTGCTGACATGGACTGCAATCTATTTCTAATCAAAGGCGCTTGATAGCCGGTTGGTTTGGAAAAGAGAGTGCACTCTGCTATCATTAATTTCCGAACGCAGTCAGCACTGGTGCACGGTGTCCACAGTCGGTGCGCCGAGTGCTCAGCGCCATTTTTGATGCACTCTGAATAGCCGAACATCAAATTTGAGCGACGCACTAAGTTTCCGAACGGTTGCAGTGAAACAGTGCGGATAGTAGATACCTTCCGAATGCCCGCCAAATGCGCAAGAAACTGAACGACTCGTGCTGCCTCTCCCTGCCCCCACAAACACCAACACGGGGTAGAGCTGCAGCAAACCACGAAAACAGGAATTGAATGGCTACTTACTTGTGAAGTATTTAAACATAAACAAACGATTAGATAGATAGATAGATGATGGGGAGTGGGGGTTACACAGGATTTCTGACAGGGCAATAGGGAGGCTATAGCCCCGGTTTGAGCGCCGTGCATATTCCCCATCGACGTGCGAGTCTCATCTCATTCGCTAAAGAAACATGAAACATTCTGTGTCTCATAAATACAACAAAAGTATTTTCCTCATGACTGAATGTGTATCTGGAGCTGTTCCGTTGTTGAAAAGCAGGTGAGCCGGCTGTTGTTTAAGGTTTGCCCAGCGACGCGGCACTTCGAAGGATTTCACGACCGGCATATGTCAAATGCAAAGATGAAAACTCCCCTTTGCAATTAGAATGACTGCACTCGTTGTGAGCTGCGCCTCCGGACAAACTCCAAGCCACCAGTACGAGTCAGCAGCCACTCCGTCACACGTCTGTTACACTGCGGAGCACGGAAGCAGTTCATTGAATCAAAACGTGCAAAATGATGTTTCACTTTCAACACGCGCTAGCCTCCTGAGCGCGCAGGAAGTAAAGTGCTTGCTTACATTTCTGGGACAATACGCGCAATGCTAGATTTGACAGGGGATGCCCGCAATTCAATGTCGCTCCACCCAGAGTGCGTACATTTCACTTGATCAAGGCGCGGAACTGGTGAAAGTCGACTGGCGAATCAGCGCAGGGGCAAAACTGCGTCGCAGCACAACTTTTCTGATTTAAGCATCCGGGAGAATATGGCCCTAAGATGCAGGCAAGAAACTTACACGCTGCAGGGCGTGAAGCCCACTTTGGAGTTTTTGTTACATCCATTTTTTTTCTGTAGCTTATCATTCACATGACAAAAAAGTGACTCTTAATGTGAACGCAGCACGTCCGTGATGTGACACGCATGCACACAAAGTGCGAGGTCGATATCACGTGGTGCAGTGTTTACGGAAGTAAATATGGTTCCGCGTCTAACATTTCAAATGGCCAGAGTTGCGAGGTGCGGCAGGGGGGAGGGTTATGTACAGGCTTTGTCCAAATTCACAGATTGGGTTCACATTAAGTCTGTGCAGATTCGCCACGGTGTATGCGGTCCACGGAGGCTACATGAAGATGAGCCTTTTAAGGCTTCGTCGAAGAAGGACCTACGGTTGAGTGATGTCATGTGGCTGAAAATGCAGCCTGTGAATTTGGACACACCCAGCTCCTCGATCTTATTTAATGGGGACGTCAACTAAAGATGACGTCATGTTATTTAATATAAATGAACCGTTTGTCTGGCTGAATTACTACTGTCACTACAAATGTTCATTTTTGTATGTTTTGTGATTCAAGTGGGATTAAAGTAAAATGTTAAGACAAAACTGTTACTCAAAACATATTTGCAGATTCATGGACAATGTTAGTATTCTCACCAGCATTCTGACCTCCAACTTTGCTTTGATAAGTCACCAATTGCATTTTAGCATTAAGTTGAACAGTCTTCCCTCAGGTAAAAAAAATGTGTTTTTTTTAATTTTATTTCACAAACAGTGGAATTGTCTATTGTTTGATCTATTTTATTTTATTTTGGCAGTAATCGTCAACTGGGAGTGTCATTGTAGTTTTTGTCTGTACATTCTCTGGCCAACTGCTGCTTCAAGGAGATGAGGTGAGTTCACTGACACCTTATAGTTGTTAATAAAGAAAATATGCACTGTAATGTAAAATGTATACACAAAAACAAAAAAAAAAGAATGTAAAGAAATAAATTGGTTTTATAAAGTCTAATGCATGTAATTGAAAGACTTCAAGAGCCGTGGCCTCGTGAGTGATGACAGGAGCTCTGCGTTCGGATGGTTTACCATTACCACATGGTTGCGTCTGCTCCATGCTCCTTAGAAAGTATTTTCATTTTGTGTTGCATGATTGCATGATTGGTTGGCCCGGTCATTAAACGGCAGAATAAGTAGTTTCATTTCACTTGTTGTTGCTATTTCGTATTTTTTAAATGTATTACTATTCATTCCTATGCATTATTATGGATTATTATCTTTTGTATATCTAAGAAGTATTGGTGTCAGATTTAATTAATTTTCGCTACAATCAGCAATACCACACTGATGGTTCTCCCCACCCGAGCAACCAGCCCAAATTACTCTCCCAACCTCAACATCAGTACGTATCAGAGCAGTCGGGGACCTTTCCAGTGGCCGTCACCCATGCCTGAGCAAAATGACAAATGAGGCACACTGCGTGAAAGATGAATTTCAATCCACTACACCTGTGCAGCCCCACCAAATGAAAGGCCTGATTGCCTCAAATTGCATATTTAGAATGCTTAATTCTTCCATTATGAAACCTATTTACATGAATTAGGGACAATTAGCATTTTCAGACCCACTTCAACTTTGTTCGCCCCGCCCCATCCATTAACATTTGAAAGTGTCGACTGCCAGACACCAGAAAGCCCCACAAGCTGATTTGCGCTGACCCCATATGTCGACTCTCTGGAAAGACTTTTTTTATTGTAACACCATGCTAAACGAAGGGGCTGGCATTGTAGTTAATTGGCAAAAGCCAGTGTGTGGGAGTCAGCGGTCGGGAGAGAGTAGCCAAGTGTACTGTTACTTAAGAATAATTTCTCAAGTAAAAGTAAAAAGTAGTCTCCAAATAATTACATGAGTGAGAGTAAGAAAGTATCCAGGGAAAATAACGACTCCAGTACTAAGTAACTCGTGACTAACTTCTGTTTCAAACAACACATTAATGTCATAGAGTCAAAAATACAAAACAGGAATATACAAAATGAAAAAAATTGCCCAAAAATATCCTCTTGATACAATATTTATTTGATGAAGGAACAGAAGCGGAGGCAGCTTAATCACAATAAATGGCTTTAAATTAACTTTATTTGATTACACACGTGAAACAACCAAAAGGCTGACATTATTAATTGTATAGTTAGATAGAATTTGCTAATATTGTAATTCAAAAGGTGGAATAATCCACATGTATCAGTAATATTGACCTCTGTTACATTACTCGAAACAATGCAAGTTCGGCCAACTTATATCTTTATCTTCAGTGCTGTTCACACAGTATTTATGAAAATCATTTCAATTTCTGTTATTTCCAATATTTTGGGTCACTTTTATGATACTTTTTAGATACAGTGCAAAGCTTCACAATTTCCTGGTACTATATGACAAAGATAAAGTAAATGCCACGACATCTCACTGGATTTAACCTTCTTGTGCTCTCTTTGTTGTTCTGAATGAAAATGACTTCCATGGGTTTTGTTTAGCATTCATACGATGCTTTACAGTGAGCTATGAGTTTGTTTGTTTTTGTTTTTGTAAGGCTAATCAAATATTTAAAGAAAATCGCATAATAAGGGAAAGCACATGTCAATCAGGTCCTGTGCACATAATAAACAATATGCGGCCTTTGAGTGCATTTATTGTCTGTATTGACAGGATGACACCCTCTGACTATCATAATTGTGCTATTGATTACACATAACTCACGTTGTCTTATTATGATTACATTTTAACGGTGACTTTGTGCGTGAAAGGAATTCTCTCCTCTGGTGTCAGTCTTGTTGACTTGTATGATCTATGATTCATCAATACCATCGATTTTCCCAAAGTTCATTCGAATCGTTCAATACAGCCACATCAGTATTTTACATTTTAAAAAAAAAAGATGGTTGGCAAGTCAATCTGCATGTCAGCAAAATGTCACCATAATTGAGGCAGGCTGCTGTTTTTTGTCCCTTAAAAAAGTTCTGACTGTTTTATAAACAGGGCTGGGAGAGGAGACATCAGTCACCAGGGAGCCTGTTAACATTACCAAGGACAGGAATATGTTGAATTAAGCAGTGAGGCGCAGATGTGCTCCACTCGACTCTCATGTGGAATTTTAATGTTCCATTGTGTGACTGTGACCAACATTGAGTAAATGTTTGCTCAGGAACCGGCCACATCATTAGGTACTGTATACCTGCACACCCATGTGAGATAGAATTAGACTATTCTGCCCTGATAAAAAAAAAAAAAAACTCAACCACTTTGTGCATATTCTATTGTATTGAGTATCATGAGCATCGTTATATTGACAGCTCACGCGTGTTGCTCAACCATTTGTGTTCAAAGATCCATCGTTTAAAGGCTTGAAACACAGAAATGCCTACGCTATTCATGAGCTCAGCTTTTGCGGGTTTTTTAGGTGATGTCAACGGCGACCCGGTGATCGACTGGTTTGCGCGTCGGCCTCGCAGTGCAGAGGTGCAGGGTTCGATTCCGGCTCCGGCCTTCCTGTGTGGAGTTTGTATGTTCTCCTCGTTCCTGCATGGGTTTCCTCCGGATACTCAGGTGTCCTCCCACATTCCAAAAACATGCATGGCAGGTTAATGGAACACTCTAAATTGTCCCTAAGCGTGAGTGTGAGCATGGATGGTTGTTTTTCTATGTGAACCCTGCGAATGGCTGGCATCCAGTTCAGGGTGTCCCCCGCTTACTGCACGAAGACAGCTGGGATAACCTCCGGCACCCGCCGTGACCCTTGTAAGGATAAGCAGATAAGAAAATTGATGGAGGTGTGTCAACTTTCCGAAGACAAAGCTATGTGGTTATTATAAACACAACTTTTTTTGTTTAATGTTTAGTTTGACAGATAACTCCAAATGGAAGTGATAATTAGCAGCTTGCAGCTTCTTTCAAAAACTCTTTACAATCGACTAAACTGTTGCTTGTTTTGAAGTGAGTTGAGTTCACTGCCACCATACAAATTTTTTGCTCGCAAGTCAAAAAAACGGCTCGTATCTCGAAAAATTCTTAAGTCGGGTCACTCGTATCTTCCACAGGTTGCACTGTCATTCGTTTTGTTGACATTAAAGGAGAGATGGTTACAGTTAAAAAACCTCCATCCATAACTGCTTATCCTCAGGAGGGTCAGAAAACCCAGGCAGGCACGGAGGGAACATGCAAACTCCACACAGGAAAGTCGGAGCCCGGATTGAAACCCTGGATCTCTGTACTGTAAGGTGGATGTGCTAACCACTCAGGCACAATGCCGCCATTTAATTTACTTAGCAATTTCAAAAAGTTCTTCATCAAGACGTCTATCAAGTTCAAAAGGGCTCTCATGGGCCAAGAACAGATTTGTATTGTCCGTAAACAAGGCTTTGTGGAACACATTCAAGGAATTAATTGTAGATAACAAGAATGGGTCCCAGTATTGACCCCTGTGGATCCCCATGTTATTTTTGTTCTTTCACAAAACATTGTTCACTTCCACATCGGAAGTTGCATTGATATCCAGACCATAATCTTTCGACCTCAGTCTGCCTTCATAGTTATCCTTGTTATGGCTGGAATTTTAATAAAACTGTGTATTCGATCTCGTTAGATTGTGCAAGTGTACCTGACTAATGAAATGGCCAGTGACTATATAGGTACATCCCTGCTGTGTACTTTGCAGGGGTGTGTGGCTATTTGGCGCACGCACATCTGGGTATCTGTAGCTGTTGCTCTGCTGGTGGACACTGTGGTGACAGCAGGCTGCCCTCCGAGGGCTGTGGATATCCAGTGTAAATCTGGCCCAGTGGAGCTGTGAAAAAAAGCTAATAATATGTTATTGCAGTCTAGGTCCCCCTGTCGCCTCTCCATCAGAGCACCACTGTCACTTTACACATGGACCACAGTGTGATAATGGACAATAATACCGAGTATAGCTGAGAGTGAGAAGTCCAATCTGCCTCCTGAGTGGTAAAAGGGGTGAGAGAAAGTACACCTCTCTGCTGTGTGAGAGCACGCAGTATGTCATCCTAACATGTTCCTCTGGACATCACTTCCAATCAGTAAGCATACTTTTCATTTGTTTGTCTTATTCTATAAATCATAACGTTTCTGTGGAAGCCGTGTGAGGGTTTTCCCCATCCAAAAGTCACAATTACCCTATGTTTCAGTGCAGAGGCTCATTATTGTGCTTTGTTTTTGTTATTATTACAGTTTTAGGCCTCCATATAGCAGCGACTCTGAAGACCACCGGACAATTGTTTCATCATGTGTTTATTCATATTTAATGTAGATGCATTTTCTACCCGCGAAAAAACACGGTCATTAGCTGGAGCTTTGCAAGGCTGTAAACACAAAGATTTGTAGTGATAGGGTTTAAGTTTCTCAAAGAGAATTTAAAATTACGTTATCAGCAGTGACTGCAGGCGCTACCGAACACGCACTGTGGACACATTTTTCTACAGTGGTTGGGAAGTAAAAAATAAATAAAATAACTCCAAAGCATGAACAAAAACTGTTTTTAAATATAAACACGGTAAATAGGCTTCCTTTGAGCCATGAAATGTTTGTGATTCTCCATAAAAAATGTAAAAAACAACAACTTGTTGATCACAAGTGAACATGGCCAAAGAAAAAACGTCCATCGGGGGTTTCATTTCTGCACTCATCATATTCCTTTCCTGGGGTGTGGTCTGACTGGATTTTTAGTCACTGTTCATGCAATCAGTGGACAGACTTCGTGTCAGGGATGTCACCGTCTGTGCCTGTTAATCGGCACTTGGGCAACCCGATTTCCAAGATTCGCATGGCTGTTTCATTTCATAGACAAATGATATTTTCCAATTGTTTTACAGGACCAGATAGAAACATTTAACATTGTTTGGCCAAAGGGCAACTGCTGAAAGCAGGCTATGGTCAAGTACAATGGGAGGACAAAAGGCTAAAGGTGTTTAGCTTTGCTCGAAATATCCATTTTCCAAAGCACTTGTCGTTACAATTCACTCAGATTTTGCTTCAGGCTGTTTGTTGCCGTGATTGCCTTTCCCAGTTTAAATTGAAACATATAACAACGGGAATTTCATGTCATATATTCAATCAAATCATACTTACTAAAGTATGTTAGCTAAATGCTAACACACAATGAGAAATGCCATTGCCAAATAAAACTAGCGGCGCGAAGAAACCATGTTTGAAGACAAACAGAGCAGCGGTACATGTAGACGGCATCACACTCAGATGCTTCCTCTGTTAAAAATGTGCGGGTAACACAGTTGTAAAACTCTTCTTTGTTGAATCATGAAATCATCATGCACAAACTGTTCACTTCTTGGTGAGGGGAAAGTAAGACACGGCACCAGTTCGGGAGTTACAAGTGCTCCTCTCTTATTATTACCAAAGGCCACAAGAGGATAGCTTCAGGAGCTAGTTTAGGGATGATTTGTTAAATGAGATCATATATTGCATGTGAGCATTTGGCCTCAGCAGGTGCAGCATTTACAAGCCCCTTTAAGAATGTTTCCAGTCCTCACACAAGCGTTTCTAAATTCATCAGCTCGGAGTAAATTGCAGTCCCTTTGTAATTATTGCAATGTTGAGAGGGCACAGGGGCCATTTTATTTTCTGTCCGATGATTGAATTTCTGCCCTTCTTCTGAGGAAAGTAGCATTTGGTGCACGACACCAGCCTTTGTGCTATTCCAAGCCTCATGGGTCCAATTCCCATTATTTACTTGACTGTGACCCCGTATCGTGACCCCTGGAGTCTCTCATTCTCCACAAGTCTACTTTTAAATTGCCCGCCTAATGGCAACCTGCATTTTATACTGAACTGTAATGAACACCGCAATTATGCTGAAGGTGATGGAGGTGATTTGTATATGAGAGACGGGGTGATTGGATCAGCCCCCCCCCCCCCACTCAATTTGACTATCTCTATGCTCTTCTGGCATTCCCACAGACCTGTGGTCAGCACTTTCAGGTGGAAGGAAACGAAGCCTCCTCCACTTGTGGTAATGCACCCACTCGGTGCGCTGCCAAGCTGCGCACCAATGAGGTGACTGCAGAATTAAGTGCTCGGAATAAATGAATTCATTCTGGCAGAAATGTGTCAAATGACCTTTCCGCTGCTCATTACACATGGCGCACATTACACCAGAGAAATGCTTCTGTTGTCAGCTCTCCTTTGTTTCTCTCATCCTCTTCCCTCCTTGTCAAAGGGGAGTGGTAATTAATTGAAATCATTTCCATGTGTAAGGTTGCGTGGATCCCTCCTCAAGGTGTGTGAGTGGGTCGATAGATATTTGTGTGTATGGGGAGTCAGGTGCTAAGTACTGCAGTCGCACAACACTAAATGACTGCCCAAGCTCTACAAAACCAATTGGAGTGCAGAGGCGTTTGAGGGTAGGAAGTACCAGAGAGAGGAAGAGAGACGGAGCACGGGGGTGGGTTGGGGGGGGGGGGGGGGGGTGCCGAGGCGAGGGCGCTGCCTCCAGCCGACAATATTCTGACGGCGGCGAGGACAGTCGCCGTCTGAAGAAATTGAAATGTTTTGTACCATTCAAGGCTGGCCACATTTTTCATTTCCCACCATTTTTCTCGATGATTAAAAGGCTGTTTATGAGAAGTGAACAGTCTCCTTGGAGGAGATATCCTCATGCCTCACCTGACTGAATGCACATAGTAGAGGCTGAGCAGACCTTATCCTCATAGAGAGCCTCCTTGGCAAGGAGCGCTGGGGCTTCATGAGGCTCATACATGCTGCTGATAATTGCTTTTTACAGAGTGACTATGCAGAGACCAATAAATATGAATAAATTAAAAATGTACTCTGGTAGAAAATTGCTTGGAAAACAACCACCCGCCATTAAAATATGTAGAATGCCTTTTATGTGAAGCAACCTGGGATTAGATATCACTGCAAATTAGCACACCGCCCAACCATACTCAAGAATTTTTCATTTTCATCACTGGATTTAGTCATTAAAGTCCTTGTGAAGTGAAAATAAAAGCCTTGTAAATTTGGCATACCACGGAGAAGGAAGGCTCTTGTTCACAAACCTGACAAAATCGATGACAACCAAAAACAAAAATCATGCACTGACTGGATGAAATGATTTTTCACAATTTTGAAGTCTCAAGACATTGTCGCTGCCCTCAAACGCTGTGGGCGTGTTCACTGAATATATGAAATTGCACCCTCCTGACAAATTGATGCTATTTCCCCTAGCAACTTTCTCATGCCTATATATATATATATATATATATATATATATATAAATCCTAGTCTCACCCCTAGGGTGGTGTACGTCCCCCATTCAGCTCGGGCCCTCTACCAGAGGCCAGGAAGCTTGAGGGTTCTGCGCAGTATCCTTGCTGTTCCCAGCACTACACATTTCTGGACTGGGATGTCCGATGTTGTTCCCGGGATCTGTTGCAACTACTCATCTAGTTTGGGGGTCACTGCCCCGAGTGCTCCGACCACCACAGGCACGACTGTCACCTTTACCTTCCAGGCTCTTTCCAGCTCCTCTCTGAGCCCTTGGTATTTTTCGAGTTTTTCAGTTATATATATATATATGTGTGTGTGTGTGTACATGTATACATGTATATAAGTATGTACTTTTCTGGTACTGGTATACAATGCAACCAACCAAGAAGAAAGTATGAAATGTGATTGTATAAACCAGCAGGGAAAATATAATTATGTTTCATGTTTGGCCAAACGATTTTGAAAAATAACACTGATCTGCATCCAAAAATAAACAAAAATGACATAAAGACATCATTTTCAAGATTTTTTTTTTTTTTGCACTGAAGACAATTTTGACACATATGCTCCAGTTTTTCGGTTACACAGTATCTGCTTTTAGTTTTTTTGTTTTGTTTTTAATGCATTTATGTAATTATTTTGTGGGCTGTTTTGCTATGCTACTAGGTAGCAACGCACGGGCTTGGCCACACAGTTAAAAGGGAACACTGCGCACTGCTAACTTTTAATGGTCCAAGAACATTACGTGAACTGCCAAGGGATTCATAGAACATAGTGTATCTATTAGGCCACTCCTAAGAGGAGATTTCACCTCACTTTGCTGCAAGGATAATTGGAGCATATAGTGTTCCATTAGCCTGCCATGCATGTTTTTGGAATGTGGGAGAAAACCGGAGTACCCGGAGAAAACCCACGCAGCCACGGGAAGAAAAGGCAAACCTGCCAGAGGCAGGAATTGAACCCTGCACGGTGATATTTATCTATCTATCTATCCATCTATCTATCTATTCCAATTTGACAGCTGCATTCTACTACATTAGCATGTTGATTTGAATTTGAGTAATTGTTCCTCCGCAGTCTCCTGCGTCAATGCCTGCACGTACTGTAGCTCAAATTTCTGAGAAAACCATTTGCCTTCTCCCTATGACTTGATGTTCGCATAATACTGAGAAATGTTGATGGAAATCTCCCGCTTTTCGTGACCACTCAGCCTCTCTTTCCATCAGCCCGAGTCGCCTTTTAAAAACTCCTTAATTACATCTGCTAATTATTTGCAGGGGAGGTACAGAAGCATACGAACGCGTTCGCCTGTGCTCGGAAGGCAACACAAACACGGAAGGGGATCAGGATCATCAGCATGTGTGATGAGCTCACACAGATAACGTGGCCACAACACTTCCATGACATTGTGGCTGTGTTACCTCATTACCGCAATGTCACAGCAGCAGTGTGGGGATGTTGTGTTTGGGCAAGTGGAGGGGGCCAATGGGGGCATAATAAAGGTGGCGTTCAAGGGGGTTGGGGGTCCGCTGCAGGTATCGGGCCTCTGCAGAAGAGCTGATTAATTAAAAGGAGCTCAATTAAGGTTACTGAGCTGATCCCCTCCCCACCCCTCGATTTGCTCATTGGATAAAAGTGGAAAGAGCAGAGGGGGGTTCAAGGGAGGGGAAGCATCCTTGCTTCTTTTGACATTAACACGCCTGCACTCGCTATACACACACACACACACACACACACACAGTGTTGACTCAGTGCAGTACACCCCACCTTGGCAGAGTGACAGTCTTCAGGGTCTCAAAAAGGGCCCACAGTGTTTTAATCCCTGCAGCCCATCAAGCCACCCACCCACACTTCCATCTGTCAGGGTGGAAGCGTTTGGGGGAAGAGGCACACGGGTACATCTCGTTCCATCCCGGCGGATTTTGTAATTTCCTTTGCCTGCTCACGTTTGCCAAAATTCACACCCCTAAATGAGCCACTGTGGCCTCAAGTCACTGAAAGCCTCCTCACCTTTTTTTTTTGAGGGGGTGGGGCAAAATACTTTGTGTCAGTACCATGATACATCTGGACCCACCTTCAAAGTAAAAGTGTCCAATTGTTCCAGATTTACTGGACGTCTGCTTTCCCAAGGAAGTTTGATTTTTTTGTTCCTTTAGTTTTCATTTAACATGTCAAAAAGACAACAGTGTGCTGAAGTCTTGTGTTGTCAGGACTAAACCTTAAGATCGTCTTAACGTTTACTCGATTAAACACTTCATTCCAAATGTTTTTTTTAAACAGGCCAAAATTTTAATAGAGAATGGACTGTGTATTTTTTAGCTTGGAATGAAGCAAGAATTAATAAAAGACTGCAAATTGCAGTGAAAAGTATTTCAAATATTGTTTGACATGAAAGTTCCACGAGTGTTTTGTTACAATTACAAAAAAGTACTGTAAGGACATTTTAAATATTATGGACAGATAAATGGTTTGAACTCCAGTTTAAACATACTTTTTTCATGCTTACATTTGAGCTCCCTAAAATATTTTTGAAATCATTTTTCATCTTATCTTAGTATCTTGGTAATGTTAGTAAACTGTCTTTTATTTTTATACTTTTTTTGGGGGGGCGGGGGGGATCTTTAATACAGTTCTTAAAGGTTTTCCTGCTTTGCCTTGTCTAGAATGTTCAATTCTTCTTCGTGACCAGGATCTTAACGAATGGTTGAAATAGTCACAGATGTGAATCGTTTTCAAATTACAATGGACATTAAAAGCTCATATCAAATGCTATGTTTTTATGATTCATAAAAATGTGGTTGCACAAGTATGTACAGGGGGTGTGGCTTTGTTCAGAATTAACATTCAAACTCATGTTAAATGGGAGTCAGTACACACCTGTCACCATTTAAAGTGCCCTCGATGAACACTCCACGAAGTTCTGTTGCTCTAGTAGGCTTTTCCTGACATGTTTTTGTTGTCCCATTTTATAGCTCAAGCCATGGTTTACAGGTTACCTTCATGGTCGAAAGTTTAAAAATGATTTATCTTGGTCTCATTTTTTTAATATTACAAAAACCTGGCATTTGAGCCTGGGTGTGTAGACTTTTTATATCCGCTGCATATTTGAAAAAGGAAAATCATTTGGGGTATATAAAACACAAAATGTGGATGCTGTAGTGATATACATTGAGATGAGAGATTAAAGCATAATCACTTTTTATACCTGGATTTTTATGAATAAGACGGGACGGCGTACATCTTGGCCATTTCTTTATTTTTAATACAAACAACAAAAAAAGCTGATTCGTTTGTGAGACAATGCACAGCATCACAGTTTGCCATTATACAATGTCCAAAATACAGGAAGTAAATTTCAGCATCATCTCCAGGAAATGAATTCAGCAACCTCAAAGAAGAATGACTCATACCAGTGAGAAAACACCAGCTTTCGCAATTACAATAAAGTCTTCAGAATCTTAATATTTCATGGTTTGCTCTCTCCGAACAAAACAGTGAGGAGAAAAGAACCCATTGAACTTTGATAAATGTTTTACAGCCGTCGTTTCTTGTGTGCAATACAAACAAATAGCAGCTTGTTTTTTTGAACACAGGCTTAAAAAAAAAAAAGAAAAAAAGGCCCCATTACTGGCACTCATTCACTTCCAAGATGCAAATGGACGGATTTGAAATTCAGCCTCTGTGTGTTCTGCTTGGCTACTTTAATGTTGTATCTATGCGAGGGATTATTCTCTCTACGGCGGAAAAAAACCTGTGCTTGAATGGAAGCGCCCTCAAAGTAGCTCCGGCTGCTTTCAACGGCCTCCAAACAAGATTAGAGCCGTGGTGCCCTCCAGTCCCAATCCTCTGCATTCACACGGAGCAGAACCAGCCTGTGTGACAGTCTTTCTGTTTTGACACCGAGTGGGAGCTGTGTTTGAAATTGAGAGGTCACCGCGTCAGAAGAAAAATCCCCATCGCCCGCCACAGTGTTGGGATATCGTTTCATTCAGGATCTGCGTAATTGGGTAAATGTTGCTTGATAAAACCATTATATTGAGTTTTTATCGAACAAAAGTGTCATTGTTCAAGATTTTGGCATACGGTCCCCTTCCAAAGTATTGGAACAGCAAGGTCACTTCCTTTAGTTTTTGTTGTATTCGAAAGACATTCGGATTTCAGCTTTTATTTCATTGACATGAAGATGTGTTAAACAACTCAGGACAGAGCACCTTTTGTTGCAAGCCACCCACTTCTCAAGTGAGCAAAAGTATTGGAGCATGTGACTAATGAGTGTTGTGAGTTGCTCAGGTGTTGCCTTTACGAATGATTGCTTCAATAACAGACAGCGCTTGCGTTTGACTTTGGGTTTCACCTGTGAAAACTGTGATTGCTGTTAAGCAAACATGAAGACCAGAGAGCTGTCAATGGGAGAAAAGCCAACCATTTGGAAGCAGAGCGAACAGGGAAAATGGCTCAGAGTTATTGCTGAAACACTGGGCATAGCCAATAGTACAACAATTTGGAATGTCCCGAAAAAGAAAGAAACTACCGGTGTACTGAGCATGGTCAGCCAAAGTGTATCAACCACAGTTGATGACAGAAATATTGTGAAGAAACAACCGGTCAGTGACATCACTGCCAACCTCCACAAGGCAGAGGTGAAGGGATCACAACCCACTGTTTGAAGAAGACCCAAGAAATAGACATTCGTTACAAGATGCAAACCAATCATGAGCAAAAAGAATTGGAAGGCCGGATTGGATTTTCCAAAGAATGTACAGAGATGAGCCACAAAAGTTTTGTAAGTTTTATGGACTGATGCGGCAAAGATTAACCTCTACCAAGTGATGGTGCGACCAAAGTATGGAGAAAGAAAGGATCTGCTTATCAGTGGCAATTTACAGAAAAATGCATCCAAACTCATTGGGAATAGCTTCGTCATGTAAAAAGACAATGACCCAAAAGACACTGCCAACACAACAAAGGACTTCACCAGGGCGAAAAAGTTCAAGAGAGCGTGCATTTCACCTCCTGCAGAGAGAAACCCCAAGAAGCTGAAAGTACCGGTAGCTGCAGTAAAGAGGCTTGATGCAGTTATTGCAAGTAAGGCTAATGCAAACAAATGTTAATGTTATTCACTCTAATCATGTCAGTTCCAAAAATGTTGAGAATTTGAAAAGTGGGTGGCTCTGTCCTGACTTGTTAAACTCATCTAGCTGTAAATACCAAGGAATAAAAACTGGACTTCTTAACATTGGTTTTGATCTGAAACCTAAACATCTTCAGTATACCACAAAAACAAATGTTGGTGTCCCAATACTTTTGGAGGGGTCTCATACTTGAGCAGAGCTGGGTGTCTGAGCTTGACTAGCATGCATTTTCAACAGTAAAACATCTTAATGTCATGAATATGAAGTTCTAGAGAGTAACCTTTGGGGCGTGAAATAGGAAGTCCTCAAAGGACATTTATGGAGACACAGAAAGTTGGATCAAGGATCCGAGTATAGAGGCGTAATCTATTTGTAACATTGAGCCTTTTTGGCACCCCGTACTTCCTGAATGCTAACATAATATAAACACATTTCTCATCAACAGCCTTTGCTGCTTTAAAATGAGTCATTTTCACATACCACCGTGGACAGTTGTTCGATATTCTCTGTATGTGAGAAGTGTATTTGAATACCTTAAAGAGTCCCTTGTGTTGTTTGGGCAGCCTGGCAACAGCCGATGGTGAAAAAGTAAACATTTGCGCAGTCAATCTGCTCTGTCCCGCAGATTGAGGCCCTTTGGCAAAAACAGGACAGCAGAGGAGAGATTCTGGATTCATACGGTAGTTATTAAGTGCACACACTGGCTTCGTCATTAGGTACATCTGAAATATATTTGTGACTCAAACATTAAAAACCGGTTGACAGTATGTACAGACTACAGGTACAGCCACAGTGATAAGTCTCTTGTTAAACAAACAGCAGCTCTCTGACAGTTTGAAAAGAGAGCATTTGAATCAAAGGCAGAAATTGAGCAAGTGTGCACGAACAGGCCACAGAGAGCATCGTACTATTTCTTTTTGGCATTGCCATTACAAGTGTATCTCTACTCATTCCCGCCGGATCGCATTATTTGTTCACATCCCTGTTAAACCGTATCATTAAATACAGGAAATCTCTTTCAAATCATTTTTTTCATCAAACACTTAATCTAGTTTTGAGGTCCTTCTTTGTTCTGTGAGGCACCTCTGTGCCTTTAGTCTTGATTTGACAGTCCCTGCCAGTCAGTCATACTTCTAGAGGAGATGGAGGAGATCTCTGTCCGTTTTGATGAGAGGCTGCTTTCTTCACCGAGTTGACATTTGTCTTGCGCTGAGACTTGCGCAACTTTACACTCGACTGTGGGCGGGGTTTCACGCCAGTCTGCGGGGATCAGATTCATATTCATCTTACGTAACACAATTGTCAATCACATTCATTTAAAGGGGAAAAAAACAGCAGCAACATGGTCATGTCTTCATTGCTTTAGTGAAAGGTTAATTTGGCACCATCTAGCGGTGAAAACAAAAGTAAGCAACATGCAGACTTGATGCTTCAACCCTTCTGTCCCCTAAAAAATGTAACATCCAAGAAAGGTTTTTACAAAAAAATGTACCAACATCTTTATCGTTGGTGTGAATTTGACCCCAGCAATTTGAAAAGGGTTAGAAATCAAGTTCCTGTGTGTCTGGTAAGCATATACCATGTTTGTACAAGCCTGGCAGCTTGATTCTGGCCGTCGGATCTGGCTTTGGATCTGTGGCCAGTCTAGCTTATCATGCCCTACTATGTTTGTTTGTCTACTACATAAGTAGCTTTTTGAACTTGAAAATCGCCCCCCCCCCCCAAAAAAAAAGACCTCAACCAGAACAGTTATGTAAAATGTTCATACTTTTCTAGTTTTTATACAGGTAACCCAGTCTATGTTTACCAAGTTGTCCGCATTTAAATAGTATGATAGGTTATGAAAGAAACAAAAAACCTTCCTAAAAACTTTGCTGTTGACCAGAAAAGACTGAAATTTTAAAGAGGGGACAGATCCTACATTCTTCAAAAACAAGCAGCCAAACAGGACATGTGTTTAAAAAAATGAATACAAGCCATTATAATTATAAAATATTAAATGGGCAAAAAATATCCAGATATTTCACATGTTTAGAGATTTCAAACACAGAATGGGGTCAAATTGACCTCCCACAAATAGTAAGTGGGTTAATAGGATCAAATGAACAAAAACAACTTTGGGCCATATTCTCCCTATAGTACGTAAGTCTTTATTTACTTTACGTGTCTGGCTTCCGCACCTTTTACCTACACACATTCTCCTGTAATGACTTCTAACACAAACACATAGGTGGCGCATGTGTGCGCAGCAAGCCAGGGAGTGTCGACTGTAAATCATGGCGCATGGAGTTTTCCCGAGACTTGTGAATGCCAGACAAATGTTGGCCGTCAATGAGCAACAACTAAGTAATGCACACTAGAGTGGATCTGAAAGAGTCAGTAAAAAAGTCCAACATACTGTACCTGTGGTGTGGTGGCCTGAACTGCCCCGGCAATGATTTTCTCTTTTTCCTGTTGATGGCCGCTGCCCTCTTTGGTCTTAAGAGTAACAGACAAGGGTACAAACCATAAATAAAAAGGGGGCAGGGGACCAATTTTTTTCACATCCTGCTACACCACTCCACAAAGTGTTGTGAAAATAGCTTTTGTAGTTTGGTGCATAATCCTACGTAATAAACAAATGCTTTAAATGAACTCAAATAAAGTTTGTCCTCTCTTGTAGTTTTTCCACTTTGAGGGAATTTCCGTTTTATCTGGTTGTGTACCTGTCGGCGGAGTGAAAGTGATATATTATGTTTGTGAATTGGAACTGCTAAGCACGGCATCCTTTATCATTCGAATGTAAAATGCGTATGCAGCTGACTGAAAGGCAAGTCGTTGTTTTAAATGGAAATTTGATATCATGTTTACACGAGAGCCATACAGATCCCCAGTAAGGAAATGCACGTGTGGATCTAGTGAATGAGTGTAAAGTACCAGTTTGTTGGACGTGGAAGGAGTGCAGCAAGAGTCATTGAGATCATCATGATTCAAGCCGTTGCTTTTGACCTTGGGTGACACTGGTGAAGCAGTTCTGGCAACACGGGAGAGGTCCTGGGTTGGGTTTGGGTCCTGCGTACCTGTCATGGATGGCAGCAGAAGATGGCCTTGAAACTGGTTCGTTTGTTTGAGGAATGTGGTGCTGTACTGACAGAGTCTCTGCGTGTTTATGATGGCCAATCTTTATTGAATTTTCAACACAACGTCGGACATTCTGATACGTATTCGGGTCGAACAGGGTTGGGAGAAGACGCTGCCCTCGTTCCGACATCTTCTGCATTCACGTTCTTCATTCATTGTGAATGCCTTGCCACGGCAAAAGCGGCAGTCGGCTGGTGAAGCTAAAGCAGAAGCTAAAACCATTTTTGTCATCGGTTCTTTCCCGAATGCATGGATTTAATTTGACGTGGCGCTTCCTGGATCCTGTCAATTTCTGCCTGGCACCAGTCGTCAGCTTTACTGTGGCTCCTCGGCTTTGCTGCCCTCCGCACTTCGACGTCGACCTCCAGCTCCCGAGGGAGCTTCCCCTGAGCTTGTCGATCAAAAGAGCCATGTAGTCCCGCTACTCCCATAAGGATCGCTTTTTTAAATGTCCAGTCATCAACTTTTATCCTGAGGGAGTCCTTCCTTTCCAATGACCTGCATTTCCTCTATCTGACGGAGACTTGGACGAGTAGCGCTGAGTGCACTTTTTTGCTGAAATTATTGCCACCTGACTGTACTTTTTGACTCCCGAAGGACATGGGGCCTTGGTGGTGGTAGAACGGTGACTATGTATAAAAACAAGTTTAAATGTTAACGGTGTATATTCGCCACATCGATCACCGGCTTTGACATCACCTTCTTTGAAACGGGCCGAGGCGTCCAGTCATTTACCGGCCTCCCAAATACAGTACTTTGTATAACTGCTGTGGCTGTGTTCAGAATCACATTCACACATTAACATTCATTGAATGGGAATCAACGCACAGTTACCACCCAGAGCCTCTGATAAATTCCAAATAAAGTTTAGAAGTTCTAAGTAGGATGTGCAACGGGTATTTTTGATTCATTTCAAGTTAAATGATCTTACTCTTCTCCTGTTCGTGGAAGTTGTGCATCATCTCCAGTGCGTTGAGAGGCATCGCGGGCGTGCTGGTGTCACCCTGTAAACAAAGTAACTAGTGAGCATCCCTCATTCCATTCCCGGCGGTGCTTTGTGACTGCAGTCAGAAGAGTCGGTCGGGTGTCTTACTGTAATCCACGGGTTGTCCCGTAACTGATTAGCTGACATGCGGTAAGCAGGGTTTTCTTTCAGGAGGCACGTCACTACTGTTTTGGCTGTTGACAAAGTCAAGTCATTCAGGGCATTTGTCAAACCTTGTCTATGACACAAAAGTTCCCCTCTTATTTGAACATCAATGTACTGTATTTTGCCTTTAACTTGTGAGTCTTTAGAAACGGACATTTGTGATAAAGTGTCACCTGCATCGCTGACTGTGTCCCAGATGGGTGAAGAAAATTGGACTCCTATTGTTCTAATCTCCTTAAGTCGGTTTTCTTTTGATTTGGATATAAATGGAGGCTCCCCGCACAGCCTGTTGGAGGAGACAGATGAGACTCATGTATTCATAGTCCATGGATGCATGAAGAGTGTATGTATGTGAATATTGTATATATGTACGCCTTATACACACGTACATGTTTGTCTATAAACACACTTTGTCATTTTCGTCTCATGTGAAAACCAGAGTAAAAGCATATTTAGATTTTTGCGCGTATACATGGCTTTTACAAACCAGAATACTGACAATATTCGCCAATATTCGGATTTAAAGGCTTATTGACTGCAGCTAAACATAGTCACTATATTTTGCACCATTCTGCAGGATATTCACGCATAATCTATGCCATAGATTCTCCAAACACATTTTATGTGCCTCGTTGTTGGCTGCGAGTGCATACAGGTCACAAAGAGAAAAGACTGGGGGGGGGGGGGGGGGGGGGGGTCAGACGTGAGACTCAGCACGTAGACTAGAGCGCCTCATTTTCAGCCATGAGTGTTCGCACTTCATCAAGAGAAAGGCAGAAGTGCGAGGGCGAGCTGGGGGGATGGGATGGTTGGGGTGTAGCGGGGCATGGGTATTCGGGGGGGAATGCGATGTAACAGCCAGCATGTGGACTCGGTCTTCACGCTGGCATGGGCGGCTATAGCGCGCCTTCTTGTTGGCCATAAGTGGTGAACTTCAACTCCAAATTTGGCCTGGGTATGAATAACATAAGCCTTCACTGTGTATACTTACAAAATATACATAATGACTCCTACGCTCCACATGTCACACCAGTGTGTGTAACCGCGTTGGCTCATCATTTCAGGAGCTATAATTAGGGAAATGGAATTATTTGAAAATGGCAATATCACATTTACAATCCCAGCTCATTAAGTTCCACCACAGGCCTCCCGGCGGTAGAATCAAAGACAGCTGCAGGCGTTCACGCTGCAGCTCATACCACCCTTGCTATCGTCATGATGATCATCACTGTGAGGGAATGCAATTGTCATACATACCCATATAGACTGGAGTGCCACAAATGTCTGACAGAATATTATCACTTCCAACACCCAAAGTCTTCACTGATAAGCCAAAGTCTGCAACCTGGTTGGAGAAAAGCAAATCATCTCATTGTTCCATAGGGATCTGAGAAAAAAATGTTTTGTTGTCTCGTCTTTGTACGACAAGTCCAGTGTGCATTGGCCAGTTTACGCTTCCATATTGTTCTGATTGTATTTGACCCTTTTTGACATTTGATCGCAGTAGAAACACCCTAAAATGCCATTCTTTTAACCTGAAATGTGATAACCTTTCTTGAAATGCACAGAAATGAAAATATTTAAATGCCATTCTTTTGTACAGGTGCCGCAAAGTTTATGTCCACTGAGGTTGTACTGGGTCAGATTTGCAGCCCCGATGAGGGGTCCAGGAGTATCCAACAATATTGTAGACTGCAGCAACAACAGATATTCAGATCCTCAGAACTTACAGTTTGACTACTATGCTTTTCCTAAACTCCATTCAAATAATTACATAGTTTAAAAAAAAAGCCTATTCACACATAATAAGGAAGCTGGCATGAAAGCCATTTCTTTGCAATGTTTTTTAGGTTCACAAATCAGATCATGTAACTCAAGCAGACAAAGATAACACGTCTTTCTCCCAAATTGTATATGTTTAGAAATGCTCCCTTTCAACCTGCATGGCCGGTATTGCATTGTTGGCTTGTTATGAATGCTGAGCTCAGCTGGTAGTTTGTTTGAAGACACTGCCTTTACTTTTGTACAGGTGTTTGACACCAGAGGGAGCCTGTCATAATGAGATCTAGTTATTGCTAAATATAGTGGAAATGGTGGGTGAAGCATATTCAAATACAGGAGGAGACAGAAGCTTTGGTGTATAGTTTTAGAATAATTGTAACCTTACCTTAATGTCAAGCCTGCCATTGTAATCATCAAGAGAATTTTTCACCAAAATATTCTCAAGTTTCAAATCCCGATGCATTATGTCTGCAAGTTGAAAGAAGCATATTATTATTACACCCACATACAGTATATAATTACTTGACATAAACATGCAATGTATCCTACCGGCCTAAAGCCACTGATTGCCTCACAACAGTGAGGGACCACTGAGGTCAACAAACCAAATTTGACGACATACGACTAAAAGCAGTCCCTTGACACTTAAAAAAAGTTGTTTGCTGTTTTTTTCCGAATCCAAGCATCGGGGTGTCACAAAGCTTCACATCAATGCTTAAAGAGGTGCACTGGTTCAAAGTATCAATGAAGAGAAACGTGTTACTTTTTTTGTGAAGGTAGGTGATGGCGTCAGCTAAGCATCCAATAATGTGTCTCGCCTCCTCCTCAGGAAGGAACTGTTTCTGCTGTAGCACTTGCTTCAGTTCACCTCCCACACACAGCTCAGTGATCAAATATGTCATCTTGGGAGGAAGCATAGATGCACCTCACGACCCAAAGTCGAAATATGTCTGAACGTCCCTGGACATGATGATAAATGCAAACGACGGCAAAGCTTACCTGGGCGGTCTCATAGATCTCCTCCAGGCGTAGTATGTGAGGGTGGTCGACTTGTTTGAGTATTTTGATTTCTTGCTCCAGCATCTTGATCTTTGTACTTCCCGGCTAATTAATTAATAAAAACACAGTAATGACCAACATTAACATACAGTAGTGTAGTAGGTTCGAGTGAACATCAAAAATAAGGCAAAAGTATATTGAATATTATTTTAAGCCACCGCAACATTATCAATCACTAAAACGTTATTAAGAGCGCTTTTAATACATAAAAATGCAATGCAAAAACACACACGCAAACATACACAAGATAAATAGGTAATGGATCCAGTGACCTAAGGACCTGAGGCTTGTGCACACTTTGAACATTACCGCTGCACATACATTTCACATACCACACAGGATTAAACACTTCATGCCATTTTATGATACTCACTTCTGCCTTGCAAACCGTCTTGATGGCCCATTGGGTCTGTGTCCTAATATGTGTGGCTTCGTACACCACCCCGTAACTTCCGTGGCCCAGTTTCTTTCCAAACATGTATATATCCTATGGGGATGAGAAAATATCAAAATTTATAATCTCCATTTGCTTCAACTCACACACGTCAGACAGCAAATAATTTTTACTGTGATATTTTATTGGAATGAAGGATCATTAAACTGCTTTGGATTAATCATTAACCAGAATTCCGTATGCGCTGTGCCAATTTAAAATGCTGACAACGTATTGGTTCCCGCCCCCACCCGCCCTTCCCAACCCCACCACCACCACAATCTGCGGAACTACAGAATATAGCAATTTCTATTCAAATGACAAATGATGAGTTTGCGTCTGCATTTGGTTTCAATCTCAGGTCTAATTAACCCACTCATTATCTGTGTTCACGCAAGGCTAGCCAATAGTGCTTTGTGTGTACAAGTAATGTGAGCTCCTGTATACAGCAACAAAATGAACTTTTGATACATATGGCCTGTACTGCAGATGTAAAAAGGTTGTGTGACTGTGACTGATTTATGTAAAAAATAAAATAAAATCTCACTTTACCTCCACGTCGCCATCCCCAACCAGACGAATGTGAGGCACATCCCTCTCCGAGATGCCCTTAGCCGCTGTGTTTTTCCCGAAGCCACTAACTGCTGCCTCTGCCATCTAGAGACAGAAAAACAGTGCTGTTATTTTTCTTTGTCATGTCTTAATTGGTTTATAATGACTGTTTTAGTGCTAATCAATTAAAACAAAAGTATCTGAAAAAAATAGTGTAATTGTTTTTCAAGTAGTGCTACACTGTTTAGTGTTTTATATGTTTAGTGAGGGGCGGCCCGGTAGTCCGGTGGTTAGCACGTCGACTTCACAGTGCAGAGGTACCGGGTTCAATTCCAGCTCCGGCCTCCCTGTGTGGAGTTTGCATGTTCTCCCCGGGCCTGCGTGGGTTTTCTCCGGGTACTCCGGTTTCCTCCCACATTCCAAAGACATGCATGGCAGGCTGATTGAACTCTCTAAAATTGTCCCTAGGTGTGAATGTGAGCGTGGATGGTTGTTTGTCTCTGTGTGCCCTGCGATTGGCTGGCAACCGATTCAGGGTGTCCCCCGCCTACTGCCCGAAGACGGCTGGGATAGGCTCCAGCACCCCCCGCGACCCTAGTGAGGATTAAGCGGTTCGGAAAATGGATGGATGGATGTTTAGTGAGGTTATTTCCAAGGGATAATACAGAATATTGTCACCTTCTTAAAATAATAGCCAAAATGAATATTTTGACTTCTTTTTTGCCATAAACTTCTCCATTCTAAGCTAAAAAAGATCGTCCCATACTACTCCACAAATGAAATAATTATTATAAATAATGAGTATTTGGTTCTGTTTATTGTTTTCTGAGAAAAAGACTTTATTTTAGGCCAATAACAATATAAACTACATTGAATTGTCACAAAATTTGTGAGATCACAATACTGACTAAAAATTCACCAGCACTTTGTAAACTCATCAACAACAGCAATTGCTCCTACTTATCCTACAGAGACAGTATAAATGTATCTGATGTTGGTGAATGTACATTTGAGATATCAAGGATGGGATGCATAGTAATATGAAACAAAATGTTGTCCTCCCCTAAATTAATGAGGTTGGTCTGTATTTGGTTTTAGTGGTTCCATCAAGATTGTCATCTCGATATGATTCCAGCATGCAAGGAGGGGTTGCCCTGCTGTCAAGACTTGGAATCGACTTCCTTTAGCTTCAAGACACCCCAGTGGCTTTATAAGATGGGAGCCTGATCTGGTGAGTGACGTGGGAGCCAACAAATGAGTGTAAAGCTACATTAGTTAGGTTTCTTTTGCAGCAGACACATTGCACTTTGTTCACTTATTTCCATGTGTAAAATGATGACAAACGTTGGACATTGTCTTTCAGACACTCTTTCTTCCTGCCTTGCCACAATATTTCTACGCGGACTAGTGTGTGAGTATGCAAAAGAGTAGAGAAATTTTCACTGCAAATACTTTGTGCTCAAATTATTCCAGTTATTCGATTCATAGTTTTAGCTCAAAAATAGATTCAAAACTATCCATAGGTGGCAAAGTGAGTATGACTGCCATCCAGACCATAGATGGATGGAAACATAATCTTCAAGAGTGGTTGGTCTGTGGTAACTGTGAAAAATGCCTTGAACTGCTAAAGCAGAACTTTTTGCAATGTGGTGTAAAATCACCACCTCTGAGTAAGCAAACTACATATTTAATATCTGACAACACACTTTCTAGATCAGGTTTCAGTTCAAACGAAAAGGGTACTAACCCATGCTTTGAAAAAAAGGACCTGTTCTCCGATGTACGTAACTTACAGTATGCAGGTATGTGTCGGGATTTTTTTTCTTATCAGCTCAAACGACATTCTTGCGTTAGCTATGTTAATTAAATGAGTAACTCTGACTCAATCTCACACTTAATACCTTTAGTGTAGCTTGTCATTTTTTAATCACTCGTCTATGACCAAACTGCTGTCTCTGTCTGAGCCTATATTAACTTGAAGTGCAATTTAACCACCTTGAAAAACAGTCTCTGTAGCCAAATTAAATGTAAAGCAATTATCAAGTGATGACTGGGCGCAATGAAGTGGATCCACCATGCGCAAAGCAATTAATTATTAACAAGGAAGCTGTGTCTTTAACCTCTTCACTCTGGTGCATCATTTTAGCCCTGACAGAGCTCTAATAACAGGCCTGTCTTTCCCATTATCTCCTGTCTATTTTCACGTCAAAATGATTGTGACAGCCTCTGGAAATTCCAATCACTACAATCATATCTCATTTGTGCAAGGTAGATGCGTGTGATAAGTGTATCAGTGAGGTGGTGGAAACCAGAAGAGGCAGGTTCTGGGTACTTCCGGTGTTGCTACGGATAGGGTGATGGCTCTTTTAGTCTCAGTTCCTCAGTTAAATGGGATTGGGTTACCTATTCAGAATTATCCAATAACTGATTAAAATGCCTGAGGCAATATCCAAATGGCATAACTATACAGTTTCAGAAGAGCGCTAATATCACACTTAAATACACATGTGATGCAACATAATAATAATAATAAAAAAACATCACATACCTCTGAGCAAAAATAATACAAAGAAAACAGTATTTTGAAAAAAAACTTGCAATGTGTCATTTGTAGCTCTTCACAGTTCAAGGAATAAAATGGTGTTTCCTGAAATTCAATGTAATGAAGAGGCTGTAAAATTCTCTGACTCATATGATTTGTCCTTGCCTGCATGATTATATTTTATCCCTTTTTTTTTAAATGTCCCTAAAATAGGTTAGTTAAAATATATCATTTTTATTCATTTATGAAACAATTGGTTATTCAATTAATAACACATTATACACATCCTTTTCTAAACAAATGGTACATTAATACCCATCCATCCATCCATCCATCTTCTGATCCGCTTTATCCTCACAAGGGTCGCGCTGGAGCCTATCGCAGCTGTCTTCGGGTAGTGGGCAGGGGACACCCTGAACCGGTTGCCAGCCAATCACGGGGCACACAGAGACAAACCATCCGCGGTCAAACTCACACCTAGGGACAATTTAGGGTGTTCAATCAGCCTGCCATGCATTATATTACTTTTTGGGGTGAAATGTGGGAGGAAACCGGAATACCCGGAGAAAACCCACGCAAGCATGGGGAGAACATGCAAACTCCAGGAAGGCTCTGGGATCGAACCCACGACCTTGGCACTGTGAGGTGGACATGCTAACCACTGGGTCACCCGGTACATTAACAATAATGAAAAATATTAACATTAAAATGATCATTATTGTATTATCAGCAACATTCCTTAATAAATAAAGAGCGGTGCTCGGGTTTACCCCTGGCTCATTAAGGCATCTTTGAAGTTGAACTGTCAATCTCGTACTTTTTACCTCATTTATTCAATCCGATAGGTTAATGATTTTGATAGACAGAAGCTGCGCCCAATCACGTGTTACATCTATGTCCGAATAAGGTGCAGGCCGTGTCCTAGTTTATACCGGCTATTTTGCCGAGTCGAATGAACAAATATATTTTAACTAGCCCTTACGAGATGAGTTGGGTTACAGGTGACAAAAAGCTTATTTCTTCCGAGGAAGTGTCAACCTACCAGTGTTGTTCCAGCTCGTCTTTTCACGACTAAAACAACAACGCCAATAAGAGGACACCAAATCGATGGCATGTTTCACTCGCTTGAAGCCACATTTCTCGGCCAGCCAGCGCGAACCTGGGCAAGGCGCTCCGCCGAACAAAGGTAGCATAAAAAAATACATAACAACAAAGACAGCCGTGACGTCATAATCACGTTGCGTCAACAAACTGCTATTTTTGATCGTTTTGTCCTTCATGAAATACATCACGGCGATTCGGCGAGCAACTCGAGTGAAACTATACCAGCTGACTACCAACCAGGTAAAGTCCATTGCCACTAACTACACACACAAGCGTACGCAAAATATTCTTATGACTCAGGTAATGTCAAGTAAACACGTCGTTGATAGTGTCAACTGTGCATGTGTATCTATTCATAGATACAGTTGGGTTGGTACCTTTACATAGGAATGTAATTAATTCAATGACCAAGCTAGTCAAATTTATCGTGTGACAAATACATTTTCCAAATTGAAAGGAGTTGATATTTTATTATTCTGTTGAACCTACTGAAAACATATGCTTTATAGAATTGCAACTTTGTAATTGTATGCAAAATAAATAACTGGAACATATCAATTTAAGAACATAGAAACTGCATGTCTGCCTCACAGAGATCATGTGCCCCGGTCATCCTGTGTGGAGTTTGCATGTTCTCTCCGTACCTGCGTGGATTTTCTCCGGGTACTCCGTCAGGTGTGATTGTAAGTGTGAATGGTTGTTTGTCGTGTGCAATGTGATTGGCTGGCGACCAGTTCAGGGTGTATCCAACCTACTGTCCGAAGTCAGCTGGGATAGGCTCCAGCATGCTCCCAACTTTATTAGTCAGGATAAAGCGGTTCAAATAACGGAGAAACAAAACTATCTTCATAAATCAAATTCAGTTTAAGTGTAATGGCATAACAATCCATCACCATTCATTCAGTTCTGAGCTCTGCTGGCCGAAACGATATCATGAGCGCTGACCAACGTCTCCAACCTAACTAAATTGTTTCCATGGCCTTTCGAGACTTTCAGACTCTGTATGAATGTGTATGTACGTGTGTGTGTGTGTGTGTGTGTGTGTGTGTGTGTGTATATATATATACACACACACACACACACACACACAATTGTATTAAAAAATACATTTCTGAGTCATTCTTGCAACGCTGGGACGGCACAGCTGGGTTTCCAAAGCAGCCACTTTATAGCAGCGGCATTGATTTTCGAGAAAAGTCACCATGGTCTCTAGAAAAAAAAACATATAGTAGAGGAGGCATTATAGCTGCTTCAAAATATTGACGATACTGAGTGGTCTCTGAAAGGCTCAGCTGATTCAAACAGCGAGTCTGAGCGAAAGCACTCCCCCCACCGCCTTTGCTTTTGAGAATTTGTGAATGCCGAATCTCAAGTATGCAGTGGTTTCACTGTATAATTTCAAATATGCACTCTTCTTGCACAATCGCTCCCCTCGCGTAGGTCCAATTCCTTTACAGGGTGTTTAATAAGGCATGAGGATAAGCAGTTTGGAAAATGGATGGATTGATTTACTCGTGTGCCCTTTATGTATCAACCTAGTTTAATTTGATTTAAAAAAGTGTAAAAGTCAATTGTTGCAATGCTTTGTTATTATTGGGCCAAAACTGACCTAAAAGTAGCAGAGAGAAGTAGACAAAATAATTACAACTAATCATATTTGTTCCCTTTGCAGGAAAAATAAAACAAGCAAAGAGCAAACATCCGTGTCGCGCCAAGCAGACTCTGACTGAGCTCTGTCTCATCTCCAGTTTCGGCAGGAAGTAATTGGAGCCCATACTTCATTCGAGTCCGTTCACTCTCCATCATCCCGTCAGACAGCAATTACTGTTTATTTACACTCTACATGGGTTGAAAAAGCATTGTGCTTGGTTACGGCCGGTGAGTGCGGGACATTCTTGTCCAAGCACACTTTGAAACAAATAGACCATGAACTTACAATGGTTAGCCTTGATTGTCTGACTTTCTTTCCCCATCAACTCGGGAATATGAATATTTACTCTAGAACTATGTGAATGCATATCTTTGAAAAAGTAAAAAGAAAACAAAATGCCTCTAATATGCGTTTGTCACAATTTTCCAGAAATATTAAACATACGGTGGGTATAAAAAGTCGACATACCTCTGTTTCAATGCCATGTTTTATGACATCAAAAAATGATCAAGATGGATTGTTTCAAAATGTTTTCCACCGATAATGTAACCTAAACCCGTAAAACTCTTGATTTTTGGAGGGGGTTCTTTTTTTCAAAGGCAAACTAAAACAACAACAACAAATGTATGTTTTTTTGTTTTGCTTTGGGGGTTTTTGTCAGGGTTCGTTAAAGGTTGCAAAGACATTCACTCGACGCTTGCAAACAGTTTGAATGTTTTTCTTGTCTCCATCAAATTTTGAACATGTTCAAAAGTTCAACCTGAAGAAAAACAATGCATGATGCTCATTCTTTTGCATAATTGACAAACGTACATTTTGTAATTATGGTGAAAAAAGTTTGAAATCTTTTATCTTGGTCTCATTTTTGAACATGGGTGTGTAGAATTTTCCGATCCATTGTAATTGATCAGTCAGCGGCATGTGGAAATGAAACTTCAATCTTATACTAGCCAGGCCGACTGCATTTCAATCTCAGTCACATTATCGAGCTAACACTTTAATTATTGTACAGACTCTCTGGAGGTTTGTTTTCTTTAATAGCTGAACGCATTTGGTTCTAGCAGCACTTTGGCTGTAAAATAGCAGCCACTAAAATACAGCAGCAACATCAAACAAAGTCTCTCTTCCTAACTGCAATTAACGTGTAAACTCAATCAATTTAGCTGGAGTCCAAAAGTTACATTTCCCAAATGTGGAACTTAATCATTTATTGACAGCTTGGCTTTGATGACAAATGATAAACTTCACAGTCCTAATGAAGCGTGGAATTACATTACCTGATGAGGCAAGAAATTGCATGTTTAGAATGCAAATATAGCACTCATCTTCGTCACCAAGTGATGAGGTGAAATCTAATATCATGCAGGCAGATTATCAAAGCTTGCCGTCTAAATCTGATACAGCGAGGACGTCACGCTGAAGCGCCGAACATCACTGAGGAAAATGTAGTGGACATTTCATTTGGTACACCAGTGTAGTCAAACTCTTCCGATGCAATAAAACAGTGCAAATTCATTTCATTGAATTTTGCTCGCCGTAGTGAACTAGATAATAGAGGGAAACTATTACAAATAGGATCTCAGGATAATACAATCAAGTCCAACTCCACCACCATTCCTCCAAAAAGAGCCGTCAAGTTTTACTGCCACGTTCACTTGTAGTTTACTGTCAAACTAAACATCAAAGAATTACTTGTTTTGTGTTTAATAGAACCACATAGCTTTGCCCCAATAAAGTCCATTTGGCTTGAACTTAGAAAACAGTACAAACACCAGACGGGTTAACAAATAGCATCGGTGTCGTGTTGAAACCCTTGAGCAACAGATATTTGAACACACATAGTGACACAACACACATAGACAGACAATATAACAACACTCACAGGTATTTATTCTTTATCCTTTACAAAAATGTACGAATATTATTGCACTGCAGCTTACTGAGTCATTTGTGAAACTCGCTGTGTCTGTCTATATAACACTGCCGCCAGGTGGCCAAGCCACACACATTATGTTACGTACACATGATATTCCATTGTTCCATAATATGTTTTTATAACGTACACTATTATTGCAAAACACAAATTACTTTGTTTTTTTTGTGGAAGCTATCACGGATTGCTGGACTTTCCATTCATTTCAGTAGGGAATACTGATTCGAAATCTGAGTGTTTTGAGTAATGAGCATGGTCACAGAATAAAGTAAACTTATATTTAAAATTAACTATACAATATTTATAATCAATCATAATTTCCTCCTTCAATGTGATGATCGAATCGGTAATCGAGTATAATTTTTTTCAAACCTTCTGATCGCTGATGGACCCCAAAAACCCTGATTGCATCAAGTCCATCCATCCATCATCCGAAGCGCTTATCCTCATGAGGGTTGCGCGTGTGCTGGAGCCCAGGGACGGGTTGGCCATCTGGAATTTCAGGAAAATATGTTAGTATTCCCGAACGGCCGGTGTATTTCTGCGCATCCAAGCCGTCACCCCTTGCAACCCTTCCCATCGCCGATCATTTTTTGGCACGTAACTGCCGCACCTTGTCGCCGACGAAGTGTCGGCGCATGACGGCCGAACGATGATAACTTTTTAATGCATGATGGCTGCACCCATTCCGTCTTGCAACACCAACCCGTCTACGATTATTTTTCAGCAAATATTTCC
The DNA here is from genome assembly GCF_054856545.1 of Hippocampus guttulatus. Lineage (NCBI taxonomy): Eukaryota > Metazoa > Chordata > Actinopteri > Syngnathiformes > Syngnathidae > Hippocampus > Hippocampus guttulatus. The sequence goes on from NC_141263.1 coordinate 13,087,005, forward strand.
GGCCTGAATTTTGTTCCCAGCATTTCCCAACTGCAGCCCATATTTTAGGGCTGGGCAATGTGGCTGAAAAGTGTATCACAATGTAAGTATATCGTATTGGTTAATATCGATCATGATTGATTTCAAAAATAGATATCTTTTTTTACTATTCAAAATAACGCGGAGATAAATGACTGAATTAGTTTTATTTTAACATGTAATATAGAACCTTTAATTAAGAGATCAGCACAACTAGGAAAAAGGTAAAGAAACTGGTCGATATAAAGACTAAATAATGCGCTTAGTAGGGCTGAGCAATGTACCTGAAAATGTTTCATACTATATGTTCCTATGTTAGTCAGTCAGTATTGATAAGTATAGATTTTTGATATCTATTTAGAAAAAGTATTACAGTGACTAAAGATTAAATTAAAACCAATTCACTCAAATCAAGATCAAATTAAAGAAAGGTAAACTATTAAGAGGAAAAATAACATTCAAAATATTTGCCGGTAAAACAAATTTTAAAGGAATGTGCAAAGTTGCTTCTCCAGGAGTGCACCGTCAATGTTTATTTGCTGAAGACACGACCCCAAAACAGTATTGATGATAGTTAGATTCACTGTCATTCAATGTTCATGCCTTATAAGTGGAGCAAACTCATACTTGGAATGCATTATGAATGACCAACTGTTGTAGGACGACTTTATCTTTTTTGTGGCCTCTTTATTTCCAGTCATGCCAAAAGTGACGTTCATGTCTTACTTGCCTGATTGTGACTTGAGTGAGATGCTGAAGGTCAGGGTCTCAGAGCTGGCTAACTCCAGAGCTAGAACACATCAAAGACAAGGAACTCTTTTAATTCTACACGTTGTATCTATTCATAAGTGTTTGATTGGGTAAGTATGCACAAATTAACCTTATTCCAGAGTTGTACTGAGTCGACTGGTCATACTGTGTGCGTGTGTGCACACATTTCTTCATTTGCTCAGCTACAGTACTTCGTGTCTTCAGTCGGCAAACGAGTAGCTCGGCGACTCGGCTGCATTCAAAATCTCCTCTAAGGTGCTTGTAATTGTTGTGCAAGTCTATGTTGTCTTGTATCTATCGCAATACATTTATATTGAATTATCATCTAGCTCATATATGCATGCGCATGTATAAACGTTAAACGATGGGTTTAGAACTAACTGGGGTGGGTTTTCTTCCATCAGCGTAATCGTCACTAACCGGGTCAAGTACCGATGGACCTCTCAGTCCGTCACTGACAGACGCCCGTTTTGCTGACAACTGATAGAAACACGCTCTGCCTGTGTGTTTGCTCACGGAGCTGAATACAACAGAGTTGCTTCCAATGATGATAGATGGAATCGTTTTGTGCTTCCTGTACAGTAAGTGGTGGTATGCACCAAAGAGCTGTAATCCACCAATGGACTAAGAAGAGGAAGAAGGCGAAGGAAAAGAAAAAGAATACGACAATGATGACTCACATTTCTTGACAGGAATAGGGGTGTGATTGACTTGGATTGGATTCTACCATTGGCCACAATGTGGAGCGAGATTCTGGATAAGCTAAGACATACGAGAAAAATGTACACTAAAGCAGGTTTCAATTGTTTGACGATTTTTTTTTTTGCAATTTGTTTTAATTACTGGTAAACCTTTCAGTATTTGTGTGTAGCCTTCAGCAAGGCATATCTTGACTTTTGACTTGGCAAGGTTTGTGCATTCTTCCTTGTAAAAGTCCTCCAAATGCCCATGATAGTGGAGGGACCGTCTGTGCACAGTCCTTTGCAGGTCACAGCCCAGATTCTCAATTGGATTGGCCCGGCCAATTTAATAAAGACGTCTTATTGGTTTTGATGTAGACATGCTGAAAGGGTGAATTTCCTCTTCATCTTCAGCTCAAGGATTTTGCCAAAAAGGACTACTATTTGAAAGTGTTCATAAGTGCCTGTACCACAATTACGGCTTACGAAAAACACACAAGCATGATGCATCCCCACCACCATACTTCTGGTGATGTGGAGTGCTCTTTTGGAACTAAACATACCGTTTGAAATTGTGGCTAAAGACTTTCAAATCTAACATCATCAGGCCATATCAGAATTTGCCACATTCTTTTGGAAGATCTGATACATTTTGTTGAGCTTTGCAAGACATGTAGAACACAGGAGATTGTTGTCACGTGTTACACCAGTGATTTTCAAACCAGTGGTTAACAGCCTCCCTCTTGTGGTACGCAAACAAACAAAAAAATACTGTTCTAATTGCGTAATTTGATTACTTGATTTTTATTTGTCCAAGAAGTTGAAACTTGTTTTAGTCCAATGCAGTACATGTATTGTGTACAGCTCAGGTGTCATTATTAATATTATAGATGTATGTATTTTTTTAGAACTGTTTGTTTTCCAATACTTCTATTTATGTATGCATTTATTTAAATAAGAAAATGGTACTCAATAATTGAAAACATACAGTAATGTCCATCCATCCATTTTCCGAACCGCTTAATCCTCACTAGGGTCGCGGGGGGTGCTGGAGCCTATCCCAGCTGTCTTCGGGCAGTAGGCGGGGGACACCCTGAATCGGTTGCCAGCCAATCGCAAGGCACACAGAGACAAACAACCATCCACGCTCACATTCACACCTAGGGACAATTTTAGAGTGTTCAATCAGCCTGCCACGCATGTTTTTGGAATGTGGGAGGAAACCGGAGTACCCGGAGAAAACCCACGCAGGCCCGGGGAGAACATGCAAACTCCACACAGGGAGGCCGGAGCTGGAATTGAACCCAGTACCTCTGCATTGTGAAGTCGACGTGCTAACCACTGGACTACCGGGCCGCCTCATAGAGTAATGTAAAGAATTTAATCATTTGACCTTTTTTTATTTATTATTTTTTGCTTCAATTCAATGGACCATTGTGCTGCTCTCTCTGGTGATATGCAGATTAATGATGCACAACATACAGTGGATCTCAGCTGTTCAGTAAACAACATATTATCTATATTAGTCATGTTAAAGGTTTATCATGGTCTTTTTTTTTTTTCACTTAAAACCTTTCTTTAACTGGGGTGTGTTCAATTTCTGTACCCGCCGCATGTTATGCTTGATGTTTTTTATGTTCAGTCAACTTGGTAAATAAGGAACACTTCATTTAGTTGTATATTATGAATGTGAGAAAGTGAAGCTTAAATCTGATTCAAGAATAATTGTTTTTTGTTTTTAACGGCTCTTTCATTCAATTTCATAATATCATCGAAGCCTAAGTAATGTTTTGATTTGACTTTTAGCCCCACACGACTACACTGCTCAGAAAATGAATGTAGTCTCTGAACACAACTCATTTACACCCCAACCTTTTCAAGAATTCCGTTTCTAGTCGTCATGTTTGCTAAGTGTCATCTGGCATGAAAACACGCCTTGCCAAAAGGGAAGCAAAAGATCAACTTGTGCCATTTGCTCAGAGCCCTCCACATGTTGCTGGGAGATAAGGGCCAACAAATTCAAATTTTTTTCCCTCATTGGTTTAATCCCGGTTAAAGCCAATCTGTGCCCTCAGCCTTTGGGAGGCGACGAGGGCAGACGTCTGGAGAAATGTGGGCAGTGGCAGAAACAAGTCCCAATTCCGTTGCAATGACAAGCCAGAGAAGTCAGCACATTTCTATCAAGTCACAGCAGCAGCAGCAGCCTCGAGCTTCTGTTATTAAAAATCAAGAACTGCTCGGCCCCTCTCGTACCTCAGCGAAAACACTTAACACACCGTATAGAAACGTTAATCACCCAGTTTGGGGACATGTACTTTCACCCGTTAAGTCCAGCCTCGAGAGAATACACAATATATCCTACTTTTGAGCTAATTTCCTAACGGGTGCCTGAGCTGGTACACGTCGTCATGGCAACGAGTGTGAAGCAGAACAAACGTGTACTGTGGGCGCTTATAGGCCGCCCAAAACACAGACATATACACAAATATCGCTTTTTAAAGATGACAACATTGACAGGGGGTAGTTATTAACGACCCGATAAACGCGCCTTACCTGGTGGGACTTTTCATTTTTGAAAGACTTAAAATGAGTGACTACAGGAAAGGAAGAGGGACAAACAGCTCTCGATTCAAGCAGGCATCAAGAGACGGGTGTACAGCGCCCTCACGAGGCGTTGCACGTTACAACAAGTTCCAACGGGCAGCCCTATCTTCACTTTTGTCCTGGTTACGAGTCGCCCTCGCGCGGACACAATTTTGACAACATATATTCAGTTGAATGTCTTTCTTTGCCTGTTAGAACGTTCATTCATTCATTAAATTGAAAGCATTCTGATAGAGTTGACAAAATTACCCACACGCTGTACTTAGGTAGATGTACAGATACGGGTGTTAAAAAAATCACTTTAAAATGTTAGTTGTGATAAATACAATCTTATTTTGTGTCAGTCCCATAATCTTTAAAGATGATGATGATCACAATCTAATGTTAACATCACACACTTCAGGAGAAGAGGATAATACCGTGGTGGAGCCGATCGCAACAGGGGGCTACACCCTGAACTGGTTTTCAGCCCATTTGCCTCACAGTTCTGAAGTCCTGGGTTTGAATCTATCCTCCCATGGGCATATTCATCGTGTGTTTGAACCAGCTTCTTCATTTCAAAAACACGCACATTAAGGTAACCTAAGTCAGGGTGGGGGTGGGGGGGGTCAAAATATGTCCTGTGTGCCACATATGGTTCCATTCTTTAATCTGTCCCGAAAACCACAGTAGATACACACAATTTAACCTTTTTTTGTTAGTTGCTTTTTAAACAACACTATCTTTTCAGCTTTGATTGACCCTTAACAGCCACATTATTAAATGTGTATGAATGTCTTGGAGTTCTGTTATCAGAGTTTACCTGGGCCCCAGTGCTGCTTTTTAGTGCTGTGATGGTTCAATTTCTCAACCGCCGTTTAAAATAGATAAATCAAAACTACAATAAGAATAAATATATAATAATATATTTACTAGAACAAGAGGCTACATTTTGTTTATTTATTTATTTATTTTGCATTACATTTGATGTCCAATAGTATTCAAATATCATAGTGGTACACGGATTTTGGCAGTTAGCTAAGTTTAATGCAGAACAACAGTAGGTTGCTCCATGTGAATGTTACTGTAAGATGTTATTTAATTCATACACTGATTAATGTTGAGCGTAAGAGCACGGTTCCATATGAGTGGTTTGCAAATTCATATTCCACTCAAAAATGCTTAGTTTTTTTTTTTACACATTTAGAATTTATCATCATAATGATGACATTATGTGTGCTGCCCTAAAATGATTTAATCAAAGCATTTCGAACCAGTGCTTACAAAGATTGCGTGATGTCACTGAGCATTTATGTCTCCGCTCTATTACTATGCGTTATACTGAACCATGTTGTGGTTCAGTGTTTGGTTGAGAATTAAAAAGTGCATGTTTTTAAAATGACAGAATTTGGAGACCCGCACCAAATTACCTCTGACTGCAAAGTCTGAAGTCATCCAGGAGAGCTGTGTTGCTGAGCTGAAGGTACATGAATGGGACTATCCATCACGGGTGGGCAAACTTTTGTGTGTGTAGGGGCTGCATTTGACTTTTAACGTGTTTATTTTTGTACTAAAATCTTAATTTTCCCCGTATTCCCCAAAACGTGAAAGACTCACTTGCCTATTGTATGGACCTACTTCTAGAGATCCTATGAAAATTAACTCATTTCTCATCAACAAAGTTGAGAAATTGTGTTCCTGCTTCTTGATTATCACTAATCACTACATTAATGAGCAATAAATGACTGGTCTCTCTGTAAGGTTCCATCAATCCAACCCCTTTGCATTGAGTTTGCTCTTATCAGGGATTCAGGTGACCTGGAGTCTATTCTAGCATAGGAAATCACCTCGGATAATTTTGTGCGACAGTCACGGTACATCCTCAACTGGCCACCAGTTCCTGGAGAAACCCCACCAAAAGCATTGGAAGAGTATTCATCCAACAAACAAGAAGGCCGGAGCCCAGATTCAAACACCAAAGCGTCAGAAATATGCCTAATCGTTCATCACTTATTCGAAATACCCTAAACGCTTCTGTAATGACCTAACAATGACAGCAAACGTCCACTATTTGTGGAGGAGCCCTCCCACAAAGTACGAAAATCTGTAAGTAGTTGATCCCTCATCCAAAAATATTTATAATTACCTCTAGTTGCCACAAGAGGGTGGAAAAGTCCCAACTTTTTGCCAGACGAAGCTCCAGATTTCACAGCAACATAGTTCCTTAAGATGCAAGGTGATTGACAAAGCAATTCTACGTACGACCCGTGTGCCACTATTGGTCTACCAAGGAGTCCAATCTGGCATAAGCTTTCATTTTTGAATAAAAATAACTGTTGTCGCTAATTTTGTTCACCGGAGAGCACACTAGCAACCACTCAAATGTGGATATGAGCTGTTTTTCATCATTTGAAGTCTGATCTTGATTAGTTAGTGAAGGATTCCATATTTTAGGAGCTAAGTGAGCCTAAAATACTGTGCCGCATTGGCGCTGGGAAGAATACAGTTCTGTGAAAATGTATACGCCTCTAGAAATATTTTCAAAATTATCAGTCAACAGCTTCAGTTAAAAAAGAGGTTGGTTTGATGGAACCCTTTTAATGTTTATGCACTGCCACACTTGTATGGGTTTACATGTACACATTTACAAGGCCGGGGGAAAACTGCACCATCTTTCTGAAAAGTTCCCGCTTGAGTTTGTCGAGTGAGATCAGTCAGTGGAGGTTGCCACGATTTTCAAATGGAAGTGGAAATGTGTGCAAATTTAAAATGGCTTTGAGATCATGAGTTGTTTTATAAATGGTAAAGACAGTTTATCGATGCACTCTAATGTGAAAGTTGCACATGTGTGAATGAAAACAGTGATTTGTAATATTGTTGAGATTTCATCCAATTTTATAAAGAACTTGCCAATTGTTCATATGTTTTCCAAAAAGATATGAATTCATGTCCGTATTTTGTCAGTCTGTACTAGTAGTTGTTGGCAACCCAAAAATAGGTATCGCTTGTTAAGCCACTCGATCGATATACTGGCCCACTTGAGATCAAGTTTGGGTGAATTTATCCCCTGAGCTAAAATGCGCTTGCTAAGTATCAGTTTTATTTGGTGTTTTTCTTCCACACTGAATCAAATATTTGATTCCCCTCAGATAAAATGGGCGCCCAAGGAGACGGAGACTACAACGATCCAAATCGTAAGTGGATGAAATGTGATTTCTTTAGCATTTTGTCTCAGCAACAGTATTTTGGGTGGATTTGGTTTGTCTGGGGCAGGCCGCAGCTCCGGCCACATAGCAAGTGGCAAAGCTAAGATGGACGGACGCATGCATGGTAGAATCATCTCCAAGTCTTAATTATCTTGCAGGCTACCGTACGTCCATACCAGTGGGAGATCAACCGCCCACTGATGATAGTGATGATGATTTTGATGATTTTGATGTTGATGATGATAATGATGACCATGATGATGAGGAAGACATGGATTCTGTTTTCCTCATGCAATTGCCTGTCAATTATGACATGAAATTCTTTGTACACCCGCGAGCGTCACTGCAACAAGCTAACGACAACGAAAACATTGTGCGTGATATCAAGATTGAAAAGAGTAACACTGATGATCTCGTTGACCGTGAAGATGGGTCGGACGTCGCGGTCGGGCCCAAGGCCGAGTTGGGTGTCAACCAGCCAATGGAGGAGGAGGAAGAACCCCAGCCGGGACCGTCGAGGAACAGATCTCGAGATGACGAGAAGGAGGAAGACGAAATGAGGAGCAGCAGCAGATATTTCCGCTGGTGGGATGAGTTTGAGAACAGCTCCGATGGCAGCACTGACTTGGATAACGACGAACAAGACTCCGTCCTCGGCGGAGCAAAGAAGAGGTCGCGGGATGACTTGGATGGGAATTTAAGACTGCAGGGCGACCTGTCCCTGATGACTCTGAGCGGGCATCACGTTCACAGCTCAAAGAATCCTGCGAGTGAGGAACGAGCTGCTGCCAAGGTGGGCGACTTTCATGTTGGTGCGCAAGAGACTGTGGAAGACATGCAGTCCAGAGAAAACTACGACAAAGAAAATAAGAGTGGCAAAAAACGATTCAAGAGATGAGGGATGAAGTGGCCAGAAAAAAAAACAATATGACTACACATGAACAAAGTAGTTTTCTCTTCATTTTAGAGTCACTGCATGTTCTCCCCGGGCCTGCGTGGGTTTTCTCCGGGTACTCCGGTTTCCTCCCACATTCCAAAAACATGCGTGGCAGGCTGATTGAACACTCTAAATTGTCCCTAGGTGTGAGTGTGAGCGTGGATGGTTGTTCGTCTCTGTGTGCCCTGCGATTGGATGGCAACCGATTCAGGGTGTCCCCCGCCTACTGCCCGGAGACGGCTGGGATAGGCTCCAGCACCCCCCGCGACCCTAGTGAGGATCAAGCGGTTCGGAAGATGAATGAATGAATGAATGTTCTTTGAGACGGAACCGGTTTGATTTCAAAGTCGCTTTTTTTTTTTTATGAGAACTGGGCTCCATCCATTCTCACTTCATTTCAGCCACTTTTCATTGAGACAGGATTGGTTTGTTCTATGTAGTCTTTAATTTCAATTTCACTTTATTGACAGAACTTCGTTGTTCATTCATTTCACAGTCCTGTCATTGAGACACAATTGGTTTTAGTGGAGCAAAAATGTGAAGGACTGGTGAAAGCATGAAATTTGGTACATATACTCTTCAAATCTCACTCTTTAAAAAATAATAATACAGCCGGCCATTCAAAATTTCAAGATGAGGAATCAAGCAAATCTAAGATGTCTGGATAAATTTTGTTTTTTTCCCCCTTATAACTCCAAAAGCATTATATTTATGCCCTAAAATTGTACTAAAGTTGAATATAACATTGTGGACATTTTGGTACCAAAAGTACATGTATATCAGTTTTTGAGCTAAAAGTACATGTATATCACCGTTTTTGAGCTAACGCATAAAGGGTAAACCATTACAGACTTAGGAGCAAAAATAAATCATAGCCATAATTTTGAAAACATCTATATATTTTTTTGCATTGATCGAAATGGGTGGCATGTTGTGCGCCTGGTTAGCATATCCGCCTCACAGCTGCAGAGATTGTTGGTTTGAATCCGGCCCCAGCCTTCCTGTATAGAGTTTGCATGTTCTCCCTGTGCCTGCGTGGGTTTTCTCCAGCCACGACAGTTTCCTCACAAATTCCAAAAACATGCGTGGCAGATTATTGGAACATTCTAAATTGTCCCCAAGTGTGATTGTGAGCGCGAATAGTCTGCCCTACAGTTGGCTGGCAACCAGTTCAGGGTGTCCCAGGCCAACTGCCCAAAGACAGCTGCGATAGGCTCCAGGACGCCCGCCATCCTGGTGGGGATAAAGCGGTTTGGATAATGGATGGATGGATCTGTCAAAGTCTAATAAAACTTGACAATTGTGTATATTTTGGTGCAAAAGGTATGTAGCTCTTATAGTTCAAGATACAGCAAAAAAGCCCTACGTGTGATGACAAAAAAATGGGTGTATAATGATTTGGAAATTGCAGATTTTATGCGACACAAATATACAAAATATAACTCAGAAACTGGATGTAAACTAGTACTGTGAACATTTTAGTCTGCATCTGTTACAGTTGTGTAGATGGCATGCAAAATGCACTTTGAGTCAATTAAATGTTTTTTCACTTCTACTGCCATGCTTCATCTTTTCTCAAATGCGTCTTGACTGCAAATCTTTATTCTGGTCAAAGTTAGTACATTCTAATGTGTAGGGGATGATCCAGTTAGCAGATGATTTCACCGTTACATTCTGACATTGTCACGTTTAGCGAGATGGTAGTTGTAGGACCCCAAAAAGCAGGGAGGATTGACCAAAATGTATTTAACAAAAAATACACAGGAGTACAATGGAAAAAACACGAAGTCGAAGTACTCAAAAATGCCTGGAAATCACAAGTATCAAACCAAATTACAGCAGGAGACAAAACATGACAGGAGCACATGTATGCTCACATACTCACAGCTCACAGTGACCCAACAAAGACTGGCAGAAACTAGAGCAGCCAAGTGTACTAAGTACTACAAGCTAAGTGACGAGACAACGAGAAACACCTGGACAACACACAAAGGGTTGAGGGAGCTAATTGGCTACACACAAGGAACACTGATAACGAGAACAGGTGGCGAAAAAAGGGCACATGAGGAATCAAAACCAAACGTAACCAGATCGAAACATAGTACCCCCCCCCCCCCCCTGAAGGGACGGATCCCAGACGTCCCAAAGTCACCCAGTGGCCGGACTCGGTGGAAACAGGGCGGGACGCAACACTTGCGTCACCGGGGACGGGAACAGAGGGCGACAGCAACCTTTGCCTCGCCGGGAACCGGGACGGGCGACAGCAACCCTTGCCTCGCCGGGAATAGGGACAGAGGGCGACGGCAACCTTTGCCTCGCCAGGAACAGGGACGGGGACGGGCGACGGCAACCCTTGCCTCGCCGGGAATAGGGACAGAGGGCGACAGCAACCTTTGCCTCGCCAGGAACAGGGACGGGCGACAGCAACCCTTGCCTCGTCGGGAATAGGGACAGAGGGCGACGGCAACCTTTGCCTCGCCGGGAATAGGGACGGAGGGCGACGGCAACCCTTGCCTCGCCGGGAACAGGGACGGAGGACGATGGCAACCTTTGCCTCGCCAGGAACAGGGACGGGCGACGGCAACTCTTGCCTCGTTGGGAATCAGGACGGAGGGCGACGGCAACCCTGGCCTTGCCGGAAACAGAAAAGGGAGGGAGTGGGACCAGGCCTCTAGTCCTGCGGGGTCCAGTACGTTGGGTCATTCTGTCGTGTTTTGCGAGTTGGTAGTTGTAGGACCCCAAAAAGCAGGGAGGCAGGGAGGAGCAGGGTGGATTGACCAAAATGTATTTAACAAAAAATACACACAGGAGTACAATGGAAAAAACACGAAGTTGAAGTACTCAAAAATGCCTGGAAATCACAAGTATCAAACCAAATTACAGCAGGAAACAAAACATGACAGGAGCACATGTATGCTCACATACTCACAGCTCACAGTGACCCAACAAAGACTGGCAGAAACTCAGGGAACTAAATACAAGCTAAGTGACGAGACAACGAGAAACACCTGGACAACACACAAAGGGTTGACGGAGCTAATTGGTTACACACAAGGAACACTGATAACGAGAACAGGTGGCGAAAAAAGGGCACATGAGGAATCAAAACCAAACGTAACCAGATCGAAACATAACAGACATTTCTTGATAAGAGGCAGGTGTGGAAAAGTCAGCCGTTTTTAGCTAAAAATCATGACCATGTGTAGTAAGGCATTTTTAGCCGAACCCCCCCCCCCACCATGTTTAGTAAGGCGTTTTTAGCCGAAAAAAACCGACCATGTATAGTAAGGCGTTTTAACCCAAAAAAAACGACCATGTATAGTAAGGCATTTTTGGACAAAATTTTTAGCCGAAAAAAATGACCATGTATAGTAAGGCGTTTTTAGCGGAAAAAAACGACCTTGTATAGTAAGGCGTTTTTGGACGAAATTTTTAATCGAAAAAAACGGCCATGAATAGTAAGGCGTTTTTAGATGAAAAAAATGACCATGTATAGTAAGGCATTTTTAGACGAAATTTTTAGCCGAAAAAAAACGACCATGTATAGTAAGGCGTTTTTAGCCGAAAAAAAACGACGATTTATAGTCAGGCGTTTTTGGACTAAATTTTTAGCCGAAAAATAAGGCCATGTACTGTATAGTAAGGCGTTTTTAGCCGAAAAAAACGACCATGTATAGTCAGGCGTTTTTGACCGAAAAAAACGACCATGCATAGTAAGGCGTTTTTGGACAAATTTTTTAGCCGATAGTAAGGCGTTTTTAGCCGAAAAAAACGACCATGTATAGTAAGGCGTTTTTAGCCGAAAAAAACGACCATGTATAGTATGGCCTTTTTGGACGAAAAAAACGACCATGTATAGTAAGGCATTTTCTGACAAAATTTTTAGCCGAAAAAAATGACCATGTATAGTAAGGCGTTTTTAGCCGAAAAAAAACAGCCATGGTATAGTAAGGCGTTTTTAGCCGAAAAAAAACGACCGTGTATAGTAAGGTGTTTTTAGCTGAAAAAAATGACCATGGATAGTAAGGCCTTTTTGGACGAAAAAAACGACCATGTAAGGCATTTTTAGACGAAAATTTTAGCCGAAAAAAACGACCATGTAAAGTAAGGCGTTTTTGGATGAAAAAAACGACCATGTATAGTAAGGCGTTTTTAGCCGAAAAAAACGACCATGTATAGTATGGCCTTTTTGGACGAAAAAAACGACCATGTATAAAGGCGTTTTTAAAAAAATAAATTTTTGCCGATAGTAAGGCGTTTTTAGCTGAAAAAAAACGACCGTGTTTAGTAAGGTGTTTTTAGCCGAAAAAAATGACCATTTAAAGTAAGGCCTTTTTGGACGAAAAAAACGACCATGTAAGGCATTTTTAGACGAAATCTTTAGCCGAAAAAAACGACCATGTATAGTAAGGCGTTTTTAGCCGAAAAAAACGACCATGTATAGTAAGGCCTTTTTGGACGAAAAAAAAACGACCGTGTATAGGAAGGTGTTTTTGGCCGAAAAAAATGACCATGTATAGTAAGGCCTTTTTGGACGAAAAAAACGACCATGTAAGGCATTTTTAGACTAAATCTTTAGCCGAAAAAAACGACCATGTATAGTCAGGCGTTTTTAACCCAAAAAAACGACCATGTATAGTAAGGCCTTTTTGGACGAAAAAAAAACTACCGTGTATAGGAAGGTGTTTTTGGCCGAAAAAAATGACCATGTATAGTAAGGCCTTTTTGGACAAAAAAAACGACCATGTAAGGCATTTTTAGACGAAATCTTTAGCCGAAAAAAACGACCATGTATTGTAAGGCGTTTTTAGCCTGAAAAAAACGACCATGTATAGTAAGGCGTTTTTAGCCGAAAAAAACGACCATGTATAGTAAGGCATTTTTGGACGAAATTTTTAGCCGAAAAAAACGACCATGTAAAGTAAGGTATTTTTAGCCCAAAAAAAAATGACCATGTATAGTATGGCCTTTTTGGACGAAAAAAACGACCATGTAAGGCGTTTTTTTAAAAAAAAAATTTTGCCGATAGTAAGGCGTTTTTAGCTGAAAAAAAACGACCGTGTATAGAAAGGTGTTTTTAGCCGAAAAAAAATGCCCATTTATAGTAAGGCCTTTTTGGATGAAAAAAACGACCATGTAAGGCATTTTTAGACGAAATTTTTAGCCGAAAAAAACGACCATGTAAAGTAAGGCGTTTTTAGCCGAAAAAAACACCCATGTATAGTAAGGCGTTTTTGACCGAAAAAAACGACCATGTATAGTAAGGCATTTTTGGACGAAGTTTTTAGCCGAAAAAAAACAACCATGTATAGTAAGGCCTTTTTGGACGAAAAAAACGACCATGTATAGTAAGGCATTTTTGGACAAAATTTTTAGCCGAAAAAAACGACCGTGTAAAGTAAGGCGTTTTTAGCCGAAAAAAACGACCACGTATAGTAAGGCGTTTTTGACCGAAAAACGACCATGTATATAGTAAGGCGTTTTTAGCCGAAAAAAAATGACCATGATTTGAAAGGCCTTTTTGCACGAAAAAAACGACCATGTATGGTAAGGTGTTTTTACCCGAAAAAAACGACCATGTATAGTATGGCCTTTTTGGACGAAAAAAAAACGACGATGTATAGCCGATGTAAGGCGTTTTTGAAAAAAAAGAATTTTGCCGATAGTATGGCGTTTTTAGCCCAAAAAAACCGACCATGTTTACGGCCTTTTTGGACGAAATTTTTAAACGAAAAAAAACGACCATGTATAGTAAGGCCTTTTTTAAAAATTTCGTCCAAAAATGCCTTACTATACATGGTCGTTTTTTTTCGGCTAAAAACGCCTTCCTATACATGGTCGTTTTTTTTTTTTCGCCTAAAACACCTTCTTATACATGGTTGTTTTTTTCGGCTAAAAACGCCTGACTGTACGTGGTCGTTTTTTTCGGCTAAAAAGGCCTTACTATACATGGTGGTTTTTTTCGGCTAAAATTTTCGTCCAAAAACGCCTTACTATACATGGTCGTTTTTTTCCGGGTTAAAACGCCTTACGATACAAGGTCGTTTTTTTCGGCTAAAAAACGCCTGACTGTACGTGGTCGTTTTTTTCCGGCTACAAACGCCTTACTATACATGGTCGTTTTTTTCGGCTAAAAATATTGTCCAAAAATGCCTTACTATACATGGTCGTTTTTTTCGGCTAAAAATTTCGTCCAAAAACGCCTTACTATACATGGTCGTTTTTTTCGGCTAAAAACGCCTTACTATACATGGTCGTTTTTTTCGGCTAAAAAATATCATCCAAAAATGCCTTACTATCCATCCATCCATCCATTTTCCAAACCGCTTGATCCTCATTAGGGTCGCGGGGGGTGCTGGAGCCTATCCCAGCTGTCTTCGGGCAGTAGGCGGGGGACACCCTGAATCGGTTGCCAGCCAATCGCAGGGCAACGCCTTACCATACATGGTCATTTTTTTTCGTCCAAAAACGCCTTACTATACATGGTCGTTTTCTTCGGCTACAAACGCCTTACTATACATTGTCGTTTTTTTCGGCTAAAAATTTCGTCCAAAAACGCCTTACTATACGTGGTCGTTTTTTTCGGCAAAAAACGCCTTACTATATATACATGGTCGTTTTTTTCGGCTAAACATTTCGTCCAAAAATGCCTTACTATACATGGTTGTTTTTTTTCGGCTACAAACGCCTTACTATACATGGTCGCTTTTTTCGGTCAAAAACGCCTTACTACATACATGGTCGTTTTTTTCGTCCAAAAACGCCTTACTATACATGGTCATTTTTGTCGTCCAAAAACGCCTTACTATACATGGTCGTTTTTTTCGGCTACAAACGCCTTACTATACATTGTCGTTTTTTTCGGCTAAAAATTTCGTCCAAAAACGCCTTACTATACGTGGTTGTTTTTTTCGGCAAAAAACGCCTTACTATATATACATGGTCGTTTTTTTCGGCTAAATATTTCGTCCAAAAATGCCTTACTATACATGGTCGTTTTTTTCCGGGTTAAAACGCCTTATGATACAAGGTCGTTTTTTTCGGCTAAAAATTTCATCCAAAAACGCCTTACTATACATGGTCGTTTTTTTTCGGCTAAAAACGCCTTACTATACATGGTGGTTTTTTTCGGCTAAAAATTTCGTCCAAAAATGCCTTACTATACATGGTCGTTTTTTTTCGGCTAAAAACGCCTTCCTATACATGGTCGTTTTTTTTTTTTCGCCTAAAACACCTTCTTATACATGGTTGTTTTTTTCGGCTAAAAACGCCTGACTGTACGTGGTCGTTTTTTTCGGCTAAAAAGGCCTTACTATACATGGTGGTTTTTTTCGGCTAAAATTTTCGTCCAAAAACGCCTTACTATACATGGTCGTTTTTTTCCGGGTTAAAACGCCTTACGATACAAGGTCGTTTTTTTCGGCTAAAAAACGCCTGACTGTACGTGGTCGTTTTTTTCCGGCTACAAACGCCTTACTATACATGGTCGTTTTTTTCGGCTAAAAATATTGTCCAAAAATGCCTTACTATACATGGTCGTTTTTTTCGGCTAAAAATTTCGTCCAAAAACGCCTTACTATACATGGTCGTTTTTTTCGGCTAAAAACGCCTTACTATACATGGTCGTTTTTTTCGGCTAAAAAATATCATCCAAAAATGCCTTACTATCCATCCATCCATCCATTTTCCAAACCGCTTGATCCTCATTAGGGTCGCGGGGGGTGCTGGAGCCTATCCCAGCTGTCTTCGGGCAGTAGGCGGGGGACACCCTGAATCGGTTGCCAGCCAATCGCAGGGCAACGCCTTACCATACATGGTCATTTTTTTTCGTCCAAAAACGCCTTACTATACATGGTCGTTTTCTTCGGCTACAAACGCCTTACTATACATTGTCGTTTTTTTCGGCTAAAAATTTCGTCCAAAAACGCCTTACTATACGTGGTCGTTTTTTTCGGCAAAAAACGCCTTACTATATATACATGGTCGTTTTTTTCGGCTAAACATTTCGTCCAAAAATGCCTTACTATACATGGTTGTTTTTTTTCGGCTACAAACGCCTTACTATACATGGTCGCTTTTTTCGGTCAAAAACGCCTTACTACATACATGGTCGTTTTTTTCGTCCAAAAACGCCTTACTATACATGGTCATTTTTGTCGTCCAAAAACGCCTTACTATACATGGTCGTTTTTTTCGGCTACAAACGCCTTACTATACATTGTCGTTTTTTTCGGCTAAAAATTTCGTCCAAAAACGCCTTACTATACGTGGTTGTTTTTTTCGGCAAAAAACGCCTTACTATATATACATGGTCGTTTTTTTCGGCTAAATATTTCGTCCAAAAATGCCTTACTATACATGGTCGTTTTTTTCCGGGTTAAAACGCCTTATGATACAAGGTCGTTTTTTTCGGCTAAAAATTTCATCCAAAAACGCCTTACTATACATGGTCGGTTTTTTTCGGCTAAAAACGCCTTACTATACATGGTGGTTTTTTTCGGCTAAAAATTTCGTCCAAAAATGCCTTACTATACATGGTCGTTTTTTTTCGGCTAAAAACGCCTTCCTATACATGGTCGTTTTTTTTTTTTCGCCTAAAACACCTTCTTATACATGGTTGTTTTTTTCGGCTAAAAACGCCTGACTGTACGTGGTCGTTTTTTTCGGCTAAAAAGGCCTTACTATACATGGTGGTTTTTTTCGGCTAAAATTTTCGTCCAAAAACGCCTTACTATACATGGTCGTTTTTTTCCGGGTTAAAACGCCTTACGATACAAGGTCGTTTTTTTCGGCTAAAAAACGCCTGACTGTACGTGGTCGTTTTTTTCCGGCTACAAACGCCTTACTATACATGGTCGTTTTTTTCGGCTAAAAATATTGTCCAAAAATGCCTTACTATACATGGTCGTTTTTTTCGGCTAAAAATTTCGTCCAAAAACGCCTTACTATACATGGTCGTTTTTTTCGGCTAAAAACGCCTTACTATACATGGTCGTTTTTTTCGGCTAAAAAATATCATCCAAAAATGCCTTACTATCCATCCATCCATCCATTTTCCAAACCGCTTGATCCTCATTAGGGTCGCGGGGGGTGCTGGAGCCTATCCCAGCTGTCTTCGGGCAGTAGGCGGGGGACACCCTGAATCGGTTGCCAGCCAATCGCAGGGCAACGCCTTACCATACATGGTCATTTTTTTTCGTCCAAAAACGCCTTACTATACATGGTCGTTTTCTTCGGCTACAAACGCCTTACTATACATTGTCGTTTTTTTCGGCTAAAAATTTCGTCCAAAAACGCCTTACTATACGTGGTCGTTTTTTTCGGCAAAAAACGCCTTACTATATATACATGGTCGTTTTTTTCGGCTAAAAATTTCGTCCAAAAATGCCTTACTATACATGGTTGTTTTTTTTCGGCTACAAACGCCTTACTATACATGGTCGCTTTTTTCGGTCAAAAACGCCTTACTACATACATGGTCGTTTTTTTCGTCCAAAAACGCCTTACTATACATGGTCATTTTTGTCGTCCAAAAACGCCTTACTATACATGGTCGTTTTTTTCGGCTACAAACGCCTTACTATACATTGTCGTTTTTTTCGGCTAAAAATTTCGTCCAAAAACGCCTTACTATACGTGGTTGTTTTTTTCGGCAAAAAACGCCTTACTATATATACATGGTCGTTTTTTTCGGCTAAATATTTCGTCCAAAAATGCCTTACTATACATGGTCGTTTTTTTCCGGGTTAAAACGCCTTATGATACAAGGTCGTTTTTTTCGGCTAAAAATTTCATCCAAAAACGCCTTACTATACATGGTCGTTTTTTTTCGGCTAAAAACGCCTTACTATACATGGTGGTTTTTTTCGGCTAAAAATTTCGTCCATGTATGCCTTACCATAGATGGTCGTTTTTTTTTGTCCAAAAAGGCCTTACTATACATGGTCGTTTTTTTCGTCCAAAAAGGCCTTACTATACATGGTCGTTTTTTTCGTCCGAATACGCCTTACTATACGTGGTCGTTTTTTTCGGCTAAAAACGCCTTACTATACATGGTCGTTTTTTTCGGCTAAAATTTTTTTCCAAAAATTCCTTACTATACATGGTCGTTTTTTTCGGTCAAAAACGCCTTACTACATACATGGTAGTTTTTTTCGGTCAAAAACGCCTTACTACATGGTCGTTTTTTTCGGTCAAAAACGCCTTACAATACATGGTCTTTTTTTTTCGGCTAAAAACACCTCACTATATCCATGGTCGGGTTTTTTTTCGGCTAAAAACGCCTTTGGTGGTGGACCCCAAAAAGCATGCAGGAGGGAGGAGTAGGCTGTATTTCAAGAAGTGTGTTGATAAAACTCAGAAAACTAAATCCAAAACAAAGTCATGAAAACAAAACGAATCCAAAGTAACAAACAAAAACCATGGCAGAAACTAAAAACTCTCAATAACAAAAACATGACCAAAACATGACAGTGGCATACCAACAGCCACAAACAAACATGACAGCAACAAAAAGCAACAATGACCCGACACTGAGTGTTCAGGCAGGAGTCCTTTTATACAACTCATAATTACCAACAGGTGTGCAACTGCAGGGGGAGCCCTACAGTGCCACCTGTTGGTCCCAAACCAAATCATGACAGTACCCCTCCCTCAAGGGACAGATCCCAGATGTCCCAAAGTTGTCCAAAGGATTGCCCCGCCGGGGAACAGGAACTAAAAGCGACGGCAACCCTTGCCTCGCTGGAGAACAGGAACAAAAGCGACGGCGACCTTCGCCTTGCCGAAGAACAGGAACAAGAAGCGACGGCAACCCTTGCCTCGCCGGAGAACAGGAACAAAAGCGACGGCGACCTTCGCCTCGCCAGGGAACAGGAACAAGAAGTGACGGCAACCCTTTGGCTGGGCTTGGCCTGACGTGGACGGAGTTCGACGTAGCGGGGGGCATGGGACAGCCGGACGTGAACAGGGGCTCGGCCTGACGTGGGCGTGGACGTGGAACAGCTCATCGTGGACGTGAATGTGAATCCGCTCGAACAGACACGTGACGAGCCTCGGCTCAACGTGGACGCGGACGGGGCTCGGCCCACTGTAGACGTGGCTTGACGAGACGAAAACAGGACAGCCGCATCACCAGCGCTGCCTGAAAGGGAAAAGGGTGTCGGCCGCAGACGCGCTCCGCCAGGCACATGGTGGAATAGGGACCAGTCCTTCGTACCTGCGGTGTCCAGGTGGTCAGGTCATTCTGTCACGTTGCAAGGTGGTGGTGGACCCCAAAAAGCAGGCAGGAGGGAGGAGTAGGGTGTATTTGAAGAAGTGTATTGATAAAACACAGAAAACTAAATCCAAAACAAAGTCATGAAAACAAAACGAATCCAAAGTAACAAACAAAAACCATGGCATAAACTAAAATCTCTCAATCACAAAAACATGACTGAAACAAACATGACAGTAGCATACCAACAGCCACAAACAAACATGACAGCAGCAAAAAGCAACAATGACCCGACACTGAGTGTTCGGGCAGGAGTCCTTTTATACAACTCATAATTACATAATGGGACCAACATGTGTGCAACTGCAGGGGGAGCCCTACATTGCCACCTGTTGGTCCCAAACCAAATCATGACGCAAATACTTCACTCCACAACTGGGCCTCATCTGGTTTGCCTGAGTCAAGCCAGTGCCTCCTTTGCCACTCCTGGGCCGTGTTCGGCCCACATGCTTTATGCCAGTGCCGACTCAAGGCCAGCTGTGCCAGCTTCATGCCGAATCCGGGCCAGATGCCTCTGCTGACTGGGCAGTAGAACATGAATCCTCAAATTTTTGGTCTGCGCTGCTAACGCCGGTTTACCACTAATCCATCTGACCCGAATTACAGTACTACTACAGTATTGCGCATGTTAATCAAGTGAGCAATGGAAGACAGACGACAGCGACTCCAGTGGGTGGCTACTGAGGCCGTTTTGAGAGAAAAACAAAGCTTTTAAAAAAGTGGCTGACATTAACAGCAACATTGCTGATTATTTCGATTGTCGGCATATTTGTGACTGGTCAAATAATCTTGGCCTGTATTTAGATTTGAATTAAAACCTACTCAAGTGGCTCGTGGAGTTATGCGGTTATCTGTCATGGTAGAAATTCCCCTGCATTTGGTGGTTTGGCGGGCGTTGAAGCGAAGCTCTGGTGACAAATATTTTTTTTTAATTGAAGTGATTATTATTGTTTTAGTCTTAATTCAAACGCTTAAAAACATTTTTAAAAATGCATAAGCTATTTTGACAGACTATTCTATTTTACTGCCTTGTTGGAGCATTGTAAGGAAAACGAAGCAGGTTAATCCCAGTGGAGCGGAGGGGCGGAGACGGCGAGGAGAAAAGACAATTTCTATCAAGTGGATACACGAAAGGCCTTTCAACCTTTTACCTTAGTGTGTAACCGACAACCGCAAGAGCACTGCTGTCAGTGTCAGCTGAGGAGGTCCCGGTACAGAGCCACGTGAGTGACACTTCTCATGATGACCGCGTGAGTATTAACCCTTTCATGCACACTATAACCTGATGACACGAAAAAAATCAATCGTAGTAACCGTGGAAATGGCAGACCGCATTAATTGTTAATAAATAATGAAATAATTCACTTTAAATAATCCCTGAACAGATTTTAAGGGTTTTTGTCTTTTCTCCAATTCACACTTTTCAGGCGATGTAAACAATAATGGAAATCTTTGCAGCATGAATGTGGAAAGCTGCAAGACCGTGTTAGAGTAAGACTTGGTCCCTCAAATTTTGAAGTACACTCAATTGTGACTCAGTGCAGACACAGCTATCTTTTATCCACCCTGACAAAAAGTGGAGACAAATCAGTACGACCATGTTAATCAATAGCGCTAAAAGGCCATTTTGTTGATGTGTCAATGCAGATGGTGGTACCTTTTGTCCACTATCACCACTAATAAAATGTAAACAAACAAATCAATGGGCCCACCTTAATAAATAGCACAAAAAGGTCAGCACATCAAACAGAATACAGTAAATGATCATGAACCATTTTGGAGCTCCAAACTCCAAACCCTAATTTCATAAACTGCTGCACTCATCAGGAATCATTTTTGTTTTCTCTTCGTGCCTTTCTGTCTGTCCTTTTCATTGTTTACCAAAGGTTACAGCTGTGTCTAATTAGCATTCTGTCGTATTTGACTCTGCTGACTGAAAGGTCACCTTCCTTGCCCAACAAAGACACTAAGCAAGTTGCCTGCTGACGATTGCTGTGTGTTGAGAGAGTGCCTCTGACTTATTCCCATGGCGCCTCTATAAAAAGAAACACAAGAATGGCATTATATCGATGTCTGGGATCAATCGGGTAAAGGATTATACCGCACGTAAAACCAAAAAAAACCTGCCGTGCTCCAAAAATCACAATTTTGCTACTTTTCCATTTTTTAAATTGTTGATATGTGCACTTTTGGCTAACATTGTTTAAAAAACATTCTGGAATAAGATCCGCTCACATAGAAACAGTGATTTAATATTCTTGTAATAGCTTCTTCACACAAGCGCAAACTGAGCTGAATGAATTTCCATTAAAATTACCGGTAAATACATGCCCAGCACTAATACTACTGATGGCACACATTGTTAATATAGGAATGTTATTTCTAGAGCACTTTTCAAAACAAGTTGAACACACAATATTATGAACAGATATTATGAAAGTCCAGCTATCATACATTGAAGGAAGCAAATAAACCCAAAAGGGAAATGTGCGACAGTTACAGAAAGTGGCTTAGCATAACACAATAACAGGTACTTTGTGATATTATCAAGGATGAATGGCAATACTGCATATTCCACTGTTACTGCATGGGCCTGAGATACTTGGGGTTCCTGGCTAAACCATTTCCTGCAGCTCTGGCAAAATGAACCATTCATAACAGACTCTATTAAAACCCGCCCTAATTAATTACTCTTTGTGCAGTGGCACTGATCATTTAATCCATATCTGGGGCTTGATTTACTCAACTATGGAAAGTCGGTGGCATCTTATTGTTCTAGTGGTCAAAGCACCTGGCAATTATTTTGAGCAAAACCCTACACTGATGTACAGCGGAGGTCATAACATGAAGAAATAAGATACAGTCCGCACAATGTTTGCCTCTATGTACGCCTCTATATGCCACAAGGTGTAATTTACATTACAAGTTCAATCAGGCAGGCAGACTGACTCCCTCCTGGATTTAAATATTTACATGAATTGAGTATGTCATCCTTTTTGCAGCTACAATGAAATCTGAATAGGACTACGCCGTGTGTTGTTTTACAGTACATGTACACTGGACATTGACTCACACAGTAAATACAATATGTTATGTTAAAGTGCTGTAATGAACAAAATATGAAGCTGTTCACTCTGGGCGGACACATTTTCCCAAACATACAGCAGCAGCATCCTCGGTGTACATTAGAGCAAACCTCAAGGTACGACATATTAGGCGAGGTGCATATAGACAAGTGAGTGTTAGTGCACTGAGAGCGGGGGAATCATAACAAGCAAAATATGATGTCAGAATGATGCAACAGGTTACAAAACCCAACCCTACAAACTCTGGATTCTTGTCCACTGGCTATTCTTCTCAAACGTGTTGTTGATATATTGGCTGTCATCATCATCATTTTCTTGATAGACACTTATTCTTCCAAGGATAAAAATGAAATATCTGGCACATTTTTGGGAAATCTATTTCAATGTTGAACTTGAGTTCTTGGTTGAATATGATCAACTCCAGTTTTGGGGGAGGGATGTGCTTCTCTAGGATCTTCATAACTATAAAGAAGCAAAGTTTGCCCAAGATCCAGATTTTTTTTCTTTTTCTTTTTCTTTTTTTTTCTCCAATGGAACAAAACGTCAAGATCACACTCAAAGCCAGTGAGTGATTTCCCGACTGGAAAAGATTTTAGCCTTCGCACCCTCTGAGGGCTGTCGATAGATCCAGCAATCCATCATCACCACTTGAAGCCAATCCCAGATACGCTTGTGTGAGTGGCGGGAAACCCCCTGGACCGATCACCAGTCAATCACAAGACTGACTCATACAAAACCATTCATTGTCAATATTACAGCCAATTGAGACTCAACCTAACAAAACATACTTTTGGACTGTGGAGGGGAAAAAAAAAGTCAAGATTTGAACCCAGATCCCAACCCAAAGCAGCTCTAACTGATCCATAACTGTCATGCCGCTCCCATTATTTAAAGAGAACACAAACATCCCACCAGCTGTTTCAAAAATAAATATCAAAGTAGACCAGAAATCATTGAGTCCTGGTTACATGTGATGTCTCCTTGACTTAAGCGATTGTCGCCTCTTCCTCTTCCTGTGGCACTGCTCCCTCCTCTCCGGCCAGGGGAAACCACTCTCAGTGGCTCGGACGGCCTCATCATACTCATCGCTGTCACTGTCCGCCTCAGCCACTGGGAAAACTCTGCCTGGGAACACTTCTTTCAGCTTGGAGGTGAAAAAGGTCTCGAGGTTGCGGCCAGCTTGCGCCACCTCCGAATCGGGCTGTGGTCAGACAGGAGAACAAAATGCTCGCAGCGAATCAACAACAATCAGAACACAAACCCAACAAATAGAAGTTAACATGTCAGAACTTACATAGTTGAACTTTGCACAGTTGTGGAACATGAGATAGACGTCAGCCACAAACTGATCGGTTGAGTTGTAATGTTGCGTGCTCCTCTTGTGGAGTCTTGCTCGGATGACGGACAGGTCGATAGGCCTCTTGATGATCTGGTAGTAATGACGAGCCTGCACCACGAAATATCGATGTTCGATGTGTTGACGTTAACACTCCTTATTTCAAATTCAGCAGCATTCATTTGTCCGCCGATTGGTTAGCCCTTTCATACACACTGTAACCTGATCACATGATAATTTGTCCACTGGAGTAACCGCTGTCCCTGAAAGGGTTAATGAGCGCAAAACGTGTAACAGCCAACTTTGACAAGCAAAACAAGCCCGTCGTGGTCTGCACACATTTGCACGTCTAATACACCTACTTTTGATATTTCTGGTGAGTGATGTATTTTATTGCACATTATTATGCTTTTATCAACATTGGCTGAATATTGATTCTGAACTGTCAATTTGACTTTTTGGAGAGTTTTGATGGTGTCGATTATGGGGACCTGATCGCGGTGGGCATTGAGAGGCGGATCGTGTCCCCGCTCAAGGCCAAGTTACCAAATGGACAGCCCACAACTGTGGCCATGACATTACATAATCACTCAGCTCTTGATAATCTTCAGACTTCCTCTCCATTCACCTTGACAAGTGAAGAGAGAATTTTGTTGCCTCAAGGACAGCATAAACGGCATAGCGCAAACCATTTAAAGCACTTTGGTTTCTGCATAGGGGCTTTCTTTCGACTTGCAGTGAAAGAAACGAAAGAATGTATGAAAATCACTCACAAGTGGACTGACAGGCTCGTGAAAAGGAGCACTCAGGATATTATTGAGGATCAGGAGGGTCAATCGCTCACATTTCTAAGAGATCATTGAAAAAAAAAAAAAGCAAACAAACCAAGAACACAAGTGAGCATGTGCATCATCAGTGATGTTTTATAAAAGGACTTGTCACTTACTCTCTGATCGCATGCAGACAGGCCATGCCCTGACGTATGCTCCCCGGATGCTCTTCTATTTTCACAGTCATACTCAACCTGTGGCTGCACAACATCTCTGCACAAGCTGCAAAGCCAGTCACCTCTGGAGATGACAACAAATAAACAATTGCTTTGGAGGTTAGCGGCGAGTCAGTGAAAATGTGCACTCTGTATGCGGAGCGAGAAAATTGCACACTTACGACGGGAAGCTTAGCAGAGGTGGGATGTGACATGACAAATGGTAAACTTTTGGACAACCATCACAGCATAAAAGGTCCCCACCGATCAGACAAACTCCACAGAAGTCCTCACTCTCAATTTGGGCACTGTCCTCCTCAACTTCTTCCATCCTCCTCGGCAGGCGAGGGTTTGCAATGAGGAGTGGCCTCTGACCAGGTCCAACGGGGTACTCTTCCTCGAGGTCAGAGCGCAGGGGTTGTGGCTCGTCTGTCGTTTCGTGCTCAGATTCGATGTCAAGTTCAGACTCCACAGACTCCTGAGAATCCACGTGCTGATCGGACAAATGGTCTGAATCCGTTTCTGCCTGGAACAGGATGCCAACTTCTGGTTGGCCGTCCGACTCGGTTTCTGCAGCACCCGAGTCTGCATCAGCATCCGGTCCGCTTTGCACATCCTCCGATCCTGCTCCCGAAGCCGTTTCTGAAAATGTGTCACATTGATCGTAGCCCCCCATCGAGTCATTTCTGTTGCAGCTTTGCAGAACGTCATTCTCCTTGCCTGGAACTTCCAGTTCTGTTTCTGACGAAAACTCGGGCGATGTGTCCGAATCGAGTTGCGGTTCGACTTGACAACAGACAACAGCCTCTTCTGAGACTAACTGGGGTTCAGAGTCGGAGTCGGAGTCGAGCTCAGAGTTCTTTCCGTGATGGTCATCGGGTGGCAGTGTGGATGCTTTGGCAAAGCTGGCCCTTGGGCACGTATCCCATTCACTGTCAACTGTGAGCCACTGACGATTGTCTGGAGACTGCGATGCTGTGACCGCGCGGGTCCTCGAGGTATCGGGGCCTCTGGACACGCCCTATAAGGAGTAAAATGTTGATCTCAGTCCACATGCAATCAGGCAACTCTTTCTCCGATGTTTCAATCAAAAGAGTGGAATGAGAAGAAATGTCAATGCGTTACTTTCTACACCTTTTCACCTTGTGGGAGGCAAAACTCAAACCTCTGAGTGAAGAAACTATTATGTTACTCGACAATGGCCGAGCAAACTGAGAAAATAGGATCAATGGCTTGGTGATTTTAGCCTTCTTTTCTAGTTTGAAGGTGTGAAGTATCGGTTGAAAACAAGATCTTACATGTGGTAAACTGTTTCAAAAGGAGACCCAACATTGGCCATAATTTCAATTTCGACAGGCGAGTAGTTGAGAGATAGACGTGATGGAAATTCAGACGTCGTCGATGGTGATGATGACTGATGATCAGCTCATCAGCAAGCTCTGAGAAGCCCGATCATTTGAATCAGGTGCGTTGGAGGAGGAAGACATCTCAAACGTGCTGGATCGGGGCCCTCATGCAACGGGGTTCTCATGGAGATAAAGCACCGTCATCTCCTAACAGTCATTCGCTTTTGCTAGATTACTCATAGACAACCCATCAAACATTTTTTTTGACATACCTGTGGAAAAATGTCTTCCGCAAAAGTGATTTTGGACATTTGGTGTCCAATTTGTCCCTTGAGAAGTGGCACATCTGCCTTTAGTCTTGTTTCATCTCCAACAACTATTTACGTCATCGTTTCGGTTCATGGCAGAGGTAGCCACTCATTTTTCTGCCACCCCAAAGTACCCCAGTGCCTATTGTTCACAAACATGATGTCATGGTATAAAAACATATCCGCGATAACAGAATTATGCTTTTGTGGCTTCTGCAAGCAAGGAAACAGCAGAGAGAACCACATTTCTCACGAAGTAACTTGATTCCTGTGGCTCGGTTTTTATGCCGGATGGGTCTTGGGGCATTGGCTGAGACCTGAGCTCAGGGCAACAACCTGTAGCACGACCGTACCAATGGTTCATTTTGAGGGCAGTTCCATCACGTTGCTTTCTTTGCAGCACTCTGCATACCGTACCTTGTACGTTACATCCTGCCAGGTTTGCTGCTGCAAAGTAGCCTTCTGCGTCGTGCTCGCAGGTAAGGGGTCGCTCTGCCTTCGTCCATGTGGGGGAAGTTGAGAGATAAGCACTTTCAGGCGTTCGAGGCAAACCACTGGAACTCTGGCTCGTCCAGAGTCTCCCTGGGAATCTCTGTTCCTTCACAGGAACACAAATAAGAACATTGTAATTTCTGTATGGATCGTGTAAACACCACAGGTGACTGTACGTACCCGTTATGACCGTTTCTGGACACGCTGTACTTTTCCTTGGCATCATGACGCACGTCATCATTTAAGTATGAAGGATCTAACAAGGAGGTAGATATAGAGCTTATCGCATAGTCAGTGACGTAAATGTAAGATTGAGTCACTTCCCATCACCTGGCTCCATTTTATAGGAGAACAATGGAGACCGCCCACTTCTGCTGAGGATGACGTCGGCTGAGGTTTCCTTGACAATGCAAAGAACGCCATCTGAAGCTCTTCTCTGCCTGGAGTCCGCACTGGCATACTAAAAACAAAACAATCAGCATTGCAAAGTGTGTTTGAAGACTTCTCCGCTTACTTCAACTTAAATCCGCATTTGTGTGGAAGCTTGCGTTCAACTCAAGACAGTACGCTTTCTCTTGGTCATACCACGTGATTTCCTCAAGTTGAAGCTTTTTCAATGACATCATTTCTGATGAGACGAGGCTACCTTGCTTGTTACCATATTTGCAGTTCGCTCATCAGAGCGGTGAGGAGATCCCGTTGGCCTTTCAGAATAAGAGCTGCCAGATGGAGCCGCGAGCTCTACAGGGGTACTCTGAGAACATCTCTTCCCGTTTGCGCACGGTGAACTTGGGTGGAGTTGACAGTGCTGCGCATCGGAGCCACAATTGTTGGCTGTCACGGAAACCTCCAGGGACGTGGATCTCTGTGCGGAACACAAATGAGCAGAACTCAACAGTGTTTCAAGCTGTGCCACATCATGCACAGGTGCACCTGTTTGTGTCATGAACAGCAGAGCAAAGTTGAAAGAAACATGAGCAACAAAGACCTGAACAGAATCCAATAAGCCGAGCCAATGAATTTTTAACTCATTTCAACAAGCAGCAGTTTGGCAGAAAGTGAGCAATTCTCCCACCAAAAAAAAGTAACTTCAAGCTGTCGAAGTTTACCGTCATACATAAACATGAAACAAAGAGAATACGTGGTGTGTTGAAAACAACCCCGTAGCTTGGCCTTTAAGTCCAGGAGCTTAATTCTAATGTTAACACGTAATTGGAAATTCCATCAGCTGGGTTTACATTCTGACTTTTTTTTTCTTTTAACCGCTGTCCCTGAAAGGGTTAAAAATGAAACATCTTCAACAAACATGGGGAGCCCAGTTGCCTTGATTCATGCTTTGTGCATTACCATGGTCTGGATGGACCTCCTTTACCACAATTACAGATACTGCTGCCAGACAGTATTTTGCTTCTTTGTGTTGGTGCTTTACGCCCAAACTACAAATCATTCCGCTGCTCTCTTAGATTGCATTTGAAGTCAGCTATCAAATCCAGTCTTCAGCTGTTGTGAGCCGGAGGCTTGAAACTCATTTGCTTTTTAGACACACCCTTTTTTCCGCATCGAGGTCAGGCCGATAGAGAGCACCTGCGATTAAAAGACTCACCTGATCCGTACCTCTTCAGATGACACATGAAGGATTGTGACTGCTTCAGAACATACTTTAATCCTTCTTTTGGAATACGGTGGGGAATCTATCTCGGCGTGCTAATCGGAGCTGAAATGATACTTTCACTATTCCCTGAGTGGCTCATTAATGGCAGGTTAAGTACAGGAATGATTACGCTCAAGTGGTTTTATGTCATATTCGCAGGCTGTGACACAGAAACAATGCATGTCTGTGTTTCTCTCTCGATTGTGATCAAGCATCTCGAGAATTTTGAGAGGGATAATTAACTGATTGCTCAAACCACTGGCAGTAAATCGGGGCTGTTTTCTCCGAAATTCTTGGATGCTTTGCCATGAAATGTGAAACTCTGTTTTCCAGTCATCCTTTCGTCATAAAAAAAAAAAGAAGCGACGTTCCGTTGTGCCATCTGTTTTCAGGCAGGCTGTCAGCTGTGAGAAGTGATCATTCTGGCAATAAATTAAACGGTGTGTGTTTAGTTCGAGGACTTTGCAGATTTTAATTAAAATAGAATAATCTTGCTCTCTCTTACAATATGTCAGCCAAGTAAATCAGTCACTGCCCGGCTGCCGCCATCATATTTATTTCGGCTTGGGTATTAGCTTAGTAGCATTTCCAAGGGTTTGAATGTTTAATATGAAATGGTCTTGATCTGTGCACATTTTTTGAGAAGTCTATACAGTGTGTATTGTCCATTCACTGAATATATAATGTCATTGATTACAATTAGATTGGATTGTGCCGTTTTATTTTGGTGTTTTCTTTGAAATTATTATTATTGGGATTGTTGGGAAAACTTTCTCTCACCCGGCCAGCCGTTTGACCTCGTAGCATCGGTGCAGGAATGATTCTCTGCTGCTCTTTCCTCACTTCTGCTGGAGGAGAAACCTGAAACTGTTGTTGTTGTTGGACAGGACTCTTTTCACTTCTGCCGGGCTGTTCCTCCTCAAGTTCTGCCACAACTGTTGGTTCATGACTCTCCTCCACTCTGCATCGCTGGTCCTGGCTTTCCTCAGCCGCAATGTCTTGCACCTCCTGCAGACTTGCGCCGTTCTGCAACATCTCCTGGCACGGGACACGGCTCGGGCGTGACTGAGGTTGTTTCTCACTCTGTTGACACTTGCTGACTGGAAGTGGACCTCTCTGGTGATGGTGATGGTGATGGAGATGTGATTCAGGAAGCGACTGGGACTCTGAGGTGCTTGCTTGAGTTTGCGATACAGGTCTACGACTGCAATTGGTCTGGATCGGTCCCATGACCGGGGCATGCGATGGAGGCGAAGGGCATTGGGAATATGTTTGCAAGGCAGAGGAGTCACTTGGGTGCCAGCACTTCAGCAACTGCTGGCTCTGCACCTGGCACCCAGGGCCAGTTGGAACATAGCTGGAGTTGTAGAGCGGACCTCCCAGCTGGCTCTTGTCCACCTCTGACTGAGAAGGGAGGCCATGGATGCAACACACCTGGGGCTCATAGCACATCTGATAGCCACAGGCTGGCTCACGCCCTCTGTGGTAAACGGGCGTCAGGGCCAAGCGTGTGATAGGCTGGGGCCTTTGAACGGTGGAGCAGGCCAAGCCTTGAGGGTAGGGGCAGTTTCCACCTTCCACAGTCAGCTGGCCTGCGGAACACACAGTTACAGTAAGCCATATGCACGCAACATACTTTTTATTTCATTCAGGCTATGCCACCAAATGAACAAGTAGTGCCAAAACAGTTCTATCAGCTGTTAGCACGATAAGCCTCAATTCTGTGTCCTTTCTAGCCAATCAGGTGAGTTCTGGAAGAGGCGCATCAAAAATAACAGTTCGAAAAAAGTGGAGTCACTCAAACATTTCACTAGTAGTCAAAGTTAACAAAGCAATGAACCTATCAAATTTATTTCATGACTATTCGAAAATTGCGAAAAAAAATGGCAGATGGTCACTCGATCGCCGAACACAAAACAATTAGCACTACCATTGTGCGTCATCAGAAAAACTCTGACCCTGTTTAGGGATTCACATACTGTACAATGTACTGGACTTTATTATTTTTATTCGACCACAGAAATATGGCATGATTGTCATGGAAGAAGTGGCTCGCAACAAAAAGAGGAAAAGGATGACAACACGGTAGCGAGCGTTGATATTTTTATAGTCTGTTGGCAATGATCGATCGCTGAATTAACTGACTGCCGTTGTGCATTATGCTGACAGACTATCCATACTTGGATTACTAGCCACACACACTCGTATGAAATTAGAAATGCAGTAAAATATTTTTGTGGAGAAGGTGATGAAGTGGGTATGGAGGGTGGGCCCATGAAACCACACAAAACAATGCCTACGTTCAATAAGAAAACAGTAATCAACATGCAATTGTTATCTTGATGGCATCTGACCTAAGGAGGACATCTGTTTGGTCCAGTAGCTGGCATCCCAATTGAACTTGATTTTCACAGGACTCCAAGCTTCAGACTGCAGTGATGAGTCAAGCAATTCTTGGATTTGCAGAGAAATCTGAAAGAAGAATACATACTAATGTCAAGTGATTTATCCATTCCATTTCCTTCCGCTATGATGGAATGGATTGCCAATACATGACTAATATGTAAGACTGAAAGGGGGAGATTGCAATTTCTGCAAGTTCGAGCAAGATTTGAACGTGGCCAGGAATAAACCAAAGTACAAAACTGAAGGCTGACCTTTTGAAAACTTAAATATTGTTGAGAGGGAGCGGGGTTATGTTAGTATAATCGAATTAAAGCAGCACAGATTTCATGCAAGTAGCGTATAGTATCTTGACTACTGTAATACCCTTGCATGTTAGACAAAGAGAGTGCTTATTACAAAACAAAACATTTCTAAACTATGGACAGAGCCCCAAAAGTAACATAACCAATATAAATTGGATGAGAATCTTTCACATTTGGTCGGATTTTTTTTTCTCCATGTCACTTTAGGGGCTCTGTAGGATGTTATAATCCACATTCTTTTTTTTTTGTCTGTGTCCTTCCACCAATCTAAACACAACAATACATTTAGCATCGCATTTTCTTCTGTTTACATGTCACAGGTTCTGAATGTACTCCTGATGAAGTGTCCTTTGCTATGTGAATGATATGGAGCATTTTTTTTTCACCGTCATTGTATGAGTTTGAGGGTTTCACCGTGTCCACACGGAGGCATCTACCTCCACATATGCATTTCTCTGAAGCTCACTGAATGTTAACCTACTTGTATGTTTTCCCAGTACTTTTATTTCCACTTGCAGTGAATGTCACCGCATCATTCTGATGGCGTACCAGTCTCCTGCTGAAGAGCACCGGGCCCCGGCAATGGTGGGTGGTTGCCCAACTGATGAACTTTTGCACACGGTCTAATTGGGCACATGTCTCTATCGCCCCCTGCAGCTGGTCCTCCAGAGGCTGCTGCAATTCCTCAGAAATTTTCTGCAGAAAAACAATAACATGCAAGCAGTCTCTTGTGCCTGCTGGCACACAAGGAGCAATCACCACTCACTCTACTCTATTTCCGTACATGTTGTCTTAAGATAATTTGATTGAGCACTATGGGCTTTTGTTCGCTTTCTCTCATTGCTGATAGCGGAGTCTTTACACGTACAAACGCTAACTGGCCAAGAGATAAGGAAAGAAAAGGAGAAAGTAATTACCTCCAGTTGCTCTATTAATAGGTTAGCTCGTTTGTTAAGCTCGTTCATCATAATCATCTTTGCCATCTTAATCTGGTTCTCAGCCTTCCTGTGTGCAATCTTGACTCCATGAACTCTGCAAAAAGAAAGAAAATGGAAAATAAATCTCATAGGACCGGTCAAAAAAAATCCCACTTGCATAAGATTGTAAGATAAACTCAAAGGCCACAAAAATCAGCAGAGAATGGATATAAAAGGTCCTGGTCAAATGCCAGGTTTTTGTCATATAAAAAATGACACTAAATTAAATGATTCCCTAACTTTTTCCATCACTGTGTCCGATAACTTGTATTACTTATAAAAATATATATCGAATTTAAAAAAAATCTGCTTATCATTGTTTGCTCTCAAGCAGAAACCGAAAGCTTTTGTGCAAACACTGATTGTTCATAATTCACTCCACCTCGTCAAAGACCGCATTCCACCTGAAGAAAACAGCCCCAGAGCATGATACTGCCACCACAATGCTTCCTTGTGGTTATGGTGTTCTTTTGGTGAATAACAGTGTAATGTTTGCACCAAACGTCACTTTTGGAATTCTGACTGAAAAATTCAACCTGATGATTTTTTTTTTTAACATGAAAACCTGGCATTTGAACAGTGGTGTGTAGACCTTTCATCTCCACTTTCTACACAACCAAAACAGATCGAGTACAAGAACCCTGCCAGCTACAAGAGAAGGACAAAAGTTTTTTTTTTCCAAACTACAGCCACAGTAGAGTGAATCTTCCCTTAAGTTCCAATTCAGCATAAGCAAATTTGTTTATTTGTGAAATTTTTATTTTTATTTTAGGAAACTTATCCTCGTTATTCCCTGTACTTTGGCACCATTTTGTGGCATCTTGGGACCTAGGAAGTATGTTAAAGTGAGGGTGGGAATTCATTTAACCAGGCCATAGCCTTGTCTAATGGGTGGGTGTAAGTTGTTGATGGATTTGCGGCAGGGCTCACTCCCTGTCCCTTAACAATTAAGACATCGAAATCAATGGATTTGGAAAGAAGCTCATTACATCAATTGATTGTCTGGAAAGTGATGGTTGGAACGTGTATTGGTTAAGTTACATTCTTGATGTCACAGTACAGCACAGAAGTGACCTCATGTCAGTTTTTCTTTTTTTTTTTATGTGAACCAACCTGTCCTCTATCTGCTTTGCATTGTTCTCCACTGCAGACCTCCTCTCTTCCACCTGTACCATCAGGCTTTCAAAGAGCCACCGCTGATCCTGGAGAGCCTTCCCAATCTGCACCACCCTGCACACATGAGGTGAAGCATTCACAGCAGGCACCACAGAGGGGAAGTTCATGAATAAACAACGCCAGAAGGAAATGTGTTTCTCCCGGGATGCAGGTGACCTTAGAGCCGACTGCTGTGCTGTAACATCTCAGAAAAACACAAGCATACGAATCCTGAATAGAGTGGTTGTGCAGATACTGATGATAAAAGTGACAGGGAACGTTTAAACCTGCACTCGGCCCTTCTTTGCCGTGTCCTTGTGTTATATGAACGTGTGTGTGTGTGGGAGGTCTGACCTGTGGGTTTTATGGGAGGACAGGTGACAGCTGCTGCAGCACAGGAGGTCACATGACTCACAAAGCAGCTCCAGGGGCTGCTGTCCATGAGAGTGGCACATGAGGAGGGAACAAGGATACGACCCTGTACCTGGGGCCGGCCAGGGGGGAGACAATATGCAACGGCAATTAGAAAATAAGTGACTCGTGCGGACAACTTGAGACACACCACACAGCAGCATTTGTGCAACTGTTGCAGATACATGCTGACTAGCCGTTTCAGTAGGTACATCTGCACTGTAGATATAAATGATTGAACATAGAGAATGATTCATTTTTGATTGAGCAATTAATTTAATAATACCAAGTGCTTGGTAAAAATTGTGCTTTTCTTTGTTCATGTAGATTCTCGGTCATCCACGAGTTGGTAATTGGATCATACTACACGACAGTGTCCACGTATACCTAATGTTAGGATCAGCAAATGTCTTTCGAGAGAACAAACAACTACTTTAGCAGCCATCGTTCCATTTTCTAGCAAGTATGTGGAGGGGCAGGGCAGACGCTGGAGTCAACAGCAGTATATGAACGACAACACCAACAATCGTTGCCAGAAGTGAATAAGATGTTGTGGAATGCTGCCAGAAAATGATGATGTCATATTGATGATGTCAGCAAGGTCATCAAAGGAGATTATTCCCCGCATCTCCACAATTGAGGAATGCTTAGTTCATGTAGAATAGTAAAACAAATCTCTGAATTCACTTTACTCTCTCTAAACCTCTGGCATCAAAAGTGAGTACTGTACACCCCCAAATGACAACATCCAAAGTAGGTCCAATTAGTCAATTTCCCACCCCGGTCTCAAGTGACCGTTTAGACTCTAAAGGGGTGTCAAACATACGGCCCGCGGGCCGGAACCGGCCCCTGAGGGGGGTCAGTCAGGCCCGCGGGATAATTTAAAAATGAAAAAAAAGCATAAAAGACACAAAATGAATATTTTTATTAAGATGCAATTCATGTATTAACCGCTAGTCATTGTTTTCTCTTTCGTTTGTAAAGTGTAGGTGGGGGTTACATTTAGATTTCATATGCACATGTGTAAATGGTTTTAAAAAATCCTTTCTTTATAAATCTTGTTTAATCTTAAAATGCATGACTATATTTTTAAATACTAATTGTTCAAGTTTTGTGCCTTTGTACAAACAGTGGGATCAGTTGCACTGCATATATGTGAATGATAAAATGAAATTGCACATTTGTCGAAGGAAATCTAAGGTGTTTTATGAAATGTTAGGTAAATGAAATGTGGGTACATTTCAACATTTTCCTCATGTACTTGTGCTTCGCTATATCAAAACAAAGGAGAGACATATTTTGGTTATTTATAGCAGAGTATGGTATAATTTTAATGGTCTGGCCCACTTGACATCGACCGAGGCCGTATGCGGCCCACAATATGAAATGAGTTTGACACCCCTGGTTTAGAGTTACAAGGCCCAATGTGACACACATGCTCATTCGCTCAGTCACTGGAAGGTCAATATAGCTATCTGACGATCTGAAAAAAAGAAGTGTTGCTCTCCAAAAAGAGGGCCTTGGCCAGGGGTGCCCTAGTCCGGTCCAATCAGCTCATCAGCAAGCTTTGCAGAAGCCTGATAATGATCCTGAGGATCGGGCTTGAGCACCCTGGCCTCGGCTAGAAGAAGACAGCCAACAACCTGAAACTGAGAGCATAACATTGAGTTGATTCCAGGACAGGTTGTTAGATTAGAGTACAAACTCTACTTTGCTACACCGACTACATGTAATCAGCATGCTATTCAAGTTTGACTCAAACAGTTCAAGAGCAATCTGAGTGCCAAAGCAAGTGAACAATATTTCAAGCGGTCCAATCAATTCTTTGATGCAGCAGCCAGCTGCACTCCAAAATATCTTTCAAACGCTTGCAAATAGGTCAGCGTGGAGAGTGACGAACGGAGCCTTTCCGCTCGCTGTTGGCCGCCTCACCTCGGTTGACCCGCTCACACTTGTGTGGCTTACGAGCGCAAAGCATCGTTCGGTGTTAGCAAACCCAACATGACTGCCCACATCCTGTCTGCCAGCTCTTCTCACACTGCACATACGAAGACTAAGGTCTCACCATGAACGAGCGCAGAGGACAAACGAGTGGTCCACAAAAGCTTCCTCTCCCCTTGAGGCTCTTTAAATAGCAGCAAGCTAAAATTAGCAAATAATGAAACCTTACAGCCTCTTTACAAATCTGGGACACTTATTTCAATAAAGGAGTGATTAAAAACGCGATCTTTAGGAATCATTTGAAGCTATTACTAAAAGGCATACCGTGATATTTCCTTAAATAATAGCATGGGGTGTATTTGAAGGAAAACTTTTGTGTTTTTAAATAAGAAAAATAGCAGTCTATTATTACAGTGAATGTAAGAGAATCATTTTTTTGTTGGTCTTGTTTGCCACATTTTTTGCTTCAAGTTAATAGACATTGTACTGTAACTCCTGTTGTGCACATCTTGGCTACCTGGGGGCAGTAATATACAGGCATACAAATATGCAGTACATGAAGACCGCCACTCCTCAGCAACGTTGTTATAGTTCTTGAACATTCATGAAATGACTAAAAAACTCAAATTCAATAACGAAAAACAAACATTTTGTGAATGAAATACATTACCAACAATGCTTAAAAAGAACAACAACAAAAATTAACCAAAACTACATCCATCTATCCATTAACTGAACTTAACTCGTTGCCAGCCAATCGAAGGTGAAACTAAATCTCTATATTCAAACCAAAACTAACTACAGTTCTTCCAAAAATGTCCTTCTTTTGCATCTTTGTCAATTAATATCATACATGTGTTTTCAAGTTTCATTTTAAACGTATTTATTTCGGTATTGCTTGACGTCTGAACAGAAGAAGGAAAGTCAAACAACTACATATATTTCAAAAGAAACTAACTAAACTAATACTAAAACTAATACATATTAAACACTAAATACTTTTTTCAGCTGCAGTATTTGTCTCAGAGGTGGGTACCATTAGTCCATTACTTACTTCGGTAACTTTTTGGATGAATTGTACTTGTGAGAATAGTTTCAATGCAACGTACTTTTTACTTTTACTTGAGTATTTTTTTGTTGTTGTTGTTAAAGGGAAACTAAACCCAAGCATTTAACCCTTTCAGGACAGTGGACAGCTTATCAATGTATCAGGTAACAGGTTATCATTATTGGCGAATGAAAGGGTTAAAGCAACCATACATTCTGCCAGCACGAGTCAGAACACTGTCATCTGATTCATCGTGCATGAGAGTTAAGAATTCATCGTAAGGGGGGCCGCTATGTTTGGCGAAATCGTTTTCAGCTGCAGACCGGAAGTGACGTCGCAGCTACAGTTTCGCCTTGTCTGCTTCTTTTGAATTGTGTCGGCTAACAGATTTTGCGAGAGAAGACTTTAATCATTTGTTGTAGGAACACCATGGCTGAGATGCAAACCGATGTGTGACTTTTTACTCTTACACCCTACGTTTGAAAACATGGGCTGTGTTTTTCCTATTCATTGCTTTACTTTGTCAAAACTAGACGTGATAATTTTCACAACCTAAAAAGACGACGACACGGCGTTCGAGACTAAAATAGAGAGGGGTAAAGTCAATTACGTTTGAGACTTTGACTTTGTGCTTGAGCTCTTGAGTAGAAAACAACAGGGAGAGCAGTGACATGGAGGATCTTGAAAAGTAAACTGTCAGCCGAGCCAGAAAAGAAAACTTGAATTTAGACTCAATGAAAGCCTGCTTGCCTGGTCCAGTCGTCGGAAGGGAGCCAGAGCCTTTCTGGGGCAGTTCAGGCCTGTGCTGGTCGTGCAGGTCCGCGTACAGAGATGACGCTGCGGCAGTCTGATGCTGATGCACATCCGTGCACTGGCAACACAACCACTTGTTGCACAGCGTGCACAAGCTCTGTGCAAGTGTCATCTCCGAGCACTCTGAGCAAATCTGATAAAGAGGGATTAAAAATTTTTTTTTAAAAAGAAACCCCTTCAGCTGATAGACCAAAACAAAGAGCTGAGATCTTATTGCATATTGTCACTATTCTAGATCCTCAACCAAATTTTTGGAACCTGAAACAAATGACCTAAATCCATACAACGGCATACTATAATAAAATATTGAACGGTGCTTGCTCGGAAACATTTTGTTTGTCTATAATTGCATTTTCTTTTTTGTTTCAACTCTTATTTACATGAAGAAAAGGATGTGTGAAACCAGGAAACAGAGAAGAATGGTGCTTCTAAATGTCTGCCTATGCTGTTATCAAGGGATTATTACAGCTATTGTTGTGCCTATTGTTCTCTTGTTAGCCATCCCTCTACCCCAGAGGGTCTAAACTATGGCCTGAGGGCCATTTGCGGCCCGCCGTCCAATTTTTAGCAGCCCTCGGCATATCGTAAAATTCATGTCATTTGCCTGCATTGCACAACTTACTTTCCACACAGGGTGGGAAGCAGGGAAAGAGAAGAAGGAAATCAAACTCATTTTCCACTTCCCTGTTTTCCACCAATAACACATTTTAAAAATTGTTACTTTGTTTTTTTTCGAACTTCGAATGCAGCAGTGTGAATCGCAATTGTTTGCTGCTCCACTTTCTGTTCCATGTCAAGGTCAGATTAGGACAGATTGCTCTCATCTTGGTTCTGAATGTGAAGCTGAAGTGATTGTGATGCTTCTTTGTGCAGGAGCGGGTCTGTTCGAGTGGGATACAAAGCCAATGGGCATCCCAAAATATTTTTTGTATAAATAAATAGAATGCATATGAACATAATATATAACTGCCAAGCATACGTCATAGTGGCCCTTGCATTCTTTCATTTTTCTGTATGTTACCCTTGAAAGAAAAAGTTTGTACACCACTGCTCCTCTCTCTCTCTCTCTCTCTCTCTCTCTCAAGCCCACAAAGAGGTTTCTTCCTTCGAGGGAGTTTTTCTTTGCCTCTGTCGCTGAGAGCTTGCTCATGTGGGGTTCGTTCATTTTCTTGAAAGAGGAGTTTGGTTCTTGACTCGCTCACTTTATGACATGCCTTGACATCACCTCGGCTATGAATCGGTGCTATTGAAATCAATCAATACAACATTTACGATAATAACTTGTTTGTTCCTGTTGTCATCTTGAAGGTTTAACTTCTGTGAAGCTCTCATAATGCAGAAAAGATTAAACGATGAGAATCGTTCACGACTCATGAGCACCGACCAGCATGAAAGATAATTTTGAAGAAAAGGAAAACATTTCTGCATGCATTTAGGAGTGCCAACAGAAACATAATGTCAAAACCCGCGCCAAAAAAAAAAAAAAAAAAGCCCTGCATATGCCACACCAAAGGAACAAAGTACACAGCAAAACAAATCATCAACGCAATCAACAATCTTACCTTCTCCATTTCTGTGGCTTGGCAGAGCGGCGTCACCTTCGCAAAGAGCAGCGTGTGTCGCCTGGCGCCTCTGCAGCGGAAACACTAAGAACACTTCTACCTGAGGCAGGAAGCGCTGTGCCCCGGCGGAGACCGCTTACATGACAGCCTCACGGCGCGCTCTCCCTCGTCACTTCATCCGAGTGAAGTTTCCTCCCCCCCATCGGCCCGGTGCGGCGGAGGAGAGAGAGAGCGGGTGTCACATTCAAATTCATCCCTTGCTTGCACCGCGCAAATTAGGAGAATCTCTTTTTTTTTTTTTTTAAATATGCCTGTGCATAATAATTGGGAATTAGTGAAATGAGATCATTATTTATTTATTTTTAATAGGGCAAAATATCCCCGGAAGCTCTTTTCATAGAATGGAGGAAACAGGAACAAGTGAAGGGGGAGGAGGAGGAACATTTGCTTGCCAGCAGGTTGGCAGGTCCACTAGAACGAAGAATGTTTAGGACAAGAGTGAGGCATGTGTGGCCTTCTTCTGCAGCCCTGCATCAGCATGTGGGCATGTGGGCCCACAGGAGCTAACGTGGCTCATCCAAAGCAGGTCAGCCTCTGATAAGCTCCAGATGGGACCGGGTTACACTCTTGCAACCCTTGCTAAAATTATGAAATCAATTAAGATTCTCTCAGACTTACTGAGATGAAGACCCAATTTAGACCGCGGCTGTACCAATTAATCGGTCGGTCATTTATGTCAGCCGACAGTAGGCCTTTTTTGTGAGTTTTGCCGATTAAACGCCATGTAATCTTACTGTCTCATGAAACGGGAAATACTGTTCGGTCGGTACGGGCATGAAGGAAAGGACAAACATGGCTGACACAATGTTTTTCTGTATGCATGACATCTTTCTCCATCCGCTCATATGCCCATTAACACGCAAAGCATACTTATGATGAGAATGTTCATATTCATGCTGTCAAAGATGACATGTGGGAAAGGTGTCTGTGGTTTTCAGTTTGAAATCATCACTTCATGACAAAAAAATAATGGAATAAGAGCAATGTGATTCGCCATTAGAATGCATTATGCATTGTTTCGCCAATAACTCCTCACTCCTCATGTTGCTTATGTGCTGCATACGTTTATGGCCAGAATGTAAATCTATATTGCGAAGTTCATGCTCTTTTATAGGTCAAACTTTAAAACCAAAAATGGCAAGATGTCATAAAAGCTGATGTGCAAGACAAAAATAAAATACATTTTTGAAAACAGCTTCCAGAATACATTTAGGGACACAGAACGCCATTTCTGATTAAAATTTGCTTTTGACCAGTGTAATACACCAGCGGAATTGTTTTCCCCGCCAAGTATCGGAATCAACATCGGCCTACAACTATCGGTCGGGAACTAATTTAGACACATTGCTTGAGTGCTGGAAAAGAGGAAAATAGTTGAAGCTCTCTGAAGGTGTTATGAGTCTGCCTGACAACAACCTCTGCAGCAGCCTGACCTACAAATGTGGCAAATTTCACATCCTTGGGTGCTTCAATGGGGAGTTCAGAGCAATCCCGTTCCCCGCGGTGTGCCCATGGACCTAATTTGAAAACACAATTAGTCGCTCGTTATTCGCTCGGCTTTTAATATGGGCACACTAGAACAAAAAGGGCACGGAGCTGTCTCCTGCTAGCTTCCACTGCACAAAGTTGGAATAACATGCCAAAGCTCTCACAATTTGTGTTTTGGGTGCCTTTTACGAAATATCCCTTTCACAAGATTAAAAACTTGCATTGCACCACTTCAGGCGATATTTTCAAAAGCAGTTTGACACACACATTTGAGGACATTGCAATAGATTGCTTGATTTGCAGCATTTAGTATTTTAACTATATTTAATTGATTTAATTCTGATTATGTTTGTATTGTTTTCTTTACTTTAAAATTGGATTAATATTTCTTTGTCATTCGTATCTCAAGGTTTGGTTATTTTGATAGGTATTTTCAAAAGCAGTTTGACACACACATTTGAGGACATTGCAATAGATTGCTTGATTTGCAGCATTTAGTATTTTAACTATATTTAATTGATTTAATTCTGATTATGTTTGTATTGTTTTCTTTACTCTAAAATTGGATTAATATTTCTTTGTCATTCGTATCTCAAGGTTTGGTTATTTTGATAGGATTCAGTTTTTTTTCTTGGATTAACTGTAAAATATATAACTGAAGAGGTATGACGGTATTCCATAAATAGATTGATTTGAATTATATTGATTTGTTACTTTGAATGTAATTTTACTTTTGGATTTATTCTTGCTTTTTGAATTAATTATTAAGTCACACTTTAAGTGTAGCAGTGAGAGAATACATTTTCCCCTCGTCTTATCGTCATGGCAATTTTCCACGTGAGCACTAAACAGTCTGGAGTCGAATGCAACAACAAGCCTGTCAATCAATGACAAACGAGTCCCCCCCCCCCCCTCCCCCTCCCACCGCATCCAGCGCAAGCAGCTTCAGCATCGGAGCACATTTTGGGAGATGACGCACCTATCTATCATGGCAGCGTGGCGCAGTAAAAAAAAAAAAACAAAGCACACCAGCACGCAAGACAACGCCACCCAAAGACACAAAGTTAATCACTAAATGTTGACAAAATAATATTCGGCTTAGTCCGAATGTGCTAGTTAAGGTGGAGCCTGAAGTAAACATCTTACCAGGTGTGCGTCAATTCCGTCTGCGCTGCTCCAAATCCGCCGACACTTTCTTCCTTCCTCCTCCCTGAGTGTCACAGCTTCAATGTCAGCCTCGCAAAAACGTGTTCTGTGTACGCTTCTTGGTAAACCGACTTGTTTGTTAGTTTGTGTTTTCGGACCTTGCTTCCAGGTAGCGTCTCCGAGTGTCGGTCACCGCCAGCGGATGTCGCTCTTTGGCCCGGCCAATTTTGGGAGCTTTAAATCTCGCTGTTTATCGCGGGACTATGGAGTTCTCGTGGATTACTTCTTACATCTTGCATAACAGTATTTTTTTTTTTTAAATAAAAATAAAATTGGGTCATCCCAAAACTGGAGGATAATATTTGGGAAACTGACAATTCTCAAAATGGTTTTGTTTTTAAGAAAAGCAGAAACAAAAAAAGAACGTTTTATATTTGTTATGTTTTCAAGAAAATAAATAGGTAATCAACCACAATAAAATGTAATTATGTAGCTGAACCATCAACAGAAAAGTTTTTTCTTCAATATTTTTAGCTTGCTGGCAGCACGGTGACAACTTGTTGGCATGTCCGTCTCACAGTGCAGAGGTTCAGGGTTCGATTCCAGCTATGGCCTTCCTGTTTGGAGATTGTATGTTCTCCCCGTGATTGCATGGATTTTCTCCGGGCACACTTTAAATTCTCCCTAGGTATGATTGTGAGCTTGAATGGTTGTGTGCCCTTCGGTCGTCTGGCAACTAGTTCTGGGTGTACACCACCTACTGCCCAAAGACAGCTGAGATAGGCTCCAGCACGCTTGTGACCCTCGTGAGGATGAACGGATTGGAAAATGGATGGATGGATTGGCTAACAAGTGAATCATATCAAAACTTTTACTGTACTGGGAATGGAAAAGAACATCCATCTATTTTCCGATCCGCCTATCTTCACAAGGGTCGTGGGGGATGCTGGAGCCTATCACAGCTGTCTTCAGGCAGTAGACGAGAGACACCCTGAACCGGTTGCCAGCCAATCGCAGGGCACACAGAGACGAACAACCATCCACGCTCACACTCACACCTAGGGACAATTTGGTGTTCAATCAGCCTGCCATACATGTTTTTGGAATGTGGGAGGAAACCGGAGTACCCGGAGAAAACCCACGCAGGCCCGGGGAAAACATGCAAACTCCACACAGGGAGGCCGGAGCTGAAATTGAAGCCGGTACCTCTGCACTCTGAGGTCGATGCGCGTACCACTGGTGCACCGGGCCGCCCTAGAAACGAACATGAACCAACATAATATAATTGACCATTTTGACCACTTTAACACTAACATCTTCATGATTAAAAGCATCACTCTTACCATGAGGTTAAGAATTTTTGCTTTATTTCACACTTTCTTTCTCTTTTTCTCCACTACACTGGGATAATTTTGCTTTATTTTCCTCCCAACCGCGCGAACAAGTTGATTTTGCAGGCATGTTTCGGACTCAAATCTGCACATGCATGTAAGATGGTATCAGCCCGATGTCAGCCCGAGTCAACGGCGAACTAATGAGAGCATGGCAGTGACAGCCAACAGTGATGAGACCAGACGTAATTAGGTTAACCTAGCTGCTGTTAGACTTACCGGGCCTTATGGGATCTCTGCAGTGGCCTCAGTGGATGCTGGGCGTAACCTGCTTCTTCTCTTTGGGGCACTCAAATGATTATTTAGAGGGGATAACTGAAGATAGAGATTAAGTTATAAGTATAACATGCGATTCGGAATTGTTTTCATCATTTTGTTTTTTTTTTTATTGAAAGATTGCAAAATGTGTTTACAGTTCACCGTCTTGATGCATTTTGATTCTGATGCTTCTGTCTTGAACTGATGCAGCATTGGAAGCATACAAACTGTACATTTTATGCCACTGTCGTGTCACATACACTCTTTACAAAAACACCAGTGGTTTCCGAGTTGCCCGACTTCTGTGTACAATCCTGCCATGGCTATAGTTCATGGCCAGCTCACTGTGACATCTGTACTGTACAAGTTTACACACAATAACGGGGATCACGATGCAAAGATGCAGGACGAAAGGCTTGAAATCGGCACGCGGCCATCTCAGTTTTTCTTGTGGAGAAACTTCATTTTGTTTCCTGGAAAAGTCCAAACAAATCAAGAGTAATTAATAATGATGTAAGACGAATTAAATCATCTCAACAGCCCACTTGAAAAATACGTGATTTGAAGTTGGATATTCTCCCATCCAATTTGTATCATTAGGGTCATGGGTGAGTTGGGGGCAATCCACAGGTGGCCCCCACAGTCAATTGCAGGACACATCTCGACAAACAACCACTCACATTCACAATCACACCTCGTGTACGAGCAGTTTGTTTTGAATTGACATACTATTGCATGTATTTGAGATGCACTCATTCTTTTAAAAAGGCCTTCAGAAACCTCACCGAGGCCTTTGAGGAACTTGTTGACACCACTCTGCTCCGTGTCCGGCAGCTCCTCCAGGTACTGATCCACCCTCTG
Organism: Hippocampus guttulatus; assembly: GCF_054856545.1. Taxonomy (NCBI): domain Eukaryota; kingdom Metazoa; phylum Chordata; class Actinopteri; order Syngnathiformes; family Syngnathidae; genus Hippocampus; species Hippocampus guttulatus. Next base: position 13,131,498 of record NC_141263.1, read on the forward strand.
CTCAAACAGACCTGTCACGGTATTGCCACTAGGGGTCAGTACGAGTGCAGCGGTAAGCATTGCAGCGGAAGCACAAAGGAGGTCAACACCAAGTGGGAACATGAATAGCAGTTTCACAATTCAGCACACTAGGAGGGACACTACAGAATCTTTTTATTTTCTTCCACTTACTACCTTCCACTACTGTAAGACATTTATGCCCACTAGTAGGACAACTTTGGCATACTAGTAGGAGAACAAGCCTCAGATACTCCTAGTGATGCAAAACTGCACATGTTGACTTTCTGTGTGTTACCTGTACTACTAGTGAAGAACTAGATATCTAGTTGGTACAATGTTGTCATTAGTAATACCAGTTATCAACTCATTGAATGACAAAGGCACAATAGTAGAATAACTAACTATGTCTGACGAGTCTTTTTTTTTTCCTCCACTCGAGCCACTTTTGGTTGGTTATCCTTGATATTGATTCAATACTAATGAGGATACTAGCACAGGAATCTCAAGCAATAAATGGTCAAACGGCTTTTCATATGTGACAAACAGAGAGTCTAGCGTACCTTTGGCGCGTGTCTTCCTCAACTCTCGATCTTGAATGAAGCCTGCGAACATCTGCGACTCCATAAAGACACCCAGGAAGCGGCGGATACTCTTGGAGGCCACCGATTTGCGGAAGGCTTCTCTCTGGAAAAGGCGCTCGCCGCGTTCGTTCTGTGTGATGAATAGAGAGTAGTGGCCGATGGTCTCCAGGAAGAAGCGAATGAAAGCCTCTGACACCAAACTGTTTAAAGAGCTGTACTCTGCAAACACACAAAAGGGGGAAATACCTTCGGATGGCAGGTTGACATGTGAAAGGAAAGAATGGGTCTTTTAGTCGCTCGAGAGCAGCCTCTCCTTAAGGAGAAACAGAAGTTTGGCTCAACCGGGCAATAAAATGCACCCACTGCTCTTGACAGCGCAATGCAGACTGAGGGACGCAGCTCGTAACCTCTCCGCCCACTGGGCCTGAAACTAATGAACAAGTGATCTCAATTAATGACCACTGCATGTTTGTCTTTATCCCACTATCTCATCATGCTCACAGAGGTGCACGGCCTCACGCATTTCTCCAGAGTCTACCCAAGGTGAACATTTCACAGTTTGCGACCTTTCAGAGACAGTTTACTGTTATGGTTACTGTTTTTTTTTTTTAATCGTCGCTGTTTCACTCAAAGTTATTGTTTGTAGTTTTAGGAAACGACCGAACTTGTTCTAGAGTTGTGAAATTGAATCTACTTTACATGAAATCCAGAGAGGTACCGGTAATCTTTTTTTTTTAAACAGTGAATATGACATTAGAAGCTAAAGAGGCTAAGCTAAGAACGAATGAAACACCCTGTCTAGAAACAAATATTTTCGGATTATTTTAGTTCGTAAAACCACTTAACGTTACATAAATGCTTGCGATAACAATGTTAGAAGTCTCCTGGATGATCTATTATTTATTAGGTTCTTAGAATTTATGCAAACACATAATCTGACTTCTACAGGTTATAGGTCATATAGGATGGATCGAGTTTTAAAATAATTTATCTTGGTCTCATCTTTTATTTTGAAAAAATATGACATTTGAACAAGGGTGTGTAGACGTTTTTTATCCACTGCATATTGTACAGAGTCATGAAATGCATTGTTTTTCAACCTTGTCATTTCTTGAGACAGTGAGTTTGGGGTTTTCGTTCGCTGTAAACTATAATTATTATAATTATATAAAAACAAATAACATCTCTGCACAGTGAATCTATAGAATAACGTTTTCCACAATATTAAAATATGTTGCTATGTGCATTTATACTATTTGATGTCATACGCGAAGCGTAATTTTTTAAACTACCGCACACATTTGCATACAGGAGCTGTTGTTCTCCCGAAGATGGAAAGCATCAGTCTCGCCACAGTGAAATAGTTTGTCACTTATTTACCTTCGTCCGACTCGCTGTCTGAGTCCTGACTGATGATGTCGTTCCTCTGCTCCAGCGCTTGTTCGAGAGCTGCTTGAAGTTTCCGCGGCAACAGTGAGGCCTCGTCATCCATCTTTAAACAAACGCATGAAAAGACAAACAGCACAATCGCCGGAGATCAACAACATTTTACGGGATGATTTTCAATATGTTTCACAGCCTTGTGAAAGGTCTTCTTCCACGCGTTAAAAGACAAACCTGTCTGATGAAACGGTCAGTTCCGAGGTCCACCATCAATGCCTGACGAGAAGAATTAGACAAGTCAGAAACCAAAAGTATCTCTTCAAAGTTGTTTGCACTCACCAAGGACAACCGAATGACATTGAATGCAAGAGTCGGATCAAAATATCTGCCTTTACAAACGTCAATTGGCAACATGGGGAGAAACGTGGATGTTGAGCAGATGTAGCTGACAGACAGACAAATCCACTATCAGAATATGGCAGCCAAGATTTTAATGCTCCCCACCTGCTTGTACGCTAGCGTATTTCAAATAATACATTGAGTAGAATATTTCACTTCCCTGCCCTGAGTTACTTAACTCTTACGCCGTGCTCATTTTCCATGGCTGTATATATAGAAGAGTCTATTTTCCCATGGGCATATAACGCTGTCATAATAATTGCCTCTATAAAATTATGGACTACATTGATGCTTTGAAATATGAGTGCATTTATATCTCAAATCATCTTTTATGATTGAAATGAATGGATATGCCATGAATCCACAATCCAGACTTACGGTACCTACAAAAAAAGCACCCAAAAATGCTGTCATGTGTGTTTCAATGAGAAAAAAAATAGCACTATATAATATATATCCATCCATCCATTTTCCGAACCGCTTGATCCTCACTAGGGTCGCGGGGGGTGCTGGAGCCTATCCCAGCTGTCTTCGGGCAGTAGGCGGGGGACACCCTGAATCGGTTGCCAGCCAATCGCAGGGCACACAGAGACGAACAAACATCCACGCTCACATTCACACCTAGGGACAATTTAGAGCGTTCAATCAGCCTGCCATGCATGTTTTTGGAATGTGGGAGGAAACCGGAGTACCCGGAGAAAACCCACGCAGGCCCGGGGAGAACATGCAAACTCCACACAGGGAGGCCGGAGCTGGAATTGAACCCGGTACCTCTGCACTGTGAAGTCGACGTGCTAACCACTGGACTACCGGGCCGCCCTATATAATATATATAAATTATATATTTTTAAAGCATACAGTAATTACAGTCATTGTCACAATGAATCACTTGAATGCTGCACCTTCTGGTGTGCTTGCCTTGGCTACTCAGGGACTTTATAAAACAAAAGGATAGACTGTTCATTGAGACATTATTTTGAATCTTGCTTGAGTTCGAGGCAGAACATGCCCAGCTGCAATATGATTGTCTGCTGGATGTAGTCCTGTCTGGATGCAGCAGTCAATCATATTGCAGGAGCAGTAGTCATGCCTAGAACTCAGTGGGATTCATAACATTGTAACACCTCCCTCAGCTTATCTGTACGGCACTAATACTGCTCGTGATACACTGAGGATGCAGGGTATAGCAATCTGAGTACTGTAACAATGTCTGTGTACATGTTGTTGCACCTTTTGTTTTCAATCACTCTTTAATGGGACAAAGTACCACAACGCAGATGCTAAATAGTATTAGCATTAAGCTTGTGGACTGATAGGCTAAGCTATGTGGATTTTCAAAAGTCCCCTTTGTCTAATTATCTTATAGGGTATTTTCTTTGCCGTCAAATGTCAAAACAAGTCGAATTTGATCCGACCCGTAAAAGTGTTTTACCATAAGTGAAACGAAAGCTGAGTGAGCAGGGGCCCAAAACGTTTTGGCTGGTGTTCCACTGCTTGAGACACAGTGCCAGCTGGACATCTCTCATACAGCTGCGTTATCTTTGTGAAATACTGCGTACAATGGGGATTTCAGGTCTAAAAGGGATTTTAATAACTCAGGAACACACAGGTGGCAATTTTATCACATCCAACAGTTGTATTTTAACAAATTCCACACGACCGAGGACACAATGCACTCTAAAAGGACTCAGGTAAAAAAAAAAAAAGGTTAAATTTGACCCAATTTCTGTTTAAAAAATGGACCGACCCACACTTGGGTCAATTTGAGTCCAAAAATTGGGGTATTCAGTTTTGACCGATGTTTTCGGGTTAAATGAATTAATATCTGTTAGTGTTAGGGAACCAACCATTTTAAATTCATATTTATTTTACATAAGTCAGTGATTAATCGGATATTTAAATTGTATTCTGACAAATACCAGGTATCCGCCTAAAAGAATTCACATCATTCAGCTCCTAATGTCTAAATTATGAAGCCGTTAAAAAGCAACGTCATGGGTTTCAAAAGATGAAAATGTGTAAAATATTTACCAAAACAGCAATAAATAAAAAATCCAAATAAAAAAAGTGTCGACTTGAACATGGTGCAGAGCGTGCAGACATAAACGAGAAGTCGATGGCTGTCATGACAGTCAGTCAGACTTGATTGGTTGATTTTTGACCCAACAAAACATCACAGGCATATAAACCAATAAATGTTTTATTTGAACCAACAATTTGGTTACTTTCATAAGAAATAACCCAGAATTTCAACCAACACAAACAATCCAAAAATTGAGTTATAAATAATAATAACAATAATAATAAAAAATAACCCAACTGTTTTTCACGTGTGAATTAACAGCATTTGAACTCAATGTTAAAGGAGATCTTGATAAAAACTTTTAATAAATGTAATAGTTTTCCTGTTTTGACCGATTAATCCGTGAAGGTTTAATGGCAGTCAAATGCTAACCTGTGACACACTCAAAAGAATCCTCCACAGTCGCTGAAAATCAAATTAAAAAGATATTGGAGTGGGGGTTTTTGGGGGTTAATATAGTACAATTACTGAGTCACTGACATTGAATGGCAATTTATTTTTGATGGGATTCAGGTCAAGGGATACAAATTGTTCCATGAAATTGGTAGAGAGATGAGGAAAAAACTTACTTCCTCTACAGGCAATTCTTTGAGCTTCGGCAAGGAGCTGGAAAGAAGCCCCACCAGGAAGGGAGTTGGACAGCAGACAATGTCCAACATGGACCCGGGCAGAACAGGAATGAAGGTGTGTTGCCAGGAGAAGGGGTAGAGCAGCGCGACGACGGCGTGCATGCAGCTGGACAGCGTACTGATGGTGGGAGACAAACACACAATTTCATCACTGCTTTGCAGAGGCCACGCCATAAAACAATTATGTATATGAGTATTTATATTTATGAGATTTAGTTCGACAACAGGGTAAAGAAAGTTGAGCTACTAATATGCCAAAGTCGTCAGATGTCATACAGTGAAACTCCTCTACAACGAAACCTAAATGGGCGAAAATACCCCCTATTGGGAAAAAAACGAAAAAAAACCCTGTTGCGTGATACGAAATCTTTTTCTCTGCTCTTGCCTCGCGAAGAGATTCACTACTGTATTAGAGTGTGAAAAAAAAAACAGACAGTCACCGCTGAATTTGTCGTACATTTAAATGAAGTACAGTTACTCAGAAGAGCTCAAACCTCTGACAAGGCTAAGGTTGCAAAATTCTGAATTTGCAAAGTTTACATGGGAATTACCAAGAATGCACAAATTGCACAATCGCAGCATAGTTGGTAACACGTGTCTTAATCGAACATTGAAAAGAAATGCTGATTAATCCTTTGCAAAGTTTGACACAAATTCAATTGAGTTTTTAGGCTCGGGATATGTGAAGCAGTTAAATCTACTGAAGGGGTGGAGGGTGCGGCAATATAGCATCCAGATAGATACATTTGAGCTTCATGTTATCAGTGACAAAGCAGAATTGTTTTTATTATTAGTGTGCTTTATTGTTGGAAAATGCATTTTATTGTATTTTTTTTAAATTAAAATATTTGCATGAGGGCAGCACGCTGGACGACTGGTTAGCACGTCTGCCTCACAGTGCAGAGATCGTGGGTATGATTCAGGCCCCAGCCTTGTGTACAGTTTGCATGTTCTCCCCGTGCCTGCGTGGGTTTTCTCTAGGTACCGGTACTCCGGTTTCCTCCCACGTTCCAAAAACATGCATGGTAGGTTAAATGAACCTCTATATTGTCCTTAGATATGATTGTGAGGATGAATGGTTGCTCATCTATGTGTGCCCTGCGATTGGCTGGCAACCAGTTCAGGGTTTTCCCCCACCTACTGCCTGAAGACAGCTGGGATAGGCTCCAGCGCACCCGCAAGCCTTGTGAGGATGAAGCGGTTTCAGATAATGGATGAATGGATGGGTAATTTACATGACAACTCAACTTTTGTTTTAGTTTTGCATTTGCATTTCCATTTAATTCAACATTTGATTTTTTTTTAATAATTCAAAATGCATTCTATATCTAACATTAAACATTACATAAACATTATATTTGCTACTCCTAATTTAAGAGCAATAGTGTTTCAACATTGAACAACATTTTTTCTAATACCTTTCTAATGCCATGTTTTCTGTTAGATTATTAGACTATGTGGCAAGCCAATTAAAAAAAAAAAAGTACATGTTGCCACACGGTCCACACGGTCCATTTAGTAACTGCTGTAATAAAGTGAAAGACATTTCGTGTGTGAACCCACGTCAAAGCGCACGGATACAGAGGAGTTAGTATGATGAATTATTGAGTCATGACCACTGAACATGCTGCAACAGTTAAATCGGAGCCCTGTTGACGCAAATAGCCCCAAAAATGCAGCAGTTCTGGTCCCCTTTGACAGCTGTGGTATAACATCCAGATCCCAAATAGCAGCCCGTCTTTCTCACGATCCGTCACTTGTTGACAGTGGCTGACCCTCCTCCTCCTCCCCATCCCCCCTCGTCCGCTACATACGGTCCAGTCTGTTTCACAAGAGAGTGAAAATAAACCGTGGATCCGATCACACACACACACACACACACACACACACACACACACACACACACACACACACACACACACACACACACACATAGCAGAGCACCAACAAATCAGTATGGATCAAGAACAAGACCCGGGATCAAACATGGTATGCAAACACACCCCACTTGAGATACACTTTTAATGAGAAATGTTTCTCTGTGCTCAGTGTCATCAAGAGTCAGCATAAACAAAAGTCGCTCTCTTCTATGTGACTTCACACACGCACACACACACAGCCCAGTGAGACATAATCATTCTGTACTGATAAACCATTATAGTCAGTTCCTATTCACGGCGGCGTTTTGGAGTCAAACGACCAGCACTAAAATATGATTTCTTGACACAGTAAAATGAAATTATATTGGCGAAAACCCATATCTCAGTATTTTCAGTATCTTCAGAATAAACAACAGGCAGCACTTGCAGTTTTATTTTGGCCTGTGGAAGGTTTGATAATACCAAACAGATCCCGTCCCAAGAGGCACTGACGGGGGCACATATCTTGGTTGGAGTAGCTGCGCCACAGGCTACACGCAGACACACATGGTGATACCAAAGTATCAATTGCAATGAACTCCCCCATAACACCACCACGCACACTGCTGGGAGAAGATGAACTTGCAGGGAAAACACTCGGCACTAGCAGTGGTTGCCACTCAAATCTACATAAAGAGCAGACCAACGCATACATAATTGTGTCGTAAAAACAACAACGTGACACTACACTTCCTGCAGCAAATTAAAAAAAGGCAGAATAGATGACACCCTGCAAACAATGTTTATAATTACCTATAGATATCCTCAAATGAGGGTAGTTCGAGCGTGGGGTTTTTTTTCTCCCCCTGTCCCTCCCTTGTTTCTGACTTTTGGGTTGAGTGAACGCTGGCGCGTTTTGGCTGCCGCTGCTCAACCCGTATTATTTTGTGTTTTTTGTTATTGTAAAGTGTCCTTGGGTGTCTTGAAAGGCGCTTATAAATAAAATCTATTATTATTATTATTATTATTATAGATGCCACAAGATGGCAACAAACACTACTTTTGTCTGACTTGAAACTCCTCAACTCACTTCAACATATTTCCTTCACACCAAGGTACCACAAGGTGGTGACAAAGCACTACTCTTGTTGAAATAAAGCTCCTAAGTACTGATCAACATAGTTCTTTAGCACCAAGATGCCACCAGAGAGGAGCAAAGCCCTTTCTATGTCAATGAAACTCCTCAATTGACTTCAACAAAGCTCCTTAGCAGCAAATTGCCACAAGAGGGCAGCAAAACACTACTTTTGAAACTCGCTTCAACATGTCATAAGACATTGCCTAAGTAATACTTTCATTTCTTTGACCTGAGCATAAAAAAGTCAAAACGGTGAGGGATAGGTTCCATAATGGTTGTTTTGTTACAGCGGCAGCTGTTGTGAACGCGCTATATAAATAAAGATGTATTGTCTTGCATTGTATAAAAACTATCCCCAAAAAGATGAATTCATGAAATGTCCCCCTCCAAATATGCAGAGCTTCAATTGAGTTTGTCATTCTTGCAATTAATTCCCTGTAAATTCAGGCTGCTCACGCTTGAGATTTGCAGCTAATTCTGGTTGCTAGTCCTGCCTCAGTATGCGGATAGTATATAATGCAGGAAACATGTGGTCAAAATACATTTTGAGGGATAAAATGAGGCAGACAAAATCCTGCATTCAATATGTTCCACAGAGTAAAACTGGCACAACTCCATAAACATCAAAACAAAGCAAAGTGGTACTGTCAGACTTAATTGGCCGAGTAGGAGTATCATTCCTGCACGTCTAAACTTTTAATGGAACTCTGGTTCGATTTCCTCTTTGGCCTGTTTGTTCAGATCAGCTGATCAAACCAAGCTCATTTACCGTAGGTTGTCTAAATGCAGTTCCAAACAAATAGCGGCACAGTTTATTGTGGTGACAAAGTCAGTTCGCCAGTTCGCTAATTAATCAATTGGGTTTGGCTCTAATTGGCATCATGGTGTAAGTATCTACAGGTTGCAAATAGTTGACACTATTTCCTTGTCAAACACGTTTAGCGTGTGGATGGTTAGCGAGACATTTATTTTGATTTATATGTCAGCTAATTTTAGAATTGGCTGACATATAGGAGGTCATGAAAAGAGAGCTACTAGTGTTTCTCTTTCTACCCATACAAATGAATAATTTAAATTAGAGTGGCACAATATATGAAAAAAATATCAGCATTGTGAGAATGGCACATTGCAGTCCAGAACGCAAAAGACATGCAAGAAATTAATATGGAAGTAGTGTATACTTGAATGTAACTTTGACTAATCAGGTGCAACATTAAATGCACATTGCCATTCAACAGAAAAGAGGAGAACAGTACCTAGGGGCATAACTAACACAAAATTACTGAATTAGATAAGAATACATTTATAATTTTCTGCATTAAAAAAAAAGTCAAAAGATGTTCTTTCTTTAGTTACACGTTAAATATCGCAATATCGCAATTCGTCTCTGTGTGCGCTGCGATTGGCTGGCAACCGGTTCAGGGTGAGGATAAAGCGATTCAGAAAATGGGTGGATGGATGGATGTATATATAGATATACAGTATACACACACACACACACACACACACACACCCACACACACACTAAATATCCACTGAAGGCTCAGGTCCAAAATTCAAATTCACCGCCCGCACCGCTGATGGGTGTGTATGTGTGTATGTGTGTGTGTGTGTGTGTGTTGTGTTGTGTGTGTGTATGTGTGTGCGTGTAATTAGGCTGACACATTTTTGCATCCGAGGGGCATTTATAGGATGAGAGGGGCTTTATTTTTCTATTTGTGTATACTGTAATTTGGTTCGCATTCCCTTAATTAACCTGACAACTGAGAGCGTTCGCTTCCATAAGTATACAGCATACAACTTGTATCCAACCTCTGCAAGTTGACTGAGTTTGGCGGGCCAAATGTGACTTTGCCGATGGATAGGAATGTAGGATAACAATGTCGTTGAAAGTGTGTGATATTCCAGTACAATAGTTCCGTGCACCCAGTATGGCTACAAAACAAAGAACTATTGTCCAACCACTTTTCCTCTCACTGTTTCCCTCTTTTTCTGGATGTCCATTTCTCGAGAAAGACGCATACATCATGGAAGAGCTATTCTGGGAATGAATAACGTCGCAAAACCCCAGAGGGAGAAGCCTTTTTATCGTGGCAGCCATTAATGCAGCATTGATGTCAGGGAATAAGAGCTCTGCACGTAAGCACGCTTACTAATCCAAACAGAGGCCCATTATTCAGCAATTCGACTGACTCTATCGTTAAGACATGTAGATTTCATAATTACACATAGCTTGTAATTGTATGATCCAGGTTCAGGTTGTGTGACTCATGATGTTATCTCCTCTGACGTTTGGTTTCATGGTTTTGTGTCAACATGCACACGTGGGCCGCCGGGCACGGACGGCATCAGAAGACAAATGGTGACGGTCGAGCAGCACACAGGAAGTGCATTCCGTCCCCTGCGCAGTCACTGCCCTCACTGATGTTTGTTTAAACTGGCCTCTTTTTGCATGGGGACTCACAACTCCTCCCTTGCCCCCGGCATTACAAAAACGCCTCACTAGCCTGTGACAAGTCGTCCCTCGAGACCCCTCATGACTTGTTGAGCTTGACTGAGAGAATATGACTGTCGTATTTATCTTTGCTCATCTATTTGACAATGTAACTCCTTCCGGGTTCATGGAGGATGACGTAAGACGTTACAAAGGGATTCGAATGGCATTTGTTTTCCGAGTTGCTGTATTGGTGTCACAATGACGCACATGTTTAACAGTCAAAATGCATTGTGTAATCAGCTCCTTTATCTGGATCTCCACCTCAATTTAACGGCTCTCTCCGGCCCCTGCACCACGCCTCAAAAACATTTTGTGGCAGTAAGTTATGGGTTTGTGTCACTGTGCTAAATTATTAGATGTCATACACGTGGCAACTTTGTGGTGAAAGGGAATTTTCATTTGTGAGTAACATATCGTCGGTCATATTGCATTATTGCCTTAGTCGTCTCTCATGATTTTTGGAAAACAAGTAAAAACACAATTTTAAAAAATGTTGATATTTCTTATTGGGTCTTATCCATTTCACTTACTTGTTCACCCAATGGCTTGACGTTTTTGTTGCAATATCGTTAAACAAAACAATGTGTGTTCTAAAAATTGTGTTGTTTCTTGTTTTCCAAAAACATTGAAAAATGACTTTGGCAATTAAGCTATGTGGCCAACAAGACGAAAACATTCAGTCTGAAAGACGAAAATCACTTGGAGAAACTGTACTAAAGATTTACAAGAAAGAATTTCCCATTTCTAGTTCCTAATATTTTGAAAATTATTCATATCCCCGATATGATCTTGATGATCCAGGTAACTTCTAGCATAATCTATAACAGCATTTTAATCAATCATACACATAGCACTTTGTGTAAGCCTCTATTGAGGATGGATTGTAATAATAAGATAACTTTTATTTGTCCCACAATGGGGAAATTTGCAGTCTACAGCAGCAAAATTGCGAGGGGGGGCCGACATAGTGTTTCATTGCACAAAATAAATGTTTCAGAAAAGAACTGTACACCGTTCAATATAAGTGCAATATAAAATATAGCATTAGCAATATATTTGTAGTAATTGTCATAATTGGACATGGAATAATTTCAACACTAAATAATTTAGAACAGTCAACTCAAAACACACAGCTTGGTGGTTGGTGTCATTAGTACCGTAAGTCACTTACAATTTCATATTAGATTTTTCATATTTTATTATTGCATTCATACCCAATAGTGAAAATGGTTTCAAAATATATGCTACCAATTATGTTTTTATCACATCACATGGGTGATGACAAAGCGTTCCACCTTTTATGCAAAGGTTTAAATCTCTGAAATTGCTTTAAGAGTTTTTGTGAACTACGACAGGGAGCCTCACCTGAGTTTATCGGCCACAAAGATGACCCTGCGCTCCAGCAGCAGTGACGCAAAGACCCGAATAACCTGGCGAACACCGAGGCAACCAAACAGGCTGTCAAAGTCCACGTGCTCCAGTCTAGAGTCGGTGGGCCGCCTCAGTTCGATGACCTGAACAACCACAGAGTTCACATCAAGTTTACAACAGAAGTGTGCAGAACAGTGTGCAGAATCAGGCAAGATCACACATGAGAAACTAAAAGAGGCTTTCACCACGTTTCCTTTCAAATGAGAAGTACTAAGAGCACTTAATGCAGACGATGAAAGTCCTGACACAAACGGACTCTGTTCTGACCTCATTTCCTGCACCAGGAAGAAAGGTCTTGACTTTGATGAGCTTTCCGGGTGCAGGAAAGGGCGACTCCATCAGGCTCCTCATGAAGGGATAGACCAGCGCTGCTGATACGCCTCGCCGCCGCTCGACCTCATCTAAGATCTAAACGACGGTGAGGAAAAGAGTGTGGTATAAATATGGACATTATGGATGGAGGTATCTTTGAATAACACAAAGCCTGCTGCAGTTTTAATGATAATGTTGCTGTCGCAACAAAATATGACTTGTTTTGTGTATACTGTATCAAAAACAATTCAAAATCAATTAATTAATTAAAAATAATCTACAGAGAAGGGCGGCCCGGTAGTCCAGTGGTTAGCACGTCGGCTTCACAGTGCAGAGGTACCGGGTTCGATTCCAGCTCCGGCCTCCCTGTGTGGAGTTTGCATGTTCTCCCCGGGCCTGCGTGGGTTTTCTCCGGGTGCTCCGGTTTCCTCCCACATTCCAAAAACATGCATGGCAGGCTGATTGGACGCACTAAAATTGTCCCTACGTGTGAGTGTGGGCGTGGATGGTTGTTCGTCTCTGTGTGCCCTGCGATTGGCTGGCAACTGATTCAGGGTGTCCCCCGCCTACTGCCCGGAGACGGCTGGGATAGGCTCCAGCACCCCCCGCGACCCTAGTGAGGATCAAGCGGTTCGGAAAATGGATGGATGGATGGATAATCTACAGAGAACAATAAGGTTGCTTCCTTAACATTTTGCTGCTAGAATTCAATTGCTTGCCCTCTGATAAAACAATACCTTTGCTTAAAATTAAATAACAGTTGCATATTTGTACATTTATACAATTAGGCCTATTAAAAACAAACTTAAGATAACGACACAATACAATGGCACCCACTAGATTTTTCAATCTAAAAAACTGCAGGTTTTTTTCATCCTAAAAACTGTATTTCTACTGTCCTATGTACAGTATATTGTTTGTATGTACAATATATTTATTGTTTGTTTGTATCTACGGATATAACATCCAAATGTCACAATACGATAATTATCACGATAATGTGGGGGGTTGGCGATGTTAAAAAGCTCACAATACTGTGTCAATATTCTCACTCCACAACATACTGTATTCATTTGGCAAATGACGCTTGTGTGAGTGGCTGTTTACTGAAATGCCTCTAAGGCTTTTACAAAGTAGTGCGGCTCACGTTGAACATGTTAAAAACCTTGCCACAATTAGTTTGAACAGTATTCAGACAGAGGGCAAAGCATGATCCAAAACTAAATTTGTGCGCTTAGCATAGCATGTGCCAAAGAGCTAGATAGCTTTTTTTTTTTTCTAGATGGCTAAACAGTGACCGGCTGTGACTGTAACGTGATGTGATTATTGTGGTAGATGGGTACGAAAAATGAATAAGGTCCAGGCGAGCGTGACAGTCCGTGATGGATCCGTCCGCTGGAGCAGTTATTTATGGAAACGGGAGGCACTGGTAATGTGAACGACACCAGAACCTTGAAAAACAACATTAAAATGCTCTTTACTTTGAAATTGTCAGTGTTGGGTGAGGGTTTGATTCCCCGATGAAACGATGGAATAAGCGATTCCAAAAAGATGACAGCCCTAACTGTTATTATCCAAATGTGTTAATTATTGGGGTTGTACTTTGCAAGAGCTGTGGGGAGCTACTGTATATTACAAAGAAGGAAATGAATACATTATAAGGCTAAATGAGAGGAATCAAAATTGAGCATTAATATTTCCGCAGCATTTGTATACCTCAAGAAGTGTCTGATTAAGTTTGCATCTGATTGTTTTTTTTTAAATATTTCTTTTTATCGTTTTGTTGTCATGCTTTGAGCTTTTTTTGGACTAAAGTGCAAACGCTAACTTGAGGAACTCAGAATCTAAAAAAAAAAAAAAAGCAATACAAATGTGAGGTTTCATGGACAGAAATAGAGTTGAAGGTCAAAATTCAGCTCAAACGCCACACTATCTGGGGTATATGTGCTCGAGTGTGTTTGCATGAACTCACTGTGGAGAACAAGTCAAAACAGCCTAGCCTGCTGATGACACAGTACACTTCTGGAAGGCGTGGTCCTTTTCCACTCGGCTGTAAGAGAAAGACCAAATTGAACAGCAGCGATGACAGACTTATCAGCTTTAAAGGACTGTAGTTTTACGAGTGCAAGAAGGAAAGGGTAGCAAAGGTTAAAAGGTGTGGAATTCACCTAAAAATAGAACCCCGACTGCTCATGTTGTTGAGAGATTGTCGCAGAAAAATCAAAACTATTTGAGGTGAGCCGCTTGCTAAACACAGGTGCTTTTTCTGCTCCCGCTGATGCTATCTACCTTCCCAACATTCACTCGCTCGCCGAGACACTAACACAAGGCCTCAAGAAACGCCAAACCTCTTGTCCATATTAGGTATACCATTTTCTCTTGTTTCTCCTCTGCCTTTCCTAATGGATGATTAAATCAACTGTGTGGAGCTTGATTCAAGTGCTCAGGAATGCTCGCTTGCTGCCAACTTGCTGGACGGACAGGAGGGAGGGAACAAAGCCACCGACGGAGAGGGGCTCACCTCTTCTTCTACCTTCATAAAAATATTTGATCAACATTCATGCGGGCTTCATCACAGGAGGCAAAGTACGAGTGGAGGCGTCCACTACATTGACCTTCCCGGTGACTCTTTGAAAATGTACGTTAACATTCGCAGAACGACCAAATGGCAAATTCCACATCATGAAGGTCACCACCCGCAAGTTATAAACTGGGCAGACAGCTCAATCAAAAAAGGTCAATTAAAAAAAAGTTGAAAACGCTCTGCGGCCTCATTATGAGAAAGAGATGTCCGTAATTACACAGTTAAGATCGTTTCCGTTGGTTTTGCCACCCACACTTACATACTTATAAATTTAAAGAGGCTTCACAAATGTGTCCTGAGCAAATACAATTGACAGCAAGTAAAAACTCCCCACGAGCGAAAAGAAGCCTTGAGGAGAAGTAGACAGGATCAGACGGCCATCTGGCTTGATCAGAGGTGAATGAGAGGCCAAATCCGGCGGCATCTTTGACGTTGCTATTTTTAGGACAAATACGGCGATTGCAAATTCACTATTTATCTTTGTTTCAGACATCTTGATGAAGAAGGGGACAGTGTGTCGTCCTAACCAAGCGAGGACTGATGTTTGGATTTGGTTATTTTGGTCAGATTGAATCAGAATTCCTTTCAGTAATTTCCTCCCTTGGGTACAAGAAAAACGATCCTTAAAAGTATGCAAAGCCATTCAAGTATTTATTGGATTTTCTTGATATCGATGTTAAGTTCCATATAAAAGTATGCTCTCTATCCTCATGAGTAAGAGGATTCAGTTCTTATTTTATTGCAGTTCTGCCTTCTTTCTGTGTAACATTTACGCACACAGGCAGGACATCTTTGGCATATTAGCAGGACAACTACTATTGCTATTGAGGCAAAACGGTGTATTTATTGACATCTACAGTGCTTCCTACTAAGAGTACGATTGACTCGCTTCACGGCTTTATGTGAAGCTGTCCGAGCATTTGTTTAACATCGGCCAAAAGTGGCACGAGTAGTGGAAAACACAAACACAAAAAATCCATCTCAGTCAGGCCCATGATTGAAAAGAGCACAAAAAGATTTGACCTCGGCTTAGGCGTCATAAAAAAATCACCAGTTTTCTTGCATGGAGGAAAAATTAAGAAACAATCGCTGAAAGAATACTGCTTTTAAAAATATGAAAGGAAAAGCCAGTGTCATGTTTCAAAAAACAGAGGGTGGTGGGCGAGAAGACTGACGTAGCACAGGGACAGTGCGAGTGATTGTGCGAGCGGGACGAGTGTTGAACCTTTCACAAGGAAAAGTATGGGTGGTGATACCCATTTCCCCCATGGGTGCGACACCCATGTAATGTCAATCAACAAGGGCACTCTAAAAGACAACATCTAACATTGTTCTTTGCTAATCTTACTCATAGTCAATCAAGGAAATGTGGTGAAATGCGCATTCAGAGTTCACAATAAATGAACCGTCTTTTATGTCTTGCCTTATTCAAGCTCATGCTACTTGGATGGTTCTGGTAACATTTTTCTCCTACTTTTGTGCAAATCAGCTGAATCGTTTTGTGCTACAGGATTCACACCAATGTACAAGTGTGCGTGTGTGTTTTTTTTTTTTAATTACACTGTGTTCATATACCTTCCTCCAAGCCCAGAAAATCAACTATGGCGTCATTGGAAAACCCTATCTCATGTGCAAATGAAAAGGTCTGTCAAAACAAACAAGGCTCAGCAGGGTGCACATGGAAGCACAGAGAGGGTGGGGAGGTGAACGGTAGCTGACCAGCAGGCGTCTGCAGTAGCCAAATCTCCTGCTGCCGTCTTCTCCGGTCAACATGAAGGAGAAGGTCTCACTGTAGCATAGAACAACAATTGACACAGCGTAAGCATGGCAAAGAAGATTAATATGAAAAGCAATCCATTGTATTCTGTAGAAAAGTGACAAACCGTAATACTAAAAACAACACACATTTTCTAGATTTTGTTTTTATCAGAATTGCAAGTAATATTTTCTTGAATTTCTTTTTTTTTTTGCACTAATTCCTAATCTGCTCTTGTTTGTCTCTAGTGCCTCAGATTTCCATCATCATCATCATCATCAGAATAATAATAGCATGTTTAGTAGTATTTATGAATTAAAAGTTGGGTTCGGCAACAGGTGGATTTTTTATCTGAAGTTTCATGTCTATAAATTGCAATGCATGGTAAAATTCTTTTTGCATATGCTTTTATGGGTCACACTAAAATGAAAATATATACATTTTTAAATCCGCATCAAATATGTTTAGGGACACAAAAATCCGTTGACCAGTCATGCAACTGCATTCAGATTATTGTCAGAAATACTTCTGGGGTCGTGTTGGGTTTTTCTAAAAGTCAAGGTATGAATATGCCTTACTATGAATGTATATTTAGTATATATATATTTTTTTGCTATTTTACATGCATGTGTTTATAAATCCACACTCAGCCATACCTGGAATACTCCGTCACGGGATTCCAGTCTTTTGCATCCGGGAAACAGAACTGAGGAATAGCTTTGAGCCTCTGTTCTGCTTCTCTCATCTGCTTGGTAAGCCTCTCGAGCTGCAGGAAAACAGAAGTCGTTCAAATAATTCTGTCCGCAGAGATGCCCGTTTGACATGATTGTTTAATCTAACACTTACACGTGAGCAGTGCCATTGTGACACAAAACAATCGCTAATACTTATTTGCCTCTGAAACGATTGGGCACACCACAGCTCTATTTGCTATTGGTACTACGGTATTTGTAGTACGTGGCCAGCTGTGTGGCAAGATGTTTCCTTATGGCTATTGTAACCAAAGATCAATCATTGCGTTATTGTAACTTTTGATTATAGGTGGCTAGAAAATTAAACCGGTTCCCGTTTACTTCCGCTTGTTTTCTGAATTCGCTCTCTGTTTGAAATGAATGGTGTTTTGTAATAATTGTAGTAATTGTGGAGTTTTTGACCACTAGTCTGTTATGTTACTGTGTTTATGTGGCTTTTTTCCACTTTCAACATCTACGAAGACAGCTATGGCCCGCCGCTGCACACCGTGCGACATGGCCGAAGGTGATTTAAGCAAACAATCGCGAAAAAAAATGAAGGTGATTGAGCACCGCACAGCTACAGACATGCAACCCTGCATCAGCTTTTTAGGCTTCACACATAATATTTTCTTCTACTATTTTTTATTCAACCACCAAGACATATTGAAGTTGTCAAGGAAGACAAAAATACAGGAGAGAGTTCACTGTTCGATGACCCCATTCACTAACTGCCACTGTACATTTTGGTAAGAAATTATAAATATAATTCGGTATTAGTGTAAAGTGCAATGTGCTCATGCTTTTTATTTGGGGTGGGGGTGGGGGGGGGGGGGTCAGGATAAGTGGTGTTGAATATGGATGGATGAATAGAATGTAACTGGTGTTTTGTGTTTTATGGTTGCAATTTGGTACTAAAACACTTGAGGCCTGATCCACACAGGGCTTGCACAAACAGATGGCTGATCTACGAACTGAGCGCGATCAGGACTGCGCCTGCAATATGTGCTTTATTGTAATGCAGTTCATCTTGTACGGTGTGGGAAGAGGATATGCACGTAGGTGAATTTAGAACACACAATGTGATCTAGTAGACGTTTGATGTATTTCATGAGCTGATTTAGCATCTTTAAATAAAGCATCTGAGAAGAGAGGGCAGCATAGCACAGGCAAAACAAATAAGAGGCAGCTGGGAGAATGTTTTGGCTTGTGTAAACATTTTTGAAATCCCAGAAACGAAAATTATTGCAACATGTCGTCTCCAGCAATGCAATTTTGGAGCTTCTGAATGACCTAACGGTCGACTTGGGGCCATTCACAGGAAAGAGCCATGCCATAAGGACAGAACTCCTCTTCACTCATTTTAAAATGGACACATTTCTGATGGGTCTTTCAGTGTCCCAGAGCAGAGCTTTGCCAGTTTCAGCACACGCAGGATGGGCGCATACTGTAAGAATCAATTGCCACCCACATGGGATGAGCAAAATAAAAAAACATGGTGTCTCTGTGGTGGCTGGCTTCCCCAAAATTATCAAGTGACAGATTTATTTTTTGTAACTCAGTAATATGTTTTTTTTGTATTCCACTAACCCTTTCAGTTCCATTCCTTCAAACTTCATTTTGCAATTGCAGTACTCTCCCACGGTGAAAACCATCAGCCGTACAAAACCCCTTTTACTACACCCCTTTTACACCCGTTGCCAAGAGCGTGTGCAATCTGTTCGAATGAGTGAACACGCAATTAAGCACCCACTATTTGGCTTTTAAATAAATCAGGCCTCAAGTGAGGCGCTGGGTTGGTTTTTTTGCCAGACCACACATGAGAAAAAAGAAATCACTTGAAATTCTTGTCAGGTGTAAAATATGTGAAAAGACCAGCAGCAGGTTACGATGACCAAGCACTCACCTTGGGGAACTGGTAGGTGACCTCCGGGGAGTAGGAGTTCTTGCTCTGCTTCTTTTTCAAAGACACAACAACAAAATACTCGAAGAGTTCTCTCTCCTGCCACTCGATTAGTTGCAGCTCCAGGGTGCGGTAGCTGGGGGCCCGTCGAAGGATGGACTGTAATTTCAACAACCTCTGGGTGTGAGCTGAGGGTGGGAATGAAAGAATAATCCATGAAAAGCAATCTTAGATCATTTATCAGCTAATTAACAGATGCAATCTTATGAGATCTGCAGCTTGAATTCACTTTTGCTGGTAAAACTGCTCTACTTTCACAGAAGTGTCGCACCTCAGCCCTGGAAAAACCGGCGATGTGGTCACTCACCTTTGAACCTGTCATCAGAGTCGCTCTCACTTTCGCTGTTGTCATCTGAAGGGCAAACAGGAGACAGACAAGAAGCTTTTCTTCAGTTCAAGGGCAATTTCACACACATGTGTTGAGGCATTGGGAAAGATGGCACAGGATCTATTTATGGCAGTTTGGATGCTAACATCCCTGCTTTAAAAAAAAATGCAAAGCATACCTCTCAAAGATGAGGTGTCAAGATTGGTCATGGACAGCTTTTTAAGTCTCTTCTTCCCACGTTTACTGCAATAGATGGAATTGATTCTCTGGACCAACTGTAAACAGATCACAATGTGGTTTGATCTTAACAAATACAAAAAGCAGTCGTGCGCGTCTACTCACAAGTAATGGTTAATAAACGTAGCAGTACTACTGAACAGAATACTGGAGATATAATTGACTGCAAGCAAAGTTTTACTGTGGGACAGGAGGCCTCCTTTCGGAGACCATAAAATAGCCTACCTTGTCCCCCACGGTTAGTGTTGCGCACCAGTACAATGCTGCCCGTATTACAGTTTCAACATTGAATGTTTTTTAATATCAGCTTTTGTCAATAAAAATGTTGGCTCTATTTTCAGAATTTTTCAGCTATTCCAAGGCCCGCCGCACACCAAGTGGAACCCGAAGTAAGTGGTCCGTCGCGGAAAAATTACAGCCGGTGACTTCTCGGAATGCATGGATAATGTTAATCCTGCAAGAATGACGCCATATTGTTGTTTTTAGCCAATACTATAATAAATCTACTGAGTGAGATTCCACTTTTGATGTGAAAGATGCAGCGCGGAATGGTCTTGTAATGGCACAAAATCCACTTTGGAGAAGAAGTGGTTCGGGAAGTGCAGCGGACATGGTGCTCATTCGTAAGCCAAACACTTATGGACAAGGCTGGAATAATTAATACAGTTTGTCCTCCTAACTTCAGCACCTTTTTGCTGTTTTTGGTCAACCCCTTAGAATGTTTTACAATGCATTATGGTATTGTTTTTTTTTGGATTGTTTTTTGTGTGTCCTCCTTGTTGTCCAGTGTTTGTCTATTGTCCAGCAGTAATTTGCACACGTAACGTCTTGTTGGACCCAATATGGACGAACCCGTGTGTTGAAATCGTTGCCATAAAAGTGAAATAGTGCAATATGAGGTGTATTTTTCAGTTCTTAGGTATTTTCCAAGCTAAACTAATGAATACCATTCAAGGCGTACATCATATCTAAAATTAATGATGCCTTCCTTGAACTAACTCGCTCCGACAGTAAAACTGTGATTCCTGATATTTTTGCAACATAGCGCAATTGGGGCAAATACTCAAGGACTCGATGGAACAATTGATAGAAGAATCTATTCTGCAAAGATTATTTCCTGACAGACCTACACTGTAGTATACAGGCTTTGCAAAGGCAGGTGGCCAGCTAAATCTGACTTGATACGCTCACATGATACGACATTTCTGATTGGCTGTTGCATCTGCGATGTTGTGACGCAAATTTACCAGCAATTCAAATTTTAAATCTCAGTAAGGTCAGTGGCCGACAGTTGTGAAAACTATTTGCTGAACCCTACATAATGCGCAGCAACAGTTCAGTCGGTTTCGGCCCCGTCCATCCGTCTCTCGTCAAGGTAACAAAACATCAATCTTTTTTCCCTTAACACGTACCTGACGTTTAGACGCTAGGCAGGTCACAGTTTTATATGAATGTATTGAAAATGTTCTTTTTCTCATTCTGCTGCGCCTGACATTGAAGTCAGCTGGCACTCCTCACGGGAGGCGTGCCTCACGCTTTGGAAACCACTGCTCTAAACCAAAGCATTATAAGAATCCTGGAGGCCTCGGAGGGAACACAAGTAGGGCTCTGCGAGGGCTAAGTGGAGGTGTTTGTGTTGGATCCAGCTATGTGTACCTTGGGAATCCGCCAATGCCTGTGTGAGGCCAGGTTATCGCTGGTGCCACAAAGGCTATCATCCAGCAGGCCACAAGAGGAAGCTGATACACCCCTCTGCGGGAGGAGCAACGTTTCATCATGACTGTGGCGTTTGGACAACTGTGATACCCGGTGACTCTTCCGGTCGATGGTGCTCAGGAGGCGAAGGGACTGACTGCTGGGTTTAGATGGCAACTAATGAGAGAAAGTAGAAAAAGAAAAGGTTAATACCAAATACATCAACCACAATCTATAACCAATATATTTTGCAATTGAAATGAATGGAAACCCCATCTGTCTGTTCCAGTGTACCCCCCAAAAACAACTACAGTTTTTGAAATGTGTTTTTAAAATAGCACTGTATAATATTGTACAAACATGGAGTAATAACATAATTAAAAATTTATGTCGGAATGTAATGGGCATCATGACTGAATGCTTCCATTCAATTCATGGTGCTGCTCCATCTGGTGTTCCACCGGGCCACCGGGATGCAGCATAATAGTAATACAGACAAAATACGAGTCAGATTCACCACTATTGTCAGGAGCTGCAACATTCGTGTTTTTTTTTTTAAACATACGATAAATAATTAATGCTGTGAGTATTGTGATAATGTCTGTCTACATGTGTTGCACCACCGGGCCACCAGGATGCAGCATAATAGTAATACAGTACAGACAAAATACGAATCAGATTCACCACTACTCTCAGGAGCTGCAACATTTGTGTTTTTTTTTTAAACATACGATAAATAATTAATGCCTGTGAGTTGCACCACAGTTTGTGTTGCTCAAATACAAAAGGGTTATAACACCGCAACTAGTGATGCTTTTCATTAGCCCGTCCATGCTGTGCGAGCATAAAAAAGCAGGGGCATTCTTAAGGCAAAGTAGTTTGGGGGTGTTGAATACAAAACACTTAAGTTGCTTTTTTTTGTGTGTTTAGTTTGACAATAACTCTCGTTTGTGAGTGGCAGTTAACAGCTTGAAGCCTCTCTTTAGAATAATTGTTGAATAGACTACCAAACTGCTGCTTAATGTGAAGCAAGTTGAGATGAGTTCACTGCCACCATACAGCACTGGTATTCAAAGTCATGTCAAAGCACAAAAATCGGCCAAATGACAGCTCCTAAGTCGAGTCACTCTGTCTTAAAATCGCATGTAATCTGAAGAGTGTCAACTCCATAAAGCCTTTGGTTTACCTGAGGTGGAGAGTTTTGCATCCGGTCCATAGCAGTCCATGATCTGCTGCTCTCCAAATGACAAGTTTTGCGACTCACGCTCCTCCGCTTCAAGTCAACATCCTCGTATGGGTTCTCCTTCTCTGTGGACATGATGTTAGATTCAGTATATCTTAAATTACAAAAAAATTACAATGGGATGAAGTCCATAAAACAGCACAGACTGTGTGGTCAAAAGGGGCAGCTGGGTGTCCGGAACTTCAGATCTTACTCAAGTTTGTGTGTAAGGCAAGGAGTCAAGGAAGGTAAGTCAAAGGTCATTCCCAGCTGGAGTTTGTTTCTTCAAAACAGTTGTTGTTGGCATTGGGCCCCACAGAACCCAGTGAGCCGAACCGAAGCTGATGAGTCACTGTCCAGGCATGCAAACCGTCTGCTCCAGTGAGGAAGAGGAGGCTCATCTTCGTAAAGATTTCTTTGTGTGATAAAACCTTTGTGATAAGTAATTTCCGTTCCTGTGAGATTGTAAATCAGATCAGGTCCAGCAATCAGAATATTAAAAAAATTTAAACGAGCTTCTATCCCATACAATGTTGCTATTGTAGCCAAACGAAGGGCTGTACCACTGATGTAAACAAGGACAATTGCAATTTTCATTTCACCTCACAGCATTGTTAGGATTGTAACGTTCATATCTGGCTCTCTAAAAGTCATTGTTTATCTTACCGATCCGCAACTTTTATTGTTTGGATTAATTCTCAATGCTCTCAATGTGCTGATTTTGGCTTTGGCTAGGCAGCTCTTTTCAGACGAAAACATCGACAACGCGGTGTTTACCTTCCGATGCCAATCTGGTAACAAGAAACAGTTGGCGGCGAGATCTTTCTCGTAAGGTTGATGTCAAAATTGGAGCTGAAATTGCATGTATATCAACTATCAGCAAGTCAGAAGAGACAAATCTAGCTATCCATCCACCCATTCATCTATCGACAGTAAATCTACAGTATCTATCTTTGGCTACTTGCACTCCGCAATCACAATAAATTGGTGCTTCAAATGATAACAGTGGAGTGTGGATTTTGCCTGTGCCTTTCAAAAAGAATCGACACAGCCAATGGAGGTTTGCTCCATCAACGAGTTGTATGTTGACAATTCCTTTCAACACAAAGGGCCTTGAACAAATGAGTCTTAGGTGTTGAATCCATGCCCTGGTCACGGCTTGCTACATTACACCACTGTTAAGCCTCTGATATTACGGTGTATCAGAACCTCACAAATTCGCAGGTTGACGTCAACACTCATCGATTCCCAAGCCGTGAAAAAAAGCAGGGAAAATGCCAGCTTCCGTCTGTATAACCTCAAGTGACCATAAAGTAGAGGGCACTTTTTGGGACTAACATGTCAAACATGACACTGTACTAAAAGTTCATGTGTGCTCATGCACTTTCTTACTTAGGTCTCAGCAAGTAAATTATAGTAGAAATGGAAAGAATATGCACATTATAGAGAAATGCAGCCTGACTGAGGGCCAACTTAAATAAAGGGAACATTTGTTATGAGTCCAGGTCAACTCAGATAGCTACACTGAGAAAAGGCTTTTGGCAGCCTCTGACAACTGTGAGAAAGTCAGGGAGTCAAATCAACGAATGGGACTTAATAATCATTCGCCTGACCTGCAAAGACGACAATGGCTTGCTCTAAGTTGCGTGTGACATTTTTCTTGGCCCACATGGAAATCCCATCTTTTCTAGATACAATTTGGGATGCTTCAACATATCGTGATATGTATGTGATATGAATGATTTTCAATACAACGTCACCCATCAACACATCAGCAGCTATTGTTTTTTTTTTTTTTGTGCATGTACGTCAGTTCAGAGTCAGAGAAAGCATTCGCATTACATCAAAGGCAAAGCGGTCGATACACTGCAAGCATCGAACCTTGCAATGTATGTATAATAGCATGAGTGTATGTGGAGTGTGTATTCCATGAACCTGACGCCCGAACTTTGTTTTGTTATTTTAAGGTTAATTTTTAAACTTTAAGGGGTAGGGCAGAGACAAGAAAAATTCCTTTCCTGAGTGACATTGTGCGTTTCATTAGAGTTGAGCAGAATGAGAAAGACTTGCATGGATGGCCCCATGCTGTGCAGCAAGTCCATTTCAATGAAGCAGCGCTGTAATAGGAGCCTGCTGGGAAAATTACACGTCTCTGAAGCAGCTAATGTACTGCAGGGTACTATTTACTCCTCTCTTTCACGGCATAATGCAGAGGGTGGATACACCTCGACTCCACTCTGTGATTGAACATCTCTGTGTACACAATGAAATCTCCAGGCCAAGGTGAGGCACTGAACAAACTATGTCTGTATCCGCTTGCACTATGAAATGGACACACACACTACAGTATAGAACCCTGATTGTGCATGACAAAAAAAGTACATTTGGAAGTAGTATGCACACAATTTAGTTTATCTTTCCTGAAGTCATTCCGCCTCCAATCTCATAAGACAAACCACATTGAGCAATAGACAAGTTTTCGACAAGGTTACAAGCTAAATAATGCTAATGCAACCCGATACTATGTATGCAAAAACCTTTGGCCAGATGTCTTTACATGAGTCTAAGCAGGAAACTATGTCAATGACGGTTACACATTAGACAAATGTCACCAAAATCAACAACACAGACGGCTGAATCATAGCATCAGTGTTTTAAAGAGTATGATTCATCCTCTGCTTCAACGATTCCCTCATTGACACATCATTAATACGTTACACTTGTCTGGACCCTTTATCTCAGTGATGCAACACAGCCACAGTAGAAACACAACTGACTTCAATTCTAATTAAAAGTAAGCAAAGACCAGCAGTTGTCCGGTGCGATTGTAATAAGCAACCGACTAGCTATGCCTACGCCCAGAAAAGGCATTGCTGTCCCTTCGGCTAGTCTGCTGGATCGAGGCACTCTAATGCTGTGAGTGAGGCGGAAGTAGAAGTAAGGCACAACATTTTAAAAAGCCTCATTTGACAGCCGGGCGTGTGGACCAGAACTTTGGGCTGGTGGGGCCACTTAAGAGTGCCGGCTGCCATTGCCGGCTGCAAGTGCGCGCACGCCACAAAGAGAAAGGCAGAATTGGGAAGATGGTGTGAAATTTAAGTCTGTGTTATAGAGATAGTATTTGACTGACAATTTGACAGTTGAGCAGGGTGTGATTGCAATGTATGCCTATAGCGTTCGAGAGGGCAGAAAATGACTATTTTTCATTTTATGTACAGTATGTGGGTAACCTCTACGTAACCTGGCAAACAATGAGACCTTTGCTGGTATTTCATTCTTCTGCTCTCGGGAAGACAACAACACATCCTCAGTCTCAGTGAACTGATAATGAACACAGGACGGGCCAGTCATTCGAAAACAACTGGAATAAATAATATGATCACGCGACACAACTTGCATGTCAAAACATGCCCCAATATTTGGATTTTATTAAGAATTTATCATTCAGGCATTTTTCTCACATTACAGTTTGAGACATAGTATCTATGCTATTCCAAGCCAAGCTTTACTCACACCGCCACTCACTTCCAGCACATTAAGTATGCCCATGGGAGCTGACAATGGGAATGGGCAGAAGGCCTGGGGGCATTTGCTTGTGGAAAGGAATTTGGCTTCAACGTGTCCAGCATTTCATGTACAGATGATCTCACAAGTAATGACTCAGTGCAATTTACAGTAAAATACTCAACATCCATGTCCTATCACCTTCAACTTTATTTCTGTTTTCATGGGCCAAAGGAAAATCAAGATTATTGATTACAAAGTGTTATTCAGCTGTAGACTTGGTTTTCAAATGTAAACTGTTAAAAAAAAAGAAGAAAAAAAAGGCAAACGTTCTGTCCAGGAGCCAAAAATGTGTTAACTGTTTATCTCACAAGGTCTCAGAAGGCTTCACAGATCACTTCCAGGCTGACACAGTTGCAATGTACATCACGCCTCTACACAGGACAGATGCAAGAGCAGTGACAAACCTGACAAGGGTTAGCACATTAACGTTCATCTTCCACGTGTGCCTCATCCACACCCTGCAATCAACTCTGGCTTTGTTCAGTTTTCAACACAATATGCAACGACTGTCAGTTTAAAAACAGGTATCATTTACTTTCCATACTTTTCATCCAAAAGTGTCGTAAGTAGGAAATGGAAGCTTTCCCTCCTTCAAGTATGCTTACCTATTATGTCCTCATACGCATTCTCCTCTAAAGTGCTTTTGGAACTGGGTTGACTCTGCCTCTCTGTGGTTAACGTGCCATTCTCTGCGGGTGAAGAGGGGTGTGACGACAGCGGGCTCGTTCTCGTAGCATCCGCCGATTCACAGGGCTCTCTAAAGGATAAGAAATTTAAAAAATTAGGCCGACTGGAGTACAGATACATGCAAATAGAAAAAGTTAATAAAGTCATCTCAGCAGAAGGCATCCAAAGGCTCAATTTTTAATAGTGACAAACTCAGCAAATTCCTCAAAAAGCCCGAATCAGCAAATGCTAACAGAAATATGAAAAAAAAAAAAGTTGCCAGACGAAATCCCTAAGTAGTGTCATGGGGATGTTTGCTTGTTTTTCTGAGTATTTGTTGCACATTGGTGCGCACATACGCCATGGGATATGTTTTTGGTGCATGAGTGCTTGGATCTATATTATGGCACTGCTGAAAGCTCGTGCCTTTTAAGTTTGGTCTGAAATTGCTGAAACCACAGGAATGTTAAACACAGTCCAAAGGATGAATGATATTTCACATTAGGGGCACTGTGGAAATGCCCCACCCTCTCAACATATTGGATTCGATCTTGAGAGGTGAAGTTAAAAATAAAGGAAAGTTGCAAAAGTCCAGTCTTGGATTTCATAGGTACTGGACTTACTGGGTAAGCTGTGCTGCTTGTTTCGATTAAGCTGAAAAATGTCTGCAATTTCAATGCAGTTCAAGTGAGAATAAGTGCAATTTGTAAATAGTAGTGAAAGAGCCATGTAAATATGCAAATTGCAAATGAAACCACCAGTATTAAAGATAAGATCTAAACAGCTGAAAGATACTGGTTGCGTGGCAGAGTATTTGCATAAAATTCTCGTAATCTGAAAATGTCTTCAAAATTTGACATGCCACAGAGAAGAGTGCTAACAACCTTGTCAAATGTGGATAATTAAAAAAAATCTGAAATAAATAAAATCCTTCAAAACTGTTTAAAGATCACACGTTTTTTTTCCCTCCGCGCTCGGATGATGTGGGCGTCTGAAACTACGCCCCATTCAACTGTCAATCAAATAAATTTTGTATGACCTGAAAAAAAAAGATGCTACTTCATCTCACAGCTTTCTTACACCTATACATAACTACATGTGAAGTCTCTAATGACTGGAATAGGTGTCGGTATCATTAGCTAGCCAGCTAACTGCACATTGAAATTGCATGAATCACTTGTTTCAGCCATGTCCAAAATGGTGAAAATGCTGTAACTTAATGCTACATTTGTATTTAGAAACATATCTACGAATGTTGTTTATAGGGTTGTTTAAAAAAAAAAAAAAGTACATGATTGAGTAGGAAAGGAACTGCTCAAAGATCCTCATCTCACCTGTCTTGTGATGGGCTGGAGTTGCTGCCCACCAACTTCCCTGGCCGTGTGGTGCTAGGTGCAGGGGTCGAGGGCAGGGGAGGGGGAGACTCACAGTCTGGAGGTAGTCCATTCACTGGCAATGTGCCCTTCTGCTCACGTTTGGCCTCGTACTCAAAAGTTCGCTTGGGTTTAGGTAGAGGGTTGATGGGAGATCCACCAGATGTCTGTTTGCTCGCTGGTTCCGGGCTCATAGACCTGACTGAAGTCACACTGAGCCTCTGCCTGTTTTTTGCGAACTTATCAGGCACCAAAAGAGAATCTGGTTCCGTGGTTATCGAGCAAATACTACTGCGCTTGCTGGCGCATGTGCTGTCAAAGTCTTCGCCAATCACAAAAGATTTTTGTCTTGTCTTGTCTGAAGCATAGCAATTACTCAGATAACGTGGAGGGGGTGGGCTAGGATTCTCCTTCAGGGCTTGTTCTATCTTTTGTATCCTGTTGAGGACGGCCGAGGTCTCCTTACGAGCAGACAGGGAGCGAACAAATGCCCCAGATGACTCAGTCTTACTTATCCGTTTCTGGAAGCGACCTAAGCCGTCTTTGTCGGAAGCTCCTTCCTCTTCCTCCGTCTCTGTGTAGGAGCATTCTGAGAACGCTGTGCTCATCCTGCGAATCCCCTTAAAGTCAAATGCCTTCTCGCTACAGGGAGAAGAGAGCAAACTCGGGCAGCCTTCACTGCCTCCAATGCGCTCTCGTCCTGGCCTTTTATCCAGACACAAGCTCATCCTAGGCAAAGAGACTCTCCTGCACTCCCATTCTGAGATCTTTTTGCGCACTGTGGTGGGGAGAACACCCGTTACTGGCCTGTTAATAGAAAGTGTGCGCTTGTGACCTTGGGTAGTAAGAGATCCAAGTGAGAGTGTACTCCAACTCAGGGGTCGACCATTAAGTCCCTTTGATGGAGGAGCACCCCCTTGGTTCTCTTTTTGCTCCTGGTCGTCTTGACTTTCGGGATATTCTTTAGCCTGAGGCTTATAGATGGAGAGACGGTTGTCTAGGCAGCTGATGCTCTTAGACTTTGTGAGGGGCGGTCCACTGTCAAAGCTTGTGGTCTTGCTGTTCCAGCCAGCACGCACCAAAAAACGTCCGTCTGTCCTGAGGTACTTGCTCTGTTTCTGATAGTTCTTCCCGTCACCAAGGAGAGGTGGCTCGCTCGGACCCTCGTCACCGGACAGAGCAGGGCAAGGAGATGCAGACTGGCACCTAAAAAGAGATCATGAATAAGCAATTAGGGGATTCAAATATTTATTCACGACAACACTCAGTAGAGTGCCAACCATTTGCCATTTGCTAGGCAAGATAGACTCTTCTTTCCTTCTACTTCAGGAAACAGTTAACAACACAGAAAATGTTTTTGAGACGAGAGTGCTTTTGAGTTTTCATTTCCTTCGAGGGTGAATATCACAAAAAAACTTGCTTGATTGTATGAAAATAATCGTCTCTGAAATGCCTTCCCATCTATCGAGTGCCAATATACAAACAACATCAATGTTTTCTGAGTTGCCGATGTCTGAAAATGTGCCTGTGAGCGAGCTATTATGAATTTCGCCAGAGTGCGACGCAGTGTGGGTAATTTAATACCGTTCTCCAACACCAAGGTCCGTACCTCTGACTTGGCATCTCGGCTGTGCAATGATCCACCACATTCAAGTGACAGATGGAAAGACTGAAACACTATGTGAAGTGGTTGACAACTACCAAACAACTGAGAGAAAAAGCCATTCCCTGCCATCTTTGCACAAGATGTGTCACAATCCACGGACAGAATACTTGGGGGGGCTGCATTTGAAGGCCAATGATGTCATACTGGCATATGAAGGCTGGCCCATATCAAAGTTTCCCCAAATTCAGCCCACAAATGTGGCTTCTACTTTTTTATTTGTATTTTTGGTAGGTTGCATAACATCCCTCAAGCTATACCCTCCTGTTTGAACAAAAGTTGACACAGCTTTCAGAGGTGCGTAGGCCAGGTCCCCCAAAGGATGTTGCCCATGATTTGGGTCTTGGAAAGTGACCTAGAAAACTCCATCTGTTGTCTTCATCCGCAACTAAATTGAATCACTTTCAACTCAGCCCACACGCACGTCCCCAAAAAGTTTTGGAAATTAGTTTTGAAGTTTAGTTATGTTGATAACGACAGTCCATACAAATGCGAGGAGATAATCAACAACACATGTGAAAGGAGTCTGGCATTTTCAATTCATTTCCAAAATTGTTAGCCAATTTTTTTGAATATTCACCGCAAACGATTGAGTATTCTCGCAGCAGGATTGATGAAATTCCAGCCAAAATGAATCACCTCTGCATCACAATGCAAGCATAGGTCTATCCGGATCTCAATATCTCAGCAAACAGTAAACTATGTCAAGATTAATCAAATGCATTTTGTGTTTTACCTGTAAGTGTCTTCTGAATCCTTTCCTGTCCAATGCGGAGCGATCCTTGCTGTTAAGTGATACTAGATGCTTATCCCAATGCTGCCTGAACCTGTCAGTTTCTCACAATGTTTCTTCAGTGAGGCAAACTTTCCCTGTAGACGTCGGTCTTACCTCACACGCCGTACGACTCATAAATGTTATCATGACTTGGAAGCTGGGTTTGTATTGCAAAAGTGAAGCATTACGAGATCTGATGTCACAGCTTTAGTTCGAATAACAAGCAACGTGGGAGGAGGAAGCTTTTAGTTGTGGCAATGCGATCCAACAATGCAGGTTGGGACAAATCTCTCCTCACACCTGTCTGCCCTTCCCTGGTTTCGATCCTCATGCTGCGGGGTGGAAGACTTTCAGAACGTATTGTAACCTGCTTGCTGCTAGCATGAAGTCAACTTAATGTATATTTCTTTAAACAATGAATTTCTAAAAATGTCTTGTCAGACCAAATCAAATGTAAAGTAATCTATAAATTGGCTTCCGCTTGATGTTATATTCTCATGAGAATGCAAATTCCGTAAAACAATTTTGCTTGATGAAGATTGATAGCAATCAGATCCAAAAGAAGACATGTTGCATTCGAGTCAAAGGGAGGATAAAAGAAGGTATTCTGAAGTAAATTGGACTTGGTCCTTGGAATCGTTCCAAACTAAATGAGCAAATCACATGAATACCATGGGAAGCAACGGAGAACTTGAAGCTAAATATTAATGGGGGATGTTTAAGATGTAACCGGACACAAAGACTCACTGACTTTTCAAACGTTGATTATTCACTTATTCACCACTAAAGTTTAGACTCTGGGATTTTTACTTTAGGGGGCCGGCCGGGGGGGTTGCATCCATAACTCAATCTATTGCAGTTTCATTCCAACTATTTTGCAGGTTTTCCTGCTATTTTTCTTAACGTCATCCCCGTCTGGTTCTTGCTTGACAATCGCTCCATGTTGTTTGTGGTTAAAAAAAAAAATGAAAGAGTAGTATATGTGGTTCAATAAAAAAATAATACAGTAGTATATGCGGAGTTCAGGTGCTTGCAATTCCTCAAAATGTTGAAAACCAAGAGCGATGGGTTAATACCGTTCTCCACGGATGAGGGCGGTTAGTTTTGTGTTGATGGGTTAGTTGCCTGGTGTGCGGTTGAGTCAACGACTACATTGGGGGTTTTTTTGTGTGTTTTTTTTCCAAAACTGTCCAATTCAGTTGTTCGGTACGCAGCAGGCCTATGTGGACTCCAATTGAATTGGATGTCGTCCTGAGTCCGAACACATTTGTGTTCAGCCTGAAAGGGTTATTGGTCATATAGGGAGGTTAACAGGTTAGAAAGTTCTGCAGTTAATACAATATTGCCTTGCGCATCAGGTCAAGACTCAAATCCACAGCTCCAGCACGATACACAAATGGGCTACGAAGGAATTAAAGCCTCAAGCATGAGCATCAACTACAGGCTTGGCATGTTTAATAACCACAAGATAGAACACTGCTTTCACTATAAGCTCCAGTTGGACCACATTTTTTTGCAAACCAAAAATCAGCCAGGACTCAAGCTGGTATGATTGTTGACATATTACATTTCACAGCCACCGCTGTAACTTTATCTTTCAGTTTGAATGATTTTCGGAGTGTAGAGGGAACAGATGACGGACAAGCTAAGCAAGATATCCTGTATCATTCCTTAAGCTTGTTTCTCTCATCAGCTCACAACATGCTGCAGCTTGCTACTGTTAATAGTTGGATGGGGCCCTCGTCCAGGATCCAGAGACATAGAGTGCTTGCAAAAGATTTTCACTTTTTTTTTTTAAAAACATGGTTGATAGGGATGTCTCGATCACATGATCGGAAATCAGGCCCAATCACGTCAATTTCAGCAGATTGGAATCAGGGGTACAAAATCAAGTTTTAAATGTGTTATTTTTAAAATGTTACTATTTTTATGGGTTACAAAGCAACAAAATAACACAGAAGAGGACACAGGTGGTAGACTGGTTAGCATGTCCGCCTCACAGTGCAGAGGCCGTGGGTTAGAATCCGGCCCCAGCCTTCCTGTGTGGGGTTTGCATGTTCTCCTCTTGCTTGTGAGGGTTTTCTTTGGCTACTCTG
The DNA here is from genome assembly GCF_054856545.1 of Hippocampus guttulatus. Lineage (NCBI taxonomy): Eukaryota > Metazoa > Chordata > Actinopteri > Syngnathiformes > Syngnathidae > Hippocampus > Hippocampus guttulatus. The sequence continues at coordinate 13,164,466 of NC_141263.1, forward strand.
GTTTCCTTCCACGTTTCAAAAACATGAAGTCAATTTGGATGCGCTCTTTTTTTTCTAGATAATCCATTACTGAGATATTGGATCGAAACTCGTTATCAGCAGATCCTCAAAATCTGCTGACTCGGACTTGGACTCGGGTGCAAAAAAGTGTGATTGTGACATCCCTCATGATTGACAGTTGTTGCCCCTTGTTTCCCAGGAGTAAAAACAAATATTCATTGAATCCCAAGAAGTAGTTATTTGGAAATTAGGAGACATGACTGTAAGAGCATGTTGAAGAATCCTGGGGGGGTCACTAACCTGTCGGGGGGGTCCTGTGGAGCTTTACCCCCTCCTGCATGAGGCACAGCCTTTGGAGTCTTGTTGGCAGTCATGCTTGCCTGCAAACCGCCCACTCACCTAGTGGACAAACACATGCATGTTCAGCATCTTCATCGATTTTAAAATCGACTCGTGGACAAAATTGTAAATCATCATTAAATGCCAAAATAAATTGCCTTTTTTTTTCAACTAGCTATACAAAGTGGTTTAAAAATGTTTAAATAACAAAAATGACAATTTGACACATTGTGTCAGCTGAGTTGAATTCAAGACATTATGATGCCAGATACTATTTGCCAAGACAAATGAAAACGGAGCATACAATGTGGCTAAATCCCACCAGATCACAGGTACACGTGTGCTGCGCGTGAATGCACTTCGCAGTGATGGGGAAAAAAGCAGTTTCACCGCCCGCATGTTCGCCCTCAGACAAGAGGCCATTACTCATGAAAATCATCAATTTCCCAAAGTAGTAAGTGACCCTGTGCAGAAGGCTCATAGCAATTGCTCTCCAGCACAATGAGGTCAGATGGAGCTCCTTCAAGATCAGAGATGAAAAATGGGTGGGCACTGAGTCGCATGTCATGTTTACAGGAAGTTGTTGTATGAAGAAGCCAGCCAACCAGAAGTGTGACTGAGACCTATAGAGACAGATGAGAAGAGAGAGGGAGCATTCCTGCTGTCAGCTATTTCCTGTGACTGTGGACCATGCTGCGGGGACGGCGCATGCATCATGATTAGCTTCGTGAGACAGACTATGGGTTTAATGCATGACAATACAAGGGCAAAAAGAAAACTTGGCACAAGCAAGTGTGATGTTCAACAATAAAATGTACATTTAATGAATAATGTGCGCACAAGGCTCAGATGACCTGCCATCTTTTTAAATCCCTGTTCATCTACTGTATCTTGGATTGATTTTCTACTCCATTTAACAAATATATTAAGATGACAAATTGCAAAGAATTCCAAGGAGTGTCATACTGACGTTTTTAATTATAGCAGCTCTCACTGTCCCATACCTGGCTTTTGGTATTTAAAGTCAGACCACTGCTTGAATGACTTGACCTTTGCATTTATTTATTTATTTACTTATTTTTAAAAGCTACAATCAGTGAGTCGCAGGGGCCCAGGATGGACTTTTCAGTGTAAACAACAAGGCGTTAGCCAACTGACTTCCTGAGCTCTGATAGTATCTCCCCTCGCAAAATCCCAACGAGTAAAGAGCCAACCTCTGGAATACTATTGCATCGCCTTGCCGCAGAGCTACCGTGTTATTTGAATAATAACTGAACAATGCATCTTCTCATACGAGCAAATAACCTAACTACAAATGTTTCATCAGAAATCGGAACATCTCAACATTCACGCTTTACTTATAATAATACAAATGCAACGGCACCTTGACTTACAAGCTTAATTCATGTTGTGACAAAGCTAAATTGAGTTTAAAAAGAGAAAGTCGTTTTGAGACGTATTATTGTGTCGATCTCAAAACAGTACTCGTTACTCGATAGTGCAAAATAGTGAGAATAAAGCAAATAACTTTGATAATATTGTAAATTTAATACACTGAACTTTGAGCTCCTCATCATGGCTGACGTCAGCCGTAAGCGTATTACGGTTTTCTAAAGTAGATGTCATTTTATTTATAGATACTTTCATTTGTTTATTAATTGTAATACTAAGTTTCTGTTCATAGCTGCTTGCTCTACGCCCGACTTCTGTGAAAAGTGTGCTGTACCGCTAAGCACTTAATTGGGTCTTTCCTGACTGCATTTCATATTAACAATTCGCGTTAACTTCTGCATCTTCTCATGTTCTCTCTCCTGGTGAGCATGCTTGACAACTCCTCGTCCGCCTTGAGTGAAGGTGCTACTTGTCAGAAGGGTAGCTAATGTGTCACCAAGGAGCTAAAGATTAGTTAGGCAGAGGAGAGAGCTGCACAGTGTGGCGCAAGCTAGCTTAGCTTGTGCCGCAATTAGCTGGACGTCGTTTCTCAAGAAACGACCTGTGGAGATTCAACGACCTAGTTGGAAATTCAAATGTTTTCCAATGAGACTGCAACACTTAGTGGCAATAGAAGCCTGAAGTCATCAAAATATGCAGATCAATGGCATATACAGTACCCATAAGGTTTTCCTCAAAACTACACACCAAACAGCAATAAAAATTCTCAGCACAAAATTGCATGAATGTGGAAAGCCAAGATAAATGTTTCAGTTTTTAGGAAGACAAACATAATTCTAATTTACAAAGGGTGACTCAAAAAAATGCCCCAGTTATCATCACAATGACCTAGCTAAACCATTTCAGGGTTTTTTTTCCTCAGGTCTTTCCATGCTCATGTCTACAAGTGCTGGAGAGGCTAATGAGTTTTCCCTTATACTGGAAAGAGGAGAACAAAGATGCCTCTATGAAACAAACAGAAAATTGCATAGAGGAGTCCTTTGTGTTCAAAGTGTATGTCTTTGAAAGGGAAGCGGGGTAAGAAAAAAAATGTACTATCAGCTTATCTTATGCACGCATGTACTGTAAGTGTGTATAAGACAGAGACTTAATTAAGTTGAATGTCTTTCAAAAAAGGGCCAATGCGTCCTTGACCCTGTCACGTTTGACAGATCATCTGATATCCAGTTCACCGCCCAACATGCAAGAATGTACTAATATTTGCCCAATCCATCAGGCCGCCTCAGTTACACCGAAGTATATCAAAGGCTGTTTTCATAGAATGGAAGAAACAACAGAGAGGGATGAAAACAAATCATCAACTGCATAAACAAACTCCATGAAAGGACACTACGACTTTTCAACAATTTAATAACGATATGATATGTCAACGTTTCATTTATCATGCTATCTATTTTCATCCTGTAAGACAAACACAATGATACCGTGGCCTCTCCAAAGGCTTAAGTCCCCTCATTTGTCTCCAGCTACTCAACTATTTAGGCCAAGCTGGTCCTCAGTTTCTGCTGATCAGCAACCTGCTTTTTAAAAACCACAACCAAGCCCTGCAAGAGAAGCCAAGACTCAATGGGGAAACAAAGGATTAAAACGCTAAGCTATTTCAGCCCTCAAACTGATCCAAACTGTTGTTTAAGTATTTTGGAGATAAATAAGAATTGTCCAGCATGGGCAGTGATGATTTTTTATGTTTTGACTGTAAATGCTGCATTGGTCCCATGCAGTGGAAGCGGGGCATTAGTCGAACACCCATCCAGTGACATGGTAAAGCATTTACAGTCCACGTCAACTCTGCATGACAAACTTATGACAGAAGGTTTATTCTGTTCATAGACCTGTGTCTCGGGAAGACCATATAAAGCTCTGACAGCTTCCATAATGTCTACATGTCAAAGAGAAAACAACTGCGGTTGACGTTTCTAACGGTTGCATAGAATCATGCCTATATAATTACCCACATCAAACATATGCTTTGCCTTTTTATCTCCATTTTAGCTTTAACAGTGTAGTCATGATGTATTTTGGGAATCACAGCATAGGGGGAAAAAAAAACTTCTGAGTAACCCAGATATGAGCATGCACAGCTGCAGAGGCAGGCATGTGGAAAACAGGCTTTTATCCATCTGTGCTGCAGGGGGGGTCAAAGACTATGTGTCATCTGACCTCAGAAACAGTCTTTGGCTTTTCCAAGGACATTAAGTGGATAAGATGAATTTTTGTTACTGTCTGGAAGTCTGAGTTCAGATGGTCTACTGAAAAGACTGACGGAAATTTTGTGGCTGACATTTCTGCCTTAGCAAACTGCCAGAGAAGTACGGAAAACACAACTGCAACTGTGGATGATCTTCAGTCAACAAGATTTATTGTTGATGCCCTGCAGTGTTTATGATTTTGATGAGTTAAATCAATTAAGTTTTGTGGGAGCCGTTACTGAACTGAAATACCAAATTGATCGCCTCACAGCATAATTGCCAGTCATTTTGAACTTACTGTCACAATATCAATAAAAAAAATTGTTTCCATCTATTCACAGCCACCCAGGACATGGTAAGCTGCAAAGGTTTACTTGAGGCAAGTGGACTCTTCTTGCTTGTAGAATTTGTTGTGTGTGTGTGTGGTTTTTTTTTTAAACGTTCAACAATGTCTTTAGCAACTACGCCATTAGGCTAACAAAATAAAGAAATAAACTGAGGACGACAACACATCAGAGCATAGGATAGCAATCCGTAAATGCCATGCAAATAAATATGCAGCCGACAGTCTGTGAAGAATGACATCAAAGCAATCTGATTGGAGTATGGGTAAACACTTGGAGGTGATGCCATGACTTATCTGCTGCATCAAGGCTTTTCTCTCCTTGAGAGCCTTGGATCTTGGACTTGAATATTTCAGAAGCGTTTGTGAGTAGAATAGCGTACCGGTACTCAAAACAAATAAGCTTCATACAATCGGTTCAATCTAGAGTTCAAAAGTGTTGAGTGATGGTACTGCTTTCCTCATTCACTGACACTGACAGCTACAGTATGGTTGCTCTATTTTCATAGAGTGGTGCACGTGCGCACGGCGTAAAAACTGGCTGTCACACACAGACGCATGATCGGGGGGGGGGGGGGGGCTTGCAGCGGTCAACTTTACTTCTGCAAGTGGAGATCTTGCGGCAGTTCATTATACATGTACTTTGCACACGCTGATCTCCAGTGAGTGTATTATGCTGCCGCTATGTAGACCACACGCCTCTCCTGCGCTGAATTTAAAAAGAATGAGGGGAGCCGCTTTGATTGGCCAGGAATTAAGCCAGCTGTGTTCACTCCCACAGTGGCACCAACACCCAGGTCGACAAAAATACCAAAAGAAAGAAGACTCCACCCATGCACACAATTAGACAAGCCTTTGCACTAGACGCTTGGCATGAAAATTGGGTCCTATAATGTTAACTGGGAGGGTTGGTGGTGAATGCGCCACAAAAAGAAGATAGTGTAATAGTGTTACTGTGACTTCTTAAATTCACACAGCGTTCAACCAAAATATTGATGAAAAATGCCTCACTTCAGGTAACCGGTCAGCAGTGAGCCGCTGCAGCCTTGCGCTGACCCGGTGCTGTGGAAATAAGGACCTTTGCTTAAGCTATTATGGAAAATCCACCATGGGGAAAAAAACAAAAATGCATCTATTCCTTGTTAGCCAGCAAGTGGGTATAAGATTAGCAAACAGAAGCAGAGCAAAATGAACTGCTGAGAGGATTTAGAAGCGACGCAGAATTTGTGACATTTCTGGTAAAGGTACGCTGATCACCACTTTTTTGATTTTTAATTGATTGCACTTTCCCAAAAAATAAAACTTCAAATCGATAACTTTTAGTGTTATGGGAATATTCTATCATCAATATGTCACGCTTCCACCGTAGGAGCCGTGGCTAATAACCTTGATGCAGTGACACATGGGAGAATATTTTGTGTCCAGGATGCAAATGCAAAGGTGGTTCTTCTGCATGAAAGCAAGCATTGCTCAAGAAGCAAAGCTTTCCTGCAACGCTCACATTTCACCAGTCATTATGGGTTCAAACCTCACCACTGGTCAAGACCTTTGGGAAGTGAATGAAGGAATGAGATTGTGGGTCCAAGCAGCTGACAGGAGTTTCCTCTATGAGGTGGGTGGGCTTGCGTTGAGACATCTGGAGGGAGGCTTGGATTCAAGCTCCTTCAGTTTCCATCCAGAGGATTACCGAGGTGGTTTGGGCACCTGATTGGGATGCCTTCTTACACGGTGCTAATGCAAGAACATTAACAAAGTTCCTGCTTGGTTAGAGCGGCAAAGAGTAGCGTTCCAGGAATTGAAACCGATATCAAAACATTTCACCACGTTCTTCCTTGACGCGCATAACACTCCCAATCTTTAGTTTTGGGCTACAGTGACATTATACCCATGTTTCAAAATTGCCGATTTGCACAAACTCCACACGGAATGTGGAGCTGGCAATCATTTACCGTCCCTGTGAACATGAACAGTCAAGAAGATGCCAAAAGCCGAAGCCATCCTTTCAAAAATTCCCCTCAAAAGCCAACACTGTCAACCAATGCCTGTGAGAAATCCACAAGATTTCTGCTCTTGGGACCAGCATTTTCAGAACACAATGTCATATTTAGCTGCCCTTGTTGATAACATGTTTAGGTTTGGATCAACTAAAAAACACAAGTTTTCTTAGCGTATATCTCAAATGTGTTATGTTTGAACGGCTCCTTTCCAGGGATTTATTTAACAACCAAACCAAAACAAGACATTTCTTCGGAAGATTATATTGTTCATGCAACTCAAATGACCACAGATCCAGATTTGAATCTGACAAATACACTTAACTCAAAGACACAACGATAAAATCTGACCTTCTATATAAAAGTTTCCTCTTCCATCAACAAGCAACAGAACATGTCTGTACTCTTAGTCACCACCTACAACTTGTATTCTCACAAAGCCGAATGCATCTGATGTTGTACAATTTGGAACTCATCAAATTTTATTTGCAAGAATATGCCTTTAAAGCCACATAAAAACCTGAGAGTGAATTTGATATTTTCTTTGAATTTTCCTTGTTTCAATTTCCACGGCTTCTAAATCACAACCAATAGTAGGTTGACCAACGTGAGAGGTTCCGCTGTAGCTTGGAGTTCTCCACAGAATAACAACTTCTACTGATCAGCAACAATTTCAAACATGTATTAGTTACAAGGTCTAATGTCTTAAGTGGTACAATAGATCCATCCATCCATCCATCTTCTACCGCTTATCCGGGGCCGGGTTGCGGGGGCAACAGCTTTAGCAGGGAAGCCCAGACTTCCCTCTCCCTAGCTACTTCTTCCAGCTCTCCCCGGGGGATCCCGAGGCGTTCCCAGGCCAGCTGGGTGACATAGTCACTCCAGCGTGTCCTGGGTCTTCCTCGGGGTCTCCTCCCGGTGGGACATGCCCGGAACACCTCACCAGGGAGGCGTTCAGGAGGCATCCGAATCAGATGCCCAAGCCACCTCATCTGGCTCCTCTCGACGTGGAGGAGAAGCGGCTCGACTCTGAGCCCCTCCCGGATGACCGAGCTTCTCACCTTATCTCTAAGGGAGAGCCCGGACACCCTGCGGAGAAAACTCATTTCGGCCGCTTGTATCCGGGATCTCGTTCTTTCGGTCACGACCCATAGCTCGTGACCATAGATGAGGGTTGGAACATAGATCGACCGGTAAATTGAGAGCTTCGCCCTTTGGCTCAGCTCCTTCTTCACCACGACAGACCGATACAACGTCCGCATCACAGCAGACGCTGCACCGATCCGCCTGTCGATCTCTCACTCCCTCCTGCCCTCACTCGTGAACAAGACCCCAAGATACTTAAACTCCTCCACTTGGGGCAAGATCTCTCCCCCGACCCGGAGGGGGCACTCCACCCTTTTCCGACTGAGGACCATGGTTTCAGATTTGGAGGTGCTGATTTTCATCCCAACCGCTTCACACTCGGCTGCGAAACCCTCCAGTGAGAGTTGGAGAGCCCTATTTGAAGGAGCCAACAGCACCACATCATATGCAAAAAGCAGGGATGCAATACTGAGGCCACCAAAACGGACGCCCTCAACGCTTCGGCTGCGCCTAGAAATTCTGTCCATAAAGATTATGAACAGAATCGGCGACAAAGGGCAGCCTTGGCGGAGTCCTACCCTCACTGGAAACGATTCCGACTTACTGCCGGCAATGCGAACCAAACTCTGACATCGGTGGTATAGTGACCGAATAGCCCGTATCAGGGGGTTCGGTACCCCATACCCACGAAGCACCCCCCACATAACTCCCCGAGGGACATGGTCAAACGCCTTCTCCAAGTCCACAAAACACATGTAGACTGGTTTGGCGAATTCCCACATACCCTCGAGGACCCTGCTAAGGGTGTAGAGCTGGTCCACTGTTCCACGGCCGGGACAAAAACCACACTGCTCCTCCTCAACCTGAGGCTCGACTTCCTGACGGACCCTCCTCTCCAGCACCCCTGAATAGACCTTACCAGGAAGGCTGAGGAGTGTGATCCCTCTGTAGTTGGAACACACCCTCCGGTCCCCCTTTTTAAAAAGAGGGACTACCACCCCGGTCTGCCAATCCAGAGGCACTCTCCCCGTTGACCACACGATGTTGCAGAGGCGTGTCAACCAGGACAGCCCCACAACATCCAGAGCCTTGAGGAACTCCGGGCGGATCTCATCCACCCCTGGGGCCTTGCCACCGAGGAGCTTTTTAACCACATCGGTGACTTCAACCACAGAGATAGGAGAGCCCACCTCAGGGTCCTCAGACTCTGCTTCCTCCAAGGAAGACGTGTTGGTGGAGTTGAGGAGGTCTTCGAAGTACTCTGCCCACCGGTTCACAACGTCCAGAGTCGAAGTCAGCAGTGCCCCATCCCCACTGTACACAGTGTTAGTGGTGCACTGCTTCATCCTCCTGAGACGTCGGATGGTGGACCAGAATTTCCTCGAAGCCATCCGGAAGTCGGCTTCCATGGCCTCACCGAACTCTTCCCACGCTCGGGTTTTTGCCTCGGCGACCACCGAAGCTGCGTTCCGCTTGGCCAGTCGATACCCGTCAGCTGCCTCTGGGGTCCCACAGGCCATAAAGGCTCGATAGGACTCCTTCTTCAGCTTGACGGCATCCCTTACTGCTGGTGTCCATCAGCGAGTACGAGGGTTGCCGCCACGACAGGCACCAACCACCTTACGGCCACAACTCAGATTGGCCGCCTCAACAATAGAGGGACGGAACATGGTCCACTCGGACTCAATGTCCCCCGTCTCCCCCGGAACATGGGAAAAGCTCTGTCGGAGGTGGGAGTTGAAACTCCTTCTGACAGGGGATTCCGCCAGACGCTCCCAACAAACCCTCACAATAGATATGCACTATAAAAGTTCTTCCACAATCTTTGCAAAAGCCTTACATGCTACTTGTGAATTTTGAGTTCAAAAGATGGGTTGCATGATTTACAGGTACTCTGTGGGGCACGCAAGCATATAGCCTTGGGAAGAGATCTTTTATTGTGATTCTCAATGAACAAGAGTCCCTTTGAGGGAAAATGGGGAACGGCCAAATTCTCTCTTGAATTACTGAAAAGAGACCAGCAAAGAAACTCCTCAATAGATTTTGTTGTTTGTCCTTTCAAGGGACGCGGGACAGTGTCTAATATGCTCTATAAAGAAAATTAATTCTCTCTCGACAAGCCATCACGACACTGAACTCACAATAGTACCAATACTATTCTATGTAGCTGCTACTTTATTTTAAATATAAAAGATTCCATAATACTACATCACTGTTATTGTTGGTACATATAACACTGTCATTTGCACTGCGTAATTTAGTCTGTTTCAGTAAACAGTCCTTTTTAGATTTGTAGCTTGATTCTTTTCCCTTTCTATTTTGTAATTTTGAAACACAAGCTTGGTGTTGCACTCTAATTCTGTTGTATCCGCACCATACAATGACTAGTAAGGCTTTCTATTTCAAATGAAATGTCAATGGCACATTTCGACCTACAAGGATTGCAAAGACATGAAACATATGCATTCGTGTAAACACATGTCATTTCCTCAACATAATAATGCAAGTGAAAAGAAAAGACCAACATTCCTAAAAGGAATCAATTGTATGCCGCATCGTAGCTGGCAAGGGTTTAACATCTCGGAAACTAGCAAGAGCTAAAAAAGTAAAAGGTAAATCTCTGTCAGATTTATTGATAAACTCACTGTACTTCAATAATCATTTATTATATTTAAATACATTGTACATAAAACTTAAATAAAATGTATTTATTTTTTTAAACAAACATTTCTTCAGGACTGAATGTATTGTACTTAAAAGTGAAGTTCAACTCATAAAGTAATTAAAAATGCACTGTTCTGGATTTTAAACAAGTTTAAACAGGCTATATGCAAAAGTTTATGTGTTATGCCATTCTGGGTGACAGTTTTTAGTATATTTGTATTTCTAATTAAGTGATTCTTTCACGTACCATCAGAGGGAGCCCGTGTAGCAATAGTGGTGCTCCTGCTACCCTGAGAATCACTGAGACTGTGCGTAAAACATTTAAACTACACAAAATATAATATCACAATACAGTAAGATATCAAACATGCTTAACATTAACAAAGAAAATTGCTTGTAACCATATACTTTATCACAGAGGATGGGCTGCATTTAAAAGAAAAGCAGTTTCTACTATCACAAATAACTGCTCACTCACTCGAGACAAAACAGTGTGCGTCACTCCATGTAGGTATGGGGAAAAACAAACATTTCCATTTCCCAGGATCTAAAATTCCTCAAAAGGTGACACACTGTTGTCGCCTTCAGTCAGAACAAACTTTTGAGAACTGAACTTTGATTTTTGGGAACTTAATGCATGTACGTATGGATGGATGATGATGTTTGTTCATTTTATTTTGAGGACTGACCTTTTTTATGACTTATTAAAACATATAGAACTGCTTCGACTTCATTGCCTTAATGATCACTCATTCCACTTCCAATGAATACAGACATCAACACAGCAGAGATGCGATGTTGAGCCACTTAGCTCCACTTGATCGTTAAACATCACTATGACCAAATATGGTCACGTGGAAACCACTATTTTTTTTTTGAAACGCACCTTGAAACTTTTCCACAACACCTCAATTAAAATATTGCTTCATTTTGTTGCAGCTAAAACGTGTTTTTAGCTAACGTGCAGCCTCGCGGGTCGTTTTGAACTTCGGCTTTTGAGTGTGTGCTGTGTTTTGTTTTTGTTTGTTTGATTGTTGTTGTTTTACCTCCGAGTGGTTCCTCGAGCGCACGGCGGCTGACATTTTGAGATGTTAGTCCATTCAAGTTCGTCGGATACCTGTCTTTCGCAATAATGTCCCACTCATGTCTTTGCAAGTAAAACTGACCCAAAAAAAGAGTGTGTGAGAGAGAGAGAGAGAGAGAGAGAGAGGAATGAAGCTCTCCAGCCGCCTTTTTGGAAGGCTGGACATGTTGTCATGGAAACGGGTTGTTTGCCCCCACTTTTGTCGTGATTTGGCCCCGGCGTCTTGCTCCTCCTCCTGCAGGCATTCATACTCGCTCTCTCGTCTTGTTTATTGTCCCGCTGGCTGGATGGCAGATTTCGGATGAATATTCAAGAGTGAACGGCTGCACGCACGAAAGTTCGCCAGCAGGCAGCAAAAAAAAAAAGAAAAATGTCACGAGGACTTCCCCATGTCCACTTACAAATGGAGTCTTTCATAAACACTTGAAGGCGTCTGAATTCATTTGTGGCCTCCAAGTCATTAACCGAGACACTTAAAAAATGTGTGTGTCATAACTAATTGACATGTTGAGTCGGGTGCGTCTTAATTCACGGCAAAGAGTCCGTCGAACCCCTGAGAGCGATTCACCGCACCCCTGGGGTTCGATCGAACCCAGGTTAAGAACCACTGGTGTAGATCCTCAAAAACAATGTCATTTTTCTTTGCAAACGGCCCGTCGCCACGGTAATAGCGTGGACGAAATATAAAGCTTTCAATCACTTTTCAACTTAAATTTTAGCATATGGATCCAAAAGACAGACTTTTTGGGATGTCTTGGATCGTCACGCAGCTGACGGGTTTCACAGATCTAGGTGAAACGTACAACAAAGATTGCTTGTTAAACATTTGTCGGGGCGCTTCAAAGACATTTTTTGAAAATTGTCCAAGAAATTTCTAAAATACTGTCTTTTATGCAAAGCTCATGTGTTTACAAAGTTCAATGAGTTTTCACCCAGGTGTAGACCACCCAAAACAGCATATTTCTTTTCTTTATGGAAAGCAAATAAAATGCGGTATAAATATGTCTTTTTTTCTTGATGAGGAGGCTACTAGTGTCTTACACATCCACATACACGGTAGTTTACTAAAAGGTTTAATCATAGGCCAGGAGTGGCACTAGTAGTGGCGAAACGTAACTCGTAAGATACAGCCGCTCTAGTAGTGTGCCATTGTCATTCTATTAGCGTGTTGAATTGTCTTACTAGTAAGGACAAAGAGCATACAAGTACATGGACCTTAAACTGGATATCAAGGATCTTCAATAAATTCTCGAATTGATTTTTGAGTGCATGTAAATGCCGCTGCGCCCCAGAGACAACACTGGGGGATTCTGAGTCTTTTTCAAAAGGATGCAGATGGCTAGTTGCGTTTTATTTGCCCGCAGTGGGACCAAAATTGTCATGTCCTGTAAAGATCAAGTGTGACGATGAAGTACATGCCAGCACTACAAAGCGTTCACTACACAATATGAATACATTAGATTGTCTTGGCGTCATTCCGATTTGCATGGTCTGTCGCGGAGCCTCTCATCCATAAAAGTTGCTCCACTCACCCTCTCGGGGAGTTTTTATCATCTGACAGGGTTGGACGGGAACAGAGGAAGTCAGAAAATGCAGACATCCGTCATGGCAGTGTGTAAGATCAAGTCAGCAGGAAGCCTCGCAACTTCGTCTTGTAACGATTGTCCTTCCTGAACCCTTGGAATGTCCGCACACAAAAGATGCTGTGGGAAGCAGTTTGAGCATTTGTGCCTTATCCTACGTAGCCAGCCTAAAGTTCATACTACTACCAGTAAGCTTTTTGTCCTTCTTCTCAGTAACACTTTGTCCAATCCTCGTGCCATGATTCACCACTTGTACACAAATAAACATGACTAGTAATCTAATGTCCTGCAATGGTAGCACTACTAGACCCAACTAGTAGGTAAATGCCACTCAGGAGTCGCCTCCTGGATACGACTAGTATGACCAAAATGCCCTCTTGCGGTTTTGCATCAAGAGTAACATGTAGTTGTCAAACAACTTAATGGATATGTGTCGCCATGTGTTTTTTTTTTTGTTTGCTTTCCCGCTGGAGTGCAGAAATATCACCCAGAAGTGTAAAGAAAAACTTCATGCTACTAGTACTTCTACTGACATAAAAGTCTCCTAGTTAACATACAGTGCTTTACTTGGAGTACAAGTACAGCGCAGATGTCAACGACAACAGCGCTTTGTTTCACTCATACAGTATCTTGTAGGTGTGCTTCTTGTTTGCCACGGTTGTTCTACTGGTGTGCTGAAATGTCATAGTAAAGTGGAAGTGGAGAATGTTACTCGTAAGACAGTTATTTTACCCATACACTAAGGATAAATGGTGTACGGGTACATGGACCTTACGATGGCTGTTTAGGATATCACAAAAATGTTCAAACGGCATTAGATTTGTGTACTAGTATCTACTATGTCCTCGCTAGTAGGACAACTGGGCATACTAGTTGGACAAGTACATGTTGCTAGTGAGCCAAAACAGCACAAGTATGGATTTACCTGTAAATAAATGTACTAGTTGACATCAGGGCATCACTAGCAGCAGTACTAGTGCCCACATATCAAATAGTGCCCTTTTATGCCTCACTAATAACATATAGTTTTTCTACTAGTATGCCACAATTGTCTTACTCGTGTTCAGAAACACCATTCAATGTAGAAGGCAGTAAAAAAAAAAGGTCTTAGTAAGACACTGTTGTTCCACTAGTGAAGTAATTGATTTACTTGTGAGGACAAAGAGCTAGTTTATATCTAGCACTTGAGTGGTAATATTGTACTAGTAAAGCGCAGATATCAGTTAGAGCAGAGTTTTGCCTCACTAGTAAAAACATGTACGCGTAGTTGTCCTTCTAGTTGTTCAACTATTTGTGTAAAAAGGTCATACAGTAGTTAAAAAAAACTATTAGTAAGACAGTCCCTTTATGTGAATTGTCTTACGAGTGAGGACACAACATCGACCAGTACATAATAATAATAATAATAATAATAATGCTAACAGCTGCTAGCCACATGTTCACCATAGGCCTCATTTGAATTGAAACGTTCTGTGAATCACGTCTGGGTTCCTTCGCACAACGTCCCTCTGGAGCATATTACAGGAACATCCTCCAATCAAATCCATGCAAAATTCCTCACGTCAACCAACACATGAAGCTGTGCAGATTTAAAGACTTAACATCCTTGATTTCCGAAGTGAGCTGAGTTAACAGTCAATGCTTGGACACCTGCTTAAGCCACCATCACATTTATTATGTCAAATAAAACCGCTGAGCTCTACACATGTTTGTTTAGGATTTAGCACCGCGCCAAAATCCTCAAACATCTAAAGGGGATTATTCCACACAGCTCCGGGGCTTTTGCCACCTACTCTACAAAAATTCATCTCGGATTCTCTCGAAAAGGTGGAAATATTGAACGCTTTGGTGTAGCTGACTTTCATAGACATCATATATGCAGCATGTGCCTCTTTACTTCCAAAGAAAAGTGCATATTCATGGTCGGACCACTGATCATAAACCACACCCACTGCCAATTTTGCAATGGTAATGCAGAATTCGATTTATAAGAATAATAATACATGTTTGGCCTCAAATGTGTCCCACTCTCATTCAAAGTAGCTCATGAAAGCATTAAATCTGCATCAATATCACTTATCAATAGTCAGCAAAATTGTACTGACCTCATCTTTTAACATTAGAGAGATGTAATGGATCAAACTGAGAAATGCTTGGAACATTTGGGCCCTCATGGAGAGAAAGAAATCAAAATATTCGCAACACCTCTCAGCTGGGGCACTTCTAGGCCATCTCTCGAGTCAAGCATCCAAAATGAATGCGCCTGGGAATTTAAAATGACATTTTAAAATTCTACTCATTATCATCTGATGATTCACGAGTAGCACAAAGTAGTGCACAGGTGATTTCCCCCAATATTAACATGTAGTTGTCCTACTGCTATGCCAAAGCTGCCTGGCTACAAGTGTGCAGAAATGTCATACACTAGTTGAAAGCAGTACTGTCCAGTGGTGGAAAAAACGATGAGTAATCCACAGTTGGTATGTTTTTGTGTTGTTTGTGTCATTGTTTGGTCCGTTGTGTTTTATAATGTACATTTTAGCTTCAAAGTGCTTTTTTGGAAATCAGTTGTTTTGATGTGTAGACATGAAATGTTATCTTAGGAGTACTTTTAGTCAATGTGTCGTTAATGTTTTGTTTTGTTTTAATTAAGATGACACCATCTGTCTAGGGCAGGGGTCACCAACCTTTTTGAGAGTGAGAGCTAATTCATGTGTGCTAATTGTGTGAAGGGCTACCAAATTGATACACGTCTGAAATAACATTTGTACAAATTACATTTAATAATATTAGAACGTGTTATATTTAATACTTAATGATTTAAATTTTCGGGCTCTGATCATCTTAAAGATGTCTCACAATAGTGGCCGTGTTTGCATTTTTAAATCATAATTTCTACTAGTAATTCACAATCCTAGCACTGGCGGGCTATTGGTGTGGTCCTCACGGACTACCTGGTGCCCGCGGGCACCACGTTGGTGACCCCTGGTCAAGGGACTGCGGAAGAAAATTTGCCTTCTGGCTAATTCTGGCATGTTTACATTTGTGTCGAATAATATGTATTGTCTCTGATGGAAAGAAAGAAAGAAAGAAAGAAAGAAAGAAAGAAAGACAGAAAGAAAGGAAAAAACAAAGAAAGAAACAAGTAGGCCATATTGGCATACCAGTAGGACAACTACATGGTACTCGACAGGCAAAACTGCACTAGTTGACAACTACGAACTACTACTGACAAAAAAATTCTACAACAGTAATTAACATTTCGTGACTTGCTGGTAGGACTAGTAGCGTGCTGATGTCAGCTAGTACATAGTTTTGCACGGATAATAACATGTAGCTCATACTACTGTGCAAAAATGGCATACAGTCGTGAAAAAACACGACTACTAGTACTAGTGACTAGTACAAAGGGCCTACTTAGTACACAGGCCTTAAAATGGATATCAAGTATAAGCAGCTTCACATACAAGTCATTTCCTAAAGATCACATTATAAGCCGGAAAACGCTTCCATTCATGACGATTGCGTTCAAGTGTCCGCAAACTGAATCCGCCCTGTCATCAAATGAAATGCAACTTGTTGAGACAGACAACAGAGAGTGTAACGCTTTCAAAGAAAAGAAGGGGGGGAAGCCTTCATCTATTTAAGCACGGGTGGTTTGCATTGAGACATTTCATAGACTGAAGCGCCGCCTGTAGCCCATTTTGTGTAAATGCAGCCCTCGACTGGAAGTTTTTCCGATACGTTAAATGTGACATTTCGTGATGGGAAGACAAATACAATGTAGGCGTGTACAGTATTATGAACTGTAACTTGTGTCGTTTCAATCATGAACAATATGGAACAATTGAAGACACTTCGAACTCTCTTCTGACGAACACGCAATCCCGGATGGCTAACAAAGTTGGTGAAAAGTGTCAACTTTTCTGGTTGGTGTTGACATTTACAGCATCAAGTGAAGAAATGATCAAGCCCTACCTGCTTGTTTGCGTGGTTGACGTGTTTACTCAGTGATCCATTCTCCAGCACACTGTCGCTCTTCTTCGCGTGTGCAGCCCCACTACTTTTTTTTCCCCTTCTGTGGAAAAAAATCGTCTCCTCCGTGGAACTGCAGAGAAGACGTGAAAGAAAAAAAGTGAAATGGACAGGAAACGATGACGCAACGTTGTGTGGATCATTTCTCTGGATGAAAAGATGCGAATGGTGATTACTGATTACATATTTGCCCAAGGATCCGCTAATTAGATGTCCGGCTCGAGTCCAGCGGGATGAAACGAGCTTTTGATTTGAGTTTGGTGAGCTTTTTCCAATAGTAGATTTTTTTTTTTCCAATTTAACAGACACCGCGCTGCTAATTTCGGTGTTGCATTGTTGACTTAACTTTAAACTTTAATTCCTGCAACCTTCTTATAACTAGACGACATTCAGATTATATTTTGGCGCATATGCATAAGTCAATATATGCACATGTGGCCAGGGAACTGAAAGAAATTCAAGAGTGGTTTCCTGGAAGTTGAAGCCAAATGTGTTGTGGCAACGCGTGCTGAGTGAACAGTGTCATTATTCATCAAATTTAGTCTGAGTGCTGAGCATTGCGATCATTTCAATGTGAACAATACATTTGGCGATGGTGATGACAAATCATTGCATGGAAAAACATGAAACTATTACGAATAAACTTCATCAATAGTTTTCAATAGTGCAATAGTTTTTATGACACATTTTTAATACATTTATCAAGATAAACTATTGTAATCCAAACAAACAACAAATTATCCTCATATTGTAATTTATTTTTAAAATAAATTACAAAATTACTGATAACATTTTTATCAGTGCTAAGGGCTCTTTTGCATGAAAATTGCCATTCAAGGACGGCACAATGCTGCTGAACAAGAAACCAACATTCAGTATAAGTTATTTTTTTCACAAAAATCAGCTCACTCAAAATTGTAATATGATTGAGGTTCTCTGTCTTGCAGACATCATTTCAAATCTGAAAACAATATATTAGGCCTACTCGCATAATAGAGGGCATAAAACCCAGTGTAAGGGCAAATAAAACATGTCTGCCATCTACTGGTGAATGATGATATTACAACTTTAAAACAACATATTTCGAATTCGGTATTCGTAGATTTGCGTATTCAGATTTGTTTCCAATATGGTATCATATTTTGGACTCACCGTATTTCTTGTGGAATATGTGTGTTGAATGTTTATCAGCATTTTAAAAATCAAGGGGCCACTCAGTGCAGTCACATCCCTGTGCTATTTCACTAGCTCATCTATGGCATTTACACAGATGATGAGATTCAAACCCGAAACCTCTAAACTGTGGAGCAGTCACCCTAACCACTCACTCACTGTACTGTTTTCATGATCATTTGGACTGTTGGAATCCTTAAAACTGAAGCTGAAGCGCACCATAAATGTAATGGGCTACTGTTATTTTTCTTATTCAGCAAAGTTATAATATTTTTTGTTTGTTTATTTCTAATCTTTATGAATATGCTGCATTTTGTGTCACTTATGTTGAGAATTTGCGGATTAAACATATTTCCATCGCTTGCCTTAATATGTACGTTTTTTAACATTTACCATTTTAATGTATTCTTTCTGTAAGGTAAGCGACTGGATTTTTGAATTTCCCTCACAATTACTAAAGCATCAATCTTAACATAGCGTAGCTGGCCCTTTTGCGCTCTCCTGCAATGGATGTAACACTATCATCTTCCTCTTCAATTCCAAAGGTCATAACAATAAATCCAGATTGACATTTTTACCGATTAAAACCATTTCGTAATCTCATCCAAGTATCTGCACATGTATGGCTCAAAAAGCAAGTGGCGAGGAGGAAAAGCGGCACACATCCCAACGAAAAGCATTGCTGGCGCATACTGATGAGGTGACTGTTGTTACAAGGTGCCGGATCAACTTTAACGTGCCACATTCTGCTGAGATTGAAGCCAAATGCAGCAAAAAAGTGGGGGTGATTAAACAGCGTTTCACAGTGCAGGATGTCTGATTACACAAAACACACAAGCCAAAGCAAATCGACGGCTTTTCAAGGCAAACAAATGGAATATTCTTGGCCAAGCAAGTCACCTGACCTCAACCCAAATGAGTCCCACAAAATTGTAGCCGAGGCCTGGCGCAGCAGCCGAAGGAAGGCCACGCAGCATTTGGTGACGTCCGTAAATAAAAATTACCCGTGTCTAAATATCACTGGACTTGCAAAATAGAACGTGGTTTCAAATTCTAAAACACAATGGCTGGGGGTTGAGGGGGGTGGGGGCCGCACCATCAATTACAATCATGTGATTTTGTTTCCAATCCATTGTGGCAGTGCATCGGAAAACTCTCAAAATAGTCAACGTGTGTCTGTTAAAGATCGCTAACAGATGTGACTGGATACATTCACTTTGTGTACAGACTGTACCTGGAGGGAAAGTTTGTCGCGGTTTGGAGCGTGATTCACAAAATGGCGACGGCACAGTTGCAAGACTCACAAATATTCACATCAATTTATTTCAAAGTTAAAAGGTGGCACACATGTTACAACGCTTAGGAACGGTTTCTGAGGCCACCCCAAAGCAGTTATCATAATAACTCCAGTGTGTCGCTCGCGCGGCGGGTGTCCAACTAGGCATGTTATTTAGGACCTTGATAAAAATAAGTCAAGTTAACAGAATTGGAACGGCTACACACCTCTTCACCATCTCTGTCATTACGTTCACATTTGGCCTCACTGGTTAACTTCCTGTCCCAAAGTGAAATACAACTGGTGGATATCAGTCGCCATACAGTTAATAAAAATAAAATTTAAAGTCCAAATGTCACTAAAAGATGCACAGATAAATAACACGAGATCACCTATTTCAGCAACTAAGATCAAATGAAAATTTCAAATATATTCAACATCGACTTACTCAGTACAATATTCGCGATCAAAAAGGAAACGCCTTCATAAGATGTCTTCAGTCCGTGCGGATTGTATTCGGACAGCCAGTTTAGTGTGCAAAATATACGAGGGTGGCCCAGCTTTGATCCAATGTGGTGCTGGTCCAGTAGATATAACAAATCATTTTCTTGTAAGGTTTTTATCTGGCATTTATTAGTCACATTCTCAAGATATATTCCTCTGAGAGCATCCGTGCATGAGTTCAGACATATCATTGAAAACAGTGCAACAATAGTGTTATGGAGAGAAAAAAAAATATCTATGTGATCGCTTGTAATGTCCCTTTTGATCTAGTTTGTACTTCATTGACACTTACGGAGATACAAACCACAAAATGAGAAACGGGAAGAGATACAAGTCACAGACTCGGTCACAGTGTGTTGTTGTTTGGGGGATTTTTTTTTTTTTTGTCCTCTCCATCTTTTAACTGAGGACGACATGACGGTCGAACACAGACTTTCTCTGTTCCTGGACTTGCCTCCTCCAGCGCTGCTGAGCGTGCTCGACCTTGTTCAGCATGTTGGGTCGAGAGTGTGAGCGAGAGAGGACGTTGTGAGCGTTTGCAAAAGGCTGCTGGTCCTGAAAACGCAGATGATTATTTAGTTAGGGCCTGTATGACATTCCATGCCTTATATTCCAAGGTTTATAATGTAGCAAATCCCAAACTTTCTGAAAATGCTGCACTACAGTGGATCTAAAAAGTTGACACACCCCTGTTCAAATGCAAGGAATTAAGAACCGTTGCAAGTCATTAGCGTAACAGCAGACCGTAATTGCTTTAGCCTAGTAACATAATTGCCATTTTGTTTGTGAAATGTGAAGAAAAAAAAAATCAAATTCAATAAACAAGAAGAGGGTTTGGCACTCCAGTGGGAATTAAGAACAATTACAAATCATTAGCCTAATATAAAATAATTGATTTCTCTTTATGACATTGTTTCCCAAGTAATTTCTGAACGTTTTTGTAAAACAAGGGGGGGAAAAAAAACACATACGAGATGAGTCTGTTTGCATGCCAGGTGAAATAAAAAGTCGACATTCCCATGTTCAAGTACAAGGAATTCCAAACCGTTCCAAGTTGTTAGCTTTACAACATAATTGCCTAAATCAATTATGGTAATGTTTTGATTTATATTCTGACAGTACGTTAAAAATGACTAGGGCAATTATGCTATTAGGCTAACGATACGCCTGTCAGTTTTAGCACAAACCTTTGAGCTTCTTCTAGAAAAAGAAAAGTCATAAAAACCCAACAAGAACACCTCAACTTTATTTTCGGTTAATCAAAGGTACGATACATTAAATCACAGGTGTCAAACTCAAAGCCCAGGGGCCAGATCTGGCCCACCACATCATTTTATGTGGCCCGCGAAAACAGATCAAACATGTCAACTTCCATGAAGCTTCCTAAGATGTCGAACAACATTTTGAATTCTCAAATGTAATAAATAGAGATATTGGAAGCATTTTCTTGTTACCCTCATGATGGTAACTTAAACAATAGTTGAATCAACAGTTATTCTTGACTTCTTGATATGGCTCGAGTCATCACAGCCCTCCAAGGGAAACGGTAACTAAAATGTGGCCAGCGACAAAAATGAGTTTGACACCCTTGCATTAAACAGTGGATGCTGTGTGATGGCTCCTATTGAACAAGTCACATTACTGGTTTAAAGGATTCTCTCTCTCTCTCTCTCCCTCTCTCCCCCTCTCAGTTTTACTTGCAAAGACATGAGTGGGACATCACTGCGAAAGACAGGTATCGGACGAACTTGAATGGGCTAACATCTCAAAATGTCAGCCGCCGTGCGCTCGAGGAACCACTCGGAGGTAAAACAACAACAATCAAACAAACAAAAACAAAACACAGCACACACTCAAAAGCCGAAGTTCACAACGACCCGCGAGGCTGCACGTTAGCTAAAAACACGTTTTAGCTGCAACAAAATGAAGCAACATTTTAATTGAGGTGTTGTGCAAAAGTTTCAAGGTGCGTTTCAAAAAAAATTGTGGTTTCCACGTGACCATATTTGGTCATAGTGATGTTTAACGATCAAGTGGAGCTAAGTGGCTCAACATCGCATCTCTGCTGTGTTGATGTCTGTATTCATTGGAAGTGGAATGAGTGATCATTAAGGCAATGAAGTCGAAGCAGTTCTATATGTTTTAATAAGTCATAAAAAAGGTCAGTCCTCAAAATAAAATGAACAAACATCATCATCCATACGTACATTTTCTCTCTCTCTCTCTCTCTCTCTCTCTCTCTCTCAAAAACCTGTCATTTGAACAAGGGTGATAAGACTTGTAATGTCCACATCATGTCCCAGAAGAGTGTCACTTTCAAAGGACGACAGCATAGGAAGCCCAGGTCAAAGATTACATGAGTTCATGTTTTCTGTCAGCAATTCTTCCATCAACTGAATTTTCCACAGTGCTAATTTGAAAGCTCTTCAACGGCCAAAAATTCTCCAGGACAGTTCGTATTCCCTGGAGGAATTTCGGTGTCTACCGGTCACTGCCCCCCCCCCCCCCCCGCTTTATAAAAAGAAGTATTGGAGACTCAGAAAATAAATGACACATGGATAAAAGAGCACATAATTAAAGTTACAATGCAACAAGTACAGTATCAGAATTTTCCCACAAAATAAGCCCCGCTAATATCTCCACAAGGAACAAATTAAAATGTTACTTGAGGAGATGCTAGTCAGGTACTGAATCCTGTCGAGATGCCGGTTAGCAGGTTTCACGTCGTGATGTTGTTCACGCTTTCTTTTTCATTACGTTTGACTTGCACATTTTTTCCCACAGATTCTTGGATATTTCTCACAAGGTTACACATTCAAAACAGAATCTGATCCCCGACGTTACTGTTTTCCAATACATTTTTGTTCTTCTCGAGCGAAATTTGCCAAATAAAATAACTCGACAAAAAAGAAGTCTCGGCTCCTCCGAACAAGTGGTTCAGAATTCCGCCTGTAACCACACAGCCTTGGGTTTGATTCGGGTGAGTGGCATCGGTTTATGTGCCGGGGAGTGAATAAACAGCAGAGTTATGTAGAATGCTGGAAGGCTTAATGAAATGAAATGAGTTTGGGATACGGTGGCACCCTATCTAACAAGTTGAATTTGTTGCGTGACAACACTTGTAACTCAACGTGCATCTAAAATCATCTTTCCCCATTGAAATAACTGAAAATGCAATTCAGCCATCCCACGGTGTGCGAGCCAATTAGGAAGCAACCTAAAGCCGGCGCTGTTGCAAAATCGAGGAGGAACTAGTTGTCTCGAATGGTTGTGTTTACGTTTCTCCCAAGTATCACTGACCACAATTCACATTGGTTACAAGATCTAAGAAAGGAGCAGTACATTATCCTTGTTGTAGCAGAAAATTTGATGCAACAATTCTTGTGCGGTATTGGATTTCATTCGATTGTGCAGGTGTACCTAATGTTGTTTCCCATGCTGGCATGTAGGGAGAGAGACATAACTGCATTGACCACCTCCCGCTAAATAATGGATGCGCTATGATGAGAAGCCGACTCGAGCACTCAGCAAGTGTGCAAGTGATTGGGCTCTCAAATGGATCCTACAGTCGGCTCTCCCGCGCAATACATCTGCCGCCGCCACAGAGAATGATGACAAAATAACACATCGCTCATTTGCACTGACAACTTCAAGCCTCAACCCATTTAAACAGCTGCTTTAAAGTTTGTTTCCTTCGGAATCCTACTTTTATATTTACATTTCAGTATTTCAGACCTACAATCTTGTTAAACTTGATCTAGATGTTTGACGAAGGGGAAATCTTAGCTTATATACACATCGACAAGCCCTCACAGCTAAGTGTTACCATGTAAATAAGAAAAACATCGCATAAATATTACTATTAGACAGTGGCCACTGGTTGGGGATGGTTACGATGAGACAGATTTCTAGAAAATGAGTTTTTGGTGAGGCGATGTGATCACATACCCCAACATCATCGTCACTTTGAATGAGCTGCGAGTGACCAAACAGACGTCTTTTCAGGATGGGCTCCAGGAGCGTCAGGTAGACCATGTAGAGAAGCAGCAAGCCCAAAATGGACAAGTAGATGATGATAGTGACCTGGGGGGGGGGGGGGGATAGTACAGGTTAGAAGGGTTGCAAAAGGCCAACAAATCTCCATACATGTCCCTATGGCCCATTCAGGGTACTTTCCACAGGAATTGATGATAAGTAAAAGGTAAAAATGTGGACATTACTGTAAAAACAATAGCAATGGTCAACCGCAAGTTTTAATCAGAAATGGCTTTATGTGTCCCTATCAGTTAAAAAAAATGATCAGGAACTACCAAAGCATATTTTTGACACCAATTTCAAAAAGGTCTTTTTTCTGGCACTTCAGGTTTTGCAGATATTTTCTTTGTTGCGATTGTTGTTGTTTTTGAGTTTGACTTATAAAACCCTTGCACAATACAGATTTGAACACGTGTACGAATTTTCAGCATTTCAGAAAAAGCGTCACCAGTTACTTAAACTAATATAGGTTGAAAATGTAGATTAGTCTTTCTCAGCGCGTTTTTTTCAGCCAGCAGTGAAGTACTGTATTTGTGCTTAAAACACTCATCCAGTAATGCAAATGGTTGTACAACTTACCTTAATAGTGCCTGAGCTTCTCTCTTCATATTTACACTCACAACGTAAACAGTAAGCCTCCACGTCTTTTCCATCCACCGGCATTGGTTCCACTACATGCAGACAGTTACTGGAAAAAGGGAAAAAAACACATTACAAGACATTCACGCCGGGACATACATTCATTCGGAGTGGGAAAAACACTGAGCATACCAGTCTTTAAGAGACACATTCTGCTTGTAGATCTGTCCCTCGATTTCTCTGTATGGTGGGCAGATGCACTTGCAACGGATGTCTTCAGAATTCTGGAAGAAACATTATCTCATGTTATTTTAAAATATACTGTCGATTTTTATTATCTTTATGCCCAATTTTTGTTGATCATTATGGCCACTTTATTTTGACATTCTACTGCTTCCACATTACGATACAGAATCAAACTTTCAAGCACTCATAAAATTCAAGAATGGGAGGAATTAATTTCCATAATACAAAAATGCTCACATATCCCAGATTTCAACTTTTCCACCCCCAAAAAAACATTGAAGTGAATGGGATCATTATTAAATTCTCAAACAATGCTCATCTGAGCATTCATTCCATACTCTCGATATCCATCTTAAATTCCATGTACTTGTGGGGTCTTTATCCTCACTAGCAGGACAACTTTGGCGTTCTAGTGAGGAAAAACTGTGCACTTATTGACAACTGCGTACTACTAGCACTAACAAATGACACCAAAATTCTACGACTTAACATCTAGTGCTTCACTAGTAGTGTGAAGATGTCAACTTGTGCATAGTTTTGCCAGACTAATAGTGACGCCCTACTTAAATGCCAAGGTTGTCCCGCAAGTGTGTCAAAACTTCATACAGTAGCGGAAGGCAATATGGGAGGAAAACGTTACTTGTAAGACACATTTCTACTGTTCTCCAAGTGCACTGAATTATCTTACTAGTTAAGACAAAGCATGTACAGTGTTCCTTCGCTACTTCACGCTTCGGTTATTGTGGATTTGCGGATTTTCATTTGTGACGGTGACTTAACCTATAGTTTTAACTCTCTATTTTTGTTGGTTTTCTAACTACTTTTCTTACTTTTAAATCGGACCAGTCAAGAATTTTTTAATGTTTTGTTTGTTTGTTTGTTTTGTTAAAGAGAAGAGCATGCGCCGCTTACATTTATTCATGAATTCAGTTCTGTATTTATTCAGCATTTTAAATTGTGGAAGTTCAATTTATTAAGTTTAACAAGTGTTCCCAGGGGGCTTTCTATCAACGTAGTAAGACAACATTGGCATCCAATAATAGGACAATTACAGGTGATGAGTGAGGCAAAACCATGCACAATTTGACAACTGTGTCTTACTAGTACTAGTACTGTAGTTGTGTTGAAAAATGGCATACACATGTTACAAATACACACACGCTCTCGACAGGGTGCTCAATTGTGTACAAGTGAGGACATACGGTGTACTAGTACCTGAAGCTGGATGTCAAGATTACCAAAAGAATGCTCAGGCGGTTTTCCAGAACATTAGTAGCACAACTTTGACACACTCGTAAGACAACTACATGACAAGGGAGGCAAAACTGATACCAATAATGCTACTGACATTACATTTTCCTAGTTAGCTTCACGAGAAGTACTAGTAGCACGCATATTTCAACCTTTGCTAAGTTTTGCTTATTAGTAACCTGTAGTTTTGGTACTCGAGTGCCAGAGTTGCTCTTCTAGCATGCAGAAATTCTGACAGAAGTGGAAGGCAGTAAGGTAGGAAGGTAACGAGTTAAGCGCAGTCGTTGCACGTTGAATTGTCTTATGAGACAGGACAAAGCGCGTGCTAGTGCATGGACCTAAAACTGGATTTCAAGATTTAAAAAAAAAAACTTAAATAATTGCTCAAAAAACGATTTTCCACAGGCATCACACCTGTTCAGAACTGTAAATACAAAATTTGACTAGATGGCTGACATTTTATACATTTAATACTAATTCAACACAACGTGTAGATGAGTTGTGATACAAACAGAAAACATTCGTGATTAAAATCTACATCATATGTCCCCTCTGTCCCAGCTAGCGTTAACCTTACCTTCGCTGTCACTTCGCTTAGAAGCAAAACACACACAAAGCCAAATGTCCGTAGAAGAAACACGCCCTGCATTTTAAAAACATGTGTAGTGCACAAAGGAGAGTGGGTAAACGGTTTACACGCAGCACGCCGTTACGTGTTTTCTGTTAACGAGGGACGAGGTTAGCCATGATGCTACCACACAGATAAACAGCCTCGCATCAGCTGACTTAGAGCTTCCGGAACATGGCGACCAATTTCCGCACATCGTGCTCCGTTATGAAATACTGTACAGTAGAGCTCTTTCGATAGACAGTCAAGAATCGCTAGTTTTACAAGGAAAACATTTTCACCAATATATAAACAGGTATATATTCAGATGATATAATGACATGATGATTATTATTTATTTTTCAATTCTGTGTAATGTCATGAGCACAGACGGGGAGTTAAGCTTAGATCTAGAATGACGTAGTGACCGAAACAAACGTAACCAAGGATTTGCTGTCAAATTTTTTGGATCCGCAAAATCTCCCAAATATTATGCTATATTACATATTTTGTGTGTTTCTTTTTTTAACTTACTTCGTGTTAAAATTGTTTTGTTTTTTTATATATCATGGTATTGCATTGGCTTTCCTTTACATTTACAGTACATTACATTATTTTGTCTCGCATGTGATGTGCTAAGTTGCCGTTTGACATAATACAGTATTGACATGAGTTGTTAAAAGAAAGTACTCAAACAAAAAAAACGTGTCTTAAAGTGAAATAAATGATTCCCCACGAGTCGGCTTCACTTCAGTTGGCCTCCAAACTTTCATATTAGACACAAACGTTGTTTTACAGTTACTCTTCACTCACATTAAATGACAATAAATGCAAAATGACACATTTTTCTCCTGCATTATTTTATACTGTATTTCAAACTCAGAATTTAGCAGATGAAAGTCACAATCTTAAAAATGAAGAAAAAAATACTGTTAAGGTTTCTATCTTTATTTACAGTATAGTAGATGTACAAAACCATAAAAATATACACACACAAGAATCATCTATGGCAGGTGAGTAGCTCAGTTCTATTTTACAAGACTTTTCATTGACTTACCTAATTTTACTGTTACTCAGAAACATGTCATATACCATTACATGCTCTCAATTGTCAGAATAGATTACAGGCGTCTTTGGTTATTGGTTCACGATAAAAAACAACATTTAAAAAACAATGGAGGAGTTGAGATGCCCTTATTTCATTTATTCGTCCTCTTTTTTGGAATTTGGGATGTATTTAAAGTGATTTTCCATAATGTGGCAACCTCTGAAATAAGAGTTGCAGTACTATCCCGTCAAACATCTCATCGCTACCATACATTTCACCTAAAACTTTTTACATCATATACAAAACATTCATCAGGATAATTGCTTTTTGTGGCTCCACTACTTTCTTCATAGTGCTAAAGTTCCCAAGAACGTCATATGTGCTATCATTGTTTTTCTCATTGTGTATATCTGTCACTTGTAATAGTAGCCTATGTGAAAACTACAGACGCACTCTATATACAGTATCACTGAGTTTCAGTATATATTTACTTTGCTACTCACTTCTCATCAGAATGCCATCAGCAAATGTCTCCTAGTGTTGCAATGAGCAGGTTGAGCAATATTCACTTGGATGAATACACATAAGATGAAAATACAGAAGGCTCGTCAAACATCATAATGAGACGTATACATCGAAAAGGAGGTTATACAGTTAATGTCGTTGCTTTGTTTTAATTCCAATACAAAGTGGCAGAAGTGATCCTGATGCTCTATTGAGGCCAGAATATTCCCCTGCTAAGACGTCCAGTTCAAAAGTCTGCTCTCTTTTCTTTTATTTCTCCTCAGGATTACTTGCATCAGTTACGTGATCCACTTTATTATTAAGCATATAACGAGAGAAAACATTGAATCCGGACAAATACTCGGGGCTGCTTTAACTATTCATCAGCATGGTGTCCTTCAGCACTTTCTTACGGGCGAAGGAACCTCAGGACTTTGGAGCGCAGGAAGCGGATGAAGGATTTGGGGAACATTTCTCGGGATTCTTGTGCCGTGTAGTTGAAGAAGTTTTGTGGGTGAGCCAGAACATCGAATAAGGCCTTCATGAGCTTTTTGTCCTACACAAGAGCATAGGAAAAATACACAACAAACAGTAAAGGTAATGCATACAAACGGAATAAACATTAGTGGAGATAAACAAGTAATTAGCATGTGCTGTACTGTATTCACTGAAAGGATGAAATATATTTAACACAAAAGGCGGTTATTCAACACATAAACACACTCAACACCAAATGTCTACTCAAAAAAAATCATTGATTATCATTATGTCTAACGTCAGCGAATCTTGAGGTACAATAATAAGGAAGAACCTGAAAAATGAGGGTTAGAAATCACAAGAAACCGCTCATGTCCAATCGGCTCCATTGCTCAGATTTCATTCCTATATTTCACAAACACTAGGGGGCATGTTTGAAAAGTATCATGGTTATTATAGCATGTTGGAATGCATCAACCTAACCGCAATTACATTTATAATTGTGGCTGTAGTTGGCAGACGTGTAGAACAGAGCCGCATATTCAGAGCCGTTCTTAATGTTTTGACTAGCTCTTGTGAC
Organism: Hippocampus guttulatus; assembly: GCF_054856545.1. Taxonomy (NCBI): domain Eukaryota; kingdom Metazoa; phylum Chordata; class Actinopteri; order Syngnathiformes; family Syngnathidae; genus Hippocampus; species Hippocampus guttulatus. The sequence continues at coordinate 13,193,515 of NC_141263.1, forward strand.
TAAATGAAGCATTTGAAATAAATCAGTTTAGTTCTACACCAATTTCTACCAAAACATACATCATGTTAAATGACTCCCCTCTGATCATAACCTTGCAATCTTTTGTCAAAGCAGTATTTTGCAAGTTTGGATGCCATTCTTCACATTGTGGCCAGTGTGTGTATTGTAATAGATCAACTTTATGTGAGAACAAGAGGCTGCTTCATCTTGAATTTGTGGTGGGTCTCTGGAGAAGCTGGTGGTGCTGCTCCAAACGAAAACATATTTGCTCTTGTGGCTTGTACGGGAGGGCAACTACGGTTTGCATGGATGTCTTCATCCTCATGAGAACAAGCACTCAACAATTGCAAAAGCTAAACTGAAACATGACTTTATTATTATTATTATTATTATTGTTACAAACTTAAATCCTGACTAATTTTCTTTTTACTTTGTCACCAACGTTGACATTAGCAGATGCTGCTTGTAGTTATACCTGTTTCCAAGAGAGGGCAGTGCACACTTATACAAACAAACAAAACAAAAAAGGGAAACGTCTACCCGAATGGTAATCAAACTTTTACACAAGTACCACCTCACACAAGCCACAGGTTTTATTCCTAAAAATTGTATTTAATATTTTTGATAGTCACGTAACATTATGCACAGTCTCAACATCAACACTGTGCTTGAATATGAGAGAATGAAACACTACACGTGAATGTATTGTACACAAAAGTTAAATAGAACTGAAATGAATGGCACTGGATTAAAAAGAAAAAGATAGAGCCACCGTAACATTATGCACATTAATTAATTTAGTGCACTACGAGTGGTAATCGTACCACACTTTGAAAATCTGTATGCAAATAATGATTGAATGAAAATAAATTTCAATATAATTGTTACCTAAATAAAAATGTTTGAAAACAAAGACTTCATAATTATTAAATGCAATGTGTTGTTCCTAAAAGTTAAATACAACTGAACTGTACTGTAAAAAAAAGTTTAAGTCACTGTACCATTCACTAATTCAGTGATTCTTTTTCACACCACCAGGGGGAGCCCGCATACCTCTAGTGGTACTTGAAGCACATTTGAAGAATCACTGGTCAAACTTCTCTTGGGCAACATTGACGGTACATATGATAATACAGTACATTTAACTGGTGGATAAAAGTGTACGGTATAAAGTTTCTGTGGAGGACAAAAAAAAAAAAAGATTATTTGCATACCTTTAGAATCTCTTGATGATTCTCTGACGCATATAACCTCCCGTCTCTAACGATGTCCTCTATCAATTCCTGGTAGTCCTCTACAGTAAAAAGTCCATCAAGAGCGTCACAAGACAAAAATGCATACAAATAGACTTGACAACATCAAATTAATGGGACAAGAAATGCAATTAATGTTTTTTTTCACTTACCATCATATGTAACGTACGGGACCTGGAAGCCTTTCCCGCTGTTCCCCTCATTGGATCGGAATTGAATCCAGAGCCTCTTGGAGCGAGAGGTGAAGGCGATGGGACGCTCGTATGTCTGGCACGTTTCGTAGGTTGTCACAGAGTTTAACAGAGCTGTGAAGTTCAACCATATGACACAACATCATATACACGTGCAAAATATCAAAACACCTATTCGTTCATTCAATTTCCATAGTGCTGGTGCTCATTAGGGTCATGAGTGTGCCTGAGTCGAAATGGCTGAAAGCAAACCCGCTGATGTATCTTGGCCCTGGCATGAGTCGTCCCAAGTATAAAAGAACCTGAACACTTTGTTTGCATCAGCAGTTATCCGGTGCAATTGCAAAGTGCAGTCAGGTAACTGTTCACCTGGTGTGGCCGCGTTAGAGTGCCTCAATGTCAGCGGTGAATGTGCGCACGTCAAGCAGAGAAAGATGCAAAAGTAAGGAGTGAGGAAAATCTTTTAATAAGTCCGACTTCACAGTGTGCTTGTTGACCGGGGCTACGGGCTAGCGTAACAGGTTTAGAGCGCCACAATGTCTGCCATGAGTGTGCACACTTCACACAGAGAAAGGCTGAATAGTAAGGATGGAGGTAGAATTTTTTTTTAAAGATCAGATGGGACAACTAGAGTGTGGTCAGTGGCTTTGTGTTGGCATGGCCACTTCAAGGCACCTTGTTGTTGCGGTGTGGAAAAGCCCTACGGCGACTCAGATAAATACCAGCCACCAAAGGCTTTAAGCGGATATATTTTCACAGGTCAAACATGTATTGATGTGTCGGTTATAAGAAAGATGCTAGACAGACTACTGTCGGATCTATATTTCCAGGTCATAGTAGAAGTATTTGACTGACAGTTGACATATTTTCACAATTTTGAGGCCTTGTGTTATATTGTATAGTCGCCAATTATTATTTTTTTAATCATATACATTTGGTATAAATGTTAACAACATTCTTTTCTGTAGTGTGTCACAATGTCTGATTGGGACTTTACAAGTTAAAGTGAACTGTACTAAACAAATGTAGTGTGCTAAATACTAACTGTAAAAGGTATAGGGACAGAAAGACAACCAGACTCACCACTTTTCCTCATCACTAAGTAGTCTCCACACTCGTCCTCAATTGGCAGGAAGATTTCCGGCACCACAATAAGAATCCTACGTTTGGGCGGCGGATTGATGGTCCACGTGCACTCCACGTTGGCCGGGTAGTTCCCGGGATAGTTGGGGGACTCGATGTAGCCAGTGAAGTCCCCCAGCTCGCCCCCGCACTGTCTGTCTGCGAAGCGACACTGTTTCGTCAACTCTTTCGATTTGTTCGGCCAATCAAAATGCTTCGTCGTGTACACTCATACTTTTGCACTGCATAATGCTGGTGGAGCCATCAAAATCCGTGGATGTGTTTCCGGGGCAGGCGACGCAGTAGTTCTGCCCAAAATCCACCTGAAAGGTGCCCGTGGGGCAGCGGATGCAGCGGTGTGTTGTTGTGTTGTAGTAGTGGCCTGGGGAGCATTGAACTACAAGGACCAGAACACATGTCGTCAATCAAGTCCTTCAGAACGTCTCATCTGTTTCATTGGCTTTAGTGGAAAGAGTTCAAACCTGTCGGGAATTTTACAAGTAAAATCCAAATTGTACTTATAAGACAATGTTCATCCTCACGTCGACAAGTGACACTTTATGTCAGAAATATATATACGATTCTGTTTTATTAGAGAGATGCGTACCCCTCGCGTTTATGGATTTGTTAAAAAAAATCAAGGATCCTATTAGTAGGCCAAAAGTGGTACTGTAGTGGATAAAATTGTTACTAAGTCAATAATTCTAAGTCATTCTAGTTCCCTGAACTTTCTTATTACACTGAAAAAAAAATGCTGTGTAGAAATTAGTCATTTTCATTTCAGCAAGTTGTTGCACAAAACAAGATCATCTGGAATCAGATACGTTTTATAAGCAGACTGCTACTCTACTTAAAACAAAACTCTCTTTGGATCCAGATGCTTTTATTTTGTGTGACCACTTGGGGAAAAAAAATGTAGTTAACGCAAGACACCATTTTTTCAGTGTTGTGAAGACAAGCATGGTAAGTACATGGAACTTAAGGTGGATATCAAGAATATCAAAGCCATGCCGCTGTATCTGAACACACAACGTAGTTGTTTACATAGTAAGCCAAAAAAAAAAAAAAAGAAAGAAAGAAAAAAAATAAGTATTAAAAATAAGAAGAAGCACACCTTTGGTCTCACACTCTTGAAAGGTGACGGCACCACTGCGCTTGGTGACCAGGTTACCCCCACAAGGGAAGCAGGTGGTACGCCCCACTTCTGGCTGGTACGATCCCAGAGGACACAGCAGGCAAGGGGTGAAGCCATCTTGGGAGAATTGACCTGGGGGGCACTGACCTGAACACACACACGTTTAGCAAGAACTGATGTGTTGCAACTGCTTCCATGACAACAAGAGAGCAGATGTTGGAGGGAAAAAAAGTCATGTTTTTTTTTTGTTTTTCAAATTTTTTATCTCCAATCACATCACACGTAGTATCTGGTTGACTAATACAAAGTAGGCGCCTCTGGGAGGCTACAGATAAATCTTTTTGTTTAGTCTGTCAGGGGAGATGTGGATTTAAGCTATGGCATCACGCCACATGCTGAGTGCGATAACGACAGGCGGGGAGAGCAAAACATGGTGGCTCGCCCTCAGCGTTTATTCCCAAAGAAGATAAGTTCGCCTCTAAACTCGGCTTTCTTTGGTCTTACACAAAGCAGAGAATTTCTGACAGAACATCCTTATCGAGGCACCGTCGCATCTTGTGTGGTTTCTCATTGTGAAAAAAGTGAGTTGCAAGCTGGCTTTCGTATTGCCCAGCTTTCTCATTTGACTGTCAACGTTTCATTTATTCACGTTATCAAATTGTGACAATCTTGAATACACCTCTCGGCCAACATTCTTATGTTGGATTCCGTTTGGTGGTCATCCTTAGTACTTTCAAGGAAAAAAAAAGATCAAGTGTCTTTTCTCCTGTTATTTTTGGTTTTTAACAGCATGAACTCAGTCTGTTGGGACTTGGGCAAGTTATTTTTCATTCTTCACAAAAACCTCTGCTGATGTTCCTTTTTTTTAATGGCACACATCCCCTGCTTATTCACAAACCCCATAATTTGTCAGAAATTATATTTATTTATTGTTTGATTTATCTTTTAACTTTTGGGGTGACCCCAGCTATTTGTGGATTTTTGCTTTTCGGATTTAGGCCCTTATCCCTTCTCTGCAAATTATTGTGTAGTTTATGTTAAGAACAGATTTGGTTAAAATAAAAGCGAATTGATTTTCTGACAAAATGAAAAGAACAAATGCTTTTAGCAACAAAGACATTTGCTTTAGCGGGTCATGTAAACTGATGCGGAGGGCCAGATCTCACTCCCATGTCTTGACTATGAGAACTAGAGTGGGCTTCCTCTAGTGGCATGTGATCAAATCAAGTACAGTTCAGTTGTATTTAACTTAAGTTCAATACATATACATTGAATCTTTAAGAACTGACTACTGTATTTGAAAACCTTTGGTACAGATTTTCTTTAACCTTAAATTGCGACACAATTCAACTGAATCATAATTTAAGTGCAGCTTTCATTTTTTGCAGCTTGAGTGCTGCATTAATGTTAAAACTGTGCATAATGTCACAGTAGATTACAATAATATTACACATAGTTTTTAGGAATCAAACCTCAGTCTCATTTTTGAAGAACACATAGCCCTACTAGCTACTGTATTCCAACGTTGGCTATGAAGGTGGAATTTTTTTTTAGGTGATTTTTGGGGTGCTTAAATGTCTTCTTAGATGCTACATTTTTACCTCCGCACTCGGAGACGTTTCGAGCTCCGGCCACTTTGGCGACGTCCTTTCCTTCAGGTGTGGGGCACACCTCGCAGGACATCTGGCCTTCCTCGTCCTGATAGGTACCTGCTGGACACGTCACACACCTCCCCTGGTCGCCATCATAGTATGTGCCAACACTGCAGCTCACTGTTGGACAGGTGAGGAGTGGGATTGGTATTTAACACATAAGTGAAGAACCTTGCTCTAAAAAAAAAAAAAATGTCACGCTTGTGTTTATTCAACACAGTGAATGTTTTGTCGTGTATGGGACAAAAATAAATAAATACACATCCCCTGAATAAAAATAGTCTTGTAATGTGGCATCTTGGTGCTTCTGTACCCAAGATGATCTCCTCATAAAACAAAAACAAAGCATTGGAAGTCCAAAGCTAAATGTTGTCTGCACTTGTAATTAACAACCATTTAAAAGACAGATCAGTATGTGGCGTGTCAATCGAGCAACCCCGCCGCAAAAGCCATGAGAGGGGAAGCCAGACAACAAATCAAACGGCCCTGACAACACGGCAGATTTACACCATCGACGCTGCACTTCAAGTGTGTAACAAGAACATAAAATTAAAGCAAGCCAGACTTCATCAGCACATCAGCTGCCTTTAAAAGGATCTGATGCACAGGTGACAAAGCCCGCTGTCTTCCAAATCACACGCTAATTCTCAGCAGATTTTCACACTGGGATAAGTGCTGTTTATTTGAAAGCACTCACCACCTCTTTTTTTCCCCAGCAAGAAGTACGCTTTACTTCTGCATAACATTGGTGAAGTGATATTCCAGGGAACCCAGCATTTGCTGAAAACAGCATTTCAGTTCCACACTCCAACGATCTCATCTTAACAAACAGATAACATTATGGAAATTCGTTTCACAGCACAACTGCATCTTTGACATCCAGTTTAAGGTCCATGTGCTCAGTCGTATGCTGCTTGTCCTCACTCGTTTTGTCAACTCGGCATACTAGTTGAATGGCTAGCGTCATATTAATAAATAGATTCTATCATCTTCTCTGTTTTAATATTTGTTAATCTGAACAAATTATATTGTAGATGCTCTTAATATAAATAGACAAGGTCTTCAAACCGACTGCAAAATGTCCTAAATCCTTTTTTAACATTTTCGGAAAGCAAGAAAAAGCTGAACCAACTGAACTAACAAGAAGAGTCCAGTTGCCTCAATTCAATCTTTGTGGATTAATTACCATTCCGTCAATAACTGCGAATCTACACAGGCAGAATGGCAACGCTTTTATTTAAAGCAAGCACATGGACATTTTTATTTTTTTGGTAATATTCTCACAGTAAGTTGAAAATGACTTGGGCAACTATGCTTTAGGATAACAATATGTTTGCTCATAAGAAATTATTACCAAATTCCGGTTTGACTCCAGAAATTTGTAAAACTGAAGTGCTCATCGCACTTAATACAACTGCGTGGAATAAAACAATACAAATAACAACTGCTTCTAATCAATCTTTTTTTTTTTCACATAAGGCATTTGGGATATAAATGATAAAACCTGTAATTGACACGAACTAAGCTACGCATACCTCCTGCGTGAGCCGATACGTACACACAACACGTGAAGGCATGCATGCGCTCCCTCATAATTATGTCAGAAACTTCAGCACATCCAGTAAACTACGGTCAGGGGCACATAAAAAGTGCTTCACCGGGTCATTAAGAGCTGTTGCAAACCCGACGCCAAATGCATTCTTGTAAAAAGCAGAGAGACAAAAGAGCACCCGGCCTCTCCGCAGCTGCCTCCGACGACTTGATGGAGCGCGGCTGCTGTGGCTCGCCAAATGACTTTTAATGTCGCCGTAAGGCCCCAAACACAGAAGCAAATCAAAGAGCGCATTTTCCTCTTATCTCTTAAACGCCTAATTAAAGGGACTCTTTGCTTGGGTTCCTCCCTTTCAGACTGATGCCTGTAATTAATTTCGGGAACCTATTCTTAAGAACTCGACTCGGGAGAATAAATCAAGAATCCGAACTTTCAGTGCTCACAAAGGCGTTAATTAATTACGTGAGGTTCAGCAAATTGTTCAATTTTCCCTACTGAAAGAAAAGAAAATATAATTCTCTCGAGAGCGCTACGATTTTTGGAAGGCCCATTGACTACCGTGAAAGAGCATGAGGAGCCATCATCGTATTGTCCGAACAGCTTTTATTTGACAGAGGGAAACAGTGAGAGAAGAGACGGAGTGAGAGTGAAAGAAAGAAAAAAACCTTGAAGCCTTTCAAATGCAAAGAGCGCATCCATAGTCCTCCAATTGATGGCCCCAAAGAGGTTTGAAAGACCTTTCACCTCTATTCAAGCCTTCAGTCTTTGCCCACTTGATGACATAGGAAAACACTCGGGTATCACAGTGGTAAGGAGCTGAACCCAATAAAAGGGATCAGCTTTCTGAATCCCCCCATTCTGCTCGGCCCAATCGCTGCTCACGCCCATCATGCCGGGGCCCAAACAGCTGATGCTAATTGATTCCCATGGTGTGGCTGAAGTCAATTCTCTTTAGCAGTTTAGTGGCTGGGGGTCATGCAAAGTGGCCCCGGCTGGGGGGCACTTTGGATGCAAGAGGAGAGCGGTGGGGGACAAGCCGCACTCAAGCTGCCAGCTTCAATCAACACGACTTCCTAAACAACTTAAAACAAACAAGGAACAACAAAACAACAGTTCATTTAGTCACTGTTTATATCGACTAGTTAATTCTTAACCTGTCAGTGCCTCAAGAGTGATCACGACTTAACCAGCTCAAAGGATAGCAGCGGCCCGTCGAGGCGAATGAAGCCGAGCACGCTGCCGAAGTCGGTAGAAAGGGAAAGCGCACCTCTCCGAATGCACTGGAGGCTGCCTTGCGGTAGAGCGCCTCGTCGCTCTGAGTGGGCTTTTCAATGAATGGCACCAAACTGCAGAGCTAAGCCAAAGCGGGAGGTGGGGGAGGAGGAGGAGGAGGAGGAGGAGGGGAAAATATAGCTCCTTTAAAGAGCTGGAGGTTAAGAATGCCTTTCACTCACCCCCACTCCACCTCCGCCACCACCTCTTTTCTTCTAAATAACATGTCCACGCCTACCATGGCCATTGGACTGCTTAATGTTGATCTGAGAACATAGCACTTAAGATCTGCCTTACTCACATCATGAGACAGTATATCAGCATCACAAATTACAAACTCATGAAAATACATCAACGCCTTTCCCAATAACACAGTCAGATGCCTCATGTAAGGGAGGATTTATAGTGGGGAAGGCCTCTTATACTGCTTTCGATATGCATCGGTTAATACACTAAATGTGTTGAGAAGCGATCCTAAAAAGGAATTTGGCAGTACTGTTTTAACAATGAAGCAGCAAAAAAAGGTAAAGGAGTTGACAGTTACAACGAGGCACTCTTAAAACAGCTATGCCAGCTGACCGACACCTTGGCTGTCAAGTTAGAGTTAATTCAAGTTAGAACCTCCACCTTTCCCTGCGCACACTCACGGTCAACAATGTGGAGCTTGAAAACGCCCACGCCAGCCCAGCACGAAGCCCCGGTCCACACGCTGGCTGTCAAATCTGACTTTCCCTCAGCTAGCTCTTTCCCTGCTCTCTGCATGATGTGCACACACTCACTGACAACAAGGCACACTATTTAAAGCAGACATGCCAGCGGACTATCTGAAGGGAAGATGGATTTTCGGGGTGTAGGCTAGCTAGCTGCACGTCACAACTGTACCAGAGAACTGCTAATGCGAACCAAGGCGTTCAAGTTCATATAAAGTGGGGAAGGGGCTTCTCATCCTGTGTTTTTTAGCCACCACCCAAAAAAATCAGGAAACATGTCATGGTGAAAAAAACGTTCGACACCATATTTCTATAATTATTACAGTACTACACAGTACGAAGTGTAAACACACTTTCAGCAATTATATTCAAAAATGCATCACAAATTTAGAAATAAATCTCTGAATCCAGTTTTGGTCTTGGCAGTGTCTTTAGGCACAATCAATAAATGTGCATTTAATCTTTTCCCATCAATTGTTTGTTTAAACATTTCTTTTTATTGTGCAATACATTGTAACTGAGTCATTACTTAAGTTCAGGGTTTTTATTTTCCCATATTCAAGCCCAGCATTCATGCTAATGAATGTACATACAATAAACAAACGTAATCACTGTACAAAATAGAGTAAAAAGCGAACTCACCACACCTCCTGCCCACCAGCACCTGTCCCGCCAAGCAGCGTCCTGCTCCTTCCGCCGGCTGCGCCAGATTCTTGGCCAGCTCGTAGTCCGAGCCGGCAAAGTGGAGGTGGAACTGTTCCCGGTTGATGGACTTCCTCAGGGTGCGGATGGTCTTCCTCAGCCTTTTCTCAGAGCGTCGTCTCATGCAGTTCAGGTCGCAGCCCTCTGCTGAGAGAAGAGCTAGATACCACAACTGTCTCCAGGAGGGGAGGAAAGATGTCACCTTTGTGTTCGGTGTCAATTGATGCCTTCCTTGGAGGCTGGCATGCAAATGTGGACATGCATGGAGACAAAAACCCTCATGATAAAGACACACTTTCGAACAGGAATAAGTCATGACATTAAAATCTAAACATGAGATCCTTGAGCCCCAAAGTACAGTCCACCACCATTGCAGCACACTCAAAACAGGAGATACTTTCACAGACAGAAGCAACAGGAGCAGACGAGGAAGCAAAGACTGCAGGCAGGCAGGCAGGCAGGCAGGCAGAGACCAACCTGTTACCTCCTCTAGGTTCACATCCAGCTCAAACACGGCCGTGATGGATGAGCCGTCCTCTTCGGCCGCTTTCCTGCCATGGCGGCTGCGCCCTCGGTGCGCCGACGAGGTGCAGCGCAAGCTCACGTAGCTGAACTGCACATTCTCGGTGAAGAGAAACCTGCTGTCTGTAGACAGTGGGAGAGCATCATCAACTGTCAAACGATCAATAAGTATCGTCGCCAAGAGGTGCAAATTGAAATGGAATAGGAAGTTCTGTTATGTTGTAACACTGTCATAGATTTAGTGGCACACAGAAGCCCTTTACATGAACCAAAACATTCAGACCACATTTGATTTACGGCCCGGGCTCAGAGTGGCCCGTAAAAGAGTCTTGCGCTAATTCCACCCACGCTTGTCACTGGCAGACGAGGTGGTGCGCCAAGACCGGCAAGACAAACCAAACCACATCACTTGGCCCACAAATTTCTTTCACATATGCGTCTGCTTTTTGGCTTTGTTTTGAAGCAGCCATCATGTATGCTTGATCTTCTTTAGAGGAGAGCTCACAAAAGTTCTTTTGTAAGTTGTACAAAGCTTTATCCAAAGAAGTTGTTGTTTTAGACGTGCTATTTCCTTTTACGGAGAATCGCCCTCCTCTCAGCGAAAAATGCATCCCGCCCTCACCAGGATATTCAAATTAAATGAAGCGAGAGATCAGACTCAATGGGCCTGGGGGTTTCAACCATTCCGTCGATATGTGTGTTATTCCCCAATAGACAAATTAACGACTGTTAGAAAACTGCAGTTGTTTGTTTACATTCAACCTTCAGACTGAAGCCATCACAAGTTATGAACACCCTCGGCGCACAGTGGAGACTTCAATCATGCTGCTGTCTCTGACTGAAGAACAACTTCACACAACAAGCAGACTCTGGAACAAGAGGGAATAAAACTCTGGACCTCATTTGTGCCTAATGGCAATGTGAAAGGAGCTCTTATTGTATACTTCCATCTATCCATTATCTGAATCGACCATTATCCTCACAAGGGTCGCGAGCGTGCTGGAGCCTATCCCAGCTGAAGTGGTTGCCGGCCAAGCGCAGGGCACACATTAATAGACAAACAATAACCAGTCACACTCCCAATCACACTTCGGGACAATTTAGAGCAATCAATCAATCTACTATGCATGTTTTTGGAATGTGGGAGGAAACCGGAGTACCCGGAGAAAACCCACGCAGGCACGGGGAGAACATGCAAACTCCACACAGGAAGGCCGGAGCCTGGAATCGAAACCTTGCACCTCTGCACTGTGAGACGGACATGCTCATCAGTCTAACACCGTGTCACACTTGTATACTTTAATAAATGAATAAGATTTATATATTTATTTTCTACACCAGTCTTCCTCAACTGGCGGACCGCGATCCACGACCGGACCGCCGACCTCCTCTGTCCGGACCCTCGGCAAATTGTATAAAATAATAAATTATAAAGTGATTTTTACGTTATACATTTTATATTTTTGGACTATAATCTGCGCATTACCGCGATCGCTTGTTAAAATTATCCGTTGTATTATTTGCGTGCACGAACAGATGTATTGCAGAGGACGCAGCAGCGCGACTGTGTGTGTATAATGTTTGACGAGGGACCCTGGCTGAGCAGGGCATGCCGGCGATAACGATGCGCTGATTGCTCCTCTGAACTTAAGGTGTGCCCATACATAAGCGTCACGCATTCAAAATGGATGATTGTGTCAGGAAACAGACGCATGCGTGATGCCACAGTGTGCTCACAGCTTCAGCACAGGAGAGCCGTACACAGACAATTAGACAAGACGAATCGCGGGAGGTTTCGATTGTGTGCAGTTTTGCTCCCGTCTACCCGGGGATCTTTGCAGCTGTTTAACAGCAGAACACCGCAACATGGTAAATGAACATCACAATGGCGTCCTCAAATAATATTTGCATGCCTCAGACATTGCATTCACCTTTAGTGGAAGAACAGCACTGCACATTCCTGTGCTCCCTTGTGTCAGTATTTAAAATGGTTCTTAACTCCTCTTCTGATATATTTTTCAGTGATTTCAGAGGGGATGTGAAAAGGGGATTTGTACAAATGAAAAGGATATTTTTGTTTTCATGTTTAGTATTTATTTTGGTAAAATTAGTATTTTGTTTTGCTTTTGTTAAATTAAGGGAAAAAAAGACAACTACTGTTTAACAAAGTTAAAGTAAAAATGTCTTATTTCCCTCCAAGGGCTATTTCTATTATTAAGCAGGCACAACTTAACAAAATAAAAGAGTTCCTCTGCCTCAACACAATACCTCTCATTATTTGCTGTGTACTGGCAAAGTGAATAATTGTTATTTTCATGCACCCCATTATTGGTTGGTTGTGAGGAGTGTTGATTTGTATAAGTTTGGCTTGACCATACTAAATTAGCATATAGCCCTGCTCCCCATGACCGCCGTGCATGGGACCGGACCTTGGTCTTATAAAAAAAAAAAAAAAAAGTGGACCTACAGCCTTTCTAGTTGAGGACCACGGGACTCACTTTGGTGGCCAGATGTTTAGGTGTTATGAGCTATGTGTTGATTATTTGGAAGGTAATGTTACACAAGCTGTAGACTTACTACTTTACACTGTAGCAAAGTGTAATTTCTTCAGTGTTTTTTCCCCATACAAAGATAGAATAAAACGTTTACAAAAATGTGAGGAGTGTGTTTTGTGAGATTCTGTGTGCATATACATTTATGTTTAGATTTGTGTTTATAAGTCGCTTGTCAAATATCCTGCAGTGGTAATGTTGCAATGTTTGTAATGTTATTTGAAATGTGTTGTGTAACAACAGCTTGACAAGGCACTGCCAAAAAAACAAACAAACAAAAAAAAAAAACATTTTCACTCAGGGGTGCTCTCAATTTTCTGGTGGTATAGACATTAAAGGCTGTTTGTTGAGTTATTTTGAGGAAACAATACATTTATAGAATTTATATATTGACTACACAACATAATTTCTTCATTGTTGGCCCATATAAGTGCATTGTAAAATATGTACCAATATGACAATACAGTGAAACGCCTCTACAACGAAACCTACATGGGCGAAAATACCTCCTAGTGTGAAAACATCTTCATGCATTAACACCATTCCCACTTTCCTGCCCCCCATACAACGAAAAAAAACCCCTGTTGCGTGATACGAAATCTTTTTCTCTGCTCTTGCCTCGCGACGACATTCACTACAACGAAGTCTAATCCATCAGCGACCTCTACCTCACCCCCCCCCCCCCCCACTTTGGAGGAGGAGGCCATTAGGTTATCGAATGTGCTTCCTTGCCTAAGTTGAGTGCACTTGTGTTGTATTTTCAAAACGTGTGTACCTGAGCGTGCTGAGTTCAAGCTCTCCCTGAGTCGCTCCTGGCTTCTTTTTAAGTTGCACTTGGTCGTGCCCGACTTGAATGTCGCTGTGGTCTTAATGCGAGGCACGCCAGACAATTCTGGAGCTAGGTAAAAAAAAAAAAAAAATCTTGTCATTGTGATTAAAGTAAACGCCCAGTAAAAACACTCAAAGCCTCAGTGACGACAATCTTGCCACGAATCGCCGGTGTTTTGTACTTGCCGAAGCATTGCAAGCCACTGTTGTTCTTTTGTGCGTCAGCCAAGCAGGGCAATGGCATTCCACAGGTCACGGTGTAGGAATCCTCCATCCCTGAAAACACACACAAGAGGCCGCGGCACATACAAAACTTAGGGCCACAAAGGCAAGCGAGCAGCATGTAAGAACACGATGCGTCTGTCTGCGGAAGGATGTTGACGACTATTTGCACAACAGATTCCACAGCGGGTTAATGTTTAAATCATGTTTTATAACAACACAGCACCACTGAGGTTGACTTCACATTCTTGACAGCGGGAGCATGTCATTAGAATAAGGTTTAATTACATGTATGGGACTAATGGTGTTTATAATGATTTTCAAACATAAAAGCGTCTGCGTGTACCAACGCCTTTCCATGAGGCATTCATTCAAGATCCCCCCTGTATGCGTTTCAATAGAAGTATGTATTCGACGTCCTTATTAGTCAGTTTAAGGTCCATGTACTAATACGCTATTTGTCCTCAGCGTACTAGTAGAACAACTGTGTCTTGCTCCTAACATTTTGTCCACTACCAGCGTCACTTTAGATTAACTAGTATGCAATTCATCCTTACGAGTCAACTACTGTGCTCCACTAGTAAAAACAACTGTACTATGCTCCTGAACCCTATTAACACAAAAATAGAAAGTCCATGTACTAGTATGCTCTTTATCCTCACAAGTAGGACCACAGGACATGTTATAGAAACTCTTTCCAGGTGTGCGGAAGCTGTTGTAGTTGCAGGTGGAGCTTTTCGCTTCCTGTCCATGCCAAATGCCCCGATTCTTTTGTCCATGTCGTGCAGTTGAATGTCTTTGTAGAGTGCATCTTAGCCTCCGAGTTCATTTGAATGACTCGGTCATAAGCAGAGGATGTGGATTTTTTTATTTTTTTTGGTCTGTCTGAGATCTAACAACTACAGGATTATTAAAGGCCGCGGTTGTGAATGAAGGGATGACAAATCCTTTTGAACGGCGCACAATATGAAGCAGATGCAGGAAGTGTTGCGTGGGCTAGAAACGGAAAGCCATCAAGGGCGGCACTAAAGGCAATTGAGTGCTGTTCGAAGCAGGCGTGTTTTTGTTTCCAAGAATTTGGTCAGTTTAGTGATCATTCCAGAATTGGAGGACATTTTCATCCTTGGTCCCCATGAAACTTCAAATTAACCATGCATATAACACATAAGCATCCACTTTTTGCATTATTACAGTTGCCCTGACACAAAATGTACCTCTAAAGTTAATCCTGAAACTATCACAAAATCTTACACACCGCTTAAAATTCCTTTTTATCTTTCACGTTGACCCATTTATTGATCAAATGTAACAGATAAAATCTGATAAAACGTGCAGATTTTAATTTGTAGTAATTAGGATCTAAAATTGTGTCTCTCATCGTGCATGCCACCATGCCACTGATACACCTTCAGCCAACGACAGAAAGATATGGAAAAAAAGTGGACAAGCTGACCCAGTGTATTCTAAAAATAAATAAATAAATACATAAATGGCGGTTCTACATAGTACCCAAACGATACTTTGGCTGGTATGCATAGCAGAACTGCTCGGTGCTATTTATCAGCACCCATAACCACTAAGAATCTGTGCTAAATAGTATCTTATGGTTACTAAATTCTACCCTTATGCTTGCAAACTAAAGAACCATTTGGGTACAATGTAGAATAAACATTCTACATAGCATTCTAATTTTATTTTTATTTTTTTGTCGAAATGACATAATCAAGCTAATTGCTCTCACCATAGGTACACCGATCATGTTTTCTCGGTTTTATTTTTCATATTTTTTATCAACACTTTCAGCTGTAATGGATTGGGCCACACAAACCAATGTAAGCATGTATAGCTCTCTCTCAATCTATCTATACACACACACACACACACACACACACACACACACACACACACACACACACACACACACACACACACACACACACACACACACACACACACACGCACAGCAGTGGAAATAAAAGTGCCATTAAAGGGTTTGTCGCATTGAGCGCTGCACTTTCGCTTGATCCAACTCACCACTGCTGATATGAACTTGAGACTGGCATGTCAGGAAACAGCGGTCGCCTCCCTCCTGCTTGCTACAGTTCAATGTGGGTTTCGAGGTGGCTTTCGCAGGTGGTAAACCCTCTGCCTCTAGATAGAAACCACAATAAAACTCCAAGGTAAAAGAGGAACGCGTTGGAAAGGGGCAAGAGGAAGAGCAACCCAATATTTGGACGGCGAGGACAGCACGGCTCTGATTATTGTACAAGCGCACACGAGAAAGTGAGCGTGTGAGAATACAAGAGAAAAGAGAACAGAATTCAAAGTATCTCCTGTTTTTGTCCCACACTCCCTCCGTCTTCCAAAAATGTCATACATGCTTGAGTTTTGTTCAAAAGGGCATCTTTTCATGCAGAGGAGGCTTTGACTTACCAATACAGTCCTTTTTGTTCCAGTGGAGCTTGTAGCCAGGGTTGCAGGAGCATTCAAACCCACCCTGGGTGTTCTCACAACCCTGCTCACAACCGCCATTGTTGACGCTGCATTCATTTATGTCTAAGAAGAGAGAGAGGAAGTCAGCTCAGATTGAGAGTTACTTTTAACGTTTCTGATAACCTTTTTGGGCTACATGGACACAGTGCAATTATGATACTTCTCTATGTTGATCAAAAGAAAACATTACGGTATTATCTTTGGAAAGTTTTGGAGAAATCTCATTAGAATTGGGGTTTTTTTTTAAATGTTTGGAACAACAATCAGTGTTACTGGTCTAGTGAGGCTCAACAGTGCCATTGGACATCGCCCTCGACCCCCCCCCCCCCCAAAAAAAAGCATATTGCTCAAAACAGTGTGCACCACCGTATAAAACAAATTGAGACAGATACAAACACCCTGTAGCATACTAAAATATGGAACAGTTAGACATGTGCATCCAAAGGTTTAGAGATAGTCAAATTAAGATCACCCGTCAAGGTGAGTGTGCACTACAGCCTACAATATCCCCAAAAATTGTGAGCGGAGTGTTTCGCTGCGCATTCACGCGCCTGAAGTTCTACCTAGCCTGATCTCACCTCCACAGTGGGCCAGTCCGTACATGGTGTAGCCTTTGTTGCACAGACACTGAAAGCTACCGGGGGAGTTGACGCACGTGTGATCACACGTCCGCTCAAAGAAGCACTCGTCTATATCTGTAATCAAAAAACAAAAAAAATCACGTGACATAAAAGCAGAGAACTGTTCATGAAGAGGGATTTCCCATCCACGCAGACAAACAGGTGCATTTGAATGAACGTTCAAACGGCTCTGGCTGTAGCAATAATTACAGGGGAGAAGAAAGTAATCTTTTAGCTATGCAGCTACTATCAGTCTGGCATGTGTTACAGAGCTAATATTTTTACCAAGGCCCAAGCACTAGCGGTCGCACTGACCTACATGTATAACTTAAATTACAATAACTCATTCCTAACAGTCAATTATCTTGAGTTCATTGCATCGCTGAAATAGATGTTTCTTTTTTTTAACCAATCAGATTTTAGATTCGCCACTTCGTGCCTTCACGCAGGCTCAGAGTGATGTTGGCAATTTTCAGTCCTCTGATTGGTTCAGCTAAATATTCTGCTTTGTTTATACCACTAATTGGTTACGCCAGGGAAGTCAAACTCATTTTAGTTGTGGGCCAATTTTGAATCATGCCTTCCTCAGAGGGCCGTTATGACAGTAAAACCACAAAATTATTACACAACAAAATAACAGATTACTAGTTTTCAAATCAGTAAAGTAAATTATAATAGTTTGTTCAATTATTGTTCAAGTGGATGTAAACAGGGTAACAAAATTACAGTATTGCAAAATGTTTGCTCAGATTTTAGCAAGTTGACATGATTTGCTTTTGCGGGCCACATAAAATGACCCGGCGGGCCAGATCTGGCCCCCGGGCCTTCAGTTTGACACTTTTGGGTTACGCTAAATATGCACACTTTATTTACGGGGGAGGATGATGTCAGACTTGATTAAAATTTTATTTTCAAGGTGTACTTTTCAAGAAAAAAAACATTTTGTGATGACAGGTCAATAAATAACGTTGCCGCCTGGCTTGTTTCAACCTGGAAAAGGATTTTTGGGGCACTTTGAGAGAATCACGTACAACTGCTAGAGCTAGCTTACACAGACAAGCAGTTTCAAAGAAATGTGAACTGCATCAGAATCCCTGGTGAGTTTGATGTATTTTATTGAAGGTTTTTCTGTTTTTGCCATATTATGTAAATACAGTTTTATTGATTCTGAAGTGGTATATTGGAGTGTAGAGATTTGGACTTGTTTGGAGATGAGGGTAAAAAAAAAAATCTTGTTAGAGTAAATTAGAAGAAGATTTAGGTCAGGTGAATTTTGTAGCGCAACAAAAGGCGGAATTATATTGCAGCAAGAGTGATTATGAGCGTCCTTCCTTGTCATCATTTCAAGGGAAATCTGACAATCAGAAAATCCTGTAAAAATAAGGTTTTGGCTATCAAATTATTTCATACTCTATATAACAGCTGTATCTCTTTCTGTGTTTTGCACAAAATGTCCACTGCCTTGTGTGACGTAACACTAAATTCAGAATTCATAGTTTTATTTGGGGGTTTTTTTTGGTATTATTTGTATTAGACTTCCACATAATTTTTTTAATTGTCAGACAGTAAAAAACTGTTTAAATGTTACTTTGCCAAACATTACTCTGCCCCTACAACAGATTATTCCCACTTCCATTATTTCCTATGGGGACATTTATTTTAACATTCAAACACAACACTCTCCTGGGATGATTTTTTTTTCTTTGAGGTTCCACTGTACTATTGTTTTCAATGGAAAAGTGCTATTTTTTTTCCCACACAAAGCAACGAGGTGCAGGCCGTACCTTGACATGAACGTTCATCCGTCAGCAACTTGAAGCCTTTTCTGCAGTTGCACTCAAAGCTGCCGATGGTGTTCCTGCAGAAGTGATCGCAACCGCCATTTTGAAGCTCACACTCATCGATGTCTGCCGACAGAAGCAGATGGAAAGCATTTGAGCATTTATTCCACAACCTTGGTATTCAGGATATACTTAGATGCTCTTTTTCCTCACTTATGAGACATAGCAGACTACATACTAATAGAATGAGGGTGTCTTTACACTGGTAATGTTTTTGCCACAGCTAAAGCCATTTTTTTACCTACTTGGATACAACCTTACTAGTAAACTACCGGTACTGTGTTGTGATGAACTACTAACCCGATGAGTAGACGTGTGCCCAACACTAGTAGCCTCCTGAACTGTACTAGTAGACCGAAATGCCAATTACTACTTTTGTCTTGCAAGTAATATGGAGTTGTCCTGTTAGTATGTCAAAGGTTTTCTGTGATTGTGAAAGTGGTGGAGAAAAAAAGCATTGCTAGAGGCACAGTTGTTCTACGAGTGCCCTGAGCTTTTATTCAATAGCCACGAACTCCAATCAAAGGCGCACTCGTGCATTCTTTTTCCTCACAAGTCCAACAGTTCAGCACAATAGTAGAATGAATAGCTTCATTAGCAGTACTAGTAGGGCACGTATGTCAGTTAGTGCACACTTTAGCCTCACGAGTTTGATAAAGTTGCACCGCTTGTTCACACAAATGTATAGTTGTGGAAGGCCTTGAATTGTCCTACTTGTGAAGACGATGAGTGTACTAGTACATGACCTATGCTGGATATCGAATAAATGCTCAAACGGTTTGTCATAAGATCACACGTTCTCAACAAGACGACAGTGGCATCGGTGTGGCTGCTCCGAGCGGCAAGACGGACCTTTGCACGTTTTGGCATCCGGCTGCAGCGTGAAGCCAACGGGGCAGCTGCAGCGCACGCCCGTTGATGTGTCTTTACAAGTGCAGTCGCACCCGCCATTGTTGACTGCGCAGGTCTCTGCAAGGACGACACACAATATGCAAATGTATGGCAAAGATCAAAACCCACAGCAGTCACGGCATGTTCAGTGATGGACAAAATGGGTGTATCCAAGCGACTGGGGAAAGTTTCTCTATTTGTATTGTGATGTTACATTACATACATACATACATTCCTACTCCTCTAAAATGTAATTTTTGAGATGGGAACTTGTCATTATAGATGACTTTCTTACATTTTGAGTTCTTTTCTCCATTGCTCTTTTCTATTAAACACGGTGGGGAGGCAGCATTTGTATGGGAAGCTTTTTGAACATTTATACTGTTTTCCTTGAGCTCGACTTTAAAGGCGAATTTAAAGTCCATGTAATAGTACACCCTTTGTCATCACTTGTAAGACAATTCAAGTACACTAATAGAACCACTGTGTCTTACTAGTAAGGGCAAAACTGCGCACAAGTTGCATTCTACGAGTGACATTCTAAAACTTGACTTGTTAACATCTAGTGCTTCACTAGTAGTACTAGTGGTGCAGAGATGTCAACTCGTGGCCAGTTTTCCCCTCCTAATGGTAACATGTAGATGTTCGACTAGTATGACAATGTTGTCCTTCTAATGAGGACAAAGAGCGCATACTCATCCCTGGACTATTATTTGAGCATTTACGATAGCGCACTAGTAGCTATTCATAATTGAAAGCACTGGTAGAACATCACACGCATGCTCAAACAGCATCATGGCAAGCAAGGGCGCACTAGTAGAATGACTTTTTTCCACTTCTGCTTATCAATACGGTATGACAGTTGTGCGCAATAATTGGCCAACTTTGGCATGGTATGTGCCAAACTACATTTGACCAGTAAGGCAAAACTACTCATGGCAATTTTAGTGCTATGATTGGCATCCAAGAGGCTATTAGTGCTTGCCTTCCAGTGGGGTCCAGTAGTGTTATTACACAGTAAAATTGGTTGACTAATATATACAGATTGACATTTTTTTTTCCTTTTCATTTACTTTTATTTAGACATTTGGGTACAACCTCACAGTGTAAAATGTGGCTGAGTAACATTGATTCTCTTCAAATAAAAGTTCATTTTAATTGTTTGGAGTACAGTACAATTAATCCACTACTCAGAGAAAAAGATGGAATATTTTATTCTCTTCCAAGGGGAAATTTTACTTTGTCCAGCCTGGGACCCAGTATAGTCTTTTTCAGAGTATAATTTTCCTTGATTAGGATAAAATGTACACTATGAAATTTACTGTGTAGTGTGAACATCTGCACATTATTAATACTACTGGTGAAGCATAAGATGTTAACTGGTACAATTGTATAATGTCACTAATGTTACTGACAAACCATACAAACCGTCAACTAATCCACAGTTTTGATTCACTTGTAACATGAAGTAACATGGAAATCTGGAATGCACCAGTTGTGAAAAAAACATTACTGGTTCTACTAAGTCACTGAATTTTCATACTGGTGAGGATGAAACGTATACTCCAACATGGACCTTAGTATGGATGTCAAGGATGTGGAATAAATGCTCAAACGGCTTTCCATAGTACTGTGGCTGGAGGTGAACAACACCACAAGCAAAAAGGGTTCAACTTGTCCTCGCAAAGAACACATTGTCCTAGTCAGGATGAGAGTTCTTGGAAATAAAATTAAGCTGACCTGCATAATCAGATAAGAATCAAAGAACGATAGTATGGTTTAAAAAAAAACTCCTAAAAGTTAGATACGACTGAGCAGCACTTAACAAATGCAATGTACTCCCCCACCACTCCCCCCTGCCCCCCCCCAAAAAAATATATATATGTATACACACACACACACGACACGCTGTTTGAATATTTATTCATTGATTCTTTGCGTACCACTCGAGGGAGTCGCGTTACCACTACTGCATTTGGAAATTATGGGTCGGCTGTGTTAATATTTCGAGTGTTATGCAGATGAATCAAGGATGCATTTTAATAAACAGTGGAACCTCAGTTTTCATGTGCCCTGGTTTTCGAACCATTCAGTTTTTCCTCAGTCACTCATTTCCGCGAATTGACGCGCATTCACCTGAAGCGTTTCGTGAATTGCATATTTTTATGCAATTCAACAGATGGCAAGACATGTCGCCCAGAAATGCAACATTATTGACAAGTCAAAGCAATAAATCTCAGGCGAAATCATATTTTCTAAATAAAAGCACAGCGTGCAATAAAAAGGTTTCACTACACCTTCTTGGGCCACATGATGGCTTATTTCACAGTTACACGTGAACAACCTCAATATAGTTTGAGTGTGACTGCTAAATAAGCCACAATCGGGCTCAATTAAATGTAGTGAGAATATGATGTGCTATTTCGTTGAAGGCCTGATATTTGGCAGGCCGTCACACCACTGTTGCCCCAGGTTGTCTGAGTGTTGCCGAGCAAACCGATATTTCCTCGAATTGTTAAAAAAAAAATGTATTCAATCATTTTTGTTCATATTTTTGGGTGTCTGGAACAAATGAATTGGTTTCACATTCTTTCCTATTGAAAATATTTATTTGGATTTTGTACCATTCAATTTTACTCAGACTTTCTAGAATGGATTGATCAGGAAAATGGAGGTTCTACTGAACAATAAAACAGATCCCACTTATTCCAAATATACAAGCACAGGTCTCACACTTAATGCCCAGACCCGGTCAGCCACGTCATTTCCTGTGGCCCGCTAAAGGATAATCATGCGTGTCAACGGCACGATTTGAGCTGAACCAAAATTGAAAAGTGTCTCCACTTTTGGTAAATTTTCTTTGACTTATGTATACAATCATTGTGTATATGTAATAATTCACGTATTAATTGATATGGTTTCAAAGAGAAACCATAACTACAACGTGGCCTGCAAAGCCCCCGACTACTAATTAAATGATTATTGGACAACAACCTCCCAATAGGAGCGAATCTAATTAGGTGTTGCCATTGTTTGATTTAGTGTTGCTTATGAACTTGAAAGACCTTTTAAGGCATCCACACATTTAGCAACGTTTTCTGACTAACATGTAAGGAGTGACCTGAAAATCTGTCAAATCCAAAGTGTCGAGTCAAGGCTTTCACACTCGAACCTTCCCAAATGGAAGGAAAATGTGAAATGTACCACACTGTCACAAGTGCATATTTTTCAGGGGAGAAGCAGTGGGCGAGACGGTGAGTGTGCAGTCATTTCACAGTTTGCTCAAAAGGCTGAGGAATGCTCCGGTTTACTAGACATTTCGCCTCTTCAACGCCCAGCGCTTCCTGGCAGCTCCGCATGCCATCACACAAGCCAAGGGACTGACTGCTATATTACCCATCAGAAGCCTCCGCTTGACCCGTTTGTCCACCTCGGCGAAGGACGTGGCGTTGTGGTCCGACGACTCGGTGGTGGCCTCGTCTCGCTCTGCGACACAAAGCTTAGAGCTTAGGGCACACACTCACTATTCACACAGAACTGCTTGGGCAGAACAAAGCAACTAGTAGCCATTCCACTCACACCGCAAACATGGACTGAGGATAGAAAAAGCCTCCACACCCTTGTTCAAATGCCAGGTTTGTGTGATGCCCAAAAAATTGCGACTGAGATAAGCCATTTTAAAACTTTTTTTTCCAATATTAATGTGACCAGCAACCTTTATGAACCAATTGAGAAGGTTGTTTTCATTTTTTTTGAGAGGGAACATACAAATAAACAACTGAAATGATGTGGTTGGAATAGCGTGTACCGGTAATTCAAATGCAAGCATTTAAACTCATGCTTGATGGGACTTAGTACTCACCTGCAACCATATAAGGCGCCACTGATTAACCACAAATCAATTTCAGGCATTCCAGTGAGCTTTTCTTGACATGTCAAGCCGAAAGTGTGACTGACTGCTATTTCAAAATAAAATATCTCGCATTGTCTGATGAAACTTGAAAAAAAACTAAAAGTTTTGGACAATTCCAAAAGGTGTTTTTTTTTTTTTTTTTTTTGCAAAACAAAAACAAGACTGTTCGATTGCCTGAAAAACACCATACTTACGAGAGAAACATGGTGTTGGCAGCATCCTGCTTTGGAGGAAGAGGGAATTATGAACAGACTAAACCCTCCCACTTCTTCTAGAATGCAAAATGTCAGGAAAAACCAACTAGAATATCTGATTTTGATTTTGGGGTTCATCAGAGGCACTTTAAATGGTGGCAGGTGACTGTGGACTCCCATTTAAATTGAGTTTGCATGTGATTCATTAATTCTGAACACAGCCATGTCCCAATTATAAAAGCATGTGCAGACTTTTAGTCATTTAGTTCGCTTGTTCTTTTCAATTGAAAATGTATCTTGGTCTCATTTTAAAAATAACAACCATCTGGTGTTCGAACAGGAGTGTGTAGACTTTTTCTATCCACTGTATACTGGGAAGTCTCAGCGTCAAAGAGTAAAAATATCTTTCTCTTTTTCTGTCTGCTCACGGTAATCATGACGAACAACTCGATTGCTGTCAAGACACCAACCCAAAAAGAATGGCTGGCTTTAGACTGATCATTAATGTAACTATTATACAGATTTGTTTTTTGTTGACTTATGAAAGTTATTTTTGTCTTTGTTCCATGACAGTGTTTTTTTCTTTTTGATATATTTTTTTCAATGATTGAGTTTTTATTTTCCTGTTGAAAGAATGTTACTTGCCTGCAGCTATAGGATGAATGTAAGGTACATCGAGAAAATAGTGAAATCGAGAAGGCTATTTTGAGGGGTGCATTGGGTCGGGATTTTGTTTCAGGTTGGAGCCACTCAAGACAAAAGTGGGCTTACTCCATCTTATCCTGACTTGAGTCACGTCTGAGCTGGAGCCTATCCCAGCTGACTTCAGACGAAAGTCGGGGTACACCATGGACTGGTTGCCCACCAATTAGAGTGGGCTAACTCCATTTTGTCATTTCGCAGGAGAGAAACTCAAAGCTTGAATGTTACAAAAGCAAAATAATCTTCCAATTCACTTCAAAAAAGGACAAATATGGAGTTAGCCCATTGTAGTTCTCTGTGGCTCACTGGTGGTATGCTTTATGGAAGTAGTAATGTGTTGTGTATGTTACGTTTTTCTGTCTATATGTTGTGAGTCAACAGCTGGAAAAAAAAATCATGAATCCAAAATAACACTGATGTCAGTGGTCGTCTCGCAGCATGTTTACACTTACGATTTTTGGCTGTGTGTGTGAGTGTGTGTGTAGCTATCTCGGCACAACAGGAGATCCAATTTGGAAAGAAGCCTGCACAGATATACGCTTGGACCTCACACACACACACACACACACACACACACACACACACACACACACACACACACAACAGCCGCCACGGTGGAGCAAAGATATCACCTGATCTCTGCAGCCTGATCCCTATCCTTCATGGTCCACTCAGAGAGCTTTCCCCCGCTACCGTGTTTTCATTCATTCATCAAAATAATCTCTGCTTGACTAAAGAAACAAAGTTTGCAACTAAGCTGGCCCCCGGCTTGTGCTCTCATCGACTTGCGGTGGACTTTTCGTTCTATTTTGACAGGAAATATGACGAAACACACTGAAAAACTATTTTAACAAGCAGTTTTGCACTGTTCCTTCTCCCCTGTGTAGGTCTGAGGTTGGAAAAGATCCTTAGCCCCACTCACAATATCTGTTTTTATAGCTGCACCATTCCACCAAATGGAAATATTCTGGGTGCCTTTTGGACGGCTTCATACACATTCACCCAAAATGAATCTTGACATATTTGGTATCTTTGGAAAGTACTGGATGTGATCTCCAATGAAACTCTGCACATTTGCGTCTGCATAGTCTGCACAGCATGAATTCACACTCGAGTGACCTCCGGGGAGGTCTGCATGCTTTTTACAGCTTGAACCCTGACTTTAATGGAATATTAATTTTGGGGGAGTTGTGAGGCAATTAAAGCTTTGATGGTTTGCCAGCTCTTTATCAGGTTTAAACAAGGGTCGCGGACATGCCGGAGTCTATCTTAACTATCTTCGGGCAGTAGGCGGGGTGCACCCTGAACCGGTTGCCAACCAATTGCAGGCCACACAGAGACAAACAAGCATCCGTTCTCACAGTCACACCTAGAGACAATTTAGAGTGTTCCATTGACCTGCCATGCATGTTTTTGGAATGCGGGAGGAAACCGCCGTACCTGGAGAAAACCCAAGCAGGCACGGGGAGAACATACAATCTCTAAACAGGAAGGCCGGAGCACCTCTGCACTGTGAGGCTGACGTGTTAACCAGGCATCCACCGTGCCGCCCTTGTCAGGTTAATTCACTGAAATACTTGGAAATTAGAAGCTTTAACCACAAAATTATGACGTTTTAAGTTAATTTTGAATTCAAAACAACTGGCCAGCCTTTTTACCTTTGTCAAAGAACAGTTTTTAAGCAGCTCTTGTATTGGACAGCGATATTGTATAATGGGCAAGCTGTCATATTGTTGGAGCTGGCATACAATGTCCTTGAGAACATAATTCTAACTGCATATACGAGGTTGTGAGGAGAATAGTAAACATTGGAACCACTAAAGACTAAACTGTGGAAAGCCATTTGAGCATTTATTTGCTATTCTTGATATCCCACTTGCGGTCCGTGTCAACGTAGACTCTTTGTCCTCACATGTAAGGAAATTCAGCACACGTATTGAACGAATAGTGCTCAGTTTAAGCGATTGTGTCTTACTAGTCAAACCTTTTTCCCTCTTCTAGTGCTTTACAGTAAACTTCAACCTAGGACTGACAAACAGCTTAAAGCAAGCATGCATTGCCTCTTATTTGGAGAACTGTGCGAGAGCGAGTCTTCTTTGTGGGTCTTCGGTGATTTCATACAATCGTCTCCCAGGAACAGGTGCAAAGAAAATCTGAAAGTGTGTTTTGATAAGTTTACGTGAGTTTTAATGAGCGTTGAAAAGTGTGTGAGGGATAAAACTATAGGATCGTTCTATATTGGAGATTTTTAGTCTACTAGAGATGTGTCATGAAGTGTACGGGGAATGCTATCAAAGTTACTCTGTTCAGTTATTAAAAGGTACTGTAGTATAATTTCAAGTTTGACAAAAATTATTTAAACACGTAATTATAATTTGATCGAGGCACAGGCGGACAGATTCTGAGCTCCGTTGACATGTGTGGTGGATCGCACCCAACAACAAACCCAGTGAATCACTGTATTATGCATATTTTCTAAATCATTCCACCGGGCGGCACAGCTATGGGGGAAGCACATCAGTGACAGGGGAGGTCTCCATGTGCTCCCTCCACGGCACGGATGTGCTTCCATCATGGCCCGACTTTCATGAGACAAATAACATTTAAGAGAATGAAAGGTGCTGCTTTGATTGGTCATGACTGGTCCCACCGTAGGGCAGCACCCCCAATGTGCTCGTCTGCGAAATTACTCGCGGGTTTAACCCGTCTTCGTACAGAGATATGACGTGCGCTACACTGAATTTACACCGGTCGCGAAAGTAGAGCCTATGGTGTTGAAAACAAAGGTTCCACTGTTTGTTTTTACATGTCATGATGCATTTTTTATGAGTATTATATAGATAGACAGATAAATAGACAGATAGTTTAACATGGGACTGTCCTGCCATTTTTGTGTGTGTGTGTGTGTGTGTGTGTGTGTGCACCTGACATACTGTACACAAACATGAATAGAAGGCAAAAAGACTTACCAACACACGACCTCCTGTCAGGCTGCAGGGTGTACCTGACATGACACTTGCATATCGGGCCATGATCTGTGTCCTCACAGGTGTGCTGGCAGCCTCCGTTGCCATGGTTACAAGTCACTACGGGGGTCAACAATAGCCAACTATGAGCCGCACAGTCAGCAAATAAGCCCTCAAATGTGTGTACATCTGTGGGTTTGTGGTACTGTATCGAGAAAGATTCACACGTACATATGCAGCCTCTCTGGTTGTGCGCCAGCTCGAACCCCGGGCGACACTCACAGGCCACGCCTCCCTTGGGTGACTCTTTGCAGATGTGGGCGCAGCCATGCTCCTTATTCATACAGTTGAGGCCCTCTGGGATGCACAGAGGAACACAATGAGGCTCTCTAGACTCCTACAGTGAGTGAGCAGCTCTACACAAAAAGCGCTCATATTAAGAGATTAGCCCAGGGCTGATTGTTCTCATGCTTTGGAATGATACAAAAACATTAACTGGCATGTCATTTTTAGCTAAAGAAATTTAGTGGTACCTTGAAATACGAATATAATTCATTCTCTGACCGCATCCAAAACTAAAAACATATTTTATCTCAAATCACCTTTTCCCATTGAAATGCATGGAAATGACATTAATCCGTTCCAGTTTTCCCCAAAAGTACAGAATTTTTTTTTGTAATTGTGTATTATAAGGAAAAATAGCACTCCATAACATTGTACTGTATATAGACACGCAGTAATGGCATTAAACAAAATTAAAATGAATTCAACTGTTGCACAATTTGGCCACCTGGGGGCAGTATAAGACTGGCACCAAGGATAATGCTCATAGCCATTACTTGAGCCGCTTATCGCTACAAGGATCGGGGCATGCTGGAGTCTACCCCAGCTGTCTTCGGGCAGTAGACGGGGTACACCCTGAACTGGTTGCCAGCCAAACGCAGGCCACACATTGAAAAACAACAACAAGGGACAATTCAGAGTGTTCTATTAACCTCCCATGCATGTTTTTTTTGGAATGTGAAAGGAAACCGGAGTAGCCAGAGAAAAGAAAACCCACGCAGGCACGAGGAGAACATGCTAACTCCACGCAGGAAGGCCAGACCTCTGGACTGTGAGGCGAATGTGCGAACCAGTTGCTCACTATTCACTGAAGCGTTAATGTGAATCCCATTTGAGGTCTCAGCAAACCATGCCTCTTTGCAGCAGCATGCCTCTTTAGCGCGTCATGTCCTGCAGCAGGATTCAGAATACAGCTTTTTTGAGATGTTTCAACTTCATTCTCAGGTCACCCGTATTCCACGCAGAGGATAAAGAATATATGACTTTAAGAACTGTTAGATATTGTCTGTCAACATGTTGCCGTTGTTTATGTGTGTTTTAAACACATGAAATGTAATTCACTTTGTTTAATTAGACGGTAAACTTCAACTCGTGATGACTTGTTCACTATTTGCCAAACTGTTACTTAGTGTAAAGCGCGTTGAGCTGCGTTGACTCACGCAGTCAAATGGCTCTTGTGTGCGCTACCGGGCTCCCTTGATGCTTTCAGTTGGAAAATGAGATATGGAGTATTTGTAAAGATGGGTCACAGCTGAGTGGCCGGGTCTTCACGAATTAAAAGGCCTATCAGGACCTGATGGAGTGGAGAGCACAAAAGCACTCCAGTGTGATGTGTGACACAGAGCACACAGGGGCAAGTGTTGTACTTATTAACTTGTTTTGTTCTCGGGATGCAGACATCCTTTTTCCCACAGCGTGTTGCTGCCGCAGATGAAAAGCAAAGGCGATGCAAGCTTCATTGTGCCCTCCAAGTCTTGAATTTGTATGAGAATTTGTCACTCACAAGGAAACACAGGCGTCATCAAATCACACTTCAAAGTCTAAATGTTGAGAGATTCACATATGTATGAAAAGTTACTTGATCATGCATTTGATAGCTTTGATAGCTAGCAGCCAATTATATTGCAGCAGGACGTGTCCTAGTACTCAAGTGAGATTCATAAAGTTACATTGAGACGCCTCACCTCCTCACTTATCTAATCAGTACTGCACAAATATTAGTTGTTCAATGCAGAGGATGAAGAATATGTGACTTATTCTCTACATGTGTACATGTTTGTGTTTCACCATTTTTTATTCAGATTTTTTTTCAACTACCATAGCCGCTTTTGCCCTTCAAGTACGAACCAATAGCTAGCTATAATTGATATTGAATATTGTGTATGCTCATAAGGCTTTGACATCCTTGATACTCACCTTAAGGCTATGTACTAGTATGCCATAGTAAGACAATTCAGCACTCTAGGTGAACGAGTAATGTTAAGTAAGACACAGACACTCTACTGGTGTGCTGAATTGTTCTTTTCCAAGTGAGGACTACTATTTATATTAGTACGTGTACCCTAAAATGGATATAAAGGATATCAAATAAATGCTCAAATGGCTTTCCAAACATGCCGACTAGTCGGGCCTTGTAATGTGGCATTGTAGTTTACTAGTCACGTTTGCAACTAGTAGGCCAAATGTGGCATGAGCAAAGGAAAAAATATTATTAGTACGACACGGTGATTTTTCTAATCCCTGAAATAGCAGACTATGCTTCATAAGAAATAGGACTACACTAATGGATGTTTTTGAGGCTGATTCCGATATTTGGCAAAATAAAATTCCACGATCCGATTAATTGACTGTTTAATTAAAAATATAAAAATAAATAACTTTATTATTAAACTATTTTTGGTCCATTATCACTTACAACAGTAAAAATGTGAATTACAGGCACAACAATTTGGAGTGTTTTACCATCTTTTAGTGGTTATCTTAACAAAGGGGAAATAAAACCTGTAAAAATCAGCCAATTTTGGGAGGGAATGAATTTAGTGAACAGTGTCTGAATGTCATTATCTTTGTCTTAGACTGTAATTTGTTAATGTGCAAAAGACGACAACAACAAGCCGATTTTTGTTCACTTTTTGCCTATTTTAAGATCTCTAATAGAGATTTCTTCACCCAGCTGATTGTTTGGGGCCCAAATATGAAGGATATGCAATAAATATTGAATCGGCTTTGCATCCTTTGGTACATGCATGTTGTGGGCGTGCTACGCACTCACCAACAGAGCGGTGGATGCACGTGTGCTGGTTGTCGCTGAGGAAGAAGCCGTCCTTGCAGCGGCACTCGTAGCTGCCCATAGTGTTGACACAAGTGTGCTGGCAGCCGCCGTTGTTGAATTTGCATTCGTCCACATCTGAAATTCAAAGTCGGAGGTATTCATGGAGGTGTTTACGACCGGTGGTGTCCAAACCATGACCCGCGCAGGAGGGAATTTGCGGCCCGTCATCAGTTTTTTGGCAGACGGCGGTACATAAGTACTAAAATGAAAAATTGAGACTGCCCAATATATACATTGTGTATATAAAAAAAAGTCTACATACCTATGGTAAAATGCCAAGTTTTTGTGGTAAACAAAATCAGAACAATTTAAAATACATTTCAAATGTCAAATGAGAATGTTTTGTGAAAGACCCTGAAAGGTGAATTGATGGATTTGTTTCTTTAATACATTATACATGTTTGAAGCTACTTCCTAAAAACATTTGCAAAGACTGAGAACTATGTAGTAAGCCAGACATGTCCAGCTCCAGGCCTGGAGGGCCATTGTCTTGCCTGTTTTCCAGCACTCCCGCCTGCAACACACCTAATTCAGATGATCAGCTCATCAGCCAGCTCTGAAGCAGCATTCAAACGATCCTGATGATTTGAATCAGGTGTGTTGCTCCTGGGAGAGCTGGAAAACAGGCAGGACAGCGGCCCTTGTGGACCGACTTTGGACACCCCTGTAGTCAGCAGTTGTGGAATCACAGCACTAATTTTCACACATTTCAGCTGTGCCGATTTTTTGGGGAGTGGCTAAAATGGCTCCATGTAACACACTTTGGATGAGTCGCCCCAACTTCGCTACATAAGAAATGCTGTTAGCTAGCTAGCTATGCCAACACCATAGAAATGTATGTTTCCTTCTGGTAGTCTGCAGGTGTGGCCCCTTTAGAGCACTTCATTGTTGGCCGTGAGTGTGTGCACATCACTGTGAGAAAGACAGAAGCACAAGGAGGGGGAATTTGACAGCCATGGCAGCTTTAGAGCGCCTTGAGGCACTCGAGCCTTTAAGCGGATAAATGTTCATCGCTCAAGCATGTAGGGATGAGCAAAAAGACAGATTTGTGGTATTTTATTGACAGTTGACATTTGAATTGGGCATAGTTTCAATGTATTTGGCTGACTTGCCCACAGCATTTGCAACGGGACAAAACAGACGTTAAACTTAATTTTGTTTTAACCATTACAATTGGAGTGGTCTGAAAATAATCTCACAGTTGCTCAGGGCTCAGGTAATGACCAATCGTGGCTCAGCTTCAAAAAAACAGTTGAATCGTAATTGATCATTACCTGAGCCCTCAGCAACTGTGTGGTCATTTTCAGCCGACAGTGGGTGGCAAAATGGCCGCTGCCTGAGATAGATAAAAACGGGAGGATTTTGCTGCTTAACTCATATTCCATCCATGCAATATGAATCAGAATGCTGTGTTTAGATTAGTCGGGCTGCTTAGAACATATTCCTTCAAAGAAAATGTTTGGGCTGACTGCCCCTTTAACAACACTCTCTGTGGCGTGGCACATTTCCAAGAAATTCTACATGGACTTTAATCTTTTGCAGAAGGGAAGTAAAAATAAATCACAGACATGAAGTGGTTGCAAAAGTGTTCACACCTTCTTATAACAGGTAATATGACTGATCAAAATCAATCATCACATTCAAAGTTATCTTAAATGTGAGTCAGCACAAAGTGCCTCTGATTAACCCCCAAATAAAGTTCAGATGTTCTAGAAGGCTTTTCCTGGCATTTTGGAGGGTGGGCGGGGGGGTTGAATTTTTGCATTTTGTTTTGTACAAAGGTGGATTGCTAAATAAATTACAACTGAAACATGTCAAAGTGGACCTTGCATTGTTTGATTTTTTTTCTGGATTGCTAAATAAATTACAACTGAAACATGTCAAAGTTGACCTTGCATTGTTTGATTTTTTTTTCTCTAAATGCAGCATTTGGTCGAAAAAGTGTGGACACTCCCTGGTTGAGACTCGTTGGTTCAGCTCAATCAGCAAATGCAAATCCATCAATTCATTGTTCCGTTGCTTGTCCCAAACATATGGTAAATCCAGCTTTTTCATATCATTTCAGACATAAATATTTATCTGACTTTTGAGCGCACATGAACAAAACCAAAACTATTTGTATTAGGTTACATTTTCAC
Organism: Hippocampus guttulatus; assembly: GCF_054856545.1. Classification (NCBI taxonomy): domain Eukaryota; kingdom Metazoa; phylum Chordata; class Actinopteri; order Syngnathiformes; family Syngnathidae; genus Hippocampus; species Hippocampus guttulatus. Next base: position 13,226,161 of record NC_141263.1, read on the forward strand.
TCTGTGTGAGTTTCAAAGGAAGAAAAGAACTCCCGAGTCAGTGTGAGAAAGTTTGCAATGAGCCAACACAAATGCGATGTGTGCCATCAAAATCGCCCCCAGCTGATCTTACCTAAACAGTTGTGACCATCGTGAGCCAAATTGAAGCCGTCGTAACAAGTGCAGCGATAATTTCCTGGTATATTGTTGCATTCGTGTACACAGCCACCATTGTACTCCAAGTCGCATTCATCAATGTCTAGGGAGTAAGCAGCACATAAATCATTGAGCTTAAGCAACAGGAGTACAGTACGGCTCATTTGCCAGAGGGTCAGAATGGGCTAATGATGCTATGCTAGGAGGGGGCCATCAAGGACATAATATAATTCTTCTCACACACTACTGAAATACTCTTGTGTGCGCAACTGAAATTCTCACATGCAATATTCAAACACACATCCACACTGCTGAAAGACTTTCACGCCCACTACTGAAATATTCTGTGGCACACAAAATGAATCATTCTCATTCACACTACTGACGCTCTCATACGCACGACTGAAATGCTCTCATTCAAACTACTGCAGCACTTCCATGCACACACAACTGAAATGCTCTTATTTATAGTGAAACAATATCATACACTACCGAAACGTTCACACACTATATTGAATGTGCTCATCCAGACAACTGAAATGATCACACACTACTTAAATGATCTCATACACACGACTGAAACGAGCTCACGCACGCCACGGAAATGCTTTCACACCAGCACAGACATATTTTTTGCTCTCTCTCTCGCTCTCTCTCTCACACACACACAGACACACACACACACAGGCTCCCATAGACTACTGAAACACTCTCACATAAGCAAATGAAACACACGATATATTGAAACTCACGCATCCACAAAATTGTCACACTCTCACACCCACTTATCAAACGCTCTCTTAAACTAAATGAAACTAAAAGCTCTCATGCACACAATGGAAATGCTGTCTTTCATACTGCTGAAATGCTCCCACACACAGTGCTGAACTGCTCTGATGCAGACATCTGAAATGATCTCATTCACACTACTGAAATAATCTCAAACACTCTACTGAAACGGGCTCATGTGCACTACTGAAATGCTTTCACACATACCACTGACATTTGTCTTCTCACACTCACAACGGAATTGAGTTACTCCAACATTTTTTAATTCATGTGCACTATTGAAATGCTCTCACATGTCAGTTTCATGCATAATTACTGACATGCTCTCATAAACTACTACTGAAATGCTGACATATATATATATATATATATATACTGCTGAAATGTTCGTATACATGTATACATATACTCTCACACCCACGACTGACATCATTGCTCATATATGACTGCAACACTCTCGCACATTACTGTAAAACACTCAAGCACATTACTGAAACTGAAATTCTCTCATGCACACAAACAAAACACTTTTACATAAACACTCTCAAGCGCTATTAAAACACTGTCACACACAACTGAACCACTCTTCAACACTCATATACACATTACTACCGTGCTTCGGTGGCGCGTATCAGAGCGTTTGAGTAGTATATTTGAGGGGTAATCCTGATTGACGTCCCTGACGACCCCTTGATATAATGTGCACACGTTACCTTCACAGTGTTGGCCGTCTCCTTTAAAACCTGTTTTGCAAGTGCACTTGTATGAGTCCTGGGTCGTCTGACAAATAGCATCTATGTGACAGCCATCACTGCCCTCTGCACATGGGTCTGCTTGGAAAACCACACAGCACAGTCAACATGGATTTGAACGAGCATTGCCAACCGCTGGACGCAAACACGAAAAAAAGTATTGCGAAAGTAATCAAGTAAAAAAAGTACACGCATTGGAGATAACGAGAGATATAGTTTAGCTTCACAATCATAAAGTAAACGTGTAAATTAGAAGAAAGAAGAGCGCACTCTTGAAAGCGTGCGTAAAGAAGTCGTCTCAAACACAGGCACATACACACGCACGCATTTACACGCGCGCGCGTACACGCATATATCTATATATGCACAAGCGCACGCACGCAGATACACGCACGCCATAGTCCAACCTCGAATCTCTGGAAGCGCAGCACTTTGGCGACTATTTAACAAGAGCAAAAACAAACAAAAGTCCCTTGTAGCCCAAATAGCTCCCATGGTGATACGATCCAAGTTTAGAGGTCTGCTCAAAAGGACGCGTACGCACTGGAGTCGTGACCGAGCGTCCGCCTCATTTTCATTCTAGCCTGTCAATCTGCCTCACAAGGGCCTTTTGAAAAGAGAAAGGAGTGAGTAATAGTGAATGTGTGGGTCTGCCTCTGTGTGCGCGTGTGTATATGTGTGTGCGTGTGTGTGTATGCCCGAGGGGGCGAGAATGAGGGCGTGCGCGTGTGCGCGTACACGGGAGACGAAAAGAGAGAGAGGGAAAGGCTTTTGAAGCGGGGCAGCATCAAGGTAAAGCTGTAATGATCAAATTACCGGAAGCAGTATTACACAAAATAAAAGTGTATATGTCCGTTCAGCAAACATTCTTATAATTATGAAATAATCCATCTACTGTTCGGCGCGTGTGTTGTTCCACTTGACAGAATTTGGCTTTGGAAAGCTCCGTAAACGTTTAGTGTGCTGTGTAAATTCAGCAATAATAAACTACGAAACTCAAAAAGCAGATATTTAGTGCAGCTAACACAATAGGTTTCCGCGGGGGTTGTTTGCTCATTAGCTCAAAACGTAAATATGGCAACGCTGACCTAACAACGTGGTTGCCTAGCAACACCGTTTTGTCAGTCCACCGGAAACTTCAAGCAGTCACCATTAAAAGCCATATAATAGATCCTAAGCAAAAATATATATATAAAATAAATTGACGTTTTACAAAAGAGAAAGAGGACGTTACCTTGATTCTATGCGGTTACTCTATCCTATTTAATAGTTATTTTAACAGGAGAATTTGAGGCCTGGACTGTGTGCAAACAGCTTTCGTCACAGCTGTGAGCATTTTCACCTTGATTAAGGGAGTTGGACATTTTATATGAATTGGAAAATCAATTCATGTAATGTATTTTGTTAATATAATTGGCACAGTTGCACCTTGTTTGATTATTTTCAGACAAGGATATATACAACATACATGTGCAAACCCAATTCATTGGGACGTTGTGTTCAACTTTAATAAAAACAGAATACATTGACTTGCAAATTATGTTAAACCGATATTTAATTGTATCTACTGCACAGACAAGTTGTTCAAACTGATAAAGCTTATTGTTTTAGCAAATAATCATTGACTTAGAATTTTATGGCTGCAACTCATTCCAAAAAAGCTGGGACAGACACAGCTAAAAACAAAGTTCATCAGTTTGAACATTAAATATCTTGTCTTTGCAGTGTAATCAATTAAATATATGATGAGTATCATGGTATCCTGTTTTTATTTATGGTTAAGACAACGTGCCAACTTCAGTAGATTTGGGTTTGCACACCACTTACAAAAAGTTGGAGGGGTTCAGTTTTTGGGTTACATCTTAAGATAAACATAAATGCATTATAATCTTTACGCGTGAATTTAATTTGACCTAAATATTTGAATGCACTTTAATGTTTTAGTACCTTTCACACAACTTGCTTTCAAGATTTAGAGAAGGTCAAATTAAATTCACCTGTAAGGTTTACAGTGCATGTTAGATTCACTGTGAAATTTGACCAAAAGGCCAATATTATGTTAACTTTTCTTTTGATGGCGGTGCGGGCACCCGCAGCGGCTCCTCTTGTATTATGTTGTCTTGAGAGGGAAGACATTTCATCTGTGTTGTGTGGTGCACATACAGCACATTTGACAATAAAGTTGTACTTGACTTGATATCCTTAACTAGTATAATAGTGTTTGTGTTTTTTTTATTGTTTTCGTCTGGGCCCTGAGTAGGTAGAACAAAAAATGGACTTCATTTTTAATTAACGAGGGTAATACCGACAATTACCGACTGTACAGTGCACCCATAGCCGAAATAAATCACAACCAGGGTTCGTCTGGACTTTTTGTCAAGTTATTGGGCGCCATCTAGCGGTGAAAACACGTACATTACATCTTTATATAGCGCGTTCACAACCGCTCAACGTTTAACAGAGCGCTTTACAGAAGAGTTAACATAAAAAAACAAAATAATGTAACACATTACATAAGACACGGACATCTAACACCTCAATGACACCGTTTTATTCGATTTCAACTTATTACAGTACAGCTCTACACGGTGGTACAGTATACAAAAATTGAGGAACATTGTAAGTTTGCATGTTCACGAGAAGTGCGCAAAAACATTTGGAAAAACGCTCTACACCAGCTATCTCAGTAAAAAAAGAAAAAAAACCCCTTCTGCAATAAATAAATATAAATTACATGAGAAGACAAGGTCAGGTAATTCATTAAGGCACATCTCACTTTCAAAAATGCACATGCCAAAAAGCTTATCAAGCAGTTTGAAAAAGAGCCAGCCATTCTCCTTTCAATGAGAACCTTAACAAAATAAAATAACCCTGCCACCATCAAGAGCAGTTCTGATGGTTTAACCCAAAAAAAGGAGGGGGAGGGAGGGGCATAGAGACAGCGTGCCATGGCTATCACAGTGGTGCAACCTGAGCATCATGAACATTAGACATATTTGGGATGATAACAATGAATGGTGATTATGGGCTCTTTATACAATTAAATTTGGTAGAATCAGGACCAAGGTCACGTCACACTGAGAGACGGCGATTGACCCAAAGTCGCACATTCAGAATGTCTGCATAGTTTTTGACAGTTGACATGACAAATCACATGCAGTCACCTATGCACACTATTTCAAATATATTACACTTCCCTGAACTTTAACCAAATAAAAATACATCTGAGCTTTGAATTGAGTTTTAGCATATTCGTCAATAGGAATGGTAAACTGGAACGGCAGAAAAAGCTTAAGTAGTGGTTTCCCATTCTTGTAAAGAATTGTTTGCGTGGAGCATAACTATTTACAAAAAAAAAAAAAAAAAGTAATGTCATTGGTGGCTATACAAACGAAATAAATAAACAATTTATTCGCCTCCAAAAGGTAGAGAAACATATTGCATGCATCTTCTAATCACATCTATTCAGATCAATGTGCTCCAAGTATTGATAAAAACAAAAAGAAATGATGCATGACATGCTTCATCTTCCAAAAACATCACAATTGCTTTGACAAAAATATTAAAATCTAATTTAATTCATTTTGCTCGGAACGTGTCGCTAGCATCCACCCTCGTGTGTACTCTCCAAAAAAGTGAAATAGATAAGGATAAAAGTTTGCAGCATCATGTGCAGGAGTAATTCCAACACAGAGGAGGGAGGGAACTGATATTGGAAATAGCTGGTGTTTTTTTTTTTCAAAATGCATATCATGGAAAAATAGAACAGTCTTGATATGTATGAAAGTGACAAAATATTTACACACCAAACACATGGATAACCAAAAATAATGAGTTTTCGCAGAATTTTTCTCCTCTTCCTATAAATAAAACTAATGCCCATAAGTTCTTTTTTTTGTGTTTTGTATTTTACAAAAAGAAAAGAAACTATACAAACGTTAAAATAATATCCATATGTGGAAAAAAAAATACATCTAACCAACTGATCGAAAGAAGATGGTAAAAGGGAAGTCTGCCACTGGAGACAAATTCCGGGTGAGTTCCTTGGACAACTCTTGCGAGGTTAAACGAGAGCCATCACCAGGTTTCTTTCCTCCGGGAGTTGTGGCGGGAGCGTTTCCGGAAGGAGGGAGGGAACTTGCGTGGACGCCAGAGTCTTCTGCGTTTTGGAATTGCAGCAGGGCTTAAAGACTCGAGGATCGATGATCACCTCACCAAAGCGGCCCTTGTATACGATCCCACAGCAAACTTTTTGCCTGCAGATGATTTTTTTGGGGGGGGGGGGGGGGAAGAAAAAAGAAAAAAAGACATTCAATCAGTTGTTCAAGACTTTATTAACAGGGGAGGCATTTGGAGTGTGGTTGTTTACATAGCTGACTTAAGGAATGAAGCGATACCATTTTCCCCTCCCAGACCGAGTACTTGCCAACAGAGAGTACCGATAATCGATAATGCTGTTGCATCTTAACAGCTTGTCATGACTGACATGTGAACAGCCACCCACGTGTTTTTCTCACTATGTTGTCACAAAAGGTATTTCAGTTTTGTGCTGTACTCAGTCTGAACACAAGGGGGCAGTATACAAGTATGACTACAGATGTCATGTTACCTTTGTGCAACAACAAAAAGTTAAAAAATAAAACTGCCACAGGACAGCTGAAAGGATACTTCATCATACCATTCGTGGTTTATCTCTCTTTACTTTGCTGCCACCCAAGAAGAGTTCACCATTCATTTTTGTGAAATTTGCAGTCAGTGGTGCCAGTATGTAATATTGGAACACACGTTTGTTTTTTAATTCAGAGTACGCGTACCAACACCTTGAAAGGCACCAATACCCACTGGCATTATTTCCAGTGAAGGTCCTATTTAGGGGTGTCCAATTTAATTTTTGCTTTCAAGGCAAAGAAAATTAAAATGATCCAAGAGCCACTTTGACTTCCTTCACCTTTCATTTATGGAACATAAAAACTCAATCCACGAGTGTAGGTAAAGATCAAGGTTATCATGGTCAATGAAAGCTGACAAATCAAGTAAAATCAAAACAAATATTTTTGTGAATGAAATAAAAGTATGAGTGCTTTTAAAAACACAATAACTAACCGAAACTATATTTCAAAGTTATAAAACCACAATTATCTATAATTAGAGCGAAAATGTCCTTTGCTTTCATCTTTACCAGTTCATTGCATGTTCGGGGTTTATTTTAAACATACCGGTATTCATTTTGGTATTTACTGCAATTCCTCACCTTTTCCAGTAGGAGCGGTCCAAGAAAGAGAAAGCAGAAGGTGATGAGCGCCTTTGCTTGGACTCGATGTCCGAGCCGTCGTCGGACAAGTTGCTGTAGCTGGGCGACTGGGCGGGAGACACGCTGGAGGTGGTGCTGTGAGCATCCGAGTCTACTTGCAAAGCAAAAAAAAAAAAAAAATAGAACATTTAGTCAAAAGGAGAGATCGGACACACTGTGCTGGTTAACGCTCAACAGTGGTTATCTCAGCAAGGCCTGAGGATGGTCAAGAAACACTGACCTAGATCTAAACTTGCAATTTTTATTTTTGTTTTGTCAAAACTGTATGATAATGTCATAGCAACAGTCTACTCTTTCCCTTTGGGCAGCATTTCTTTTGGCTTCACGGCATTCAGTATGCGTCGGTCAATTACATTTTTTTTTCCTCCATTCAGTCAGATTTCAGCCTCACGGTGCTTCCATGTTTATCTCATCAGCCCAGAGTCTTCAGATTCAGCATAATGGGCCGTCGTTACTTCGACTATGAGCAACTGGACTGTTTCTTTCCCCGAATTGGCCCTCAATGTCCTCAGCATTTTTCTGTCCTCTGATCAGATCAGGTCAGAGCAAAATTTGTCCCAGCCAACTATGACTAGCAAAACATGTTTGTGGCAATAGTGTGCTGTGTAATAATAAAACATGTCCATTTAACAAATGAAAATGTAGTTTAACTTCAATGTTTGGCTTGGATATTAATAACAAGAATTATTTGCATATTTATATTTACTGATCATTAAATACTGCCATGTCTTTATTTCTCTCTAGCAGAGGATAAAGAAAACGGGCCTCAAAATGACAACAGATTTAAAGTGACAAAAAGGCACGACAGTCCTGGAACCAAACACAGCTGTAATCATGAAAATGTCATCCATTGCAGACACATTTGGACTTTCTCTCACAAGTTTAGCTGAGTAGATAAATGGGACTTACTTTGCCTCTTCAACTTGTGAAGCCTCTTCAACTTGCTTTTCTTCTTGCCATCGCTGTTCTTGATCTTTTTGGGTTTTGTCACTTTGAAGCCCGGTCCAGCTCTGGCATCCACCACCTGCATTAAGACAGCCAAAACAACAAGTCTGATGACTGAACACAAGATTTTAAAAGGTGAAAAGTGGATGTGACAAGAGAATACAATCACCAGAAATGATTCCTGTCGCAGACTTTTTCAAATGTGGGGAATGAAGTCAAAACATCAGAAAAATAAATACATACTCAAAGCATAGACACCTGAAAAATCAACTTGAGCACAGTAACAAATTATCCGTGCTTACTACGTAAAGATGCACATGTGACTTACGTGGTTCCAGTTCTTCTTGGAGCCATTGGGGAGTTTCTTCCACCTCTTCACCAACAGCACGCAGGCATTGCAGATGTCTCCAACACGGTCCTCAGACAGCCTATCAATACAAATTAAAGCAGTGGTTCTTCAACTTTTCACAGCAACCGTTACCATCATGACCAACAATTTGTTTTTGGAAGCACTTGTGGCATATAGTTGTTATTTTATGTTAAATGTTCTGTAAGGGGGCTTTGTTACAGCTGCAGCTGTTGTGAAAGCGCGATATAAATAAAGACGTATTGTATTGAAGTAGCGTTGGCCAGTTTTGCTCATCCGGTCAGTTGACTGTCACCAGGGAAAGTATAGTAGTCACATGACATGCAGTTGGGGGAGGCTTGCTGAAGACATTTACATTTAGCCTTATGTTGTTGTTGTTTTTAATTAACATGAAATGATCTACAGTACAGGGACTAACAATGATTTTGTCCCACTGCGAGCTCACATGGCTGAATCTGGATTGAAGGCACAAACCGGGTGCTGCCGGAAGGCGTGTCCTGCCATTGCAAAGGCAACACATGCCTTTGAAATGGCATATACGGTATATCTTGAAGAGAATTGCAATTGTTGGTTTAACAGATCAAGATACAACAATTAATCAACAATCAATTATCAAATGACTACTAGTCGATTAATCATTTAGAGCCATTGTTTAACTTAACTTTGCAAATCCTCTGAATTTCACCCTCACAACAGTAAATATACAAATATTTTTGTACATCGAATTAAGACATTTAGAAAACAGCAGCCAACATTTTCTGACGGATCTTATGGGCGGGGACTCTGGGGGTGGGGGTGGGGTGTCATAAACAGAATCATAAACAATTTCCTGTATGTTTGAGCATTTTCTGCACTCTCGATTTGATAGAATGTCCCATTCTTGAATTAATGGATCCAAATGTATTTTTAAAATTCAATTTGGTTAACCGAGGAAAAAATAAATCAACAGTTTATTATTTTTCAAAATCATTTGCAGCCCTACTAAAAATATACAATTGTAACGCGCTGAAACATCAGGCACATTTTGAACATAAACAATATTGGACAATAAAAAAATACTTTGATAATAATTCAATTAAAATGTTTTGGGGGGCTGCATTCAATCACAGTTATACCTAAATAAAAGTATACAAATAAATGTATTTTAAAAAAAATAATACAACTAAACGTACAAAAAAGTTAAGTACGACTGTACTTAAGTCGGAAACTCTTTTTCCACACTTTGACAATTACGAGCATGCAAAAACAACACAAGAAAAATAATTCTGCACAAGTGCGACATGTTACCCAAAACAGAGCCGGAACGTGTCTTCATATCGACTGCTGTCTGTGAAACGCGAGCTGGATGACTTGGTTTTGCAGATGCAACAGCCGTCGTTACTCCGGTAGATCTTTGACTTGTGAAAGCCAAACATAGTCTTCCTTTTTTTGCAGCTCGGTGCACGCGTAAAAGAACCTGCACGAGGAACGAACACACACACGCACACATACATACACAAAATGAGAGCTTGTTCTACTAGTTGTGCACCAGGAGCGAACACTCTGGCACTCGCCACCATTGTGCAGGGGGGCGGTCCCCGCTCCGAGCACACATTAAAAGATGAAGGTATCGTTTTTAACATGCGTGAGACTTGGGAGATATTTAGACAGCACAAGGGAAATGCTTGGACTGGACTGGGTCACTTTTTTATTGCACAAATCGAAGCGGTCTAAAGGCGATTTAAATGAAGCTCAACTATGGCTTCACAGAAAACCAAACATGACTTTAAAACCCAAATTGCAACGCGACGCCCACCACCAACTGACAACGACGTCGCTTTTGCAGACAGTCGTGAACACGCAACATACTTTAGTGTAAAAAGTGCACATGTGATTATAAAAGTCGAATAGGTGTCATGCGACGACGCAGTGCAAAGACAGCAGCTCGCGTCTATCGGAGAAACAAAAAGCTACCCGGGACGGTTTGTTGAAACATCAAACACTTGGTTACAACATGAACAACTTTATTTCGCTTGGAGTTCTCCACTCGAGTCGGTTGTGTTGATCAAAAGGCGAAACGTCGCGTGAGAATCGGTGTCCCCTTTAAATTCAAACTTTTGCCCGTTCGAGCGCCAAATATGCCTCATTGTTGTTAGCCGTTAGCATGCTGGCTAGCGCGCTCCCCGCACCACGCCATGCTGCCATTCACTTCCATTGTCGGCGGCTCTTTGTGCAGCCCACTCGACACTATAGACAACTACATAGTGAACATCGAATAACGTTGCTAGTTCATTTCACTCTAAATACATTAGCTCCATTAAACGACCGTCACTACGACCTCAAGGAAATAAAGAGAGACTTACCGAAGGAAAACTTTGAATCTTCGTCGTTTTCTTGTCACGCACTGCGCATGCTCCTTACTACGACTGCATACAGCTGGATATTAAAATATGATTAGCATAAAAAGCCCGAATGAAGCGCGCGAGTGCACGATGACCAAATAAGGCGTGCAGGCGTTGGGTTTGAACAGCGCTCGACCAATTGGAGACACGCACAGAAGAGCGGAATGCTGGGATGTGTGGTGAACACCTCGGCCGGAGCGTTGTTGGTTGCTCATTTGAAACTACAGTTCCAACAAGCCACCTGGTGTACGACTTTAAAGATAAACAGACATTTGACATGGCGCGAAGAAGTTTGTTTACATGTTCTCGCTAGAAAAGAGCTCAAGTAGACCATCGTTAAAAGAAAAGCACTAATCAAAAATAATATACGTAATATACATACACACATACATATACATACATACACACACATATATACAGTATATATATATATAAATATATATATATAAATATATATATATATATATATACATACACATTATATATATGTATATACACACACATTTATACATACACTATACTGTATATTATAAATAAATAAAATAGTAATCTTTAGTCATTCCATGTAAATATCTAGTGCAAAAATAGTTTGTACTATTATTATCTTTGTAAAATAAGCCATGCATCATTTCAGACATGGTCAACCTATACTAAGAAACCGCATGTGAGCCAGAATTTCTGAATCATTAGCTTAAAGGCATAAATTCCTACGTTATCTTTGAATGCCTCGATTCAATTTATGCAAATTACAACCTGGATAACTGAGGATCTACACAGACAAGGAAAAAAAACCCTCAACAAAAACTTGATGTTGATGTTTAGTTAAAAATGACTTGGGCAATTGTTCTATTAGGCTGAATGGATTATGTTCAGAGGCCGATATGCATGAAAAACGATCACGTTTTGCATCATAATTGGATAAATCAACATTTGCAAATTTCACCAAACTAACATTACAGATGCTTTTATTCTTGATATATTTTTACACTGTACATGGTCTGTCACTTAGTAAACACTACATTACACAGCTATATCATAAATGTACAACTGTTTCTTTTTGGAAAACAAAAATATATATCTTGCAAGACACTCATGTATGAGTCATATAGAGAAGAGTTCATTCCAGTCACTGTTGGCACAAAAAAGGAGACCTTCAATTATCAAATCTCTTTACTCTATACATACAAGTTCATGAAAGATGACCCGGTGTGACCTCAGGCGGCCCTGACATAGGCTTTGTGAGGGGGGGGGGGGGGCACATTTTCTGCTGTGGAAATTGCATAGCAAGAAACCATGACAATAAAATCAGGTGGTGGGCAATAGAAGCATTTTTGCTCCCATTAGGGATGACTGCAAAGGAGTAGCAGGGGATCAAGGATATTTTCCTCCAAGATGCTGACATGGGCAGGAAAGCGTTGAAGAGGAGTCGGATGGAGCCATTTACATAAAGGCTGCCATTGTGCAGAAAGGTGGAACCCTTGGGAGCACTTGTATCTTCCATCCGTTATAGAGTCTCTATTTCATGCAAGGAGAATCCATTTTTGCACTGAGGGTACAAAGGTATTTCACATAAAAAGGTCTGCATACATTTCCCAAGAAAAGGCTGCAATGGAAGCGGCCCTCGGCTTCTTTTGTAGGTGCCTCAGTTCAACTCTCCCATTTCTGTCACATCCATACTTATCAAACACACCTCTATATTTGCTTTCTGCTCTGCGTTATGACATTAGAAGACTGGACAACAGAGCAAGCAACTTGACTGATTTTACAAAATACTGTTTTTCTCTGATAAAATATATTAAGAGTTTTGACCCCAAACTCCCTTTAAATACAGCTATGGCTGTATTTAAAGGGAGTCAGCAGTTCATTCCAACAATGAAAATCTTAAGCGTTTGATAAAAGGTAGCACAAGAAGGTCATTGACAATAATATGGGAAAACATGGTTCATAAAAGAAAGCATGTTTGAAACATGACCACATTATTGGGGATAAAAAAAAACAATAGATTTCAAAAGGCTCATTGCACTTCAATACAATATATGGCAAATGTAACAGTGTCTTTCACATAAGCCAAAGTATGTCATCTGTTTCGAGTCTGTTCCTGCATATAAAAGGTTCACTGAATTGGTGCAACCAGCAGGATGCTGGTTTGGTTTAAATCCCGACACCTTTAATGAGCGATGCCTCCAGGGTGATGTTGAACTCCTGCAGAGTCTGAAGAACTCGAATCAGAGCGTTCACCAGCGAGCGGTCCTTGATCAGCGCGGCGTCTTCGTACATTTGCGCCGTGATTGGACAGTCTGCGAGAAGGGCGATCCAGTGGTGTAGCAAATGGTCCCTGAGGGGAAACAAAACAAAGAGCAGACTCAATGCAAATGCACACCGATATCATTTAAGTATAGTGTAAACAATGAATGCATTAACTATTGTTTTATGACTCGCTCGTGACACACTCTTGATGTTGGCCATCAAATTGGTGACAAGATTGATCTTGAGCTCTTTTCTTAGTTTGCAAGTTGAAAGACAATGCTGCTCATAATGTCTAACTAATATTTGTACAGGTTGTTAAAGGGCAAAGTGAGCGTTTAACGTCATCTTCCCCAAGATAACATTCATTTGTTTCCTGCCTACCTTGCACCCAGACAAATGAGCATCTGGAACTTTCCGTCCTTGCCAATGTTTCTTGACGTGTTGTTGATGGCGCGCATGAAGCGGCAGAAGTGGCGCACTCGGCTTTGCCAATTCTCATCCGGATTCACCTCCCGTTGCTCAGCGCTTTCAAAGTACGCTTGTGCTTTTTCTGTTTCATTGACAATATTGAAAATAATAGATGAAATGCAGAATAGAGCTAATATGTTATTTCAAGGAGATAGTGTTTCTTACCCAAGAAGTCCCAGATGAAGACATTTTTAAAGAGTCGAGGTGATTTAAAACCATGCTGGAAAACCTGCTCCAGAGCCCAGACAAGACCAAACTCCCCACAGAGGAGAAGTGTCAAACTGCCTCTCTGTAAATAGCAGGAACACAAGACATGATTTCAATTTCCCTCTGAGTCATGCCTACAAATTCTCTTCCATTTTGTATCCTGTTAGGTCATCTCATCGTTTTATTGACTACATCATTCATGGGTCTATGGGCTAAGAAACGTTAAGAAGATGTGACTATACACTTATTTGCTTTTGTGAAGTATTAAAGACTTTTTTGTCCTGTCGGGGGTCAGCGTGAGCGCAGACTTTGATGTGAACAGTAGGTGCTGGTGGCATGCCCTACCATTACAATCAATGACAGCGTCATATATTTGCCTGTTTTCTTGTCACAGTAAATTAACAATTGAACATGACTTTGAGGTGGTGTTGTGGTAATGTGAGTATGTAATGGTATATAAGACCAATATAACCTATAAAACCAACTGTGAACGATGCAATCGCCTGAAAAGTAGTGATTTTGGAGATGCAAGCATTCTGCCCGATAGCAACAATATGAAATTACACCAAAATCCCCAACCTCCTTTCATTTCAGTGCAATTGAAATGATCTGCTTTGGTGTTGAATACCACAGACTCCAAAACATGAAGACGACTAGCCATCATTCTAGGTCAGACAATCCGTATGAGAATTAAAACAGCTGTATCATTTAAACTTTAATATGTTTTTAACAGTCCAAAAGAGACCACGTGGCAGCTCGGGGATCGCCAGAGGAGGGATGAATAATAGAAGGACATGATGGTGGCTTGTCTAGACTATCGTCTCCCACCTCCTTTTCCGGTTTGTGGAAGTGCTTCACAATGCCGTTGATGGCTTCTCCCACTCCCTCCTGGATTTGACCTGTGTTTAACTCTGCCAAAAGAGAAAGAAGACAGGGCTGATGAGTAAAATAACATGGAGGGAAAAATGTTTTTTCTTATCAGACCGCTGAAATGTAACAGTTCTATTTCATCCCTACTGACTGCCAGAGGCGGTGCTGAAAGCACTGGATGTTCGCTTTGCGCATGCGCAGTTTGAGTATGCATATGAAAAAATGTCACCTTCGACCTCTGGATGACCTTGAGAAAGGTCGGGGGTCGGCAACACGCGGCTCCAGAGCCGTATGCGGCTCTTTAGCGACATCTAGTGGCTGGAGCTTTATAAAAAAATGTTTGAAAGTGGAAAAAGATTTTGATAGTAGGCTAATATAGCTCAAATAGATATAGATACATGTTGCAGCTCCGAAAAAGGAGAGCTGTGGTCTTGTTTTTAAAACGTACACTTTATTTATGCTTTTAACAGTCTCGACAAACACTGACACGTCTGCGTCCGACTCTGTGCCTTCTCTCTTCTCGTTCACTCGAGAGGCGTTCAAAGACAGCCTCAGAAAAACGGAAATTAATGATCACTTCACTGACACTAAGAAAAGCGAAAATAATACACCAAAAAAAAAATCAGGCGAGGCAATTACAAAATAAATTCTATGGGGGCACACAACAAATAAACAATTCTGAGACAGTCCAGTCTCCAACAAACATACAGCATGAGTTTCCTTCATTGTAAGTTTTATAGAAGACTTTTATTTTTTTGCGGCTGCGGACATATTTGTTTTTTGTCCTATATGGCTCTTTCAATATTTTGGGTTGCCGACCCCTGGGATAGGTAGAGGGTTCTGGTGTCACCAGAAGTTAGTTTCCGACAGAATCTTCCAGTGAACATGAAGATTCCGAGTCACAGAACCCTCTGGTGGTCATTTGGAACTTTGATTTGATCTGCCTTTTTGCCCAGATTATATGACATAATATGTTATGATTTCAAAAACAGAGATAAGTGGTGACAGCGACGTTGCATCAGTCAAGTGTTTTCACAGTGCCCTCAGTTTCATGAGGCAATATGTCACGACATATCGAGCCATTTATCCTCTAATATGTAGCCGCTGACAACTTCGCTGAGGGCGGCCATCTTCAAAATCGTGTGAGCAACGAAAGTGTTTTGATTTCCCACTGCTAAAATGATGGGCACACGGTGAGCTTTGTACCTCGTGAGGGGAAAAATATCAAACCTGTTAGAGATTTGCCTTAAGGCCCCGTGAGACAGACAAAGCCCCAAAAACTCACACGTTCTTGTCAGATTATCTAAGTATGTGAAAAAAGAAAATGGACGACATGACTGAAGTTTGGCAAAGTTGTGTGGAGCGGTTTCTTACTTGGCTTGCTATTTGGTGAGATTGTCACAAATCTCCTCATCATCCCCGGCGACTGCTGCATTGGCGGCGTACGACACATCCTTTCGTCGTTCTCCGTGATGGGCGTCATCAGCTCCCCGACGAGGATCCTCTCCAGGCTGCCGTCATCCACGCCTTTGCCCAGCCACCGGCCGCACGGAAACCTGCCCGGCAAACAAGCTTGTTTGTCTTGTGCTCTTGGTGAAAGCAATGTTGAGGTGAATTTTCTTTGAAAAGCTGCACTTACTTGTATGTGTGTCCTGTGATCTCATTACGGACCATAACGCATTCCACCAACCACTTGGCGTAGAGACCCGTGTTATCATGACCCATCTGCACTGTGGTCAACTTACCCAGGTTCTGGCACTGGAAGGGAAGGGACATGTTCTCTTTAAACTTTGGGTCAACACATGAGGTGAACGGAATAGTTAATAGTAAAAATTGGAGTACAGTTATTTTCGAATAATATGACTCGAGTAAAAGTAAAGGTTATCCCTCCAAATAATTACTAGGAGAATTTAATCGGGGAAAACCGAACTTCTGAGTAAATAACGAGTAACTTCTGATTGTTTTTTTTTTAAATTTAGAGCATGAACATCAACAGACAAAATATAAAATAGCAATGTAGTATTCAAATATCACCCAATTAAAACCAAGTTAAATTAAATCTGGATAAAATCATAAAAGGAAGGCAAACTGCAATGACAGCAATTGAGGCAGAAGTCTCTCAAATAACCAAAACAAATTGATCGCGCAAGAAATCAAGCAATAATAAATAGATACAAATAAAGTAGCAAGCTCAGTGTCATGGACTCTAAAGGGGTGTTCACACGGCAAGATCTGGTCCGGTGCTACGCCGGGGCTGCCCCAGTAGAGCGTTCACACGTGCAAATTAGCTCCGGCGTAGCCCCGGAAAACAGCTTACACCGGACCAAATTTGATCCACCTCAGGGAGGTGGTTTAAAAATTTGCTCCAGAGCAAATGCTCGTTAGCGAAGCAGCACCGGTGTAAATTTGCACGTGTGAATGCAACTGGGTTAAATTTGCTCCAGAGCAAATGCTTGTGAAGAGTTTACGTACGGCGAGAATGCGTTGCTTTCGTGCTCTGTCGGACTTCCGCCATGTGTTTGTTTAATAACGACACAAGACTTGGCTGGTAACATCTTTCCTTTTGTAGAAGACTGGACTGTCTCGGAGTTGTTTGTGTAATTTGTTCATTTGTTGTGTGTTCACAACCCCCCGCTCCCCATATAATTTATTTTGTGATTTCCTCTCTTGATTTTCTGTTTGGCGCATTACGTGTTTGCTTTTCTGAGTGTCATTGAAGTCATCGTTGATTTACGTTTTCGGGGGCGGTCACTCTCGAGCAGAAGGCACGGAGACCGAGAAGGAGAAGGACGTTCCTGTCCAGTAGTCGCTTGAATTGTGTATACGTTTTAAAAAGAACCAACACGACAGCTCATTTGTTTTCTGTCGTTTTGCCCCGCTGCAGAAACTGCCGTGTGAACGCAAGTGGGGCTGCACCGACGCTGTGCCGGTGCAGACACGCTCAGCGGCTTTGTACGTGTGAACGCTCCACACAATTTGCTGCGGTGCAAAATATATCGCAACAAAATACATCGGTGCAGCGCCGGACCAAATGTGTGCCGTGTGAACACCCCTTAAGTGTTGTTTCTTCCTACTAATGCTCCAGTAAAAGTCCAACAAGTACAGTTCATCCATAAAGGTGCTTCAGTAGATATAATGGAGTAAATGTCGCGTGTTATGGTGTGCTCCTGTGTTTGATTTTAACCTACATCTAAAAGACATCGAATGGATGATCTAAAAATTCAAGTGCTGCAAATTTATTTTCAAGAATTTGTGTCAGAACATAAAACTCAAGAAACGAGACAAACCTCAAATGTGATCTCCTGAGTGTTCCTGGGGACCTGCAGGATGCCCGTCTCGGCCAGTTCACCTGACACGCACACCCAAGGATTGGCTGTAAACATTGAGCCACCCAGCTTCTTACTGGGAACCACCACCACGTGATAAGGGATCACTGAAAGGCAAATGAGACAAATGTCAATAATTTCAAGTTGAATCAACACCAAACCTAAGAGTTTATTAGGTCAACTCACTGATGGTGGTGAAGACATTGGTGAAACAGAAGTAGTCCACTGCGTTGAATGACAGCAGATGGTAGAGAAACTGCTCTTTCTCATCATCGCAGCGCAGGAAAGCATATCGCTTGTATAGTTTTCTAAAATGAAGGTGGATTGACAAAACAAAATTATTTTGAGCAAGCCAGGCTTCCAGCGAGGTATGTACCCAATATCATCAAGGCGGTGAAATAGTTATGCTACATTTCCAGGAAGTTTACAGCTAATTTTCATTGGAAGTGAAAAATTCTGTAAAATATGCAAAATTGGAACATTTCCATTGGAATTGAATTGATGTGCTGCCGACTCACCGGAATAAAGACTTTCTTTACATGAAACGCGTCTGTGGTACAAAAAAAAAAGTTCTCTCCACCTTCCTTGAGCGGCGAAAGTTCAGACAAACTTGAATGGACCAAGTGATGGCTCATGACTCAAAACACTCAAAAGGTTGGGGCCCCTCTAAATAAGGATTATTTTCCTTTAGTACCTTTAAAAGCTAGTTATCAAGTTTTAGTCAGGATTACGATAAAATAGATTTTAAGTTTCCTATCAAGAGCCAAACTTGAATTTTGTCAATTACTAGATTATTCCTGCTAATTCCCATGGAAAAGTTTCAACTTTCAAAATTCACTGAATATTGCAACCTCTAATATGACTTATGTACTCTAGATGACTTACCAAAGTTAGAGCAAATTGGCTTTAAAAAAACAAACAAACAAACAAACCTCTGTTGTTAGATGGAAAGCACAACTGTGACATGAGGTCATAAAGGCAGACAAAGCCACCTGACCTAGTTCACTTCACTCCCCACCATATCTATTATGAAGTGACGTGGATGTGCATTATTTATGCAACGGCAGACTACAGTGTGATGTTTTGCAGTTTCAGAGAGGCAATTTATTATATATGAGTGGATCACATTCTCCCACAAACATCAAGTAAGTTGAGTTATTCTACGATTTTTCAGTGGCAGAGAAAGAAAAATATTTTGGTTGCATTGGACAGAGGACCCAGAGTGATCTTGTTCAGCTCACTTGGTAAGCTCGAGATCAGACAGCAGCTGCTTCAGGTGTCTGGAGAGCAATTTCTTCTCCATGGAGAGGCGAACCCAAGCTCTGGCCTTTCCCACATCTGTCTTGATCTCACTTATGTTTTGAATGTGTCTAGGGGGGGGAGAAACAGCTCATGTCAGAAAGGTCTTGTACATAAAGAGAAAGACAAATATTAATCTCATATCTAATATCACAATTGAATTATTACAGTGAACCCAGGCGTATTTATGATTCGGCATTTGCTAATGTACTGATTTTATTTTGTGAAGCTATCGTCTGTTATTCACTCTTATGCTCAGTCCAAAGCAGGAACTATGTTGAAATGAATTGGGGGAGCTTCATTATTAAAAAAGGTGTGCTTTGCTACAATCTTGAAGCAACTCACACCAAGAAAATACGTTGGTGTGAGTTGAGGAGTTTAATTTAGATGTTGGTGCTACTGAGCTTTGTTGAAATGAATTAGGAAGCTCCACTTACATAAAAGTAGTGTTTATGATGCCTTCATGTGGAAACATGTGAGTTGAAGAGTTTTATTTAGACAAAAGAACTGCAGTTCTTTGCCGTCATTTTGTGGCACCTCGGGCAATTGCAAACCTTTGCCACTACATGTCGGTGCCAACAAAATATGTTGAAGTTAATTTGGTAGCTTCATTTGGACAAATGTTTTACTTTGTTTTGTGGCCAAGGAACTATGTTGAAATGAGTTGAGTAGTTCCATTCAGATATAAGTAGCGCTTTGCTGCCATTTTTTGACATTTACAGGCAATTATAAAACTGTTTTGTGGGAGCATCAATTACTTGCTGATTTGTACTATCCGTGGCATGGCTGAGTTCCTAACCCCTGCTAATGGCATGGCAAGACCGCTCCACAAATAGGTTGGGTGATTCATTGAAGACTCAGATGTGGCACATTCACTATATTTACATTATTGTGGACCTAACGAGATATGTATTGGATGAGGATTTTGGTTTTCATTAAATTCCTTTAAAGCCATTCAAGTCCATGGTTTGACAAAAACAAATTCCTCTGTCATGGGGCTGAACCAGTCCACATTCGTATGTGTCATTGCTGCAAGCCACGATCATGACTTCGATGTCCAGACACATTCCCTTCCACTCCACCTGTGCCAGAAGCTTGTCTACTCTCTTCTGCCTTCTACAGCTCCCACACCCTCCCATGTCTCAATCCTTTACATCCAATGAGTAACCCATTTTCTCTGCACAGCATCTCCATGGCAACAGAGGTAACATTGATAATGATGGCCAAATATAACAGTGACCCATTGCCAAGTTATGAGAGTCTAGCAATCTTCTGAACATAAATATCGACTCCATGTTATGACAAAGAAATGAATGCTGAAATTAAGTTAAGGGACGTGTGCCGATTGTTTTTGTATTGTGTGTCAAAGTAACGGTACGTAACAGTCTTTGGGTCAACATTGAGTTGGGTGGAGGGGGAGCGTCTTACCGGGAGCACAGTGCTGCGTATGTACGTGTGTGTGTGTGACCTGATATAACCCAGAGGGCGTGTGTGTGTGTGTGGTAATTAGGCTGGAAGTAATATACTGATACACGCACTTCTTCATGCAACACAAATGCAGACGCCTCATGCTGACAATTCTGCAGCCATAGTATGAGTATCAGCACACTCGCACACACATTCACACAAGCACGTACAGATATAACAAACAGTTGACTGATCTGTTACGTTGAACTTTACAGTGGCAAATTTAATGATGACTTAATATATGGACATTATTTGTGACTTGAGACACTTACTAACAACATTGAAATTAATTGAAATGCTATTAAGATGTCTCATCCAACCCACTGTCCACCACCCAAAAACAATACTATTTATTGATTTTGTTGTGGCTATTTAATAAAAGGCAAATACAACTATTACATAAAAACATGAACGTAAAAAAAAAAAAGACTGTTTTACGAAGTGTAATTACTATACGTTGGACAAGCTGAAATTAACAACAACAACAACAGCTGTAGTCCTGTTTGAGTGCCTTTAAGGGGCATGGTTTAGTGAGTGATGTCAGGAATTTGGCTGCATCAAGGTTCTTCTGTGTTATGTATTTAACTTGAGACTTCACAGACATCGAGACAGTATCAGTTTCCTTACACTTGGATCCAAAAATGAGCCTTATTGTTCTTTTCTCCTCACCTCATGTCCTGGATCAGGGACACTTTAAGTGGGGGCATGGCAGATCCACCACCATCCGATTTCCGTCTTTCAGTGTCGTGAATAAAACCTGGGGCATAAATGTTCTCCAGGTTATGCTTTCAGTCGTATTACTTTTTATGCCAAGTCAGTGTCTGAATTTGTTTTTCTACCTGGAGGTCCCAAACCAGCTGGGGTTGCACTTTTCTTTTCTTTGCTTTCCTGGTAATGTAGCAGGTGGGACCATAGTGCAGATTTACCCTGAAAACAGAAAACGGGTGTGGGAGGTGGGAGCATAATATTCAGGGTTAAACACCTGCAAGGGCCGAATAGTGCTGAATAGCCCGGTGAAAACTACTGTGTTGTTTTCCTTACCTGTTTAACTTGCAGCCCGTGGCTCCAGATCCTCTCCAACAAGTCACAGAGACTGGCAATCAGTGTGTTCTCTTCCACACCAGTGATGCTGACTTCTACATGACCCAACTCCACTGCCTCTCGACCCATCTTCTCAACAAGCATACGTTTGGTCTGGAGGGTGAAGGCAATGCTTAAGACCAATTATTTATTGGGGTACTTTATTTGAGAATTTGTTTTCTGACAACTTTTTACTTTTACTCCCTACATTTGAAAATAGTTATCTGTACTTCTAATGACGCACAGAGAAGTACTTTTGCCACCCCCAGATCAAATGGCAATCGGATGAAAACAAAACACCAAAGAGTGACACGTACAAACCTTGATCCGGCATTCTTTTAGTAACCCCTCGACAAACTTCCAGTTGGTCTGAGCAATGACAGAAGGTGACAGGTTGGACAGTTTGGGCTGTCTGATGGTCGTGCCCAAGTTCCTTGCTTCTTGGATATATTTCTATTGAAAAACATATTTGTTTCAACCGCTACAAATCCAACTGTGCCAGAGTAACCCTAGACTTACAAGATCTGTCATTACACACACAAAAAACCTGTCATCACACCTTTAAACATTAACAAATAAATAGGAGCTAACACTCTTGAGCCAAACAATGCCTCACTTTAGAAAAAAAGAAGAAAAATAGCATTCTATAGTATTGTGCTTTAAAAACAAAACAGGAAACAATATAATGAAATAGAATGTGTACATCATGATTTCATGCATTCAACGTGCGACTTCTGGTGAGTGTGTGCGCGCCTTGGTTTAAGTGGGAGGTGGTTATTTTACCTGCATAATATAAATTCAAAGATACTCACAATTGCTCCATAAGCTACAGTAATATTGGCTTTTTTTATAGAAAATTTGGATGTAAAAATATATGACTGTGAGTATAGCTTCATGCTAGTTTTGTTATCCCGTCTATGGCATGTTGCGGAAGCATTAAGCAAGCAGATTTCTGCCAGACAAGGCTATGCACTATTTGGTTAGATAAACACTGAATTTTCTTTGTTCAGTTTTCCAATAAATTTTAACTTGGAATGAAAAAAAGTTCAAATAATGTCTGCCTGTTACACACTGTTAACTGATAAATGATATTTATTTTATAAAGTGGAAATACCAGATCTACAGCCACAAGACATTTATCTAGTGGGACACATATTTATTGTTGAATTAATTCCTCTCAAATAGCGTTATTTAAAACTGGTCGTTATTATCCATCACT
Organism: Hippocampus guttulatus; assembly: GCF_054856545.1. Taxonomy (NCBI): domain Eukaryota; kingdom Metazoa; phylum Chordata; class Actinopteri; order Syngnathiformes; family Syngnathidae; genus Hippocampus; species Hippocampus guttulatus. The sequence continues at coordinate 13,249,024 of NC_141263.1, forward strand.
AGTGCCGATTCATGGGGTGTTGGGGGAAAAAAAATCTGTATTCTTAATCAATTTGCTTTTCCTCAACTGATGTACAGATTTTTATTGCAATTAATTTGGCCCGTATATAACAGAGAATCTCAGGCAAAGCTGGTCTGATAGTGGAGGAAATGGGAAAAGGGGAAAAATCATAAGCGCGGCTCATGTGATCTGAGCATGATGACCTGACCAAAGGCCAGCAACATACCACATCCACAGTCACCAACTTTAAACAGGGCTTGAAGGACTGCAAGTGCCAGTAGTAGTCAAGAAAGAGCAGGAGCTGCAGCTCCGGAAACAAACACTCTGCATGCTGAGAGTGTGCAAGCATGTGCGCAAACAGAGAGAAAGAGACACAGCGACCAAAGAAATGATGAAACGACAGAACAAAAATATGAAGGCAAAGTATTAAAAAAAAAAAAATTAAAAAAAGAATCAGAAAGGATCATGCAGAGAGAACACAACAACGCTCAGGTCGCCTGTGAAAAGTGGAACGCTAACCTCTCTCTGGTCATTATCTAAATAAAGGTGCTCTGCGTGCTGCTTCTGGCGGTCCCGCCTCCTCCATTGGGCAGGGGCGCTCCTCTTGGCCCATCTGGAACATAACGCTCGGAATAAATGACAAAAGCTGGAAGGAGGGAAGCATCGGTTGAACATTCGGGTGGTGCAAAGTAGTCACTTGTTGCTAGTGGGCCCAGAGGAGAGCACATCGGACTGCAGTCGTGGGAAGAAGCCTTGCTCATAACGTCCTTGGCCAATCTTCATGTCCAGAAGGTGGGGATGTAGGGCTGTGTGGTCGATCTTCATCACTCTCATCTCAATGGCCTTCTCTGTGAGTAAAAACAAAAACGAAATAAAATGCCGTTATATGCGGTTGAATATATCTTTACATTAAATCAAACTCAAAGATTACAATTTGGAATATGTTTCAAATTCCCCAGCTCAACTTCTCGTGACAATTTTCCAGGCCTCCTAATACTTACCCGCCTCTTCAATGTTTGTACACTTCTGGTACATGGAGGTGCGCAGGGTGGGCGTGCGGACGTTCAGCATGCGGACCTTATCGACCCGGGTGTCAAACACCCTCAGCGTGTGCTCCTTGTCCTCATCGTCATGGCAGAGGATCTTGCTGTCGATGAAGGAGGCAAACATCTGTGTCTCCAGGAAACGGGACAGAAAAGGTAGGTAGGGCTCGGGCTGGTCAGACAGGAAGGAGGCCTACACACAAACACAAATGTATAAAAATATTAAAGGCAATTTAGAATGAAATGGTAAACCCTTGTTTAGTGCAGTGGAATATTTGAGGTGATTACATTCAGGCCTTTGGGAAGTCGGTAATTCACATACACAATATGATCACTTCAACGTTGACCATATATAGCAAGGGAATGACTGATGAACCGTGCTCAAGCAGGAGTTCACTGTCCAAGTATTCTTTGAAAAATCTGCAGCATCTCACCTTGTCAAAGTTCTGCATCTGGTCTCGATTGGTGAACCAGGACTCCCTGTCTTGGCTCGGCTGGATCACAAACACCTCGTAGTCAGCAAACATCTGGGTGAAGCGGTTGGCGAAGACCTCACGCACGTGGATGTTGAGCTGGTGCATCTTCAGCTCCTCATCATCACAATGAAATCGCGGGTCCTTATTGCCGCTGGCATCCTCTCGAACCTCAAGCTGATGTGCACACGTGCATGCGTGAAAAGCAAATCAACTCCAGCACTGAAATAGTCACTCAATAACTAAAAAATGTAACAGTAGCAGAGCATACATCAGTGCTTTGGTGCCTCAACTGAAAGTCAGCATTGAGTGATTCAGACAAAGCTGTCAAGTCATCTTTTAATTTGCAAATGATCCTTCCACTTATCTTGATATACAGGTAATTGTTTTTAAGATTAAATGCAACATATCTATGAGACGAACACAAGAGACGATTAAAATGGATAAAGATACAGGCATAAGCATTATGCATATTGACAGGACAGGACTCTGTCAATGGATATAAAGCCATCCAGTGTGGCCCATTCACCTAATGGATAACACGTCCTAAATTTGTATTGCTTGTTGTCTGCAACTGGAATTTTCACGTAAATTTTAATCTTATTCCAAATAAATACAAGAAAACAAGTACCGGTAACACTTTTTTCCTTGTATTGAAAAAAGTGAAGTGTTTTCAATACAAGAAAACAAGTACCGGTAACACTTTTTTCCTTGTATTGAAAACACTTCCCTGAAGCTAAACTCTTCATCTGGACTTAAATGTGTTAACGGTAGTGTGTAAAGGGCTCCCTCCTCTGTTTAGTCAAGGTTACTGCAGTGGGTGTTTTTTTTTAAGTAACTCAACTTAAAAAGCATGTTCACTCATCCAGCTGTGTTCTGAACGGAGCATAGTTATCAGATACAGGAAATTTTATTATGATGGAAACTCATCTATTATCTATTAAGGACTTGGATTTTTTTTAATCGAAAAGTTGTAAAACACAGTTGAACATTTTTCCAAAGCCTTTAAAATGAAAGATATAGCACATCAATTTGATTGATTTGTTTGCGCTTTATAAAGGATTAAACATGTCATGTCCAACCTTCTCCAAACTAACGCCTGTCCTCTTGACCAGAGCCTGTAGTCTGGCGATGGTTACATTCTCCCTCAGCAAGTAAGAGTTGAGAGGCGACGCCAGGTTGCCGTTGCGTTTGTCGGAGACCGCGTCGGCTGATCGCAAGCCTCTGTGCTTGACTTGCGTGTCTGTCGAGTGGATGTTTCCTTCCGGTGTCATGCCGAAGGACACAAGCACCTCCGAGATCTCTTGTATGAATTCAAGCTTGTTGGGAAACTGCGGCAACTCTTCTGGAAGTTCTATAAAATGGTTGTCGATGTCCACAAAACACAAGTTGGCCTGAAGGGACACGGGAAACAAAAAATGTAGTAGACATGCTAATAACTGGCACAAAAATGAAGGTCACCGACATATTAAATTAATGCAAGTGTAAACATAATAGTTCCCTTGTGTGGCGTAAAAAAGAAAGGACAATAGATTGGGACACAATGCTAAGAGCAATAGCTGACCTTGAAATACTGTACTCTTGTGCATTGAGAGTTATTTGCATGTTTTAAAATGAAAACCCCAAATACTAAAACATCTGGAGGAACCTTTAAAGAGCTCAACATGTAAGAATGTGAATGATGAAACTGTCATAGTGGGGCTAGTAAAGCAAAGAGCCCATAATGTGATTTGAAAATGTAAGTTGCACATTGAGTGCGCAGTTAATATATTTTTGAAGACATTTTTCCCAACACTGTCATAAAAAAATTATTTTTCTAATGTTTTTAAATCTGAAGTCGAACATCTTGCAGGACCGGATGGAGTCCCAACGTTGAGGCTCCAATATGGAAAGGCATTCAAGCATTGATTCAATATTCCTGATATGTAGCTTAAAGTCCATGAAGTAGTGTGCAATGATACATTTTATTATGACACTTTTGATATTTTTGTTCCCTTTTGCTTTGATTTGATAAGTAGGCCAAAGGTACGGCTCGCAATTTAAAAAAAAGGCATCGACAAAAGAATTTTTTGTAAGATCCTTCCCACAGTCAATTTAAACTGGCAACACTGCATTTGTGTGGGACAAAATGCTCCATCTCATATGTGAAGGTACTTAGGCACAGAGCCAAAGTGAAGGATGTGCATATTGACAGCTGGAACAAATGGACACAACCAGGGTGGACACTGATGCGGTCAAGTTACACGTCACGCGTCACATGTGATTATGAGATGTACAGTCAAAACACTATGCAGAGCTGTTACAAAGCTAGCTTTGTTCAGGTCAGTCCAAACGAGTGATGCGACATAACGGTGGGGTGAGAGAGTATCTACCTCCTGCGGCAACTCTAGCTTGGTGCGGTCATCCTGTCCATTTGAGTGCAGGCCCATGAGATATGGAACAGGGGCGTCCAGGAAGTGGAGGAGAGAGGCAGGCAGAATTGGAACATACACGTGCTGCCACTGGTAGGGGAACATTAAGGCTGTGATGCTTTCTGCAACCGTCATCAGCCTCTGGTAATCTGTGACGCAGAGAAAACAGATCAGTGAGAGCCGTCCAAATGAGAGTAGTCTTTCGTTAAGAATGAATAAAAGATATCCACCATGTACATATAACAGAATTTTGACAGCCCGTAAAACAGTAAATGCGCCACTCCACCGAATTGCTGCCATTCGCGGCAACAGGAAATGCAATGAAAATAGAAAACACACAACAAAACTAACTGTAAAAGTGTCCTGCATCTTGATCTGATTACATGTTTAATGAATACAATTTAAAACCCATTTAAACTAGGGCTGCGTGAGATTGGAAAAATCATATTGCAATATTTATATTACTGCTGTGTTTAACATGTACCGAAAAAAAAAAAAAAACTTTTTTTCATGCGGCAAAATGAGAAGCCTCAACTAGTAAGTACGTAATAAATTTAAGAACTCACAATTTATTATACTATAAAGGTCACAAGCTGAATTAGTTCTCTTTGCGGAGTAGATAACACCTCCAGGCTGGTGCCCTTGCGAATAGTCTCTGAAGTGTGACAGCCAAATTCAGCTGACCCTCCAAGCTCATGACCAATTCCCTGTTTGTGACTTCACACATCACCACTGATTCGTGGTCATGGTTTCGCTGCAGTCAAGTGGTCCACACACGAATACGTGTCTGCTCCTCCTCATTCACATTCCTACTCTGTCCTGTTGACAGCTACTACACAGCGCTGCCTTTCCTCTTATGGTGACAGACCAAATACCCTTCCTTCATTTGGTCATGTGCTGGTTGGTACGCAAGACAAGATTGCAACTTCGAAACGAGATTCCGCCCTCAGGAGGGATACTAAAATACTAACATGACCCACTTTTCCTTTGACAAGGCCACAAGGACAAGAACCACTTCACTCCTGTTGCTAAATATATATATAGATATATATACTGTATATATATTTTAAATGTGATTTATAAAGTGCAAACTCATTGGCCACTCCATTTAGTACCATTTCACAATCCAATAAAATGCTCAGTTTTGACTGACATTTTAGAGATCCTATCAAGTTCCAAGGCAGTGGCAAAATCTTAGAATCACCTCTCGGTATGACACAGCACAGTTCTACCCACTGAAGTTCCTCTGCAATGATAGCTTTGTTGACCTCGGCATGCGTTCACTTCCCTTCTACAGTTTTTTTGATGCGTCAACCTGGAAATTTTACGAGTGGGTGTCCTTTCAGGGATGTCCTGATTACGTTTTGGGGACAACCCGCACAGCTACATCATAAAAAAAATATTTTCATAACCCAAGAAGATTTTGATCTCAACGGTGAAATTGGTGAATCATACCTAAACTGAATATGTCAGAAGCTGTGATGTCAAACAGGGTTTCGCTTTGTCACGGCGCGTATATTGATGTCAAATGTCATTAGAAAAGGGGGACAATTAGATATGCTGGAGTACAAAAGGCTAAAGAAGGTTAAGTATGACGCAGAAGACCTCTGACAGTTTTAGACCTGTTATTTTTTTGCAGATGACCAATATTTGCATCTTTGCTGAGGTTTGACCATTTTGAGTTTTCTTGTTGTCTTGAAGAACCTTCATTATATTGTTCAAGGACACCTACTGAAGTTGGTTTTCTTACACGTCAAACTATTTGGTAGCAACTACTTATTGTACACCATTTTCACAGCTCTCCAATTGACATTGTAGCAGCATTGCAAAAATGCTGCCTAAAAAGACATTTCTCTACAGTTCAGCACCGGTTTGAGAGGCTTGAATGGCCATCACACCCTGACAATGCCTAGTTCATTTTCATGTCAACGGGACAGAAGTTTTTGCCAGACCGCAAATTTGACACGGTGCTCAAAGTCAATGGGGGAGCCAGGCGAAAGGGAAAGATGTGCTTAAAAAAACCCTGTCAAAACTGTCAAATGCTGATGGCGTCACATCGGTGTGAATGAAACCGAATACGAATTAGAAAGAGTAAATGTACTTTTGGGACACTGTGTTGATCCCTCCCGTCACTCACTTTTCTGCGAAAACAAAAAAAGCAGAAGTAGGCAATAACGTGACCTACAACACGTGAAGTGCAACATGGCACAATGCTTGACACATGAACAGCACAGGATGATGCATCCCTTGACAGATTGGGTAAACGGATCATTGGAAAGATGCTGACCACAATTTTAACCAATTATGAATCCCAGTGTCATGTCAAGCCTCATTGTCGTCTTGTTATTGTAAAACATCCATTTTAATAGCATGAATATTGATGCGCAGTGCTTCCTCCAAACAATCTTTTAGTCCTTCCCGGTGGAGTAATGCCAGTCGACACCCTTCACACGTTCCGCGGCTCTCTCATGGGAGAGAGGGCATGATGTCACCTCCAACCAATGATAATCATCCTGCATCCTGGCTATCCTCCCTGTCTAGAGGTTGCCTAGCAACACCACAGCTTTCCCTTTCAAAAGCTTCTCACCCAGCTCATGGCGTTTTATAAACCATTTGCCCTCCTCTTACTATTATAATGGATCCAAACACCACTCCACATCTAGCGCACACTCTAAAAAGCCCTCTTTGCTCAGCAAATAATTGACTTACTCTTGCATGAGAAACTACCCACCGACAAGGTTTAAGAGATCAAAATGTTACCTAGAAGATTTCCAAGTACAGGTATGTGCATGCAGCATCACCATCGAGTACATAAAAACCTCTGACTAAAATGGGCGAGGGTCGCAGTATGATACAAGCTTGTACTCAAAATGCATTACTTAAATGGACACTTAGTAGGTTATGTAACACTAGTGCCAACATGTATATCAAAGATTTGCCAGCGCCTTGGGTCTATTTCATTTACGTATTAAAAAAAAAAAGACATCTACCACATTGTTAATACCTCACGCAGTGTCAATTAAAAATGTTTTTAAAAAAAGTGTCGAGACAGAATCCTTGATACCACTTTACAGTAAGTGTGGTTCGGTAAAGATTTAGAAATCGTTTATCAGTGGGTTAATAACTCAAGAGTTTAAATGGCATGAAGCATTAATTTTCAACAACACTTGGTTTATTATTTGGTTCGGGTTATTCTCGACAGTTATCCCGTGGCCACTGTCGAGTGGTAACATCTTATATCAGCTTAACAGAGCCTTATGAAGTAAGAAACATCATTAAAAGGCTGCTGGAAAAATTCAGCAACTAAGTGGAGCTAAATGTCAGCTAACAATTTGACAAGCAGGCTTTTAACTACCGTACTTAATGGCTTGTATAGAGAATGTATAAAGCTGTATTAAGGGCTTCCTTTATGCATAAGTCAGTGAGTACCTGTAAACGTTATTTGTATAGGATTATCACAGAGAGGACTCACAAAGTGCTTAATCCAAAATCACAAATATCATGCAGTCAATACAGGATTTTTTTTCCTTTTCTTAAACAATTGTAAAACGGTTCAGGATAGAAAATCTGTATTAACAACTGCTACATTTACAGTGACTCTGTCACTGAATTATTCATTGAGCAGCATTTATTATCGTGGTCGTAGTTTGCAGTGGTTAAAGTTTTATCATCTGAATGAAACTGACCCGTGTTCTTTTCTGAACTATTCCAAAACAGCGGTGCCTTGAGATATGAATAATCAGACTTAAACAAGTCTTTTGACATAAGGGCTGTCAATTCTTTGCATTGACTTGCAAGTTAAAAATTTGATTGCTGTACGGTAGCAATGAAGCAATACTTTGGCAGATAGTGAACAATTTTTTTTGAAAGGGTTCTTGATGCTTAATGCTCACCATCATTTGACATTTAGGGCAAAATGAAACTAAGATTTACAGACTGTGTTTCAAACAACCACACTTGTTTGCATTCGGTTAGCTTAATGCTAAAAAAAAAAACAATGCAAAAGATCATAGAAAGGCTAACGAGACTATTGGTCAAGAGAATACATTTTGCACCACACCATTTTGCTCTGTGCCGCTGTTGATTCATTCATAAATACTGGAAGAAAAGCTGAGGGGGTGCACATGCGGCGGCTGTGTTACTTACGCTGTGAGTAGAGCAGTATCTGCATCTCGAGCAGGGCACAGGTGAACAACTGTAGAACGTTCTCCACCCCCAACAGGTTAAACATTTCACCAATGGCAAAGTCAAAGAGCGGAAGTTCTGATGTGCTCGGCCTCTGGCACACCACAGGACCGTAAACGCCTGAGAACTTTAGGGATCTCCCGGAGGGTGGCAGGGGCACCTCATAGAGGATGTTGAAGACGTAGCTCTCCAGCGGGAGAGGTGGGGGGTGGGGCGAGGTGACGGCTTGGTAAAGTTGCTGCAGCACCTTTTGGCATGCTTGGGCAAAGGCCATGGGTGTTATCAAGCAGATGCACTTTGACACGTACAGCGTGTCTCGACTGATGTCATACGAATTGAAACGTTGCAGACGAGAGATGGCCGGCGCGGCGTGGAGGATGGGCCGAGCCTGAGTGTGGGAGTGATGGAGACGTGGCTCGTCGGGTCCACGAGGGGACGTAGGGGTATGCAAGATGTCATACTGCTCGGCATTGTGCATGTGGTAAAGAGTCTGCATGGCGCTGCAGATTTGCTGACTGGTCACCTCCTCGAAGAAGGTGAGAGCAAATCCGTACGTCCGAGAGCCGTCCTCCCTGGTGATGATGAACGAGTGAAAGTGCGGCTGCCGGGAGTCCACCTGCGTCCTGAAGGCTAAACCTTTCGGCATACAGAGCTGCAGGACGACGGAGAAAGGATGTTAGTGGCATTAAATTGGAAGGCTGAACGATTTTGAAAAATGAGCAAATTGCTTGGGTTATTTTTGCTCGATACTGCGAATGCAATTTAATATGAGGGTATTACTTTTTCAAGGTCTTCTTGTCATGTATTTTTAGCAAACACAAGTCATACATCAACCTGTATTACCATAAACAATATCAGATTTATTATACAGAAATGATTTGCTCATACGTTTGGTTTACACTAAAATATAACCATGCATTAATATAAGTTTATTTATCTACTTCAATTAGAGTTGTTCATTTACTTTCACTTGCAGTCATTTAAGTAGTCACTTAAAACGGCTCAAAGTTCTACCAAACAAGTGTAGTGTAAACATACTGTAAGTCAGTAAGTCATAAGTCAGATGACAACAACATTGCAAACAAATCTGTGAAACCATGAAAGTGTCTGTGTGTGATTTGTGATTGAATAGGTGAGTCGGGGGTAAGGCGACTCGACTGGAAGGAGTAAGAAGATTCTGATTCTTGTCTGCAGGGTGAAGGTTTAAGCCAAACACTGATTTTGTTCCCAGCTTTTATGGGCAGAATTTCCAGGTGCAGTCAAGTCACTTGACGGTGTCTGGATTGGTGACCTCGGTGTTACATTCTTCTTTTTTGCTGAGGATGTGGTTCTGTTGGGGTCATCAAGCTGCGAGCTTCAACTCTCATTGGAGCAGTTTGCAACCGCGGAACAAGAAGCAAGGATACGCCCTGAGTAATTTGTAAACAACAGTCGGCTGGAAGCGGAATTCATGACTGCGAGAGCGGGCAGAGTTCATCATTGTGGGCGGAGAGGAATCGAAAGGAGCACCTGAGACAGCACGGTAGGATACGACAGCAGACATTCCCGACACCAGGCGCACGGTAATGGAAGGAGGAGAATCATTCGCCAGGGCGGCAAAATTATTTTTCAGCACCAGCTGGTGGCAGGGGGGATGGTTCTCTGCTCTTCTTGCTGTGAGACACCACTTCGACCCAGGTGGTACCCTGTAGTGGTTTTCAGCAGAATGGCACTGGGCAGGCAGCTGGATCCCAACTCAGCGTGTCAGTCAGGGGAGCCTCAGTCGTCAAGATCCCACTTGAGTGCCCATCCACGGTGACAGCGGAGATTTGGGGTCAAGGGTCGTGAAACAAGAGATGAGGGCCTCTTTACTCAGTTGGCCAGGCCAGGCCCAAGTAAGGCCAGTGCTGGAACCTGCAATGGAAAAGTGGCATGCGTCTCCTGGTTGGCCTGGGAAGGCCTCAGGATTTCCCAGAGGAGCTGGAGAAAGTGGCTGGGGAGAGGGAAGTCTGAGCTGCCCCTGCATAAGCTGCTGCCCCAACGTAAGTAGAAGAAGATGGACGGATGGATGGATGGATATTTCCACATGCTGTGCCGACTGGCCTCCAGTTGATTTCAGCGAGTCTACAGAATGTTCATGTCAAAATATGTGATTGCTGATTAATTGAGTTCAAGCTATAATTGTCATAGTGCAGTGGGAGTCAATGCATAGACAGGTTGAATAGTCCATTGAAACCTTTAACCAACAAATTCAGGTTTTATTTTTAGCAATCGTCTTTCCAACAAGTGAGACGTTATGACTTAATTCTTTGTGAAGCACACTCCACAGGGAACTTTTGGTCATTACCTTTCACATGAAAAGAGATCTTGCATTTGACTAATTTTACAATACTTCTGAAATGCTATCAAATCCACACCGAGCCTTTGGCTAATTGGTGGTCTTACCATGCCGACTGCATCCTGGTCAAACGGATTCCACTCGACATTGTCTGGGTAATGTGCAAGAACTTTGGATTTAAAGGTTCTCCGTAGCGGACTCTGCTCAAAATTCTCACCTGAAAAGGCGAAGAGGAAAAACAGGACGTGAGAATAAATAGGAGAGAAAGACTCAGCACTAAATAGGCAGCGGTGCGCAGGAAGTGGTTGATCAGTAGCAGGCGCAACTCTAGAGGGGAGAGAGTAAGTCAGCAAATTGGTCTACGGAGGAAGAATGTATTGCATCATATAAAGCTGCCATCTGCATTCCTGACTCAAAAAAAAAAGCCAGATCAAATAATGGGCCATCCGATTGATGTTCACCAGAAAATTAATGAAAACATTAATAAACAAGTCTTAAAGCTCAAGGTGCTTCCTGACAGCTTTAATGGCAATACACAGAAACACACCAAACAATCCGTCAAGAAAAGCCTGAACTGAGTTTGAATTGAACCCAGAATGAAGCAAAAGTGATGCACACACCAAGGCAGTATTGAAAAGCTCATTCAGAGTTATAGGGGGAGAGTAAACATTGACCAGGCAATGCCAGCGCAGGCAGCACTGGATTCACCAGTGAGTGAGCGCAATGAGAGCAGTGTGTGTGCGCGCGCGAGTCCGCACAGGAAACAGGAGCAGTGATTGTCAAACATAAGCTTTGCATTGTTCAGCCGCTGCTTGGGGACGTGAGGAAGAGGGAGGAAGGACAAGCTGGGAGGAGAAAATTGAACTTAGGAGTGTGCATAAAAAGAAAGGGCAAATCCCCACACGGTCTGAAAACAAGATACGAACATGAAAAAGAAACAAAGGAGGTCTACTGAAATATTGTCATAACCGGGTTACAGCTTGAGGGGGTAAAGCTTTGCAAAGGTTAAAACGGGGAAGGAGAGTGTGTGATGGGAGGGTTACCTTCACTTGCCCCTGCCAAATTTCCTCTGGCCCCATCTCTGAATTTAGTAGCCTCTATATACTGGCATAGAGCTACACAGCAAATAAAACAAAAATATCATTACAAGCCTGGTTGAGGAAATGGAGCGCCTCACTTCTCACATGCTGACACCTTGCTGCATAGAGGCATGAGCTTTTCAGGTTGTTTTTAGGCTGTTATGCCACACAAGCTGGTGTTTGCTTGTTTGTTTGTTTTTTTTTAATTAGGGCCCAACCGATATGGATTTTTCGTGATCAATGGCGATTTTGGGCATTGGAAAAAAAAATCTACTGATTAACGAACCATTGAAAAGAAATTTAGAATGCATAAAAGCTTTTGAGAAAGGAAGTAAAAATAAACTGAGATAATGTGGCTGCACAATTTGAAAACTAGGGGTGTGCTTGTGTTCGGAATTAATTGATCACTTTCAGTCTCATGTTCAGTGAGTATAGAGGTACTGGAAGTCCATGGAGTCAGCACACACCTGCCACAAAATAAGTGCCTCTCATTAACCCGAAATAAACTTCACCTGATCTAGTAGGCTTTTCTTGACATTTTTGTCGTCGCATCTTACAGCGCATGCCATGGTTCGCAAAGAGCTTCTGTAGCATCAGAGGCATCGCATTGTTCAAAGGTTATCAATCAATCACGGCAAGGTTACGGAACAATTTCCACGCATTATGACTTTGAACGCAGTAAAAATGTTGACTTTGATACTATAACTGTATAAAGTACCTCTTTCCCAGTACTGAAACGACCATGGCAAAAACTTAACACATCATGTCATTATCTTTGTCTTGTGATGTATGTGTTTGTGTAAAATAAATAAATAAATAAAATGAATTTTACAAAATGGGGGGAGGGAGGGTTGTTTTTTGCTGATTGACAGATTTTAAAAGAATAATCAGTCAGAACAGCCAAAAAACGAGGACCCCCTGTACAGCAGCTGTCTGTGTGGAACTGTCAGTCCTGTGATCATGTTGGTCAACTAGAAAATACTCACATATTTAACACATATTCACATATTCAGTCATACCTCGGTTTTCGACCATAATCTGTTCCAGAAGGCTGTTCGAAAAGCGATTTGTTGGAAATCCGAAACTATTTTATTAGCCCATGATTAGGGTCCAATACACTTTGCAGAAATAACAAACACAGTCAGATGTGAATAAATCACAACAAACACGTCTGATCACGATGAACGCTAAACGAGGAAGCGTCACTTCCTTGTGTAAGGAAGCCGAGAGGAGTCAAGTGGCGTATTCGGGTTTGCTCAATTTGGTCGAAAACTGGTTTTCGGTCGTAATCCGAGGCGTAAAAATCTCGAATTTTCTGGTCGAAAACCAATTTGGTTGAGAATAGAGACGGTTGAAAACCGAGGTTTGACTGTATGGGTATCCCTTAATTCACTATACATTTAACCTTTTTGATTTTAGATATCATTTAGACTGATATCAAGCCCTCAGCGTTTTGACAGTTCAGTCTTTGCAGCTTTTATGAGCATATCGTTCCCTCGTGACTGCCCATGACTCACCAATTGACAGCACGCTAAATTTGTAGCACAAATTTGAGAAGCTGCATGGTCGTCACACTGCTCCAGCACGCATTTCAGTTTACACGATGGCAACTTTCTCAAAACCACTGATGAAAATGCCAAACTCCTTCAGCAGGCGTTCACACAAACCAGGAAATGTCCTCCCTGGTTTGACTGGGAATAAGACTGCAATGGAATTCAGCATCAACAAAAGCTCGATTCAGTGGATGCTTTGGGGAATACTAAAGCTTTAGCGATACCGATTTCAGGTTGTTCAAAGACTTCAAGCAGAACATTTTCATGCTCACTAAACGGAAGTTGCTAAAGTGTACTGTGACAATGACTTTTGGGAGATGTGTTTCCTATTCATGGGTATTTCTGTGAAAAATGTGATGGGACTCCATGAATAAGGAGAGTAGAATCCATTGGACACGTATTTTCTGAGAAATTATGTAACATTTCAAGCCTGTTTCGGCCATTGTGACCTCAAGCTAAAACATGTCAAGGTGGAAAGGGCTGTCACAAATATGGGCATCGAATCGGTGGACAGTCATGGGGTTGACTTCCGTGAATGGCTCTTGTGTAACTAACCCCTGGAGCAGAGGATCTGAGTGAGGTTATCTGAACAGAAAAAAAAAAGTATCACTGGAGCCAGTCAAAGCTTTTTGCTCTCCATGCACACTATTTGTTCTGTTTCACATGAAAATAAAAATGGCAAGACTTGCTCCAGTACTGAAAATATATATATTTTAAAACCACACACATACACAAAACAAATCTAAATGGATTGCTGCACATTTACGTTCCTAATTGGTTCTCTTGTACATCCATCCATCCATTTTCCAAACCGCTTGATCCTCACTAGGGTCGCGGGGGGTGCTGGAGCCTATCCCAGCCATCTCCGGGCAGTAGGCGGGGGACACCCTGAATCAGTTGCCAGCCAATCGCAGGGCACACAGAGACGAACAACCATCCACGCCCACACTCACACCTAGGGACAATTTAGAGCGTCCAATCAGCCTGACATGCATGTTTTTGGAATGTGGGAGGAAACCGGAGCACCCGGAGAAAACCCACGCAGGCCCGGGGAGAACATGCAAACTCCACACAGGGAGGCCGGAGCTGGAATCGAACCCGGTACCTCTGCACTGTGAAGCCGACGTGCTAACCACTGGACTACCGGGCCGCCGTTCTCTTGTACATGAATATATTAATTAAGTTGCGTGCATCATGCTTTAATGCACAGATGTCAAACTCAAGGCCCGGGGGGCCAGATCTGGCCCGCCACGTCATTTTATGTGGCTCGCGTAAGCAAATCACGCGTCTCAACTTCCATGATCCTTGCTCAAATCTGGACCAAAATGTCAAATTGCCATGTGTAATAAATAATGTTGATATTTTGCAATAATTTTATACCCTGTGTATACTCACTTGGACAATAATTGAATAAACAACACGCAAACATTTGACTGATTTCAAAACTAGTAATCCATCAATTTAATTTGTTGTGTACAAGTAACAATACGATGCGATGATTAAACATTTATTCGATTTCACTGTCGTAATGGCCCTCCGAGGGAAAATGTAACTCCAAAGTGGCCCGCGACAAAAATGAGTTTGACACCCCTGCTCTAATGTGCACAAGAAAAGAGCAATGGAAGCTCACTATTCCTTGCTCCCATGAACTAGTGTTGTCTCTGGGCTGTTTGGGCTCATGAGAAGCAAATTTTCCATGAGAATTTCAGCTAATAAAAATAAAATTGGATATTTGCAACATGACTGTTTGACCGCTCCAAAAAATGAGCGAATGGCTAAAGAGTCATCTCAAGTCTTACATCGGAAAATGTATTCGCAATCAACTGCTTTATTTGACAATAATGCTACAGTTGTTTAATCAATGGTTTGATCGGTCTGTGAGAGGGTCACAGAGATGCTGATCACCCGCCCACATTTCAAATCATTAATGACACAAGACTACGAGGGGATGACCACAGTCTGGAGTCAACCATAATGATTGGATTTATTCTTTCTTATTTAATCATAAACGGATGGAAAGCTTGCAGTTATTCTGACCAGTGGGTGAGACACTGTGTAGAGATGTGTGTGTGGGATTACGTCCACTGTCTAATCTTCTTTCAATGCTTGCAGTGCAAGAGATGTTGAGTGGAGACAGGAAGTACTGCGCGGATACCCGCAGCAGATTCATTACACTAATAAACCTTTAAATCTTCAGGATTAAGAGAATTAAGATGTTGTTTTCTTGCACCTCAACACTGGCCACATGGACACAAACACGCTAAAACTTGTCATTATATAATAAGAAGCAATGCATAAATCATAGGGTGTCAAAATTAAAACAATATTAAAGAAGTATTTATCAAAGCACACTGACAGGAACTTATGTTGGAATAAAAAAAAAATCACGTTCATGATTAAACACAAGGCAGGTAGAAATAAGCGAACAATGATGTTAACGGGATCGCTCTCTCCAGTTCTTTTTGCATCTGAGTTATCAGCTGCATGTTGGAACGTGACACACGCTGGGCCCTGAGCCTCTGTTTTCATTTATTCATAGAAGACTGCACAGGTGTAAACTGTCTGAAACTCTCGGCTTCCATTTACTGTGTACATATTTCTCTGACGTTATTCAAATATACACACTCAAGTAGATTGCAGACCACAAGGTTTTGCGTAATTTGGAAGGTGACCCTGGTCAATGAACTACATTATGTCTAAAATATGGGATTGGCTGGGTCTGAGATGGCAACAATCCTCACATCATGAACACTTCTTTGATTTTGGAAAACACAGACGTTGAAGATGTACTTGTAGCAGTGGGAGTAAAGCATCACCAAGCTCTCAGTTTCACACCACCCATAGTCCAGGAACCACCCACTCTTCTCCTCATACGTGGAGCCTCCTGGTGTGGCATTTGCCCAACATTTGTGACTAGAGCAATGTACTCAATCAGGACTTTTCTTTGTTCATGATGGGTTAACATTTTTGTAGGAGAATACTTTTTTTTTTTACACCGAATGTATGAAAAGCTGTGACGTTTGTCTCGAAACAGGTACCAATAGCTCAGTCAATGATAAAAGCATATGCATATAAGGTCTGTCGGTGTTTTTTACTAATCTTTCAGTTCAAACATCTCACCAATTACTACTAGCCTTAAGGCAATGCATTGGACAAAAATTAAAATCCCCAAATGGTTCTTAAAAACCCCACTGATAAACTTAACATGTAATGGTTAAAACATCTCTGACATTCATGAAAAAAAAATGCATCAACATCGTCAATCATTCAGGTGGGCGTAGCTTTTGTTCAAAATATTGCTATTTTGGTTGAACAGCTTTGCACAAGTTCATACATTTACTTTGCAACTAGGGCAAGTAGCCTATGCCTGCTAATTTTATTTTTTTGGCTCGTATTGGAAGCTGGCTGTGTCGTACAAGTCCCGGTGCTCTCAGGCCACAATGATGATTTCGTCTTACATTGTTTGACCACTGTTAACCGCCGTGTATGCGATAGAGTACGCACGTTCTCAAAGGTGTTTGGCTCTGGTGCAGCTTTACAAATTCGCCTCTCTTTGTCAACTCTACTAACTTTATATGTTATCGCGTCACAAGAATATGTCAAGTCATGTTCGGTATGACCACAGTATATCTCGTATCCTTGTTTGGCTGAAGTTTGGCGTGTCTCAACAACTGAGCTATTTCCGACTTTGTTCAAACAGCACGCCCGCCTGCTGGTTGCATCTGTGATTGGCTGATGAACGCTACTTTAAATCAGATGTGAAAATATTTTTTTGTTTAGTTACCTTCCCCCCCAAAAATGTTGCCGCTTCATTCATATTCAACAAACAATAACAATCAGAATGCCGTGTTTATACTCGTCGGGCTGTGTAGATTGTATCAATAAAATTGCGTTGACTTCCACTTTCAACTAGTAACTAGCTCTCGGTTTCTTTTGCTTTGTTCAAGCACATTCAATCTCACAGTTTAGTGATTAGCAACCTTGATTTACAGGGTATGAGATAACACCCCCACACCACTGGTTTACCAAATACTTCCCAAAACTATTTGCTGCAAAAACACACTGGCCTGCCAGAGAAGTGAATCTTTCCAGATCGCTCAACATAATTGTCCAAAACGTAGAAGATAAGCCACTGAATGTCATACACACAGCCTCAAAGTCAAAAACACCAAACACCTGGTTGCAAAGCAGTCATGGCGTTAGCACTTGATGAAAACATATAGCCTGGCAGATTAAAAGAACAGGCTTCAGCGCTTTCAACATTGCCTGTAGTCTCTCCATATTCTGTCATCTTTTTAGCACATTTAATGAAATCGGAAAATGAAGAACATACAGTGGCTGATTTCAACTGATTAGGGTTCCACAAAAGAAACAAACAAATTAAAAAGAACACAATTCCATCTACGAGTCTTTCCATTTCAAAACTAGCTTCTCTTCCTATGTCAGTCTCCACATGGCAGACAAACAAAAATCCATCCCGTGATCGAAAACGATCCTTAGTACAAATTAGCTCATTGGAAGGTGTACTGACGTGTGCAACTATCAGCATTTACTCACTTCTGTCTCAATCAAAGTGAGTCAGCAGCGTTCTGTGCTTAAACATTTGCCACACTTAGGGCTTTAACAACACCTTTCTAGGTTTAAGTTTCAAGTGGTGTTGTGTGAATATGCACAAAGGTTCCACTAAAATTACAAGGCATATACACTAAAGAATTGTAAGCTCACAAAATCCATCTTGACAAGCTTCAGATTGATGGATAGCTTTGCGGCTTGTTGAGGAGGAGACTAGCATGGATGCTACTGTAACAGCAGTTTTATCAGAATGAGACATGTTTTTGCCACTAACTGAGACAGCAACAGAACTGAACTGTTGACTAAATTCGGCAAGAGACGCCATCTGTTTGTCATGATAAATGCTACGTACGTCATTGCACTTATTAACAGGAGTGGAATGTAATAAGAAATAATGACATACAGTAATCCCTCGTTTATCGCGGTTAATGGGGACCAAAACCACCCGCGATAAATGAAAATCCGGGTAAAATATATACGGTATACGGGTAAAAAAAAAAATGTTTTTAAAGTCCGCAAACTGTCCGCGAGAAGCTGCAAAACAACAGCAAGTCACATAGAGCAACATATACAGTACTGTAGTCCATGTATATTAAAAAAAAAATCTATATATATATTTTTTTTTATGTTTGAAAAAATCCGCGATGCACTGAAGCCGCGATAAATGAACCGCGAAATAGCGACGGATCACTGTACTGAGATTTGTCCAATCACGGCTTTCCTTGTGAATTTCAAACTCTACAGCGATCACTGGATTTTGAGATGTCAACAAAACTCTATAGACACACAGAAAATATGTAATCCCCTGTTAGCTTTCATTTGTTGAGCCAGGCATACTCTCATTTGTTTGCCGAGGAGGACTAGGTGGGAACGTTTCTCTGTGAAATTCTAAAGGTTATTAGCATTTGAATAAGCAGCGCCTGCGTGTGAACACACTTATGTCCCTGAGCGCCCCATTTTTTAGTATTGCCTGTGAGGCAACAGGGTCATACATATGCTAATCGAGGTCATTATGCGCCAAACAGAACACTCTGGTCACTTTTTGCTCTACTGTACCGATATATAAATCCATGTATTCTGGATATTAAAAAAAATCTACACAACACTATTCAAATGCCAGGTTGCTGTGAGATAAAAAAGACATCCAAAAGAATCATTTCACCTCTTCTTCCAGTAATGCAGTGTTTCTCAAATAGTGAGAAACACACCCTGGGGGGGGGGGGGGGGGTGCGATGCTCCGTCAAGGGGGGCGAGTTTGACCTCGGGGAACATGCTTTTTTATTTTTTACTGTCCTAAAATAATGTGCAGTTGCACCTCCGCTACGTTAGGGGGCAGTGGCGCTCTCATTTGCAGGGTTTGCGCAGGGAGCATTCTAAGTGAGGAAATAAGACGAGGTGTATGTAGCACTTGGCTTCACTGTGACTGCGGTGGCAGACGAGGAACGATTGGTGAGCTTACCGTGTCTAAAAATGTTGGTTGCGGACAGCATGAAGCTAAATAAATTAAAGCGCCACTTCAAGACATTACACCCCAATCACGCTGATAAGCTGCTAGAGTTTTTTTTCCAGCAAAAACGTGCCGAATATTGCCAAAAATCATGCCGCTTTGTGACTGCTACTTCAGTAAACTGAAATACAGGTCCCGGCTACACATTGAGCAGGAGCCGAGAGTTGATGTGTCCTGCTTCAAACCTCACTTCGAAAAGCTGTGCATTGGAAAACTTGCTCATTGTAGCCATTATTCCAGACATCATCTTTGATATAAAAAAAAACAAAAAAAACCCACAAATCATTTTATATATTTTTGTTTTGCTGGTTAAAGTTTTTTTTTTTTTTTAATATTGTGCTCCTGAGATAATGTTGGTGATTAGTTTGAATGCATTATTAGTTATTGATTTCATGTAATTTTATTTTTCAGTATCGTATGGTTTGACATGGTCAGTCAAAAAATATTTGCGGTTAAATTAAGGATTTAATATAATTTTTGAATTTCAGATGCACTTCAAATATTTTCTGTTCCAGTTACTAAAGCTATTCTTTGTTGTAAATTGGTCCGTATTTCTTTCTTTTTTATTCTCTTATCCGTTAATAAGGATACAGTGTTATGCAAAGGTGTACTTTTATAATTTTATAGACAAATGATACTATTTATAGTCGTACGGGGGCGGGGCGCGAGATGTTCTCCTCTTCCTGGGGGGGGGGGGGGGGGGGCATGACAGAAAATAATTGAGAACCACTGTATTAATGTGACCCTTAACCTGTACAACTCTTAAATCTTTTAGTGTGGTTATGTAAAAATAAATAACTACAGTGTGGTTACACAAGTGCACACACCCTCTTATAGTTGAAGATGTAGCTGTGAATTAAGAATTAACCAATCACAGTCAAACTCGCATAATGGGAGACAGCACACATCTGCCACTATTTGAAGCGCTTCAGATTAAGCACAAATAAAAGTTCAGCTGACATTTTTTTTCTCTCTAGCAGAAGTTTGACTATTTTGTGTTAACAAAGACAGCTATTTCAAACTGTTTAGAATTCCCACCGCACGGTTTCAGGCCAACTTCCAGCTGATGAGAAACAGCCCGAATGCATAATACTGTCACCACCATGCTTCAATGTAGGTATGGCATTCTCTTGGTGATGAGTAATGTTGTGTTTGCTCCCAACATACGTTTTGAAATGACAGTACACCTCAAATCTTGAACCTTTTGTTTCATCAGTCCATGACAAAATCCCCCTAACCCATTTGAGAAAATGTGATTTCATACCCACCGTACCCTTGTTACAGTTAATGAAGTATGACAGTGTGCGTGAGTAAAAAAGAAACTGTGGTATTTTCAAACTTTCCCTTTGAGACTTGTTTTAAAAGGCAAATCAAATGCAGTAGAGATACTCTTTATGCAGCTGGGTACCTGTGGGAATTTTTGGTCAAATAGCAGAATCTACAGCTAAGAGGAATTTCCACACCATTTCCTCCCTTCGACTCAAACTGAAACAATCGACAAGTGTAAGCCACCTGTTTTTGACACACAGTAAGTAGGACAACAAGAGTGATGAGAATATCAGTTCGCACTCTGGTCTGCAGAGCATATTTTACCAGCAAGATCTTATATTTTAAAGTTAAATCCAGAGCCAAATTGTTGGACAGTACACCCCTCTTTCTATGAAATTCACAAGCAACATTTATAAGAATGATTGTGTGAGATGCTGAAGACAAGCAACATCTTTTCTCAAATCAGCCTTCCTGTCTCTTTATAGAATCTGACTACGCATTTTTTTTGCCCTCGAGCACAGCTACATAATGAAAACACGAATGGCAATCCCACGCCAGCATTTTCACAGACCGCAAATGCAATGTTGGCGCTTTTAAATGCACCCACTGGGTGCTAAAAAGGCCTCCCAAGTGGACAATGGTTGGTCTCAGGTAATACAGGCCCAGTGCAAATGAGAGCACGGTGGCTACAGTCAATATCCTTTTTTGATTTGCATGAATTCAAAGAGGAACCTCATTGTAAAAGTGGAAACAGGAAGTGTGTGTGTGTGTGTGTGTGTGTGTGTGTGTGTGTGTGTGTGTGTGTGTGTGTGTGTGTGTGTGTGTGTGTGTGTGTGTGTGTGTGTGTGAGAGAATCTTTGAAAACCAACTGTTTGGGGTTAAGCGATATTGCTTCGGAAGAAACACTTTCACCAAGACTTTGACCTGCTGCACACTGACTCAACGCGCAATTCACATATACAGTATTGGACTCGTTGGAGTGGGGAGATAACGAGGCTGAATATTTCTCAATCACTGACTGACTTCCAAAATGTCAAATTTGCTGATTGGTTATTCTTAATACTTTTATTAGAATATAAGGCCTATAGTTGGGTTACAGTGTTTGGCAAATGTTCTTTCAGTATATTTTACAGTACTTTTACTTTGTCATAAACAACCCCCCTGCCCCCCCCAAAAAACAAACAAATAAAAAAAATACTGCATCCTGTAAAGACGATTGCCGCAATAGGTTTAAATAAAAACTTGGCATTAGCCCAGTCGAACAGTTTTTCTTAATGACATACGTACTTTTGGTGTACATTATTTAGCCCGTGTTTAATGGTCTATGCTTTTGCTGTAGTTTAGATTTACCACTGACATTTGTGGTGTTTATGTCCACTACATAATCAATCAGCACACAGCGGTGTCTTCGATCAGGTTGCAGTGGTGCCCGACACAAAACACTGGATTACAAATCATCTTTCCCCTTTGAAATGAAATGGAAATGTCATGAAACAGATCCATTCTATTCCTTCATTAAACACTCCTAAAATAAAGTCATGGGTCTATACGAAGTAAAATAACTTTCTGGAGTAATAAAAACATATAGTAATAACAATTCAACTTGTCAAGAATAATTTCATGCTTTAATACGTTGTGCGAGTCCTTCTGGAGTGCGTGCCTTGCCCATTAGGCAGCACTATAAAAAATACATGTGTAAATACCAAGAAGATGGACATAACTGTTCCTTACATTGTTGTACTATTGTTTTTTTCCCAGAGGATAAAGAATATATGCCAAGGAGTATTGTTATTGTCTGTCTACAAGAGTCGCTGCACTGTTTGTGTTGAAATATCTGTGGTTTTATGGTTAAAATACTGTGACGATCGATGGTAGTTTTGTTAGCCCGTCTTTGCTATTTTGTGTCGTGTGATAGCATCATGCTCACAGACTTTTGTAAAACACAGCTAGGTTTGTTTAAAAAGAAGAAAACATTTAATCGGCCCGAAAACTGTTCAAATCAAATGACTCTAAAAAACTGTTCAAATCAAATGACTCTAAATCACCTCTTCTCACCAAGAGGCAATAATTCTTTGAGAAGGCCACGAATCATTACTCAAGCCCAATTAAGCCCACCATAAATGACAGGACAGTTTGGTGCAGGGAATCAAACGTCTTTCTTGTTTAGCGTAAACTCTGCCCTGTCCAGTGGCATGTTCCCCTTTGTGCAATTGGAATAGAGTACCACAACGTCACATTCTTTCTATTATGTCATCAGCATAGTACCTACAGTAGCTAAATTAGAGTGTACACACTCTCAATGATGAGAGTCAGCCAGACTCCTTTTCATGGGCATGAGCATGAGCATTATTGCTCCTTTAACATCCACATGTTGACAACATTGAATTGGTGCTTGGCTGACTTGGTGCTGCACCTTCAAAGTAGCAACAAAATAAAGGTCTTATTTAGCAAGTGAGACTAAACAGACCAAAAACAACATAGGGCAATCAATCACTTCAAAGGTGCATGAGCAGAACACCTGAAAGGTTTGTGTTCTGTAGGATTTAACACTCCGAACCATGGCAAAACAAACTCAAACATTTGGCCTTGTATTCACATTTTGATGTGTAGGCACATCCTAATACTATCTAATTAAGTAGAGACAAAAGCATTTCCAGAAACAACCAGATTGACAGTTGAGAAAAAAAAAGATTATAAAGTTTTGTTTTCTTTTTAGAAAATGTAAATTTAGGGACCAAATTGTGTTATGTCCACAAAGAGCCTAACAATAATCTGTGTTAGAGAGCCTTCCTGTGCAGAGATACTACATCAACCTCCGAAGCGTGGCATATCAAAATACTGACTAGACAGGATGATTATTGCACAGGTGTGCCTTGGGCTGGCCACAATAAAACGTTAGTTGCAGAAATAGTCATTGCGTTCTGTTCATGAAAAATGGGAGCAAAAACACATGTGTTTATATCTTTCTACAGTTTATGCAACCACCGGTGCTCATCTTCAGAATAACTGCATCCTGATATCTACGTGAGACTTACCTTTCATTTAATATTATATATATATATGTTGTATCATACAGTACATAAGCATAGATGCATATTTTCTTTGCATTGACTGAAATATATTTGTGCCTCTTGCTTTGCACTTTGGCCAACTCCTTATCAGGTTGAACTGAACTGCTGCTATCAAAATAAACCAACCAGATTGTGGACACACACAAAAAGAAAATAGTTCACCACGTTTTAGTTCAATCGAAGAATTGGCTCATGTAGTTCACAACATTGGGATGATACTAAGTTTTACGAAGCACCTTCTCAGAAAAAAAAACATTAATCGAACCCCAAGCCTGGTGAATGATGCTGGAAACAGATGCGCTATTTCGAGACAAATGTTTTTACAAAACACCCACTAACTAGGATTAGTGTGTTCTGGAAAAAAACAGAGCGTGTGGTTGAAGGCACAGAACCACGTTTCAATATGTTTTTGAATTATACCGCATTTAACAGGGGTAATAGCTTCTTCTTCTCTATTTCAGCTCAATAACGCATTGGCAATGGCATCTTCAATCAGATCAGAACTGCATATCACACCACTGATCAAATATTATACAATGGTGTGTATATAACATGTTCGGTTGGTTTTGAAAACAATATTAGAACCCACAGGACATTTGAGGCTTTTAAATACAAATGAACATAACAAGTCGGTAATCCGTCGCTCTTTGCCGAGAATTGCAAACAAACAAGGGAGGAAACGGACCGAAGCCAGGCCTAGCATTAACATTAGCACTACATACGCTACGTTATAGGGTCTGGAAGAGAAAAACACCAAAAGCAGACCAAATCTGTCCTAAAACGCTAAGGGCCGACCGAATCGTACTCTTTTCATTTCGTTCTTAGCAACAGCATCAGCCCAAAGAAAATGTCCACGATGGCTAATGTGCTTACCGGAGAGTTCGTCTGGTTCCAGCCCGCTTTCGGTGTCCAGTCCGCAGACCACGAAATAATCTGCGAACCGACAGGAGACGGGGCTGATGCCGGTGGTCATTTTGAGACTGGTCCGGTGGCTCCCTTATCCCCGCGACAGAGAGCATATTAAGTGGAAGCGGACAAGTGATTTGTTTCTGCCATCACGTAATGCTATGTATGCAGCCTAGTACGCGCAGTATGAGTCTATTAAAATCACAACCGACCCCTTTATTTACACGCTCAAGCGGCACCGTATATTTCCGGTTTGATCCCTCCACAATAAAACAACATTCTGATGTATCACTATTGCGTTTTGTCGTCGTCCCATAATGTCGAATAAAAAGTGTATTGTTGCAACGACAAAAGTATAGTTAATACATTAAGAAGGAAAGAAAGAAAGAGAATCCTACTTGAACACAATTTTTCACCCCACCCCTAATGACTAGTTATGCATACAGTCGGGGTGACACAAACAGTAGCTGATTATCTCATTTCGATGGAAATTTCCTACACTTCCGTCTTAGATCCAATTACTTCTGACTTCACACACGCGTTGCAGACTTGCAGTCCAGCATGACTTTTGATAGCACGCAACAATCGTCTCTCTTATCAAGTCATGAAAAGAATAAACCTGACAGGCGACTATTGCCCACTAAATAAAGAATTCTCTATACAGTACGTTATTCCCATTATATTAAAAAAATGTGACCCGGTGTGATACAATCTTGGCAGTAGAATAAATTCAATTGTCAAAATGTAACTTAAAAATTAATGGTGGCTGCTGAATGAAGCGACATTGGTCATTTCCAGATAGGAAAGGGTTACGGTATATAGCAGGGTCACCAACATCTTGCCGACACGTGTAGAAGTGACCAGTGCAGTACAGTATAGGCCTGTGGTATAATACAGTGGCATACCTTACTTTTTTGGGGGGGGGGCTTGTAGGAGCTAATTATCCTGTCTTAAATTGCTTCATTTGTCATCATTTGTTTTAGGTAACTTCACAAGAAGCAGTTTGTGAGATTAAAAGAACTGGAAACAATTTAGTAATACTCCCAGTTGATGTTAACTAGAAACATGGAGAATTACACTGTGTAATGAATCAAACACCACATAACTTTGTAAAACAAGAGTCAGCTAGCTTAATAATGCTAAGTCCCGATCCAAACTCCAAAAAAAGGTCCAATAGAAACTAAGATCGATGTCGTGGACTCGTGAATTTTTAACCCTTAGTAAAACTTATATTTGAACACACAGTGCTGCAACACGTGTGAATTATATACAACAATACTCAGTCATTTTTCTGAACCTCTGCGAAAAACGGCCACTATTATCGCAGTTCACGAAATCACTTAGCTGTGAAATGTACTGTATACGTATGCAGGCATTATATTTTTCCTCCTGCTGGCCAAGGCAAGAACACAAAGGAAAGCCGTGCAATGAGCATGAAATCACGATACATGTACAGTACTTGTACTCACATTTTTATCAAGTTTAATTGTTTACATTTTATTTGATAACGCGATTATTGTATGATTGTATAAAGTTAAATACCGCAGAGTGGTACTTCTTATTTGAAAAACACGTTACAGGAGCTGGAACAGATTAATTGCATTTCATTAATTGGTAAGAAAATAACTGCTGTACTGCAGTTCAAATCATTATTGTTACTGTATTGTGGGGCCACCCAGTGGCGGGGTGTCTTCTTAGATTCAAAGAACTGGTTGTACTGCTGCATCGCAACAAGACAGATTAAGGCATGACATTTCCTAAAAGTGATTTAAAACTCTCCACCTAAGGAAAAAACAAATATACATAAGCTTCATCCAATCTATAGATATACTGTATATGACAACGATAGAAAGAGATACCAGTGCTGACATATTGAGGCAGAATTTATTTAAGACATTTCATTCACTTGAATTACCCTGTCAAATAAAGCATCCTTCTTAAGACAGTGAGAAACAAAACAAATCCCAAAACATTGATGAGGAACATGTATGATAAGAAATGTTCATATATTAAATTTACACACAACAGGTAGTTTATCTACAGATATCTGTTTAGTGACTGCAGTCATTCAAAATCCAGTTTGGGGAAGCTCTTACAGTAGTTAGCAGAAATCTGTGCTGCATGAAGACATTTCATTGGCCAAAATGAATCAAAAACTCTTGACAACACTCTAAATAGAAATCTTGAAAAAGATTCAAAAAATTCTGGAATATAAAAATGTGGTATCTATCTCTGTTTACTTCATCAGTTTTACTGTTGTACAGTTCAAAGGCATAAAAAAGAAAAAACAAAAACACTAAAAATTAATTTTGTCAGCCTTGTGATGGGGAAAATTGTAGGACTTAAAATACAAATCTGTCATTTTGCACCAAGTAGAACGCAAATCTTCAATTGGCACTGCACAGGAGTATTATAGTGACTTGACTAAAAGTAGTATGTGGCCATGAATCCAGGTGCATTTAGAGGTAGAATCGCAAACAAAAGATGCACTTGCTTACTTTCCCATACATTTTAATTCCTTCCTCTGTGCTGTACATTTGATTAAGCAAGCACCTGATATGATACTTAAAAACAGAACTTCACTTTCAACGGCGGTGACAGTGCGGCAGTTATTGCTTCCTTAAAGACAGAAATAAAACAAGGAAAAATCTACTAAGACATAACGGAGTGAATGTTGACGTGCTACAAATAGGATGTTGATGTCATCCACCGAAGGAGGAATTCCACAGTAGTGGACTGAGCTCTGAAGTGATGTTATTTTTAGCAAGCAGAAGCACTACCATCAATTAAACAGGTGGCCAATTGAAGCCAACTGCATCTCCTAAACAATAAAAATAATAATAAATGCTCTCTCTGAGAGAAAAGTGGAATATTATAGTCCAGTCACAACATCCTAAAGGTCGTGCCTTATAATCACCCTTAAATGAAAAAAAAATACACATTCTCTTATGTAGATGTTATAGAGCCCCTTTAAGGGATATGGGAGCAGGAGGCATGTTTTGTGTGCACACCAGAAGCCTTTTACTGTGTTACTCTCTGCTGCGCATCGGAAAAAGCAAGTTTTCTTGTGGGCATGAGAAAGGATTAGGAGTGCACATGAGAAAGTTTTCTCGTGAGCATGACAAGATTTACAATCGCACCGGAAAGTTTTCTCGTACGCACCAGAAAGTTCCACAAAATTTTCTTGGGTGTGCCACAAAGTTTATCGGACATCGCAGAAACTCTCTCATGTGTGACAGTTTTCTTGGCAAGTTTTGCTGTGCGCATCATAACGTTTCTGGTACATTTCGTCATGTTTTATTTTGTATGCCCCAGAAAGTTTTACGCGTGCCAAAAACTCTCCCATGAAAGCCAGAAACTCTGTCGTGCACAACAGATACTTCTCAAGTGACCCAGAAACATGCTGTTGTCCCTTTTGAGGCTCTGGAGGATGTGCCGCGATCAATCAGGTAATTATGTGTGCAACTGCAAGCCACCACTGTGTGCACCATGCGGTCGAGCCATGTTTGTTGTAACATCAGCAGGAGAGAACCTCCACCAGGACTTCATGCAGTTGTGACCGATGCAGAGCATCGTGAGCGACAGGCACACATTCCTGAGGAGAAAGGATTTGGGGGGGGGGGGGGGGGGTGCTGTTACTGTTATTCAAGGTCAAACTGCGGATCAGGTGCTGAGGTCTTTTGTGGTCTACTCTAGTTTCTGCTGCAGCTTTTTCTGGAAGCAGACGGGCAGGATGGAAAGCACAGCGAGCACGGCGAGCACAGCCAGAGAGTTCCAGGACACGGCCTCGCCGGCAGTGGTCAGTTTGTACAGTGTTGTACCCGCCTTGATGGCTACGAAAGATGGTGGCGCTACGCCTGTGAATAACATGAGTGCAGTCATTAAGAAAGACTCAATAGCGAAAGTGACTTCAGCATAACATACAAACAAGGAATCAGAATTACATACCCAAAAAGGTTCCAACAAAGAATACCCCCAAGGGCACATTGATGACAGGTGAGGTGATGTTGATGAACCAGTTGGGAAGAAAGGGAGTTATCCTCAGGAAAATGATGTAATAGATTAAATGGTGTCTGTGTTTATCCACCTGCCAGTGAAAAACAAAATCTTGAAATATAAATGTCTAATCAATGGCTTTTTAAGAGTCTAGCTGGGCGGGGCAGTTGGTTTCCAACTGTTTCAAGTAGCATCTCCAAAACACATTCTTGGCACTCTGAGCTCCATCATCACGACCAACATTTAAAAAAAAATACTACTGTGTTTGCATTGTCTGTTAGCATTTGGCTAACAGACTTTGATATGTTTTCTGGTTTGAATACAAAACGTCTTTGTTTTAGGTTTAGTTTTACAGGAAACGAGAAACAGCTTGGAACAAGCGCATCGCCTCTTTTTAATGAATTGTTCACCATCTGGTGCCTGCCAGTTCATATCTAAAAAAATGGAAAAAACAAAAAACAAAACATCACCATTATGTTACTGAAATTAGGAGGTGATTGTTTTCACATACCACAAGAGGGAGACCACATGCCACCACAATTGTGGAATTACAAGACAAGTGTTCTATCAGTGAAGGCTCACAGGCAAACAGTGTCCCAATACTCCCATTTACTTACCTGCTGTGACCACTTTTGGGCTTTTTCCGTGAGATATTTGTACACCATGGGTCGGCCCACCAAGTAGGACAGCATATAGCAAAAGGAAGCCCCCAAACCAGAGCACTGGTATGACACAAACACATAATGACAGCTACATTGATCATCTTTACACATTGACTGAAAAACTAAAGGTTCCTACTGGCTGCCAGAGGACCTAAGTTGAATGAAAGAATTTTGCCAAGTGTCCCACAAATATAGGATCCAACTTTTGACAAAGTAAATGGAATAAATTGCATACTGTATGTACCAAATTGAACCAAACAGTACTGCTCGATAGAAATTCTGCTTTATTCCACCTATTCAATTAACAGGCCTCAGTACTGGGTAACTAGAAATCCAATTGTCTACTAATATACTAATAATATACTGTACTTTATATCGTTATTACTCACCAAGCAGACTAAGAAGAGAGCCAGGGGGAAAGGGTAAAGATATCCAGACAAGATGCTGAGGAAAATCGATCCGGGGATGGCAAAGGTCTGAAGGCTAACGGAAGGTGTCAAGGTATATATATATATACAGTACATTTTTTAAAAGACTTTAAGCATCACATGAATGTACAAAAGCTGAATAAAATGCATGGGGGCTTGAGATGCGAGTTTAGTTGATTCCATGACTACACTCTTAATTCAAAACACTTGAAATAATTTTTCCCATTAAATTGAATGCAAAAGGAATTAATCAGTTCCAGTCCCCCGCCCCCAAAAAGATGTTAGAATGTTTAATGTTTTTAAAATAACATTTTTATGTGAGGTTCTGTCTCTGTGGTGAAAATGCCATACACGTGTAATTGCTTTTGCTTTATGTTTAGCTTGACAAACTACAATAACAGCTTCAACCTTCTTTTTTGAAGAATTTTTCAAAATGTGCCAAAATGATGCTTGTGAAGTAAGCCGAGTTCCTTCCCAGAGAGAAGTGAGAAATTTGTTTTTTTAGTATTGTTCATGTACCATAATACATATTTATGTTGTCACTTAAAACTAAGACTGTTGCAATTTGTGTCCTTTTTTTCCACACTTTGGAGGATACAAAACATATGTTGCAAAATAGGCCACCAACACCTGGCTGTAGTAGGTGTTTTTGTATTTGGACAATACAGTTCCCAGAGCTTTGGCGTCGTCCATGTCTTTGGGTATCTTGATTTTCTTCATTTCATCACTGGAAGAAAAATAATAAGAATTGTTGCTTGTCCTTTAAATTGATCCCTGATTCTCCACTTGACAGTGAAAACAGCAATTCCACTCTGTAATTCAAGTTCTAGTATGTGTGTTCTATGTGCTATTGTAAAAAGATTCATACCATCCACTATATTTATTTTTACATGGCTGTGAAATCAAATGCTTGCACTGACTCATCCCATTAAAAAATGAAACAACCATACCTGACACACCAGACAGATCGCAAAACAGCTAACTGAACAACATCAATTCTTCCTTTTAAATGATAAATAGTATTTGAAGACAACACTTTTACATGTACCGGTACTACAAATGTGTGAGATAGAAATGGGATGCTCAGTTAAGGATCTATCAATGACAAATCTACTCAACCAATGTGCGACTAGCAGTGTCACGCAACTACTTTTAAAATTAATATTCTTTCAAATGTTGAAAGAACTAATACATCTCCAGCAGCAGTTCTCAGAAAAGTGTAGATCAAGTCCCAATTCACAAAATACCTGGCTCTCCACGTACTACCATAGAGAACAACATCAAAATAATTAAAATGTACTGCCCATAAGTTAAAATATGTACCGAAATAAATGTCTGCAAACAAACAGTTCTACACTAAATGAAAAAAATGTATAAGTTAAATACAACTGAACTGTACTTAAATGTACAAATATTAGTGGATTAAAAATTTTTTTTAGTGATTCTTTGACATACAGTACCTCTCGAAGAAGCCTGCACACCACCACTTTGAGAACCATCGATCAAAAGCAATTCTATCACAATTAATGTCAATAATCATGGCTTTCTAGACAGTTCCTTTTAAGTTCTGTTGAAAAACCAATTTGACTGACCTCATCTAGGTCACCCACTTCAGATGAATCTACAGACATGGGTAGCTACATTACCAGTCAATATGTTAACATAGTAAAGACACAGGCAACAACACAGCACCACCATTTAAGAGAACTGCAAAACGGCTGGGGTTTCCAATGTAACCTAAAGCAACTCACTCTGTAAGCTCTGGGAAGTTCCTGTAGACCAGGTACATAATTGAGGCTGAGCAGGTGAAAATAGCAAGGAGAATGAAGAGGGACATCCGTGTTGAGCTCCCTGCAGCATGATGGCTATCTGTGAGGAAAGACAAGAACAATTTGAAAAAATGATGTCTACATTGAGATTTGCAAATGCATGTTCAAGGGATTTTTTTTCCAGATTCCCATCTTCATTATCCCCCAAAAAAGCAGATTGGAAGGTCCAAAGTCAAACAAAATCGGTGCCATTACCTGTAGCTGTCAACATAGTTTTACTTTGTTTGATAGTAGTCCCGATGGAAAACCATGTAATGGAAATGAATTCTCTATGGGCTCGAACACGCCATTATACAACCTTTACAGACTACACAGGCAAGGCTTGAAGTTGCATTTTAACATCCTCCAGTATTAAATAAAAGCATAAATTAATGGTACGCTAAAACAAAAAAATCTAGTCACATTTTGACCAAACCTGACAGATAAAACCGAGAGGAAACAGGAGAGTTTGTGCAGAGTGATATCACACAGTGATAGTGTATACCTTATTAAATGAAATGGTATGATAATGATCAAGCTTGGTGGTGTGTTTTTGAAATATAATATGGTGAAATGTCAAATATCAAACCCCATTTGAAGGTGGCAGGATATGGAACAAGACAATCACACATTCATGCATCCATCTACACATCACAAATAAGTAAGTTTTGAATTATACTACAACCTAATACATACGTGAAAGACAAGAATTAGTAAATTTCATTTTGTTGTATATCTAATAAAGGGATCAGTGAGTGTGCTAAATACCTTGGAGCTATAAGAAATACTTTCAACAATATATCAAAATAGGTGGCAAAAGTACTGAAGGTCTCCACTTAGGTAGAAATACTGACATTCATGTTAAAAATTCCTCTAATTTAGTGATGAACCAAAACATTTGGAAGGATGTATTCCATAGATGCGTTTAATAGGTCATGCTCTGTTCTTATTTATTTGTTCATTTATTTTAGGGTGCCATTTTTAAACATACAATACAATACAATACATGCTGATTTGTATAGCGCTTTCACAACAGCGGCAGCATATGGAATTAAGTAATTAAAATAATTAACATTGTTATTACAGCCGAGAAACGCTATTCGCGGAGGATAGGGACCCTGTTGACATTGAAATAAACAGCATTGAGGATTTTATTTTCTCTTTTTTTTTACCCCGGTTTTAAAAAACACAGCTAAACATTGAATATATGTAGTGCACGAAAAAAGAAAATATTGAAAAATAAATTAAATGCGATCCGTGCGTGCCGAACAGCGAGTATACTCGAATCGATTATGTTGTCAGTTTTTTGGGAAAGCTTTCCAGTGATAAATACCTGTTGAAACGAGGTTAAAGATTAGAAAAAAATGGATGAAAGCTTTTAAATCAGATTTTCATACAGTATGTTGAATTTGAACAAAAATGAGTCCACTGCTGCTTTTAAAGACACATACTTTGTTTATATTTATTACATGAAAATGGTCCTTGTATCAATGAAATATTTTTATATATAAGATATGTCCCATAACGCTGGTGTCATGAAACTAAATTACTGTATTTGCATTTGTTCCACACATAACTCGTATATCCTCCAATGTTGGAACAGGTAACATCTATTTCGACTAAGGGGTAGAAACTACAGGCAAGTTCTCAAATGTGGTAAGGAAGAAGAAAACGTCGCCAAAAAAATACTAAAGTCCAGACACCTGAAAAATCTACATTTACATCATGACGTATGCAAAGATGCTGAGCGATTTGAGAAAATTGTTTCAATGAATCTAGCATTCAAGTTTTTAGAGTTGAGTTACCGTGTAACCAAAACGCGAATCGTCACGTGACAGCGACTGCAACATGACAGCAGTGGTTTTTTACCCTTGTGCTAAGCTAACAGAACGTTCAAATTGTCGTTAGACGCATTCAACAAACCGGACGAATCCAAAAGTGAATCATCTACTTAAGAATTAACTTGAAATCCCGGGTGGGTTAATATTTAACCATTTAATACCAGTCAAAATATGTTAAATTAGCCGCTGCAAACCTACCTGTCAACGCTTTGAGGTTCGTAGCATTAGCGTTCATTTCCCCTTTTGACAAAACCAAGTCGTCGGTCTCTCGTCTGTCCCTCGGCTTTGTGGCCGTATTCTGAGATAATGCCATTCCGTCCCTCGACGGCCGATTTACGCTCGATCCGGCAGAAGAAAGGGTACAGGTGAACTAACCGGTGAAATGACACGTTATACTGCACGAGCCTTTTCCTTCGCTTCCAGTGCTTATCGCGTACAATCGCCAACAGCGTCTCCGCCTGGACGACATTGTTATTACACCCATTGCCATGCGGGCAATTCGCTGTTTCAGAGCTAAATACTGTCCACCTACTAGTACACGTGTTGTCCCCGCGAGTAGTAAGACCATTTGGCGCACTAGTAGAAAGACCGTGTCTTACAAGTAATGTATTTTTCGACAACTGTTGCCTTTGTGTATGTGTATTTCTGCACAGTAGAGGTCAACTTCTTGTTGAGGCAAATTTGCATGAGGTGACATACTGTATGTGTGCTACTACTCGTATTACAAGTAAAGCACTAGACGTTCACTGGTAGAATTTTATAACTGGTGCATAGAATTGGTGCACAGTTGTTAACCAGTTTAGGTTTGTCTCACTTTGTCCAACTATGCCAAAGTTGTCCTACGACTTGTTTAACATCCATCCATCCATTTTCTGATCCGCTTTATCCGGTGGGTGCTGGACCCTATCCTAGCCGTCTTCAGGCAGTCGGCGGGGGACACTCTGAACCGGTTGCTAGCCAATCGCGACAAGACGAACAACCATCCACGCTCATACTCACACCGAGGGACACTTTTAGAGTGTTCAATCAGCCTGCCATGCATGGTTTTGGAATGTGGGAGGAAACCGGAGTACCTGGAGAAAACCCACGCAGGTCCGGGGAGAACATGCAAACTCCACACAGGGAGGCCGGCCTGAGCTGGAATTGAACCCGGTACCTCGGCACTGTGAGGTCGACACGCTAACCACTGGTCAACCGGGCCACCCACTTGTTCAACAAATTAACCTTAAATTCAATGTACACTAGAACAGGGGTCCCCAACCGCCGGTCCGCGGAGATGGGACCGTCTGGTTGCAGAAAATCAAGCTCGGGGCTGTGGTGAGTTATCATGTTCATGCACTTTGAATTTGCGTTGTATCGTATTTTGAAGGCATTAAACATCACCATAGCGATCAGAGTGTTGCGGCCAGAATAGACACTCCTTGTCTTTATTATTATATTTTGAAAACACCACAGGTGTCATGCAGCTCATACCATATTATAGGATTAAGGCAAGAAAACCCTGAGGCACTGGATGACGTGCAATGATTGGGGAAAACATAATTTTTAAGGTACTACCAATCATTGAAATGATGAGAGAGCTCCAGAATTGATGTTGGTCTCCAACATAGCCACAAGAGGGAGACAACTTGCCTTGAATAGAGATGAGAGACTGTTACAGTATTTGAATCCTCAATGATTGGAAATTCATCATTCATTGGAAGTCATCGAAATCCATAAATGTCTGGCACGACGAGAGTCAATACACCCTCTGACTTCCCCACTGTTCTTTGCCTCAAGGTGTCATCTAGTGTTTTCACAAGACACTTTACAATGTCATCATAAAAGATGTTACATCATTTCCTTTGACATTTGGTATTTGTCATCTCCTTTTGTGCGATCGCGCACTTTCCGACACCAGCCTACTCATCGTGACCAACCGTCATCCGTTAGAAGAACACATTTTTAGGATTATGGGCGATTAGTATACACAGATAAAACATGTGTTTGGATTGCCAAAACCTGAATATTGTTTCGTGCAATAATTTGTTGGTCTTAAATGAGGGGAAAACATGTAAAACCTTGATTATTTGAAAATATTTTTTGGCAATTATACAAAAACTACAAGTCCCATAGGCGCGCGGCCGCAGCCGGAAATTGGTCGTACACATTTGGCGCTGATCTATCCGGGTACTTCATTCGCTTCTTCCTTTCGCGCCGGGTAACCGGAGAGCTGTGCGTCCATGTGCGCAGTGCCTGGGAGTTGATAAGACATCTGAAATAGCCTCAATCCGAGCCAAGCAAGCACGTTTTGGTTTTTCCCCCCGACGCAGCGATGGATCCCGAGGTTTTGGTCGAGGCCCTCCGGGGCACCATGGACCCCAACCTGCGAGAGGCGGCGGAGAGACAACTCAGCGAGGTAAAGGTTTCCAACTTGGGCTTTTTTCGTGGCTGATGATGGCGCGGTCTCACATCGGGCCTCGGCTCATAACATCAGGATGATACGATTGCACAGGATGGACTTTGTTACCGTAACCGACCCACTGTTACAATTCACTCTTTAGTGACACCTCGGAAGCGAATGGCAGGTCGCCTTAAATCTCAGTCATGTTGTTTTGTGTTTTTCGTTCATCGCCAGCTCAATGAGCCAGCTGTGCGGCTAATATTGCTAACCTAGCCGCCTCGTCTTGCCCCCCCCCCTTCAAAAGACATGTTAGCTTAGCACGCACACGTGTAGTTAAAAGTAAATCGCGTGAACAAAATGTAAAAAAAATCGAGGAAACAGTCGCCATTTAGCGCATCGAAGAGAACCGGGGGCTATTGGGCTAACTATGAGCTAAATTAGTAGGGGTTTCTTAGCTGCTGCTCACGTGTCACTGACAAGCCTAGTAGCAATGACAAATCGAGTCAACGTCGACATAGTTTATATTCGCCAGATACAGCCAGTACCTTCGATACTCATTAGGCACGACGACATGTTAAAATAACAATTTATTTGGTGAATGTCTTGGTATATGTTTGACCGAAGTAGGGTTGACGACAGGTTAGCGACACCCATTGCTTCGGGGAGAAAAAACCTTGGCTCCTCTGTTGTTTTAAAACCCACGTTTGCTTCCCACACTGTTGATAATAAAGTCTATAAACAAATTTCGTTCTTTAGGTTCGTTCCATATTTTAGTATTTGTGTGGGGAGTTGCGTAACGAAACCAACTTGTTTACACTCCTTTGCTGTCGTCGTGTTGCCACGATATTAAAAAATAACTTTAATACCCGTATGAACGGAAAACAAATGTCATAAAACGTAGACGTGTGATAACCAGTACCAATTTTCTTGATGCATTTTAATGTTTGGATACTGAATGAAGCAATATTATTAAAAACCTAAAACATAATAGAACTGGGAGTCGCAGCTTGGAGTAACAGAACCTTACTTGAACTATTGGACGTGCTAATGTAGCTCAGATTTTGCTGTCAAATATCAGTTACGTGTTTCCCTGTAAACTGAAGAGCCATTTTTAAACATGGTTGTGATTCACTGTAGCTGTGATGGTGTCCATAATGCAGCTGGCAGCAGGTCCAAATTTGTCATTGTGCTGGTAGAAATTCTATACTTGTCATCAAGTTGTGCAGCTAGCGAAAAGCACGTTGTCTGGGGGAGGATGGAGTCCTGCTCAAGTGCATGGTTTCTAAATACAGACATGTGCTTAGTCATGGGCCGTTTTTTTTTTTTTTTTTTTTTTTTTTTTTAAATGGAAGATGGCCAGGTGACTGAGTTAGCAGTACAATTTAAGGGTAATGTAGAACATGGGTTTCATCATGTCAGAGGATAATTGTACACATTTAGGTCATGGATGTTCTTAAATGAAATATACAAACCAACTTTAGCTGTGCTGTGCCACCTACACATCACAGATTCATCAGTGACTGAATGGGTGTTTGTCCATATCCACTGCCTTGTCTCTCTGTATACACTGCGATTGGCTGGCAACCAGTCCATAATGTACTCAGCCGTTTGCGTGGTTTCAACTGGGATAGGGTCCAGCACAACCGTGATCCGAGTGTGCATA
The DNA here is from genome assembly GCF_054856545.1 of Hippocampus guttulatus. Lineage (NCBI taxonomy): Eukaryota > Metazoa > Chordata > Actinopteri > Syngnathiformes > Syngnathidae > Hippocampus > Hippocampus guttulatus. The sequence continues at coordinate 13,286,191 of NC_141263.1, forward strand.
TGTGGTAAACAAGATGGATGCATGCTTGATGGCGATAGAAGTGCCTCTTTCTTTGTATGTAATAAGTTATTTCCATTTCTGATGTACAGGGTCACACCCAGGTCAACTTTTTATCCACTCTGCTGCGCATCACCATGACTGATCAACTGGATTTGCCAGTTAGGCAAGCAGGTGAGTGTTTAGTACAATATTTATCTTCTCTGTCAACTGTTTAATATAACACTATGGATTAAACCTAAACTAAAAAGTAATGGGGTGAGTAAAAAAGAAATGAGAGAAGTTGAGGTGTTACTATTACCACTATTTCAAGCACTACTAATTCATGTGGGAAGATTTTAGAAGCCATTTATTTGCAGTTGAATTCAGTATGAAGCAGTAGGTTATACAGGAGATCCTGTAAAATATAAATTAAATCTGCAACCTCCTCATTTGTAGGGGTGTGCCAATCACACTTTTTTTTTGAAGCACCCGAGTCTGAGTCAGAGTTCCAATCCGATACCTCGACAATGCATTTGGAAGAAAAGAGGGTGCATCTGATTTTTCTCAAATATAAAAATCTATTTAAATTATATGGGCCATTCCACCAAATCAGCGAGAATTGCTTTTTGTAACTCTCAAAATAAACTCGGCACTCACAATTTGATGACAGACATAAAAATGGGTGTTATATTTTTTTGTGTACTGAAACTCTTTATGGATTGTTTGAATTGAAGGCTAACTTTAAACAGTACATATTAATGTGCATGATGCTTTAAAAATATATTTTCAAGTAATTGCCTTGGGTTGCAAATGGCACCAATTTGATGGACTTGCCCGAATAAGTTTTAACACAGAATGAGGCAATCCTCAGTTTGAGTGCATTTGATCTTTTCAGTTGTAAACAATAAATTCACATTGTTACTTATTGGCTTGTGTAGGTCCATGCAGCTACAAACACAGTCCAAAATAACGTGACCCCCTAAAGTTTTATGTTTGAAGCAGTTTTTCCCTTATTACAAATTTATAATTAGAATATTCGTTCCAGATTAAAACTGTCCTCAATGGATACAATTATCTATTTAGGATTTAGTATATTTGTGTGGTTAGTACAACTCTTCCGGGAAGCACTGTTATCGCGCAGTACAGTAGTGGCATGTAGGAGGGTCCCGATACAAGTTTGTCACTTCTGATACAATTCCGAGATTGCAGCCTAGAGTACTGTCTGATAATGAGAATAGTCAGCAACACTAGGTATAAGAAAATCTGGCGCATTTATTCCCAAAAAAGTGCTTTGCATCAATTCACCTTCAAACATGCCCATAATACTGACTATACTTGACTAAAATAAATGTGAAATAAATAACCCCAATAAAGTCAATACTGTATATGTGAGTTTTCTCCAGGTACTCCGTTTTCCGCCCACATTCTGAAAACATGCATGGTAGGTTAATTGACAACACAAAAGTTTTCCTAGGTGTGAGTGTAAATGGTTGTTTGTCCGGGTGCCCTGTAATTGGCTGACAACCAGTTCAGGGTGTCCCCCGCCTACTGCCCAAAGACAGCTGGGACAAACTCCAGCGCTCCCATGACCCCCATGAGAATAAGAGGTTCGGGCAATGGATGGATGGAAAACAAATTATACTCTTTGAGGTGCAAAATAACAATACAAGTGTAATTCAGTACATTCCAAATCTTTTTTTTTTTTTTTTTTTTTTTTTTTTTTTTGCATTCATGCTGCTGGATATAAGAGCAGGAATGGAGACCGGAAAGATAAGATAAGAAAACCATTAGTCTCGCAATGGAGAAATTCCCAATTCACAGCAGCAAAGTTATGAAAGGAAGAAGTAGAACAACAAAATATAGGAGCTGCTGGAAAGGCAGCCACTCACGCGGCGCCATTTTGAAGTCAAAATAACATGAATAACACAACACAACACATAGGACACAGACAGTTGTGCAATCTTCACCACTTTTCTGCATACACTTTGTTGTCTGAAGCAGTTATAGATGAAAGAGGAGAGGATCAAAGTGTCCTTTCACCAGTGGATCAGAGACGGCATGCTGAAAATGTGCACACGTCTGCTACAAGCCAAGTTTTGAAAGCAAACACGAAGCTGTAGCGTCCATTGACGAAAAGAGATTAGTTCACTTCTCCTGTCCCACGTAATCCGCTTCAAACTCCAAGCCGCGACTCCCAGTTCCAAATCCGCATCGGCGCTCCGCGCTAACGCTCCTTTCTTCTCATCGTCGGCTCCTCAAGACTTACATCCATCCAGCCGCAGACCGTTCAATAGCACCGATCTGGACTGCTGGTATATGAGTATTAATATTGAAGATTTTGCATGTAGACCAATATAATCCGATACCATCCTTTTGGCCGCTATCAGATTGGGACACCCCAAGTGGCATGGAAACAGGAGTTGAGAGAGGGATGGATGGATACTGTGCAGAGTAGCCAGGACAAGGAAGTGTTTACAACTCATTTCACGATTAATACTGTTTTCAGTCATTGTGTAAAATGAGTTTGGATCTAATAGCATTTTTAAAAGTTTTTTTTTCCATGATCAATGTGCAGAACATTTTTGAGAAAAGGGCATACAACTTCAATCAATAAATCCGTCAATACTGCAATCATAAGAATAATAATAAGAAACAAGAACACGACAGTCACTTTAAATTGTTTTATTTTTGTAATTTTTTTTGTGGTAGGCTGATTTCTACCGGACCAACACTGTTGGTATTTGCCCGCTTTCTAATGTCTGCCTCTCATGCGCCACTCCATTTACAACGCCCCCACCCCCATTACCTCATACTTTGCCACAGAGACCAACCCCCACCCCGTGCACATAATATACCATGATACCATCTGTGTGTCACGTTCAAAATAAAACACAGATTAAAGGTCTTTCAATCCACGGGACGGCGAGATGAAAAGTATTGTTTACGTATCTATATCTAGGTGTTTGCACACATGTTTAAGCATTGTCCTGCCTCCTAACAGTTTTTTTAAAATCCCTTTCAATATAGGTGTTATTTACCTTAAGAACATGATAACTCAGCACTGGTGTGGTGGAGATGGTTCTTCCACAGAGACACCTGTCAACAACATCCCTGATGAAGACAGACAATTCATTCGAGACACCATAGTGGAGGCAATCATCCACTCACCTGAGCGCATCAGGTGACTACACACGCATCTGTTTTATTATATATTGCATTGGTCCCCAAAAACTGGTCATGGTAATTTGGTCCTAGGTACAGCTGGCCTAAAACCCACCGTCCCTATCATCTTCCAAAGGGCGCCATAAGTAGGGCTATGCGATTATATAATCAAGAATCCTGATATTACGATGAGCAGCTGTGAACATATACACGATCAGACGCTGCGAAAATGTGCGTGACAGCAGCCAATCACAGTCTGGCCTCTCCGTCTCTACTTTTGTATGCAAGTTGAAGAAGTAAACAGAAATTAATAGATATAGCAAGCAATGTCCAAACATGCAGCTAAACGCGCAGCTGATGGGCATCCATGAGCTAATTTGACAAGAGAAGTTCCTCATCATCGCTCGTCTTGAGATTATCTCCAGAGCGACATCGAGTGAGTTAAGCCAATGTGCAAGGTATATCCTCAAAAACGGGCATTCCAACAATCCTGTTGAATTATTTGAACAAATACCACCAAATGATGATTTGGAAAGCATGAAAATGTGAGCGCTTTCCACAGCCTGCTCAAGTAGAAAGAGCAGTTTAGCCGCTACCGGCTAGTGTGCATCCACCAGACCAAAGCAGCAATCAAAAGTCGTCTTTTGATCATCCACATGTGTAAACAGTAATAATGCTGACGTATGATGTACATTTGTGCCAATAATCTAGTTTTATCTAATTTACCTGTAGTTCTCTTTTTAAGATTATTGTTATTATTATTATTAATGGGATCATCATACGCAAGCTGCTGATGACCACACCTCCTGCCGAGTCACTCATCGCGCAGCAAGTCAACAGCCAGCAAATTTTAAAGTTTCATTTGCTGACGCCTACGTCACTCACCAGGCACTCAGCCCTTTATATCCATACACCTCAAAGTCACAGATGCTACTGGAGAACGTGAAGACCAAAATTTCTGCCCCTCATGCACGTTGATTTTTAAAAATGCAGAATACATTTTTGTCTGTTAAGTCAACCCATTCTGAAAATATTCAATAGCTGCAGTCCTAGTATAGTTCATAGTTCAACACAAGTGTTTTTGTCAGACTACTGCATCTCTGTGGAGGGTGGATGCAGTGGGATGTGGGAGCTCCTACTTTGTGACGTTTCCTACTAGGAGGTCTGAAGTTTCAAATGTCTAATATTCTGGAACCTCTGCATTGGACCTATCTCTTTTTACTTCGGACAGGGTCCAGTTGACAACGTGTATCCACCACATGATCAAGCACGACTACCCCGCTAAATGGACAACCATTGTGGACAAAATTGGCTTTTACCTTCACTCCGACAACAGTGGAGGTTGGCTTGGCATCTTGCTTTGCCTTTACCAGCTGGTGAAAAATTATGAGTGAGTCAGGGTACCATCAGATGGGAAGCAACTGTCATGCTTGAGGCTGACTTCTCCATATCGAACAGATACAAGAAGCCTGAGGAACGTCAGCCCTTGGTCGCTGCCATGCACATCTTCATGCCCATGTTGAAAGACCGTTTCATCCGGCTCCTCCCAGATCACTCCACCGACTCTGTACTCGTACAGAAACAGATCTTCAAAATCCTCTATGCCCTTTTCCAGGTAACGCCACATTGGTGCTTGGGCCCTGTGAAAGGGCTGAGTTTTGAAAGCTCGAATTTATATTCTATTGTAACTACAAACACACGGACATACATTTTTGAGAAGAGTAATAATCACATGGAGCCCCATTATTTCTCACAGAAATAAATCACGATCATTGGACTTGTTGTAACAATGATGAATATTTTAGAGACTGGGCTCGCTCAAGAAGAGTAAAAATTAGCAGATAACTGAAGCCCATCCATTGAAAATGAAAAAGCCTGAAGATTCTTGAGTAAGGTGTGATACGCCTCCAAGAAGTACATTTCCTACAAAAGATGGGGAGAGCCTCCATTAGAGTACAATAAATACATGCATTTTTTTAATGTAGTGGAACCGCTTTTCAACATACCATGTTCACATTTCGAAGTTCACATTTTTCGATTTTGTTTCCAATGATCACCTTAATAACATAGTCTTCATTATAACAACCAGCTTTTTCCCACAAAATAGTGAAGAGGCCTTCGTTAGGACGAACTGTGGAAAGCTAACTGATGCCACAAACTTTGCTTCTAAACAAAATGTACAATGTGGGATTCCCCTCCGTTGCTTAACAACACTAATGACTTGGTCCATTGTTGTACTTTCTGCCGCAACTCATGTAGGCACGCCGCGGTAATATACTGCAAGTCAAAAATTATAGTCACTGGGGTGGTGGGACTAGAGATTGTTTTGCATTATACTTCCATCTACTCCTGTTGTAAACCGTGAATGGTGTCATTTATTGCAGATTTTTTCTTTTTTGTATTTTACATACATATTCTCTCTGTTCAGCTGAAGCATTCAATCTAAACAATTTGACCACACGCTCGGCAGAATATTAATATCTATACTCATAAACCTCTCCATGAAGCATATGCATTGTCCGCCTCTGCTTTTGAAAAGTTTTTTGTGGCTTCATATGTTCATATTGTTGTAAACTAATAACTAGCCATTTTAGAGCTAGGGCTACTGCTGCAACTATAAAGTGCTGGAAAATTATCATACTTTAACGTGCATTGTTAAAGAGTGGTCTATGACAAACCGATTTGATTAAAATCTGTGTGAGAAGTATTTGTGACTTTTCTTTCCTCTGTACAGTATAACCTCCCACTGGAACTCATCAACAGACAAAACCTGACAGAATGGATGGAGATTCTCAAGACCGTAGTAGATAGAGATGTCCCCCCGGTGAGAGCTTGAGTCGCCGTGTCGCTTTAAAATGACAAATGATCTCTTGCACATACGTATATCCTCTTCATCCACTGGCTTGGCTGTTTTTGGTTCAGGAGACATTGCAGGTTGAAGAAGAGGAGCGTCCTGAGCTTCCTTGGTGGAAGTGTAAGAAGTGGGCCCTTCACATCTTAGCTAGGCTATTCGAAAGGTACAGATCTCATCGCAGTCTTAACATGTAATTGATGTCACGTTCAAACACTAAAAGTTAATTTAATTTGTAGATACGGAAGCCCAGGCAACACTACCAAAGAGTACACAGAGTTTGCGGAACTTTTCCTCAAGGAATATGCAGTGGCAGCTCAGCAGGTATGGATTAGGAGCTGTAACGTACTGTATGCTATGTCTCGCTGGCCAAACGCTGGATTGCAAGTGATCTTCAAGCCATTTGTTCGTTCCTCTGCTTTTAGGTGCTGCTGAAAGTCTTGTTACAGTACAAGGAAAAGCAATATGTGGCTCCCCGAGTACTCCAGCAGACGCTCAACTACATTAACCAGGGGATAGCCCATGCTCTCACATGGAAAAACCTCAAACCACACATTCAGGTAGGCCATCAACGTGAAGCCGTTTTGATTCTTGGTTTGGAAAGTCTTTGCTATATCATAAAAGAAAAATGCTCAGACAACAGAATATTAACAATTGTAGATTGGCATTGGAAGAAACTAAGAATTTCATCGACACAATTTATTGAACATAAAGTGGATCTTTTGCTCATTCATTTGTGTGCAAATGTGCCCATGATCAAAAATATTTGCAATGCTCGGACAGAAAATGGAGACAATAAACAGGGAAGTTTGTGTACTTTCTCTCCTCATGCTGCCCTGATTCTGACTTCTGTCTTTGTCTTACAGGGCATCATTCAGGATGTGGTTTTCCCTCTCATGTGCTACACAGATGCAGATGCGGAGCGCTGGCAAGAGGACCCCTATGAATACATTCGCATGAAGTTTGGTAAGCAAAGGAGATGACAGGCAGGGTCGTTCCTTAAGAAATTTATGAACTCACTGATGAGGAATTCGTTCAATTCAATCACGTTTGTCCACTTCAGATGTATTCGAGGACTTCATTTCTCCTACGACAGCCGCCCAGACGCTCCTCTTTACTGCCTGCAAGAAACGAAAGGAGGTCAGTTAATCTTCCTTTTTTTCCCCTGATGATTTTAGTTGATGAATGTTCAGTAGTTGTAAAGGCTAAATGAAACCCATCATAACCCTCTTTGGCAGTAATATGAGCATTTGTTTCATTCTGTTAAGGTGCTGCAAAAGACAATGGGCTTCTGCTACCAGATTCTCACTGATCCTGTCACTGATCCCAGGAAAAAAGACGGTGCCCTCCACATGATAGGCTCCCTGGCAGAGATCCTGCTCAAGGTAAATCGCATCTCATCCCATCTTTTAAAACTGACTGGCCCTGACAAGATCGTTGGCAAGCGTTCTCACCCTGACACAGCTTATTTCATAGTCGACAAATTATGGTTACAAAACTGGAAATGTGGATTCTTAGCAAAGTATCGGATACAGTATCTGATACTGTATACTGATGTTGAAGGCTCTATAAAGTTTCATTTTATAATCATTTTACTTTGCCAAACATCTTTTCCTCCGATAAAATATTTATTTTCTCAGAATCCCTATCATTAACTATTCCCTTAAGTACATGTTATTGTAATTTAGGGTTTGATTTCATACAGTTTTTTTTGGATTGACATTTTCACGGTGAAGTGTTTTGCCTTGAGTAAAATGATGACTTGATCCCCCACACCCCTTTCATAGAAAAAGGTTTATAAGGACCAGATGGAGTTCATGCTGCAGAATTATGTCTTCCCCCTGTTCCGCAGTGACCTGGGCTACATGAGAGCCAGAGTAAGTGATAAACTGAACAGTTTGGTTTGTGCATTAATAGTTGTGAAAAATTATAAATGAAATCTCAAACTGTCATTTTGAATTTTCTCTGTGACATTATTTTGTGTGTATCCCTTTTTTTTACGTTTTATACCTACCTGCTAAACCTCATTGTAGGCATGCTGGGTGATACAATATTTCTGTGAGGTGAAGTTCAAAAGTGACCAGAACCTCCAAAATGCTCTGGAGCTGACCCGCCTCTGTTTGATCAATGATAATGAGATGCCAGTAAAGGTGGAGGCTGCCATTGCCTTGCAGGTTCTCGTCAGCAACCAGGACAAAGGTGATCACAGATGCCGCTTCTACGACTCATGTATATAATTTGGGAGTAATTAAGGCCCCCCCTGACCTCTTGTGGCACTGTATTTTGTTTTTCTTCCCTCAGCCAAAGAATACGTAACCCCCTTCATTCGGCCGGTAATGCAGGCATTGCTGCATATTGTCAGGGAGACGGAAAACGATGACCTCACCAACGTCATACAGAAAATGATCTGTGAATACAGCGAGGAGGTCACGCCCATTGCAGTAGAGATGACTCAGCACCTGGTAAGCATCTGCTGTGTTTTTTTTTTTAAGCTTGTGGACATGATTGACTTTCAGGTTGAGTTTATGCGGTAATTAATTATGAAACAATTAATCGAATAACTTTGGGAAAAATTCAATTGCAGAAAAAAAGTTGAAGAAAAATCTGCCTCGAAGTTTCAAAGTGATCATTTTTCCTTAACTCATGTGAATGGCAGACTATTGCATCTTTCAATGTAGAAATAAATTGGCGCCACCACAGTTTGCCAGGAGGAAAGAGTGCATACAAATGTCTAAAGTTTGGGATATTTTCACACTTAAAAAAAAGAGCACTGTGTCCATTCAAAATCAGAATGAGTCACAGACAGAATGTCTACACAAACTATATTTCAGCTAATATAATATAGTCCACCCTCGCTAGTTAAAAATTATTGTAATATCCTCTCCAATGGTCAAGGCACTCGACAGTACATAACGTTGGCGAACCATTAACCAGTCAGGCTTTAACCTGAGCTCACAACAATCAACGGTGCATTGTAATTCACTGGCTCCCAAGTCACTTTTAAAGCCCCACACTCCCCCAGTCACAGATTGTGTGTGAAATGTACTGCACAGAAATGATCACAAATCTGTTGTTTGCTCTCTGGCAGGCTATGACATTCAACCAGGTAATTCAGACTGGGCCTGATGAGGAGGGAGGAGATGACAAAGCTGTGACGGCTATGGGCATCCTCAACACTATTGACACCTTGTTGAGTGTGGTGGAGGACCACAAAGAGGTAAGCAGCAAAGCCTCTGAGCAGGCTGCCTACACATTATCACACAAAGACACACGCACGCCTGTCTTCTCTTGGTCCCACTTCCTCTGGTTTACTGTCGCCTTTCTGCCAACACAATTCAGCCGCCCACCAACTCCTTGGAACATGTTCTTTTCTCACTATGTTCTAAACACTTATTCAGGCAGTAGATACAAATAATTCAGGTATGTCTATGCTGTTAGATGTTACAAAGCCTTGTGCTCCAGAAAAAAAATGTGACTGTTTCATCAAGGTTTCTCTCACCAAGTGTTGCAATACATTACATGCATGTTTTAAAGCAGTGGTTCTCAGCTTTTTGTGCCCCACCTGGTGTGAGAACATTTTAAAGTTCATCCCAGAACTTAAAAATGTTCTCACACCTGCTTCAAAAGTAGCATCTGATGTTCATATGAGTGCAAATTTGTATCAGCTCATTCACTGGCAGCTATTGTCTGAGTTTGCCAGCCTTTAAAAGCAGTTTATGACTGATCTTTCAAAGTGCTGCAGAAAATTGAGTGCTGTGACAAATTAAAGAGCCAACCTTCCAAAAGAATACTACTCTTTAATCAAGAAAAAAGCTTTTCATTGCACTTTCCACTCTTTAGTCATGAGCAGCATAACACTGCTTGGTTTCACCAAAAACATACATTTCTAACACTGAACAAAACAAGGTGCGTGCGTATGTGTGTAAATTAATCAGATAAACTAACAGGATAATCGATTACACCGTTGTACTCCAACACCAATCTGTGGTATAAAACCCTGATTGGAACACCCCTAAATGTGTTATTTAGAAATGTGATCTGAAGGGGCACTGACTTGCTGCCAGCATCAAGTTGACCCCCTCCCCCATTAAAAAATAAAATAAACAAGGCATTCTTCATTCACTCTTTGAACTGCATAAATCTTGTTTTTCCCCAGTCATAACACACTTTCTTCTACCTATGGCCACACACGCTGTTTATACCATTCACATGCATACTCTATTTGGATGTGAGGCGCTTAGGCTTGTCGGATGTCCGATATGTTGACATAATCTGTCCCTCATAATCGATAAAACAACCTGAGATTTACTTCTCACCCTTTATCTTCTACTCAAAACCTCTGCTAATCTCAAATCAAGAGTACTTCAACACAGCCATGTCCAACCATTAGTTAGTCATTACAGTGGTTTACAAATCAACGAATAATGAACTTGTAAATAGCCTTTTTAATGCTACATGTTACGTGGCCAGAATTAAAAAAATAAATCAAATGCCTGATGCAATATTTGTATGCAAGCTTCTCTTATGACAAAATGTTCCAAAGTGTGACTTAAACCTCGTGCCCTGCAAGTACACATCATGTACACCTGACATGCGTTGTGTTGCAAAACAAAACAAAAAAAAGCATGTCATGCATTTGTTTTTGCAACACAATGCATGTCAGGTGTACATGATGTGTACCTGCAGGCCACGGGGTTTTTAAAGCACCTCATGTGTTGATTTGACACCAATTGCCTTCTAACCTTGCGCAGATCACACAGCAGCTGGAGGGCATCTGTTGGCAGGTGATTGTCACCGTGCTGCAACAACACGTAATGGGTAAGTTGTGGCCAGTTCTTCCTGATCAACCACATTCTGTCTGGGCTTTGCTTTCAACGCTTAATGGCAAATGCATGCTTGGTGTGAGAGAGAGAGAGAGAGAGAAATAGAGCTAAAGTGAAGAATGTAGAGACCCGTTTTCATTTTGTTACTTAACATTTTCCAGAGTTTTACGAGGAGATCCTGTCATTGGCTCACAGCTTGACTTGCCAGCAGGTGTCACCACAAATGTGGCAGCTCCTTCCACTGGTGTATGAAGTCTTCCAACAGGATGGATTTGACTACTTCACAGGTTCACACCCTCGAACAAGCACCTCCTGTCAATGCACACCGATACTCCAGATCCACACTGGGTTCCCTGTTGTAAACGTCCCCATGGTTGCCACCAGTTTTGTGTGACTAACATTTAATTTCAATTCCAGACATGATGCCGCTCCTTCACAACTATGTAACAGTTGACACAGACACCCTCCTCTCGGACACCAAATATCTGGAAATCATGTATGACATGTGCAAAAAGGTAATACGCTGCAAGCTACTTAATGTTCAGAAGCAGCGTGTGTTGTTAACAGAAGGTTGCCAATTGTTTTTGACCCCACCAAGATCCTGACAGGTGATCCAGGTGAAGATCCCGAGTGCCATGCAGCCAAGCTTCTAGAAGTAATCATTCTGCAGTGCAAAGGTCGAGGGATTGACCAGGTAAGTTTATGTACAGCTCATGATTATATATGAGATTCACAGTACCAAAGATTAATCTACACAATGCATATACCACCCCAAGTATTTTTTTTTGCGTGCAATTACAGGTTGTGCCCTTGTTTGTGGCTGCGGCACTGGAGCGTTTGACACGGGAGGTGAAGACCAGTGAGCTGAGGACGATGTGCTTGCAGGTGGCCATTGCCGCACTTTACTACAGTCCACCTTTGCTCCTCAACACTTTGGAGAATCTGCGATTCCCCAATAACACAGAGCCAATCACGAACCACTTCATCACGCAGTGGCTCAAAGATGTCGACTGCTTCCTTGGGTAAGCCTTCTTTCCACAGCAAGAATACGGTAATACACCTCGCATAGTTGACCGGCTGCCAGGTGTTTCAGGGGGTTAACATGACAAAAAGGAATATAAGCAAAGCGGATACAGACTTTATTAGTCAATCTCATGAAATTAAATAAGAAAAATTGACAATGTTCAATCACCACCTCTTCTACTGTTGCTGTTGAAACTGAAGCATTCAATTCCGCTTAAAAAAATCTAAAATTAATTCATGAAAACTGACATAAAATGCTGGATCCAAGCAGGTACCCTACAGTGGAAAACCTACAATGTTTTTTTTTTTTTTTTTTTTTTTTTTTTTTAAATGTTAAAAAACATAAATAGCAGCACTGTGTCTCAGTCGGGTAATTCAAGGGTTCAAATCCCTGCTGAAACATTTTCCTGTCTGTGTTCTCCTTGTGATTGTCTGGGATTTTACCAGGTTTTCAGTTTTCCTCCCACTTGTCAAAAACATGCGTCTTTGGTTAATTTAAGACTAAATGACGGATAATTTTGACGTTATTAGCCCATGCGTGCCCTGAGATTGACTGGCTATCTCTCCAGTGAACCGCACCTCTCGCTCATAGTCAGCTGGAAAAGGCTCCGGTTAGTTGTGGAACTAATGAAGACTAACAGTACAGTAAATGTTTGAATTGGTATGGCATTAGTGTTTGGAGGATGTTCTGTGGGACACATAGGTAATCTGAAATCTTCTCATTTCAAGCTCGGTCTACATAAATAGTGTCTAGATTTTTTTTGGTTGTTGTTTTGTTTTGTAAACAGCCTCCACGACAGGAAGATGTGCATCCTGGGCCTCTGTGCTCTCATTGACCTGGAACACAGGCCCCAGGTCATCAACCAAGTTGGCGGTCAGCTTCTTCCAGCAGCCATCCTGCTCTTCAGTGGCCTCAAGAGGGCGTACGCATGCCGAGCAGAGCACGAAAATGAGGATGACGATGACGACGACGACGAGGATGATGATGATGAGCATGGTATGATTTGACTATGAGGGTTTTCGTTGGCCTATTGCTAGCTAGGGATGAACCCAATCGCACTGTTTTCAGACAGTAAGACTACAAGTACTTGCATTCGAGTACATGCTGATAGAGTACCGGCAATTGATAATGCCAAGTCTGTTTGATGAAAATGCACAGAACAACATCACGACAAAGCTGCTGGAATATAACTTAATTTTTCGCAGTGTTATAATAATATATGCCTGGGATAAGGATAGACCGATTACACTGGTTCTCGGCAAATCAAAATCACAGATGGCTTTGTGTCCCTAAACAAATTTTTGATGCCGATTTTAAAAACATTTCTTTCGGGGTTTTTTTCTACCACATCGGGTTATTTGCATATTTTTGTTTTTAAGTATGGCCTATAAGGCTTGGGCAAAATGGATTTTACCATGCAATGTAATTCATAATGGACATTTGAGAAAAAAAATACACCTTTTGCGCAACCGTATCCATAATTCATAAATATAACTAAACACATTGTTGTATGAAATATTATTATTATGAAAACCATTGTGATATAAAACGGTAGGAGTCCGCGGACCGCTACCGGGCCATGGCCCATTTGGGACTGGGCCACACGAAGCCAAACCTGTGAGCAAATGTATTCCATCAGCGCCAATATTCTTCATTTCCGCACAAATTGGCATCTACCTTAGACCGATATTTATAATTATATGTAATGAACATTGCACATTGCGTCGAGTACATTCAAATGATTAATGTGAAACTTTTTTTTTTTTTTTTTTACGAGCGTTCAATCGAAGATGGGTTCGAACTCTGCATGTGACAGCCCTTTGCATTCATGAAAAACGGCCCAAGGAAATGAAGACAAACACTAATACCATGTATCTTCATTCTTTGTCTAACTGGTTTTACTTGCTTCCTTGTGCGATTAATTACAAATAACTTTTCATCCACACTTTATTTGTCATGCTTCATTGTTTGTATTATTTATACTTCACTAGTTAAATATTATACCTTGTATTTTGTGTTCAAACCTCCTAGGCTCATTTGTTTTAAATTCATGATATTTTATGTCAAAATTACTATTTAAAAAATTAATGTTTGATTAAAAAGAGATTTTGTTACTCAATTTACTTTTACAAGAACAAGACGTGCTGTATCTGCACCAATACTGGTATCGGTGCATCCCTAATTGCTGTACGTCTGGAGAGCGCTTTGGTGTTTCGAGCGATGTTTTCAACCTTTGTTCCGTTTGTAGCTGAGCTGGGCAGCGATGAGGACGACATTGACGAGGAAGGTCAGGAATACCTGGAGATGCTTGCCAAGCAGGCAGGAGAGGACGGAGACGACGAAGACTGGGAGGAAGACGATGCGGAGGAGACTGCACTCGAGGGCTACACTACTGCTGTAGACGATGAAGACAACTTGGTGGATGAGTACCAGATCTTTAAAGCCATACTACAGAGTAAGGCAGCCACTCAAATGCAATGAGCAGTATCGCTTTCACTCCCTGTAAGTTGCATGCGTCACATTTGAATGATCGGCACTCTTCCGCAGGTATCCAGACGCGTGACCCGGCGTGGTACCAAGCACTAACTCAAGTACTTGATGAAGAACAAGGGAAACAGCTTCTTGACATTGGCACACTTGCAGACCAGAGACGGGCAGCACATGGTGAGTGTGCAGTTGGTTTCCAGTCGTTATAAGGAGATTTCGCATTTATTATGTATCGCAGGCACACGACACCGCCCGGCAGTGCAAAGTGCCAATGACAGGGAGCCCACTGTGCTTCACACTCACACCCGCACTCTGAGTAGAGTTAATATGGTGCGAATTGGGGCGTCCAGTTGAGCTAATGATAGCCAAGATGCATGTTTGTGGAGGCTCCTCGTAGTTGCTCTTTTTTATTTTATTTTTTGTACTATTTCCTTGCTTGTGCTGCGAACATTTGCCACACACCCGCCAGGAACCTAGAGAGACTGAGGAGTGTCTTTCATGACTCTCATAACAGACCAGGATGACAGCGAGACCAGCATACATGCCTAAAACAGATTTCCCACTGGACCATTTCGTGCATGAACTCGCTTTAAATACAAATATCTGTCGTTTCCCATCATATGAGACTTGCTTAACTTGCGCTCTTTTTAGAGTGATGATTGTGCTGTATAACATGTATAATATACTTGACATTACTGAGAACACTCCAACAAATGTTAAAAAAAATTAATTTTTCTAATATTATTTACATTTCTTTAATTCATATTCTTAGTTGTTCGTTTAGAGATGTAAATGTTCTCTTTTGTTGACAAGTGAAAATATTTGATCACTGCAACTTATGTGTTGTGCTGAGTAAGATGTAACGTGTGACTTGTGTTTCAGCGAGCTTGAACAAAGTAATGACTTGACTCGACTGAAGTTTTGTGTCGCTTGATTTCCACACGTGTGTGCGCACACACCCTTTTTCAGTAACTTGTGACTTGAAACTTGAAGGCATATATCAACCTTTTGTCATCCAATGGAAGACATTTTCTGCATATCACTTGACACTGCTTGCATAGCTGTCAGATATATTTCCGATGAAAACCCCCCCCACAGTAATAGTAATTAATAATTCTTTGAGAATACTTTTTGATCTCATTCTTTCACTTTTAACTCAACAAGACATAATTGATCCTTCCCAATAAGTCAAATGTGTACCAAACCGAAAATGGAGATACGAACCGAACCGTGGGTTGCGCACATGCCCGTTTAATAGGAAATAACACCTTGTTGTAACTACGCTTTCTCCTTTCAACTTTCAGAATCCAGGATGATCGAGAAACATGGCGGATACAGGTTCACAGCGCCGGTGGTGCCACCTAGTTTTGACTTCGGAGGCACCACTCCTGGAATGAATTGAGTCACCATCTCTACTTTTTATTACTCTGTGACTGATTGTAGTGAAGTGAAAAAAAAAGCTTGTGTTGTTCCCTTAAGTAGTGGTTCCAGAACTGGTTCTTCTCAGTCATTCTTCAATCTTATCAAACGGGGGAAATAGCACGAGAAGATGCGGGAGAGCAACCAAAATGCAACCAATGGCTGGGGAAAACAAACCAAGAACTTGAGCACGATGCAAGAGGAAATGCTCTGAGCAACACTGTCTTCTGGAGTCCAGTGAAGAGGGCTGTCACGATGACAACTCTTTTCTGTAATTTTTTTTTTTCTCCCCACTGAAACAAAATTGGAGGATTAACCTTGAAATTGATAATGGGACTAAATATTACATTATCACTGTCTTGGCCACATGGCCGTAAAAAGATTATACCTCTGGTAGTGGTGATCTGTTGTTTTCAGCATAAACGGTCCGGTTTATGTACATACAAGCCAAGGTTATTGGTTTTTCAAGTAGCCTTGAAAAGCAACCAGAGGCATTTATAAGGTGTCAACAGCTGTATTCATATGTAGCATATTGGATACTTCACAGCGCTATGCGATGCCTGATCTCTGTAAATTAATGACTAGCACTTTCATATTGTTCAGGTCTCCTAGCCTTCTGTATCAGACTGCAATTTTTTTTAAGAATTGAAGACTATTTAAAATGAACTCAGCTGTAAGTTTGTTGCCACAGCTGCTTGTCTGCATACAGAGCGGATCCGGGATTGGGGGGGCAACTCGGAAAAAAATTCTGCTAGAGGAGAATGTTCTTGGTGTTCAGTATGGCTAAGAGGACAGGTGTTTGTGAGCACCGAAAAGTACAGTTGATTACATTACTGAAGCATGTACAATTGGACTTTACATAAAGGTCTCAAGCATTTGGTTGGTGTATGGATGAACCATCTATATAACAACATATTAAAAACAAAGCTAAGGGAATGTATGTCCCACCGCGTTTCATTACTTTCATTATGCGATCATGGTTGGGGTTTTTTTTTGTATTATACACCCACTGGCACAAATATAGCAAGTATCAGTTTGACTTTGAAAAATAATGCTCACTAGTATTTGAAATAATTAAAAAGGATCTATGGCCAATGATTATCCCACAGCATCTGTTTTTCATCAATAGCGACCTTGGCATGAACACAAATTAATGTCCATTCTTTTGACAACTGATACACCTGTCCCAATAACCAGTTTTCGGACTTGCTGTACCTCCTCCATTCCATAGACTGCTAAAAATTGTAAAACTATAGCACTTGTTTATTTGGTATATCCGGTAAAACAGTACTTAAGTACTCTGCTCAAAAAGGATAATATAGGTGCATCCCACATAATCTTAGGCCAAATGTTATTTATGTAATTCACAGTAGAATGTCATATTTCCATATAGATACACTGCATGTTTCATCACATTCGCGCCATTTTTATTGTAGCTTTTAAAGCCCAAATTAAAGGTTTTCAGAAATAAGTAAGAATCCACTTTGAATGGAGAAATTGGGTAGGAATTTGCTCTCTCAAAAGTATCTTCATGTGTTGAGTGAATTAATGGATCTGATTCGTTTGATTGGACCTACAAATGGCCATTCAGAATTGGAGGATAATTTCTTCCTCCGAAATGTCAAATAGTGCATTGTATTACACAAAGCATGCACTTGGTGTGTAAATTATAGTAAGCACGCAACCTGAGATAAAACAATCTAAAGCAGTGTTTCTTAACATTTATGCAGTGATGGTCCGCATTTCACATTTTATGACCTTACTAAAATAATGCCCCAAGTCATTTATTTTCTGGAAAAACTTGAACCAAGTACAAAGTTTTGATTTCAATTCAGGGCACAATTGACTGAACTGTTCAACTAATAATGTAGCCGATTTTGACCAGAGGTGGCCTTTATAAAAAAAAGATGTTCGCAGACGTAGTGTTCCAAACGTAGCGCATGATGGCGCCATCACCAAGCTTTGTCGGGCAGGACAAGAGACTGGAGGACGCCACCACTAAGACTCGCGCATGTATAAACAGCCAAGCGGCACTAACCCTCGAACACAGTCGCGGGCTCCCAGACTTAAGTGAAATGTGGTTTCGCGAAGACCTTTTAAAGTCCATATGGCACGCTTTCACAGCCCTGGACGTGGACCAGCGTGGGAAAGTGTCCAAGTCTCAGTTAAAGGTGAGCGCCATCCCATTGCTGCTCATCGTCGCGTTTCATTCAATTAACTAATTTTTTTTGTACATGATAACATTACACACACACGAATGTAAGTATTGTGGCTTGTTAACGGTTAAAAAAATTAATATAGGTGCTTACAGTAAACGTACCTTTCCAGCATACATAACCAGTTGTGGTCGCTTTAAATAATGGAATTGATTGATTGTCGAATACAGGTAACATTTTCCTTTCAAACAAGTTTGACTCACAAGGGGGGAAAAGCGCTCTTCAAACCAGCTTCACAAAAATGGGACATAATAGCAGGCTGTTATAGACAAGGGCACATAGAGAACTAATTGTCCACAAATCTATAAAACAAATCTCTCATCTCCTGTGAAATCAGAAAGCTTCCCCTGATGGGTAAAATAAACATTAACCAAGGATTTGAATCAGTTATTCTATCCGTTATTTCATCAAATAAAAAAGAAAAAAAATGTTGTTTTCCCAAAGAAAAATCTGATGTTTGCTACTGTCTTATTTTGATGAAATAGCCGTAATAAGGAATCATGCGGCTTTTATTGAGGACTACATAAATGAGAAAATGTAGTAGTTACTGTTGATGAGGTGCTAAAATCAGCATTTGGACAATGTTAAGATAAACGGCTCTAAAGGATTCATCGATTAATTTGATTCATTCTTGATTAGTTGTTGATTAAATGTTGCACCTCTAATACTGTAAATTGTACTATTTATACACAACTGTTCAGAAACATTTGGAAAGAAAAGCCGTTTTCCATTTTTTTGTATTATGATTGTTTTTAATCACGTTGTCTAGACTAGTGTAATTCTGGTCCATGTAATGTTTTTTCTTCAAACATGCTTTTCCTTAAAAGGGAAAAGGATATTTCTGAGTGACTCCAATCGTTTGAACGCTAGTATAGTACAGTGCTTTATTTTCAAAAATAAAACGGATACATGTACAATGTATCCGTTAATGTACAAAGGATACATGTACAATGCAGTGGCTATCAAAATATGGGGGAAAAAAGCCTACATATCACTGTTTATGTCATTGAGGGTCTGGGGTCAGCCTGTGTGCAGACAACCAATTACATTCCAACTCATTGAAATGTTTTGATGATGAGCGGTGTTGCGTTTGTAGCTTGCACCAAACATACCTCTTGGAATTCTGGGCAAAAAGTTCAACCTGCGTTTCATCTGAGCGGAACAGTTTCTTTCCCACGTGTTTGAGACATTTTAAGTGTGTTTTTGCAAATGTTTAAGACCAAGACTGGATTTTATCCAGATATGTATTGATACACAGTTATGCTAGGATAGTACTTTTCTTTCAAAAATAAGCATTATTGGGTTACTTTTAAGTTATCATTTTTGAAAGAAAATCCCAAAATTATTTGAATGAACATAACATTGCGTTAATCAGAAATATAGTGTGGGCATCTTGGATGTGGTTAAAAAACCTTTTTTTTTTTCCCTCAAAGAAGAAAGCCAAAACATACAGCACATTACAAAGTATTGGTGACATGTGATGAGGATTGTTACTACTTTGTATCTTCAATCAGCACTTGTACACTGGCCTGCGGCATACTTTGCAGTTTTTCTGTGAAAGAGTCCACCATGCCATCAACTGTCAAATGTATGACTGCTGATGCGAAGCCGCAGCCCTGTACCGTAGTTCTCATGGTAACTGCTCAAGAAGTGACATTTAATTCCGCTCAATGTTTCTGAGAACGGTGTCATCGCTTGGTCAGTCATGCTTGAATAAGGCCTCCCTATTTTGCATT
The DNA here is from genome assembly GCF_054856545.1 of Hippocampus guttulatus. NCBI lineage: Eukaryota > Metazoa > Chordata > Actinopteri > Syngnathiformes > Syngnathidae > Hippocampus > Hippocampus guttulatus. Next base: position 13,305,888 of record NC_141263.1, read on the forward strand.
TTCGTAACCGTAACACATTTACGCTCTTGAACACTTTTGTGACACAGATGAATATGTTCTGTGTGCTTTTTTTTTAGGTGCTGTCTCATAGCCTGTGCACCGTCATGAAGATTCCTCATGACCCCTTGGCTCTCGAGGAGCATTTCAAAGATGATGATAAAGGGCCTCTCTCCAACCAGGGCTATATGCCCTACCTCAATAGGTTCATTCTTGACAAGGTGGGGCAGTTCTCAGTGAATGCACTCTCTTAACTAGTCAAACTATTTCTATAAATCGAGATTATAGCCTGATTGAAATGTACTCTGATAAACATGTCTCACATTATTCAAAGTTCATTTAACAAGAGTCCTCTAAATAACTGCAATAAGTGTAACCTTTAACTGGAACGTCGAAAGCCGAACACATATCCCAAATTTTAAAGCGTCTTTTCTAATTAGAAATTATGAAAATAGAAATCATCTGCTCCCTAGTCTCGCAACAATCATATAAACTTCACCTGTACAAGCATTTTTTTAAAATAACATTTTGATATGAACGATCATCCATTCATCCGTTTTTTTAATCAGCGTATTCTCATGAAGGTCACGAGTGTGCTGGAGCCTATCCCAACTGTCTTCGTGCAGTTGACCTGAACTGGTTGCCACTTGCCAGCCAATCGCCGGGCACACAGAGACGAACAACTATTCGCGCTCACGAGCACACCTCGTGTTCACCACCTTCAATATTAACACGTGAAACTTTTATTATTATCATCGTTCATTTTATTTATAAATGCCGCACATATATAACGATGGTGAGTTCCAAACATTTCATAAAGGAGACACGATTTCCTCACAATTTCATGCAATTCCCAGGTGCCACGGTAACGTTTCTGTGACGTACTTTTGTTAAAATATGCCAAGGGTCAGGAATTATAGCACAATTTAAAGTAACTCTTTTTGTCTTGATGCAATTAGCCTCTTTTGAGGGGGTGGTGGTCAGTCTCATACAAGCCAGTGACGAGCATGTATTTGTTTTGTTACCATGATGACTCGGTGCAGAACAAATGATGGCTGCACTTTGAACCCTGAATCTGAAGTAGCGAGTGCCAACTTCAATGCACAGACTTGCCACCAAAAAGACACCATGTGATGTGTTTTTCCTCACGGAGGCAGCACTTCATCGGCCTTTTTTAAGAATCCAATGGCCGTTAAGAGATCAATTTCAAACTGCGTTAACATCAGGGAGCTATGTATGTATATATTTAAAGTTTCAGTGAAGTCTATCAGATATGCTGCTGAGCCTGGTTTTATCATTCTCCTCTTCCATTGTAATCAAAAAGGTAGCACTAGTTATATCCTTTCATCCATTCTTTTCTGTACTGTGTATCCATCTTGGGAACTAATGCTACAAGAAGTACATTTTTAGTAAGATATAGCTGCAAGTTTAATCCTCTCCAGAGCCGTTTCCCACTCATTTGAAGCAAAATGAGTGAAGTGCCATAGTTTCTCTCTTTGTACTTGGAGGCTGTTTACTTGCTTCTCCCTGCTGGGCTCTGACTTGAATTAAAATGAGGTCTTTTAACTGCTTTGGGGAGTTGCACAAACACTGGAGACTCCTTGAGGTAGATTTGCAAATTTACAAGAGTTATCGCTGTCTTTACACGGATAATAATACTCAGTTTGGATTAGCAAAGTGCAAATGTAACAAAACGTTGGGTTTTTTTGTGTGTGTGTGTGTTATACGAATAAAATGACACACCATCATACTAACTGGTGTTAGTCATGTTTTCGATTTGATCAAAACAGAGCATTGTCATCTTTGTAAAGGCATCGTTGTTAAAACGGTATCGTCACTATCGTGTAAGTACCGAATGCTGCTTTTTTTTTCAAGTGCAGGTACAAGAGGATTTTGATGTGCTGGAGTTCAACAAGATGTGCTGGACGCTGTGTCACAAGAAAAACATCTGCACAAGCAATCTCCTCGTTTCAAACTACGACGCCTTTAAAATCTGGTGCATTTTCAACTTCCTGTCTGAAGACAAGTACCCGCTGGTCATTGTGACCGAGGAGGTGAGAGGGTCTTGGTTCTATCTGCTTCCTCTCTCTTATTATATTTGCGCTTTAGCTTCTGAGAGTTGCCGCCGTGTCTTTAGTTGGAGTACTTCCTGCAAAAGCTAACGGACGCCATGGCGAGCGGGTGGAGCGAGGAGAACCTTTCGGATGCCAAGCTCCAGCTGAGCAGCAGACGCTTCCTGACTGTGTGGGAGATGATCCAACTGGTGGGAACAGGTGCCTTCAGCAAGGGCATGCACCAGCAAAGTCTTTCGATGGGCATCAACGAGGTCTTCCAGGAGCTCATACTGGACGTGATAAAGCAGGTTGGAACTGAGAGGTCCACGATGACTTGTCAATGCAGAGAATTAAATCTTTCGTCTATCTCATGGGCAGTGGTTCTGAAATTGACACCGAGTGCCATCTATACAATACCCGGCCGGCGTCATGACCAACATGAATGAACATAGGTAGCTTGGAAGTATTCCTTAACTCATTCCGTACCAGCCAATTCTGGACCAAGTCTGAAAAGACGTTTAAAAACGTCTTTGGGAGTGAATGAGTTAAAAATGAATGTCGCATGATTGGAAGCCACTGCAACATTTTGCCATCAATATTGTGCGTAACTATAGAAGAAACTGTACTTTAAAAATGTGATTCAATTAAAAATAGAGTGCACTTCCAAGTTCAATAAGCATTGCACCAAAATTCATGTATAAGAACAAACATCTCATAAAGATGAAATGCAAATGCACTTTTACAATAGGTTTTCTTGACCAAAATATTTTCTATGCAGCACTACGAGTCTAATTTTGGTATATAGGATTAATATTGCCTTTGGGGAATTACAATTAAACAGCAAAAATAAATACATTTTGATTTATCTCGGGGTGCAGCCTTTTTGCCAACTCGGTACCGACCACCCACCGCTCACCACTTTTCTGAGTTTGGTGATGCAAAGTTCGCAAGATGAGCCCTGAGTGGTCGGTACCGGAGCCAGTTCAAATGGAATCGTCATCCCATTGAGTTGAAGTGAATCGAATCGGTCCACTTTCAACTCGAACCATCCTTGAAATCCCTATTGAATCGTCTTTTGTGGAGAGATGCACACCCCGAGTTGCTACAAGCTGTGGTGTTATTTTTTCTTCCAAATCCCACCCTGTGCCAGCCCCTTCTTTCCCCCTGTAAATGACTCCTAAAATATTATTAATGTCTACTGATTAATGCTGTCTGTGTATTTAAAGGGCTACATGATGAAAAAAGGCCATAAGCGGAAGAACTGGACAGAGCGCTGGTTTGTGCTGCGACCCACCTCAATGTCATACTACCTTTGTGAGGATCTTGTTGATATAAAAGGTCACATCACACTGGAACAAAACTGCTCCGTGGAGGTACATTATCACACGTTTTATTTTGTGCGATGGTGAACGGCAGAGCCGAAACACGATCAGAAGCCTAAATTTCAATATACACTTGACATTTCATTCATTCCTAACATTCTCATCTCTCCACTTCATAACATTTCTCTTGACTGCGCTGCTTCAGTGATGTGTTTGCAAATGTTATTTATTTATTTATTTTGGTCCAATTCCATTTCAGTCTGTATGTGTTGCCATGCCAATTTTCTCTGCACGGGGCCTTCAGAATGAGTTGTGTTGGCTGATATCACTTAAACCAAGGGTGTCAAACACGTTTTTGTCGTGGGCCACCTTGTAGTTACTGCTTCCCTTGGAGGGGCCGGGATGACCATATAAAGAAGTCAAGAATAACGGTTTATTCAACGTGTGTTCAAAGTGTGGCTTGCAAAAAATCTACAACAATCTGCACACATGAATAATTTAAGAATCAGCATCACTTGCCACCATTTAAAGTGCAAGTCATTACAGTTCCGCTGTGGTAATAAGCTTTTCATGACATTTTTTTTTTTGCTTTCTAGCTCTAAGCCTAAAGGTTTTATGCTAACACTGACTGGCATTTAGAACTCGTCATAATTTCCTCTACCTTGACTAAGGCCTATGTAGCAGTGTTGTGTCCAAGGACCGGCAACCTGAGGCCAAGGCCAAGGCTAAGGACTTGACTCCGAGGCTAAGGCCAAGGCCAAGGCCAAGGACTTGGAAAATTTTCCGAGGCAAGGCCAAGGCCAAGGACTTGAGAAATTTACCGAGGCCAAGGCCAAGGACCAAGGACTTGCCTCCAAGGCCAAGGACTGATTTTGAAGCTGAGGCCTAGCTGAGGACATGTATAAAACAATGCTATCATACCACTTGGCAGGTATTCATGATTTGCAACACTCCTCTATCATAACCCCTTGCACTCCCTAACGCTTGAATGAAGTGTTTTTATTCAAAGAGTAGAACAGTCAGGGTACGTGTTATTTATACTGAGAAAAACAAAAAAGCATATGATATACATTTATGAATTAATGTTTTAGCGCAGTAGTTTCTTAATATGAAGTAAATCAACACTCAACAGGCATGACATGGCACGGAAGACAAGTTGAGAAATTACTTTGCATAGAAGTCAATCACTGAGTGCAGAAAAAGCGGTAATCTCTGCAGTGATAATTTTACAGTTTACCGGCAGCGAGTCCCAGGGACTCGCTGATCAGAAAAGTATGAGTCCCATTATGCATTGAGAGAGTCCCAAATTTCGAATTCTGAAATGGTCTACTTATTCAATTACAGATGATAATAACACAAACAGCGGCGGCCCGGTAGTCCGGTGGTTAGCACGTCGGCTTCACAGTGCAGAGGTACCGGGTTCGATTCCAGCTCTGGCCTCCCTGTGTGGAGTTTGCATGTTCTCCCCGGGCCTGCGTGGGTTTTCTCCGGGTGCTCCGGTTTCCTCCCACATTCCAAAAACATGCATGGCAGGTTGATTGGACGCTCTAAATTGTCCCTAGGTGTGAGTGTGGGCGTGGATGGTTGTTCGTCTCTGTGTGCCCTGCGATTGGCTGGCAACTGATTCAGGGTGTCCCCCGCCTACTGCCCGAAGACGGCTGGGATAGGCTCCAGCACCCACCGCGACCCTAGTGAGGATCAAGCGGTTCGGAAAATGGATGGATGGATGGAATAACACAAACAACAACATATACATACAATTATAAACAAATGCTGCAAAAATTTAAATAATTCAGTAGCAGGCCTGAGGATTTCGGAAATTCATGGTAACCGTTTTTCGGTTCCGTCAGATAACCCAAAGGGAAACCATGGTAACTAATGTTGGGTTCCGTAAACATTCATCATGGGAACCCATTTTTCTATTTTGACTGATATTCATAATCAAGAATTCTGACACTCAAAAGTATAATGTTTCAAGGGTAAATGTTTGAAAACGATGCATTAACAATGAACATTACATCAGTAGCTGTGTACTCCAGGTTTATTCCAAAAAATAAATGGATCAAAAACTGGTGTACTCATGTGGCATCATCAGAGTATTTTTTCCAATCTCACACTGCAAAGATTAATTTACTGGTAATCATTAATACAGGTAAGTATTGATGTGGCTTGACATCCTCTTCCCAAGACGATGCATGTGTAATCTACGATCAATTTGACGAAATAATTTAATACACGTCATCATGAGTTCTACCAACAGTTAACATTAGCATTACTACACCTTGTGACGAAGGTTTTATTCATAAAGTTACCATGCTACAACCAGTAAATTATAGAATAACCAATACTGTTTCATCATATTTTTCATAACGATTAGCCTACAAATCTAATGACCAACTTGCCTCGTAATCGTGCCTCTCGTCGTATCTTGCTCTCGTGTTCTGTGCATACATTTCAGGTGAGTTTAGTGATACGCCCTTTGGACGATTCATACGAAAAATCTGACTGGCATTCCCCTTTCTTAAATGTTGTAATTAGTAGACCTTTGTGAGTTTTTTTTTTCGCCGCCATCTCAAACTTTCATCCACGCAATTCCTCAGTTTGCGGACTAAAATACCCAGTCAGCAAAATTGGTCTGGCCCAGCTCTGGGGCAGACACGGCACGTACACTCGGCCCACATACCTCAATGAATGACGGTCCTGCAGTGGCCCACGTCTGGCATCCACGATGTGGGCCGCATTCGGCCCAGATCTGAGCCGCATTGTAAAACCATATCTGGCCCTACTCCGACCCGACGCTGGGCCAGAACAGGTTCCTGATATCAGCCTGAATTCAACCTCAACTAAGCCACATCTTTCATGAGCCATATTTGACCCACATTAAAAAAAAAGTCTCAAAAATGCCTGTTATAAAAATATGTTTATTGTCATAATTTGTGAACCTCACATATAACTCCACATACACTGGAAAAATGCACTTTTCTTTATTTAACAGTGAACACAAAGTCCAAATTGGAATGCAGCTTACTCTTGAACGGTATTTTTCTGTCCATCAAATTGTTGCGCTCTCCATGTCCTCTTTTCTTCTTATGCTCTCCTTCCTGTCACCATCCCGATCACATCTTGATGTCACATCTTTTGATTGTGACATCAATTTCCTGGTCTGAGGCCCAAGATGTTAGGCTGTTAGGTCCCACAGCGGCTGTAAGAACTGTAAGAAACAAGAACAAGAATGGACAGTGTGTTAGGAAAACAAACATTTGTACATGTCATGAACAATGAATGGTCAGTAAAAGTAACCCCTGAAATTTCTTATAACAATAATAATAATACATTTCATTTATAAGCGTCTATCAAGACACTCTAGGACACTTTACAACCAAAACTAAACTAGGTGTGACGCTGTGGGGCGGAATATTTGCCACCAAAAACTAAACGTGAATAACTTTTAAATAGTTTATACTGAATTTGAATTACGTGAATTGAAGGTCAGTGGCTCGGATAATGGATGGATTTGTATATTTTACTCTGAATCATATTGAATCTGAATTGTACAATCTGAATTTGAAACGAGAGACTTTTTTTTCTTTGAAACGGATCCTGATTCTCACTGAAAATTAAATTGTTTATTTTCATATTCAGTCTTACAAATACAAAACGACGTTTTTTTCAACGTCAGATTTCGTTTTTGAATTGAGGTACTAAGTTTTAAATTAACTTTATGGTCAAGTATGAAGTATCCGGTTTGTATTGCAGCAAACGGAATCAAAATTAATTTCAGTGCAGAAAGGGTTCTTTTTGGCAGCACCTCTGACTGTTCAATCACCTACATTTTCACAAGTGATGTGTCGGTCGGGAACGAGCCGGTACAAAGAACCGGCTCCTTGAAGTGAACGATGAGCCGTTTTTAGCCGAAAAAAAACGACCATGTATAGTAAGGCGTTTTTAGCCGAAAAAAACGACCATGTATAGTAAGGCGTTTTGAGCTGGAAAAAAAGGACCACGTATAGTGAGGTATTTTTAGCCGAAAAAAACGACCACGTATAGTAAGGCGCATTTAGCCGAAAAAAATGACCATGTATAGTAAGCCGTTTTTAGACGAAAAAAACAACCATGTATAGTAAGGCGTTTTTAGCCAAAAAAAACAATCCTGTATAGCAGGGGTGCCCATTACGCCGATCCTGATCTACCGGTAGATCTAAGACAGGTCCCAAGTAGATCCGAAGTGTGTCGAGGAGAAAAAAAACAAACAACCATTTGTGTGTCTTTGTACATGTTAGTAACATATTTTTTTGTGTTCATGTACGCTGCACCCTAATCATCTTATCAGTCTCATTTTCACCAAAAAAATGTTTAAAAAATAAAATAAAGCAGGTAAATCTTGAATTTACAGTGGCTTGTGATTACGTCACCGGAAGTTGTTAGCGCTCAGCAGTCTGCAATTGCAGCTTGTGATCAGAGCTGTTGCACTCTATCTTTTATTGTCATTATTCTCATTCAGAGTTTGCTTCGTGTACAATTCACTGAGAGCACGGGCAAAGAATAGGAATCTCGGAGGGTCCAGGGAAGCACTTTAAAACGGTACGTGTGAGCTACGATAGTTAACAGGCTGCAAAAGTGCGTCGCATGCCTCAGTTTCAGGCTGTTTCTCATCATGGCGTGCATGTGTGTGCGCGCGTGTGTGTGTTTGTGTGTGTGTGCGTGTGTGTGTGCGCGCGTGTGCAAGTAAGGGTAGATCCCGGGAGGTTAGTTGATCGAAAAGTAGATCTTCGATCCGAAAAGTTTGGGCACCCCTGCTGTATAGTAATGCGTTTTTAGAAGAAAAAAAAGACCATGTATAATAAGGCATTTTTCAACGAAAAAAACGACCATGTATAGGAAAGGCGTTTTTAGACGAAAACAATGACCATGTACAATAAGGCGTTTTTAGCCGAAAAAACCCCAACCGTATGTAGTAAGGCGTTTTTAGCCGAAAAAAAAACGACCATGTATAGTAAAGTGTTTTTAGCCGAAAAGAACGACCATGAATAGTAAGGCGTTTTTAGCCGAAAAAAAGACCATGTATATAGTAAGGCGATTTTAGCCGAAAAAAAACGACCATGTATAGTAAGGCGTTTTTGACCGAAAAACAACAACCATGTATACTCAGGCCTTTTTAGCCGAAAAAAAACGACCATGTATAGTAAGGCGTTTTTAGCTGAAAAAAATGACCATGTTGTAGTAAGGCCTTTTTGGACGAAAAAAACGACCATGTATAGTAAGGCATTTTTGGACAAAATGTTTGGCCGAAAAAAACGACCATGTATAGTAAGGCGATTTTAGCCGAAAAAAACCGACCATGTATATTAAAGCGATTTTAGCCCAAAAAAAACGACCATGTAGTAAGGCGTTTTTGACCGAAAAATGAGCATGTATAGTAAGGCATTTTTGGATGAAATTTTTAGCCGAAAAAAACGACCATGTATAGTAAGGCGTTTTTAGCCGAAAAAACGACCATGTACAGTAAGGCGTTTTTAGCCGAAAAAAAATGACCATGTATAGTAAGGCCTTTTTGGACGAAAAAAACGACCATGTATAGTAAGGCATTTTTGGACAAAATGTTTGGCCGAAAAAAACGACCATGTATAGTAAGGCGATTTTAGCCGAAAAAAACCGACCATGTATAGTAAGGCGTTTTTAGCCGAAAAAACGACCATGTATAGTAAGGCGTTTTTAGCCGAAAAAAAATGACCATGTATATAGTAAGGTGTTTTTGGATAAAAATTTTTGCGGAAAAAAACAACCATGTATAGTAAGGCGTTTTTAGCCGAAAAAAACGACCATGTATAGTAAGGCGTTTTTAGCTGAAAAAAATGACCATGTATAGTCACGCCTTTTTGGACGAAAAAAAAAGACCATGTATATATAGTAAGACGTTTTTAGCCGAAAAAAACGACCATGTATTATAGTAAGGCGTTTTTAGCCGAAAAAAACGACCATGTATAGTAAGGCTATTTTAGCCGTAAAAAACGACCACGTAGTAAGGCGTTTTTAGCCGAAAAAAACGACCATGTATAGTAAGGCTATTTTAGCCGAAAAAACCGACCACGTAGTAAGGCGTTTTTGACCGAAAAAAACGACCATGTATAGTAAGGCATTTTTGGATGAAAATTTTAGCCGAAAAAAAACGACCATGTATAGTAAGGCGTTTTTAGCCGAAGAAAACCCGCCATGTATAATAAGGCGTTTTTGGACGAAATTTTTAGCCGAAAAAAACGACCATATAAAGTAAGGCGTTTTTAGCCGAAAAAAACCCCCCATGTACAGCAAGGTCTTTTTGGACCAAAAAAAACGACCATGATTAATAAAAAAACACAACTCCACTCCTCTATGTGGTGCTTTGGCTCAGTGGTTGAGTGATGGAGTGCCACACCAGAGGTTGAGTGTTCGATCCCTGGTTGTTGCAACACTGCCTACTCTTTAACAACCATATACAACTTATTAGAGGAAAAACACAAAACAACCCAAAGGTTCATTGTGGTGGGTTAGCTCAGTGGTAGAAATCTGAAGTCCCAAATCCAGCAGTTGGGTGTTCGATTCCCAGTGTTTGCAACAAGGTCACGTCTTTCTTTAACCACCATTTGCAGCTTTATTGAAGAAAACACAAAACAAACAAGAAGTTATGTGGTGGTGTGGCTCAGGGGTAAAGAAACCATGTCCCAAACTAGTGGTTGGGTGTTCAATCCCCAGAGGTTGCAACGATATCCCTTCTTTCTTTGACCAACATGATAAGTAAGGCTTATTGAAGTTGTTCTTTGTATCGTAAGGCGTTTTTCACCGAAAAAAACGACCATGTATAGCAAGGCGTTTTTAGCCGAAAAAAACGACCATGTATAGTAAGGTGTTTTTGGATGAAAATTTTTGCGGAAAAAAACAACCATGTATAGTAAGGCGATTTTAGACGAAAAAAACGCCGTGTGTAGTAAGGCGTTTTTAGCCGAAAAAAATGACAATGTATAGTAAGGCCTTTTTGGACGAAAAAAACGACCATGTATAGTAAGGCGTTTTTGGACGAAAAAAAACGACCATGTATAGTAAAGCGGTTTTAGCCGAAAAAAATGACCATGTATAGTAAGGCATTTTAACTCGAAAAAAACGACCATGAAGAGTAAGGTGTTTTTAGCCGAAAAAAACAGACCATGTATATATAGTAAAACGTTTTTAGCCGAAAAAAACAACCATGTATAGTAAGGCGTTTTTGACCGAAAAAAATGACCATGTATAGTCGGGCCTTTTTGGGATGAAATTTTTAGCCGAAAAAAAAGACCATGTATAGTAAGGCGTTTTTAGCTGAAAAAAACGACCATGTATAGTCAGGCATATTTGGACGAAATTTTTAGCCGAAAAAAAAGACCATGTATAGTAAGGCGATTTTAGCCGAAAAAAACGACCATGTATAGTAAGGCGTTTTTAGCCAAATAAAACGACCATGTATAGTAAGGCGTTTTAAACCCGAAAAAAAAAGTGGACCTACAGCATTTCTAGTTGAGGACCACTGATGTATAGTAAGGCATTTTTGGACGAAAAAAACGACCATGTATAGGAAGGCGTTTTTGGACGAAAAAAAGACCATGTATAGTAAGGCATTTTTGGACAAAATTTTTAGCCGAAAAAAAGCGACCATGTGTAGTAAGGCGTTTTTAGCCGAAAAAAATGACCATGTATAGTAAGGCCTTTTTGGATGACATTTTTAGCCAAAAAAAACGACCATGTAGAGTAAGGCATTTTTGGACGAAATGTTTAGCCGAAAAAAACGACCATATATAGTAAGGTGTTTTTATCTGAAAAAAACGACCATGTATAGTAAGGCGATTTAACCCGAAAAAAACGACCATGTATAGGAGGGCGTTTTTGGACGAAATTTTTAGCGGAAAAAAACGACCATGTATAGTAATGCATTTTTGGACAAAGTTTTTAGCCGAAAAAAACGACCATGTATAGTAGGGCGTTTTTAGCCGAAAAAAACGACCATGTATAGTAAGGCGTTTTTAGCCGAAAAAAACCGACCATGTGTAGTAAGGCGTTTTTAGCCGAAAAAAATGACCATGTATAGTAAGGCCTTTTTGGATGACATTTTTAGCCAAAAAAAACAACCATGTATAGTAAGGCATTTTTGGACGAAATGTTTAGCCGAAAAAAACGACCATATATAGTAAGGCGTTTTTAGCCGAACAAAACGACCATGTATCGTAAGGCGTTTTAACCTGAAAAAAACGACCATGTATAGGAGGGCGTTTATAGACGAAAAAAAATGACCATGTATAGTAAGGCATTTTTGGCCGAAAAAAACGACCATGTAGTAAGGCGTTTTTAGCCGAAAAAAACGACCATGTATAGTAAGGCGTTTTTAGCCGAAAAAACCCCGACCATGTATAGTAAGGCGTTTTTGCACGACATTTTTAGCGGAAAAAAACGACCATGTATAGTAAGGCATTTTTGGACAAAATTTTTAGCCGAAAAAAACGACCATGTATACGAAGGTGTTTTTAGCCGAAAAAAACGACAATGTTTAGTAAGGCATTTTTGGACAAAAAAAAACGACCATGTATAGTAAGGTGTTTTTAGCCGAAAAAAATGACCATGTATAGTAAGGCCTTTTTGAACGAAAAAAACGACCATGTATATTAAGGCGTTTTTATCCGAAAAAAACGACCATGTATAGTAAGGCCTTTTTGACCGAAAAAAACGACCATGTATAGGAAGGCGTTTTTGGATGAAATTTTTAGCGGAAAAAAACGACCATGTATAGTAAGGCGTTTTTGACCGAAAAAAACAACCATATATAGTAAGGCGTTTTTAGCCGCAAAAAACGACTAAGGCCTTTTTGACCGAAAAAAACGACCATGTATAGTAAGGCGTTTTTGGACGAAAATTTTAGCGGAAAAAAACGACCATGTATAGTAATGCATTTTTGGACAAAGTTTTTAGCCGAAAAAAACGACCATGTATAGTAGGGCGTTTTTAGCCGAAAAAAACGACCATGTATAGTAAGGCGTTTTTAGCCGAAAAAAACCCGACCATGTATAGTAAGGCGTTTTTGGACGAAATTTTTAGCTGAAAAAAAACGACCATGTACAATAAGGCGTTTTTAGCCGAAAAAAAACCAACCGTGTGTAGTAAGGCGTTTTTAGCCGAAAAAAAAGGACCATGTATAGTAAGGCGTTTTTAGCCGAAAAAAACGACCATGTATATATAGTAAGACGTTTTTAGCCGAAAAAAACAACCATGTATAGTAAGGCGATTTTAGCCGAAAAAAACGACCATGTATAGTAAGGCGATTTTAGCTGAAAAAAACGACCATGTATACGAAGGTGTTTTTAGCCGAAAAAAACGACCATGTATAGCAGTCTTCCTCAACTGGCGGACCGCGATCCACGACCGGACCGCCGACCTCCTCTGTCCGGACCCTCGGCAAATTGTATAAAATTATAAATTATAAAGTGATTTTTACGTTATATATTTTATATTTTTGGACTATACTCTGCGCATGACCGCGATCGCTTGTTAAAATTATCCGTTGTATTCTTTGCGTGCACTAACAGATGTATTGCAGAGGACCGCAACAGCGCGACTGTGTGTGTATAATGTTTGACTAACTGGAGACCTTGGCTGAGCAGGGCATGTCGGCGATAACGATGCGCTGATTGGCTCCTCTGAACTTAAGGTGTGCCCATACATAAGCGTCAGCATATACGATGCGCTGATTGGCTCCTCTTAACTTAAGGTCTGCCCATACATAAGCGTCAGCACGCGTCTATTCCAATATCACACGCATTCAAAATGGATGATTGTGTCAGGAAACAGACGCATGCGCGACGCTACAGTGTGCTCACAGCTTCAGCCCAGGAGAATCGCACACAGACAATTAGACAAGACGAATCGCGGGAGGTTTCGATTGTGTGCAGTTTTGCTCCCGTCTACCCGGGGATCTTTGCAGCTGTTTAACAGCAGAACACCGCAACATGGTAAATGAACATCACAATGGCGTCCTCAAATAATATTTGCATGCCTCAGACATTGCATTCACCTTTAGCGGAAGAACAGCACTGCACATTCCTGTGCTCCCTTGTGTCAGTATTTAAAATGGTTCTTAACTCCTCTTCTGATATATTTTTCAGTGATTTCAGAGGGGATGTGAAAAGGGGAATTGTACAAATGAAAAGGATATTTTCGTTTTCATGTTTAGTATTTATTTTGGTAAAATGAGTATTTTGTTTTGCTTTTGTTAAATTAAGGGAAAAAAAGACAACTACTGTTTAACAAAGTTAAAGTAAAAATGACTTATTTCCCTAAAAGGGCTATTTCTATTTTCATGCAGGCACAACTTAACAAAATAAAAGAGTTCCTGTGCCTCAACACAATACCTCTCATTATTTGCTGTGTACTGGCAAAGTGAATAATTGTTATTTTCATGCACCCCATTATTGGTTGGTTGTGAGGAGTGTTGATTTGTATAAGCTTGGCTTGACCATACTAAATGGGCATATAGCCCTGCTTCCCATGACCGCCGTGCATGGGACCGGACCTTGGTCTTATTAAAAAAAAAAAAGTGGACCTACAGCATTTCTAGTTGAGGACCACTGATGTATAGTAAGGCGTTTTTGGACGAAAAAAAACGACCATGTATAGTAAGGCATTTTTGGACGAAATCTTTAGCCGAAAAAAACGACCATGTATAGTAAGGCGTATTTAGCCGAAAAAAACGACCATGTATATATTAAGGCGTTTTTGGACGAAATCTTTAGCGGAAAAAAACGACCATGTATACTAAGGCGTTTTTAGCCGAAAAAAAAAGCACCATGTATAGTAAGGCGTTTTTAGCCGAAAAAAACGACCATGAATAGTATGTGCCAGCTTCATGCCGAATCCGGGCCAGATGCCTTTGCTGACTGGGTAGCAATCCGCATGCGCACATAACTTTATCTGTTGCACCCCCCCCCCCCCCTCCAACACTGAAAAGAAAACCAAAACGAAAGTAAATTAGAAGAAAGACACTCACACACCACACCACAAACACACATACAGGCACAGTGAAATCGCGTTGATCACACAGTGAACTCGTGTGCGGTGACTTTTATGGTTAAACTATTTTTCGGTACCGTTAAAATGACGCCACGGAAACGACATGCTACCGGTAACGATTGTTACCGTGAAATCCTCAGGCTTGCCGTAGTTTTTTTTTGTTTGTTTATTTGTTTTGACTTTGAAATTTCCTTGCCTCTCCAAAAACGCACATTATTTAGAACTGTGCGTCCCGTGAGAAAATTATGCGTCTAGGACGCGGGACGCAGAGGTAACGAGATGGCTGAATCTCTAAACATTCTCTGAGTACTACTATTATTACCACTCCCACTAATACTACATTAATTAATTTAATACCTTCAACTTCACAACAATAATAAAAAATAATTAAATCAACCATGATTTTAAACTATGTATTAACAATATTCATTATTCCAAACATGAGAAAGCATTCAGCAAACATAACTGGAATCGAGCAAAAGGACTCCAAATCCTAACGGCCAAACCCGGAAGTGAAGTGCCGACATTATTGACTCCAGCTGTAACGCAAATTACAAAACTACTCTCGGGACTGCACAAATGTGACGACTGTGCAAAAATAACTAAATAAAAGACACCACTGTTACAGAAAGGCTTTACACGCTATTTAAACTGCCGATCGCGAACGGAACGAACCGTGATTGAAACTAACTGTGATGCCGCTCTTGACACGTTTTACTGACTGTCAGTGACAGCCCCGCCCTTCCTAAAGCGCCAGACAAAGTTATCAACATGGGTTTGGATTTTGTTTGATTTCTTTGTGATTTTTGCGGTCCTCTGGCCCACTTTATACCTGTGGACGAAGGATTAGGGGCTCTAATCCCTCGTTGTATCCGATGACCGGCAACCCAAGGCCAAGGCCAAGGACTTGACTCCGAGGCCAAGGCCAAGGACCAAGGACTTGACTCCGAGGCCGAGGACCAAGGACCGCCCTTCGGTCCTCAAGCCGGTCTTCGAGGCCAAGGACCGGCTCGAGGAACACATCACTGCTATGTAGACTTTTTACTATACAGTATGCACACTGCAGTAGCATGCTCTTATATTGCTTTTTTTGGGTTCCATTTGAGTAATGGTTTATCTAATTGCGATGTTACAGTGGTGGAATTAGGAAGTGGATAAAAAAAACAAAACAAATAGAAATAATGTTCTCTCCTAAAGTCTCTCCCAGACAGAGAAACAAAGAAATGTCTGTTCATCATCAAGTGCCCCAATAAAAGCTTTGAGATCAGCGCATCTGATAAAAAGAAGAAGCTGGAATGGATTCAAGGTAGAAGACGTTAATTTCCACAATGAAGAGACTGAACAAAGTCATCGGGTGCTATTTTTGCCTTTCGTACTTATTTGATATGAAACATCATTTTATTGCACATTGAAAATTGAATAAATAACCTTGTCTGCCAAGGAAATTCCCAACATTATTCTGTAACCGATCTGTTTGCGAGAACACAAGTCATTTCCCTGCCGCTTTGTCTGTAAATATTTGACTGGAGCTCCGTCTCCCTTTATCACCTGCCAGCTATTCAAAGCTGCATCCAGCTGCTGAGGTTGGGGCTGCCCTCCCCTCATCGCGAGGCCAGACTGAGGCGCCGCGAGCTCCGGCAGAGGCAGCAGGAGAAGGACGACGACCTGGCCGAGAGGATGAAGCAGCTCCAGGCGGCCAACGACAGCAACCAAATGCAACTGGACGTCATGAGGAAGGTGCAGCTTTGATGACACATTGACAGAGAAATAGAAGTTAGTCACAGATTCCATTCAGAACTCGGTCTGGAGTGCTTTACTGCAGCTTGAGTGCCACACACGAGGACGCAAGTGTGGTGGAAATGCTGCACTGAAAACAGTGTAGTGTACATATTTCTTTTAATCTATTTATGGCAATGCATTGCTGCTCGTATTAAATCTTTCAAAATTCCAGGTTGAAATGTTGGCTCCTTCTGGCTAATGTGGTTGAGTGAAGTCATTCTCAATCCACATTCGCTAACTTGACTGCAACCGTGGTGGTCACACTTTGCGCACCACGTACCACCTGACAAAACACGTCCTAGTGCCCACATCATGACAATCATTAAATAAAGTACATGAAGGTAGTAGACCTTAGCTTTCATCAAGAAATTGTATCATAAAATTCCTACAAAAGTGTATTTGTTGCTTTGTGTTTTAATCCACTGGATCATTATGCACCAATTTTAACACGTTAAAAATGTTTAAAGATAGCGCGGGGAGGGGGGCGGGGATTCAATTGCCCATGAACATAAATGAAATTTGTTTCCTCCCAATATTTCAAACAGTTAAATATTACATGTGGGGCGGCCCGGTAGTCCAGTGGTTAGTACGTCGGCTTCACAGTGCAGAGGTACCGGGTTCGATTCCAGCTCCGGCCTCCCTGTGTGGAGTTTGCATGTTCTCCCCGGGCCTGCGTGGGTTTTCTCCGGGTGCTCCGGTTTCCTCCCACATTCCAAAAACATGCATGGCAGGCTGGTTGGACGCTCTAAATTGTCCCTAGGTGTGAGTGTGGGCGTGGATGGTTGTTCGTCTCTGTGTGCCCTGCGATTGGCTGGCAACTGATTCAGGGTGTCCCCCACCTACTGCCCGAAGACGGCTGGGATAGGCTCCAGCACCCCCCGCGACCCTAGTGAGGATCAAGCGGTTCGGAAAATGGATGGATGGATGAAATATTACATGTGAATGTATTGCGCTGAAAAGTGCAATACAACTGAACTGCACTTAAAAAATGTGCCGCACTGAATTTTTAAAAAACAAAAAAAGTTGAAACTGGTCGAATGTATGCTTAGCTGTAAGCTTCATTCGAGTGAACGAAGTACATTTCCCTGATATTTTATTTCCGTGATCATTCATACGAATTATTTGTGAATCAAATGTTGTAATTGTTTAAGTCTGCTTTATTTCTGTTGCGTCAATTGAATACGGACGTCATCTCAAAACAGATTCCATTTCAAACAGTCCAGGATTACACTGTCAACTTCACACACACACACACACACACACACACACACACACACACACACACACACACACACACACACACACACACACACACACACACACACACACACACACACACACGCTAAAAAGGGAAATGAAACCTCGATGCAAATAGCATCTTGTACCATAGCCACCTGCAATGTGAGCTTTTTGGTCACGTCCCGTTTCACCATGACCCCGTTTAGGTCAAAATGGGACAACAAATAATTTACTATCAAGATGGTGATTTTATGGAGTGCCATTTCCCACAATAACACGCCACGCTCAGTTAAAATCTGTCTCCATGTGGCCTGATGTGATTCTTTGCCGACAGAAAATGGAGGCGGTCGCCGCTGAAGCGGCGACAGAGGAAGAGAGGAGACAGAAGACTCAGCTAGATCTGCAGGATCGCTTCAGACTGGACCTGGAGAGAGAGAAAATGGTGAACACACGGAGCCGTTTTATTTTTGGGCTCCTGCCATCATTCATGTGTGCGTCCGTTCTTCCAGGAAGGACACGTGTAAAGATGATGTTGACTCATCTGCATGTGTGCGTGTCAGATTCGTGAGCTCTACTTGATCAGAGACGACGCAAAAGGATTTGGATGCATCCTGTGGGGAATTTGAAGTTAAACAAAGTCTCAAAAGGATTCATCAGTGATCAAAATAATTACTGATTATTTGATCATCGATTCTTTGTTGATTAATCGTTGCACCTGCAAACCATTCCATATTTAGATTTTTCTTTGGAAATAATTATCCGCATCATTACACCCTCAACTCTTCATTTAATGTTTTCAGTAACATCCTAACCATCATACAAGATTAAAGAAAAAATATAATACTGTACAAGTAAGCAAAATAAAAAAGGGAATGTTGGTGCAGAGTGATACTGCCACCTTGTGGTATTTTGTATTTACTGTTCAAAATATTTTTTGCAGAGGATAAATAATGCCTGCAAGTGTTGCTATATTATCAGTGTGCATCATTTGGGTTCTAATATTTGTTGCATAGCGACATAAATGCTCTAGGGCATTTTACATCGTTAGTTGGCATGAAGCTAAACATCTTTTCCTGAGGCAAAGTTGCGAAGTTGTTGTAAATATATACCTTGTAATTCTCAACAACAAAAGGCGGGAACAACACAACACTAGTATCATCGAGTTGTGTGTGTGTGTGTTTGCTTGTGCAGGTGCGTCAGCAGATGGAGAAGCAGGTGGCCCAGCAGTCCAGTGAACTGGAGCAGTACCTTCAGCGCGTCCGCGAGCTGGAGGACATGTACCGTCAACTGGAGGAAGCCTTGGAAGACGAGAGGCAGGCCAAGCAGGATGAAGAGGCCATGCGCGGGCTGCAGGCCAGGTCTGGCGCACACACGCGCACCTGTCATGACAAAGACTGTAACTAGTGCATTCCCCTAACAGGCTGTTGGAGGAGGAGGCCGCCAGGAGGGCGGAGCTGGAGTGCCTCCACCTGCAGCAGAAGCAAGCGCTGTGCCAAACCCAAGCCGAGAAGCAGGAGCTGGAGGCCGAGCGGCTGGACAAGGAGCGAGAGCTGCAGGCCGCCGTGGTGCAGCTGGAGAGGGTGGAGACGGAGCGACACGGTGCTCTGCAGAAGTACGAGGTCAGTAGGATTGTGGAATTACTACTCGGGCTGAAACATCCATCCATCCATCCATCCGTTATCTGATCCGCTTTATCCAGAAAAGGGTCGCTGGAGCCTATCCTAGCTGTCTTCGCGCAGTAGGCAGGGGACACACAGACGAACAACCATCCACGCTCACACTCACACCTCAGGACAATTTAGAGTGTTCCGTTAACCTGCCATGTTTTTTGGAATGTGGGAGGAAGCGATCAACCACACTCGTACATTTTTGGAAATATTTTCTATATACTGTATATATTTTTTTCAAAATCGTTCAGCCCTTATTTGTGGTGTATTCAATGCTTTGACCCTAATTTATGGATTTTTATGGGCTAATGAGCTTCATGGTGCCAATATTAAATTTTCCCCTCCCCTTGATTGTGCGCACTCATGAGAACGCAGGAGGGTTGAACTAGCGAAAGAAATCTAGCGGTACTTCTCTACCATATCCCGAATTGACTGAGAAAGTTGCGACATTATTTATTCCGACTTCTTCGGTCACCTGCCCTTCGAATCATCATCACTTTTCTCCCTGTGACAGCGTCCCTGTACATACGTTCTTATGCGCCTGTATCCATATCACACAGGAGGTGTCGAGGAATCTGGAGCGAGCCTCGAACAAGACCAAGAAGTGGAAAGACCAAGTGGCCAAACATGAAGGACTGGTGCTTCTCATCCAGCCAGGTACAAAGTTTTTTTTTTCTTTCGATGTAGTCATTTTTATTTATTTGTTTATCTCGTGAAATAATTGGTGAATTTATTTATCGGAAATGGTCAACCAAAACAATCCTTATAAATCATATTAAATGGGGAATGATTTATCATTTGCCATAATTATGTCATTCATTGATTGCTTGATTTACTGGAAATATGAAAGTACGGCATCATACTAAAATAAACAATTTAAAATGCACATTTAATATTTGCATTTTTGTACAACATACACATCATAATTGCTGAATGCAGTATACTTAAATCATTTCTGAATATTACAAAACACATATTTTTTTGTGAAAATTATAGTCTTTTAAAAATCGATTTTTATCATTATCTTATTAATCTGATTGATTGTAATAAAATAAAACACTGAAATGAGAACTGTAAAATCCAAGTTTTGAAAATTAGTTTATTAAATAATTGGTGAATAATTAAACAATTGGTGATTTAGAATTCACTGAATTACAAATCATTTTAAAGAGGGAAGTCATTGCTCACTTATTATAAAAATTATTTTACAGTTAAATATTTTTATTCGGTTATCTGATTGATTGGTTTATTGATTTATCGTAAAAAAATAAATAAAATGAAACATTACTTAAACCAATTAAAAATAGATATGTAACCTTTTTAAATGATTTTATTGAATCATTGGTGAATGCACTATAATTAGCTCGAAATATTACGCTGATAATACAATGACCATATTTTGTTATGAAAATGACATCTTTTACTTGTACCCATTAACTGTACATAGCGCAAGTCCTCCGGGTAACAATCAGATAACACTAGCGTGGAAAGAGGAGTTCAGAACATGGTGATTTTTTTTGCTGGTGTTGTTGTTGCCTACACGAGGAGCACTTTGTCGCCGTCTGGTTCAAAGACATCACTGTGTCGTCTTGTAGGCAACAAGGGTCCCCAGAGGGTGACCAACTGGGGGCCGGCCTCGGTGACCGACGTGGAGCTTGAGCTGAGGAAGAAGTTCTGGCAGGAGAGCAAGAATTACCAAGGTCAAAGTTCATGAAGGACCGATGACAACACCTTAAAACAATTTGAAACCTTTTTCTCTCCTCACCCACATACCATTTGTCGATTACACACAGTGGTACCTTGACTTGGTTGACCGAATGGTTCACTGCGTAGTACTAGATTGACTCATTTTTCTCATTTATCATGTCAAAGCATGTGATAGTCTGTCGTTTTACTCATTAAAAAATAGATACAATGCGAGATACATGCCTGCTGTGTACTGTACTTCTTTCGCCATGGATCTTCTGACCACAAGTGTCCACTAGAGGGCAGCACAAGACCATCTTACTCAGTCTGTCATGACACTTAAAGGTTCAATCGAAACATTTTAACGTCGCATTTTTATTGTTCGTATCGTCACCTTCCTGAATCATTTTTACCCACCTTTTTTTTCAGAAAACACGAAAAAGTTTAACCAAACGCTGATTATATTTATTAGTCAATTCATTTGACTGTTACAGTTGAATGATCGGTTTAACTAAGAATGTAGATCGAATTTAGCAGAGGTGGTCAGCATCCTGAGTTGTTTGGCGCACTTTTTTTTTCCAACATATGACTTTGGCCATCATTTTCGGAGGTTGATGACATTGTTTTGTACATTTACACCTGTTCAAATCCAATATCGGCTACAAATCGTGCTTGAGGATCACCAGGTGTCACTGTTCTTTTATTTAATTATTTTTAGCTCATAATGCTAAATCATGTGACAGGTTAAATAGTTCAACTTTAGCCGTCTTTCTGCGTATTTGATCAAGCTCATGTACAAAGAGATCTTGCCAATTAATATAATACACGGCACATATAACGTGTACATCATACTTAACTGATTGTTAGTCATTATGATTAGTCTGGAGCAGAGGTGAAATTAATATTTTGCCAACATTTCTGTCAGATTTAGTTTTAAATTCAACAACAGCAAGAAAAAAAATCCTGATTTATCTGCAGTAAGAGGATGGACTGGGCCATTACGTGAGAAAGAAGACGAATGTGCAGTCCAAACGATTACGGTAGATGACGGATTTATTAATGGTTTTAACATTGATTCAGACTAAAACAATACATTTCTTTCAATCAAACAATATAAATCGTTTTTTTTGAAGACATAGTTGGCTCAATCTCCCATGTTGACCTAAATAGTAAGTCCACCCCTGCTCCTCGAAAAGAGCACATGGTTTCTTCTACGTATGCAAAGTATTTATATCTCAGCGAATAAAAATGCGGTGCCTCTTCCTCCCCCCCGACATGTCCAACTTTCACAATCACACAAGCATTCCAACCGAGAGAACATCTCCAGTTGTCTCGCCTCATGTTTCACACCGAAAATCACCCGCAACGAATTCATTTGGATTCATCTCCTACATTTCCTCATCTAAACTGATTGGGAACATTCTTCTCCATTAGAAAAAAAAAAAGTCTGACAGATGTGTATTTGCTGGGTGACCTCATGGGCCAAAAGTTTCACCGGCACCACAAAAACACATCAACAAGACTCACGAGCATCAAGGCCTCAGGCCTTTTTCTGTTCCACGATTTGTTCATGGTAATGTATAGACATCAAAAAAATTGACATTGTATTTCATGGTTTTTGATTATTTTGAGAGAGAGAGGGTGATTGGGCTTGTCCGAAAAAAAGCAGCATGTCTCCCTCTCCGCCTGCTCCTTAGCAATACTGATTGTCTTATCATAAACACATCGCCTGCGCAGGGATAGCTGGCCAGGAGCTAGCTGGAGGCTAACGGCACATAAGAGTAACACAAGTCTCTTTGTCTCTCTCAGAAGGCAATGCTGATGAATGTTAATTACTGGATACGGTTTTATAATTGAAGATTTAAATAAATACATGTACTGCTGTAGTTTTTGTCACAAATATGTAAAGTATAAATACTATTTACATATTTTAAACATGCTGGTACCCATATACACTTACACAAAAATTCCTAGGGGGGAGCCAACCCTCCGTAGTTTTTCACTTATCGAGGCATGGCCCGAGATGAGATTTTATATATATATGTGTGTGCGTGTATATATATGTGTGTACACACACGCACACACACACAATTCTATGAAGCATAATGATGTAAAGTGGCATCATCTCAGTGTACTTGTTGTGTCTGTGTGCCCAGTTTACAGGCCCTGGACTCAATTTGGTATTGATTGTTGCTTACATACTTGAAGTATTATTCACCACATTGTTCTTACGTAACAACAATAATGCTTGCTCGTCCAAGTGGATTATACCAAATATCCGCATCCTCCTCATGGGCTCTTTTTGCAGGAATTCAACAAGAGAAGAAAAAGTTTGCGGCCGTGGCATGGTTCCACAGTTCCTGCTAGGAAGCTTTTCTGAAATTTGGTCAGAGGGCTTCCTTCCAACAATGGCACGCAGGGTCGAGAGGCTGAGGGGTAAAAGTGGTGTTTTGAAGTAGGGTCACAATTCATGAAAGTGGTTCGAGTTTTAGATGGTGGATGCAACCATCATGTTTTCCAAGGAGCGTGTTTATTGTTTTCTTAGTGGTCGAGGTTGATGGACGTCCTCCTCCTTCTGCCTGGTCCACGCTTGCCCAGACATTTAAACTTTTCAGTCCACTCGTATGCACTTCTTTTCGATTGTGTGCTGCTTACTCTCTGGTGAATTTCAGCCCTCGACACACCTTATGACCATGGCAGCAATAACCAAAATCAAGCGTGTGCAATAATTGGTGATGAGTCTTTCATATCGCTGTGGAGATTTTGATCCACTCTTCTTCGCAGAATTGCTTCAACTCTGCCATATTGGAGAGTTGTCTAGCATGAACTGCCCATTTAAATTAAGGGCACACCTGGACAGGGTTCCCACTCTTCCACTTGTTTTTTATTTATAACCCTTTTAAGGACTTTTGAGGGCTAATTTAGCAATTTTTAAGGACCTTTTCTCCATTCAGCAGGGGATTCACGGTGGATTTAATGAACAGAAAGCCACATATCACTGAGCTGGTGTTCAAATCATGGCTGCCAAAGGAAGGGCACATCTTTATTTTCAGGGGTAATCAGCTAACTGTTTATTTGACACACTGTATGTCAAATTGGCCCGAAATGACCTGAAGTGATCACGTGATCATCATCGGAACTGATCGGTGACGGCGGGAAAAGCAGAGCGCTAACCAGGAAGGCATTTAGACCGACAACGGGTTTGATGGGGAAGGGCGCCATGTGCATTTTCCGACAAAACTATGAATTGGAAGGGTGGGGAAAATGACATACACATATGAAATGAACACCACGGGTTAATTTTTAAGATTTTTATTGATTTTAGAAGCTTTCCCTGAAAATTAAGGGCAATTAAGAACATCATTTTACAACTTCTTTTTATGGATTTTTATGAACTTTAAGGACCTGTGGGAACCCTGGTTTGGGCGATTGGGGAGAGAGCAATTGGGGTTAGGGCGATAATATATATTTTCTTTTGCCATTCAGAGGTGGACTTTCTAGTGTGTTTCGGATCGTTGCCCTGCTGCAAGATCCAAGTGCGCATGAGTTTGAGGGCACATCTGATTGTCAGATGTACTCCTTAAGGATTTTCTGGTAGACAGCAGAATTCATTGTCCCATCAATCACAGCAAGTTGTCCTGGTCCTGAGGTAGAGAAGCAGCCACGGACCATTACACTGTCACCACCATGCTTCACTGTTGGCATAATGTTGTTTTTATCAAACGCGGTACCATTTTTACTGCAGACGTAACGGGCCGCACAACGTCCATAAAGTTCCATTTTCCACTCATGACTCCACGGAATGTTTTTACAAAAGTCTTGAGGATCATCAAGATGTCTTTTGGCAAATGTGAGACGAACCTTCGTGTTCTTTTTTGGACAGCAGTGGTTTTCGCCTGGGATCTCTCCCATGGTTGCCATTTTTGTCCAGTGTCTTTCTTATGGTACAGTCCTGAACACTGAAACTTAAAAGTAGTTTCTCTCTGTGTGAACTCACAGAACTCACCAACAACAAAGTACTCAAACACGGCCACGCCAACGCACCATCTGAAAGGAAAATAGCCAGCTAACTCACTGCAAGTCACAATTGCCCCGGAAAACCACTGATGGGAATGAAGCCGCTTATGTTGTTCTATAGTGGGAGAAGGCTGACTCACGTACACGCACCAGTAAGAGCACAATCTGCATTTCAATTGTTTATTTCCCCTCAAAAAACACAATTAGTGTTGGCACAACAACACTGTAAAAGGATGCAGTAACAAAGCTGCTGATATCTTTGAATTGCTTCATTTTGTTTTGATGCAACAGTAAAAGACTTATTTGTTTTGTTAAAAGGCCTAAAAAGACAAAAACAAAAAGTCTTCCTTTTGACAAAGAAGGCCACTCGGGTATTTGCAACAGTAACTTTCAAGAAACAATTATTAGTGACGTCAAGAAGGTTAGAAAACGTTTGCTTTACAAAATCAAAAAGTGAAACAAATATTTACACAAACAAGGACACGGAAATTTTTCTTTAAAAAAAATAATTTACAAGCCACGAAACAACATTGTTAGGCCTAATGGACATTTCACACACACACACACAAAAAAAAACATTTAAATAAAACAAGGTCAGGTAACTTTTGAACTGGCTGTGCAAATTGTTGTTTTCGCTTCCATCTTTAATTGAACATGGAACCTAGCTTGGAGGGACTGCTCACTTGTAGTGTGAATTGAAAAGCTAACAAAATGGCTTCCGCCTCACTTCAGGAGTGCATACGGTTCCTAAGTGCAACAAATTGCCTTGTCGTGTTGTGCATTAAACACGAAGCAGCAGTAACTTCCCCTGGTAGTAAAATACAACTTCTTCTCCGTTACAAAATGGCGCCCAGTTGGGACGGCCAACGAGCCTTATTGCTTTGAAATGGTCCTACCTCCTTTTCCACAGAGAGCTGTGATGGCAGCTGTGGTCCCTAAAAAAAGAAAATGTCGGAAAGGGGGGGGGGGGGGGGTGATGAGCTGTCTCTGATGTCCCCGTCCGGCCCACCCGGCGCGGCGCAGCGCGGATAACCTCGCTCGACCTCCCGGCGGCGCGCTTCAGGCGTCAGAGATGCAGTTCTGGATTTTGTCCATCCACAGCTGAGCACTGGCTGCGTCTGACGCACAGAAGTTATACACTCTTTTGCTGGTCTTCAACTACGGAAAAAAAACCATACACACACACTCAATAGATCAAGTACCCGATTATTAAATGAGATAAATGAATAGAAAGAAGAAGCAGATTTTGGATGAAACAATGAAACAAATACAACTGAACGCATCCGGCGGTCCGTACTTTGCCGCTGATGATTTCGGGGTCAAATGAGAAAACGAATGTCGTGAACTCACGTCAAAGAAAGCCTTTTCACTGATGTGTTTGGGTGCGCCGGTGGTGGGCGCGGCGATGAGCACCGACTCCACCTCTGCCAGCTCGATGTGACCTCGACAATTGGTGTCCTCGCCGGTGTCGTAGTACCTCATCTGCAAAGACAAACGAGCCAGGTCAGAAAGGCTGAGCGCTCTCTGGCGTCCCCTACCGGGGAGTTGCCTCACCTGGTGCTTGGTAATGTCCAGCACGAACCACCGGGGCTTCCAACCTTTGAGCAGGGCTCCTCGTTTGTACAGGACACCCTCGTACGACCTGCCAGTATGGAGAGCCATTTTCTTGAGATACAGTATACAGCTTTACTAGGTCTTACTACGATCAAAGCGGTGCATCTTTTTTTTTTTTTCCCTAAGCCGAATCACCGGGTTCTCAAAAATTACAGTTTTTCAATTCCCATCCCTAGTGTGGAGTAGTACAAGTAGATGGTTGTTGTCAACTAGTGCACAGTTTTGCCGCACGTATGACGTGGAGTTGCCCTATTAGACGATATCCTATAGATCTACCTTAGGCTCCGTGTACTACTGAGTTCTTTGTCGTCACTAGTAGGATGGTTTTCCATAAGTGGTGGATGCTGTTAGCATGATGTAGCGCACACTAACAAATAGTGACTCCACACGGCATTGTGCACATTGCAGTCTTGCTGTTTTAAGAGGGGGGCCAGCTGCGGGTTTCTCGAACAGTTTCACACATGTGCTTTGGAGATTTATATCCGTACTTCAGCGTTCGAAGAAAGCCATTCTAACAGTCACGGATGTGCCGATGCAAGTTGATCAATTTGGAATGATCATGTATCAATACTTGGCATCGCTGAGGAAGGGTGAGAAGCGCTCGCGTACGATTGCAAGCCTCCAACACTATATTGGAAATCCATCTGTGGAAGTTGACTTGGGGAACTATAGTATTCCTAAGTGTGATTGGGGGGAAAATTATCCACAGATGAGCAACAAGATAATGTACTTGAACCTCTTCACCGCCACCATATCACACAACATTCTCCAGCTGTGACTCAGGATCAGGCCTGCCGTAAGTAAATCAACTGTTAACCCCCAACCGGGCTACCGTCCCACCTGTTCTCCTCGCTCTTGGGGGTGAACTGGTTGTAAAGTGTGGCGGCGCGCCGGTTGATCCCATTGGACGTGGCCGTGCTGCGGTCCTCCACCAGGCTGCTGTCTGGCAGGTGCAGCATGGAGCGCCGCTGGAGTGCCTGCAGGCTGGACGTGGGAATGAGGCCGGAAATGGACAGAGACTGCTTGCAGAGCTGCAAAACACAAAAATGCGGTCAAGACGACAGATCATTATGTGGTGGAGAAGGAAAAGTGAGGGGGTTTTTTTTCTTCCAAAGACGCAGGTGTTGAACCCACACCCAGGGTCTGACACATACACACAAAACAAAAAATGCATTCACTATGTTTCTTTTGCAATTGGGACCAAGTTAGCTTAGCTCCTAGCATTCACTTAATGGTGACCCGACCTGCAGTAGTGCAGTTGTGTGACTGTTCGATGTGGATGTACCATTTCATGTAAGCTTGGAGCGGGATAGAAAAATTGTGGTTGCTAGCAGCTCTGTGCTCAGATATGTTTGAAGCCACTTTCATATTGAGGCTGATATAATCACGTAACCAGCATGAACCCTTTCATGCACCCTGTAACCTGATAACATGATAAGCTGCCCACTGCAGTAACGGCGGTCCCTGAAAGGGTTAAAAACAAAACAAAAAAAAAAACAATCTGAACGGTAAAAGTGTAATTTTCCTGGTATGCAATTTTTTTTGTCATTTTATTTTTTTAAATTGGTTTTAAGTAATTGAGTCAGTGGGAATCATATCCCTGCGATCCGGTGACATGTGCGCTAAACTATGGCTGGCTAGAAGGATTGACATTTACTTCTTGCTTGAGGTCTTCCTGGATACTAATGAGGACTCGGTCCAGAATGATTTGCCATCTCTCGGGGGTCTGGTTCATCTCTCCCTCAAGCTTCTCAAGGTCCTGCAGTACACAAAAACAACGGATTATTTTAAAAAATGGCAGAAGAGAAACCAGTCTGAGGTTTGAAAGTCTTACAGCGAGCAGCTTGGTGATGGCATCGGGCTGAGCACGGCTCACGCTGCTGTAGCAAGGCCACACGATTCTTCTCTTGCTGCTGGAGATGGTCTGGGGCTCCTCAGAGCTGTCTGGCCTCGCCGCCATCAGTCGCCAGTCGTAACACGGTCCCGTCGACAGCGTCTCGTCGGTAAAGAAGTCCCACGTCTTCAGGTTGGGGATGGCAACCGATGGTTTGAGGATGGTCTATGAGAAAAGAACCGTTTTGAAACGTTGTACAATTGAAGACCACTGTTGTGGTAAATGAGCAACTGGAAAGTGATTGAGAATGAGATATAGTCTCTATATCGTGGCTAGCGGCAAGACTTTGTCATCTAAACAATTCCTCCGCATAAAAGCAACCACACGAGGTGGCTTGGCCATCGAATATGGATGCCCCCCATGTGCAGGATTTCGGGCATGGTTCCGAATGTTCTGATTCCGATGTCCATTTTAAGTTTCGTTTCTTTTTTTCTTGGTCTTCGCTTAAGCAGGGGTGCCTTGACATACGCGCGACAAAAGAGAGACTGAAGTCTTGAGATGCAAGCACTGTATGTTGGCACCGCAAATTACAATGAGCACCCGTTTGGCAAATTGTGAACAAATCATCCAAAAAAAAAAAAAAAGAGCCCTCAAGTTGTTTATTGCCACAGACAGTGGGGGTTTTCTGTCAAACTAAACACAAAACAAAGAAAATCACATTCTGTGAATTTAAAATATCAACTGCCTAATGAAAGGCTAGCGTCATGCTAATGCTAATGCTAATGAACATCCATGTTGGAGGATGTTAAGCCTTGACTGTCAGAAACAGATTCAACACGAACGGCTCAACAAAAGCATGTATGCTAGAAAGACATTATAAAAGTACTCATATACTCTTTATCCTCTGTGTAGATTACCAAAATTTGTATCCTACTGATGAGCTCAGAGAGGGCTTGAGGTGTTTCAAAATTCCACTCAAGTGCTAAGCAGGCCACACCCTGCTGCAATACGATTGGCTGCGGCAAAGAGGCAAGGCCTGACCAAAACTCAAGATGGATTTATAACACCTCATTGAAGAGTATATTGGAGCTGTCTGCATGTCTGTCTTACACTGCCCTCAGGTGGCCGAGGCGGGAGCAGCATTTTTAATTGATGCAATCTGACATATTCCTTCAGTCTTTGTACTGGTAATTCTACTGAATGGAATCATTACTGTCTGGTTTTAGTATGCGCAATATTACAAAGTGCTATTTTTCATTATTAAATTACACATTACAACATTTTTTTTTGTTTTGTTTTTTGGGGTAAGGCTGGAACGTATTAAAGGTATTGTCATTCATTTCGGTGGGAAACGATCATTTGAGTTACGAATGTGGTCACAAAACAAAGCAAACTTGTACCCCAAGGCACCACTGCATTATAGATGTATTTATTCTTGTGAAGAGAGGCATAAAAGTAAGAATTTCGCTGCATGGTTTTGTAACATTTGCCTTTTTTTGCAATTGGATGAAGTGGTTGAAAATGGATGGTGGATCATCTCATACCATGTCAGGATGAAAAAGCACTGCAACAAAGTGCACCCCGAGAGAGAAACTCACTTCGCTCTCTGATGCGTTGTACAGATAGTTGAAGAAGATTGGACTCCGCCGATGGATCCTGTTGATGCACTCCCAGATGCAGATGCCTTTCCTCGCCTGCTTATCACCCTTATCGTCAAATAACAGGCCTGTCAGACAATAAGAGAAGACACAACAAGAATTATTGCTTCCACAGATTGCTTTCTTTGTGTTGAAAAGATGGAATTGCAAAGGGATTTGTCATCTGCCCAGGGAGCGTGAATGAGAATGACGTGAGATGATAACAGCGGCAACAAAGGGTCCAATAAAAATAAATATTCATCAAAAAACATTTATTAAAAAAACAATCTGCTGGTTTGGGTGCAAAAGAAGACCCACCGTGTTCCAAGCGCTCGTAGTCAGAGTCCAACAGGAAGTTCTTGAAGCGGTTGGAGATGTGATGATAGGCCAGGAACTTGAGATAGTACTGATTGAACTCAAACTCCACAGGATGCTGCATCAAAATCTGACAGGTTACACAGAAAAACACAAACGCAGTTAATGCAGGGTTGGAAATAACCACAAGTATAGCACGTACCAATTGTCTGTAAGCAAGCAGTGGCGGTCCCCCGCTTGAATGGTACCCCACCATCACAAACCCCCATGTTGTTGCCCATCTCAGAAACGCTGCCCAGTGCAACCTCACGTATGGCGCATGCCAGAACCCGCCGCTGTCTGGAAGCTGTGTGACATTTTCTGACTTTATTTAGTATGTCCATGTCTATCAGTAAGTTGTTTAAAGTAATTCAGGTACCAATTCAATTCAAAGTTACTTGTAACTACGACGTGCATCAGATCCTTGACATACTCCCGATCTCTCCAGTGATTGGCAAAATAGTGGATGATTAACTTCCCGTTTCATTCCCAACAGTGGGAATATGAACCAGAAATGCCAGAAAAAGGCGTACTGTATAAAGTTGCTCCATAAAATGGCGCACATTTGAGCCACTCGATGTGTTCTTGTACTAAAAAATTATCCCTCACGTTATATTTACACTCTTCTGGCAGTTTATGCGCTCCAGCTTTTCTGTTCATTTTTCCCCAATGTTATGACTGAAGCAGGAAGGTAACTGGAAACCAATTTGCCGATCACTGATGAGATCGTACGTCACGGACTTGGTGCACGAAATCCATTACTTTTACTGAATAATTTGCCCAACACTGGTGAGACCGGAAAAAGGAAGCTCCAGTATGACAGCTGAACCACATCCGAGAGGCATTACGCCCCACCAGGGCCGGAATGATTTAATTTTGAACAGGAAAGAGTGAGGTTGGTCTTTTGGGGGCAAATGATGTCATCACTGCATGATATAGCTAGACAATCATCGTCAAGTGCCAGTCTTCCCACCCAATAGTGTGAAGTGGCCATTGAACATTTGAGGCCACCTGGGTCTGCTGGCGAAAACAACAGCTGTTTTGGACATGAGGCACTTCTATTTTCAGCTCTTATCTGAAATCCCGTTGTTTAGAACGCTCCAGAGACACCCCCCACTCCTGTCATTTGCCAAAACGACCCTTTCAAAAGACAAATGCAGAAACTATGCGTTGATGTCAGTGGGTGTGCACATTAATACACAATATTGTCTAAAATAAGCATTTTAGCGTGAACCTCACGTGTTTGCACTTCATTTTGAAAGCCCCTTCCAAAAGCCCCACACGCACACATGAGCCTTCCTCTCAATCCCCCAAACGGTATTTTTTCACATGTTGCTCCAAATGCGAAGAGATGCTGAAACACGCGAGCACAGACAGTTCTATGCCGATCACAGGGTTCACACACCATCTGGGCCACAGCCTTCGCTGGTGCGAGACGCCGCTTGGGAATTGCAAGCGCAAAACGAAAGCAAATGCATGGCTTTGCGCTTGTTGCTTTCTTCGCCCTCACGTCTATTCTGTCTTTGCAAATGTGATGAGCTCATGTAGAAGATATGAATGATTTGGGTTCATTTAGAAAGAGGGGTGGACGCACATTTGCTAGTATAAATACTCACCTGGTGAACACAGTCCAAGAATTGCAGAAAGATGGGTGTAAAGCCGCTGCCCTGACTGCTGGGACTCAGGTTGCTTCGTTGGCTAAACTTGTGGCCGAAGGAGAGCCACTCTTTCTCCAGCAGCACGTGAAAGCCCTCCAGAGTGCGGTAGAAAGGGTCGCTCAGCAGCTGCACTAAAGACACCACCTGTACAGATGACACCCAAAAAAAAAAAAAAAAAAAAAAAAAGATGAGATGAGATGAATATTCAAATGTGAGTTTCCCTGAATATTGCAGTGTCCTCATGAGAATCAGTTGTTAAAACACAGCCTCGCTGTAAAAATGTCAAACCGAGTTTTGTTTCACAACATTTGAAGGCTCGGTGTATCTAATGTTGTAGACAGAGAGTGTACTGTGGTATACCGTGTGGAGTTAAAAAGTCATCAATAGTGGATTCTTTAATGCTGACATGATATGCAAGCCAGGAAAATCACAGTTTTTCATGAATGAGCTCTGCCTTTTAGAATGTGATGAACACTGACAGTTTGACACTTTTGGAATGGGATTTCTTGTCACCAGACGGCATTTTGTAATCATTTTAGAGGGAAAAAAATAGCAGTTAAACATTTTACTACTGAAAGGGAAGAGGCAGCTTGCTGAAAGACAAGTCACAAAGCAGCGCCGACCATATGTGTCATAGATGGCATACATGCACCTCCCCCCCCTCATTGAAGCGGATCCCAATGTCAAACCGATCATCTGTTATCAATAACACTTATATAACAAAGGCTAGTTAAATTCAGGCTCACGCCACTTGCCCACACATGCAATATGTTTGGCGGGCCTTCCTGCCCATGTCACCTCCGACGCTTTAATGAGCCCTGACAGAGATGGAATGAGAGGAGTGCGGGGTGGGTTCATGGCTTGCCGGCGGGCTTTACTCTAGCGTCCAACACTGAATGACAGAGAAAGCCACTGGCGCCCTGGCACAGATACGAGGCACTTAAATTACAGGCAGACCACAGAGACAAAAATGAGGACTTGGGGGGGAATAGCAGAAAAGAAAGTCGTGTATCCTGTCTGCTGGGTGTCTATGGCCCATGGAGAGAGAAGCCAGAGCATATGGACGCCATTTGGCCGCGCGGGCCTGACCAGGACCGTTGCGAGATGAAGCCGGTGTCCCGTAGAGAGAGAATGTCTCAGGACCAACATGAGCCTGGTATGAGGCACCCTCAAAGTGTGCTTTTTAGACAGCAGTCCGGGCCTTTAGACACCCCGTAAACACTTCTGATGGCCGCGCGCTTGCAACACCAACATGGAAAACATGAGCAATGAGCATGACGAAACGTGGACACGGAAAGGACCCTGACAAGTGTTTACATGCCTTGGAAACACAATCAGAAACCATTCGGGTTGAATTCCGCACAATTTGGTGACATCAGGCTTTAAGAACCTCAGTCCTTCTCAAAATCCGTCTTTGCACGATGAGTTCAACGGTGACACAATCGGCTGGAAGATGAGCTGAGAAAACATTTTTGTGATTCTTACACGGGCTGCTCCGAAGTGGGGTCAGAGCCTCCATACCTTGTAATATTTGGACTCACGGGGGGATTTTGAGGGACTTTTTGGACTGTGTTTGGGAATGAGATACTCAAGAGAAAGCAAACCATGGCAGGAAAAACAAAAGGCAACCTCAATGAGATCTATCGCTTTTGACACAGCCAGCTTGCTTTCACGTCGGGCTTAACCCATTTTATGAGAACGGCGGTCATGAAAAAGGAGAAGCGGCCATCCAGCGTCAGAACGTGTTTGAATGCGGACTCTTTCAATTTCATAGAGCGCTCGATGTTTGACCATTTCGAACGGGAATGAGGAATTCCATCTTTTCATATTGATAGCCTTTTAGTTGTGGAACTGCCAAAGTCACTTTTTTTTCCCGGAAAACATGAAAAACAATACATTCAACAAACAACAAGAGTCCCATTGCCTCGTTTCAACCTTTGCAGATTAGCATAACCTGGACGATTGCGAAATCACACAGACATAACGGGAACCCACATTTTTATCAAGTGTGTGACTTTCATAAAGGCTACACTATCATTGAAGGCTATTTTAAATCATTGCTTCGCCGAGTGGAGTCAGCAGACTGAGCCCTGTGGTGAGCATGTCCACAGCCATAGCCTAAGGTCCTGAGTTTCAACTCTCAGCTCAACCCTTTCTCTCTTCATGAATGTGTGGGTCTATGCCAGCTATTCCGTTTTACTGGCGCAATCCAAAAACATGCAAGCTGGGTTCATTGAAGATTCTAAACTTCCCTCAGGCGTGAATGTGATGTTTGTATTTGTATGACTGCTTTAATGCTTTCTGGGAAAGACAAAATCTCTGTTTTGGTTTCTCAAGGTGCCAACTTTCCAATTTCTTTAGAAATCTTATGCATCTGTCTTCTTTTCTACTTTTTTTTTTTTTAAAGGAAAAAAAGGCCCTACTTGTGCAACATTCTCACTTGTGTGGTGATGTCCCAGCCGTCCTCCAGACTGAGCAGAACAGATGAGCCGCTGTCCAGGAGCTCCACCAAAAAGAGAGCCAGCTGCAGGATCTTGTGAAGCTGTGACAAATGGGCATATGGGTAATTTATCTCAGCAGTTAATCCCTTATAAATGTTGCTTTGTTACTTCTTGTCTACTTTTTGACCATGAAGAATACATATCCGAAAAAGGAACAAACTCTACAGAGGGACAGAGCGATGACCGACATGACGGACATTGCACAAAAAGCTTGATGAAAAAAAATCGTCACCTGCAGGATCCATTCCGAGTCTTCCAAAGCTTTGAGGAAAGAGTCTTCGGAGTCGGAGGAGTTGGCACTAGGAGCGCAAGCCCTCAGCAGCTTTTTAAAGGAGCTCTTCACTTGCCGCATGTCTGCGAAGTCCACCGGTACCAGTTCACAGTTCAGAGAGGTGTCCACTCTGAGGCCCTGCACAAAGTAACACACAGCACGGGTCTTTCCATGTAATATAACGCTGTGCTTTCACCAGGACAAATCTGAATCCAAATCAATTTTTCATCACTTTTATGCTGAATGAAGGAAAAAAAAATTACTTTAGGAAAACCTCATAGTATCCCCACCAAAATATAAAATGACTGATAGTGCTTATTTATTTATTATTGTGTGTAAATGCCAAAAAGCAATCTTAATGACTTAATACCATTTGTGTAAAGTGCTAATGCAGTTATTTGTATATGGTGGGCAGTCCGCCCGTACTGATGGAAGCTCTTTTAATCCGTTACTGACGGCTGACAGAAACATGCGCCGCCTGTCTCATGTGTGTACACTGGGGTTGCTTCGAGCGGACTGCAAATATGCATATATGGAATGCTTTGCGGTTCCAGTACAGGAGGTGGCGGTATGCAGACTAAAAAGGAGGAGGAGGAGGAGAGGAGGAGAAGAAGGACAAAGAGACAGAGAAAGCAAAAGCTTGCATTTGGTGAGCGACTTGGATTGGATTCTGCGGAGTGGGATCCTGGTTGAAGTAAGCCATTTTAAACTTGAAAACTGTTTTTAACATTTTGACGTTCTAGAAGTTACAATAGCGGCAGGCAGCCGCCAGCACGCTCCTGCTGTATACGACGTAGCTACACTGATAGATAGTGCACTTCATTTCCCATTTTAATCATATTGAATATTTCATCTGTTGGACTGTGACCTTTTTTTTTGGGACTGACAGAGACTGGTGAAATGTACTAATGTCCTAAAATTGTGTAATTTAGCAATAACGGAAGGCTTGGTTAAAATAACTGATGGCATGATGGACTGACAATTAGAGTCACTGTACACCGCTGGCAAATATAGATTAATAAAAAAATACATATATTTTTTAAAGCAAATACGTTTTCTGACCTCTTCTTGCTACGACACACCCGATGACCGTTCTCTGCCGCACAGCGACAGGGAATTACAGTTCGATGTAACTGCTCGAAATGTTATCAATTTTGTGTCAAAACAAAGCGTGTTGAACTTCTTTGTACAACTTTTGGCAAAAGTTGCCCTGTGGATTTCCACAGCCAACTCCATTCTTACCTTCAAATGTGACTTTTCACCAAACACATAGAAGGCAGCTTGCTGTTTGAGTAGCTGGGCCTGTAGGCTGTTACTCCCTGCAGGGGGTGCCAAATCTTTCCCTGCGAGTCTGGCGCCCACGCTTACTGTGGATGGGTGCTGGCTCAGCTTGCTGCTGGAGCGCAGGCTGGCCCACATGCCTGTAAAAACATCGAGACACAAACAAAACTCACAACACACGTACACACACTCACGTGCTCATTCACAATGCCCCTGATGTACACATGCTGTCAAACAAACTAAGACTGAGTGATGAACACATGCAGAAGGAGTTTACAGGCAGCAAACAGGATAACGTAAACACCTTCATTCTTTACATGCACAAGCAAAGATGTTTGCACCTTGAATCGGTCAATGAGATGTTAGATGCAGGAGGTGATGGATTTTTTTTAAGCGTGTCAGCAAATCCACTAGCAGTTCCTTGGAAAAACTAGCATGCATCGAAAACATCAACTATTGACGGGAAGGAAATTTCACAGTAATCCCAGGCAACAATTTTTTTAAAGGTTTTTTTTTCTGTCTGCTGCCATAAACTATGCTAAGGGATACACGACGACAAAGGTATTGGGTCACAGAGTCATCACACTGAGCCATCACCCTGAGCAGGGTAAGTGTCTGTCTAGTTATTTCAGCTGAACATTTTGATATTGTATGAGGTGGCCGAACTCAGTTATTAAGTTATTTTTAGTTAACTTAAGTTATTTTATGGACTTGAGGTCATGATTCTACAGTTCTCCCAAAACCAATCTCTGAAATTTGGAAGTATGGAATTGTCCAAATTGTTTTGGTCTGATTAGGAATTCAGGTTAAGATTGAGAGGTACAGTTGCAGTCACGGGACAGAGGTTGAGGGTTTGAATCCGGCCTCCGGCCGTGCTGTGTGGAGTTTGCATGTTCTCCCCGTGCCTGCATGGATTTTTCCGCGGGTACTCCGGTTTCCTCCCACATTCCAAAAACATGCATGGCAGGCTGATTGAACACTCCAAATTGTCCCTAGGTGTGATTGTGAGCACGAATGGTTGTTTGTCTCTGTGTGCCCTAATATTTGCTGGCAACCAGTTTAGGGTGTAGCTCGCCTGCTACCCAAAGAGAGGGTTAGGCTGCAGCACATCCGCGACCCTTGTGAGGATCAGTGGTTCAGATGATTGATGGATAGATGGATTAAAAGTCATGTCAACACTTAATGTTGTATTATTTTGTAATGATTTTTTTGTAAATTATTGAAAACGTAACAATCTACACACTGTCCCTTGAAATGCATAATATGCACTGGTAAATCTCTTTGTTTGGTTCAGTCTGACAGTAAACTTCAACTGGAATTGCAAATAAACAGCCTGGAGCCAGTTTTATTTATTTATTTATTTTTAAAGAATTATTCACGATCTGCCAAACTTGTTTAGTTCACTGCCACTCAACAAAGCTCATACCTCAAATTTTGCTTGCAAGTCAAAGCAAAAACACAAATCCTACCAATGAGTCATATAGCGGAAACTTCGTACGTAAGGTGACTTCTATCTCAAGGCCGCAGTGTATTGTATGTCCTAATACCTTTGCCCATAGAGTGTGACTATGTCAGCTAAGTGAACACCTTTTCCTGGTTTAACATCAAAACTGATTACTTCAAGATATCTTCACCATTATGACCCGAGAGTGCTAAAAACAACTCCGGCAACCTCTGACTCCAGCTAAAATGAAACATCTCAAGCTGACATTTCAAAAACGACCCCAGACAGTTTGAAGTAATGAATGATGAGAGAAATCCTACAACCAATTGGTGTTTATTGTCTTGCTGCTTCGCTGGGACTAGAATGAGTTATTCCTTTTGAATTTCATCGAGATTTTTATCTGGGCTGTCTTCGCTGAACTACGTGCACGGTCAGAGGTGCCTCATTTCATTTGATTCATGATGGTCTGCCAGGATAAACTGCTTCCTTCCCTCCGCAGTCAGTACTTGGCTTCCAACTGACCACAGCGGGCCTTGCTGAGCCAACATATTAGCCGTGGAATAGGCCAGATCAGAGCGGCCACTTGGGTTTGGGAAAAACCGCAGCTCCCAGAGGTGCACTTATTTCACTCCAGTGATGATTAGTCATTAGTGGCTCAGAGGCACTTTGGGGAATGGCGATATGCCTGGTGTCTGGTTAGTTTTTGAGAGGACAGCTGAGGTGTTAGAATGAAACTCAGCTTTGGAAGAGAAAGTGGGTGAGGACGGGCAGGAGGGGGGAGCAGTTGCACTCTACCTTGGTTGTGGATTCTCTCCTGATTGGTAGGTTTGGGGTTTGAGTGAGTGAATAGTTTATCTCTGTACTCAAGCACTGCATGGCGGTTGTGTAGAGGGGGTCAAGATGAACATGAAAAATAACGTCAGTGTCATAAAAACATTTAATCTTGACATAGCGCACACGGTCATGCATGGTCGGAATGAAGAGTTAGAGCTCAAGGTCAACGATTGCACGGCCCATTTAAAAACCTTTATATTTTGAAAATGAGTCATATGGGTTGCATGCACGACATTCGCGGTTATGTCTGGTAGTGAGATAATGTATGTAATGGTTCACTCCACAAACACACACACCAACACTGGTATGAAAATGGTTGATTTGCAGGTTTCTGGAAGATAAGACTCTCAGTGTTTTTTGTTTGTTTGTTTGTTTTTAAACAACAGAAATATTTCTAAAACATTGAAAACAAGCTGCAATGTAATCTCAAAAATGCATTCTTGCTCCATTTATTCCAGCACTCCCATGACAGGATTGAAGGCTCATAAGAAAAACGCTCTGGAATGTGGCTACATTTTTTTGGAAAGGTCATCCAGGCAATTTACAAAGAACTAATGTGGGAGCGTGGCGATTAATTGGAGGTGGATTACGTGTCCCAACCCACTGCAGTGATTAAGGTTACGGCCACCTTTGGAGCGGTCAGTTGGGATTTGAAAAAGAACGTGCTGGGAGAATGAAGCAACATAATCACAGATTTCATAAATTTGCCAGATGAATGAAACCAGTTAGGTTTTGACATTTTCTTGGCATTGTCACTCTTCTTCTGGGGGCAAACACAGTGTGAGCATTTATTTGAGCACTAACTGTATGGATCAACAACCTTGAGTAATCTGTCCCAAAATGAAGATTTAGCCTAAATGCCTTTTCAGCTTTGACCTTGATCTAATGACTAATTCCTGAGATATACACCGACACTAAGCACAATGTCTTTAGGTCAAGAGCAAACATTCAGTGCTAATGGACTCCACTGAACGCTTCACATTCTTGTGTGATTACATTTACAGTAATATTTATCTGACAACAGGTTAATACAAGTCATGGTCAGTCGACTCATTTTGTTGTTCTATTTTTAGTTATTGCTCACTTCACAATATGCACTTTATCATGCAGTATGATGTAAAGTTTGTGTCTGGATATACAACAAAACTGCATCCTTTGCCCTTTAATTTAGAGCATTGTGTGACACTCACCTCCTCTGGTAAAGCTATTTGAAAATGGGATGTCTAAATGGACGGGAGCCATCTTTGGTATTCTGGATGTTCTCCTTTCGCTCCCTGAGGGGACAAAACATTCACACATGATGCAAGAGGGGAAAAAGAAACACAACCTAAGAATGGTTATTCACCCTGAAGCAAAAGAACAAGACAAAATGTCAAATCCATTATTTACTCTTTTTGTCAACAAGTGAAAAAAAAAGAAGAGCTTAACATGTTTGGGCAGAAACAGCTTCTGATATTTGCTGGTATATCTGCAGCGGTAAGCACACTTTACGTTGCAAAACAATACAGAGTGTTTGCTTGTTTGTGAGAGCAAAATGCATCCTGAAAAGTTTGAGAGGAGGATACACAAGTCTGAGGAGATGGATGGGCCGGGTGGTGACCCGTGCTTCTTGCATAACCTTTTATTGTACAAGTTTCCTTCCAAATGGTACCAAATATCAACTACAGTGCCTTATTGTCTCACGCACGCACGCACGCGCGCACACACACACACACACACACACACACACACACACACACACACACACACACACACACACACACACACACACACACACACACACACACACACACACACACACACACACACACACACACACACACACACACACACACACACACACACACACACACACACACACACACACAACAAATAGGTATAAAATAAGAAACGACTGGGGAAAACACATTTTGAGATTGATTGCAAAGCATAACACACTTGGAGTGAACCAAAAATAACACTAAAAAGTGCAAGCAAGCAGTTTCTCCAAAATGCAATTGGCCTCTTTTGAGTCCCCCCCCAACCCTCCAGTGAGTTGTCACTTGACAAATTCAGGTCAGGTGGAAGCACCAACCAGACTTGTCAAAGCACAATGATTAATTTGCCGGCCAATAACTTCAAGTCACTGGGAATCTATGATGAAGTTAAGAAAAAAAAATAAACACAGCTTCTCATCTCTAGATGGTCCCAGAGGAAGCTGAAAATAACAGGCATTAAAAACAAACCAGAATGTTAAGGTAACCATCCACATACCTGGTGAGAGGCCTATGATCGAGCGGTTAGAGAGGGTGCTATGGCCATTCATCTTGAAGTAAATGGGTATGGAGTCGAGGATGGCTTGCAGGTACTTCTCTTGTTCAAGGCTACTGGATGACTCGGAGGACGATGCAGGTGCTATATCAAAACAAAACACAGCATGCCTTTTCAACCAAAAATGCTTTTGAATGGTTCACACTCAATTTAAATAGTGAAAACGGTCTATAGGTTGAAAGAAATGCCTCAAACAAACCAGGTTGGATTCATTTGATACAAACAGAGGCCCTGAAAAAGTAGAGTAAATTCTTGCAAAGACATTAACAATCACCTGTTGAAGAGGGGTTCTGTGACTTGAACAACCCCACCACACTTTTGCCATGGAAGCCTCCTGAGCGCAGCAGCACAGCTTTGGTGCGAGCATGTTTCCAACACACAACAGGCAGACGGTTGTGTCGGTAGCATCGTGCCACTTTGTGTAAACTGCTGTCTTGTATGGCCTGGGGAACCACCAGCAGACCCGGATAACTGAAGCAGACAAAAAAATATTTATCTTGGGCAAATGACATAGAAAGTGTATGTGTCACTATGAGTTGAATGACTTCTGAGTTTTTGTAACTAAAGTTGAGTCAAGTCAAGGGTGAAGTCATTAAATGTTAAATAGCTGTCCGTGTAACCGCTTTCCTTGTGCCTTCAGAAACACGCTTTTGCTATTTCCGGGTGCAGTCACCACTTCCCTCGACTCTCTCGATCACATTCAAATAGATCATCCAATCGTATTCAGCTTGCAGATAGTCGGAATTCATGTAACACAACTGCAGTGTCGCTGCTCGGGACGGCACAATGATGAATGTATTGTAAAGACGCTCTTATGTGGCTTTTTGCTAGGGTCTGATAGTCTGTGAGACGATGATGGTGTCTGAATGTGATATATGATTGGATGAGTGAGTCACTGGGTGGGGCAAGTCAACTCGTCAGTTCGACTATTATGTGTCACAAGTTCAATGTGCGTCATAGGATTCTCCACTTCCTGAGATTTGGCATACCTGCGACAAAGAGAATAAAGCCTATTCACAGCCGTGATCCGAAACTGGTCGCCCGACTTGGAGCGAGATGAGCTGACCGTGATCGTACCAAAGCCCATCCGCTGGTAGTCACGGAAACAAGACTGTTCCACCAGCTGCTCCATGGTGGACTTCTCGGACGATCTCAAAGTGCTGCAAGGTGGTGGCTCCCCATCATCTGATACTGTAGCACACATGCAGAGGTGAAGTTTTGACACTTAACCTACAATTAAGTTGGGCTTTAATCACGAGAACTTGATAGATGCATTCCCCCACCCCCCTCTCACTTGATATGTCATCATCTTCGTGCCAGGTCATTCTGCTGCCTCTGTCATTCCTTTTCAGTGAGGTCACGCTACCACGGCCCATTGTGATCTTGCTGGCTCTTTTAGCTCCTTTGACAATAGTCTTGGATAGTGTTCTGAAGCGATGGCAGAGCAGAGAACAACTCAACTTGCATTCCCCCCACCACATGAAGATTGTCCACCACTTCCAGCCAAGTTAAAATGGTACCAGACTTTTAGGTCTGATTACCTCCAGACATGGCAATTCAGTTTAGTAAAATATTTTTCATAATCAAGCAAGATCAACTACGAACCTAAAGCCAGTGTTCCTCTCTTTTTGCTTTGGAAGGATAAGCTGAGGTTGAGTTTGCCCTGCGGCAAATGCAAAGGAGCTGAAGATGGACTGTGGGTAGCGGATTCGCTGTATGTGCTTCCTGAACATCTCCACCATTTCAGAGTTCACCTCTTCGTCGAAAGCCACCTTTATCAACTGTAAAAAAAAAAAAATAATAATAATTATCAAGATGTACATTGCTATCTGAATATACAGTGGTGCCTGCAGATCAAAGTTGAATTAAATCTGAGACAAAACATATCTCAGTGGAAAATGCTGCCCATTCCAGGCGCAAAAAAA
This sequence comes from Hippocampus guttulatus, assembly GCF_054856545.1. NCBI lineage: Eukaryota > Metazoa > Chordata > Actinopteri > Syngnathiformes > Syngnathidae > Hippocampus > Hippocampus guttulatus. Next base: position 13,348,373 of record NC_141263.1, read on the forward strand.
CGCTTTGGGGATGTCAAGCTGCGACTGTCAAACAGCGCCCCTTTGATGGAGATTCCCCTCCATCAAAAATCAGTGCTGGTACATGCGTGCTGCCGAGAAGCCACAACCATCAAGCACAGATTCTTCTCCTTGAACGAATGTCATGTCCAAAGCGCTGAAAACAGTCCACAAAGGGTCCACACGAAGAACAACAAACACCATATTACAAAACAAAAGACAAAAACAAGAAAGAGCATAGCTCTTGCAGACGGCTGCCAACTTCGGCGCCATCTTGAAACCAAGAAGACTCAAAGGTAGGAGTGTTGTCAGACGTGCGATGTCTGCAGAAACAAATTGAAGAGGAGTAGTACTTCTCCGACTACTTCAAGTGACTCAGTAAGATGCTGTGATAATTATTTTTTGTACAGGATAAAGGAAATATGAATACTGTTATACAGAGCAGTACTGTTATTTATACACGTGTTGCACCAGTATTATGTTCAAATTTCTGTTGCTTCTCAAACTGAATATTGATGCTAGCCATTAGCATGTCAATGTTTTGTTTTGTTTTTTTGACTGGAATTTCCTAAAGCCACGGGGTTGTTTTAAATGCACATAACATTCTCTGTGTTTTTTTGTTCTGTTTGACAGTAAACCTCAATTGTGAGTGGGATTAAATAGCTTGAAGCAACTTTTATGAAGAAATGTTCACTATGTGGCAAAAGGCTGCTTATTGTGAAGTGAGTAGAATTGAGTTCACTGCGACCAAACAGCATCATATCTAAGGTTTGCAAGTGCACGTCAAAATGAAAAAAAAAAAAAAAAGCCAAAATGATGGTTTGGTGCCCTGGGTCACTCGTATCTCAAGGCACCACTGTATGGAGAAACCTGCCATCTAATCACCTGACAGGATGCAGAGCGTAGCTGGAGACCCTCCTGCATGTTCTGCTGCAGTAGGTTCTGGATGCTGATCTTTTTCTCCTTAGTCAAGGTGGACACTGGGAAGGCTCTGATCACCGCCTGCTCCCCCACTGCACACGTGGACAATGACACATGCAGAAGTATGGCCAGTGCAACAGGGATAAAATACAATGGCATAAACTCGAATTGGTTGGTAGCACATGACTGCATCAGTGTTTCTTATCGTTATCTTTGAAACCTTCATTGGCGCAAAGTGAACTTACCCAGGGGGTCATGGGGGATGCCTTTGAAGATGATGCGGTACGTGGTGAGGAAGAGTGCTCCCTCTGCTGGCAGGATGTGTGGGCCCCCCAGCAGCCCCCCAGTGGCTTCTTCCCGGCCATCAGGATCCAGAAGCACCCTCAGCCCCTCGGTCACAAATTCCTCCCCAGGAAGCAGTGCTGGACGTAGAATTTTAGGCTGATGGGAGGACATGTTGAAAGTTAAATCCAGAAACAACCCAAAATATGTAATTCTTCATTTTGAATTCTTGGGAGTCCAAATCTAAAAGCGCATCAGTATGAGAGCATTTAAATATTTTCAATTACAATGTCAAATCGCCACGCTATGATAGACATTCAAACTCCACATGCATAACACTTTCAAAAACAGGCACGCATAAAACTTAATTTTCAAACAATAATTCCCACTGTTGGTTAATACCACAATGAATTACAATTCAGCTTTTTTTGAGAAAATTAATTCATTGAAATCAGACACTCATTAACATGGGTCATCTTGCATGCTAAATCAGGCTCATCACTGCCAAAATAATCTGTTTCTTCATCATGCCAGCTGCAAATATTGCATTTACCACAATTTGCCCTCCAATTAAATTGAGGCTAATCAATAGAGGGCTGCAATGTATTCAGTACCTAAGCAACCAAAGGGAGTAGCCTCACTTTAAAACCACCAACACTGAAATCAAGAGCACGTGAAGTTCATGGGAGATAAATAATTACAGCATGCAGGCAGGTCACACCGACACAATATGCAGCTCGCACTGGGATCACAGCAGCCGTGGAACCAGTCTCATAACGCTGTTGTCCATTTCATCTCAGCTGTTTTAGTGAATGTAGGCTGTTGGGCGTGTTTCAAGAGAGTACTGCAAACTGTATCTGACACAGTAACCCCGACTATCGACCTTTTCATCATGTTTGGAAACAATAGGTGCTCGGGTACTTCCGGATGGCAGGAAACGAGTGACCACCATTGACTGAAAGGTAAACGATGAGAAACTACTTGTTTGGGGTTCTGCTCTCAGGTGTACCCCAATTTTTTTTCCCAATTTACTTCTTTCAATTAAAAAAAATAATTGTATATTATATATATATATATATATATTACTGTATTATATACTGTACACACACACACACACGCACACACACACACACAGATTGCATTCATCCATCCATCGGAACCTTTGGTTTGAACGGAAGTGACGTGACCTAACCTATCGTCTTTTCAACTGGCACGTGACACATTCAAACCATGGTAGGAGAGAAATTAATCATTTACTCTGTTGTCACGAGCCTTGGTCAAATGACAGAAGAGTTTGTTTACTAGTGGTGTCACCGGAACTATTGCCACCCGGAAGCAGGTATGACATCATGGTGAATATGTCTATTGGTGTCTAATGGGGTTTTGATAATCATAATCAAATGTCAGGCAATGCCAATCCTTTTCATTTAAAGTAAGTTAATGGGGACCCTTTCAGAATGGCCCAGGTTTGTCTGTGGCTAAGAACCTTCTTTGACCCGGGTCAGCAGTTTAAAAGAGGTATTAGATTGCATCTTTAATGCATTCCCTGTTTTTCCTTCCAGAAATCAGAGCTGCTATTACTAATACTACTCGGACTCGTCATGAGGCCGGTGCCACTGTTGTTTAGACACTTTTTAGTATTTGGCATGCGTCTTGCAGCTAGCAGTCCAGCTTGGAATGAGCCACAAAGTTCAGCAGACAGCTCACCACAGCTTCCAGGTTGGTCTCAAGGCAGTACTGGGATGGTGTTTGTCTGTGTGTATGAGTGCGTGTAACAAGGATTACCAAGTGCTGGCAGAGGCAATAAAAACACAGAGGGGTTCAAAATACCAAGTAAAATATTTAAAAGTGCACTTGAAAACATTGGATATCTTCCACTTGCTGCACATGACCAGGAAAGGGAATTAAAAACTGGGGATGAGAGTTGGATGCCACGGTCTACAAAAAAGGTCAACGAATATTATCACTTTCTGTTGTGGTTGTTTCTGTGGCTCAAAAAAAGTGGCTCAGAAACTAATGTTTTGTAAAGTTTAAAACCAATATGAAGCTTAAGAAAACCACCAAGGAAAATCATGCTTATTTGCTTGCTTACAGTGTCACATTATACTGATTCACATAGATGCTTATTATGGGTTCACATGTCAGAAATCTAAAATACCACACTGCTATCGCACAACAAAATGTTTCGAATCAGACTATGTGCGTACAACACGGTGGTAAATTCAAAGGGAAATGATACAAACATTTGTGAAATGGAAACAATGTGTCACAACTGTTTGAACTACCGGTATTTTCATCTGACTCAGACAACAAAATAAATGGTTCGGGTGAAGTATTTCATTTGAATAAATTCAGCGTGTGTGCTTTGTGGATTCTCACGCTTCTAGAAATTAGTTAATATGTTCAGTCACTTGAAGACAGAATTGCCCAGAAGTGTGAATGTGAGCATATATTAACAAAAAAAGGAGTTAGGTTTTAAATAAATAAATCCATCCATCCATTTTCCGATCTGCTTATACTCACAAGGGTCGCGGGGGGTGCTGGAGCCTATCCCAGCTGTCTTCGGGCAGTAGCCGGGGGACACCCTGAACCGGTTGCCAGCCAATCAAAGGCCACACACAGACGAAAAACCATCCACGCTCACACTCACACCTAGGGACAATTTTGAGTGTTCAATCAGCCCGCCATGCATATTTTTTTGGAATGTGGGAGGAAACCGGAGTACCCGGAGAAAACCCACGCAGGCCCAGGGAGAACATGCAAACTCCACACAGGGAGGCCGGAGCTGGAATTGAACCCTGTATCTCTGCACTGTGAGGTCGACGTGATTACCACAGTGCCGCCTAAATAAATACATACACTTATATATATATGTCACTGAAACAATCAAAATATTGTTTTTTGCCTAGCTTCCCTTACATGATTGCTTAGCTGGATGGTAGTTACATTTATTGTCGACAGTCTCGGGAGGAGTGATTCAGGTGCACCTTTTCATGCTTGTACGCAACTTGAACTATACATGCTCCAAACATGTTGCCATGTGGAGCATCACACACCTTTTGAATGGGCGGTAACCTCCTGCTCTCCCTGTGAACTGCCTCTAGAGCCTCCATCTGCATGGCGACGACGCCTGTAGGTCACAAGATAAGGTTACCTGGTGTCCACAGAGCCCGTACAAAGACACACATGTGCTCGCACACATTCACACAAGCAGTGTGTGTATTTTGAGATTTTAAGGCCATTTAACATGTCAGGAGTTAATCAGCTCAAAGGCCGGTGTTACTGAGAATAAACACCAGTAGGAGTTACTCTGAACAAAGCTGAGGGAATTAGGACAGCATATACGTGAATGAACTCCGTCTGTGACGTACCAGGGATCATGCTGTGGAGGTTCTTGATGTGTTCTTGGGTTACTCCGCTCTCAGTGCACACCTTGTCGATGAAGCGAGCCACAAATCTGACCACCGAATGGGCCACGTCGCTGTTCTCCGACTCCTCAAAGCCGCTTTCTGTGTCGAAGCTCTCGGCGACACTGCCAGCGATGCTATAAATGAGAAATGGTATGATAAAAACAAGAACATGTAAAGGGTCAAGCTGCTGCGTCCATGGGGAGATGTGAGAGTTGTGTGTCGACAGAAGTGATAAAGGAGCAGTGAGCCCGGCACAGGAAACGTGTTGATGCTGGGATCAATCTATTAGCCATAGCGAATGTTTCACATGAAGCAAATTGCCTTCTGGAATCCTCACGAGTGAGTGACAGGATCCAAATGTCTTCTATAAAAAGCAAAGGTCTGGGGCCACAATGGAGAGGAAAAAAAAACAATGAAGGAAAATGACTACCCAAACAATTTTGCAGCTGTTGTCTCATACATTTGAAAACATAAGAAATAAAATGTTACATCTCGAGGCAGTTTTGAGAATGAAATGTCAAAATTTGGGTGAAAAAAATAGGTAAACACCACAAACAAAATGAGAACACCGTGTTCATCCGAGGGTTTCTGGCAACAAGCTAGCCACTTTGAAGATTTACTTCACAGTGTTCAGCAAGCATAATCACTGCTCTTTTGTTCGATTTTAGTTGATTTACAGAGAGACGACTTTTTTTTCAAGAATCCTGCGGGTCACAAGAATCCCGCAGGATTCCCACGGGATGGGACTCAACTTTACCTTTAATCATGGAATTGGGACGGACGGGATAGAAAGTTCATGGGAGCAGACAAATTTGTTTTCTGTGTTGCACAAAACAGTAAGAGTGAGTCCACGAGGAGAAATGGGACGACAAACAGTTATATATGAGTAAAATGTAACTTTAGTCTTTTTTTTTTTTTTTTTTTAAATATAGCTGACATCCAAAATGGGAGTGGTACGGTATTGGCAGTCATTTTCACTGGGAGTGGGACGAGACATGATTATAAAAATATATATATTTTTTATACTATGGTCTGGGATTGGGACAGGATGGATTTTTTTCTGTGGAATTGGGAAGGGGGTAAAAATGCAATCCCGTGTCACCCTCTAGTACAAAGTGGCCCCATTAATGACATCCAAGAGAAAGCCTCACTAAAAACAAAAGACGTCTTATATTTAAAAAAAAACCCTCAAAGGTCTGGTCACTTGTATCTGGCACTACTCTATATAGGCAAGAAAACCAACTGAACACCACATCGAAAAAGCACTTTGATGGAGGCAGGGAAAACCTCCCTCTCACATAAGGAAGAAACCTCCGACAGTGACCATCTGCCTCGGCAAAAGTTGGGTTGAGATGGAGAAACAGAATAGAGGGACAGAGGGTAAACAGAGAGAGAAAAAACAGGTAGAGGGGTTGAGCGACAGAGGGAGGGACTTGAGAACAATGGGCACAACAGCAGCCATTTTCACAACGGCAATATGGAAATATATAATTTCGTTTAATGCGACTATTTAAGAGCACCGCTAAAACAAAATAACGTGTAAACTCAAGAAAGTGAACCAACCTCTTTCCTCTCCCTGCTCACCTGTTGGTGACGATGCTGTTGCTTCCACTCTCCCAGTCGGCTGCGGGCGTGTTGCGAAGCAGCTTGTTCTTGCTGGTGTCCAAAGGAACTAGCAAGTATACCATGAGGCTGGCATAATGGATGGCCTGGCTGAAAATGGTACTCTCCTCATTCTTCACCAGTTCCTGCTGCTTCTCTTTGCTCAGGCTTGGCCACAAGCGCAGCTGCTCGGCGGCCAGATCCATCGCTGTCTGCTCCTCGTCTTTTCCAGGCACTCTGCCCACATACTGGAAGATGGCAACAAATGGTAGGAGAGGAAATGTTTGAGAGGATTGAGGGAAGTTCACAAAAAGCTCAGATTTAATAGTAAAGATTACTTGCAGAAAACAGACAACCGGTTAGCTTATAATTAAAAAAATAATAAAAATAAAAAATGTCTAAAGAGGCTATGTCGGTAACCCCAAAACTATTATTTCAATACAACTATACTACTCTCTCATTTAATAGTTTTCCAACAATACAATTTGAAGTTCAATCTGCACTTATTACTAGGGATGTTCTGATTCGGGTTTTAAGCTGCCGATACGATCATCCATGAGTGTGATCGGTCAATATATTACGTGCTTCTTAAGTAATCGATTCATCAATTGATTTTTTTTCATCCCCGTACCCGAGTGGATTATCGCCGGGTACTCCGGTTTCCTCCCACATTCCAAAAACATGCATGGCAGGTTAACGGAACATTCCAAATGAGCTAAGCAGTGTAACAAGCAGAAATGAACCTGCGCGCAATTATCATTGTGGCTGACTACTGAAGGATTACAACGATCTATTTTTAACAATGCAGGCTTACTCAAATGACTTGCCTACTTTCACTTATTGTCACACCAAAGTAGTTTGAATTTTGAGGCGACATACTGACACGCAGCTCCTGTGGAGTGTGGAAGAAGCAAAGGTTTACGATACAGTACTTCTCAGACAGCTCAAGTATTCAAAAGAATTAGAGATTTGTTCTCAAGCTTTTTTCAACATTTTAACTTGGTTAATAATGTGTAAAAATAAGAGGTGATATGGGGACAAACGAAGAACATCGATTTGTGGAAAAATTAAGAAATTTGACATACAAGGGCTTCTGCCCGACAGAGATTGGTATGAAATCATTTGCCCTTTTTGCAAATTTATGGTAAATTTAAATTTAAAGTAGTGTCCTACCTTTCTTCAAAACCAATTAATGTAGTTGAACAAAGTGTTAAATGAAATGACAAGAGCAACCAAAAATCTCTAATCAAAGTTATTTTAACCTGTTACAGCTTTGTAAAATTCTGTCCCCGGATTCTACATGATCTCTAACATGGATTAAAAGAGATGAGCTAAATAAGACTACAGATAAATCCAAGCTCAAGCAACGGCATCATTTTACCTTCAGCCTGACAGCGATGCCCCACTTCTCCTCTGGGCTGTTGAGGTACAAGGCTCTGATCTGGCTCTGGACCTCGCCGTAGAAAGTGGCCTCCCAAAACTGCTGGTTGGTCCAAATGGGGTGGTCCTGGATGCAGGTGTAGGCAAACTGGTTCACCCCAGCAACCAATTTCTAAAAGACAAAAAAGCATTAAAAGACAATGAAAATGAGCCTGACCATTGTAAGCAAGAGAAACACTACATAGCGCAGGTCTCCTTTGATTCAAAATAAGTAGCTAGGGTCTTCAGAATGAAACTATTGCTTCGACGACTACTATTCTTTTCAATGTGATGACATTGACAGCTCTTCTTGTTTTTCCTCTTCACTCAAATACAAGAGTCAAACCAGTCATGACTTCAAGGAAAATCAATCAATTATCCATATTAGAATCTGTGAAGCTTTGAGGTTACTTAATGCGGTAACAGACACCTTTTTTCGGTCGGGATATTTTGTGTTAATGTTTTTTTTTTAAAGAACTAGTGGGGGATGAACATTCAGCACTTGCAATGCTTCTGGCATTAAATTGGGTTTCCACACTGGAACACCACAATATAACCTCTGGTAACACCTAAATAAAATAGACCAACATGACTCAAAACAACAGTCCATCTTCATTCAGTGTGATGATGATATTTTAAGACCTGGCGCTGTTTTTTTTTTAAGACCAGCTTACGATTCCTTTCCCGCTGCGGTATTTGAGCAGTGTTTATTTGGTGTTGTTCTTTATTTTTTTTATTGTTATTTCATTATTTATCCACAACTATGAGAAGCGGAGGTGGTTAATATAATTACAACCAGCAGAAACAAAACAGCTTTAATCCCTCTACGATGGGCCTGAAGCCAAGAGACTGACAACCTCCCACTGCTGTTCCTCATGCGTACTATGTTGGATCCAAGTTCATTGGATTCGGTGATAACAATAACATGATAATTAAGCTCGGAATAAAACTATGCCCAAATTGCAGCTGATGACCACAAACTTATAAATCAAGCCTCTGAGGAGAAAAACAAAACAAAAGCGACATGTTACTGCAACACCCAACACAAAGCCTTGTGCTTCTCTTGTTTTACACTACACACAACACAACTGGGCAAACGTAATTTGAGAATCAGAAACAAAGGTGAGGACTTTCATGAATTTTTTTAACGAAAATAATTTAAAAATCACAGAAGATTTACACTGCACGTCAAACGTTCGGACGCGCGTTACACTACGATGAAAAAAGTGTGTTCAAATTTTCGACTGGTGGACTTAAATACAGAGTATTCTTTTAACAACATAATATCTTGATGGAACTCTACATAGGCCAAAGTGGTTACTTATCTCATGTCACTTTTCTATTACGTTCCCCGTAAACTGTAAGCGGAACACTGTCTTGTCCGAAATATACGCTCACACAGAGGATGCAAAAGTTCAACTTTGACAGCCACTATTGTTTTCAACACAAAAGGACAGTGTGTCTCGGGTGCTCAACTCCACACCAATCCTGCCTGTCATGTCTCGAACACCAAGTCGGAAGCGTGGCAAATTAGTGGGTCAACTTCACAGTCCCTTACACACAGAAAGCAAGGCAGGAGACAGTTGTGGAAATGCTGGCTTTTCACTCCTGTCAAGAGTGAGAGAAATGTTGAGCTCTACTTGGAGCGTCTTGATATTGTTTCTTCTCCCTCTGGAATATAACTGCACCCACTGCACTTTCATATAATTTATCTTTGTTTAAATTAATACACTATGACTAATATGCTCTGTTCTCTATAATGTAACATTGAGGGCGACAAAAATGTCCCATCATCAGCCTAAATAATACAATAAGTCATTGCGAAGTCATTTCAGAAAGAAAAAAAAAGAGCTCAACTTCTGCGGTCAAAAATAATTTGAAGACTGCACTGAGACCAAAGATCACAGTGCGTGCAAAAGAGGATTGCATTGTAGTCTAGATTCTGCACAGACAAGTTAAATTTAAGATTTAAGGATGAAAGAAACTCAATTACAAACAAAAAAATATGAACAGTCAGAAGCGCTGGAACACCTCTCTGTGCTACATGCTATGTTTCCAAAAGCAGATGCGCGAGTGTATTTGTGTGCAGGGGCGGTGTTTGTGACGTGTCTATGCTGTCTATACTCAGCCTGGGTGTTTTTTTGACTCTTCGGATATGTGCAGGTCATTTTGACCTAGGTCATCTCTTCCGAATATAGCAAGACACTCACAAGACATATGGCAAGGCGGGAGATGGGGAAAGGGAGAATAATAGAGAGGGAGGAGGGAAGGAAATCAAGTTAAAGCGAAAAAGGGGAGTATACTCCTATCAGACCCATCTGGCTGAGGTACTCGACTTGTGGAGCGTGGAATGTACATTTGAGAGAGGGGTAAAAACAAGCCAAAAATGAAAAATAAAAAGGAGATGCAAGGGAAAAATTGTGTGTAATGGTAAAGTGGCTCTCAGGATCTGTGATCTTGTTTTTAACTTAAGGGTTACTTACGGTCCTGAGGTCCATGGTATGACAACCAGTAAGTAGCCTTCAAGCACTGACGGGACATCACATGTCAAGTATGTCTCGCGGGCAATGAGTGATGGTGCATGTTGTCGCTGAAAATACTGAATCGAACCCAATATGTCACCAGCCTTTAGGCAGAAAAAGTACTGGGAAGAAATTCAGTATTCCCAAATGGCAGAGAAAAAAAAGTAATTATTTCTCCCTCTATGGAAATACATAATTGCCTGGCACATAATCAATCTCCTGAAAAAACAAATTTAAATATATAAGATAATAATGAAAGTAGGGCGGCCCGGTAGTCCAGTGGTTAGCACGTCGACTTCACAGTGCAGAGGTACCGGGTTCGATTCCAGCTCCGGCCTCCCTGTGTGGAGTTTGCATGTTCTCCCCGGGCCTGCGTGGGTTTTCTCCGGGTACTCCGGTTTCCTCCCACATTCCAAAAACATGCATGGCAGGCTGATTGAACGCTCTAAATTGTCCCTAGGTGTGAATGTGGGTGTGGATGGTTGTTCGTCTCTGTGTGCCCTGCGATTGGCTGGCGACCGATTCAGACCGCCTACTGCCCGAAGACAGCTGGGATAGGCTCCAGCACCCCCCGCGACCCTAGTGAGGATCAAGCGGTTCGGAAAATGGATGGATGGATGGATAATGAAAGTCAGAATCATAAACAAACCCGCCGATAGAACATAACTGTGTAATCACACATTGTACAAGTAACGTAAATGTTCCAAAAGAAGGTAAACATAGATTAAGTAAACCAGAAGTTGAACATTTTTGGAGTTGCACAAGGGTCAACCAGTGCGTCACATTGCGCATGAGGACATGCTGGAGGAAAATGCCCCGCCAACTCCCCCAACTCACAGCAGAGTGCTCCGGCAGAGTGGGTCATCAAATTCCTTTGATCTGCTCGGATAAAATACACTGCACCCAGAAGAACAAAGACACCTACTGTGGCACATTCAAATGGATTGAATATTATGCAAAACAAAGATATATACAAATGTCGGTGATGCCTTGTCGTCTCCAGATCAACACTCATCTTTACATAATAAAGGCCAGAGGAAATGTGCAGCTCGACAAAACTCACTGATTGCATCTAATAAAGGGCGAATGTGGTTAGATGAAACCTAGATGAACTTTACCAACTGGCAAGCACGCATGGAAAATGCAACGGCATATTTTGGACATGCATTTGTCCTTTCTTCTATTGCAAATGTTAACAAGCATGATCTGCAATGTACAGTATGTTAGAAGAGTCAGGGGACACCGAAAAGCAGAGGCGTTTTGGGAATGAACAAAGAATGTGGGTCAGTCAATAACATCAGCTGTAAGCGTCAACATATGGAAACAAACCAAAACACTCCCATGATGCTTGGCTTGAGGAATATACATGAGATTTTTGTGGATAGCATCGCTGACAACAACAAGGCGAAAACAGGGCGAACTTGGACTCCCGAATGTGACTTTTGTACTAGAGTTAAAGACAAACCGTCTTCAAACATTCCAAATGTAGTAAAGGGAAATGACAACTACAAAATCATCAAATTTGTTCATGATTTCACACAACTAGTGTGGTTTCAACAAATTGATTTCATTACTCATGTCTTGATGATTAGGACCCAAAGAAACATCCCTCCATTATCCAAAACACTTATGCTCAAACATATGAAACATATGAAATTCCATTTTTTTCCCACAACCATGTCAATAAATACCGTGAGCTTCAATGCATGCATGCATTTACTGTAACATGCTCCTTTTTCAAAATAAATTTAAGGAGATGTGCAAAATGTGATTTCACAAATATGAGTCAAGTAGAATTTATTCATATGGCCCTGAATCACAAAAAAGGTCTCAAAGGGCTTCATATCCCCATTGTTGACAAATGGCATCCTCCAATCTTAACCCCCAGGAGGGCTAGGGGGAAAAAAAATAATCTTAGATTTCCTACAAGACTTCAAAAACAAATGAGTGAATCATATGAATGGATGGAATTAGTACAGTACAGATTTTGTTGCAAAAGTACACAATTTGTGCAAATTAAATTTCATCAAAAATGGCCATGTCCTTATCATTTAAACCAGGAATATAATGTCCTTTTAAGTTTCCCTATAAACCAAACATTTAATGATACATTGAAATAAACCCAAACACTACATCTCAGTCGGTGTAGAAAAAGTTGATGAAATATTGTGCTTTTAGAAAACAGCTGTCCCTGTGTGTCTTCTTTTGAAGAGTTGCCAAGATAAAGTCTCTCGTGTCTAAAATGAACATGGCAGTCTGTCTTAACTTATGGGGGGGGGGGGGGGCACACAAGACCTGCCAAGCAATCTTTTTGGAAATATGAGACCGAAGTGAAGATGCCTGGCCATCATGCACTGCACCACAATTGGCGCAAACCAAATATGTTGGGCTTATGTCGCTGCCACAGGATCTAGGCCACTTGCAGTGATTTAGTCAACCACGCATTGTGTGTACCAACATATTTTAGATACATTTAACACGATAATGATGCCCAAGCGCCCCCCTCCAAAAAAAAGGGGGGGGGGGGCAGAATGGCTACTGGGAAAAACAAGTGGTGGTCCAGTCAAAGTGCAGACATTAACCTCACTCCAAAGCTTACGAATTGAATATCTATGAAGTTCAAGAAATGAAACAATGTTGCAAAGAATGGGATGATTTATTTATAAGCGAGGTGGAAAAGTACCAAAAGGCAACAGTGCTCACAGTGGTTGGGAAACGCCGCGTAGTTGGAGATGGTGACTGTGGGACACTCCATTACTTATCTCTGTTTATGTCCTGGTTCTAGTGTGTGACTCTTGCACCAGTTTTTACGGAATCTATTTGTTGGTGTTATTTTTGAGAGGAGGGGGTGGGGGGGGGGCAGGCGCGTATTCTTGGCTGACTTTGCTTTTTACCGACTAGGTAAGGCGAAAACGAGTTGCCAAAACAAAAACGGTGCTATACGCTGCTTGAGTCTCCTTTATTGGCTTTCAAGGCCGAGTAAGAAATTATTAGTGATAGTCCACTGGCCAACAGAAATCCTATGAGACCACACGGTTTCAAATCTTTAAACCGGCACCAATCAATGAAAGCCTTCTCTTTTAATGCTTTTATTTTCTTTGTTAATAACTGAACAGTATGAGCCATGTAGCGCTCAAGTGCAACGCAGGTTTCAGTCTAGCTCAAGAGGGTAAAATACTGGTACCCAACAAAATGGCAATGTGGCCTATTGTGTCTGTCCCCATAGCAAGAAATACCATACCAAGCCGTGGGTACATGTAATGAGCCATGGCAAGCTATTCTCCACTGACAGTGTGGTTTGGAAACTAAGTCCAAGTCAGTTCTCCACTGTGACAATGATGCTATAACTGTTTTAAGTTACGAGAGTGGCCGTGCAACAAATTAGACTCGGAAGTCAGGGCACCATTATGAAGTGAATATGTATGATTGTTGGGTGTCTTAAAGGCTCAAACCTACTGAATGTAAAGGACTGGAAGTGGTTTTAGCTACACGTGCCACCCAAAACACTTTGTATGCATTATCTGTGAAATGAGCAAAACAGAAGCCTGACGTGGAACACACATCTGTGTTGAATGAACCTACTTACTCTGTAAAAAGCTGTTGACAGTGGCAGCAGTGCAGAGGCCACGGTGTATTCTTCTGAGCTGGAACAGTCCTGTAAGTCAAACAACAGGGGACAAGTGTGAGTGGGGCAAGACGCAGCAGGTCACAGGTTACGTATTTCTGTTACAGCTCACAAAACACACCAGGACCACTGTGGGGGCGGGGGGGGGGGGGGGTGTAATGCAGGTTTTGGCAAAGGAAAAGTAAGACATTGTGTGATCTCGTACATGCTCCTCAGCCATATCTTAAGAAATGTTCTGTCCATCTGGACATCAAGCATGCATGCGACACAAGGGAATGATCAATGTGATGAACACTAAGGGGTAAAATGATCCAAATACCCATTTACATGAAGACAGTCGTGTCCTGTCAAATGTCAGCGCCAAATAACTAAATAAATTAATAAATCTGCCAAAACCACTCACTTCACCATGGTCCATAGTAGACACATGCTTTCAATAGCCTTATATAATGCTTGCCCTCACACACTTGTTTTGAATTTATTTGCAACATTTTTATTCGCAATCTTGACCAGATCACACAAGTCTTATCGCAAACTTTCATAACATTCATTCATTCATTTTTCGATCCGCTTAATCCTCACAAGGGTCGCAGGTGGTGCTGGAGCCTATCCCAGCCGTCATCGAGCAGTAGGCGGTGGACACCCTGAACCGGTAGCCAGCCAATCGCATGGCACACAGAGACGAACAACCATCTACGCCCACACTCACACCTAGGGACAATTTAGTGTGTCCAATCAGCCTGCCATGCATGTTTTTGGAATGTGGGAGGAAACCGGAGTACCCGGAGAAAACCCACACAAGCCCGGGGAGAACATGCAAACTCCACACAGGGAGGCCGGAGTGGGGATTGAACCCTCCGCACTGTGAGGTCGATGCGCTAACCACTGGACCACCGGGCCGCCACTTTCATAACATGTTGCATAAAATCCACCCACCATCTGGTCATGCCGAGATAGACCCAATGATTTTCAAGGAATGGTTGGAAATATTTCCTCAGTGACAAAATAAGTGTTACCCCTGCCAGCAGTTTTTCTTTTGTTGTCTCTCCTTGCACCTGCTAGTCCATCTGTCTTGGAAACTTGCTAGGTTTTACAATCTTTTTTTATTGGCCCTAGGTATACTTAAAAAGTAAAAAAAAATAATAATAACAATCATAGAGGTGCTATGGAAAATAAACTGTCGAAAACACAGAACCCAACTGAAAATGTTAGCCCAAAGCGATTCAATCTTGGCCAAATCGATATTTACTAAATGGCTAATGTTTGGCTGTTTAGCCATATTACAACATGTACTATTTAAGAAATATTCTGCATATTAACACCTTTTTTATAGCATTATCTATATTCATGCCTCTGATGTATCAAATATATCATGCATATTAATTTACACTAATTGCATGAATGCTCCCATTGCATTCGTGGACAGATTTATGACTTACCATGGGCACCACCTTCGTCTTCTAATTCAAATTTTCATCTTCTAATTTTTCTTCTTGCTTAGATTAAATTTCCTCTGTCTATCTACAAATGAAACGAGGAAATGGAGCAAAATAATGTTAGAAATATAAATCAAAAACTATTCGCCATTTTGATTCTTTTTCCAGTTGAAAAAAAATATTCATATCTAAGATTTTGAGGAAACTGAATTTGACCATTGAAAAGGCTCCGTCGAATACAATCTTCTCCAGCATTCGAATCAATTAGAAATGTAGAATCTTGAACAATCTTTTTGAGAAACGGTATGAAGAATTTTTGGACATGGAACCTTTTCTCATCACAGCACATAATAATAACAATAATAATAATTTGCTTTAAATCTAAATATTTTCTCACAATCTTCTAGCTGCTTTACAGATTCTTGGGTATGTTCTAGGTAAACAATAACCATCCAACAAATATCCACTTGAATACAATACAATACAATACAATACATGCTGATTTATATAGCGCTTTCACAACAGCGGCAGCTGTAACAAAGCGCTTAACAAAACAGTTAACATCATACCTGTCAACTTTTCGGAGCGCCAACCTGTATAAACTACCAAAAAAATCCTTATAAAGAGCAAAAAATCCTTATAACATACCAAAGCATTTTATATGTCAAAATAAGGGCAGAAAAAAACTCACGAAATTTTCAAATATACTTATTGTAGATCTCCATAATACAATGTCTGGTTAATGTATAATCATCATTCTACTTCGTGGCATTATTGTGTTCAGAGTTGTATTCCTGCGTTACTTTTTTCACCAACTCCAAATGCTGACCCATTGGCTCAAAGTTACAGCATCCATTCATATTTAGGTACTTTGGAAATGAAAGCATTCGAGTAGACTCGCACCATTCTGGGCAAAAGCAAACGGAACTACCTGTTTGGGGGGGGGGGGGGGCGGACATTTTCAGAATCCGTATGATATATGCGATACGGCCATATACGTAAGATTCACCACAAAATCCGTATGAACTATGGCTAAACCGTATGAGTTGACAGGTATGTAACATAGAGTAAAATAATAAACACAACACATAACATAAAACACGGACAGTCCTAACCACTTTTCCGTCACACGCTTTGTTGTTTGACGCAGTTTGAGATGAAAGATGAGAGAATCAAAGTGTCCTTTAACCAGTGGATCAGAGACGTCATGCTCAAAATGTGCACACGTCGGCTACAAGCTAAGTCTTGAATCCTAAAATCACAGGGAATTGATCATTTTAGGCTTAACTCTACACACGTTCAGCATAACCTGGATACAATACAGTGTTTCTGTCACAAAAATGACAATTAACTGCTCAACACTTTGGCAGGCATGTCCACACTGTATTTTAGTTTCGGTCAGGGTCAGAGAGGTGACTCTTCTCTGTTTCAAGAGAACACTGTTGGGATGGGAAGTACATGAAGATTCATCCAGCAGGAGCTTTGGGGCTCCAAAAAAACCCCTGATGAGAACAGGAGAAAAGGATGCAAGTCGGACTCCAAATGTACTTAAATCACAGGAAATTGGTACTTATTGGTGCTAAGCTACATCAGGATAAGCAAGTGGACTTAGGGAGAATTCAGCCAGAAGAAACAAAAGTAATACCATACACTGATTTTGACCTGGTGGCGTACCTCATAACCCTCAAAAAAGTATGAGCATTTCTTTTGAAAGTCATGAAAAAGTATCTGCGTAAACACAGGCACACATTGGGAAATCAAGAGTTCACAGCATAAGGTGAAGAATGCAGCATTCTCTGATAGTGGTCTGTAATGGGGCCCCTGTTGCCATCATTGCTCAAGAACAGAAGACCAAAAGAAGAATGTACAGAGGAGCGAAAATGCAAAACATAAGTGCAACAGCTACACATGAAAGCCTGCCTGCCCCCTGCATGGTCTAAGTAACACACGTTTGTTTTATTTTGCTCGTCACATGCGTTTGTCTTTTGTGCTATTGGGGCTGCGATAAAAAGTTCCACCTTGGAGCGGCATCAGAGCATTTTACCGGCACAGGGAACAATGCTGCAGGTCCCTGCAGTTCCCGGTCGGAAATGCACAGGTAATGAGTGAATATCTAGCAAGCCAAACTATGATGCCTCTAATCTTTTTAGAATAGAATGCCTTGATTGTCATTGATCATGTGTTCTAAAATGAAACTGAATTGCTGCTTTTCTTTGCAACTGAACTTTTCAGATGATGAAATCAACAAACAGAATATACGGAGAAGTTGGATGCCAGTAGGAGGTGGTAATTTATAATCCAGACGCACATAAAATATCATGGTTGACTCAAATAACCCCAAAACACCACGTTTGGAAATCGTGTCATAAAAAGTATAGATATATTTTTGCTAACGTATATACATACAGTACATATGCAGCCTAAACATCTGTTGGATTCTAAAATGCCACATGTCAAGTATATGGCATTGTGTTCAGCATACTTCATTATCACCTACAATCTCCTCAAAGCAGACTGGATGAGTAGCGACAGCACAAAAGCTTTCTAGATAAACTCACAGGGAGATAACCACTACAATCTACAAAGTGGCTCAGAATAAACCCAAAGTGAAGTGAAAACTGATTATCCAAAGTGATGAGGAAAATTTGCAAGGTATTGAAGGCAATGCCACTAATGGATTCACTGCATGCAGGTTGGAGAGTACATGCTAATTTATTCGGGGTGTCAAGGATTTCCAGACAAGAACTTGTTGTAATGTGTAGCCTTGTGTTTCTGGCCACTACGACATCCCGCTGTCTTCTTTTCCTCCCATTATTTACTGTACTTTTCACCAGTCTTTTCCTCCCCCTTGAAGCTGCGGGAACTCTTCACGGCTATGATGACTAACGTGGCTATTCGGCCTCAGACACGTACGCCATGCAGCGAGCGCAAAAAAGGAACTCAAGCATGCGACAAAAATGATGCAGGAAGTGAACAAAGGGAAACTTCCTGAGACACTATCCAGGAAATCTGCTGGAATGAAGTGATGTGTCTGGAATGCACACGTAAAAGGCACTTTTACGCACATATACTCCATAGAAATATGTGAGCTAAAGAAGAAAGGAAAAGAAGGCCACATAGTTGACCTCTGTGGTGTATTGAGAGTTTTGAAATCTGATTTCAACAGATGTTTACCTGGCCACACTGGACATCCAACTGATTGAGCTGAACATGGGGTGCCTCAAGTATGTCTGCGCCAAGACAACAGTGAGATCAATTTTCGCTGAACATCTGTGTGGAACATGCGCTCGTCTTGCCCACTTTTCGCTTCACCGTCATGTGGGACATATGGCTTCGGCGGCACTGCGGCACCAGATGAACCTCTCACCGTAATCCCCTCTCCGAGTAAACTGCCATTCAGAGTGTGTTTTTTAACTAAGATGAGGCCCTGGGCCATGAGAGAGCAGAGCACAGAGGGCTAATAATCCTATCTGACAGGAAATGGTTGGGATGCCAGGATACATCCACAGCAGGCCTCATTCCCCCACATGGCTTGTGTACTGTGGAGAGCAGGAGCGCTGACCGGTGTGCATACACACACAACTTAATGTGCAATTGGCTCAAATGCGTCAGTGAGGCTCGTTACTTTGAGTGACTCATAGCAGAAGCACAGAAAAGGATAACATCCTTTGTTTCAACAGGAAAAAATATTGTAAAACTCTTACTGCCGATCACAAGGTGCATCCCTACATGCAAATTAAATCAACCTGACTCGAATATGCAGACATTTGACTTACTGTACAGTTTCGTTTCACAGGCCAACACTTGAACCTGAAAAACCTTCTGAACACTGATTACAACCACAAACCAAAACTGTTATTTACCCCGAGGGGAACAGTTTAAATACGAATAATTGGCCTCCTCATGATGATGTCATTGTGAATCAACGTGTCACATACATGTTACGCCAGAAATCCTAATGAGGCATCATGCTATCGTTCTATAATTGCCAGCAACATTTTTTACAGGATCGGTCACACTGATCCCCTTCTCCCTCTCCCTCTCTCTCACACCCACACACAACTAAAATATCACCCCGAGTCTGTTATGTGGCAGGGTGTTGCAAGAAAGGGCGGTGTGAAGTTCTAATCACTTGACCGTCAGTATTCTATTTATATTCCTTTCCCGGCTCATCTCAAAGAAATCCATAAAAAAAACGAGCTTAGAACAGATGCCTGGCTCCAATGAAAGAAAAAAAACCCAGATAGTAAAATCTGAATGTGTGTCACGAGTTTTAGCAGCACGCCAGGAGTGCATGTGATTCTCCCCAAACTTATTCTTGCATACTTTACAACTCTATGATAGTAAAGTATATAAGGAAGTCAGTACGTTAAGCCCAGTTCAGTATAATCCAGTCAGAAGGTGAGAATGCTCCTGCCAATCAATATTTTTGTCACATGGCAATAACTTCAACATTGTGTTCATGCCCAGAGCAGCTGCCAAGATTAATTGGCTTTGTATTTAAAAACATGACTGGAATCCAAAGTCACTCCATGAAAAATGTACACTGGGGACTGCTTACCATGATTAAAATCCAGGGAAAGAGCTGATTCAAGCAGTAAAAATTAAGCATATGCAATAAAGATCTGGCTGATTTAGCTGAGTGAAGCCTCAGTCTCTTTCAGGACTGCACAAAACACACAGAGAACTGATTTTGACACTTGTTTTGACCATGATGGCACCAAGAAGAGACAAAAAAGCTGTCTGATATAAACAATGAGCACCATTACTGGACTCATTCTTACGACACATTGTAAACAACTGTAGAATACAGGAAAGATAAAACCAGGAGGAAGGGGAACCATGGACAGTAGGTCTTATGTACAATTGTGCTCCTCTGACACTGCTTTTGCTTAAAAGCTGAGGACATTGTAAGTATTTTCCTGTTTTGATTTCCTTTCTGGATGGATCCACAACCATAAATCGTGGTTATTTTTACCTCAAAAAGCTTTTATGTAAGAGGTCGGGAAAAAAATGTGGGGTAGATGCTTATTTTTTTTTACTGCAAAAACAAACAAGTAGTGGCTAACAACACTCATCTGAGTCAAAATAAATAAAATTGCATCAACAAAATAGGCAAGAACATTTTTAGGGCAGTTTCGGATGAAGAATCATCCCAAATATCCAATGTTTTCCTCGATATGCTCTCGTCTCATTAACCTTGCAGCAAATCTCTTCTTAGAGTGGTCTAATAGATCCAGTATGTTCATTGAATCCCTTGGCAATTCGGGTACTGTTCTTGGAACCTAGGCTGGGCCAGTGCGCTACCCAGTAGTAGCCTTGCAACCACCTGCCCAACCCCACTCAACAAAGAAAAAAAAAAAAAAAAAGAAAAACTGTATCCTATGGAGGGGAATGAATGGTACCACTGTCTTCGGTAAGAAAAAATGACAGAGAAATTTATTTCATTAATGTCAATAATTAATGTATGTCATTCTTGTTTATTTTTGATGCAGACCACTGTAATCATTCAGTCATTTGGCAAAGTTGAAGAATAGCCAAGTGTGGCCATTTTCAGGAGAAGAAAAAGGTTTAGGCATTTGATTGCTGGCCAGCTGAGGTTACTGTTTGAAAAGTGATTGGGACAAATTGTGGGAATTACCTGCAGGGCACAATTCATCATCCGAATGATGTAGTCAAACTGCTGGTGGTCCAATATGGCCCGATTTTGCTGAACATGAAGACTTAGCTCCTCAGTTAGACACTGGCGAGCTGCTTTGCCTTTGAGTGCCCGCAGAGCAGCAGGAAGAGTCTGTTTAGAGGGAGATGATGGACAGAGACAGGGTTGGCGAAGAACTTACTGAGACTGTAATTAATGTAGAACGACCAGATTTGATGATCCATATCAGGAATAACAAGAATAATAAGTGTGAAAAAAATTACTGACCGATTAATATAATGAAAACCTGGACTCACCCCCACTCAACCATTTTTAATGTGCTTATATTTATATTTTATATTTATGTAAATACTTTTTGTCTTCTACTTTCTCCCTTTCATAATTTTGCTGCTATAAATTGGGAATTTCTCCATTGTGAGACAAATAAAGGCTTTCTCATCTTATCTTATATCACCGTAGTGTCTGCCATGGTGGTTAATAATCTAATGTAATGTAGTTCATTTTCGGAATAGATCTGTGGTCTTTAGAAAGTGTCATTTAAAGAGAATCTTTTGTAGTTTAATTTCGAAGAGCAGGATGAACCATGACTACTTTACTGTAAAGTCAGTGATTGTAAGAGCGGTATGCACATTCCCTTGGGTCGAGACCCATTGTTTTTTTCAGACCATGTGTCAAAGTTTTATAGGCCCGCTGACGGTGCACAGTATAAATGGTATGCATTCTTACATAAACAGCGAGATGGAGGCTCTTATTATAAAACATATATATAAAGTCAGTAGAATACAAAACTGGCCAACAGCCAACATAAAAAGCAAATAAGTGCTGTAGTTTTGCCTTCGTCCCGGTTTGTGAGACAATCTGCACGTCGGGTAAAACACACAGGATGGACTAATTTACCTTAATAGTGAAATAATCTGTTGCTCAAGGAAGTTGGCAACAAACCACTAACTATCAGTTACTGTTACTGTTAAAAAGTACATAAAATCAAGGAGAGTGATTCTCGAAGTGTGGTACGGATACCGCCAGTGCTCCGTGAGCTTCCTCTTGTGGCATGTTAAACATCCAATTTTACACTGAACCAATGGAAGTGTTTTTTTAAAACATAATTTTGCATACTTAAAGTTTGTACTTATCTTTTATGTGCAATGTAGTTTAAATGACTCATTACTGAACAATACCAACCAAACATGAAGGGCTATAGAAATCTGA
The DNA here is from genome assembly GCF_054856545.1 of Hippocampus guttulatus. Taxonomy (NCBI): domain Eukaryota; kingdom Metazoa; phylum Chordata; class Actinopteri; order Syngnathiformes; family Syngnathidae; genus Hippocampus; species Hippocampus guttulatus. The sequence goes on from NC_141263.1 coordinate 13,370,455, forward strand.
GAATCTATACTGTTTAAATTGATTTGGACAATTTTAAAATAAAAAAGGTATCCAAAAGATTAATAGATTATCCAAATTAATTACCTTAATATGACAACTGATTACTTCCATTAATCATCGCACCTTCACAGTAATATTAAACATAGGGTTATTTTTTTGGTTTTTTGTTTGGCAATGAAACCTGTCTTGTTTTCGATGCTTCTGCGCTACATTATTTTAAGGTTGGAGAGAGAAAAGTTTTTAAAACTGGTATTAGGTGTGTATAGGTGTAAAAGGTTTGACAACCACTAATCTGGGGGATAAATATACCAATCCATCATACATCTTGTGAAGCAAATTAAATTATTGAACACTGAACCTTTTCCGTCTCGAGGATCTTGTTTTCAAAGATGAAGGCTATGCAGCTCTTGACTACTTCAAGCCTGCGAGCACTGTTAAACACAGAACCAGTCTTTCCTATAATGGACACTAAAAACAAACAAACAAGGAATCAATTCAAACATTAATATTCACAAAGTGTTCTCGTATCATCATAGTTATATACTGTAGGTGGTCATACCAACAGGAGGACCAGCAGGTACAACACACTTCTTCTCCAGCCGTGTTAATGGAGGGACATTGGTGTGTTTGGCCAGACCCTCCTGCAGTAGCTTCTCCACTTGGTCGTCACCCAACAGGGGGAAGGGTATTTGGTGCACTCGGAGGTGGGATCCCTCTGATGGTCTGGGCACTTTCTGGAATGTCAAGTGTGGGTTTGGAATCTCCTAGTGAAAACACATGCAAAAGGAATACCAAAGTATGAAGAGACTGACCAGCGTGCAGTTTTAAAATCATATACAGTGGTCCCTTGAGATTAATTTAGTCCATGAAGCAGTGACCATGCTCGTAACTTAAAACACTCGTATGTCAAACCAACTTTTCAGATGAAATGCATGGTAATGCCATTAATCATCTGAAGCCTCTAACCCCAAAAAGAACAAAATTGTGTTTTTCAAAAAGGAACATAGTATTATGTAATATTGTACTTTATTAAAACATACGGTAATGAGGTGATTAAATAGAATGAAATGAATTTCACAGTTTTTGCCACTATTTTGGTTTTGGACATCGTACTGCTCCTTCTGGTGTACTCACCTTGGCTATCGGGGGCAGTATAATGTAGACATATGAATATACAGTACAGTGCAGACAGTAATTTGTCAGTGAAGGGCAGTAATATCAGTCATTTTTTGTCAGCGGATAAAGAATATATGCCTGTTAGTATTGTTATATTATCAGTTGCTCCATAATTTGCTTACTTAATGAGTATTACACTGCCAACCCAGATATTATTCATGAGTCCATCTACAGCATTTTGTATTGTTTGTTAGCATTCAGCTAATCTGACTTTCCTGAAGCTGGGTACACAGGATTTTACCCAAGATTTTTTTTTTATCATTATCAGACCCCACACAAAGAAAAAAATAAATCAGGCATTTCAGAGTTTTGGTCATATTGTTTGCAGGGTGCTCAGATAATCTCAGCACAGTGCCCCACACACACAGATTGAGGTAGGATATTACTCTCCTAGTTTATCAGTCAGAGTTATTTTTGATTGACTAAATTGTGTCATATCACAGTTTGCGAAGTTAACATGCTCAGAAGAACTTGGCTTCCCGCACACATGAAGATTTTTGTTTCAAAATATTGAACAAGTTTATTATTTAAGATTGTCGGTCCCGACTGGTTTTGAGACAAATCCACCAACTGGGAAAGGTGATAATAAGTTTGAAGGTTCTTTTTTATTGTTTATCTATTTTCCCCCCAAAACTTGTTCATGCTTCATATTCATTACAAAAACAAAGTTGCCATTCTCACATTTCTGTATAGTTGTTCGGAGAGTTCCCTGATGCGTCTCTGCAGCTTGACAGGGTTGAGATCTTCTTCCCTAAATTTGTCAATATCTAAGGCCACCAGCTATGAACACACAGAGAATAAAAGTAGAATAACAACTGCAAAACGTTCTAGAAGAATCTGTAGTTACAAGAATGGATCCTCTAGTTAGAAAACAACAACAATACTAAAACAAGTCCTATATAGGTGTACTGTTTAAGACGTTTCTACAGCTTATCTCAATTTGAGCAGGGTCAGGGGTGGACCGGGGGTTGGGGTGGCTTACCTCATCAAAGAGATCACAAGCTCGGTAAGGCGGCCCACGCTCAGAGACAAACCCAGCGAAGGCCATGCCATCCAAGACTTTTGTGATGAAATCGTTCTCAATGAGGCCCCGCTGGCCTAGAAAGGCAGTCTGGACAATGTCAGAATTAGAACAATTACAACACTGCACATACATGAACAATGGTATACTGCTGGCATTGATACAAAGCAGCAAGTTAGTGTATAATTACAGGATATTTGACCTATTATCTTTTGAACAATCGCTGCAATGTTGTAATCAAGTATAAGCTCTTGTATAACAGAAATAGATTTACCGAAGAAGCCATTTAATTGAGGTATCATTATTTTCTTCATCATTATTTGTTTGTGGGTTCACTCAAATGTTACCCACTTATTAATTTCAGGGATTAATAGACAAGACACTGAGCATGATATAACAGAATCCATGTGGGGTACTTTGATGATGATGACATGTTCTGAAGTTAAAAATGGGAACACCTCAGACAAAAACAAAATACCAAATTTGTCACATTTTAGGGACACACATGCTAGTCCTTTTACTGATCATTCCTGGAAGATTATAGGAAAATCTTTATGGAAAGCAGTTGCTAAAAAGGTTTGATCAGGCGGGGACTAGCAGGAAAACTACGTTTTAGAACACTTTGCACGGGAATTGCTATTTGTTATCTTACCTTGTGAAAGTGAATCACAGTTTCGGAATGGATGCGAATGAGCTGCAGGCATGACCTGTAGCCCTGGAAGAGTTGTGCAAACAGCCTGAGAAAGACAGCCCTCACCTCCTTGTCCTGACACATTCACACAACACATTCACCCCGAAAAAAATATGAAGCTACATCACTTGATTCTAAATTAATCAGCAGGTTTGGATAACAGTCAGTTGATGCGGAATCTCCGATTGTGACCTTTTCGAGATAAGATGCCTTTTATTGAAAGCAGTAATATCCTCCTCATGGGGGAGGAAGATGTCAAATTATGGGCAAAGGGAGCGCATGTGACATGATGCTGACTTACCAACAACTTGAGGTTGGAGGGTGCGGTGCGAGGTGGTGGGAACGCATTGTCTGCAATCTCCAGATCAGGATGCAATACCTAGAAGAGGCCAGACCTTGCACATGACAATTTTCCAAGTATATCAGCACACCACGAAAATGTTTAAAAATATTTCAATGTGAGACTAAGCACATTTGGTGTGAGTTTAAATTCTAGTAATCAAGTGTTCTTTTCCTCAGTCATTGCTTATCCCAACAGTGTTGCCGACAAATTTTACAAGATTTTCGTGAGTACGTCTGGACAGTCCTGAGAGTGTGAATAGAGTCAAATGGAAAAAGAATGAGGATGTTGGCATGCACATGCTTACCAATGACAAGGCCGCCTGTGTTTGGCTGAGAAGAGGTTCAGGAAGTAGAGACAAGTGGATGCACTCTGGGATTTTTATTGTGCCTCCATCAAGGTCTGCGATGATGACATCCAACTGTTGACACATGAAATACTGACATGTCAGGCAGGTGCTTTTATTGCAAGACGCAACACGTTGGAGAAGGAGCCAAATATATACTCTACAAGGGTAGATTATTTGCTGACAAACTAAAGTGCTTGTGAAACTGTAAACATTGTATCATCACATTATCAAAAAAATTTACAAGTTATTCTGTACTCACCAGCTCCTGGATTTCACTCTGAAACATGGAGTGCACGCCGATGATAAAGGGAGTCGGGGAACTGAGCACCTCCAGTAGACGTGACGGCAGGATGGGGATATAGGGATAACTACAGATATACGCATACAAAAAACACAGATTGTACTTCAAGCAAGACTAAGGAAAAGGAAATTTAACAAACAAGTGCATCACAAAGCACCTTCCCAGTTCTCAGCAGAGAAATTTGTTTATTTGAAAGGACTTCACAAGAAATCTCAAATGAGTAAATTCATGACAACGCACACAATGTGCAGAGATTTTGTAATAACATCATCATCATGACTGGAATATCATCAATTACAGAAAAATGACCAGTCCTAATTTGGAAAATATTCAAGTACATTTTGATGAGCTTATAACCAGATACGGTATTAGCGCAGGGGTAGGCAGCAACGGGTGCTTGCACCACCAGGTGTATGAAAAACTGGATCTGCCAATATAAATAATTATGAGTGTGGTGGGCCTAAATATATATATTTCAAGACATTGTTGTAAAAAAACACAGGGGCAAATCACAATACTAATGGCCCTTCAACAGTCGGATAAAATTATTAGTGGCACTAAATAAATGATGAACTAAATAATGAACAGAGTGGCAGTGCATACACTCACCTGTATTTGAGGGGAAACATAAGAGCTTCCAAAGCGCGACACGCCTCCCCAAGCCTCTGGTAACTCGTGGAGTGGAACAAAACTTTGTGCTCGGTCAGTATTGCACAAAACAGGCTTAAAACATTTTGAATACCTGCAAGAGGGAAACAATAAAAATTAACAAAGAAAGCACAACTAATGAGGTGTTCGTAGGAAGGAATGTTAAAGGTAATGGCCGCATTGTTTCAATCTAACGCACACAGTTGAGGGGATTTAAGATTGCAGGAAAAGAGAAAATAGGAGCAGTCGACGGTCTTAGAGGTAAAAATAGACAAAATCCAACAAATAACATGCAAAATGTCACAGATGGGTACAAGACTACTTATTGAGGTTATTTGTGTCCGACTGTGGGTTAATGGCATGACCGGTTAAAACAGAGTCAAATACAGAAGGGTTGGCTTAATTAGGGGGGTTTCAAATTATTTTGCTGCACTGCTAAGTTAAAAAAATAAATAAAATGTTAAGGCAAAAGACAAAAAGTAACGACCACAGTACAGGAGTCACCAATCTATTGGCTGTATCCATCCATCCATCCATCCATCTTCTACCGCTTATCCGGGGCCGGGTCGCGGGGGCAACAGCTTTAGCAGGGAAGCCCAGACTTCCCTCTCCCTAGCTACTTCTTCCAGCTCTCCCCGGGGGATCCCGAGGCGTTCCCAGGCCAGCTGGGTGACATAGTCACTCCAGCGTGTCCTGGGTCTTCCTCGGGGTCTCCTCCCAGTGGGACATGCCCGGAACACCTCACCAGGGAGGCGTTCAGGAGGCATCCGAATCAGATGCCCAAGCCACCTCATCTGGCTCCTCTCGATGTGGAGGAGAAGCGGCTCGACTCTGAGCCCCTCCCGGATGACCGAGCTTCTCACCTTATCTCTAAGGGAGAGCCCGGACACCCTGCGGAGAAAACTCATTTCGGCCGCTTGTATCCGGGATCTCGTTCTTTCGGTCACGACCCATAGCTCGTGACCATAGATGAGGGTTGGAACGTAGATCGACCGGTAAATTGAGAGCTTCGCCCTTCGGCTCAGCTCCTTCTTCACCACGACAGACCGATACAACGTCCGCATCACAGCAGACGCTGCACCGATCCGCCTGTCGATCTCTCGCTCCCTCCTGCCCTCACTCGTGAACAAGACCCCAAGATACTTAAACTCCTCCACTTGGGGCAAGATCTCTCCCCCGACCCGGAGGGGGCACTCCACCCTTTTCCGATTGAGGACCATGGTTTCAGATTTGGAGGTGCTGATTTTCATCCCAACCGCTTCACACTCGGCTGCGAAACGCTCCAGTGAGAGTTGGAGAGCCCCGTTTGAAGGAGCCAACAGCACCACATCATCTGCAAAAAGCAGGGATGCAATACTGAGGCCACCAAAACGGACGCCCTCAACGCTTCGGCTGCGCCTAGAAATTCTGTCCATAAAGATTATGAACAGAATCGGCGACAAAGGGCAGCCTTGGCGGAGTCCTACCCTCACTGGAAACGATTCCGACTTACTGCCGGCAATGCGAACCAAACTCTGACATCGGTGGTATAGTGACCGAATAGCCCGTATCAGGGGGTTCGGTACCCCATACCCACGAAGCACCCCCCACAGAACTCCCCGAGGGACACGGTCAAACGCCTTCTCCAAGTCCACAAAACACATGTAGACTGGTTGGGCGAATTCCCACATACCCTCGAGGACCCTGCTAAGGGTGTAGAGCTGGTCCACTGTTCCACGGCCGGGACGAAAACCACACTGCTCCTCCTCAATCTGAGGCTCGACTTCCTGACGGACCCTCCTCTCCAGCACCCCTGAATAGACCTTACCAGGGAGGCTGAGGAGTGTGATCCCTCTGTAGTTGGAACACACCCTCCGGTCCCCCTTTTTAAAAAGAGGGACTACCACCCCGGTCTGCCAATCCAGAGGCACTCTCCCCGTTGACCACGCGATGTTGCAGAGGCGTGTCAACCAGGACAGCCCCACAACATCCAGAGCCCTGAGGAACTCCGGGCGGATCTCATCCACCCCTGGGGCCCTGCCACCGAGGAGCTTTTTAACCACATCGGTGACTTCAACCACAGAGATAGGAGAGCCCACCTCAGGGTCCTCAGACTCTGCTTCCTCCAAGGAAGACGTGTTGGTGGAGTTGAGGAGGTCTTCGAAGTACTCTGCCCACCGGTTCACAACGTCCCGAGTCGAAGTCAGCAGTGCCCCATCCCCACTGTACACAGTGTTAGTGGTGCACTGCTTCCCCCTCCTGAGACGTCGGATGGTGGACCAGAATTTCCTCGAAGCCGTCCGGAAGTCGGCTTCCATGGCCTCACCGAACTCTTCCCACGCTCGGGTTTTTGCCTCGGCGACCACCGAAGCTGCGTTCCGCTTGGCCAGTCGATACCCGTCAGCTGCCTCTGGGGTCCCACAGGCCATAAAGGCTCGATAGGACTCCTTCTTCAGCTTGACGGCATCCCTTACTGCTGGTGTCCACCAGCGAGTACGAGGGTTGCCGCCACGACAGGCACCAACCACTTTACGGCCACAACTCAGATTGGCCGCCTCAACAATAGAGGCACGGAACATGGTCCACTCGGACTCAATGTCCCCCGTCTCCCCCGGAACATGGGAAAAGCTCTGTCGGAGGTGGGAGTTGAAACTCCTTCTGACAGGGGATTCCGCCAGACGCTCCCAACAAACCCTCACAATACGTTTGGGTCTGCCAGGACGGACCGGCATCTTTCCCCACCATCGGAGCCTACTCACCACCAGGTGGTGATCAGTTGACAGCTCCGCCCCTCTCTTCACCCGAGTGTCCAAAACATGCGGCCGCAAATCCGATGATACAACCACAAGGTCGATCATCGAACTACGGCCCAGGGTGTCCTGGTGCCAAGTGCACATATGGACACCCTTATGTTTGAACAAGGTGTTCGTTATGGACAGTCCGTGACGAGCACAGAAGTCCAATAACAAAACACCACTCGAGTTCTGATCGGGGGGGCCGTTCCTCCCAATCACGCCCCTCCAGGTCTCACTGTCATTGCCCACGTGAGCATTGAAGTCCCCCAGCAGAACAAGGGAGTCCCCAGCAGGAGTACTCTCCAGCACACCCTCCAAGGACTCCAAAAAGGGTGGGTATGCTGAGCTGCCGTTTGGTGCATATGCACAAACAACAGTCAGGACCCGTCCCCCCACCCGAAGGCGGAGGGAAGCAACCCTCTCGTCTACCGGTGTGAACCCCAATGTACAGGCACTGAGCCGGGGTGCAATGAGTATGCCCACACCTGCTCTGCGCCTCTCACCATGAGCAACTCCAGAGTGGAAGAGAGTCCAACCCCTCTCGAGAGAACTAGTACCAGAACCCAGGCTGTGTGTGGAGGCAAGTCCGACTATATCCAGTCGGAACTTCTCTACCTCACACACCAGCTCGGGCTCCTTCCCTGCCAGAGAGGTGACATTCCATGTCCCAAGAGCTAGCTTCTGCAGCCGAGGATCGGACCGCCAGGGTCCCCGCCTTTGGCTGCCGCCCAGCTCGCATTGCACCCGACCCCTTTGACCCCTCCCACGGGTGGTGAGACCATGAGAAGGAGGACCCACGTTGCCTCTTCGGGCTGAGCCCGGCCGGGCCCCATGGGTGTAGGCCCGGCCACCAGGCGCTCGCCAACGAGCCCCACCTCCAGGCCTGGCTCCAGAGGGGGGCCCCGGTGACCCGCGTCCGGGCAAGGGAAACTGAGTGCCATCGATTTTGTCTGTCATAAGGGGTTTTGTGAGCCGTGCTTTGTCTGGTCCCTCACCTAGGACCTGTTTGCCATGGGTGACCCTGCCAGGGGCATAAAGCCCCAGACAACTTAGCTCCTAGGATCATTGGGACACACAAACCCCTCCACCACGGTAAGGTGACGGCTCCCGGAGAGGCTATTGGCTGTATCAACTATTTAAAGCCCTCGAAAAAGTTGACTCATTAGTAATAACTTTTGGCCAACCAATGGAAATGAAAGAGTCGCATACATTAATAATAATGTTTCAAATCCCAGTGTGACAAGCAGGAAGAATTCTAAGTTTACAGTTCCTGTTATTGTTTCCTACCAAGTATCTGACAGATCAATTAATCACAAATAGGAATGACAAAACAGAGGAACACTAGCAGACATGTCGGGTCCACCGGGGGCGCTGGGGCTGGATGTTTGGCACCCCCGAGTCCAGCTTGACACTGATAAACAGGACACTGAGAACATCTTAAATGTTGAAGATGAGCAAATTGATCCTTTTGAGTAGATTACTAATACACTAAAAAGCACAAATAGTAATGGTGTACACTATATGAAGAACTCCCCTGAGACGGATGGATGAGGCCCCAGCTTAATGTCAGACCCAGGTGTTTACTCATTTTATGAAAACAGTGACACATTTCCGAGCCTGAAATAAAAAGAGACAGCAGCAGTCCCCGATAACAGTGGAGACAAAGGCAACAAACAAACCAACAGCAGCACTCTTGATTGCCTGTTTTATCTCACTACCGGGAGGTTCAGGGGGTTGTACTTCCTCCACAGTGTGTCATGTTTAACACACATTCCTCTCCACTGACTTCTGTGACCTGTGCACACCGAAAGATTTGGCGAGCCGCCAGTCTGTAGGTCGTTTTCTGCAATCCTTATTTGGGTAGGAGGGTGGACGAATTAGTGGAAATGCTATGTTTGTTCTTTGCGGATCAGATGCCAAAAAAACTACTGATAGCACCCAATAGGAATCTGATGAATGATTAACACGAGTCATAGCGGACATGCTTTGAAGATAATGATCAAAAACAAATACTGTACGTGAGCAGACAATCAAAGAGGGATTAGGGACAGTTATAACTGTCACCTGTAGCTACAACATCAACACGGGCAGCAGATGGATATATACAGACATACCTGTACTTTAGTTCTGGCCTGTTCAAAAGACTGACAGTAAATGTCAGGGGATGAAAGAATAGCTCCTTTTTGGGCAGCGGGTTTTCTTGACAATTTAGGAGGATGTTTGTAAAAGACTAATCTGATGAAATGAGTAGGGAGGAATGTGTTTTTTAGGGTTACTTGGAAAATGTGTGGGGATTTGATCTAATTTAGGATACTTGAAATGCTCGGTCATATATTATGACAGTAAATCACTCCAGGCATCCATTAATTGTTTATGACGCTGTACAGTACATACACTAAACAAAAATATAGACGCAACATGCCAATTGTAACATGCCAAGGGATTACACTCCTCAGCCTCCCTGGTAAGATCTATTTCGGACGGCTATAGAGGTGGTTTCGTTGGGAAGTCCAACCTCAGAGGGACAAGGAGCAGTCTGGTTTTCGTCTTGACCATGGAATAGTGGACCAGCAGCGACATGCTCAGCGGGGTTCTGGAGGGTACAAAGGAGTTTGCCCCAACCAGTCAACATATGCTTTGGGGACTTGGAGCAGGAGTTCGTAGTCCTGGAGAGGGTGCTCCAGGACTATGTGGAACTGGACATTTCAATACGAGCTGTTTGCACCACATTGCCCACAGCAAGTCAGAGTTGTTTTTAATCAAAGTTAGACTCTGGCAAGGCTGTCCTTTGTCACGGCTGCTGTTCATGACCTGAACAGAATTAATATATACAGCTGAGGCGCTGAGCGAGTCCAGTTTGGCAACCTCAGTATTACACTCGTTTTTTGCAGTTGATGTGATTCCGATGTCTTCATCAGACCATGATCAACTCTGGCTGAAGCAGTTCACAGCAATGTGTGAAGCGGTTGGGATGAGAATCATCACCTCCAAATCTGATGTCATGGTCCTCAGTTGGAAAAGGGTGGGGTGCCCTCTGTGAGTCGAGGATGAGATCCTGCCCAAAGACCGAAAGAACAAGCCTGCGGATACAAGTACTTTCCTCCGCAGGGTGTCTGGGTTATCCCTTATAGTTAGGTTGAGAAGTGTAGTTATCTGGGAGATGCTTAGAGTCAAACCGCTGCTTCTCTGCCTCGAGAGGAGCCAGATGAGGTGGCTCGGGCATCTCATCAGGATGCCTTCTGGACCCCTACCTGCTGAGGTGTTCAAGGCATGTCCTACCAGGAGGAGGCCCCAGGGACAGCCCAGGACACACTAGAGAGATTCTCTCTCACGGCTTGGGATCCCCCCCAGAAGAATGGATGAAGTGGTTGGGGGAAATGGATGTCTGGGCTTCCCTGCTAAATCTGGTGACCCTGCACCTCAACCCCAGCAGTAACTTGATGGTTGGATAGATGGATGATGGATGGATGGACGGACGGAGGTGCAATTGGGCAGAGGTTCAGTGTGACTGCCCAAATTCTGATCTTGAATCCTGAATTTAACTAAAGCAAATCAAACATGAATAGGGCAGCACTGGATTCTTTCGGAGAATGGAGCTTTTCTTGACATTAAGAGCAATGAATTTGCACCTTGCCAACACATGCATGTCCTAAAATCTGCTTTAAGGAGCAACAGAATCATTTGTAGGTAAATGAAAACAGATGTGTAAAGACTGACGTGTTTGGCTTTTATGTCAAAACAGTTTTGTTTTCTTTCCGCAGATTGGCTACAAACATAACTTCCACATGACCTTGCTTAGCCTATGGTGTAAGTACCCCCCATGTGCACTCACGAAATAAAATCAAATATGTTTTCAAGCACATTCTTGTTCCCAAATGAGGCTCGACGAATGCCAATTTTCCACTGTAAATCAGATTTTGTAATTAATTCACCCCAAGATCAGATACTAGTCGGCTTACTTCAAAAGTGAGGTTAAAGTCTAAAAATACAACATACATCATCAACATTAGTGGTCTCTGTGGAATAGTAATTTGATGACGGATAAACATCCTAAAAGCTGCACGCGTCACAATGAACTCAGCATGTACTGTACTGGCTGTACAACTGGCTTATGCAGAAGTTAATATATTGTGCAAATGGAGCAACGTGAGCCCAACAAACGGCATCAAATCTTCATCATGTGCTTGTTCTAGCTTCGAGCAAATTGCAGAATCACTAATGGGAGGTCAAAACCTCATAATCTTGCCTCGAGCACGTTTACAATACAATAAATCCAAATGTCTCCTGACTCTAAAAATCTGCACTTGTGATTTAGCCAAAGGAATTGGGGCTCTAAAATCTGATAAGACTGACTTAACTTACACCACGTCATGTCAAAAATATTAAGATGCTGGGTTGAATCAACTAAGAAGGGGATTTTAGGAATATTTTTAAATATTATTTTAAAAGATTAAGAGCAAATAAAGGGATCGACATTTCACGCAATCTCAACTAAGAAGGAATTCTTGATATATGCAGTGAATGCTACACCATCCCTATCGTGTTGCCGCTAAACATGATTAATTGACATGAGCATGACAGGGCACCTTGTAGGCTTGCTGTCAAAGGATGACTGACTGGTCGCTCAGTGGCGGGACGCACCTAGTTGCTGGAAGAGCAAAGCGACACTCTTGCATGTGACAGGTAATGTGTCATTCAGAGGCGTCTGGATTAGTTGTCGGTCACCTGCTCCCAGGCTAAATAGCTTCTGTCAAGAAAAAAAACATGACAATAAATGTCAAAAAACATTGTAGTTGACAGCCACTCATTTCAAGTTATAGCAAGGTGCGCTTTCTAGTCAAGGCGGCATGGGCACACAGCTACAACTAAAATGTCAGTGATCAAACTGCAAAAAAATTTAATTTCAATGATGTGCTTGTGAGTGAATGTGTCTTCATGAAGTGCGCAATACTGTTGGCTCTTTGGATCAATCGGCTGATGCAACAGTCACCATTGCTTGCAGGATGCACACTTTTAAAGACGCGGCAACAAGTCAAATTTGAAGTTGAAGGGAAATCCAGCTTTTTCATTCATACAATTCCTCGCATACCAGTAAGGTTTTACTGTGTGCTAGTTTCACTAATGTGTCTGTTCCCTTGCCTAAAGGCACACTTAAGGTGTTGGGAATTGAAGAGGCGTCATGCTGGGGACATACCAAATGCTTTCCTCTTACTGGTGTTTGTACAGGAGCTGCACTCTCAGAACAATGGGATATAAATATTTAGATTTCCCTCATCAGCAGTACTAAAGTGACGACATTTAAAAATTTAAGAAGGTGCCACTATTTGAATTGTTAATGTTGCAATTATGACATGAGTAGTGGAGCTCATGTCCAAAATAAGCATGGTATCTTATAGTTGCATTCTATTCTGTATCATCTCTTCTTATTATTTCAGTCCACGATCTGCATTGAGTTGGATCACTGGTATCACTTTCAAACATTGAAAAAGCTTACTTCTTCATTAGGAATGTTAACATACAAGCAAAATTAGAGTGGTATTTAGCTTATTCGACATTTCCATCCATTTTCTATACTGTTTATCCTCAACAGGGGCTGCGGGTGAGCTTTTTGTCCGATTGTTGTTCTGATGTTGACATTCTGAAGCTGGGGGGGAAAAAGCATATTCACTATTTTGACCTTCGACTTTGGTTACACTATGTGGAAATCTTGGCAGTCACTGTTGTAAAATTTCATCATGAAGCCATGGCCACCGACAAAGATAAACAGTCAAAATCAATACAAAATACTATAGTTTGAACAATACCTGGGATCCACCAGCCACAGGGACGTGAAATATAAACAGATTGGCCACCAAACCCTCTAAAGGGACAGTAAGGCTATCAATGTGCACGGTGTAGATAAGTCCCAAACAACCCTGGAAGGACAACATATACAGAGACATTCAAAATGAAGGTTTTCTGAACAAGACAGAATATAGTTTTTTAAAATCAATCACATTTAGCCTTTTTACCCTGAATATTTCTGGATGATCCAATCTGGACACGAGAATGAGACTTTTTGGAGCAAACACTTGAGCTGGCTGGATCAAGCAATCCTCTTCCACCTCTTCATCTTCATCTTCGTCAACCTCGATACTTTTAGATCCCTGGGATGAAAAAAAAAAGACTTAAAACCATGAATTGGAACATGTCAGCGCTATTTACATCCCGGTTCAAAGTCATTGTGTAATTGATAGTTCTCACATCCAATGCATGTGTTTGGGAAAAATACTAGTGTAGCTAGTCCTAAACTCAAAAAAACAAGCAAGATGTTTTCCAATGTTTCCCACTGAGCGGCGGAGGTTTGCGAGTGTTTGTGATTGGCCTGAATGTCGATTTCCGTCAGGGTTCCTTCAAGGTCGCAGTCTTAAAGACATCTGGCGAATGAAAAATCAACATTTGGGCTGTGCACGAACACTTGCAAACTGTCGCCGCTCAATGGGATACAGCCTTTAGCTATGTTTCTTTATTTTGTAGCATACATTCCAAAACTGAAACATGAATAGCGGAAAAATGAACACAAATACAATTACCACGAGAAATTAGTTGATGGAGACAACCACAATTCTAATAGAAAAAGACCGTTTTTTTTCAGGCGTAAGTCACTTTTTTCCCCCATAGTTCAGCTGGTCCTGCAACTTAAGACTCAGGTGGGATTTGTATATATTACAATTAGAGCTAGGATTGGCACCTAAAATCCACATTCCCTAATCATGTTGACTTTCTTTTGGGAGACGAGATGAAGACGGCGGAATTTAATTATTTCTCAACATAAGTTTCTTCTAGACCTTTGGTTTACTTTGCTCCTCGGGGGAACCCTTTTCTCTGATTAGCTCACAAGTTACAGTTGAAAATATGCACCAAAAAGCTCATATGAGCTGAAATCCCGAGAAGTTCTCCAAATCGACGCATCCAAATTACCATGAAGTTTCGTTTTACTAATTGATCAAATTAAGCAGGTAAAAAAAAAAAAACATAATTCTTGGAGGAAGTACAACATACATTAGACAAGTCAAGTTCCTACCTGGCTATTTCTTTTTTAAATATTTGGTGTATTAATGATATATGATTAAAAATATTTATTCTTCCAGATTGAACACTTGGAGAATAAGAGATTTATGTTTGGTCCAACAAACAGAAAAATGCAAAACTTGAGAATGATTAGAAGACTACAAGATGCAAACCTTTGCACGTTTGAACTTTGAACTGCATCTTTCCTCTAATGTTGGCAAAAACACTTTATAACCATAATTGTGATTAATGAATGTCAAAATGATTAGCTGTGATTTAAAAAAATGCTACACGGTCAAGTAATCTTGGGTGAATCCTCAGCCAGGAGTGTTCATTCCTGACTAAAGCGTTTATCAGATTCTAGTATAGTTCTTCACTCAATTGAAAACATGCCAGGAGAATCAGAAAAAAAAAATCTCATTCAGACAGGGGGCCCACTTCATCGTTATATTTAGGATTCAGTTCAATTACTAGATGCAAAACATTCCTCTGCCACCTGGCTGGACTCTCGGAAATTTGATTCGGCAGATAAGGATTCATTTAGAGTAACGACTGTTCAAACAATGTCACGTTTCAAGAAGATCTTCAGTGCCTTATGTGGAACTGAAGAATGTGTGTTTGTTATGCTGGAGCAAGATGTCGGCACACGGCCAAATATAGTCCTTGGAGTTCCTTATCAGGATGAGCTTGACTCAAAGAATAGGTGGTATAATACAGTTGTGTTTAATTTACAGTCAGCTGGCAGGATAAGAGAACAATTTGAGTAACATCTGCTTTGGGAAAATAAGACCACTCGGTTTAACTTTTAACATGTATTGATAGGCTATGTTTATTTTAAGATACTTCCTGCTTCTGGTGTGGAATTCACAGCCCGCTTGCCAATCCCATGACTTTCCTTAAAAGATTAGAAGGTAAGACCTTGACGCTGACGAAGGAACTGACATTTAAGTGGAGTTTTAAGGGATCACATCAGTAAGAGGGTAGCAAAGATGACTGTATAGGTCATAAATAAATAATACTTAAGTCGCTGTACTTACTGTAACTTTACCCTTCTAGCTCAAATGTAAAAATATTAACTTTTTTGTTTTACACATAATTCGACTGCAAAAGTAATCTATACTGAGTAAATGTGGTCATAATTGTTCATTGTGTATTTCATGAATGTGACAATGGAGTGAACTGCTTGGCTTTAGCCAACGTAAGCGCTTTCGCTTCTCTCCCTCGCAACTAATGTGAGGCCTGAAGAAGAATATCATGTCAGATATAATCTACATGAATGCAGACCTCAACACTGACATGGGATTTAATAAATGTTTGTTATTTTTCCTCACACAGGTAGTTAACAGGAGCAAATGTTCTCAACAAACGGCCCCACTGTGCGTAACCATTACGAAGAGGTGCAAGCAAAATGAGAGTACTAATATTTTGAGCTCATGTAACACCTTTTAAAATCCCAGACACAAAGATTCTAACAACACTTCATCTGTTCATCCATTTTGGGGCTTCTGAATGATCCGAGGTCTGGCGGGGAGTCGTGTCAGGTGAGTCGACTGTCAATTTCCTGGCGCTCGCCTGTCCCGCAGCAGTTCTTTGGATGTGCTATCCCAATTTTGAAATGGAATGTTAATCAAGGATGGGAATTCGGGATGAGTCAAATCCAACAAAACGTGGCTTCATTTCATTTGCTGGCTTCAACAAAATTATAAGAGCAACAGGTTTTCTTTTCAATAAATCAGTAAGGTGGTGGTCTTCCACTAACACTGCCAATTCCATCACTTCAAATTTCATATTGAGTTTGCGGTGCTCCTCTTTTCGATATGGTGGTCTCCATCACCTGCTGCCAACAACATGCGTAATCTATTTGGGTAAGTGAACACCTAATTTAGGACCCGCTAATGCAGGCCTAACACTCCCACTTGTTTTTTTGACTACAATCAAATATCTGAGGAGGAAAGGTGTACTAATGAAAAACAATTGACTGAAAAAGGATGATCAGTGGTCTCCAGTGTGTTACACAGATGAAGAACTTTAACAGCTAGTGACAGACAACAAAGGATGTCATTTGGCTCCTCTGCAAAACAACAGGGCTATTTTTGATCATTTTCTGTCTATGACGTGGTCATTTGTCCGATGATGCTTTTCAACCTCTGGGGAAATGTATACTTGGTTTTACACCAGGAAGGATGAAAAAAAATTATGGTCTGATTCACACAACTGTGAGGTTAAAAAGAAAAGATCATCAACAATTGTTTCTTTGAAAGATTCCTGTGCAGTCACTAGTCCACTTTTTGAGACGTGGCGCATATTTCTTCTATGAGGTTCCATCTCAAAATCACCTACGCAACGATTTGCTGACCAAACTGGAATGTGATTGACGACTGCCGTGCACATGTTAAAGGATGTGAAATCACAATGGGCAGAATGACAGGAGCCATTGGAGGCCTCTTGCAAAGGCAAACACAGTGAAACAATTACTTTGGTATTCTGTGGGCTTTTGGCGGGGAGAGAATTTAACGAGGTCATTCATAATCATACACTAATCAAGTTCCATTGAATCTGTTGTGATCAGTGATAGACGGGGATGTCGTCTTGCATGCATGAGTAAATCCAAAGCCAAGGTGTGCACAAGATCATTGTATCTCTACTATCAGCGTCCGGCATGCTTTTTATTAGGCTGGATTCATCCAGACTTTTGTTTTTTCCTAATTCTTGACGATGTCACGCATGTGCATTCCTTGAAGTAAAACAAAGAGCCGAAGAACATAAAAAAAAAAAAAAACTAAATGATAATCCAAAAATAGAAAACAGAAAATGAGAACCATCATCTTTATCAACCAAAATCCCCTGTTGACCTTTAAGCATTATGAAGGTGACACACCAAACGAAAAGTATTTCACACTCATTGTGTGAGTGTTCAACAAAATTAATTTTACTATCGTGGCAATCTTAAACAGGTTGAGGAGCCTGAGATTTCAGATTTCATTACATCAGGATTAATGAGGCTCGTGCAGCAGTGCAGAGTTAGCGGGGGGGGGGGGGGGGGGGGGGGCTCATAGTTAATCAGTGTGCATCACACAAACTGAAGTACCCATAGGTCCAGAGATATTTGGACTATGGCAGAGATTTTATCATCTAATACATTTGAAGTCCAATGAGATTTCACTGCAAGTGAATGTGGACATGAGGAGATTGAGAAAACAACATACATCTAATAGGAGAGGAAACACTTCAAAAGTTTGGTCCATTATTAAAAAGCTGAAGACCTTCAAAGGATCGTATGATTATGGGAGACAATAAATTATTATAATTTGAATACTCTAGACGAAACAAAGGCCAACTTGTATCAGAATGATTGGGAAGAGAAAAGTAGGAGAAGGAAACTAACAACTCATGATCCAAAGCACACCACATCATGTGTCAAACATGGTGATAGCTGTAAACGGAACAAGCTCATATGATAAAAGAGCATTGACTGCCGCTGCCTTGAACTGATAACGATCATAAAAATCTTGTGTTAGGATGTAGCACAGCCAGATGTACCACAAAAAAGTTTCATTTTTAAACCTCCATCAATGGGCGTGTGGAAAACAGTTTCCCACGGGTATGTATGAAATTTGTGGTTGGTTCTCATTGAGTAATTGATCAAAATATAATGGCGAACCTGCAAGCAAACTTACCGTTTTGTGAATCTCCGCTAGCATTCCATCTCCCGCTGAAGCAATTTAATCTCAAATAACTTCTTTTCAACTCACATCTCACATTCAAACAACGGTGTTGGAGAAGAAAGCTAAAATCATTATTTCAAGCCATTTTCCCTGTTTTCTAATTTGCTCTTCCTTGGTCAGATGACATGATACGGTTTGTTTGCTCGTGGTGCAATCGGAGTTTCTTCCACCTACAAGTATGTGTGACATCATGTTGGAAAGGTTTACAGCTGGCTCTGTGTATGCAATCTTACCTGCAGATTGACCTCAGCCTCATAAAAAGTGAGGCAGGAGCAGTAGTGTCTGTCTGATTCAATATCCGTCAGCACGACAGTGAAGAAGGTGGGTGCTTTCCTCTCTCTGGACAGCTTCCAACCTCCTGGCTGGCAAAACTGTAAAAGTGATACTACGATTGTAAAATGTTCTAGAAATGAAGTTCATACACAGCAGCAAGACCTACTTGTGGTATGAAGAGAGCGATACTCACAGATTTGCGCGAACCAAATATGACATCACTATTACAAGAAAAATCAAAAACTTCTGTTTCTACAATTTCACGTTTATTTTTTTCAAGAAAATGCTATGTTCTGAATGGCTTGTCAAATGTAAACTTTAGGCATAGTTCAGTGCATAATGAAAAGATAAAGTACCTGAATGTCAAATGGCGTTTGCATACAAATGAGTACAGATAGACATTGACCTGCGACTTAACATGCAGGTATGTATACTCGTACAACAGCTTTGATCACTTTCTGGAAGTTCTTTTACTTGACTGAAGTAACTACTCCATGTCATGCGACTGAATGCACATGGCAGATACAAAATTTTAAAAATAACAGGCTTCGAAGAGTAGACAAAATCGGGTCAGGATTCATCAAGTGCACTAAACAAATTGACAATGTGCATTGTAAAAAAAGAAATAAAGTAAATGCATAACTGAGCACTGCATATAGCACAACGCTGTAAAGTCTGAGGGTTCTCATCCAGCCACTGTGTGGTCAGACCTAGCAAGCTAACAAAGCTAGCAGGGATAACATCACACATCCATAAATCAGTCGGGATGCTTGTGTCTGTATTTCCATCTCTCGGTGTACGCAAGATTGTGTCATATCATATTTTGATGGCAAACATACATTCCAAAATAGTGGCGGCTCGGAAGTAACATAAACGTAGCGCCACGTGGTTTTATTAGCTGACAAAAACCAGGTTGCTCTTCAAGCGGCCATCATTTCCATGATGAAATCACAGATTGTTTTAGCAGTTGGGCCACTTTGTGTACTTTTCAAATGCAGCGGCAATGGGAAGAAGCCCGGGTCTCTTTGTGGCTTGCTTTTGGGCAGTTTCTTTACCAGGACAGGCATCTTTGTAGGTTTCAAAACACTGTTGGACATTCTAGCTATGACAATGCAAAAAGTGGCTGATAAGATTTGTTGTGTTGAAGGTGATTGATTTTTTTTTGGGTGCAAAAACCATGCAAAATGTCTTCCTCTAAAACTGAATACATCCCGCACTATCGGTGTCATGTTTGATTAATGTGCCTTCAATGCACATTTACTACAGGGCGTATTAAGTACAAAGGAGAGCTTGATTTCCTCATAAAGATGTCCCATATGTTGTTTGTGAGCAAGAATGATCAAGCTGAGAGCAGAGTTTACATTATGACAGGCCTTTCCAATCAGAAGGAGCGCACCAACAGACAGCGAAGTAAGGCTTCATTGGATTTTCAGTTTGATTCTTGAATGTTTTTTTTTTGTTTGCTTGTTTTGTAATGTCAGATTTATTGATATGGCATCTTAAGTCCTAATAACAGCCATATAATTATCGGGTCAAGAATTATCCTGCATCCCTACTTTTGAGACTTTCTGCTAGTACTAGCATCATTCCTTTATTGGACCAGACAAAAACATTTTCATCAGTCATTCCTAATGCCTCCGTGTAGAATGCAAACAGGATGTGCTGTTGGGGTGTTGCAACTGTATTTACTCATCAAAGCTAAAGTGTCATGATCATATTAAGAAGAAATGTCTTCGCTAAGTGTCTCATCGTAAAAGCGGGGGGAGGGGGTTGGGACAATAGCCCAATAAAAGGTTGCATTCCAATGACAACTTTTGAGACATCCACACAAATTATAGGAGCAAATAACAGATATGGAGAAAGTGGGGCAAAAAAAAAAAATAGATGTCATAAGGAACAAGGCACAAAATGTATACATTATCTTTCTGTCTCTCATATGGGTTTCTCATAATACAATGTATCACTTTGTCTTCACCAGTATTACAATCCCATCCTCATTTAGAGACTCAACTCTAAAATATAGTTCTGGAATTGATCTTTCATTTTCCAAACACAGAAGACAAAATCATGAATTTTGCAAATGTCACTTCTTTGCAGAAAAAAAATTTGTGAAAGCAAATTGATTTCCATAAAACAACACTGTATATGTATAACATGTAGTTTTGAATTTACACAGATATGACATGCCATAAGAGCAGGGAATCAATTAACCTCTGTTGTCCACAATTGACAAGGGTAAACAAATGAACAAACTTTGAGGACGTAAGAGAAAAGTTGTGCCAAAACATGGGAGGCAGACAGGCATTTGGAGTTAAGTGTTTGTGTCTGCTCTTGTTGTGTTTTTGCTGGAGGCTTGACTGGCCTGGCTCTGAAACCATGTTTAGACTGCTCCCTGGAGAAAGCTGGACAGCAGGAGGAAGACAGCGCGCGCGCGCGCGCGAGCGAGAGCGAGAGCGAGAGAGAGCGAGAGAGCGAGAGAGCGAGAGAGCGAGAGAGAGAGAGAGAGAGAGAGAGAGAGAGAGAGAGACACACACACACACACACACACACACACACACACACACACACACACACACACACACACACGGCCGAAAGCCGTTTGAGCATTTAGAGAGAGCGCCAAACATCTGGACTAACATTAATGTCTGTGTAAAACCAATAAAAGATACTATAGAGATATTACATGGGAAAAATGTCTCGTTAATAATGAATCATTTTTGCAAAAGTTTGACGAAACCCTTATAGTTGATGCCTTAAATGCTTGTCAAATTTTGAGTTGGATGAAAGTTTCAGCAAAACTTTGCGAATAAAATGCCTGAATGCGTGACATCGTCTCAAACAAGCCGTCAGAGCATCTCACATAACCTCCTTTCAGCCAGCATCAAATGATGAACTCAACCTGTGTTTTTTGATAGGATGTGATTACGTCTTGCAATTCTAATGAAAATGTCCATCCATCCATCCATTTTCTGATCCGCTTTATCCTCACCTTGAATCGGTTGTCAGCCAATCGCAGGGCACACATAGACGAACAACCATCCGTGCGCACACTTACACCTAGGGACAATTTAGACCAAAGGTGTCAAAATCAAGGCCCGGGGGCCAGATCCGGCCCCCCACATCATTTTATGTGGCCCGCGGGAGCAAATCATGTGTGTCAACTATCATGATTCTTGCTGAAATCTGTACCGAAATATCAAAATGTCATGGATAACAAATAACGTTGAGATTTTGCACTGGCCCTCCAAGGGAAACCATAACTCCGAAGTGGCCCGCAACAAAAAATGAGTTTGACACCCCTGATTTAGAGTGTTGTGTTAACCTGCCACGCATGTTTTTGGAATGTGGGAGGAAACCGGAGTACCCGGAGAAAACCCACGCAGGCACGGGGAGCAAACTCCACACAGGGAGGCCAGAGCCGGATTGAACCCACGACCTCTGCACTGTGAGGTCGACGCGCTAACCACTGGACGACCGGGCCGCCACTTGCGTTACAGTGGGAAAAAAAAAAAAATCTGCATGAGGTCATCAGTGACACGACACTTCTTACAGTAATGCAATGTTTTATGATAGGGAGAGCCAGTACTCTAGAAAGTTATTAGAAACATAATTGATTACAGGAAGTTATTTATTGGAAATGGACCAAATCTTAAGTCAACCAGTAACAAATAAAACTTTTGAGGTTCTGTATTCCTGCCACTGTATATGATGTACTACTCAAAACTTTAATTATAGAAATTTTGTTTGGGGAAGGCCTTGGGATGGGTTTGGTGCAAAACCTGTGGTCACATGGCACCAAGACAACACAGAAAGCATCGGGACAAAGGAGAAGGAGAGCGCAGAAGACAATGAGAGCATGTAAAAAGGAAGGAACAGGAATTGAGAGTGGAAATTGCTGGGAAGAAACTAACTGAGCTTCTTCAACGTGAAGGTTTAGACCAGGAAGCTGCCATATTCCAGGAGATACGGTACAATGGCTTACAGGAAATCTGTTTAACCTGTATTGTGGTGCTGTGAAGATACTGTGTGTGAGCACGCGCACACTTGCACCAAAAATGACCCAAGGATGACAACTGTGATCCCGTCTTGAACTATTCCAACTATGCCATTCATTGTTGTCACACACACACACACACACGCACACACACGCACACACACACACCAAAAAAAAAAAAAGCTCAAACTGTGAAGATCACATACCTCAGACAATCACAGTTGACATAACATCCTGTGTGTGTATAAGTGTATGTACATGTGGGAAAGAGACACAAACACCCACACGCAAGCACACACACACACATACATATAGTGCACACGTGGATACGAGGCGATTACAGGGAAAGGAGTCTAGCTCTGCGATATCATTTCAGTGTTTGCCGTAAAGCTGGCCTCAGGGTCTGCAAGGAAGCACTTGAGAACTGGAGCATGTTCCAACACTTTCAGTCTAATTTACAATTGCAATAATTTTAAATCAGGAGCCACTTCGAGCTGCCTTCTCAAAACCCATGACTCAACAAGAAGCTCCAATAGGTGATTACATGTACATACCGTCATGAAATGAGGCAACAAGAACAAATCACCTCTTTGAGTATTTGAAATTAGTGATAAACAACTTGGCGTGAGCTCTGTCCGCATGAAGTTGCTGAATGTGTTGCCTGCTCACGAATGAACTACTATTTGGACTGAGTCAAGTGTCTTGAATTCAGATTGCCTTTGTGCAACCTTTGCGCAAATGGTGTTTATCATGAACTCTTATGACGCACAGGGCCTTTAAACAGAGACCATATGCTTATGCTATTTCTTTAAACGAGCCAATCAAACAGTGCAGCGTGTGGAGACAGCATATACTTTTGGGGCTCACCATGTTGAGTAAGATGATGGACTGAAAGCAACAATTTTTTTCCCAAATTTGATACTATTTGACATGCAGGCATGGAGAAAAATGCAAACTCCACACAAGAAGGCCAGAGACGGGTTTTGAACACGCAACCTCTGAGCTGTGAGGCAAACCCGCTAACCATTCACCACAGTGTTGCTTAAATATTGTTTTAACCTTAATATATCTTGTGTGACGTCAGAGACATTTGATTGTCAACATTAAAAACATCCTGGAAATGAATATCTGCACTGGTTATCTGATAAAACTTTAACCAGGAAGTTGGGGGGGGGGGGGGGGGTTAAAACACACAAACACACCAGGCAATTCAAAGCATGCCAAACTTGGGAGAGATCATTCTTTTTATTTTACCTGTGCACTGTTGGGATGGCAAAAAATTGTCGGGTTTATTTCCAATTTGAAATGTTTTTTGTTACCGTTTCAGAGTGTACTTATCCTGTTCATGTTTAAAACAATAACCGCCAAGGTACTTCTGGTTGGCAGAGTCTGAGTGACCACTGTTGAAATGAGCTGAAAATGGTGACAAAAATGTACTGTGTTTTGGGATGCTCCTTCACATAATCCCGAAAAGGTTTACTTTTTTCTGATTTGCTGAAAAAGAAATTTCAAAATAAATCCAAAACGTGATGCAGTTTGTGGAGTGAATGCAGACTACATTGTATAAAAGCCACTGACATTCAACTCAAACCAAGATGTGAGCCATGAGCATTTCTTAGTTGTATACAGTGGAGCCCTGCTAAATAAATAAAAACGGAGTCTAATTGCTGCCCATGGAAATGCATTGGAAAAATAAAAATGAATGAATGTAAACCCCCAGAAATGCTTCAAAAAGTGCTGATGAAAATATTATTAAATGTATATTTTTATTTAATCTCATCTTGATTAATGTGTGAATTTGCAAATCCATGGGTGCCAAACAGTGAGTATGCAGGAGTCCACTATATCTGTATAATATAATAAATTTGCCAAGAGAAGAACAAATCAAAGTCTTGATTACGCCATTTTATAGTTTTAGGCATCACAAATGTGAAACATTAGTATAAAGTCACTGTTCTTGTCACGCTTGACTTGTTTGCTCCGCTTTTTAGTCAAAAACATGTGATTTGATGGAATCAACACATGTTCTAATGGTGACTAAAAAGAACGGTCAATACTAGGAGAAAAACTTTTCTAGTGAAAGAAGAGTCCACTCTTCCTCTTTGTAGGTTCAGTGCCTTACAGTATATTGTCAAGGATGACAATAGTCTGTGTGTCTTGAAAGCTCAGTCAAAATACTCTGAAGGACTCGGCTTTGAAAAAGGCTGGCAGTGAAAAGGTTCCAAGTAGGCATTTGATGGTTATAATAAACCAGGTTGCTAGCATGATCATCCTCAGGTAGTAAAACAAATGCACATCTGGAAGCCCACCAGCATTAAGCAAAAACCGATCAGCTGCCTATTCAGAGAAGCAGAGATTAAGAGCTTTGCTCGGGGGTACATCTGATGTCCCATTTACAAGTCTATCCACCTGAAGCTTGGTAATTTATGAGGGAATGAATGCCAGATACCATCAAAGAGAAGTTGTACTGTAAATTAGCTCAGCAAAGGCGCCAAAAATTCATGTCAGTTTCACAGGTGCAAAGATCAGCAAGTAGAACATAGCCTTTACGGAGCACACGCCGCACGCGCACATACACCGACACGCGCACATAAGGCAACAAGACATCTCCTGTTCTCAAATTAGCCTGCAGTCAAGTGACAATGGAACTCCGGGACACGCTTGCTGTATTGATGTCAAAGTCGAGAACATGGGTGCCCTCGCAGCTAAAGTTGCTGCATCACATCATGTGCTGCAGCATAGCATGACTGACTCCCACCCCACTGCACTATTCACGTCCACCTCCGCGTGTGACACAAGATCTGCAGTCTGACCTGCGAAGCATCGTCACAGTGGGGTACGCAAGGGGCAGCGTTGATTGAAAATAAAAATGCACCAGGGGGAGCGGCATTCTCCTGTTGTGACGGTAAGCAAGGGTGACCCATCCCAAATATAACTGGAAAGGGGATGACCGGTACACGGGAGGAGTGTCACAAGGCTTTGTCTTTCTCCGCAGTGATGGAGCTTAAAAAGGGAAGGAAAGAGATTTGTGCTTATACTTGCAAGTATATTTCTTAGGGGGACAAATAAAGATAAACTTTCACACAATCTTTAAATCACAAAAGCTCCTTAGACACATTGTGCTTTACAGTATAATGCAGTGTTCCCCAGGCCCCACTATAATCAGATTTTATCCTTTGCGCCTGTGCTATATTGCTTATTGTTTATTGTTTGATTCTTGAGACTATTTGCGAACATTCAGAATAGTTCAAATATGAAAAGATTAAGCGCAAGAGGCAGAAAAGGTTACTAGCAACTTACTCCTACTTACCCCACCCCAGTAACAGTCACTGTTTCCACAGAACAAAGATAATACAATATATACTGTACACTTTGAGTCCTGTTGTATGGTCTGCCTGTATGTTGTGCTGTTCTGTGTGTTAAAGTAGCTGATTAAAGATTTATAATTACTGTTAACATCTATGCTAATTCCATTAGCCCGTTTCACTCGATATGTCAAGCTAGTTTTTAACTAAAGTATGTAGAGTGGTACATCTTGATGTTTGAATATACAATGTGTAGCTCTCTTTTGTTTTGTGCGAGTCTTCTTTTCTTTTCCGAAAGTGATGTTACGCCATAGTTTCCCATTGTGTGAAGGACTACTTCAAACATGTTATTTTTTTAATGTGTGTTTTAAAATGTTTAAAGCGGATAGGATGGGTATAAGTTCTAAAAATTATGTATTTATTTATTTTTATCGGTGCTCCTGACTGACACAGAACCTGTTGAAACAACAATCTCACATGAAGAAAGTCTTTCTCCTCTTCCTCTGCAGAGCTCATAATCAGAAGTGTCATGCTACTTGTGACAGGTATTGCACACCAATCAGCCGCTGCTCACGAACTTGGGAGATTACTTGGCACTAACACACGCGGCGCCAGGGCTCAAGCTACGAACTGTGCTTGCTGCTGATGCAGCTCGGCTGAAATATCCTCTCGCGTGCAGATCTTCTCATCCAAGTACCTAAGCCACGCCTCCGTGGCAGCAAATTTGCTACACTTCTAATACACATCGTTATCACGCAAGGTGGACGAGGCTTGGCCTACGCATGTAACATTGAGCGAGAGAGAATAGAAGAAGCCAATGCTGATCACGAACCAAATGTGTCTCCAAACACAAATAAAAGTATTTCAGTGTACAGTGCACTTTTTATAGCGGTCTGGCTGGAACCACGTTTCAGTCGAGAGTAAACAGCAAATTAGCGGGTCAATTGTTGAGAGAGAACATCGACACAAAAAGCACACACGCTGACTTCCCTTCAAGAGTCATTTGTTTCTCCCCTTTTCAATCAATCACCAGATTTCACTGCTTATAATATAATATTGCAGACATAATACAGAGATAAAATAAACAACTTAACTGAGATCTGTGCTGTTGTTTGCGTGTGAATGTATTTTGAGTTTTAATTGGTAACTATCTCTGTTTGAAGGGAGTAAAACTGTTCAACTGTAAAAAAAAAAAAAAAAAATTATAGTAGTGTGCATTGTGAACATTGACCTGTAGTTTGATTTGAAAAGGAAAAAGAGAAAAAATTGTGAATGGAATCGAAATCGCCATTTCTGTCAGGAAAATCTCAATTCAATATTTTTCCCGAAAGCCTCAATCTGAAATGGGTTTCAGTATACAGTGGAATCGCTCAGGTTATATAATTTGTAATGCAATAGCATCTTCTGTAAACATATGGCTTTTTAATTACACTGTGGTTAACTTCGCTTTACTTATTCCCATGTTAGAGAACATGAATGTAAAAAATGTAAAGCAATATAGGAGGTAATTCGGTCAGGATAAAGTGTGCTCAATTCTGTCTTTTCGTCATCATCATCTTTCTAACTTGTACTTTCCGCATTCATTGGAAGAGTCGCATGGCAGGAAGACAAACACAATGACGGAAAGTGGAGACTGAGGCGTCAGAGGCCTTGGAGGTGGTGAGAAGGTCAACGGCGTGCTGCCTGCCCAGAAGCTCCATGTTATCAGGTCTACAGGATGAGCAGCAAACAAAACAACCACAGAGGTCCGGCCACGATGGTTGGTGGCCCAAATTTCATCTCTCACCTTCCTCACCTAGCTTAATTGCTGCAGGTCAACAAGATAAATGTAAGAAAGAAACAAGGTATGAAACCCAGTTGAAAACATTATGTGCCGTCTGTTACGGTTAGCTCCATCATGAATCGTTTCCCAAAAATGGCACTGCCATTGTTCATCTTAGCTTCCCGCTGTTAACAACAATCCTGGTTCCACTTTGCTGATATGTTATGCAACGGTAGGCACATATGGTTCACTTTAGGATAGATATTTTTAGATGACCATGATGGTCTGAACCACAGAAATAAGAACAAAAAAATGTAAGGGATACAGAACAGGAAGAATCATCTAAGAAAGTTTACAAATTCTCCTGCATGCAATTTGGGCTTCATAAATGCCATGTGTGTAGGAACTGCAATGTCAGAATAAATACTTTGTGTATTGCATTGTAAATGCAGAGGTTTTGCAGCCAAGTATTGTCCAGAAACAAGCTCAATATGTGGATTTATTCCACACTCAGCATAGATTGAAAACATGCAATGAGTTAACCGCATAAAACTTGAAAGCAGACATTTCATCCATTTCCCAAATTCATCATTTCTCAAGATCAAACTAAAAAGCTCTGTTTTGTCATTGATTTTCTCAACATCAACCAGATTTAGCGTCTTTCCAAAACAAAAATGTGATATGAAGAATCAATTGGCAGATGAAGCCTTTTTTCTTTCTTTTTTTTTTTTTTTTTGCTTGATTAGCTTAGTAAAAATTCACCTGACTATGACTCACACGGTTTAATCACACTTCAGGAGAGCAGTTGAAATATACGTAGCCTACAGCCGGCGGCACAAAAAAAAATCCCCACTGAGAAGCCACAGAATGTCATGGAACTGTTACTGTAAACTGCAGATTGTCTGGGCAACATTGACTTCGAAACAGGCATAATCCGGTAAACTCTCTCATCTCTACATTTGATGGGAAAAAAAATAAAGCTCGAAAAATCTGAGGTGAAACAGAGGACCGATGACTGTATACATTGCGGTGGGTGTTGAGCCTGAGCAACCCAGAGTAAATTTGTTTTTAAAAAAATCAAATTTCATTATTATTTAAAATTTAATCTGACATTTTCTACAAAGTCATGTTTGTTGCCCCCCCCCCCATGTGCTATGAGTGCACCGCACAGCTGCACACATTATCTTTGGCTTTCTATAACCTTCCTTTGAATGAGGAAACAGCTCGGGGGGGGGGGGGGATAGTTAGATCACTTAATTTGTTTTTTGTAAGTTGGAAAGTGATTTGGTCAAGTTCTGTGATGCTTTTGGCAAAGCCAGGTGACGTATATAATTAATGACAAAGTCAAGTCAAAATTTTCTTTACAAAACGTTTTAAGCGGCCTTACTAGTCTAAACTCCGTATTCTGATTAATATTGTGCTTATGGAAGGTGAATTAAGCAGAAAAAGCAACCTGTTCTTGTCCATCTCAGGGGGTGGCCATTTTGCCACTTGCTGTTGACTGAAAATAACACCATAGTGCCTAAGGACTCAGTTTCCGAACGTCACATGACCAAACCCAGAAAACAGGTGAGCTTTAATTGGTCGTTACCTGAGCCCTTAGGCACTGTGATGTCATTTCTCGTCAACAGTAAATGGCAAGATGGCCTGCCCCTGAGATGGTTTTAAAAAAGTGGATTTAGCTGCTTCAATAATATTCCACAAATGCAATGCTAATCAGAATGTCGTGTTTAGACTCATGGTTGTGCAGACAACAATATTGGAAAGAAAATTTTTGACTTGGCCTCCCCATTAAGAAAATCATAGTTAGTGTTGTTAAAAATCGGCATTCCTATAACTCTCATTTTCATCAACCAGCGCAATATGAGCAATGTCCACTTGAAACATCATATTTCTACAGCAATATAATCCAAATGTGTGTTCTACGTAATTTACTTTTTATGCATTTATAGCAATGCAATCTTGCTGGTTTTAGTTGAGCTAATGGGATGTCATACACTTTGATTGGACTATGTATACGTACATGAATGACAAAAATGCTGATTCTGATTGTACTGCAAAATAATGTTGCAATCACAAGCCTTTTCCGTGCGCTTCGAGAGTCTAAGTTAACATGTTTTTATGGATTTCATGTGCAGAATCTAAACACAAAACATCAAAAACACACTGCTGAGCTCAAAGGGTGATGAATGAAAAGAGGAGGGTAAACAGCTTTATCCTGAGCTTGCAGAAGAGTACAATGAAACCCTGCGTCAGAGTGCTGAGCGCCGGCCTTTAGAAAGCACTAAGATAACGGCTGATAATGACCCTGCAATGGAACAGGTGCTTCCTCCGCCGCCTAAGGAGGCCACTTTTAATTTGTTCACTATAGGCTACAGTAATGCTTTTTCTCCTCATCAGCTCAGCTAAAACCTGTAAAAATATGAATGCTATTTCACAAGTATAAATAAATCTGTGGATTGTGTGCCGGCATGCATGCAGTGAATGACATTCTCTTTAACAGACCAATCATGACGCATCTTAAATGGTCGCTTTGAAGATGAACAACTATTCCCCCCCCAAAAAATTTAAAATATGCAGCTGTGATTAGTCTGGACAGGGGAAGCTATTCCTCTGAGAGGAAAGGAAACACAATGTGCACCCAACTACTTGTGGAACAGCCGCGGCACGTGGCCACAGGAGTTTTTAAACAATAACAAAAGGATGTCACTTGTTTTGTACCAAAGACATGGTGTCTGTCCACAGCTTTCATCCGCAGAGAACACATGTTGGTTGCCATTCAAACAACGGTGCTAAGCACAAGAGTGCTGACGATGTCAGCCTATCATCAATCTTGTTACTTGATTGACAATTTTGACCTTAAGGTTACCGCGTTTGCGCAAACAACGGCGCTAAGCGCTGGACTAGTCAAGGAATTACCTCCGACTTTTAAGGCAGGGGTGCCTAGTACATCGATCGCAATCGACCAGGAGACAGCGGACTGGTCCCAAGTCAACCGCAAGGGGTGAGAAGAGGAAATGGGGCGGGGGGGAGAGTGATTTGTGTGTCTGTAGGTTTCGGTTTCGTTCATTTTCTGGGCCGTTACGGCTGTTGATCATCGTGGCGTGCCTGCGTGCATATGCGCATGTGTGCTTGGTTGCGCACCTGCTTGTGTATATGCTTGCACGTGCGCGATCGGGTCGATCGCGGGAGTAGCTTCAAAAGACGATCTTCGGTCAAAAAAAGTTTGACTACCCCCTGCCCAATGTGGCAAGCTGAACCAAGTAGTAAGTAACCGCTGCAGCTCCCATGCAGACAGTGCCTGCTTTGATTGGCAACAACGGAATACAAGCCAGATTTGAAGAGAATTATTCAAGAGAAGGAATGCCAGAAGTCGTTAAGCAACATGCATTGTTAGAGAAAAATATATTTTTGTTTGTGAACTTGGTTGAACCGAGAGTTTGTGTGTGTGAGACAGTGCACACAATATTCATTGTTGAAAATGACTGGCCTGTGGTCTTAATTCTGTCGGAGTCAATTTCTGTCATTATGATGTTGGTGTGTGACATTTACAATAAATCTGGCTCAGCAGAGGTCTCTCTTTGTATGTGTGTGTGGGGGGGGGGGGGTGATGTTGATGTGTTCCCATGTGTATGATGTGGCTCTTTGCAGTAACACAGTAAAAAAATGGCTCTTGGTCTTGTGTAATTACTGTATCGTATGAAAAAAAAGTAGTTCGAGAGCTTCAATGAGAACCCACACTAAATCTACATGCTAACTGTGTGTCAGTTGCGGCTCTAAGCGCTCATGGATGAATGTCTGTGTTTAACTTAAAAAACAACCGGAAGTGCAAAGGTGGCTGTGTCTATCACACGTGGGGGCACTACAACAACATTTAGCTAGTGAATGATAAAATAATTAATAAATAAATAAATAAATAAATAAAAGAGTTCACATATACACTTAGTTTTTAGAGATTGCACATTTGCTCTCGTGCATCAGTTAGTTCTGCTTTGCAGTCAACGCATTGGAATGTGAATATTCTTTTTAAGAGTGAAAAATGATCTCAAACTTTCGACATTTCGTCTTTTATGCAGTCTTTGCTTCTGTCTTGCTGCCATTCTGACAACGTATTTTTACACGGCATGGTGCATGAGTTCTCATTAACATTAGACCGTGTGGGGAAAATGATCACTGCAAACCCACGAGGTAGAGGTTTTGCTCCAACATTTAATTATAATCGAATTTTTTTTAGTTATTTGATTATTCATTCCACCTCTATAGCACAGCCTTTCCTCCTCACTCATAGGGGAGCTTTATAATGTGGGATTACACAGAGTATGATCAGTCCAAGAATAAATACAATTTAACTTTATAAAAAAAAAAAAAAAAAAAAGAACACAACAGGACATGTCACGTGTCATTTGAGGCCTTTAATTATTCCACAGCTGTTCTGTGCTTACCAAATGATGAACGGATGGTACGCACATGGTAAACAATGGCTTAAAATGTAATGGCTTAAAACAAAAAGACAACACTAACCCCATTCCATAAGAGGTTGTGCAACAGTTTTACGACACACATAGCGGTTGAAAGTTTGCTTTTAATATTTATCAAACTATATATAATACCTTTCCTCAACCGGGCCCCACATCATTCCACAAAGTTTTACTTTTGAAAGTCATGTGCCATGTCTGGGGTCACATGTTTTACAGTTGATTTGATTGCGCTTACAGCTTCCCTGTCAGAAACAAATAGCTCAAGTGTTTTAATAGAGAGCTCTTTCTTGGTAATTTTGGTACCCATGTGAGGACCAAGTAGGAGGCATCTGGTTCCACAACAACTGCCTGAACATGGCTGATGCGATCATTTGCTTCAATACAGTTGACTGAATCTTCTCGTGCTGATATGTCTCTTTATTAACTATTGGGACAGTGGCATGATGTGGTAAATATGAAATCATATTTCATCATACAGCCAAAAGGAAGCCAGTAACCTTAAAGGTCTTCAATTGCTTTGCTGTTTGTCAAAGGTTTGACACCCCCATAACACTGTCATCCCAAGAGCCCTATAGTCTAGCCACGACAACTAAAAACGTCAACAATGGATATAATATATTGCTCCACCATGTTATTTTGCTGTCAGAGACGAAGACTGGTCCAAAAGGATCTAGAGATATTTTTCCAAAAAGAATCTCAAACATCTCTCTCAGGTCAATATTAACACAGTATTTCTTGAACAATCTTTTGGGATTGGGAATATATGCCAAAAAGGCAACTTTACAGCATCTACTTTAAAGACCTTAATGATGACAAGGATGATTGATGGCCCCTTTCCACCGCACTTGTGTTAGTGCTAGTTCCGGGCCAGCGCCCATGTTCGCACCAGTTCTTTCTTTTTCCATCACCGAAATTTTCTAAACTCAAGCTCTGGTGCTTCAAAAGGATCTTAAAATGCCCCCAATTATTTTTTGGGTTCTGGCATCCTCTACATCAAGGGCCGGGGGGTGGGGTTATAATGACGATCGCAGATGTAGAGGAATGACTCCCTGGATACACGGGAAGTTTTGCACAAAATGTTGAGTGGTGAACTTCGTCACAGTTGTGTTCCACCAGAATATCGATCGCAGATGTGCGCTGATATATATTCAATATACAATGATTAAGAAAGATATAAGCGGTTGCTGATTGCACGTCCCTGACTGTTAAATACTAGATATAATCGATGCTATGCTAAATTGCCTGGTAGATGCTTACAGCGCATTATTATATTTATTATTATTATTATTCGCGCAGGAGGTCTTGGGTTAACGTCGACATAAGCGGTGACATCTGGACGCTTTACGATGACGTAATGACATACCTCCTACTTGGCTCTTTGCTGGTGGAAAACCAAACACGTTCTTCGTAAGAACTTGTTAAGCACCAACTAAGCACAGTTTTTTGGGGTGGAAAAGTGGCATGATTTGGCTTACAGTAGACTGTGCAAAAAATACTGTCAGTAAAACTAAGACATTTGCCAACAATGAAACATGCCAAGAGTGACACTGACCGCACGGCTTAAGTTGAACTTCAGTGGCTTTATTACATGGGAGTTGTTATAACTCCGACACGCACTCTGTTTATACCTGACATATACTGTAGATACTCTGTTTTAGTGTGAGGTGCCTAAACCTAGACTCCCTCATAATCGATGTGCCAAGCCGGGATGCACCGCCTAATCTTTATCTTCTACACAAAAGCTGTACTGATCTCAAATCCAAAGCAATGCAATGATGCCATCTACAAGAATTTGTTTGTCATTACAGAGGTTTACAGCTCTGAATTTCACAAACAAGCAGAGCAAGGCACTATCCCATGCCTACCTCTTGTAAAACGTATATTATATATATATATATATATATATATATATTAGAGCTGTCAAACGATTAAAATATTTAATCTAATTAAAAATGCAACTGTCATAATTAACTCAATTTCACTAAAAATGAATCGTGATTACTCACGCATTTTTTATCGTTTCTGAATTTCCTTTTATATTTTTGTCCTATTTTTTCCCATTTTAATGCTCTCATCAACATGGAATCATGAATCAGTTTTCTATGTGCAAAATGCAAATATTTACTGAAATAACAATTTCGATTTTCAATTTTACATGAACATTTTTCACTTGGAGCAGTTATTCACACATAATCTCACACAATATTACTGTCCATCAACAACTGTGAAAAAAATATTTTGTCACACAACAGCTGCTTTAACAGCTCTCTTTATTGAATCAAAACAGAGCAATATAACATTATAAAGTGCACATCTAAGGTAAACTAGTACTCAGCCTATAGTGGATTTAAGCCATGGTTGCATACTTCATTTTTCTCAAGTTTGCTTTGAACACAGCAGTCAGGCTATGTTGATGCTGTTGGTCCTTCTTGCGCGGAAGTCTCTCTACGGTTTTGTGTAGACATCATTTCGGATGACTACACTTGGTTCGATGACAACACTGGAGACGTTTTATTTTCGCTAGGTCGCTACCACTGCACCGCTGAACTTCACCGTCACTGTCAGACGAACACAGAGAAGCTCCACCCGCTCTATTTATATGGACACGGAACACTGTAACCTTCCACACAAAATAGTTCCAAACAAGTAACAATCGCGTCAGTGGCATACATCGTTTACCTGTATGATACAGGTAACTTTGGTCTTGTCAGTGGAGCAATCTGGCAACTTTTTAAAAGTAAACTTACCATTCATAAACTCTTTAAGTATCCGTTTTCGGTGTCTTGCGCTGCTGTGGCTGGCAAAACAAACGTGCGTGGACCTATGCAGCGCGCTTGTTGTTTTGTTTCTGGTTTATTTATAGAGCAACGTAACATCCGCTGTGACGTGTGCCACGTTAATCTAGCGAGAAAAAAAATGTAATCCCGTTAAAATTCATTTAAATTAATGCCAATAAAAATGCACTAAACTGACAGCTCTAATATATATATATATATATATATATATATATATATATATATATATATATATATACACATTACATGTCGGTGGCAGTAAACAATTGGATTCCAGTGAACGAATATAAACGTCCATGGCAGTTAGTGAATTTATATATATATTTTTTCCATAAATATTTTAATGCTATGAAAGAATCTGCCTCTCAGATGGTTCCATACCTCTAAAATGGTGCTAGTATTGTGTTGTGGTGAATAAGACCGCCCTGAGCACTTGTCTTTGCAGACGTCTTCTACCACAACTTCACAATATCACGTTTCTCTTCATTTAGACCTTAAACTAGTTGAGGGGGAATGAACAGTGTCACTGGTGGTTATACCCTAAAAGTGATTCAATTGCTTCAAGATGGTATTTGCTTTGCCAGAAGAACAGAAATACTATGTGCGCTCCTCAGTGTCGTGTGGCTTCAATTCATCTTGTCCCATTTCGGGTGATCTCACAGAGCTTTTCAGCATGGAAACTCCTGCTTGCTTGACAGCTCCAGTTTTGTTTCCTGGTATGTTTAGCATCACTCGGGCACATAAAGCATTGATTACTCATGAGTTGGTCTTCCTGACAAACACATGATCCCGTTCCCCCACTGGCCAGGACAGCATCCTGCTATGTGGAATGCACTGTTTAGACTTTCTCGGAATGTTTTACAAACATCATGAGACAGACGTGCAGTGCGACATGTCAAACTCTGGTGACGTGACTCAAAGCATTAAAGTGATAAAATTTTGCTGCATTCTTTCTTGAGTCAGCGGTATGCTGGGGAGCTTGAATGACTAATAATGTGGCTCAAGATAAACAAAGGTGTGTCATGGTGAAGCTGCAAGGAGAACAAGGCCGGAGCAATGACTGCTTGCAGTCCTAAGGGAGACTTCTTTCCTACTGAACTGACCCTGACCTCTGTCAAATCATGCTGAAAGCAATTCTTGAAAATATAATTTACCTAACTCTCATAGCCATGACCAAATGTGAAAGGTTTGTTTAATGTTCTGTTGTCTGTATTGAGCCAGCAGTGTGCAAGTTTTTGGGATCACATCAGCGTCCTTCCCGGAAGTCGGAGCCATGATCCTCATTAAAGAAGGGGTCAACATTTTAGACAAGAGAAATTACACAACTGTTTACAGGCTGGTCAAGTGAAGTCAAATTCCTTCATTATATGAAGCTGGGCATACCAGAGGAATTTTTAACAATTTCAGAGTGCAGTTTTTATTTTTTGCATTAGATGAACAAGCTACGTTGTGTGCTGGTGTGGAACATGCTCATGTATGCTCATTAGTTAAGTGTACTTACAGTAAATATACTGTTTTAAATGCAAGACAAATACTTTATTCACGTTAGATTGTTGCAATGTATCTATATAGATATAGATACAGGCAATTTCGACAGTAAAATATCACTCTGTAACAGAGGCAATGCCATCTCTGTCCCCTCTTAATTCCCCTTTCCACTGCCTGACATGCTGACGTAATTTATTGATACTCTATTTGTGCCCTGTAATTGGCTGGCATTCACTTGAGGGTGTACTGTCGCCCAAGGACAGCTGGGGTAAGCCCGAGGACACACACAATCCTTGTAAGAATAATGAGTTCAAGGAATTGTTGGATGGGGTATTAAAAGTAATAGTTGTAAAAAATATATTAAAAAAAAGAATCAAAATAACACAAATCTCTCCCATTATGCTTCACAGCCGTATTAAATGAGCTGAAAGAAGCATGTTGATGATTTTAAATGTACTCTTTCCGGGTATATCTTTTAGGTGGCCCACTGTAGCGCGTCAACCTCACAGACAGTGCAGAGGTATTGGGTTCGATCCAATCCACTGCAAAATACATACTTACCTTCTGTCAGTTACAATTCACGTTACTGAGATAATATATTCCGAATGGTCAAACTGTGAAGTTACTTCATTGAGAGGCTCTCAGTATATAGCAGAAGTTGTCAGTAATAGTGGCAACGTAAGATGGCTGGCCTGTCTCTGGCTTCAGCCTCCAAGGGCCTATTGATAGTCAATTCATATACAGTACAAGTAACCGCAATGCCTAGTTGTGACTTTTCCCATTGAAAAGAAATTGGACCTTGTTCGTTTCTCAACTGGTTGTCATAATATACAGTACTTTTTTTTTTTTTGGTCAATGTATGTGCTATCAATATAAACAAATTGGGGAAAAAAGCGCCCTTAAAATATTTTGACCTGTAAAAGGTTGCTTTCAATTGCATTGTAGTAATTGTACGGCATTGTACACAACCGGATAATGAACCGGCATTCTTGGCCTTTTTGTATGCAGCATACTGTACCAGTATTCTTAACCTTTTTGTTTTGTTGCCATCCACACACACAGAATTTGTGACTTGGACCCTTCCTAGCGTTGTTGCCATAGGCATGCAGCTCAAACGGGGTGTATCGTATCTACCTCATCATATCTGTGGTATGCGGCTGGATAAACGCCTGAGTGGAAGAGAAAACCCACCAGTACATCAAGCGTGTTTGATTGGGCTGCTACAGGATCGTGATTTTTTTCAGTACTGAAGCATCTCGCCCACAGGCACATGATGAATGGTTGACAAGGTAAGTCTGAGACTTGCACTTTCAAATACCGTTTGGAAAGGTTACAGATCACCGTCAAAAACTAAAAACAAACTTGAGAATATGTCAAGGAGGGGGAATGTGCAACAAATGGAAGTTTGTGAATCAGCAAGTCTTGTTAATTATAAAAGGTCAATGTCAAACTCCAGATCAGTTTTTCTTCTGCCAAAGGACTGCAACAAAATTTAACAATTAAAAACTTGGAGCTCAGAAATGTCTCAAAATAACGACAGAGATTTTTTTTTCTGTCTATCCATTCCTGTTTAAAATGTCGTGTGTTTCATATATTCTCCCGCAGGCAAACATGACCCCAGTGTAGACAGCAGGAATGAGTCTACTGATTGAACAATGTCTGCAGGCTACGTGTAAAAGACTTACCCTCATGTTTAACACCGAAATATGTGGCATTCGAACATCACAGGTGTCGTATCCAAGACAACACTCACAAAATATACACAAACACAAGCACAAGGCCAGCCAAGCACAAACATAAAACAGTTATCTAGTTCAACTGTAGAGCATGTGGCACATGCACTGTACCATGCCCCCTTGGGTCCCCCCCCCCTTCCTTAGCGAAGCCAACTAAAATGTTTGTTATAGGAACAAAAACAATTTAACAATAAAAATGAGTCTCATAAGGAGAGCTTGCGGTCAGACACATTTTAGTGGTTCTTAATCTCAAGGATGCAGCTATAGAATACTTTTAGATCCATCCTCACGTTCTACTGTATTATCTGCGACTTTCCGTGTGTATTAGGGCTGCCACAATTAGCCGACTAGTCACAATGACGTTGACAATCAAAATCGTCGACAATTAAATTAATAGCCCATATGCACTGGATTCTTTCTTTTACAGCGGACTCTTTCCTCCTGGCTCGCTGCCATTGAGCTGATGTATTTTTACACAGAGTAGTGGGAGTAGTACATTAGTCCGTGTGGAAATCTGATTCCTGCAAAGCTTTGAGACAGGGATTTTCCCTCAATCTTTTACGTCATTGAATTTTTTGAGTTTTTCCATTCATCGTTTTAGCGCAACTTATTTCGATTCCTTGCGTTCCGGTTTCTTAAACATAAGCATCCCACAAGTTCTCAAACATCCTTTTACAGCACCCAATGAGTTTGGGATTGTTATATCAGAGTACGATGTGATGGAAATGTACTGACCTCCATTGAAAGAGATGGCTCATCCATAACAGATGAGGATTTGAGCTGGTTCCTATCATCATCACTTGCCTGAAAAGATTAGAAACACATTTTCCGCGCACGAGTTGTAAACGCTTTTTTTGGGGAGGTGCATTCCTCATCTGTGGTTATTTAGTTTGCTGGGGGCCGGTTGTGACCACAAAATGCTTTGCGTGCTTAACTCCATGCGCTGTTTTCACCAGATGTGTTTCTTGTTTGTAAATGACTCATTTTCTTTTTCATGGAGCACAGACAATCTGCAACGAATAATGGTCAACATACCAGCGCAGAACACGGCCAAAATGCAAATTGCTGAGTGGGTCCGCTAAACACTATGGTTCATCTTCATAAAGCTTCAAAGATGGATTCATGTCATTTGGCACCACTCAACCAAACACTGTCACACACAAACAAATGGTATGAAGAAAGAATTTATGGACGAAACCTTTCTGTCCGAGACCCTTGGACTTGCTGCGAAACAATGACGAGACCACACGAATCCCATTCTTCCTGTTATCTATGCATTTCATTGTGTTCATGTACATTTTGCTTAATTTCAAAAACTGGGAGCAGGTGCACCATTGACTGAATAATTTTGAAAACACGTGCTCCTAGCTTATAACAAGTAGGAACAAATCAAATGCTCTCTGTGTGGCCTTCAGATTACAGCATAGTGAAGATGAAATGCCAAAGTCACCCTGCTGAAACAGAAAACAAAATAAATGAACACGCTCACAAGGATGCAAAAACAACGTGCAGATCCCCAAGTGACATCTGGAAACGCTAAACTAAATAGATTTTGTCAAACATGTGGCCGTGTTACTATATTTAAATGTGTCGAAACCTCCACATGATACTTGAGAGATGATTCTCAGAAAGGAGAGCCAACATGGTTCATCACCCAGAGCGACTAGAAGGCCAGTGTTGCACTTTGAAGTTTGACAAAATAAATCCAAACCTAAAATGAATTCAATTAATTTTTTAATAAATCCCAGATTCTGCCCCAAGACTACAAACACGCTGCAAATCATGTTCTGATTTGGAACGCCACTCTAGGGCTCATGTCGCGACAAATCCATCGCCCCCGCAAATTACGAAGTTTCTTGAGCCTCGTCGTCAACTCTGGTCAAGCCAGCCAGGCTACAGCCCTTCCGCTCCCACGGAGAAAGCCAGGCAGGTGACATGCTATGCTGGTGGTCTTTTCAGGAAGCAGTCTTGTCTTTTTTTTCCTTGCTTTATTTTGTAGTTAACACATAGGAAAGTAACATGGCATCTTGTCAAACTATCTTCTTCTTTCTTTCAAAGCTATTTTTTGTAAAACAGCCCCCTAGTGTTCAGACTGAGACACCGTGTAACTCAAACGCCTTGTGTTACAGGCTCCATTAAGTGCAATGTGTTTTTGAACAATAATCTAGTAAAATAAAACCATTGCAGGAGAAAACTGCATTATCAAGACCTCAAAATGTAATTGTACTCTTAAATCGGTTTAAAAAGAGAGGTATCGGTCCTTCCCTTAATATCTTATCAGAGAGTCATCAACAATGAACTCATAATCGGACCTCCACATACTTTTTGCCTTAGATTGAAAGACCCTGCAGGCTGCTGACCTCACCCACTCACAATTTGCCTATTTGCGTTTAACTAACCGTCACTTGACCTCAAGGGCATATAATTCCCACTGCAGGAAAAAGGCCCGTTGTATCCCTTTGACAACATTCACACAGAATTCTGCTGGAGCTAGATTAATTGTGGGCATGGGCGCAGATATATTCATTTTAACATTACTACTTACAAGCTTGTTCCCCTCCGTCAAAGCCCAGTACCAAAATCCCACCTGCGCCCCTGATTGTGGGCCATCTCTTATATCAGCGACTGAAGGCTCCATTCGGGCAAAACAGCGTATGGCTACAATTAGCCTCATCAAGTGAAATTCTAAAGAATGCTTGATGGTTTGCTCTCTTGGCTTAGATGGCTGACTCATATTATGCAACTCGCTGGCCTTGACACCTGCTGTTCTTCTCGACATCACTTAGCTCTTGAACCCAACACCTCCGGTTGTGATCTCTGACATTCCCCAAACTCAAAACACCCGGCGCATAAGACATGGTGGGGTAGGAGTGGGGGCGGGGTTCAGAACAGAGAGCAACAAAGCTCCAGACAAGAGTCAGCAGTAGGAACCTGAACCGGCTCTATTGCTTATTTTAACATTGTGATTACGATAATATTAATCTGTTGCTTTGGCACAGTTGTCTCTTTCAAGACCTAATAGTATAAAAATGAAATGTCATACTTAAGAGGTTTTCTGCGGTTTTGATTAGCGTATTGGCTCCAACTGTACTCACAAATGTT
This sequence comes from Hippocampus guttulatus, assembly GCF_054856545.1. Lineage (NCBI taxonomy): Eukaryota > Metazoa > Chordata > Actinopteri > Syngnathiformes > Syngnathidae > Hippocampus > Hippocampus guttulatus. Next base: position 13,411,463 of record NC_141263.1, read on the forward strand.
GACTATGTTGCGAAAAAAACAAAAGTCTTCAGCCTCTTATAAGAGCTTCAGCCTATTTTCCCTTTCAGACGTGTACACTATGATTCCCGAGAGAATGGCCAAGGGTGAAAAAATGTCTGGATAAAATAATAAACTGAAACAAAATCAGAGTGAAACAGAAACTGTCGCTTCTGAATCCCTAAACAGGGGGCAAGCTTTTACACTGTCTCTCCATGAGGGCTTTTTACATTGACATTTACAGAGTTGTCACCCCTTTGTTCTCTAAGTACAAGCAACAAAGTGTACATACCAAAGTGTTTGAGTAAATTTAACAAAACCACATTGTGGATTTTAATATAAAGAATTACCAAAAACCAAAACACTGCAACAGTCAATCTTGATCAGTACTTCCAAGAGCTGTACTGGGATCAGAAGTCATCATGTGGTTTTCGCTCCTTCACTGCCAAGACCACTGAGCTTACCAATGTGCTGCAGCCAAGACAAATGAACAAACTTGATATACTGCAAGACAGACGCTGATATCCTTTGCACAAAGTTTACAGATATTCTGTGAGAAAGATTGAGAGGTTTTTTTTGTCCACTCAAATAAGCAGGTATGCATTGCTCCAATGGAATGTGTTTGCAATATGGGTAATAGACCCCCTGTCACAGACCCCCAATGGCCTTCCAGAGATGGAAGAAGCTACTAAGAAAAGCTTAATATCACCAAAGACAAGACCAAGAGGGTCAATTATTCAAAAAATTTGAAGCGCTTGCTAATTACTGAGCACAGGAAGTGCTTTTGAGTAAACAGTTCATGATGAATGAGGCAGGAAATTCCATTGTCCATTCGATGTGAATTCACTGAGAGTGGGTTGGTCTCACCGATGGAGAAATGACACAATTCAAAGAGTCCGAAAACCAATGTAAAATCATGCACAAGCTCGCTTATTATTCCCTAAGCATTTAACAGAGCTGATTATGGTGTTGACATAAATCTTGCAAATTCATTCAATCATCAGACAATACCCCGCTTGCCCCCCCAAAAATTGCATTCATTCTTACGGAATTGTTATTACTCACCATTTCCACCCCTTGAGGGAAGGCTGTCCCATCCCAGTCCTTCTTGGGAAATCGCTGAATAATCTTCCCACATCCCTCTCCAGAACCTGCCAATTAAAATGGACAAAGAGAGCAACTTAATATTAAAGACACCAATAAATAATCTCATTAATTTGACAAAGCGGCAAACTAAATATGTTTTTCCAATGCACAACAACCCGAAGATTCATCATATTTCAAACGGAATAATGGCCGGTCAATTAATACAATTTCCACATGTGGACATCAAATTGGTGCTACGTAAAAGATGAAACCCCTCACTGTATTTTCCATTTCTTTAATCTAAAAGAAAAATATTTTGCTAATTTATTTCTCTGCAGTAGAGGAAATAGTATGAAAATTGTGCATCACGATTATCACCATTATCTTTATATTGCCAATATAAATATATCAAATGAATGCACCGAAAGCACAGTGACACATTATTTTAAATGAAAACAGATAGAAAATATTTACTATTTGAGATTAGAAACGACACACTGCACAATACATTCTGATCTATCAGTTCATGTTCCTCGTTGCATCCATTCAAATATGTAATTTTCCAGGGCAAATTTGGATTCAGATTTTTATGCACAGCTGATTGTCTGAAATCTTAAAATACAAATGACAGAACTAACCTTTTTGAGTAACTCTCAGAACCTGTGTTGATGTGCTCAAACAGACACTCGCAAAGTCATGCAAAACTTCCACAACGCTCAGATATACAGTAATTCCCCCTATTACATGCCTTTTTACATAGGCTTAAACGACACTGCCCCAAACTTCAGTTGGCATCCTCTTTGTCCAGCGTCACGTGACTCCATAAAGTTGAACTCAAAACAACCCCTTAAGTCAGACGGCCAAACAAAAAACTGACCAACGCATGTGGAGAAACTCCTTCTTACTATCATCACCCCAGTCTTTGGTGCAGGTCAGTCTGTGCCAAATTAAACTCTGTGTCTTGGCGATTACGCAGAGTGACACTACTTATGGGCGACATTTTGGCGCTTGCCTAATCTACACCAGAGATGGAATTTATTTACACAAAAACAAGACATTCGATGAATCAGGCCGAACTTTTGTTCAACCCGAATCAATAAAAGGCCCTAATGTTGCTTTCTATTTCTTGCACACAAAGCGCATAATTAAGAACATAGAAAAAGGCGTGTCAAAATGCCCCATTACGTGCAACAAGACATCACAACCACACAAAAGGCTTTAGTTTGCTTTGCTGTTACACAACATGTCAACATGAGTTTGGTTTTGTACCACTTGCATGTTTCCGTAATAAATCCATTTCTTAAGGTTTGTTCAGCCTTCTTGTAAAAGTACTGGAGCAGTGAGGCCATTTCCTTCATTTTTGCATTACAACGGTAACAGTCATCAATCCATTATCTGAATCGCTTTATCCCGTACGTGCTGGAGCCTTTCGCAGCTGACATTTGACGTCAAAAATATGTAAAAAGAGATGTTGTTTTGCACACTCTGTAACAATAGTGGGCAGTCCATCAGTACTGAGAGGAAGTTGCGTTTTGCTGGCGGATTGACAACTGACGGAAAAATTGAAATACTGACGGAGTTATGTGTTGAAGGAAGAGTTTTTCCACCGTCACCCAGTCACAAACATGTGCACTGGCACGTTCGCCCCGTCCACACGACAGACATTTCTGCGTGACCGCGCGCCGTCGTATCAGTTTTAATTTTAACATAATATTAGTAGTTGTTTTTATATTACAGTTGTGTGACAGTTGATGTTGAAGTAAACAGTTTTAGAGTAAAAAAAAAAAAAATTAAATGCATTTGTTGCATCAGCAAAATGTTCACTATCGTAACCTCATTCATCATTAACTCATTCACTGTAAGATCCTCCTTTACCTTGCCGCGTTGGGGAGATTGTATATATATATGTATGTATATACAGAGAGAGAGAGAGAGAGAGACTGATTAACTCATTCACTCCCAAAGACGTTTTTAAACGTCTTTTCAGACTTGGTCTAGAATTGGCTGGTACTGAATGAGTTAGAGTATTTTGTAATGTTTTTAATGAATGCATAGATTCATTAACATCAGTTTGTACTTATATGACAGTTAATCATGTTAAAATGTTACTTACAATGTGTGTTTGACTTGGAGGTTCCACTTGCTTTTGTCAATTCGTTGACAGATTGAGCAGGAATCAATTACAGAAAACCAAATTCTAAACGATCAATGCATTATTTTGACCGTCCCTCATTAATACCATAATCCCAGGAAGCATGCCACACACCCGAATGATCCGAATTTGCAAACACATCACATGATGGCAGATGAAGAATAACGATGCATCTTGATTACATGTTGCTGACTGCTTAGCCTTTGACTCCAAGACCCAGGTCTTGGAGTCTAAGGCTTGCTGTCAACAACTGGTCGAGACCGAAGACCTCTCTCTGTTAAAGAGGGTGCAAATGATGATACGGCTTTTGGCTCTGTATTTCATATGCATAGCTTAAACACATAAAAGCTGGAGCATCTTGATGCTAGTGTACGTGCGGGAATAGCAGTCATGCTAGTCAGAGAGGAATCTGCATGACAGTGCTGTTGTATTTGGGATTTTCCAGTTCCCCTAATTGAAATCGTATGCTCGGAATGCGGCGAGTTCTAATTTTTGAGCGAGGATGATAATAAATGACAGAATTCCTCACATTCCATGAGGCGACTCTCTCGTATTAAAACAAGCTGCAGTCTCCAAAGCCATCTCCCTGATATAAAAAGAACATCACAAAGAAGAACAGAAGCCAAGCTGAGAAGACATGCTATTTTTAACATCCGCTCACAGGATGCCTGGTTGAACTCTTTAAAAGGAAAAAAAAGAAGCTATTTAAGCAAAAGTTATTCTGAAGAGCAAACAACCGGAGAACTTCATCTGTGACATCATCACGACCAGCATCTGACTTGTTCTGACTTGTCTGAATACAACATGATGGGAGAGGTGAGCGTCGAGTGTGAACCATGAAACTTCTGCCGATGCTGATACCGATCATATGGATTAGCTCACCTTTTTTCAATTGTGGTGCTGCTCACTCACAATTATTTGAATAATCGATAAATCTGTCCAAAAAAAAATTCAATAATTGATGAATGATTTTTAAAAAAAACATTGTATCAAAGTGTCCCTCCTTTTTTTATCTAAAAACAAATTGAATGTGTAGAAAATGCACAAACATTATGTGTCCGTTACGGCAGTGTTTCTCAAATAGTGGGGCGTGCCCCCCTGGGGGGCGCGTGGCTCCATTAAGGTGGGCGCGTTTGACCTCGGGGAACATGCTTTTTTATTTTTTTACTGTCCTAAAATAACATGCAGTTGCACCTCCACTACGTTAAGGGGCAGTGGCGCTCTCATTGGCAGAGTTTACGCAGGGAGCATTCTCAGGGAGGAAATATGACGAGCCGTATGTAGCGCGAGGCTTCAATGTGACTGCAGTGGCAGACGAGGAAAGATCGATGTGCACATAAAGACATAACACCCCAATCACGCTGATAAGCTGCTTGAGTTTTTTTCAGCGAAAATGTGCCGAATATTTCCAACAATCATGGCGCTTTGTGACTGCTACTTCAGTAAACTAAAATACAGTACAGGTCCCGGCTACACATTGAGCAGGAGCCGAGAGTTGCTGTGTCCTGCTTCAAACCTCGCTTCGAAAAGCTGTGCATTGCAAAACTTGCTCATTGTAGCCATTATTCCAGACATCACCTTTGATTAAAAAAAAAAAAAAAAAAACCACATAAATTCTTTTATATATTTTTGTTTTGCTGGTTAAAGTTTTTTTTTAATATTGTGCTCCTGAGATCATGTTGATTAGTTTGAATGCATTATTAGTTACTGATTTTATGTACCGTATTTTCACGACCATTCGACGCACCGTATGGTTGGGCGCAGTCTCATTAATGGGTGCTATTTCTGTATTTTACACATAGACAAAACGCACTGTATTATTGGGCGCGATTTTAAAGTGGTAAAACATACGGCAGCTTAAACACACGGCATGCATGCGCGCACGCTAAAAACACGTTAGCTTGTAGCATACGGTAGCATGCCAAGACATACAGATACAAGCTAAAAACACGTTTTTAAAAAGGCAACGAAGCAAAACGGAGTTCCGTTGTATTTTATTTAGCCATCGTACAATGTACTCACGTTTTTCGATCAATCATCACCCAGAAATCCATCAAAGTTCTCATCCTCTGTATCAGAATTGAACAATTGTGCAAGTACCGGTAATCCATCAAAAACGCCGTGTTCCCTCTCGTTGTCAGTCACTCTCATTGCCATGTGGCTCCACAGAAAAGATGCCGGCTTTGCCAAAAACTCGAACAACAGTGCAAGCAGACACGTTCGTCCAAGCAGCCACAATCAATTCGCAAATTGTGGCGTAACTCGCCCGGCGCTGCCTCTCACTCTTTGTAAAGTTGTGTTTGCCATCGATCATTCATTGTTCCCATGCCGCTCGCAACTTTACTTTGAACGCCCGGTTGATGCCGATGTCCAGCGGTTGGAGTTCTTTAGTCAAGCCTCCGGTAATAACGGCAAGCTCAAAGTTCATTTGCTTGACTTGGTTTTTCACCGCTGCTGTGAGATGGGCACGCATGCCAAAAGCATAACCGATGGCTTGAAGTTTGAACTGAGCTTCGTAGGCGTGTCTCTTTGTAGAATTTATTTTCGGGGGTTCTTAGAAACCAAAACCGAAGTTGTTTTGCAACAATGCACATAGCCACACTCTATACAGGTGTTGGTACCTGCTTGTAGCGTCGCTTTAGCGTCCACTTACACGCCCACCCTTCACTCATTGGCGGCCTGCTTCCCCGCATGCCTGTCACTCACGTCTGCCTTTTCTCTCTCTTTCTCCATATATGTATATATACACGCCCACCCTTCACTGATTGGCCGACTTCTTTGCCGCATGCCTGTCCACAGTCACTTCCGCCTTTTCTCTATATAAACAGCGTGTCGGCTGTCAGTCAGGTTTTGGAACTCAGCGCATAGACAAGACGCTCCGCATCATAAGGCGTCCTGTCCATTTTGGAGAAAATTTTAGACTTTTAATGGCGCCTTATAGTCGTGAAAATACGGTAATTTTATTTTTCAGTATCGTATGGTTTGACATGGTCAGTCAACAAAATATTTATTATTAAATTAAGGATTTAATGTTATTTTTGAAATTCAGATGCACTTTAAATCTTTTCCGTTGCAGTTACTAAAGCTATTCTTTGTTGTAAGTTGGTCCATATTTCTTTCTTTTTTTATTCTCTTATACGGTTAATAAGGGTACAGTGTTATGCCAAGGTGTACTTATAACCATTTTATAGGCAAATGATACAATTTATAGTTGTGCGGGAGGGGGGGGCAGATGTTTCCCTCTTCCTTGGGGGGGCATGACAGAAAATAATTGAGAACCACTGCTTTACGGTAACGTGCAGTGTCATCATAGAGTATACCCATCACACACAGCCCATTTTCCATTTATAGAATGTCTAGCAGCATTTTAGGAAGAATTGCTCAGGTTTAATTGTCATTATATTTTCACAATACATTTCAATATTGGCTATTCGTTGCCTGGTCCAGCCCCAATAAGCCCGTTGCAGATGTTTCCCCTCATGCCACACAACTGATTCAAATGGTCAGGATCGTTATCAGGCTGTCGCGACGCTTGCTGATGAGCTTATCTTTTGAATCAGGTGTGTTGGAAGAGGGAGACATCTAAAACAGGCTGGATAGTGGCTCTCGAGGCCCGGACTTGGGCACCCCTGGTCGAGATGACGACTCTCGCTGTTCATTTTTTAAAAACTGTATTCCACACAGAAGTGGGCTTTTTCGAAAGGCATTCACATAGGCCTAACACTTGTTTGCACCCTTAATATTCAAACAAAAAAGTACAGAAATGATCTCTTTGCCCATTTGGACCACTTTTTTTGTACTATAAAGAGTACTTATTGTACCGAGAGGTTCAAATGTAGACACAAAACTTGTACATTGGAGAACAAAAATGGACCCCTAAAGTACCCTTTTTTTTTGACTGTGTACTAACAGCTTCACACAACATGCGCAAGAAGACAAAATAAAACTTCCTGTGTGCTAAATGCAAATGTAAAGGGAGCGCTGGCATATTTCAATTAGAAAATATGTTAGAGAGAGAGCGAGAGAGATAGAGATGGTGGTGTTTTTTTTGTTTGTTTGTTTGTTTTTTGTTTTTGTCACAGCTATCGCTGTAGACGTGCTCGGGAAATGGTTGAGTTTTAAAATTGTGTCCTTTCAGATAGGGGCAAAAAATGTATTCTGCTTTTTCATGTGGTCAATTGTCCAAAATTGTACAACACAAATGACAAAACTTCAGCTTTTTTTTTTTTAAAGGCATCTTCAGAAACTCTGCTGATTTGGACAACAGCAAACATGCCAATGTCTTGACAAATTGCCAAACTTCCCCAATGCTCAGATGTAGTTACATCCCCAGGTGTAATTGCAGTCCGTATTTCCTCTTTCTGAGGCTGAATGGCAACATATTAACATATTCTCAATCTGACCTTTTGTTTCATTTTATCGCATGCCTAATAAATGTCATATTTGATTAAATGGTTGAAGTCAAATGTTCCCTGCCCTGAATTTGAATTTAATTTGCATTGTCAAAGAAAAACAAGGATCTGACTGTGTTCAATCTTATTAACCAGGTGGTAATAGTTGTCAGTGGAGAATTGGAAATTCCCTCAGTCGGCAATCAATTTTAAACTTTCCACTTCGCTGCCCAGTCTAAATCCGACCATAAATTGCCAAATGTGAAAGGAAAACAAAGAAGGGAGCAAAAACAAAATGTGCTCAATGAAGAACAATGTTTATACAATCGTACACAGAACTGGAAAGCGCTGTTCATTGAGAAATGTAAAAAGACAATACAAAAGCATCATAGTCAAACAACATCAGTGAACAGCGTTTCCAGTCCTGTCAAAATTATTTCAACATTTATTTGTCTTTTCAATCAAATCAAATTATGGGATTAAAATAATCTATTTTCAAACCACTACACATGGGAGCACTTTAAGAAATCCACATCGCCGGCTGATAAATGTGATCAAATCCAAATCTCAAAGTTGTCAAAAGGTTTTTGGATCCTCAGACAATGTTAAAATCAGTCAAATACAACCTTTGATTGATTGTACAAAATTGACACTTTGTCGTAGGGCTGTCACTATCTTATATTTAAAAAGTCGCTTATTGTATTGATTATTCGATTAATCGGCTAAAAACTTATTTTGAATCAAAATGCATGACAAAATATTTTTTCTAGAACATTTAAATTATAGTTTTTTTTCATCTGGTATTGTGTAATGATTACATAAAACCAAATAAATAACAATTATGCAATATCACACGAGAGTGAGGATGTTGTACTCACCAATGTTCTTGAAACTGAGAGCTATATACTGTATGTCGCACCAATGGACAATTCAAAGCTTCTTTGACTTAGCCTATGTTCGAAATCAGAGAACCCAAGATGACCACATAATCATTCTAATGTCATTATACAAGTGTGAATACACAGTACACACAGACAAAAAATTGACATACGGTCAAAAGCATTTTTTTAAACAAAAGCACTCGTTTGTGGGTGTGCAGAGTGTGCCAGCAGCACAAAGCAAACCCTCTTTGAGTTTTTGCAACAAAGATCCAATTCATGATGCTTTCAGACGATAAAGACTTGGGAACAACTTGTTGAAGTTCTTGTGAGGCATTTATTAACTTTTTCATGATTGTACGTTGGAACTGATTCTGCTCAACAATTCTGTCAAAACGAACTCTATGGGGCAAATTGGCTTGTGGGCAAGCTTATTTCCCCATGATGACAACATGGTATGTAAGAAATCCCCCGATTTACGACCAGATCGGAAAGACACATGAAATATACAACACTGTGTGCTGTGTGTGCTAACATTTCATTTTCCATCCATCAATCCATTGTCTCAACATCACATATCCTGTCCAGGGTCCTCCTACCTCTGCTGATTTGGAGAGAAACCCTGCATTGGCCGCCAGTCAAGCACAAGGGCATGCGTAGCGACAGAAACTCATTTGGGCCGTCACCGAGCGGAACCTTTTTTAAACTGCACTTCTTCACCTTGCGGTACTTACGAGTGCACTTTATCCTTATCCAAGAGGCCTTTATTATGCAAGTTTTAATAAACAAATTCTTTAACATGATAATAGTCATATTCTTATTGAAACCCTTAACTTAAAGTATATTTCCCGTAAAAGATAGTGAGTCCTTTGAATTTACACAATACAAGCATGTCATGGCACCTGGTCAGGATGGTACCACCTCTGGCTCAATTTGAGCCAGGAAAAACCCTGCATAGCGTTCTAACCTATTACAGAGCCTGTTAATGAGATTTTTCTGGTCAATGAGGCTATTGATTGATTGGACGTGTGAAGTGCTTGTGCTTCCAGAAACCAGAAAACATAAGATATATTACCCACATATGCCCCGAAGGCTCCCGAACCATAAAACTGACATGAACTATGCATAATTATCCATATCAGGCAAGCCATAAAAAGATGACTGGATGTTTGTATCACACCTGTTTGGAAACAAGTGCATCTGCTTACCATCACAATGTCTAACAGTCTTGTGGATAAAAATACCGTAGATTAAAAAAATAATCCCCTGCCTCTCTGAGCGTCATTCTATTCAGACTCCTTTAATGACGCCAAGAACATTTTGTCCCATGAGTGTCTAAAAAAAAATCATTTGTCAGTCGTGATGGGATACATAACTGATCAAAGTCACTGTTCCGCTATTGTGAATAACAAGCATGCTATGGTGGCAAAGCAGATTTACTTGCTCAAGCCCTACTTTGAATGCCACTGCATGAGGTAAGGAAACGTATTTTATCGAGTCTTCGAGGCCGATTTCAATTCTTCATTTCAACAACATTGAACAAAGTATACAACATTACAATGTAGTTGACGCCTTCCCTAAAAATGTTTATCATTGCCTTTATAAAAGGTTTAAACCATGACTATACCGCAGATGATGATGATCCTAAAACTCATTTCAAACTCATTTTTTGTCCAGCTTTATGAATTGTAAGTGCTATCAATCAAAATGACACTCAGATGATCGTCTGCAGGTACGTGGTTGAATGAGTACAAGTGTTAGTTCTGTGTCGCGACATTTAACGACGGCTGCTTTTACTTTGGCAAGTTCATTTTATTTCCTATCTCAACTCCCATTTCCATTGGCTTGATCAAACTCTGAGACAGACTTCGATTTTGATCTTTTCTGATTGCGCTGGTGTCATGTATTTGAGGTACATCCGTTTACAGTATGGCAAGAAGGAGCACTGAGTCAAGATGTAGCCTGTCTGCAATGTTAGCATCTTATGCTCGGTGACAGCTGCATACCTATGATTCAAGGTTGAATTATATACTGTACATGTGGTGTTATGTTTTAACGTTTTACGTACATTGTACATTTAAGTCCTCTAAATGTAAATTTTACAACCCACAAAAAAAGTGTGTTGACAAATTTGCATAAGTAAAAAGGCATGTAAAACAGGGCTCAAAAATCATACAAAAGCAAGATGCTGTCTCTACTCTTGTTGTGAGCGTGTCTGCTGAGTTGCGCTAAAGTCTTGCTCGGCGCATCTGTGAACTACGACCAGCAAAATGGATGCTTCTTTCTGTACCATCTTTCTTATGCCGAAACATACCTGGCTTTTTCTGTGCCATGACAACGAGACAGTGTAGAGTAGCCGGGCCCGTACGCATTCACATTCGGCAACGAGGCACTCTAAAGCGGTCATGCAAGCAGACTAACTTTGCTGCTGTGAATTGGGAATTTCTCCATTGCGAGACTAATAAAGGTTTTCTTATCTTTTCTTATCTTATCCAAGGGAAGATGCATTTTTGTAGTCAAGCTAGCTTAACTTCGCCAGATAGCCACTGATACAAAGGCACTCAAGTTCTCGTTTGGTGATGGAATCGACATAGTTCTTAGCCTTTGCACATGTTTTCAACAATCATCTTAAAACATACACAATGTATTTAGGAACAAATGTCATAATGCAGTTTACAGTGTCTTTATTTTCTGACAGTTACTGCTAAGAGGTGCATCAGTCACGCAACATTGATTACCAGCCACATTCGTCATTAACGAAGTTTATTGTTTTAGACTTCGGCATACCAATCATCCATCCACCCATTTTCTCCACCTGTGAGCTGTTCCTTCTTGAGTGGAAGTATGCATGTTTTTGAAATGTGCAAGAAAAAAGAAATCCCATCAAAGCACAGGGGCGAACATATCAACTCTAGGTCGGAGCCTGGATTTGAAACTCCAATCTCAAAACAAAGAACTGGTTGTGTTACATTAATTCAAATATCCTGAAACGTTGTCTGTACCCTAATACAGATTTTATAAGCCGAGTTCTTCTAAACCTTTTAAATGGAAATTTTATTTGACGACCAGCTTGACAAAACATTGCGGTTGTCTGGTGGAAGTGAACAACTTTTCTCTGAACCAAAGTTAGAAGGAACAAGTGGAGCTGAGCTTGAGGCACAACAAGTGGAAGCAGGGTAAACTTCCTGTCACAGCACAGATCAACATTTGAGAGGGTAAAAAGAGGGAATAGGATTGAATGCCTTTATTCACAGCTGCACGATAGCTGCTATCGTGGAAATAAACGTGCAGCTCTCTTCCGCAAAAACAAACACATGACAACAAATCATCAAGCGCTTTTGCAGCAGCGTATAAATAGCAGAGGGGGCAGGACTAAGCCAAGCAGCCAATACTTAATAAAAAATGCATGCACAGCTTGACTATCATGGAATGCTGAACTCGCTCATGTCAACATAGCTATTTTTTATGACAATCTGTTCCTTTTATGCAGCCTGTAAACTGCTTTGAGCATGCCGTAACTGCAGTGCAGACACTTTCCTTGACTGACACCCAGCAAGCACAACCGTCGCGGACAGGATGTGACTCATTTTGGATTCGTGAAGATTCCATTGGTATACAACCTCAAAAGCACATAAAAGCGTGTTATTCTGAAAAACACCGGTGCCCCCAGATGATCCACGGCACTCAGCGAGTTAATGAGAAAAACGAAGGCGTCCCTAAACTCGCTTTTTAGCTTTGCGGCTAACCAGAAGCTAGTCGCCAAGCTATGTAGCATCAACATCATCCCACAGTGAGTGTCGCCCTGGCCACAAAGCTCAACTTACACACTTACCGGCTTTTTCCTGATCGTATCCCACAACAACAAAGTAGTCAGCCAATCTAGCCATGTCTGCCGCTTTTCCCGAGCTGTGCCAACACAATTCAGCATTTTTCCTGCTTCCAAAGCACAGCCATTTTTTGACATAAGGGCCGTCAGTGCGCATGCGTGGACGACATCCATGGGCGTGGGTCCGCAAGTTGGCAAATACAAACGCCGCTTTGGCCCTCAAATTGGTGGAACAGCCCGGGATCACCACTTTTTTGGAAACTGAGAGGTACTTCTTGGCAATTGGTCATTGCTCCCCCTTGTTATTAGTTAATAATCATTTGTTTGAAGACACTAATTATGTTAAATATTTCTCAAGGAGGGAAACAATTAAATGGCACTAAGTGACACTTACTCAAGAGGGTTGCAGGCATGCTGTAGCAGCGTAGCCTATCCCAAGTGTCTTCAGGCAGCAACCAAGGTACACCATGAACTGGTTGCTAGCCAATGGCAGGGCACACATAGACAAAAAAACATTCACACTCACAACCATACCTAAAGACAATTTAGAGTGTTGAATTAACCTACTGTGCATGTTTTTGGAATGTCTGAGGAAACCAGAGTACCCCGAGAAAATCCACGCAGGTAAGGGGAGAACATCCAAACTCCGCACAGGAAGCCCAGAGCCCGAATCAAACCTTGCACCTCTGCATGGTGAGGTGGACGTGCTAACCAGTCGACCACCGTGCAGCCCATGTCATGCAGTGTGGAATTGACATTTCTAGTGACACACAACCGTTTGATTAGTGCGCTCATGTGACTTACCACTACTTGTAAGGACAAAGAGCCGAGGTGACTAGTACATGGGTCTTAAACTGGTTATCATCATGCTGTAGTGTGCTCTTTGTCTTCACTAGTAGGACAAGTTTGGTATACTTTGAGGACAATGAGGTTTTACCAGTGAGGCATAACTGTGTACTAGTTGGCCTCTGTGCCCTATAAGTACTAGTGCTCATACTAGTAGTGCACAACTTGTTTATGTACTATGCATATTTTTGAAATATGTGAGGAAGCCAGAATACCTGGAGAATTGTTTTATTTTAAAAGTTTATTTATAGAGCCCTTGTGTCTCAAAGGGTGTACAGTCCACAAAAAACAACAACATGGCCAGGTCCCGAACACCCCATCTGGGCACAGACAAACACAGAAAACCTATTTAGGGGTGCAGTGGTGGGGATGGAAACATAAGAACCCTTCAAGTGGCATGAGTAGACTCCTTCAAGTTCTCCCAGTAGCTCGAAGCAGAATCCTTACAGCATCAGCTGAACTTCAATCATGATCACCGAGTGCCCTCTGCGCTCAGGCGTCGGTGGGGTGTGAGGGAAGAGAAGCGGCAGTTTAACAGGCCAACTGCATATGTCAGGGTCTGAAAGAAAGACTGAATACTCAAGAACAAGGAGAACACGCAAACTCCAAACAGGAAGGTCAGACCTGAGAGTCAAACAAATGGTATATGCCATAAATAAAAAAATAAATTTAAAAAAACATCGCACACTCCATCGCAGATGTTGATTTTTAAAATTAAAAAAAAATTGAATACCTTAATTTTTCCTCAAAATCTGTGCAATCTGTACAATTTCTGGTGTGCATTTCCCTCATTTTTTCTTTCTTCCATAAATAACCATCAGCCAACAGTCAACCTGACACTATTTACATTGTATGTTTTCAAAAAAAAAATAGGCATATCGCATCTTTCATTTATTGACAATTATTATAACATATTCAGATGCCCCAACGACTGCTCATGGGGCATAATGGATGCCAGTTTTGCTATTCTGACCGTGCAAATGGTTAGCCAGTTATATTAAGGAACAGAAAAGTTGTCTCAAATTCAACTGCGGTTGTCAAAAAAAAAAAAATTGCCGGAACACACGAAAGTACAATCGCTATCTTCATTATTGATTATCTTCAATCTTTCCATGATTTTGTGTTCGTCCCGCTCTTTCTGCTGCCACCTCAAAGTTTGTCCAAAAAATAAATAAAAAAAACAATGAATAAACATGCAGAAACATTTTTGAACTTGAGCCAAAATGAGGTCATCGACATTGGATGTTTCATGTACTGCTGATCGTTACCCAAGAATTATCCCCCCCAAAAAAACCCGCTCATGTTTGACGGTTAATCAATTAAAATCATGAATCATCAATCAAAAGCGTGTCCTCAGGCTTCAAGCGCTCTTTTTCCTGACATACACGGGTGTAATTACACACGTTTCCTGCCACACGTACTTTGGAGCTGGCAGTGAAAGACGGGACACACCGTGTCAGTCATCCTACCATTGCCAAAAAATGTCTTTATAAGGAGCCAAAAAGAAAGCGGGTGCTTTACTGTCGTCATTTCACAATTCGAATTGTTGTCTTCCTGTAAGTGCATCACTTAAGGCAACTGTCGTTACTGTTTTACAGCACATGTGTTTGGCATTTGTCTTGTCCTGAGTGTAAAAAGGGTCAAATGTAGTCATAAATATAAAGCTCTGAAGAGCTAGCAGAGGGCTCCCCCTTTTTCCCAGTTCCCGATACTAAAATGAATGTTTTATTGCTGTATTTATTTATAGAATTTTGAGATGCTGATGGAATGTCAAGTGTCAGGTTTGCGTCAAATTAGGAAAACATGTCGCAACACATTACCCCATTCGATTCCAAACTCAAAAGAAAAATTCAAAGCTGAAAGGATTACTCCACTGTGATCGATAAAAGAAATTTATAAGTTCACTGGACCTTGGTGAAGAAACCATTCAGAAATTTCTGCAATGTTAAAACCGTCCGGGGGTCAACAGCACTACATGTGCTACATTTTGGAGAAAGTACAAAAGAATGACGACAATATGTCCATCTCTCTCTCTCTCTCTCTCTCTCTCTATATATATATATATATATACACATACACACAAATGCTGTATTTGTTTACCACATTTTACTGCTTCCTCTGAATGTAATATTTGACATTACTCTACCTTGTGGTTTTTTTAAAATATTCTATTTAAAACACAAGTAGAAGCACAAAAACCCGTACAAATGGCAGTATTTATCTATTCCATTCTGTTCTATTCATTGATGAATTCCTGTGCACATTCCTAAGGGCAAACGTGTGGCGAAATGATTTGCCAACTCTTTCCTGAAAGCAACAACTCATCCAAATTATTGAAAACATGTCTGGACCAATATTGTTCAATTTGATTTTTTTGTTACCGGTACTCTTGATTTATTCTTAGATTATTGTAAAATTCCACCTCACTGTAGTCGGCAGGTTAAAATAAATCAAGGCGTAAGGCGAGTTATTTACCTTGTCCAAACAATACCTTGAGTGTATTGGATTTACAGTCAGGCATATTTATCTTATTTGTTGACTTGACAAATGCTTCTCTCATTTCAAAAAAATTCACTCACTCTAATTCATCAAGCTGACATGGAACTTCACTGTGTCAAGGAGTGGCATGAAAAGGAGAAAATGGACACACTCCTTCAATTCGACTTGCGAAATTATGGAACACAATCAAATCAACCTTATAGTTCAAATATGACAAGCTACATTTCCCTTGAAGGATATGTTTCAAAAAGTGAGCTAAAGTAGTGAAATTACTTTGGTGTACGTTATGTTTTTTAAATTGAAAAAACGTTCTTCAACTATTCTGGGGTTTTTTTTTTTTTTGCACCACTGGGAGTAGGAGGGGGGGTAAAGGATGAGAGTCAGTCAATGAGCCCCTCCCACCTTCTGTATAAAGGCTCCCAGTCTGGTGTGCAGCTATTAGCAGAGTGACACAGCTGCCTTACAGAACCAGTGGCAATATTCCCCAAACCTGTGGAATACTCGTCTATACATCTGACCAGAAAAAGAAGAGCTTTGTTATCCCACGTGAATTCCAGGTATGTGTATTTGATTTTTTTCCTTTTTTCTTCATGAGCACCTTCCTATGGTTGCTGCTTTCCCAGCTGATGGCTTTATCCTTGCTTTTTTGAGGTCAGGGCACAAGTGTATAGACAAGGACAGGTTATCTGTCTGGTTATATAAGCAGTTCAGCTCTTAATGTGTGTGCGTTTGTGTCAGAACCTGTTTCAAGGTGTAGCACATGTTAAGATTTCTCATGCAACATAATAACAGGCCATTTTAATCTCAAGTATTGTTTTTCTTTTTTTATTTAATAGCTTTTGTTTTAATTTTATTGTGGCAAGTCTATTTTGGGAGGTTCTATTGGTAGACGCTGTCCTTCACATTATTGGCCACGGGCCCAAAGCATGGTTGTAGGTTTACTTAACGGAGGAAAATGTGACCCGAGCTTAACTTCTCAAATAAATGAATGATAAGTGCAAATAACTTGGCTTTTGGACCCTTGTGTAAGCTTTACTAGTTTACAGGCATACTGTACTAGTGACACAGTAGGAGTAGGGAGTTTGAAAAGTTAAATTGTAATGTGCGTGTGATATTGTAAATGACTAACTGGATGTTGTCTTGCTTCCACAGGAGGAGAAATGAAACTAATCTTCCAAGCCTTCCTCTATTGCTGCCTGGTGGCCACAGCAGCACACTGTATGGAACTTGAAGTGAAACCCAAATTAAAAAAGAGGTGAGTTCATTCATCTGTCTTTCAGGTGCACTCATAAAAGATAGGGTTTGATTGTCGAGACGACAGTTGTCAGAATGATCTGCCTTAAGACCAATGGCTTTTTGCCCTCCCTCATTTAGGCTCAGCATATGGCTCGGGAGCAGACTCAGACGGGATCTGGACAGCAAGACTGTAAACTCTGAGCACTTTGTCAGGCAAGATGACATCAGGGATACCATGCTGCCACATTCCAGGTATATACCTTCAACTGAAGCCACCATTTGCCATCGAAATGCATTTGTCAGAGAAATAAGGATTTTGAATCAACCTCCCTGTGTTTCTCCTGCAGCACTGAAACCCATGTGCGAACCAAGAGGTCCAAAAATTCTGCCAATCAGTCAAGACGGCAGGGTTGTTACCTGGGGACTTGCTCAGTGCACGACTTGGCGCACCGTCTGCACCTTCTCAACAACACGCTGAAGATCGGTAGCGCCCCCCCTGTCAAGATCAGCCCACAAGGATACGGCCGCAGACGTCGCTCCCTACCAGACCGCAGAGTCGCACTGAGACTGGAGCAGGGCAGGCTCAGGCCTGTGTGGAGCACCACTGACTCCCAAGTCCATAAGCTTGAGGCTCTTCTCAGGCAAACATGAATGGAACTTTGCAAGAAAGAAGAACAAAAGCCAAGGCAGTCGAAGAGTTCGCGGACTCTCTGCTCTGTTCTCAAATTCTCCAAACGCCTCAAGATTTGCCAAGTATTCTCCAGAATCTTTCCAGGACTGGGGACCAGGTCAGAGCAAGACTGTCTGCACTGAGTTTCTTAAAAGCGCTGAGCCCCGCTGCTCGGTGATGTGGAGCTGCAAACACTGGATGGAACCGCATGGAGCAACAACAGGTGCCGCTCTCTGCTTGGCACTTGGGCGACCCCAAGAGTGTTGCTTCCTAGCGAAGTGAGCGGACTTATCCTCTGGTGTAAAAGAGCGAAGTCTCGCACTTCCTCCTCCACTTTGATAAGTGCTGTCCTGCAAGGATAAGAAAAAAAATCAAAAAACTGTGAGCACTTTTCCATTTGGACTCTAATGAATGATCGGGAGAAGATGATGTGCATCACGATGCCAAATAAGGGGATAGATGCTCTCAGCCTTTATCAAGTTTTGGGCACTGTATAAAGGAAAATGAATGCCTTAGATTCTGTGAGTTATGTGCAAGTCCACAGTGGATTGAAATATACTTGAAGTTGTTATTTGTACAAAAACACGTGCAATCTATATTTGTGTGTTTTTTTTTTTAAATTGGAGCATATGTATATAGGAATTCATTTATTTAATATTATATGGAATTTACATTTAAATACACATAGAACTATTTTTGTACAGAAAGGAATATACGGTATATGGGCATTATATTCTTTTACAGAATGTGGTAAGAAGATAATTGTTTTATTTGGTATATTATATATTTGTAAATGTCCTCTATTTTATTTGTGTTAAAGCAATAATATTGTCCTGTAATAAAAAAAAAAACAAACTTGCAAACAAAACCTTGACTTTGTCCCGACTTCCTTTTGCTCCCGGCCGTCGTAAATTCCAGCACAAGTGGCGCAGTCTATTGTCTAGAATATAGCAAGACAGGCAGCACCTGGTCTCTGTTAAGTGATTACAGACTCTCATTAGAGTTTCCCTCGTCTCACTACATTCCCTCAGTTATGACCTCCCACCTCTGCAGCCCCTTCTTTAAAAAAAAAAAAGGGCAGACAGGGTGCGAGGCGCATTCCTGCTTGATTCAGCTCATATTTGTTGACTACTAAGCCATCTCAGAGCCGCCTCGGGATGCTGAGGCTTTAGCTTCATTGGTAAAAGATGGCTAGAACAGAAGTAGAAGGATGTGGTGGTGTGATGTGGGGGGGGCTCACATTCCCGCAGGAACAAACTGCTGGTCATTCCGTTCATATTTAAGCAGCCAAAGAAGGACTAAAAGGCCGCAGATCTCATTTATTGCCAGCAGAGTTGTCCAAAATGTTTCCACTGGGGGGCCACATGTAGAAAAATGGAAGGAAGTGGGCCACGTCACCCTGTGTGTAGGAAACATGCTGAAACAAATCCAGCTCTGTCCACTTGTACACTGTGGATCAACATATCATTAGCCTGATAGCATAGCGGCCAAAGTTATTTTTGGGAATGCATTGAAGGAATAAAAAATGTATTTTTTTTTTTTTATTGCTGACAAAGCATGAAGTTGTTAGAAATATTGTGTTATCTTGTAACAATCAAAATGTATTTTAGTTTTGATTTTTTTTACGATTCAAAATTGTGTGATGTCTGTTATATAAGAAAAACAACATTAAAATACAAAGTGTCATCTTGTAACATTAAACATTTTTGTGTGTTTAAAAAAAAATCACTTCATATTCTAATGTGGGCTTTGTTTAAATTTAACATTAGAATATCAGCAGGCCAATAAAAAATGTGAAATTTCTGGCCCAGACCTTGGACACTACTGAAAATCACATAAAACAAATACACAACAGCATTGACTTCACTTAAATATGCCATTCTCCAGTTTACACCACTTACCTATTTCAGGGTAGCGGGGAGTTGGTCAGGCAAATGAACCATGAGATATATAAATAATTTTTCTGATTGTATTTTATTTATCAAAGTAGTCGCAGCACGACCATGGTCATAGACCATGACAACCCATAAACATGCTATCGCAACTCAGGGGGTCATTAAATGCTATAGGGTCAAATGAACATGATAAGGTTGTGTTTTCATCATTGCATATCGTTTTTGAGATTGGTTTGTGTATGGTTAAACTTTTCAATTCAAGGGCAGTGTTTCCCAACTTTTTTTTTTTTTTGGTCTGTGTACCCCCTAAAGTTTATGTCATACCAAGAGTACAGGATAAGATTTGAGCCCAAAACCCAACCTACACTCTCTTGCTTGGGAGCTGTACCAACGCCTATCACGCTTCTACTATCGGGTCTGAAGCATAGCATATTTATTTGAATTAGAATCACAGTTGCATTGCTGTTGATTTTAAAAACATCTGCTGGAGATGTTCTTTGATTTAGTTGAAGATACAAAACGAAAAAATGGATGATCCAAACAGGCAAGTGTCACAGTTTGTGACCGAGTTATAACTTCAATTATATATCCTCTATTGCCATCTAGTGTGTAAAACCTCTTACAACTTCAAATTGTCACATTTCTAAAGTTTTGGCTATGATCTATACATGGAATTAAAAATCTAATTTGTCAAACAGGTATATTTATACAGATTCCATTTTTTAACTTTTTCAGCTCACCTCCTAAATTCATAGGACTCAACAGTAGACTGCACTATCTATTGAGCACCAATACAAAAAATGTTTCTCTCCGGTAGTAATAATGCTTGATTCTTTTCGAAAAGAGTTCTTGTTCACCCCCATTTTTCCTACTATTCCAGATTTCAGCATAGTCAATCTACACTGCAGTATATTGAGAGTTGTTACTATATACTGTGTTTCCCAACCTTTGTTGAGCCAGTGCACATAGTTCACATCGGAATCTCATTATGGGACACCACTTAGGAAATCCATTCACATATATTGAAAACACAGGTTGATTATGAAATTGACCCCCCCCCCTCACCCCCCAGGGAAAATCGAGAAAATTAAAAAATGTTAATCCAAATAATTGACATTAGATAATTTCCCGTGAAACACTTGATCTCTCTTGGCACACTAATATGCCAGGAAACACTGGTTTGAGATTACTGTACTAATTTTGTATCCAAACCTACTGTCATTTTTGCTAAATGAGAGCAAAACATTCAAAACCTTTCTCATTATAATGCTGGACAGTACAGTTCTATAGACTATTGTATTTTTTATGAAGGCATTTCATTAGTGTTAAAACTAAGTATTTATAAAGACATTCATTTAATTAAATAGCATCTGGGTGTCAATATATTGTCAAGTACAGGACTGGTAAAAACACAAAATCTAAAACTAGCTAGTTAATAGAGCAACATTCATCTATATTTCAACACTAACTGTGGCCTCAAGTGTGTCGTTCGTGTGAAAAGTAGATGGGTAAAGGTGTGCCATGATTAGACTCAATTAACCTGGATGTGGCCTAGTCACCGTACTCGAATAAAGTGCAGTAGTCACTGCTTCGAGTAAGCCAATGAGCTGATGATGCTACTTGTGTGTCACAGCACAGAGTCGCCGATCCGGGCAGGTCAACCTGCATATTCAGTTAAAGAGAATAATAATCTTCAGATAACTGATGTGTTTGTTGACGGCGCACTACTAATGGGAGGAGAGGCCAAGTGCATAATCAGTTGTGCCAACTCTGATGTCCATTAAGGCGATATGGGCGGCTCAACGTCAGTACTCTCAAGCCAACTCTAAAGTACACTGATAACCTGGACTGAGAGGATTAGCCTCATATTCTAAACACTGCCTGGCTAAATCAGGGACTATGGGGCCTTTGGCTGCTTATGGCCCCAGCAGGAAGTCTATGTCGTTTACAGGGACTCCACAAGGAGCTTTGAAGTGAACATCAGCTTGATATGATGTTTCATCAGCTCTATTCAGGTATTATGGCAACCAATTAAAAGAAATGTTAAGCCTAAACTGTCAAATGTGGGTGGCTTTACATCTATCTCGATGATACCTGAGAATTAAATGGAAAAAAAAGGATGTAACCCCACACTGCAGAGGTGCCGGGTTCAATTCCAGCTCCAGCCTTCCTGTGTGGGGTTTGCATGTTCTCCCCGGGCCTGCGTGGGTTTTCTCCGGGTACTCCGGTTTCCTCCCACATTGCAAAAACATGCATGGCAGGCTGATTGAACACTCCAAATTGTCCCTAGGTGTGAGTGTGAGCGCGGATGGTTGTTCGTCTCTGTGTGCCTTGCGATTGGCTGGTAACTGGTTCAGGGTGTCCCCCGCCTACTGCCCGAAGACGGCTGGGATAGGCTCCAGCACCCCCCGCGACCCTTGTGAGGATCAAGCGGTTCGGAAAATGGATGGATGGATGGATGGAATTTGTGGGATGCATTTGAGGGAGCCTTCAAATTGGGAATTTGGATACATGTAGCAGGATCATACACACGCAAGCAGCTAAATGGAGAGATTATTTGTATCGTGGCTCACATTTCTGTCTTGATTGTAACTGACATGGGATGGAATTCTGTTCACATATACATATAACATTTACTGCGCAGTACCCTACAATATCTCATACCTTTGTTTGAATTTTATTTTATCTTCTCATGAGACAACGATGAAGAAACGATACTTTGCTATGATGTAAACAAGTCGGTGTACACGTTGTAAAGTACATGTCAAAGTAATTCTTGACACAGCCAGAAATGTCTAATGGTCGACAACAAGGGTGAGTTCACCCCTGAGAGGCAAATGAATCCAAATTGAGGCCAATTGGCCATTTCCCCTCCTGGGGTCACATGACTCAGAGTTACAAGGTTTCAGGAGGTATGAACAGGAAAAATGGGTGTTCAATTGGGTAACACTCTCACACACTCATCATGTTTAATGAAATCTTTCCTACACCGATCAGGTAAATCTTTACTGTCAATATCTTCATCTGCGTTGAATCGATCTGAAAAGATAGTCATATAATTTGATGTCTTTACAAGGAGTATGCCCTTTCACATGTATATTTCAGCCGCACATTTTAATTTGAAACAAAATCTTTAATACTGCTGGAGTATGCCCATTTATTGAGCCCCATTTATCAGGCTGATGCTTTTGCAGCAAGCTACGGCAATGAAGGAGTTAAGGATGGACTGACGTGGACTTGCAGGGTGGTGGATGAGGTATCAAATACTTGAATGAGGCGTGAGTGGTTGATTCTCAAAAGGAGACATGTCCGCTATTTACTAACACTTCAAAATCTGAAGCGGTGAGTGAACTCATTTGAAAAATCGTGCCAGTAATCGTGCTGACGGGTCGCGTTTAGCAAAAAAAAAAGCTTTGTGATAATGCATGCACAATGCACATTCCAACTGAAAGATCACTGCAGTACGTTGTTGGCATCTCTGGAGTGATTCAATTTAGTCAACATTCTCACACTAACCAAGGATGTAGACCTCGACTTGTAATAAATTTCACTCATAATCTAATGATATTTAAAACAGATATAAAACAGTAAATTTTACAAAGGCTCATCTTTGGTGCTAGTTAGCATGCATAATCTTGAATATGTACATTAAAGTTGTTCCAACACAACAGTCAGTCTTAAATACAGTAAGTTTTTATTCATTATTTGCTTTCTTCTTACATGCAAAATCCAATGATGTCTAGAACAGAAATCGAATTCTGTCTTTACAAACAAAATAATGCTCAGTTTTGATGCACACTGCCAGATTGGTATTCATCTACAGTACCAATAAATTTATATATTATTTGTGTTGTCGTCACTGAGTGTGAGCAATGTCTTCATGATTGTCTGTCCATAGGCCTACAGTACGCACCCTCTGACTGACTGGCAACCAGTCCAGGATGTAGCCTGCCTTTTGTCATAAATCAGTTAGAAAATGGAAGGAAGGATTATTATTTTGCTTCGAGTTGACCCTCATTGCACCATCATTAGCGTGTTTTCTAATTGACTCCCATGTCGCTAAATGTGGACAACAAATAAAAGAATGAGACTGTAACGGGAGAATTTTTGATACAGCTCTTGGAGTGATTCTCATTCAACTGAAAGTGGCCATACATGTTATGGCCGAATGTACATTGCAATCAGATTTAACAGCAATTCTAAAATGGACTAGTCACGATGATATTAAGCTGCCACCTGCTGACCCAAAGCTAGAATACAGCTCTCAAAACATTTTCACACTAGAGGTAACAGCCCATCCATCCATTTTCCGAACCGCTTGATCCTCACTAGGGTCGCGGGGGGTGCTGGACCCTATCCCAGCCGTCTTCGGGCAGTAGGCGGGGACACCCTGAATCAGTTGCCAGCCAATCGCAAGGTAACAGCCCGATTACCAAAAATATTAGAAACGGCTCTCATACCGATGTTGCGTAGTTCACAACTATACAAGCACAGCAATAAAGTGGTTGTAAAATGAATACCAGACAAAATGATTATGGCGGAGGACTGGTTAAAACGTCCACCTCTGTGGACGTCCTGTGTGGAGTTTACATGTTCTCCCCTGGCATTCATGTGTTTTCTTAAAGTGTTCTAATATCTTACTTTATTTCTTGAATACAGCTCTTCTCCTATATAATACTAGTGTTGAACAAAACAATCAAAACCGACTCATCTTTACAGGGATCCTTCTTAATTAAACAATTCTCAAAACTTCTCGCTCCCATGTTTAGTTCTGACCGCGAGCTCCATCATCCAGCAGTGTTGAGAGGAACATGCTTGAACATGATAGACGAAAGACATAGAAGTAATATGGTATACCAATTTGGCTTTGCAAAGTGTGCAAATCACTTTACATTTATCCAACAAGTGTCAATCAAATCAAATAAAGAAAAACTACCAAAAGTCAGTGATTCCTCAAAGTTTGGCTGCACATTTGGGCAGAGGTTATATGCTGTTACAGGAAGTAAATGAAACCAAATTAACTGAGTTGGGTGAAAAAAAAATTGCAAGAATTTAAATTAATCTCCACAGTTAATGCTTGAACTTTGACGGGCATAATATACTGTATATTTATATATATTTTAAGTGGACTATATATCAAATGTATCTGGATCCAGATGATTTTATTCTGTGCGCCGGTCACTTTCTGAAATAATTGTGTGAATAAGAACTATTACTACTACTAGTAGTGTATGTATTGATTAAATTATTCAAATTTTTTAATCACAGTCAGGCGGTGCTATATTCACGACTCAGTGCAGTTTATTGTATTTTGCATTGATCTTGATGTCTTCTGGGAAAGAACAGATGAGAGGAGGAATCGTTACTTTTTCAAAGCAACAAATTGTGCCTTTGGAAAAAGTGAGACGACTCCTCTCGACAGCTTCCTTAGTACTTGTCTGGTGATGAAGCTTTTGGGCCCAGTAATGTACTGACTCCTATGGGATTAACACATTGCAGTGGGAAATAATGAATGAAGAAATTTTTGGTCCTGTCTGCATTTCACATTTACAGTGCACACAAACAGACTTAACGCTCGAGCAGTCTTTACCACAATTGCTATGAGGAACAGAGAGAGCACCATTAGCCTGCTCCTCAAAAGATTGTGCCATTAAATCAGATCCGTTTTGCTGCCGACAGGCTACAGTAACACTGAATAAAACATGTTTCCTGGAAATATTTGAAGCATTCATTCTGATTTGATAGTCATCACCAGAAATCCTGAATCTACTGACTCTACTATGCAAGAAACTCATTCATTATATTGTACTGTATAATGTACTGTGTGTACGCGCGTGTGTGTGTGTGTACGTTTGTGTGATACTGCCCTGCTGCCTGATTTCTGAAGGAAGCTGATAATGCTTTACTTCAGTATGACACAGCACACGCTTCACCACCATGCTTGATGGAAGGTTGAAAAATGTGAGGGGGGGTGTATATTAGGTTGTTGTTGTTGTTTTTTTTTAAAAACAAACATTCTATCCCTCTAATGCATGTTGGTAATCACCAACGTGACGACCAAAAGTTAGTCAGCGAATGAGATTGCTTGTAAAAGTTAAGTCTCATTCTCATTCGTGTTACTGAATAATTGAAAAGGTCGCCATTTGCAGATCAATACAACAATATGAGCCTATCCCGTTTCGTGATAATGCGCTCCAGCAATACACACTTGTCTGGACAGTGTTCTTCCCGGATGCACTCTGAGAGAGTGGAACACTGGCTTAAATAACATTCAACTCAGCCAGTCTCTGATCTATGGCGAGCCGTTTGGACATTTATTCAAGATCCTGTTAGTGTGCCGAATTGTTCATGTATTCATACGCGCTTTGTCCTCACTAGTAAGACAGTTCAACACACTCTTAGAACAACTCCTGTTAGTGTGCCGAATTGTTCATGTATTCATACGCGCTTTGTCCTCACTAGTAAGACAGTTCAACACACTCTTAGAACAACTCTGGTACACAAATCGAACGACTACGTCTTATTGGTGTTTTTTTCCGGCACCTTCCACTACTGTCTGACATTGCTTAACCAGATGCCACCTCACCCGGCCGGTTCCTCTTAATGCTGAGGAGCAGCAGCTCGACTCTGAGTCCCTCTCCAAATGGCCCGAGCTTCTCATCCTAACTTTAAGGGAGAGCCCAGAAACCCTGAACCCCATTTCGCCCACTTGTGTGTGGGATCTTGTTCTTTCGGTCACGACCTCACACCTCATGATCGTAGGTGAGGGTGTCAGCTCCTCCTTTCTAGGACAGGAGAATCATTACAGGGGTAATAAGTATGCTCACACCTGCTGGGCGCCTCTCTCTGTGGGCCGCTTGAGAGTGGAAGAGAGCCCAAACCTTCTGAAGAGGACTGTTATCAGAGCCCAAGCTGTCGAGGCGAGCCCGACTATGTCTTGTTGGAACTTCTTCACCTCACACCAGCTGAGGCTCCTTCTCTGCCAGAGAGGTGACATTCATTTCCCGAGAGCTGGTTTCTGTAGCCAGGGATCGGAGCCGCCCAGCACACATTGCACGCTAGCCCTATGGCCCCTCCCATTAGAAGGGGGATTCGCGTTGTCCGTTCGGGCTGTATGCTCTTTGTCTTCATTAGAAGAACAACTGTGATATGCTACTAGGACAATTTCATGGCAAAACTATGCACTAGTTGACAATTGTATACTACTAATTTACCAGCCAAAATTTCACTAACATCAAGTGCTTCACTAGTACAATACTCACTTGTAACATGCAGCTGTCCTACTATTATGCAAAAGCTGTCATATCATACAGTAGTGGAAAAATGTTACTAGTAACAAACAGTGGTTCTCCAGATGTGCCCTAGTCGCTGTACTACTGCATTGAATTGTCTTACCGGTTAGAACAAGGGCGTACTACATGCATATTAGAAATGCTGTGGTCTTCAGGAGATTAGGAACAATTCACTATCCCCAGGCGGTGCTGTTGTGCAGCAGCCTGCCCTCATCATGTCACAAAGTGTCCCATGTGAGGATTTTCTTGTTTACAAAACAGTACAACCTAGTCAAACTCCTGTCTGAGTAAGGGTGGGGGGGGGGGGAGGACTCGCCCACTGTGTTGTACACACGCAATTGTATACGTTACCACTTACTTTTCTCTTGCTTCTTCTAACGTGCAGACATGCCTCGCCAATTCCCCAAGGTAACTCTCAGTCAGGCTGAGGAGGAGACCCAACTCCTGGCGGAAAAGGTGTACGCGTCGGCCCTGAAAGAAGAGGACAATAAGGATGCATTATCTATGTTCACCGTCCCCGAGGACTGCCCCATTGGCCTGCAGCAAGCCAAAGAGCATGAACTGCTTAAGGAGTTGGCAGAACAGCATTCTGAGGAAAGCGCCAAAAGGTATAACTCACTTGTAGGACTGACCAATAGAAAAGATTTGTGGAAAACAATGAAACTGACCAAATTTGGACACAAGCAGCTTGGACTCAACATTGACCATATACTGTATACGATATTCATAATTTAACTTCACTACGCTACTTTTGCTTCGATGAAGCTCATCAATTGACCTGCACCAAGACTCCAAACTAATACTCCTCAGTACGGCACTTTGGCCCAGGCACACAAACAGTCGAAACAAACAGGCAAGTTTTTCAACAAATAGAGGATCGGTTGCACAAAGAAAGTCAATTCCAAACTGCGAATCTACAAAAAGGTATACAGTACTTGTAATTTGGACAAATTTCCAAATTGTGTGGCCATATGTCCATTTTGAAGTCCAGACACCAAATCAGACTGACCTTTATAGTGACTTAATTGTGTTTCTCATTTTACAGGCGCAAAAGCTTGAAGATGATTCGTTCCCAGTCCATGTCCATACAGCACTCAGGGAATCCAGACTGGATATGGCCAGGGGCTCCTACGCCATACAAATCAGCCAGTTCCAGCTCGCTCTGCTCATCTGTGCCAGAATACTGTCCTGATTACCAAAGGGTCACAATTAGTGGTGATTACTGTGCAGGAGTGAGTGCAGCAGGAAGAGCAGGATTGGCTCACACACACTATACAGTGATGACTATAGATGCAATATCAGTTTAATATTTCACATTAAAAGCCTCTCTCCCACAAAAAACAAAAAAACCCCCCAAAAAAACTAATGTGTGTTTTTTAAAAAAGTTTAGATCAGAGGATGTCACAAGTATGTTGTGTCAACTCATGCTGTTAAAAATACCTATGTCCATTTTTTTTTTTTAAACGTTAAAGGGATGTCCGCATTTCGGAAGTGTTTTTCCACAGGACAGCAACCAACTGAATTTGTCAAGCAATTTGAGAAATTCTGTGAGTAAAACTTGTATCTCACTGAGCAGCGAATGCCTGCCAACGTAGCAAATTTTAGGTATTTGAACATTTTCAAAATTTTACCTGTCCAACATTTTACGAACCCTGAAGAAAATCCAAAATTGATGGGGCAATGAGGACACGAGTAGCTTCAGAGAGCTGATTGGTTAACACATGGGAGCAAACCAATGAGAACTGGTGGAAACAAAAACCTAACGAGCAAGACAAGACATGAAAAAAGGGACACCAGGAAAACATTGCAAAAAAAAAAAAAAAACCCTCTCAATCTAAGGCAACACAACACAGATCTTGAAAGATTATTTCAATATGAACAGTGTTTGAATACTTTTGTTCTTATCGTGTGATCAAGTTATTAAAAAAAATGTCTGAATTCACATGACTACCAACTCATTACTAATGCTCATCTTCATATTTGATTCAGATCACAGTGGAAGACTATGAACAGGCAGCCAAAAGTCTTCTCAAAGCTCTGCTGATTCGTGAGAAATATTCCAAATTGGCCTACCACAGATTCTGCAGAACTACAGCGCAGTTCCTTCGCAGGGCTGAAAACGTCAGATGGAGTGAAGAGGAGGAAGTTCAACCAGGTTTTAAAATTCGTGAGCAAACAAGATGACTCGGATTGGTGGAAGACTAACTTTGTCTTGGCTCTTCAGATATGTGCCCATGTCCAACAGAGGATGAGGATCCATACAGTCTGGAAAACATCCCAGAGAACCTGACATATGAACTACGACTGTTAGATGGAATAGTGCACGTGTATGATACCGCTGAGGATCTCAGAAAAAATCGTCCACATGACCTTCCTTATCCAAATCTGGAGACCTTTGCTATCGACCTTGGTCATGTGCTGGCAATGATTGCAGATGGGCCCACGTAAGTTGCACAACAAACTGACAGCTAATGACCTATGCCAGTTGTATTGATGCTGTAGTATCACTATAGGGGAAACGGGTTCACAAAAACAATTCCCATTGTACTGAGCCCTACTTTAGTTGTCCGTACCTATGATTCGCAACCATTCCCAAAATGCAGACGATCCACCATGTGACACATTTGACCTTGTTGAGCATACCAACAAAAGCATTTCATTGCTTTTGATTAATCTTTCCATTTTTG
The DNA here is from genome assembly GCF_054856545.1 of Hippocampus guttulatus. Taxonomy (NCBI): domain Eukaryota; kingdom Metazoa; phylum Chordata; class Actinopteri; order Syngnathiformes; family Syngnathidae; genus Hippocampus; species Hippocampus guttulatus. The sequence goes on from NC_141263.1 coordinate 13,440,918, forward strand.
ACACTTTGCAACTTCAAAACCCCCAAATTCCTGAACGTGCTGATTTCTGATTTTTTTTTATAGGAAAACCTACTGTCACAGGCGACTCAATTTCTTGAGTTCCAAATTCCACCTCCATGAAATGCTCAATGAGATGGCTGAGCTCAAGGAACTAAAAAGTGTTCCTCACCGAGATTTCTACAACGTGAGAAAGGTTGATATGCTTCTGAACGCATGGGCAATGGGACCATTAATCATGCCCTCTTTTGAAAAAACAAAAACAAAAAAAAACACTATGTTTTTCATACAGGTGGATACACACATTCATGCAGCTGCATGCATGTCTCAGAAGCACCTGCTGACGTTCATTCAGAAAACATACAACACCGATTCGGACCGGGTGGTCATGGAAAACGCTGGGCAGGAGATGACTCTCGAGCAGGTGTTCCACAGGCTCAACATGGACCCCTATGACCTTACTGTGGACTCCCTGGATGTGCATGCTGTAAGGAAGAGAATGTCACTATTTGCCAATATATCTATATTTAAAAAGTTGTGACTGCTCATTAATCTCGACAGGGAAGGCATACATTCCATCGCTTTGATAAATTCAATTCCAAGTATAATCCCGTTGGAGCCAGTGAACTCCGAGAAATCTTTCTCAAAACGGATAACCATCTCAATGGCGAGTATTTTGCTCGCATAATCAAGGTAAATAGAGTCATAGTTGGCAGTTTTGTGCCCGCTTGAAAGTTTTAGGGTTACTGGATCTTTTGATGAAGTACAATATTATAGAGTGCCTTATTTCCTATGAAGAAATGCAATGTGGTGAAGGAGCAATTTCGACGTGTCTGTGAAGGCACCACTGTATTAACCCTTCCTTGCACCAATAATGATATACTGTAACCTGATAACATGATAAACTGTCCACTGTAGTAAGAGCTGTCCCTGAAAGGGTTAAATATACAGAGCAGAGCACGTTGTTTTGGTCACATTCCATCTCCACCATGAACAGGAAGTGTCCCATGACTTGGAGGAAAGTAAATACCAGCACGCAGAGCCACGCTTATCCATCTACGGACGCGCTCCAGAGGAGTGGCACAACCTGGCCAAGTGGTTCATTCTCCACAAAGTGTACTCACCCAACATGAGGTGGATGATTCAAGTGCCGAGAATATAGTGAGTCCTCTTTATTTATCGGCTCAATCCCCCAAATTTTCAAAATCTCCTTGATAAGAAAGTATTGTGTTTGTGTCTAGCGACATTTTTAAGTCAAAGAAGCTGGTGCCTAATTTTGCCAAGATGCTGCAGAATATATTCCTTCCCCTCTTTGAGGCAACCATCCACCCGCAGAGTCATAAAGAACTCCACGTTTTCCTCAAATATGTAAGTAGTACAATATGCTGTTGGGCATTTAACATTGCTGTCATAAAAACAAACAAACACGCTTTTTTTAACAGAATGACATTATTTCATCCAAATTCCACAATGATCAGCAATTATAACACATTTCAGAGCCCCTATTTCGATGCCTTCTTACACACTATGAGAAGTACTGACATTTACAACCTACATTCTAGTATCTGATCCATTGCATTGTACTAATTTATTCCCAATACTTTTTTCTCTTCCTTTTGAAGCATTTCAATGTTATCTGCCAAGGGCTTTCAGAATCTGCAGTACTAGATCAAGGCCATTCCACCAAATCAGTGCATGATAACATTTATCGTAAAATAAATGTTTATGTCCTATATATTGATCTGACAGCATATTTGATCAAATGAGTTTACAAGATTAAGTTTTACAACTTGGAACATTGGAAAACTGCCGGCTGTACCAATTCCAAATTTGAGAATTTACCATGAAATTTAAATCCTTCAGAAATGTAACATTTTGATATATTGTTGAGTCATTTTTCAATATTTCGGGAAAACAAGAAAAAAAATAACATTTTAAGAAACAAGAAACATTTGATTAAAAAAAAAAAAAAAAAAAGGATATGTAGGGTGGCCCGCTGGTCCAGTGGTTAGCGCGTCAACTTCACAGTGCAGAGGTGCAGGGTTTCACTCTGGCCTCCATGTGTGGAGTTTGCATGTTCTCCCCAAGCCTGCGTAGGTTTTCTCCGGGTACTCTTGATTTCCTCCCACATTCCAGAAACATGCATGGCAGGCTGATTGAACACTCTAAATTGTCCCGAGGTGTGAGTGTGTGCGCGCAGATGGTTGTTCGTCTGTCTGTGCCCTGCGATTGGCTGGCGACCGGTTCAGGGTGTCCCCCCCCTACTGCTCGAAGACGCCTGGGATAGGCTCCAGCATCCCCTGCGACCCTTGTGAGGATAAAGCGGATTGGAATATGGATGGATTGATATCCACGATGGGTGAACAAGTATGCAAAAGGAAAAAGACCCAATAAAAAATACCAATGTGGGTTCTAAAAATTGAGTTTTTTTTCTTGTTTTTCAAAAATATTGAAAGTGTCACACTTCTGTCACACACATAAAGAAACATGATCTCTTGTAACCAGTATTTGGGCAGCTCTTGTCATTCACCTCAAGGAAATAATCATTTGCACCAACAACAACAACAGTATTTATAGAGCACTTTCAAACAGCCATCGCTGCATACAAAGTGCTGTACATGGAGCAATTTAACATGCACAATAAACAGTAAGACAAATCGGTAATAAAGGCGGTAGAAAGCACCAAACAGTAAAACCAAGAACAAATCTAAGTCATGCTGAGTCGAATGCCAAAGAATACAAGTGAGTTTTGAGGAGGGTTTTGAAGATGGGCAGCGAGGAGGCTTGCCGAATGTTCAGTGGGAGGTCATTCCAGAGAGAGGGACCAGCAACAGAAAAGGCTCGATCCCCTCTGAGCCTCAGTTTAGTTCTTGGTACTTCTAATAAAGTCTGGTCCACAGACCTGAGGCGCCGGGCAGGTGTGTAGGGGCGGATGAGCACCAGTGACATATGTTTTTCCCTCCACAGGTATCGGGGTTTGACAGTGTAGATGATGAGTCCAAACACAGCGATCACATGTTCTCATTCAGGAGCCCAAAGCCAGAACAGTGGACTGGAGATGACAACCCTCCATACAGCTACTACGTCTTTCACATGTATGCAAACATCATGGTCCTGAACAATCTCAGAAAGTAAGAGCTTATTCCTCCAGGATCTTGTCGGATAATCAGTGTTGTTGAAAGCATGTAGTTTTCACCTTGTGGGGTCTGCAGGGAACGCGGTCTGAGCACCTTCCAGTTTCGCCCGCACTGTGGAGAGGCAGGCTCTGTCACTCATCTGGTCTCTGCCTTCCTCACAGCAGACAACATCTCACATGGGCTCAACTTGAAGAAGGTACTTTACACTGACCTGATGTCTTTTGTTAATCGACGACCCGCAGGGACTAAAATCAGCTGAATGTTATTAACATCATAGCGGCAGTTTAAGGACTTTTCCAAACTAGCAAAGTCGTCAACTGCTTCTGGGGCTTGTTGGCTTTGGCACTGACCACTCAACTTAACACAAGTGATAACAAGTCAGTGTCCAACGACCCTCCTGAGGCAGCTGGATAGCAGGGCCTACATGGTGTGGCATAGCGGAAGCAACAATTTAATAAAACATGTCTGCTTCACACTAAGCAACCATCAGACAGAGAAACCCCCCTACCAACATTTCAGTCTTATCTGCAGCATCTTGTCTTGTAAGTAATTAACTAAGTAAGTAGTCTGAATGACTAATATGATTGAGTAAGCACGACTACACCAAGTCCGCAGAAGAGTAAACTACTGACCAATCTTAGCATGCCCTCTAAATCTCAGCGGTGGAAAGAAATATCAAACTTGAAATATAGAAACAGTAATTCCTGAACAAGGGACACGTCAATGCCAAAGCATTGTGTGCACAGAAAACGAGCCAAGAAGTCACCTCGTTGCGCTGGAATTCAATACCCCACCTTGGCCTTCGCCATTGCATTGAAGAGGAAGTACTACGCATGTCCACCATTTAATGGGAGTCGGTGGGTGAAGATATGTGCGCCCAAGACCTAAAGCGCGTCATGATTTCAAACAACAGCAAAACAACTTTAGTCATGATAGTGATTATCTAGTTTTTATCATGCGACTCATAAAATAGATAAACACAATTCAAAATATTATTTGACTGTCAAAATTTGTATCTTTGTCTTAGTTTTCATAAAAAGCAAAGACGGTGACCACCGCCAGTGGTGGCAGGGTGCCCTAGCGCCCTCCATTGACCGGTCACCACTGCAGCCTAGCAAACTGACTAAAATAAACAACTAACAATCAAGATTAGGAATTAAGCAACAGCTATCAACACAAATTAACTTGCCCCATTTTATAATACATAAAACAGCGCATTTGTTTTTATGGCCCCCTTCTAGAGCCCCGTGCTTCAGTATCTGTACTACTTGGCCCAAGTGCCCATTGCGATGTCTCCATTGAGTAACAACAGCCTGTTCTTGGAATACTCGAAAAACCCTCTGCGAGAGTTCCTGCACAAAGGTCTCTGCGTGTCCTTGTCGACAGACGACCCAATGCAGTTCCACTACACGAAGGTAACACCGCAGTAATTGTTTGTATGGGTTCAGGCCTGCATTTCACTGCACAGTGACTCAACTCACTGAAATAAAACTATGGAAGATTGACATTTGTTGATTGGCTGACATATTTGCGCTATTTGTACTGCTAGTGGGGCGCCTGATGACAACTATTAGAACTGTATAATGTCATTATTCCATAAAAATCTACAACTACTAAGACTGAGCTTCCTGTGTTGACAGGAGCCACTGATGGAGGAATATGCAATAGCAGCTCAGCTGTGGAAGCTCAGCACGTGTGATGTGTGTGAAATAGCCAGAAACAGCGTGCTGCAATGTGGACTCTCTGACCAGGTAGAGTTTCAGGTTGAATTCGGTAGCAGGTGTGTCAAACTCATTTTTGTAACAAAATATGCCTCCAATAGCCCTGTGTTTTTAAAAGTAAAGACAATTTGTAGTGCTGGTATTTTTAGATAAAAAAATGAAGTCGATCCGGCCCTCAAGCCTTGACTTTGACACCTATGCCACGCAGGGTTGCAAAATTATGGGAATTTTCTAACTTGGAAACGATTATTAACAATAATTTATGGGAATAATTGGAATAAACCAAACATTTACAAAATTGAAAGTTGGCTGTTATGATAATAGGGAAATTAAATCAGAATTTTATGTTGTTTTGTTGGCTGTAATGATGCTGTCTCTTCTTGTTCACATTCACTTTTGTATGAACAGTATAAATAACTTATTAGTCATTCATACATGTATTTGCAAATGTATAATTTGTCCTTAAGGACTGTACATGCATTGCTGCTCATTCCACTCATTTCCATTGCCTGCAGTTGTAAATATTGCCATACTTTACATTTAATTTTGCGGTTAGATGAAAAAAAAAGCAAGGTGAACAAAAAAGGCCAGCATCGAGCCCAGAGAGTCAAAATATTAGCATTCTTCTCTGCCACTCCCGTAAAACCAGAATTTCCCCATTACGCTAGTAATAAAGGCTGATTGCATTCTATTTTACTTTAAAACCCTTACTGATTTTCTATGACTTTGCACTAGACAATAAGCTGTTGACTCGGGAGCCAGAGGAGTGATCATTTGCTATTTTTAATTTCCAGGACAAGAAGCACTTTTTGGGGGTGGATTACTTGAAAGATGGACCCGAAGGAAATGACATTCGCCGCACCAACGTGGCTCAGATCCGCATGGCCTACCGACATGAAACTCTGTGCAATGAACTCAGTTTCCTTGTGGATGCTGTCAAGTCAGAAGCCATAAATTCTGTTGTGTGAATAAGGTACATTATTCGGGATTACTAAATACTCTCTAACACACACACACACACACACACACACACACACACACTGCAATGCTCTCACACACCAATAAAATTATTTCAGATGCATTACAAATTTGGCGCTGGAGGAGCTCAGAGATGTAAGGTGGGGCGGGACCATTTAAAGATTTGAAACCAAATTGAATCTTAAAAAGAACTCTAAAATGTACAGGAAGCCAGTGAAGAGAACCAGAGTAGGAGTTATGTGCTCCCTCTTTCGTGTACCAGTCAAGAGGTGAGGAGCAGCATTATGCACCAACTGGAGACGCTTGACAGAGGATTGGCTGGCAAACTAAAGTGCATTACAGTAATCCAGCCGAGATGTGATGAAGGCATTAATCACGTTTTCAAAGTATCTGTACATACATCTGACCGCATAGCAGTGGAAGGAAATACAATGTTTCCTTAAGATAGAACCCAAAGGGAGCAGATACGATGAAGAAAGCAGAAACCCCAGAATTGAACCCTGTGGAACACCATATGACAGTGAGACAGTGTGGGACTCAGAACAACCAAATTTAACACAAAAAAATCGATCCATCAATTTTCCGATCCATTTTATCCTCACAAGGGGGTGCTGGCGCCTATGCCAGCCGTCTTCAGGCAGTAGGCGGGGGACACCCTGAAACGGTTATCAGCCAATCGCAGACAAAAAGATCTGTTCGCCAGCGGAAGGAATTGCTGATTGGGACCCGTGAGAGATAGGCTTGAAATTTGGGAGTCTGAATCGGGAAGTTGGAAAGTACGACGAGCAGTTTTTCATTCAAAAGCCTTTTTTGCGCCTCCTTCCAGCAGATAGCGCCCTTGGCGACTGCCTGGTTCGCTTATGCCCTATGATCATATTTCACAATAATCTGCAAAGAAATTCAGAACTGTACATTTGGGGGCATTTCCATAGTGTCTATGAGAGCATTTCGGTAGAGTATTTGGGTAATTTAGGGTATGCAGTATTAAATTTACAACAGCGTCTCATATTGGACCCTTAGTATTAACAGTACATTATTGTTCTTGACTTTGAGAGTGTCGAGGAGAGAAACCAACTTTACTGCAACAGAATGCAATCTTGAATAAGGAACTATTCACTATGCAGACAAGAGGGAACATGTCTTGTATTATTAATTTCATCATTGGCATAAAAAACCACGATAGCAAGGGCAAACACTCCATCTTCACATAAAGCCACACTATATAAACATTTGCACTCCAGACTGTATTGTGTGATGGGGGTATGTGTGAGAGCCCTTTACACAAAACACAAGAAACCTGTTGCGGAAGCTTTTGCCAAGAATTTTAGTTTGTACCAATGTGATTACACACAAACAATGTCTTTAAAGTCTCAATTACTCATATTTACTTGCAATATCAAACTGATGCAAACAAAGATTGTGATTGTTATGGAGAGGCTACCTATTTACTGTACATCCTTCCAAAAAGCTGCTGCCTTTAACATGAGACATAAAACAATATGCACGGTGCAAAATCAGATGTTGTGTCGCTCTAACACATTAAAGGTGAAATCAGAGAGGTTATATCTTGTAAGTGATCATTTTAACTTGCAATGACGATGTCTCCACGCTCCTGAGTCACGTCAGCTCTCTGGAAGCGCCTTTTCCTGTTCAGAAATACACCGTCACATTGAATGCCTGATACCAATAGCAAATACAGTCATTGTATAATAGTAACTGAAAACTGAAACAGGTTTATAATCCTACAGATGCAACACTATTCAACATGTAGTGTATTTCATGAAACACCAAGATTGCGGCAAAGCTCTACATGTGGTACCAAAATGCCCAAGTACTCACCGATGCTGAGATATTCCTCGTGCTTTTGGTACAGAAACTTTAAAACAATGACAGCTAATTTTGAACAAAGCTTTCTTTCTTTCCTTCTTTCTTTTTGTGTCAAACTGTTGCGCTTTAATGCCAACTACTGACTTGATGTCTGAATTTTTTTACTTAAGTATCAGTGTCTGGCATCGGCAGGCTTCACAAGATATCACTCAATTTAAGTTACAGTATGTATCTCTTGATTTGACAGAGACAATGCAGCTAAGCGTAGTCTACTGAAGTGGATTGAAGACCTTTGGTTAGATCAGCGGTGTCAAACATGCTAACCCGCTGGCCGGAACCGGCCCCCAAGGAGGTTCGATCAGGCCCACAGGATAATTTAAAAGTGAAAAAATACATTAAAGACATGGAATGAATATTTTTCATAAGATGCACTTCATGGATTATCCACTAGGGGGCATACTGTTTTCATCAGAGTAGAAGACAACATTGTTTTGATCAGAGAAGAAAACAGCAGTCTCAGTCTGACTCTGAGACAGACACAACACATCAAACAGTATCAATGCGCCAATGCTTCTTTATACCAAAACAAAGGAACGACATGATATTTTGGTTATATATAGCAGAGTATGGTATAATGTTAATGGTCCAGCCCACTTGACATCTACCGAGTCCGTATGTGGCCCGCAATGTGAAATGAGTTTGACACCCCTGGTTTAGATACAAGTAGTTATCACCATCTTGTGGCTTCTATGGACAATCACAAACTCTTTTAGTTGGTTGAGTCAATTACTTGTGGACTTCTGCTATTTAGTACTTCTAGAGCAGGGGTGAGCAAACTACGGCCCGCGGGCCGGATGCGGCTCATTGGTCTTTTTAATCCGGCCCGCCGAAGATTGGTGCACAATTAAGGTTTGATTGCATTCATTTCGTTTGGACTTGTAATGACAGGTATTTCAACACCAGGTGGCACAGTTACTTCAAGTTGCAGAGCACAGGGAGGGAGGGGAAGACGAAGAGAGAGGGAGAGAGTAATGACCATGGAAGGGAAAGTGATATGTATCTGATTAAACGAAGCGGGTAACAAAGTACGAAACATTCAGGAGACGCCTGGAGTTGGAAAGACTCAAATCTACGAGACTGAAAAACAAGGAAGCGATTCTTACTCAGTCTGATTCTGGCAATTTCCATGCTCAGAGTGAATTGCTTGTGGCTCGAGTAAATGAACATTTCCTAGAATGGTTTGATTGTTATCATGTTAAAAACTTTCCGCAAACTGTACCGCTAATAAGAGTCGGAGAGCAGTCAAATGTGTAGAGCGTGAACAACAGGGGGCTCAGTACACATCCTTGAGGAGAACCGGTGCTGAGTGTGATGGTGGAGGAGAATGTTACATTATTACTGGCATACAAAGACATTGTGCTATCTTCTTTATTTTCTATTTCTATTTCTAACTTTTGGCCCGGCCCTCCACAATATTTTCTGCTTCTCATTTGGCCCCCCCGGGAAAATAATTGCCCACCCCTGTTCTAGAGACTAAGCTGAAAAATGATTTCTCGATGATAAGGCAACTTACACTTTGATGTATGCAAGGACGGCTATTGCAACAAGGAGAACAGCACATGCGGAGGTGATGAGCACCACTTTTCCTGGAAGAATGACACATGACAGGTACATTGGTCCCCATGCGAGACTTAACAATCATGAGTTTTGTGTAATGGAGACAAGTGACAAACCTTTCCCAGAGCTCTGTTCACTGCCGGTTAAACGGGCGAGCTGTGCCCCATCCAGACTGTCCAGCAACGTGAGGTCGGAGGTCAAAGAAAGATTGAAAATAAAGAGAGAGGCGGTAGGAATTGGGGCATCATCGAACTTGGAAATCATGGTCGTCATTTCTTCCTCGGGTTGAGCTGTGTAATCTGTATATGACAAAAACACAAGGAGAGATGTGTTACATAAAGTACATATCACTATAGTAATGTTCAGGCTTTTGTTATGTTTGTCAAATGATAAAGATATGGTAATACATATGAGTTTAGTATTGAATTTGCAAAATATATCAGTATTGCATGTGATATTAAGTTGCAAATTTATATATGGACAATTTCCTAAAATGATCTAAATCAGTCAAAATTTTCCCAAAATGTACTGCCTAAACCACCTAAAAAGTGAGACAGGAATCGTATTGCCAAAAATGTAAATTATTTTAGATCACCGCATGAACACTGGCACTGAGTATAGGAAATACAATTAAATTGCGTTGCACATAAAAGTAAAATAAAATTGCAGCTAAACAATTATTTAAAAACAAACATTCCTTGAAGATTGAATGAATTGAACTTAAAAGTTCAATAAAACTGTACTATGCTTGGGCAGCGATCCGATTACGTCCATCCTCAGTTGAGCTGCTCATGCAATTCTACTTCTGAAATTACGTTGTTAAGAAATGTATTTAGTATTTGGTTCAATTTTAGCATGTGTGTTTCACAACCCTTAAAAAGAAAGTGATGTTCCATTTTGCTGCAACTGTTTAACAACATGTTTATTCTTGCGGTTGCAATTTGCAGTGTTGTGCTGCCTCATACGGAGAACTGATTTGAATGTTTTGGTAACTAAAGTCTTAATAACACTCATAGTCACAGGCCAGTGTCACCAATATATATTTTTTGTCTATTCTTGTCTGCACAACTATATTTATTCAGTTATACGCATAGGAAAAAAAATGCAAAGTAATCTGAAATGAAAAATAAGCATACATTGGAATAGAACTGTCTGATAATAAAATAACAAAATAATACTTCCAAGTCTGTTGACTTGGAAGTACTTTACTTTTACTTTAATATGAATTTTAGTTGTCAACCAGTTGCATGTGGCGTCTCTTTAAACCTTTCTTTTTTGTTGAACATAGAAAATCCAACTGCATGGGAGCAGTTAACATTACAAAAAACCCCTGACATTTTTGTGTCAAACAACCACAATCATAAACATCAAATGAGAAAGCATGTGAATATTTTCAAGTCACATTTATTTACATACCCCTTAAGCACAAAAAGTGTCAAAGAGCTTCTCATGCCCGCAGCTGACAAATATTAACCACATCCCCTGGTCTTGACCCGCAGGGCGGCAAGGGAAAAAAAAATCATTATTTTAAATATGTAAAATTAAAATAATCCATATTAAAGCCCTTCATGATGCTGGATTCTTATTTTTATGATGGATTATCTAACGGTGTTAAATGATGCTCGGTGCACTCTTAAATGACAAATAAATCCTACCTGATTGGTTGAAGCAAAACACATCAAACTTTTTGTCCAGTGCAGCTCGCCATGAGACCAAGCCGGTCTGGTTTTGGCCGCAGATTGACAGTGCCTTGATGCGGGGGACGACTGCATAATGCTCATCAATCCAGCCAAACCTTAAGTAAAAAAAGAATCCTGAAAGAATATGCATTTTTTCTTGGGTAAATTTCACTTTGTGTGTGTTTTGGTCTTACCTGCATGTTTCGAAACCCCTATTGAGGGCTTCGGTGACTTGGTCTTTGGAGGCGAGGTTGAGTCCAAGATTAGTGCAAATGTCTCGCGCTTCGGTGACATTGAAGCCGTACTCGGGCTGGCTTTGGTCATTCAGAAAGCTGAGTTGGATCACTCCGGCAATGCTCTTTGCCGGAAAAACTGTCAACAGCATACGCAATGTCACTTTTTGAAGCGCAAAGACCGTATGAAATAGGAAAAGCTTTACCTCTCAGGTTGATTGTGATTGTCTCCTGAGAGAAGGCCATCGTGATAGACAGCGCTACAGCGACAGAAAGCAAAACGCTCTTCATGGCTTCTGGCGGTTGAGACGAATGAATGTGTGTACAGTGTTGAGCACTCTGTGTGCGTCCCAGCCAAATCGTCAGGGTTAAATAGAGGAGATTTGCTCTCATTGGGCTGTGTGGACTCTGCACATTGCCAGAACGGAAAGGAAGGGGAAGTGGGAAGTCAGGTCAAAGGATTGAGCGTAAGGCCCACGAGACCAGCAGATAAAACATATTGAAAGGACACTGAAATTCAACAGCAGGCAAAAGAAGCTCAACACACGCTGCAGCCCGGACTTGGAGTCGCTGTTTCTCAACTAGAAGCCATTCTACTCACCACATGAGTTCTCCTCCTGCATACTCACAGGTGTTTACATCCCAACACAAGCTAACGCGAACACAGCGCTACAAACGCTGGCTGACCCAAGTAAACAAACTTGAGCTAAAGCATCCAGAGTCACCCCTTACCATTTTGGGTGATTTGAACCCTTTTAATGCACCCTGTAACCTGATAACATGATAAGCTGTCCACTGTAGTAACCACTGTCCCTGAAAGGATTAATAGAGCACAACTTAACCATGAACTTCCCAGACATAAGTACAACACGGTGATTGTTTCACCAGAGAAGGCAAAAATCTGGACCACTGTTACACCACGTTTAAAGATTCAAACCGATCTGCTGCCCCTGCAGCACTGGGCTTTTCCGACCACTGTTTAATACACTTCATCCCTAATTACTCTCAAATGTGTATAACCGGTTGTCAAGACTGTGACAGAGAGGTGGACCGATGAAGCAAAGCTGGCATTGCAAGAATGATCGGACTGCACTGACTGGGGCGTCTTTGAAACTTCAAACTGGCAGTCTGGACGAATACACAAGACACTGTAACATCATACATCAGTTGCTGTGAGAACATGTGTGTACGAACAAAGTCTTTCCGCTCCTTCAACAATAACAAGCCATGGTTCACTGCCAAACTCAGGAAACTTCGAAAAGCGAAAGAGACTGCCTTCAGAAGTGGAGATCGGGCAGTGTACAAACTCGTCCGAAACCAAATGACAAAGGAAATTAACATTGCAAAGAAAAGCTATGCAGAGAGGCAGACAAAATACTTTTCTGCGAACGACACTGCTCCCAAGCAGTGAACAATACGGGACTGGTTGCTTCAATCCTGACTGCTGTAACATCCCAGGAAAGCAATTAAGAACACAAATCTAGGGCAAATGCAACAGTACTCATGCAAAATACATGAAGTTTCACAAACTGTCCCACAATAACACATTCAGTGTGACTGACACTTGACATTATGCGTATGGTCCAAATGATTTCCTCCCGTGGGAGCTTTCCAAAGTCCATGAACATGCCCGTGATCTCAGGATCCTCCCATGATCCCGCTTCCACAAAAACACCTCCCCGCATGTCACGGCAACACGGGAATTGACGCAGGCACAGAACTCTTGGTCGATCCTTCACCAGTAAGAGTTTTTTTTCCCCCCACTTTATTTGCCATCAAACACCATGGAAACTAAGTTAAAAGGAACAGTAGTTCCAAGATCGGGACTAATTACAATGAAGTATAAAATTGTCTTTTTTATGGGCAAAATAAATAAATAGTAGCTGCACATTAAGTCGTTGTCTGAGTAAAAATGAAAAGCCTTTTCGTCATCTCAAAGCAGAAGAGGAGAGTGGTCGACTTTTTCATAACACTGGGGGGGGAGTTGAGAACGGTGGACAAGATCGGTCTAATTTTAAGGGATCGGCGGATCACCGATCTCCACAATGAAAAAAAATCTGCGCCGATACCAATCCCGGAAGATCGATCGGTGCACACCTAATTGATACCTGCAGAGACATTGTCTAGAAAGAAATGTGCAAACAAAACTTGAAGAAGCATTGTTAGCAAACCATGAAATTACTGTGATTTTTTTTCCTGGCAGTTCTCATCTGCGTGTCATGCAATTGGCACCCCGCTGCATCCACAGATACAGTATCTTGTTTCGTCTCGCTGCAAAGTGATAATACAATTTCAGAGTGAGGGGAAATCTTTGAAGTAAAATAAAATACAGTATACTCTTGAGGTTAAACTTAACAAGCTCTTCGCTTGGACCTCCGATGACAAGTTTGTGCGATTTTCACCCAAATTTGTTTATTCCAGGATTTTAAAATCAAGATTTACAGTATACATGTCCTTATATGCCCTCCACTTTGCCCCTCCTTTCTCGTCTTACTTTCGCTGACAGTCCTGAGTTTTGTATTGTTTGTAGCATGAATTCATCAACTGACCCTGCCATTTTACAGAATGTTATCTGGAGCACGATTTCATGGCTAAGCACAATAACATCCTGCAGCCCCAGCTGCTTGCCTGCTTATTCCACTAACAATACACCATGTGTGTGTGTGAGCTGCAAGCATTCTATTCACATCATAATCACATTTCTCAATAAAACGGACAGTGTAATTGATCGATTTGACAAACCTTTATTTCAAGGTGAAGTGGCAGAGCAAATCCCTGCAAGGAGTTGACACCACAAATAGGCACACGTGTAAAGACAGTCAAAAATAAACAGTGTGCAACATTTTCAGTGCCCCGAAGACACAATCCAAAATGGCACAAATGACTAATTGATTGCAAAACGTATTGCACTCTGCAAACCACAATGGAACCTGCAAAGTCTAAAAGAAGCCCTTCCTGACTGACTTCTAAATTGTCCTAAGTTCAAAGCATTTTGACCATTAAAAACAATGGAAAGTAACATCATTTGTTAAGGCTTAGATCTATCACTGTCATAAAACCTTCTTTCAGTGCAGTAGTGTCTTGAGATACAAGTGACCACAAATGCGTATTTAAAACCACATAGCTTTGCCTCAGGAAAATCAGCTTAGCTTAATGCTAACATGCAATGCTAAATGTGACAGACATCCTAACGAATAGCATTAATAGTAGTGCTGTTATAATAACCCTTGAAGCAACGGGTACTGGAACACAAGCTGTACAGTAACACACGTAGACATACAATTTTACAAAGCTCATAGGCATGTATTCTTTATCCCCTGCGAAAAAGAATATTACAAGGGCCCGACCGATCGACTGACAGCATTAACTGGCCCAAATCAGCTCTTAATATCTGATCATCAAAAACTGTTTTGTTGTGTTCTCTTAGGGAAGATGAACATGTAATTTCCATTCATTTCAATGGGGAAAGTGTTCTGAGTTATAAGGGTGGTCACAGAATGAATTCAAATACTTGTATCTCAAGGCACCACTATACAGGCAATATTTTAAGTAACATTTGAACATTCCTGAATGTCATACACGTATAATGATAACCATCATTAAGAAAACTAAAATAAAGCAAAACTACTTGTGCTTTGTACACAATTGACAGACACAGAGGGACGCTGTCATGTAGTAGCATTTTATAGCTACAGCTGGAATTAAGTGCTTTGTAGTCATAAGTGGGTTTATGTTAGAATGTGCTCGATAGATTTGTTGAAATCTTGTGTAATGTCACATACGTTGAAGGAATGACCCCCACAAAGTTGGGGTTGAACTCCAAATTTGACCACTTATGGGGTGCCAAACTCATTTTCACGTTGTATTTGTTTTTTCTTTGAAAGCCATTCTGACTGTGAATATACAGTATATGCAAAATGGCCTCGTCATATCATAACAAATGCACAACTATCAAGATCAATACAAATGGTTTGTTTAACAAAAGGCGGTTGGCAAAAAATGCTTGCAATATCCGAACATTATTAAAAGTGAAGACAATTTGTAATTGAGCCACTGCGAACTGTTGTAGACTGGGCTAAGTCCATGTTTGCAGTTTTTAATCGAAGTACAGAACAGAATACAGAAAAGGCATCACTTTCAGATTGAATACTGATCTAAATCAAGGTTTAGTTTCATTTTGTTTAATCTGTAGAGGGTATTACATTATTTCATTCATTGTCTTCCCTGATTCATTGTGCAACAAAAGTGAAGTTCGATTTATAAACTGTCAAAATGGAAATCAGTTTTATTGCTAAATGACAAAAATGGAGTTGGCCCACTCTCATTCTTAGTGGCTCAATTTTAGTACAGATTTTAGCAAGAAACCAGACGGATCCCGATTTTTAAAAACCTACAAAATAATTCAAATGTGCAAATAACTTGCCAAATAGAACAGCAGTAACTTGATTTTATTTATCACAATGTTTCAGAATTGAACATATTTAAATACACTTTATATAAATAACCATATAACCATAACATACATATTCCATATCTTCTATGTATCAGCTGGTACTCAAGGTCATTCAAAAGAAAAAAAATCTATTGGACCTGAGAAATACGTTATACTTTTACATGGTTGCAGGTTAATGATTGATATCCAAAGTGCCATTTTTATCATCTTAACATGTGCCACGATTGTAATTGGTCCCTCAGTAGAAGTGAACAAGTGGTAACTAACAAACTTTATACATAAGGCTGCTGAAAACTCTTTGTTAACTGCATTCAGCTATATTCCACTATGGAGTAAATTGACTGAGATGTGAGTGTCTGTGAAGCAATTCTTTGGTTCTTATTAAAGTGCTGATGCTCTTATGTGTCATCACGCTTGTTGTACCCAGAGAAGAATGTGAAAATACTGATAACGAGACACATCACCAGAAAAACCATTAGCGCCATCCAGAGAAGCCGTTTGCTCCACGAAATCTTGGGGCGAATGCGACTAAGAAGAAGTAGGACCTCCTCCATCCTCCTGTGAAGAAAAAAAAAATACCAATAAATGCTTTTTTGAGTTAGTTACAAATTTGCGATTTTGCGACAGGCACAGATGAAACAAAACACACAAAAGTATGAGTTCAAGTCCCACAGGATCTTGGCTTGGCTGTTCTCAACCACCTTCAGAGGTATCTGCCAAATAGTCCGCATCTGATTCCCTGGTGTGATGTACTGCACAAGCTCCGAGGTTGTTTTACACAGCCTGCACCCGTGCCCCTTTCTGATGTGGGAGGCCCCAGCCTCTATTTACTTTATCTTGTGTTTAGGGCCTTTTCTTGTCCGGCCATAATTAGTGCCTCTGTGCTGTTTTTCAATCCAGCATTTTCCAGCCAGTGGTTATAGTTTCTTGATATCAATGCCTTCTTCAATTTGGTAGTGGTACACCCCATGCATCAGCTTTTCTTTTCATGACAGTCCATCTGGCTCCTTCTTCGAGCTGTGCTTCTGTTGCATGAGGCACTAAGCAGGATGTGTGTTTGTGAAAAGTTTCCTGACAGTCCTGTTGTGGTTTTTTTGTTGTTGTTGTACTTTTGCAGTCAAATTTCTGGAAACTGACTCCCTGTAAAATTGCACTTTCCCCTTCTGGCCCTTGGTGTGTTTGGTATAGATTGTCCAACAGTTCAGGGACTCATTTTCACTTTTCACTATTAAATGGCCGAAAATCGACATCAACATTTTCTTTTGTCATTTGCCAATCATGTCAGGACCGCCTGTGTTTTAGTGAAAGGTTTCCCAACAGTCCTGGACATCAGGTGACATCAAAATGAATGGACCTCATCTTTTAATTCCCTTCAGTTCAATCAAGACAAATCTTTACTTAGAGTAACAAGTACACAATGTAAATAGTGCGAACAAAGAATGGGAACAACAGTCAGCACAGAATTTACTCAGTAATTGCACATGGAATTTAGGCTAATTTTTAAAATTGCAAAAATACTACCAAAAAAAAATCCAAAATATGAATTGCAAACATACTGAAATACTAAATATCTGGAGCATCATAATATGATATTTATGGATATTTACAAGCAATTGTGTCAGAAATTAAATCGTTTCTCATTTACACATGGGTGATTTTGTGTACTGTATACTGTATATCATCTTAAAAGGTACTGTGTTGTACTGTGTGCCATACCGGCTTGCTTTGATTTTCTTTCCACTTTCTTCATCCCTTATCTTTGAGTCCAGCAACTTTTCTGCAGCTTCATTCTCCTCTTCATGCTTTTCCTCCTGGATTGCTTTATTTTGCTTTAGCCCTTCTTGGTAGCTGCAGTGAACATATTATATAATCCCATTAATCAGTTCAAACACCCCCACAGAAGTACAATATTACAGGAAAGAAAATTGACAGTTAAGACAGGTTTTATAGTGGCCACTGACGGGCCTTGGAAAATATTTCTATTATTTCCTATGGAGGAAAAAAAAGGGTCATTAACATTCTGGAATTAACCGTCTGTCCTCACAGGTTACACTGTATCATTAAAAAAAAAACAAAAAAACGAATGATATCTTAGTCCACGTAAATTTAATCTTAAATGTTATGTTGATTTGGGATGAACAGCCATAACGGCTCTGGTGTGTTTATTTATCACAGACGTTGCATGTGCATAGAGAAGAGGCCTCACCCTTTATTGTACGCCACTTCCTCAATCTTTGCCTTGAGCTCTGCCCTGATTTCCGCTCTGATCTCCTCCAAGTTGACAGCGGGCTTGGCCGGCTCTCCTTCCTGCTCCGACGCGCTCTTTCCACTGCATTGTTTTGCATAGGAAAGCACAGCTAGGCCTCGGCTACATAGCGGCAATCATTTTGAAAGTACGTCAATCACAACATAAACATGATGAACTGCAACACTGGCACTCCCAAAGAAAAAACAGACAAAACACAAAAGGCCTGATTTACTAAGATCCCAAAAAGCATGCGCTAAATACTGCGTTCACTATTCAGTGGATGCTTTGCATGAGATGTACTAAGGCTCGTCACACACTAGAGTCCACAACTTTTCACCGCACACCAATCAGTTGAGCACTGCACATCTATCTCTGCCCCTTATCTGATTGTGAGGCTCCACATACAGTAATACTGGACTGTATTTTACTGAACCACAAAAACATTGTGCAATTGTCAAGGATGAAGCCGATTCCCGTATAGATGGTCAACTGGTGACAATAAAGGCGAGTATGTGGATATTTCGAGAGGCTGTTGGTCATGATGGAGTGCCTCATTCACTGACTGCACACTTGCATTCTGCTTTGCTTTCTTACAACTATAGAGGATTAGGATACCGTAGTTACTTTTAAAATGCATGTAGTTACTAAATAAATGTTAAAAAAGGGAGTTCGTAACTTAATCCAACCGCCATAATATTAAAGTAACAGCAAGGCAGTAGGAATATTCGTTCCCATTGTTTTATTGTGGATGTTCTGAAAAGGACTTTGTTACACCTGTAGCTGTTGTGAAAACACTATCGAAATAAAGATGTATTGTATTGTACTTGTGAATTACCCCAAATACTGTACTATCGCGGCCCGGTAGTCCAGTGGTTAGCACGTCGGCTTCACAGTGCAGAGGTACCGGGTTCGATTCCAGCTCCGCCCTCCCTGTGTGGAGTTTGCATGTTCTCCCCGGGCCTGCGTGGGTTTTCTCCGGGTACTCCGGTTTCCTCCCACATTCCAAAAACATGCATGGCAGGCTGATTGGACGCTCTAAATTGTCCCTAGGTGTGAGTGTGGGCGTGGATGGTTGTTCGTCTCTGTGTGCCCTGCGATTGGCTGGCAACTGATTCAGGGTGTCCCCCGCCTACTGCCCGGAGACGGCTGGGATAGACTCCAGCACCCCCCGCGACCCTAGTGAGGATCAAGCGGTTCGGAAAATGGATGGATGGATGGATACTGTACTATCCTTTCAAAATATGCAAATGAAGACAAAATATAAATATTGCTACAAAATACATTTGTGTACAGTGGACCGCCACTATTTGGGGTATAAGGACAGGGCCAGCCCACAAGTAGCAAAAATTAAGGGTCAGTGATTCTCAACCAGTGTGCCACTGTTGGTGCACGTTAATGTAATAGCGCTTGTATGTCATGGGAAATTCTCAAATGTCATTTGATTGACCGAAATTTTTTTTATTTATAACATCTAATATATTTTTGTTTATCTATCTCTGCCAGCATCTTACCGAGGCGGAACAAATTAATCTTCTATTAAATGGCAGATATTATATAATTGACGTGTATCCACCGACGTGACATTTTTGTTTAAAATGTGTACCTTGGCTCAATAAACGTTGGGAATCACTGAGGTAGATAGTTAGGTGCAGATGGATTAAAAGCCATGTCAAACAATTGCTGCAAACGGCTCGGTGAGATGCCAGGACCAATTGTCACAGTGCACAGAAACTACTCAGATGCAAGGGAAAGTTAAGAGGAATTTTGTCTTAGGTGATATGGCATGACTCCTTATGACTGACTCCAAGCCATCCCTGAGATTAGAACATTCGGAAACTCCAAAGCTCTGTCGAATAGGCAATATGTTGCAATATTTTGGGGGGTTTTCTGGGATCTCAAAAAAAAGTGCACCTGCCTTTAGATGACTCATTTGACGCAAAATCAGTTTCCACTGGACTAATCACATTGCGCATGGTAAATTACGAGTAAATTAGGCCTATAGAGGGAAAAAATGGTGGAAGCAAGTTGTTTGTTATTCCTCTTCTCTGTCTTTGGCACAACACTGAGCTCTCTCCGTAACCAGGATACGACTCTAGCACTGAGTGTGCACTTGGCCAAAAGCCTGTGGTTAGATTATGAGCCTGGAGAGCAACTTCAGTGACATTTGATGATATTCTTCCACTTCCACATTTCTCAAGCTTTGCCGCACTCTAACACATCCTCTAGGTCACACAAACAAGATAAAAGTTCCCACTGTCACATAAAATGCTTTTTCAGGCATTTTTGAGCCATTGTTTGAAAGAATGATCAGTGACCTCAGGAATCAACTGGTGTGTGTGTGTGTGTGTGTGTGTGTGTGTGTGTGTGTGTGTGTAAAAGTGTAACAAAAAAACCTTACCACTCTGTTGTCGCCTGTTGTGTCGACTCTGGTGAGGAGTTTCCTTTCACATCACTTGCTTCACTCTGCCAGGATGGGAGTAGTCATGAAATTATTAAAACATCCTGTAATCTCAATTCGACACCATTTCAAATTTCTCGACGGCCAATGCAGATGTTCATCCGTCAAAATAAACAGCAATGTTTAAGCCAGTGGTTTTCCAGTGGGAGGACTCAGAAGGGCTAATAAAACACACAAAAATGATTGTGTGTGTTGTTTTGGATTCATGCCGCCAAGTGTGTGTCTGTCTGATTTTGTCTAACTGTGGTGAATTTCCCCGTCCTTTCTCTGTAAGGTTGGGCATCGTGAGGTCTTCCCGAAGTTACCATGGGATAATATAAAGACCTTGAGTGATATATTGTTAGCCTAATAGTATAATTGCCCAAGTCTTTTTTAACTTACCATCACGTCAATAATAAAACACCACCATGCTTGCGAAAAATATTTTTCTTCTTTACGTATTGCTCTGCAAAAATTGCACAATTAGGCTAATGATGTTTTTTTTAATGGACTTGAGAGATCAAAGGATTGTGCCTTACATTTTCCAGATTTTTAATTTACATATAATGTAAAGACAACAATATAGAACTGTCATCAATCGTTTTCTGACACAAGCGGTAATTTTGTTTCTTTGGTGTTGAACTGTTCAGAGCAACACACATGACAGGGGTATTTTTATTTTTAAACTGTGGTACAGTATATACCAAATTATTAACTTGTGGCCATGAATTAGCTTTAGTATCGTTAAACCACAGTTGCATAAGCAAATCGAGCACACATTTTCTGGGAACAGAAACAGGTAGGTATGAGACATCACGTTTATTTTGTGCAATGTTCTTCCTGTTTTGTGATCACAATTTAAATGTTCTTTGTCCTGTCATGTCTGAGGCTTGTGGTAGTATTTTTCTTTTATTAGCGCCAGTTATTTCATGATCTCACTATCACACACTCAAAATATTTGAAAGAAACCATATACCACCCGTAACTTGAACTGATCATCATTTTTCCAACAAACTAACAACCACAAAAAGGAAAGTCTTTTGCTATGTCCTCGCTGGCAAAGCAAGTAGTATGATGAGTCCCATTTGGTTGAGCGCAGGAAAGGAAAGACTCACCAAGGCAGGAAGAGCTGCACCAGGCATGGAAGCTGTTGGCAAATTGGGGGCGGCGGCGGTGGGCGGCGTCTGACCCGGGATGTTCAGGAGGTTAAACTTGGGCACCACAGCAACACTCACTCTGCGTCTGGGCAATGCCTTCGTGAGAGAGGATATCAGCTTGTTCATGTTAAGTACACAAAAAAAAGAATGAGAAATATGTACTGAGATTGTTGCCCACCTTTCCGAGAGTGAGCGACATAGATCTTGAAGCCCGAGAAACTCCATCATCTAGATGACGAAACATTCAGCGTTATATTTGGAAGCGCTATATATTGCATTTTGGAATTTCCATCGAATAAAATGCAATAGACTCTAAAGTGGACAAATTTAACTTGCTATGGATTCCTCTGTCTGACCTCCAGTTTCTACGGAGCCTCCATAGCAGCGATTGGAATTTTGGTTGGCAAGCTTTTTAAACTCCGTCAGCTCAGCGTGGTCTTTCTCATAAGTCCTCTTGAGGTTTTCAACATATTGCATCATGACCTCAGTAGCCTTGCTCATGCGTTTCTCCTGTGGAAAATTGGAAACCATTTTAGGGGCAAAGGTCAATTTTTACCCACCTCAGATCTAGCTTCTGTCGATATGACAGCGGCGTGCTAAAATAAAAGTACAGTTGCATATGTTTTGGCAAAAGCAAACTTGCGAAGACACGTGTTGATGTATGAATATTGTGCATGGAAATACTTGTCTGCCTTTACAACGCTAATAATGCAGAGTATTAATTTAACAATGCTTTGTTAAATTAATTTGAATGCAGTTTGCTGTCATGCAGCACTCTGCTGTATGTCAAACAATCTGAGGTAGATTTTTGGAGTCAGCTTTCATATTAGGTGCACCTAATGTTGTGAGCAGTGAGTGTGCAGTAGACAAAGGTTAATGTGACAGTACTTGTCGAACCGCTCCAACTATCTCGGATCTGCTCGAGAGGCGAGTAGCCAACCGGTGCAGCACTGCCAGCGTATCAATGAGCCGCTGGTAGGCCTCACGTTGCTCCAGATTCTGCCACTGTGGGGAAGTCATCTGAAAGTTGAAAAAAAAACAAAAAAAAACAAAACAGTTCAGCAAAACAGTGTACAGTAAAAGTACTCGCACACTGTATGTAAATAAAATTATAAATGCGTGTGTAAAAAATAGTTGAAGCAGAAGTACTGATTCAACTCTTGTACTTCAGTCAATTATACACGACACTTCCAGTAACTCATCACAAATGAGGGAAAAGTAGGTATGTGATTTTAAATATAGGGAAATAAAGTAAAAAGCCATCAGAAAAAATTAACACTCAAATGAATTACAGACCTCTGAAAAATAAACTTAAGAGCTGTACAAAGTATTTATACTGACTCAACCAGTTACCTCACTTTTTAAATCAGGATTACTAACTTGACAGTATTAATATTAATGGTGAAAACATAAGTGGAAACACTATTTTGATGCATTTCTTTTTTCAAGGACTAACCTTTAGCGCAACCTTGAATTCTTCGAGTTCTTTCTGTGTATCTTCCTCTGTCAGGTTCCTCTCCCTCTCTGCCTGTTTGAGGCGCGTCTCAAGGGTGTAGTTGTCATTACGAAAGGCCAAAGACAGCTGGACGAATGCATTCTGGCGGGAGGAAGGCACAGAAATTTATCGAGCACATATTCCCCATAAAACACTGAGTAGGCGGAGAGCGAAGGAAGTGTCCCACGGTAAAAGCCATATTGCGTGTTATTGTTGACTGTGTGCATTAAATGGTCACGTTATCGCGTGGCAGGCAAGCAACCCGGGGGACGCGCTGTGATTCTGACTTTTCACCTTGTGCTGTGAAGACATCAAAGCCAAGCTGCACATTTTCCAACACACTATAGACATAGTTGGGAGGAAACATATGACCTTCGACTGTTCTGATGCACATACAGCCCAGCGGGACCAACCAGACGGGCCACTGCCCGAGCCAGACAACGTCACTCATATTTTGCATCTTCTCCACAGGAAATCACCCCGAGTCGCTTTTGGCCGATCGTGACCACAAAATCACTTTCCTGTTGACAAAATGTGACGCCGCAACATCCGAGCAGCTGTGTTTGTGACTGTAACTCACTACTATGGTAACAAAACGGGTTTTTGTCAGTTGTGGGATGCATCTGGCAAAAAAAAAAAAAAAAAGAAATTCTGCATTTTATGACCCAATGTAGACTTGTGCTTACACGACTATTTGAGAGCGTCAAAGTAATAATAATGGACTCTTGAAACATTTACAGGCAAAGCTATTGTGGAAGGGCAATTACTGTGAAATAAAATTTCAAAGCTTTCCATTTGTACAGGGTCACCCAACAGTCGCGTCACATTTCCTTTTTTTTATTTCATCACTCATTCTGAGAGATGTGAGGCGATCAGCATTTGACAACCAAGGCTTTGCAGTTTTCATTCGAACATTATTAGGGTTTGGTAAAAATTCCCTTGCTCGTTGTTCATTAATTGACTTTGGAGCAGGGTTTCAAAATTGTCACCGCGCACTCCTCGATTGCAGTTCAGTGCCAGGTTGAGAGGTGTTAAAATCGCTCAAACACACACGCTATCTCAGTTCAAAGGCTTCAAGCGGAGGATTAGGATGCTGAGCAACCTGAAATCGGTAAGGTTTCCGAAGCACCCGCTGAATAGAGCATTTGTTGATACTGAGTTCCAGTGCGGGCGGCCCGGTAGTCCAGTGGCTAGCACGTCGGCTTCACAGTGCAGAGGTACCGGGTTCGATTCCAGCTCCGCCCTCCCTGTGTGGAGTTTGCATGTTCTCCCCGGGCCTGCGTGGGTTTTCTCCGGGTGCTCCGGTTTCCTCCCACATTCCAAAAACATGCATGGCAGGCTGATTGGACGCTCTAAATTGTCCCTAGGTGTGAGTGTGGGCGTGGATGGTTGTTCGTCTCTGTGTGCCCTGCGATTGGCTGGCAACTGATTCAGGGTGTCCCCCGCCTACTGCCCGAAGACGGCTGGGATAGGCTCCAGCACCCCCCGCGACCCTAGTGAGGATCAAGCGGTTCGGAAAATGGATGGATGGATGGAGTTCCAGTGTGCGAAGTGGTTTTTCAACATCAGATCGTGCTTGGAGGAACTTGCTGTAGATATCACAAATTGTACTTCGTGTTGAATGACAGTATGACAGACAAGAAGTTCTCAAACATAAAGCTTCTCAAACTGACACCGAAATGCAGTCTGGGACAGAAAAACTTCTTGCCAGCTGGCAATTTTGCAACTCTGCTTCGGTGTCATTTGGCGAGGCAAGCCAGGGAATGATATGCTTCCAAAAACTGCAAAGTCTCAGCTGTCAAATGCGGATGGGCTCATGTCTTGTTAGATGGCTAGCATGGACTTATTCATGATGGAAAATTGTAAATTTGTGGCTGACTATCTGTAAAAACACATTTTAAATTCTGCAAACATGGAAAATTACCAACCTCAACTTCTTTTTCAGTGAGTGGAGGTGGACTGGAATGAAATAAAAGACAACAGGTGGTTTGGTAAGGAGTACAGATGCAGGTAAAGGCACATTAAAAACATCCAATTGAGCAGCTGTTGCTTTGAGACACGCACCAGCCAGGAAGGCCGCGATGAAGTTTGAGTTTTCTCAGCATGATGTCGGAGATGTTTGGCATGGCGTCTGACTTGGTCTCCTCGCTGCTCGGTGATGAGTTTGGAGAGGAAGCAGGTCCTGCGTACAAAAATGTATTTGATATCCTTGAAATACAGGTTAAGGTCCATACTTGTTCTCATACACACTTTGATTTCACATGTACGATAATTTAGCACACTGATTAAAAGAAGCAGAGTAATAGTGGCAAGTGCTCAAATGACTTTATGGATAACATTTTTTCCGCACTACAAGGCGCTTTGGAGTACAAGATGCACCTTCAATGAATGGCCTATTTTAAAACAGTTTTCATAGATAAGGTGCACCGCATTATAATGTGCATAGAATACAAGCTACAGTAGTGGCTGCGGTTGTGTTATGCATCCACTAGGAGTGGAATACAATACAATACGAGCATTATTTTTACAGAGCCTTCACAACTCCTGCAGCTGTAACAAAACATTTAAAAGACTACGTCCAAGAAATCACAATATTGATCCATATTTAAGGTGCATCAGGTTATAAGGCACACCAAAATTTTGGCAATGGAATGCTTTCAGGTGTACCTTAGAGGGCAGAAAATACGGTAAATTAGATTAGATTTACGGTATATCCTTGAGAACCATCCTAAGTTCCATGTACTAACACATTATTTGTCCTCACATGTTAAAGGTTAAGCCAATGTGTAACTAGTTCACAACTGCGTGCTATCACAACAGTGAATTCACCTCACCGTTTTCGCAATTTAGGTACAGTATATGGAAAAAGTTCTGCACAAATAGGGAAAATCTGCAGGAAATTTGTCATTAACTCCAGATGCCACACGATGTTGACAAATACCCGGAAGTTTTTACTGTTCGAGAGTAACTGACTAAATGAAACTCCTCCTCTCAATTCAAAAACTCAGAGATTTGTACCCTTGACACTCATGACTTCACAGCTTGAGAGCAAAACTGTACTGTTTTACCCACAGAAATCGATTGGACTGCAACCATCAGCCCTAGTGGGTAATTTTGTTTAGATTTTACTCTGATGATCAGAAATTGACCTCCCATTTGTGCACTACCACGATCATTTTCTTCTGCCACAGGTACTCTGTGCGTCTAAACAATCACACCATCTGCTTAGGAAACCTGAAAAGAACATCTGACCAACAAAGGAAAAACACTATTATCATCATCATCAGATTTTCCCAGATATTGAGGAAGTGCACACCCTCAGAAAAATTCTGTTATGAAAGTACTTTTCACCTTTTTCCTGTTCAGCAGCTTCACTCAAGTCTGGTAATTTGGAGCCGACAATGGTTTGGTTACGCATCAGCTTGTGCTCCTGTGCATGTGTCACACAGACATGCAAACTTAATGCATTTACTGGTAAATGTGGGGGAAAAATTGCAGTACATGAAGTCCCAAGAGCGATGTTTTACCTCTCTGAATTTGGACAGTTTGGGTGCAGGAAGCTCTTTGAGCCCTGGCGATTTAAAAATGCCATCCCGAGCTTTGTCTGAGCTTGTGTCTTCTGCTCCATTTCTGGAGTTAATGCCCCCGATGGCATCCCAGGAAACAGCCCTCATTAGTGGTGGAAAGGCACCAATGGTCTTTATTTCTGCTGTGCAGGGCGCCTGTTGCGTTGGCGGTCGAGGGACAGGCTTGGCGACTCCTGTAGCCGGGGCTTGGTTGGAATTCCGTCCTCCATCCTCACTTTTATTGGCTCCGGGGGGACTTTTGGATTCACAGTTCTCCTTCGGAATGGTAAAACGGGGCGTTAGGGTCCCAGAAGACACTTTCCTCTTCTCTGTGGGCTTCCAATCCACTGCAAGTCGGCCGCTCTGGGGAGGCCAATGACATTTTCGTGAATTCAAGGACCATTGGTGTGCGTAAATGCATAACTGAGAGAACTGCACAAAACATAGTTTCAACCCTTTTCTACATGACTTCATTTCTGAAGTGTAATATCATGCTGCCTTGCTGTTTCACCCACCCCCCTAATTTTTTTCTAGTGTATTTTTGTATTGTAGAAAACATACAGTAATTGTAATAATGTAACTAAACAGAATGTAAATAATTAGCCAGTTTGTCATTTATTAACAAATAGATGCCTCTGTGCATTGTTCCATTGTCTGTGTGCCTGTGTTGCTGCAGCATTTGTGTTATAATGTCATATAAGAACATGTTTGGTTGTGGTGGAGGGCAATTGTGGACCCAAATCAAGCAGGAGAAGCACTAAAGAGGAGGAGACATAATTTCCCAAAAAATATTTAACAAAAAAAGGCAAACAGAGTCCATGGAGAACTATACAAAATGTACAAAGTGTAATTATCTTTATTTTAGCGTAGTTTGAAAGGAAACATCAATTGGGAGAGACATGAAACTGCTTGAAGCTTCTCTTTTGAAAAATTGTTCACTATCTGGCAAAGTGTGTTGAGTTGTGACGTGAGTTGAGTTTAATTCATTGCCACCATATAGCGTTTGTATTTAAACTTTTTGCTCGCAACTACATCTCCTTCCCCCCAGGTGAAGAGTCTGGGTGTCATTGTTGACAGTTCACTATCCTTTCACTCCCACATCAATAACATTACCCGGTCCGCTCATTTCCACCTTCGCAATATAAACCGCCTCCGTCCCTCACTCACTCCTCACACCACTGCTATCCTTGTTCACAGTCTCGTCACTTCCCGTATCGACTACTGTAACTCACTTCTCTTCGGTGTCCATCAAAAATTCCTCCATAAACTTCAACTTGTTCAGAGTTCATCAGCCCGGATCATCACAAGAACCCCCCCCTTCCATCATATCACCAGCCTTCAGTCGCTCTGCCCCCAAACTCTGGAACTCACTTCCTCCCAACATTCGTAATATTGACTCTCTTTCCATATTCAAAACCCACCTATTCAGACTTGCTTATCCACCTTAAATCTTTCTTTCTTTGTTTATTATTTTATCTGTGGTTTTATTATTGCTCTTGGTTGTAAAGTGTCCTTGAGTGTTGTGAAAGGCGCTTGCAAATGTAATGTATTATTATTATTATTATTATTATAAGTCAATGCAAAAAAATCTGCTGAACGATGGTTGGCATCTTCAAAAACCTGTAAACTGAGTCGCGTGTATCTCAAGGCACCCCTGTGTTTGGTTTGAGCGATTGAGTAAATAAAAGGAAACCTGACCTCCACATCCTTTTGTCCCCTCACTGAGGCAACGTCCAGATGCTACAGGAGAGGGCAACATAGACAATGACTTTACAAGCAGCAAGGTATACAGTACAGTATGTGTTCACCTACCTTCGAAACACAGATAAAATCAAAAGACGGCTTTGGGGTGAATTGGAGCGAGGGAAAGAGAGGAAAAATGACTATTTACCTGACTGATCGACTGTGGAGTGCAAGTCACCTCTGGCACTCCCACAACTGAACGAAGAAAAAAAGTAAAAAACTGATAACAGAAATGTCACTCAATTATATTGTAATTTTGTCTTAAGGATTTCATTTATTAATTGCACTATTAACTGCATCTTGAAATTTAAATATAAGTATTGGAAAATCCCTGGTTTCAGAGAATTTCATAATAGTAATTTCAATAATTTCTACATAATGCTCCTCACAAAATACAAGTTCAAGGCCCCATATAATATTTTACAATGAACACATTGGATGGAATAGAATTGAACACAGAGTCCATCACCAATGGATTGTGTCACCTGTGGTTGAGTCAGAAAGGCTGCTGGTAGAACGGCGGCCCCGTCGCATCAGGAAGCGGTCGCTGACCTTTTTGGCTTGTTCCAACAGCTCCAGATTCCTCTGGCGATCCTCTTCTGAGAGCTGCATCTCCGGCAGTTTGTCCTTGACCAGGTCGATCACATGACCTGCGCTGTCTAACAAATCCATGCATTCAGTTAAGTCCGGAAGAATTCAAACAGTTTTTTTTAATCCAAAGTATTCATATTTGTGGTTATGTTTCCAGTTTATGTCACTACTGAACCACTGAAAATTGAGATGTTCTGTAGAATGACAGTATTTCAGATCCCTTGTGGTAACATATAAAAGTAAAATTATAAAAAGCCGTCACTGTCCAATATCTGTGGACTTATTTTAATGGGAATAACTATACCCATTAAAATGATCACACCGCTCTATCTATCTAACCACCAGTATTTTGCTTCAAAAGAGCAGGTGTTGATGTGTGTGTGGGTGTGCGCATTTTATCTACCAACTGTGGTGATGGATCCTGTAGAGGAGTTTCTGGCCAGACGAGCTCTTGGGCTGTGTGGCCTACGACATAGCACACAAATTATTAAGTAAATCACAGGTCACTTGCAGAGGCAGTCAAACTTTCACACTCTACTCTCTAGACAGTAATACAATGGAACCAGATTTTGACTGTGCTCACTTGGCCTGCTCGAGAGGATGTCCATCTTGCTGGACAATGGAGGCCTGCTGTGGGTAGACGATAGTGGGGCGAGTCATGACATCAGCTCCTCTATCAGCAGGTGCACACTTGGGGAAAAAAAACACCACATAGGCAACATTTGAGAAAAATAAAAAAGCTCATTGTGAGGAAGTCATCCAGGGTGTATGAAAAACACATACAGAATTTGCAATTGCTCAAATGACTATGACATTAATTAAGGGGCTATTGAAGAACATTACCATCACAATGACAAAAAAAAAAAACACAATACTTTCGGAATGTGGAGAATTTTGCTCAAGGGCAGTGAAAGGTAAAATAATAGTGACATTTATACATTTTGGCATTTTGCATGAATAAATCTGCGAAAAGAATTGTGTGGATGAGAAAATTAATGCTGGGTGTCCAAAATCTTTGCTACGTGAGACCTGATGTGTTGCAGGTTTGTTCGTTTTAGTCCGGGTCATAAATATTCTGTTTCATGGATGCCAGCATTATAGATGCAAGGAGCAATTCATTCCTACATTTTGGATTTGAATGAAAAAAATGATAGTGATGGATTGCAGAAAAGTCACGTGCAGACTAGTAGATACAGTAGATGCATTTACTCATGAGAAAGAGCCCTGATGACTAGATTAGATTGTGGAGTATTTTCTAGTTGTGTCTATAGTTTGTGTTAAAACAATGTGTACAATGTAGTTAACCTAGAAGGCAGTATAATCGTTATTCTTTCTATTTTTATGGTTTGTAACTCAAATTTAAGATGGTTGTGTCTTGTGATGCAGGTTTGATTCATTCCGTGAGCACACTCAAATCATCTTACCCCATCGAAATGCATGGAAATGCCATTAATCCATTCCATCTTTCACGAAATAACAGCAAAAATCAAGTCAAAGCAAAAATCGCAGGGAAGAAAATGGTGTGTACTGTATCTAAAAAAACTGACAATTGACTAACATCTCAAGAAGCAAATAACGGGTTTTGCATTTAATATATAAACAATGACAGCTTCCTGTCCTGTTGGAATATGTGAAGATTTAATATTTTTCAGTTTTGTTGGCAAGAAACAAAACAAACACAGGCCTACGCATTACCACCTCCATCACTTATAACAAGGAGGACACAAGGATTTTCTCTATAAGTTATTCGCCGATGCTTAAAAAGTCTCAAAAGCATACTTTCTTTGGAGGAGGAAGCCTAGAGTGGGAACACTGAGAGCGATTCCTCACCATGGCCAATTTGATTACTCTGGAGGAGCTTTTAATGACTCACATGGCCTAATACGTGCATCCCAATAGAAAGGCACTGTGTTGTATACTCACCGTACTGGGCGAGCTTGAAGAACTGTCCAGATCCTCGGGGGAGTCCTCTTCTTCCTCGGGCAGCGTGGGCATGGCAGGGAGCAGACAGGGCCGGGAGCGGGTGAGGGGGAAAAAAAAGATGCCCTCAGCAGTGGAGTGTTTGCTGGACTCCTTGGTGTTATGCTGGATAGATGCCTGCAGAAAGTCCTTCGCCTCTTCTGCGACCTGAAAAAAATTTGAAAAGGTCTCCCATTCTTATTTTATTTGGTTGTGGCTGGAAAGCAAAGCGAGGAGAGTCTCTGTCTCCAAAATCCTCCATTTCCTTTCTCTCTTTATGTCAAGCCAACCATTCCTTGACAGGCGGGCCATGCTTTTGCAGGGTTCAGTTAAAAATAAATCCAGAAAAATTGCACTATACAATACAGCATATTGAATGCTACAGGGCAACAGGCCTAAGAGGCTTCAAGTGGGAACCCTAATAATATAGCCTCGTCATATCACATGGCTGGCCAGTCATATGGTTGTCATCATTTTTATCGTTTTGAAAGATTGTGACAAGTATTTGAGTACAGGGTCGCCATATTAAATCGCTTTATGATATTCTGGCAATACTTTGCCAATGATACAATAATTACGCCATAATCAATACAGTAGTTTAACCCTTTCAGGGACAGTGGTTACTACAGTGGACAGTTCATTATGTTGTCAGGTTACAGGTTGTGTAGCGTGTGTGCAGGAGAACTGTGAGTGTCACATCGACTCGTCAGTGTGCGAAATCACAGCTCAGGATGATATAAGAACACTTCTTTGAAAAGAAATCCTGAAATGGCCTTCATGCAACAGTTACTAAATTGATTAGATACGAAAGACTTGCCTGTGAACAGACTTAAGGCTAAATCAAAATGAATACAGTGTACCCTTGTAAACGTTGAATTCATCAAGCATCAGTGGAGCTGCCTCCTTCTCGAAAAATAAAAAGAATAATCATAGAAGAATCTGGGTTTGTATGAGTGACTCCCACAGGCTGACTGTGGCAATGAGTTTCAGAGCGACATTGTAAAATAAACACAGGGGCTTTTACATACACAATTTAATACATACATCCTGTGTGGGAATCACACATTCAGTAACAGAGGGGGGAAATTACATAACGACAGCTGTGTTATAATTTTTTGAGGGGGTAAAATCAGGAACGGTTTAGAAAGAAGTAATGATTTATATCATATAATACATAATATATAATGTAATACATTATATATAGTATGTATAGTAGAACAATTAATTTAGTGGTTGTTCGGGGAAAAACATTCATTGCCATAGGCAAGAGCATAACGAGTAAAAGGACGTCCTGTGATACCGTATTCATTCAAAATATCAGAATAACTATTGTAAAGCACTGGAAGGGGTTATTGGTTTATTCTGCTCCCGGGCTAGTCTATATTTAATCCACTACAGATAGAGTGGTCATAATCTGCAATCATGGCCTTAACCCTTTCATGCACCCTGTAACCTGATAACATGCTAAGCTGTCCACTGTAGTAACTGCCGTCCGAAAGGGTTAAGATAAAACAGTCAATCCAATGAAAATGGGCACAAACTACACATTTTACAAAATGTCTTGAAATAAACATTTTATGATCAATTTTAATGACAATTGTTTGTCTCCCACTGCTCACAACGGTCACATTAGCACCAACACAACAAGACGGGTGTCCATTGAAAATTTGGAATTCTAAACAGCTGTTTGGGGTAAATACATTGCGTATTGTTACTTAATGACAAAATGTAGTATAATGATACAGGTGGAGGTGATCTGACACGTTCCATGTTTTGATAATAATGATAATTTAAACCTTCTTTTGAACTCGCTTCCCTCTTTGAAGCAAATATATGTAAATCCCTACACAGTGCCAGGCCACTGTACTCTACCTCAGTTGGTACAGGAATATTTGCATTAGGTTCCATTTGCCTTTGCCTCATAATACGCACGTCTCTGTCAGATGGCAAGTACATTAAAATCATGGTTCTTTCAGACACATTTGACAAATGTTCAGTCAGCTTCACTGCGCGAGCTGTCTTGCCAGTCCCTGCCATCACAAACAGGATGAAATGTTTCAGGAACATGCTGGGACAAAAAGCCAAGTGAGTCACTGGTGAGGAAACAAGTTGGCCTTGCAGTGAGCAACAGTGAAAGTTTCTGAAGGGAAAAAAACCCCAAAACAAAACAAAAAAACAGCAACACTGGTTAAAAAAAAACATGTTTGAACTTGTGACAGAATCTTTTTTAAAACTCATGTCGTGTAACATTGCACTTTTTTTTTGTGGGAAACCAAAAGGAGAATGTGTCTGAACCAAGAATACTAATCCAAGACTTTATCCTGTACCCTAAAATCCAGACAACATACAGGAAAAGACGGTACATTTCCTGACAAACTTAGACACTAATCCAGAGACAAAAACAATATTCTTCACATCATCCAAAACTATACAAATAGCTAACATTTCTTCTTCTCCCCTGCACAACACAGCAGAAAAAGGGACATGGCGAAGTGGCAGGAACACAGTACCATCAAGTCCTGTCAAAAATTATTTTGCAATGTCATCACTCTTTCTGAAGCCAATTTCCCCCCACAGCATCATCTTCTGGATCTGCTGAGGCACTGCACCACTTGTCCAAGATGCAAAATCCCGACTGGTCAAAAGCAGAGCCCACTTGTTCATTGGAAAACACCTCAGAGGCAAATGCTCAAGGCATTGTGGCCACAAGAAGGAGCCACAAAAATCAAGGGAAAAAAACTGCCGGAAATATTTGATTAAACCTTACTTTTACATTTGAAAAAGGAAAAGCTGGCATAGATTCAAATGTAAATCGATGCCCAATTCAAATTACTACAAATGATAAGAAAAAGCCCGCACACATTCTCCCATCTTCCAGCTAACTTTGCAAACATGCCAAAATGACTG
The DNA here is from genome assembly GCF_054856545.1 of Hippocampus guttulatus. Lineage (NCBI taxonomy): Eukaryota > Metazoa > Chordata > Actinopteri > Syngnathiformes > Syngnathidae > Hippocampus > Hippocampus guttulatus. The sequence goes on from NC_141263.1 coordinate 13,474,663, forward strand.
AAGGTGTCCGGAGTACCGGGAAGAAAAAATAAATAAAAGGAGGAGAAATGTGCTGTTAAGTTAATATGGGTAACTAACTAAGCAATTAGCCTGGTAAGCTTATCAGTAAATAACCAATTTTATGTTTCCGTAGCTGGGCAGCATGGAGGGGTCTTAACTGTTTTGGATCATTTCTAATGATCCAAATTTTAATGATGATTAAACCTGCTTTCAGTAAAAATCCCGCAAGTCCTGACAGGGCAATTTTTGAATCTACTAGTGCCACCAGGCACTATAGAACAGTACCAAACTGGACTTATTTAAAACATTTGGCCATTTTCCATTGTTGAACCATTTTGGATTTCTTCTCATCAGTTTTTAGGAGTGATAGGAGGATAGGATAGAAAGACATAGCGCAACACAAGAAGGAAAAGGCTATGATAAATCAGCAATGGTATTTTAATTTCGTTTCCTTAGGCTAGTTCTACAAAGAATGTCTGATTTAGCTTCCAAATCATTTGACATCAGCAAGTCAGTTTTTGTGTTTGTTGTGTATTTGGACAGCAGTTAAAAACATGACATAAACATAAACCACTTCATATTTTAGCCACCGCTGAATGAGGGAGGCTTCACACTGCAGACATGACCGTGAGACAGAGATAAATGAGCGCTTTGATTATTTCCTGTGGGACAAGGGGACAGTACAAACATTTCTCTGCATACACAGTCCAAATGCAGTCTTGTTTTCTTGTGAAATAAGATCACCCAAAGTGCTTTTAGCAAGCAAAGAACAGAGACACGGGAATTGTCACCTTTGTTCCCCTCATCCTAATGTTACATAAGACAGACCCCCCCGTCACATTTGTGTAAAATGTGGCTAAGTCAAGCACGGGGCCCACAGAGGAAGTGCTCTGCTAGAGAACCACAATGTGACATAACGGGCCAAAGGAGTGAGAGCCAGTGAATAGAGATATGTAGTCAATATATCTGCTGACTTTCAGATGCATCAGTAGATCAGCACAGTCAAACACAGTCGACACTTGCATTAAAACAGTTCCAAGTTCCAGTTAGAAGTTAAACTGGAGAATAAGACCTTCCAAAAGACACAGCGGAGGTTAACCTGCCTCTCATCCTGCACACATCTCAAATAAACCACCAACAGAGAGACCCCCCCTCCCCCCACAACAGAAGCCCTCCATCTGAACCTGTCCAGCCAGATGGGAGCGTTACCTGCGTCCAGCTCCAGTTCCCAGACCTCCCGACTCAGGCCGACTTTCCACCAACCATCACCACGCTCTGCCTTTTCTCAGAAAACGTCTCGTGCCTGTTGGTCTCCGCTTCCTTCTCCCATCCCCTCGGTTCCCTGTCTTTTTTCAGCAACAGCCTCTCTTTGACTCCTGGGAGCTTTGACCATTTAAGGAGAAGGGCTGTATGCCTCTTTGAGCTACTTCAGACTAGGGTGCGGGGGGGGGGGGGGTGTAAAGTCAGCGAAGTTGTTCTCTAGCCGCTCAGAGGAAACCACATTTACTTCTCTAACCTATTAGAATCTGTCAGGCGGGGACCAAATTATGTGAAGTTTTAAAAATGTCCTTTTCTCTTTCGCAACCATACTGAGTTTGATTTTTTCTTTTTTATCACATGTTGGAGTGTAGTAGTCACACGGAACACAACTGATATTCCCCGCAAATTGCAATTTAAAATCAAAAAGAGGAATCAAATTGGATGCTTCGAATGTGGTATGACTGCTGTCTCTGATCATGAACAAGTTTTTCATGTTCGAGTGACTGTCCCTAATAAATTCGTGATTAATCACGTGAAGTTAAGAGGAGCATGATTATGAAAGCTTGTCAGCTCATTTTTATTTCAAGAGCAAAATCTGTATTCCATTCAGCTGCAGCTGCACAATGTCCAAATGTTTGACTTTGTTTGAAGTCTTGTATAATTGAAGAGGCATGTCATGTAAAGATGCATACCGCTATTTAAAATTGACTGTATGTGGAGTTCTGCCTCTATGCAAACGTATAATATAGTAATGATATAATAATAGATGTCTCACCTTGTCGCAGCTGTCTTGTTCTGTGTCACCTGTGGTGGCCAAAGAGACAGAACATTTGATTTGCATTTAACAGGAAATCATATGCAATGCAAATGTGACAGGACAACAGAAAGAGAGAGGGAGAGAGAGAGAGAGAGACACTCTGACACAGCAAAGATTTGACTGGAAAGAAATTGAGCGTTCTGTCCTGGCAGGTGTTGACAAGAGCAAAGTAGAACAGCTGTAATCACTGGCATCTTCATCACTGGGGGCAACAACAACCTGGCAACCAAGTCCAGAGACATGATTGAATCATCTACTCAGGTTGCCTACACCGACACCAGGCTGTAGCTAAACAGCACAAAACTAAGTCCTCCTAAGTTCTACAAATATTTAGATTAGCTCAGTGGAAGACTAAATTTGCCCGTTGGTGAGATGTGAGTGGTTGTTTGTGCTCTCTGATTGATTGGCAACCAGTACAGTGTGTTCCCCCACCTCTTGTCCAGAGGCACGTATTACTCTATGTCTAGAAGCGTAAACAACAGAAAATGGATGAATGATATGTTTTTCCGACCTCGTTCTTATGGATTGGTTGTGCCAGAGAACCGAAGAGTACCACATTAGAGAAATGTCTGTATTATATATAACAGCTACTGAAAGAGATAGGAGTGCCCACTCTTGAGCGCAGTGAAATAAATGCATCGATGTATATTCTTGACTAGGATGGCCGGCTTGGCCACTTGAATAGCCAGTCACTGGTACAATTTTATTTATAAGGCGATAATGGGAAAGCTAGATTTGTGGCATAGTCAGTGAAAAATGCTGAATCCTCCTCTCTTGTGTCACATAACTCTTCGTTGCTTTCGGTTCTCTGTGCCTGTATGGAGTTGGGTAAAAGAGCTTTTGTTTACTCTGCTCCTTATTCATGGAATATGTTACAAAAAGGATGTAAAGTAACTGATTTATTTTTAAATGTTGAAATTCAAACAGAGGTTCTGAGTCATATTCCTAAATATGCACTTTTTTTTCATATGTTTGTAAAATTTTCTGTGTTCAGTATGTAACTTTTTTTCATTGTTGTTGCTGCCTCTTGGCAAAGACTGCCTTTAACAAGAGGTTTTAACCTCAACGGGACATATCCTGGTTAATTAAAGGTTAAATGAAAAAAAAAAGACTGACTTATTTGTTCGAGAAGACTTATTGAGGCATGGCTATCGACAGTCACCCCACCTCATTTTATTTCAGGTATGATTCAGACAGATATGTGGCCATCAGCAGTTGACAGCTTTGACTCTAAGCGCAACAAAACGATCTGGTCTTGACAACTTCATGCAGCGAAAGGCCAGCCAGTACGAAACGTGGATGAAAACATCAAAGCCCTAGAAGCTGGCGTGCAAAGGCAGGGAAAGTTCTCTTTTTAAACAACCTAAAGTCATAACTAGTAAAGCTTTTTCACCCTCGGAAGCATCCGCTGAATTGAGCTTTTGTTGGTGCAGAGTTCCACGAACGAGTATGAAGCTTTTCAAACTGAACTGCAGTTGGGGACAGAAAAACATTCTTGCCAGATGGCATTTTTGCAGAGCTGCTGATGAGCAATGAGCAAGGGAAGGGGCTGAGAGAATAATTTATAAATATAAATTAGAATATCAAATCAAATGCTGGAGGGTCTTAACTGGAGCTGCACAGATTTCTGTGGGCTAATATCTCTCCCCCAACCCATCCCTCCTAAAGCACCAGTGTAGGGCCATCGCTGGGTCACAATTTTTTAGTAGCAGCGAGTTAGTATTTGGGCGACGGTCAATCCCCAGACGTCCGGGTGTCAGTCAGTGACTGTAATTTGTTTGAGATTGTCCAGTGCAATCGCATTAGATGTACGGCCGCCATGTGGTGGCATACATTGGTGCGGTCTACCACCGTGTGGTTTTTAAATTCAAATAAATAAATGAAGAGCTAATAAAGGCTATTCAATTCTCATGAGATGTTCAACATAGTTAAATATACTTGAGCCTCCCCTTGGACAGTAGGTTGCCATTATAAAAAACAAATAAGACCGCCTCCAATTTTACCCATAGCTCCTAATTGATTTCATGTGCTCCCAAAGAAAATAATCTTGCTCCTTACTTATGGTGCCAGCCGTTGTGTGCGATGTGAATAACTGCCTGTCGCGTCTGATTTCATCTCTTTGGGTGACTAATAAAAAAAAAAGGCAGCCACTTTAACTCATCTGCATCTGAAGCAATATTAGTGTGATGCAGCCATCATACCATTGATGGGAAGCTGCGGAGACTCACTGGCTTCTGGGATTACATGAGGTGGAGGCGGGGGAGTCTCCATTCTTTCTTTATCTGGCGCAACACACTCAGTCAAGTGGTCAGGACCAGTTGACAGCTCGGGACAGGACTGCCTCACAAAAGTGCACAGGGAACACTTTTCAATCTTTCCACGTTACATTGCTTTTCATATAAGAAGTTCAGGAAAATAACTTGGCATTTGCACATCCATACTGCATAAATTCAAGTAAACAATGTGATGAGGTTTTATTACAACTGCTGTATAAAAAGGGCTTTCCCGCAGATGCTACCATCGGTCTGAGAGGCACATACATGTGGGGAAAACAATGTAAATCAAAAGTGACCAATATCTTGGTTGTGTTTGCTAGTGTAGAGTACTAAGCCACTATCAAAATACTGGATATATTTGTACAAAATGAGGAAAAACATTTTTTGAAAATTAGCAGCTACAAAGGGCAATTTTGTTTTTGTTGTTGCTATTTTCTAGACAAAATAATGGTTAATCTAAATCAAATCAAACACTGAAATAGTCTTAAAGGAAATATGAATGCTGCTAAATTATTTTGCATTCATGCCATGTTATTGTGTCTAATCTTACTTGGTGTACGGATAGTAAGAAAAAGTACTTTTCTTACTTTTTTATTTTTAGTTTATTAAGAGTACCATAATTAGTATGCTAATGGGGTTTTAAATTAGTAAAAATAAAAAAATAATTTCAATTTGTTTTCTTCAGCTATTGTCCCACAGCTTCAATGCTGTTTTATGGTTTTTGCTGTGTTATTATTTCATTATTGGAATCGAGGTACGGCAAGTGTAGTATCCAAGTCGGTCTTTTGGTACTGTGACAATACTAATTGTCTTTATATTGTTCTGTTATAGTTGACTAATTATTGTATGTTCATATAAATCAAGGGAACATTGAGATAATCTGTGTTAATGTTGAGCTTCCGTTTGGACTGCAGAAAAACACAACAATTTTCCTCTCCCCTCCAAACCAACCTGATTATTTTTTTCCACGATGCGGACCTCGAGCGAGTTCAGCTGCAAGTCTGCGTTGGCTGTCCGTCCCAGAGCGGCCTCCACCCTCTGAGTGATGCCCTCCATCCTCACCCTCACCCGGCTCAGCCTTTTCTCGCTCACATTGACGAGTTTGCTCGACTCCAGTGCGTTCTTGACAATGGCCTCCGTTCTTCTGAGGGCCCCAAGCAGTGCGTCTGCTGCCACCGTAAGTTGGACTTGTCGCTGCTGTGAGGCTCCTCCACCTGGGCTGTGAACAGGTCCAGTGGCCACCGACGCATCCCTCTGCTCCTTCACGCGTTTGCTCTCAGCGCTGTCTGTATCCTCCCTCTCAGTGTTGGTTTCCTTGTGTACTAGAACAACTCTGCTCCTGCTTTTTTGCTCAGCCAAACATTTAAGAGAAGTTTGCAGGTGGCAGACCTGCTCCCTCATATCAGTGATGGTCTGCTCTGCTTGATGGAGCCGAGCTCTCTCGGAGAGCTCCCGAAAGGTCTTGCTCTCGCCAGTCCGGGCTTTAGCTCCTTCAACGCTAAGGGTTTTCCACCACTTCACAATGGCCACTTTCTTTGATTGCGGTATCGACTTGCCGGTCTGATTTGGTTTTTGCTCCTGCTCCCAGGCTTTCCACCGCTCATCCACCTTCTCCCCTTTCTCCTCCCTCACACACTTCTGGAGCTCAAGGTCCTGCAGCCTGAAACCACCAGCACAGCTTTATAAATATCTCCTTCACGCGCTGTTATGTCTTCAGTCACCAAAGGGCCACTAAAACTGCACTTAGCCTCAATACAGTCTTACATACGGACGACGATGTTGTGTAAGGGAGGTGCCCATAAATATTCTGTCGAAAGCAGACATTTTATTAGCAGGAGGAAGCTGCTCAGAGTGTATTCTAACATCAACCAAATCCGCTCTGTTACCATAACAGGAGAAAAGAAAGGCAAAAAGTCCACATACACATTGACAAGCTGCTGCTTGATGCTTGCCTGTTGCTGCTGGTGCTGAGGAAACGGCTTCTCCTGGCTCTCAACAGAGGAGGAGACCTATGGTGAACATCCCAAAAGCAATTTATGGGCTTTTGAATTGAATAGGTGTCTCCTGTGAAATTTGAACCCACCTTTTCTAGATGCTTATTGCGCCAAAGATGAGCAATTTCTGATGATTTGATCCTGCGGATGATGCTCTGAATGTCCTCGCATTCTGTATGGAGAGGAGGGAGGCTTTTTTCATCCACAGCTCTGTGATTCTGCTGCGGAAAGGAACACAGGACGGCTACAGTCAACATGCGACTGAGAATTGTTTCGGCAAAAGACAACCTGATGACAGTTTTTAACCGTACCTGCTGCAAGTCTTGCATCTCACTTTGCAGAGAACGTAGGTTTGGAGGCTCTCGACCATACAGTGTCTGAGGACTGATGCAGAGTCTGTCATACCTATCAGGTGAAAATAAACCGCAGTCAAACTATTACTGTATTAGCAGTGAAGTGGGGTGCACATACAAAAAGTCTACACACCCCTGTTTGAAGTCCATGTTTGTGCGATATTAACAAATAAATAAATCATATCACATTTTTCCCACCACTAATGTGACCTACAAACCGTATAACTCACTTGAATTTTTAACATCTTCTCCTAAACTCTGCCAATCTTTCTGCAAGAAATAATGGAAAAAGAAAGCCTACTAGAATTGCTGAATTTTATTTGAGGTTAAGAGGTACTTTAAATGATGGCAGTTGTGTGTTGACATCAATTGAACATGACCGAGCCACAATCCAGTGAGCACTTGAACAACCACAGAATTTCAGTTACACTTCCCCTCTGGAATTTTTTTTAATCGCATTCTAGAGGTTATAGGTCACATTAGTGGTGCAGAAAAAAGCCCAATAAAATCATTAATGTTTCTCTCAAGTTTAACATAACATGCACCTGCGATTGAAACTGGGTGGCTATGTATTTATTTATATATTTTTACATCCACTGTTTTGGTTCTGTTAGAACATCAAAATATGAAGTGGGACAATGGCAATGTTGCAGCAATAATACACTATTCACAAATGGTTTGGGGGTATTACAATCGACCAGCAAATGCTTGACAGAAATACCTGGACAGAACTTGATGTGAATGTTCATGTAACCTCATCAGCTCTGCCTGCACGCCCTGTGACGTGACACCATGGAAAATGATTAGCCCTGCATCATATTTACAATGACCTGCTCCTGATTACAGTGTCGAAACCAACCTCGATGAGGTTATGATTCTCCACATGAGAGCTCTTCATCTTATCCATGACAATGTCTTTCTACACAGGAGCAAACCGCTAAGGTGATTTGGACATGAAACAAAACATGCTTTTATTGATCAGTAAACCAACCTTCGTCATTTCTCTGTCTTTCAGAGTCAGCATGACCAGTGCTTCTTGGAGCTCAGCCTGTCGGTATTTGAATGCATAATGAAACAAAACCAGAGCGCAGAAACTTGAATTTGACTGGCATATTCCTACCTTCAACTCAGCATTGACTTTGCGGAGTTTGTTGATGCCGTCCTCTGAACATGTCTTTTCAAAGGAGAGTTTTTCATTCTGTGGAGATGACCATTTTGTAAAGGAGATACATTTTGCAAGGTTCACACAAATTAAAACAGTTCTTCATTTCTGTTTGGATCATGCTGGTATATCTGTGAAATTAGTGTACCGGTAAGCCATGAAAAAGTAACTCTAGCAACATCGTCTTTCCATAAGAACATCTGCATTACCTTGTCTTCAAGCCTCCTGATGTGAACCTTCAGGCATTCAACCTCATTGCTCTGTAATAGACCAAAAAATCTCAATGTCCTTTTCTTTTATTGTGTTAGCATTCTAAGTTTTTAAGAGATACCAGCTTGGTGCAAGTAGCTTGCATCCGGCTGGCTCTCTCCTGGGCCTCTTTAAAAGCCCGACGGGTCTCCTCGAGTTCCTCTGTTATGGATCGGGCTCGAACTGCTGACCGCTGGGAACTACTCATGCCAAAATAAAGAGGAATATTCAACTCCACCATAAATCTTCCAAGGAGCTCAGCAACTGCATCGACAGTACTGTAGAGTGTTGTCATGCACGATAGATTACACTTCCTTCATCGTAGATAATAAAGTCGCGGGTTTAATACGCTCAAAGGAGATATTTTACCTGGCCAGCTTTGCTCTCAGCTCAGTGATCTCCAGGGTGAGCTGCAGGTTGACGTCTTCACATTGAGCCACCGTCCTCAGCAGGCTGCTGTTCTGTTCGCTCAGCTTGCGGTGAGCTTGCTTCAGTTCGGACACTGTTGCTGACAGGTCTTTTTTATCGCTTAAACCAAATGAGCAGTTTAGTGGGTAATATAAGAATAACACATGACACAGAAGGAAACAAAAACTAACCAGGCACACTGTTGGCTGTCGGTGGGAGTAGGCTTTGTTGTAGGAGTTGAGAATTCAAAACCTGACAGATCATTTGGTTGATTCCATTTTGTCAGATTAAAACTATTAAAGAGATCTGATTAAAAATAATAATAAAGTCGGCTTACCAATAACTGGCAGTTCTGACGCATCTGGATAAGATGCATCTCCACTAATGTGCACCTCACCTCTAAACAGCAAAAAGAATTCCAAGTTACAAGTCATAGTCAATGCAAAAATTACCAACACTCACTTCCCACTTATGAGCAAAATGATAGAACTCAAACACAAACATAATTTAACATCTACAGAGATGTTTGTGTCCACATGCATTGATTGTCTCATCAATCATAAACAGCACTGCTAGCCCAGCAATGTTTTCTCAGAAGCACTGAGCTATATCAGTAATCTAAATCCCAATCTAAATTTGGCTCCACAAAATTGTATTCATTAAATTACCAACAATCTATTCCCTTCATTTGGTAGCATTTCTCCTGACAGCACTGCTTCAAATGCGTCTATGCAGACATTAGATTGTTTTTGTTTTTTTTGTCCAATAAAATTTCAGCCTATATGCGTTACCAGTCAAGCCTATTTGCTCCAAGTGTTCAGGATCAGTTGTAACTTGAAACTATATTAAGAATGGAATTGTTTCTTTAATCACTCAGATTTCAGATTCTTCCCCACAGGGCCAGTGTGCTGGCCTCTTGATGACCTCAACATTTTTCTGTCCTCTGATTAATTTGGCCAAAGTAGGCCAAATTCAACTTTGAGTAGATGTGGAAGTGAGATTCTTTTGTCCAATTATATTCCAGACCAGGAATCAAATACTGTACATGATGCAGAATGCATTCGTAAACTGAGTGACAGAATGTAAAATGCATTTGCTAAATGTTTCAGTCTTTAATAGTTGCAGGCAATGCTTTAGAAATACTTTGTACCTGTCCTGACTGCACTGGGCGATCCATTCCTTCATAGTGAGGTGGAACATTTCTCTGCTCACCATGGGGTCCTGACATTCGGGGTCCAGTAGCTGCTGTAAGGATGTAAGACGGCCCTGCTGATGACTCTGGGACGTCACATTATGCAGGTATTGTATGATGGACGACGCTGACACCTCTCCTGATGAAGATGGACAAGATGGATCTAATGGTACACACTTTTTGTGAGTGTTTTCCAGTATACATCTTTGTTAACTCACCTGTGCTGGAAGTGTTACATGCATTGTACATGATGTCAAGGAGTTCATGTTCAGAGAATTCATTTGCGTCACTTGAATCCTCCAGTTCGTCCCTCATCCCACTGTCAGGAAACTCCCACACTAAACATTCACACATGTAGTTTATACATGCAGTATGTAAAGATCAGAAGTGGGTAGAAGTGCCAACATTTTATTTGAATAAGAGTAAAGAGTAAAAATAAGAGTTTATTAAATTTACTTTTCTGAGAATGTTTAGGCCAGCAGAGAAGGCCTTGCTGGCCCTGATGGAACGCCACTGAGAGTACTGTTACTTTAGAATATGAATCAAATAAAGATAAAAACACGTCATCCAAACAATTGTTTGACTAAGAATAAAGTCAGGACATGGTAACAAAACTTCTCAAGTACTGAGTCACTTTGGATGTATACTTTTTTTAATCAGAGAATGAAGGCATGGATCCAATTTGTTATATTCATTGTACCCTAAAACTCGGGTCAAAACTGAATACCCCAATATTTTGGCTCAAATTGACCCAAGTGTGGGTCAGTCTCTTTTTTAACACAGAAATTGGATCAAATTTAACCCAACATTAGTTATTTTTTACTCAAATGTTTTTAGAGTGTAGTCACGCAAAACTTTGTTTCTTTTGTGGGGCCAGAGAGATTTTGTGTGCGGTCAGGTGACTTGGAAAGTACAAACAGTTACTTCAGTCAACATAACAGAGTAAATATAGCATGTTAATACCAAACTCTGAAAAATATAATACATTGCCAAAAGGATAATAGTGTATAAGGTCTCTGAATTACTTACCATCATTGCTGTCAGACATTGTGCCAATTGGCTGGATTCCCGTACATCTAAGAGACTGATGGACTGTCACATTTCTACAGTATGTTGTAACTGGAATCAAGTAGAGGAACAGCTACTTATTTTTTTTTAATTGAGGATTTTAACACACAAAATGACAGCAAGTGGGACATATCTGATGGAAAAAAAGGGATTGAATTAATCTCGTCAGAGGAAATGATGTTTTGTGGTCTTGATTATTAATAAAATAAAATAGAAAATCAAATAGTACAATGAAGCATAAATACAGTGTATAAAAGAAAGATAGGATCTTTACATGGTACTGTAAAAAAGACTCGTCTACGATAGAAGGCGTGCTTGTCTATTAAACCACTATTAAAATCACATCAATCAATGGTGTAAGCCACCACACATATTTCAATAGAGATAGTTCAATTGTAATGATAAATTCTTACTTCTTGATCCAACGCAGTTCGTCTGACAGATAATAAGAACGCTTAAACATATATTTCTGTCATTGTTATTTGGCTTGTCCTCTGATTCACGTAAAAGAAGCCTTAAAGATGCTCCTGTGCTTGGATGCACTTCACATCAAAACCAGCTGACACCCCCCCAACCAACATAAGTACCCGCCCCCGCCCCTCACCGTTGCCAAAATGAGTGCCTGTGATAATGGTACATTTAATTGGTTTGCATTTAAATTGCCTCCTCTAGTGCACGAAAACCATAAACTGCAAGTCAAAAGTTTGGAAACACTCACACACTCAAATGGTCTAAAGCACATTGAGTGTTCAGGAAATCCAAGCTATTAACTCTTGTTAATACACAGCTGTGAACCGAAAGTCATTTCCGGTCATAGAGCAACATCCATATCATAAAGCTGACTGACAAAATACCAAGATATGCAAAGCTGTTGTGCGCGAAAAAAAAGTGCCCACTTCGAAAAATTGTAAAACATTCTGTTTTGATTTACATTTTTTGTTTCCCAAATACTGTCATGCCATCAGCATTTCTTCAGAATGTTGATGACTAAAGTATCAATGGACAATTCAGGACATTTATAAATAATCCAAAAAAACACTGACTGACAGGCTATTTAAACTTAACTGGTACTGTACATCGCAAAAAAAGAAGTTATGTGGGTTAATTTGTGACCAATTCAAACTTCAGGTTGCTTAAACCAGTGCCAAAAGCAGCAATTCTAGCATTCTCGTCTTCACAACACAAATTCTTTTTATGGTGTGTTGTCTTTTGAGGAGGTACAAAAAACAACCCGATTTTGGCAAAGTGATGGGTAGAAACAAAGTAAAGATATCTGTCGGGAGTAAAAGTAAAAAACCCTCATTAAAATAAATACTATACTATAAGTAAAGGACATATACTTGAAAGGTCAAAGTACAGTAACGATTTGTATTTTGTTACCATCACTGTCTGAAAGACATTTACATAATTGTACATACAGACCAAGTTTCATATCTATATACAGTATTTCATAGTATCCAGTAGGATGCGGTAATGCAGAAGAAAAGGAATATGGAGTAATAGAAGATGAAATGGTTGGAGAAGGAAGACGTGAACATGAATTTTATTTGTTGTTGCTTTTTTACATGAATAACTTCATTCAGAATTGCTTCAACTAAGAAACAAAATTTGTCAATACTGTAGTCATTTTTGCAAACCTGCGTCAGTAAAACAGAAACAAATATTATTTTTCCCGATCGGACAAGGTTTTAGGATGCACACACTGTGTGCTGGCTTCCGGTTTAGGGCATCAATTTACGACCAACTTTATCGGCTGCGCAGGTTTTTGAATTCCCCGTTTAGCTGCCTTTGGGCTTTTCCTCCTCCAAGATGTCTCGAGGGTCTATCGAGATCCCTCTGCGGGACACAGATGAGGTAAACCTCCTCGTTTTTATGTCGGTTCCTAAACGACCGCTGCTACATTGCTCGCCGTGCGTGCTAATTATTGCTAACATCAGTAGTGCTGCTCAGTTCTGCAAGCGGCTTGAGTGACGTCGATATACAAACCGAATGTCTAATCCAGCATGTCTGTATTCTAAAATACACCGTCAGGATGTTGTGACAATCTAAAGTAAATATGATGATGATGTTGATGATCAAGAGCTTCAAAAACAAAACATCCCCAAAAAAGTAACCGAAATATTGCAACCAGGTCTTGCTCCCTGTCATTGTCCACCAAAACTGAACGAACACATTTGCAGATGGTTGGGACGATCTTATTTGGGCCGTTTTATCAAATCTTAATTTAAGTGTAACGCAATTCATCCTGCAGGTAATTGAGCTTGACTTCGACCAGTTGCCCGAAGGCGACGAGGTCATCAGTATCCTGAAGCAGGAGCACACACAGCTGCACATATGGATTGCCTTGGCGGTAAGCATATATTTTACCTTAAATAAGGTGGTTTGAATTGTAAGGTTTTACAGATAAAATGTGAATATGTTTATAGTTACCATAATGATATAATCAAGTCTAATTTGAGAGAATAAATTTCTCACAAAAATGCATAGAAGTAGATGCCCTTGGATATGTATTGGTTGAGTTATGGATCACCTGTTGTGAATTTTGCTCTTCAGTGCCATTGTTAGAGAACTGCAAGTTGTACAAAAAGTACAGAAACATTGAACCCTTGGGCTTGTGCAGTCAAAAGTTCTGATAAATGTTATTCACTTGTGTAAATTATAGTGCATCCTGAAATTTCACCACAAAGCAGAGTATCCCTAACGTTTTGGAAAGAGTGTAATTATTGAAAAAGTAATTTGAAAGGATATCACAACCATGTTGTCTTCTCTTAGCTGGAGTACTACAAGCAGGGCAAAACAGAGGACTTTGTTAAACTCCTTGAGGCGGCGCGTATCGACGGGAACCTGGACTACAGCGACCACGAAAAGGATCAGATGACATGTCTGGACACTCTGGCAGCTTACTACGTGCAACAGGCCCGCAAAGAGAAAAACAAAGATGCCAAGAAAGAGCTCATCACTCAGGCCACGCTGTTGTACACAATGGCCGACAAGATCATTATGTACGATCAGGTGAGAACAACATCTCAGGGCAGGTGACAAAATAAAGCGTTTGCAGTATTTAAAATAAATACAACTCATCTTGCCTCATTCAGAACCATTTGCTGGGAAGAGCTTGTTTTTGTTTGCTGGAAGGAGACAAGATGGACCAGGCCGACGCTCAGTTCCAATTTGTCCTCAATCAGTCCACCAATAACATCCCTGCTTTACTTGGTAAGTTGAATTCAGATGAACGATTAACTGATTAACTTAAAAACTGTTTTACAATACTTGGCCCTCTAGTATTTATTTAACTTTACAACAGAGAGGAATTTCCAAGTACACAAACATGCAAAAAAGCATTACCTTCCGACCTATCTTTACATTTTTGTTTTTCTTTTTTGTCACTAGGAGAGTGTACAATGTCATATTAATTGAATAGTAGAAGAAACGATAACGTAGAAGCATTGTTGCAGCACCTGCCACTAGAGAAGAGAGACAAATACATAAAATTAATATAAAAAATATAACAGGAGCTTGGTCCATCATGAAAAAAATGGACACATTTAATCAAATAATGTACTCTCATTCACTGAATGAACACACCCCTTTGTTGTTTATTAGGTAAGGCGTGCATTTCCTTCAATAAAAAGGATTACAGAGGAGCACTGGCGTACTACAAAAAGGCTCTGCGCACAAACCCCGGCTGTCCAGGTAAAGATTGTAAGATGGTGTGTTAACTTTCTTCTCCAGCCATGCATAGATGACATGCTTTTTCGCGTTGATTTTGTATTTGATCAGCTGAGGTAAGGCTGGGAATGGGCCACTGCTTCGTCAAGCTCAACAAACTGGAGAAAGCTCGCTTGGCGTTTGGCCGCGCCCTGGAGCTCAACCCCAAATGCGTGGGAGCCCTCGTCGGCCTGGCCGTGCTCGAACTCAACAACAAGGAGGCCGACTCCATCAAGAACGGAGTGCAGCTCCTGTCGCGCGCCTATACCATCGACCCCAGCAACCCCATGGTGCTCAACCACCTCGCCAACCACTTCTTCTTCAAAAAGGTAGCCACGAGCATCTCGATGCGCTCACTCGACCTCGCTATGACTGTGTTTCATATGGTTTGCCCTTTTCTGCTTTCAGGACTACAGCAAAGTGCAGCATCTGGCCCTGCATGCTTTCCACAACACGGAAGTGGAGGCCATGCAGGCAGAGAGTTGCTACCAGCTGGCTCGATCTTTTCACGTGCAGGTAGCGTCCACGGTCATTGTGAAGTCGCTTCCCTCATATTTACTGTTTGTTGTTTATCCCCAAACAAAGACTCTCCTATTCATGTCTGTAGTGGGTGCGGTCACGATAGGATTGTTGTTGTAGGGCCAAAGCGATTCATTGAATAACTAAAGAATGAATACAAAAAGAAAAAAAGTAAAATCTCTGCGTCAAAGCGTTGCAGGGATCATTTGTCCACATGGACTAATGTCACTCCAGAGTCAGAAGGTGAATGACCGATTTGTATATACTTTGTAGGACATTCATTTGCCAGCTAAGTCTGGCGGCCAGGGCTGCAGCTGTCAAATAATCGTAGAATAAATGATACTACCTGTCCAGAATTCAGGCAGCAATGCCCTCAAAGGAATTTCCCTTTTCAAGATGCAAATGAACTGCTGAATCTGGGCCCGTACAAACCGCTCTCCTCTATTGTGCTATGCGTAAACAAAATTGCTCCTGAGGATTTTGTCCTCGGTGTGGGTCAGAATTCATCACAGCTGGTCTGCGAGTCTGAAATGCATCTTCAAATTATCTTTGTCAACAACAACAACCCTATTGTGACCATCCACGTCACACACCAATCAGAGACCTAAATAGGGAGGCTTAAAAATTTAGAGCGGATGAAAGGATTAACCCAATAAAGTTGGAACTTCTTCAACAAACCGGCGGACTACCGTTGCCTCGATTCAAGCTTTGCGCAATGACCCGAATGAATGAGAATCATGCACACTCATACATGTCATTCATTTCTCCCTCTCTGGCCTTAGGAGGACTACGACCAAGCCTTTCAGTATTACTACCAGGCCACACAGTTTGCCTCGTCCACCTTCGTGTTGCCCTTCTTCGGCCTGGGGCAGATGTACGTTTATCGAAGAGACAAAGAGAATGCAGCCCAGTGCTTTGAAAAGGTTTTGAAGGCCTACCCCAACAACTACGAGACCATCAAAATTCTGGGCTCCCTTTACGCAACGTCTGACGACCAGGAAAAGCGAGACATTGCCAAAGTATGTGTCCTAAGTACTCAGCAACTCAGTCATGCCTTTATCAGTTTTCCTCGCACATCTGCGATTCTTGATTAGACTGTTCTATCTACTGTATATGTGCCATACAACTGGTTGACGACCAGTTCTCAACCTAAAAAAATACTGAGCTCCCCAGGTACCACTATTTCCGTCATCAAAGGTTGGATGGCGCAACTAAGTTTGAGTATTTTTTTTTAAAATGATCCATTAATAATTTTTGATTATTATTACAAGAAATATCCATATCTGCTACGTAGGGTCATCTAAAGAAGGTAACCGAGCAGTACCCCGACGACGTGGAAGCCTGGATCGAGCTGGCTCAGATTCTGGAGCAGACCGACATCCAAGGTGCGCTGTCTGCCTACGGCACAGCCACCCGCATCCTGCAGGAGAAAGTGCAGGCGGACGTGCCTCCAGAGATCCTCAACAACCTGGGGGCTCTTCACTTCCGGCTGGGCAACCTGGAAGAGGCCAAGGTAGACCCGCACACACGCGCACACATGCGCGTCTGGCGTATGCCTTTAAAAACTTTGTTTAAAATACCTGAAAGTGATGCCTGATTAAAAACTACAAATATCGGTGGCAGATAAATTCCTCTTATAGAATTTAACTAGAGTAAAAGTATTTGAGAGATGCCAAATAATGAAAAGTAATTTTCTGTTATTAAACTTAAGTATTTTACTGATTTATTTTTATTTTATTTCGATAAAATAAATACAGTTTATTTACTCAACTCAACTGTATTGTACAGAGCACTTGAAAACAACCACCGCTGTATACAAAGTGCTGTACATGAGCAAATTATAATTTAATTATAATAATAAGTAAGGCATGATTTATACTGCATTTGATTTCAAGACTGCAGTGTTAGGGGCCTATAGGCCGGTTCGTCAGGTCTTAGTGTCTGCTCCATGCTCCTTGTAAGTCCTTTGATTTTCTATTTGTGCCTTTGACTGTTAGTCCTGTTCAATAAATGTCTGATTATTTTATTTATTTTTTTTCTTCTTCACTCGGGTGCAACTGAATCCTAAATCCCAGTCTTCCTTAAACAGATGTAAATCTAAACATGAAATCTCCTCCCTCCTCCAGAAATACTTCCTGGCCTCTCTGGATCGGGCCAAAGCCGAAGGTGAGCATGACGAGCACTACTACAACGCCATTTCCGTCACCACCTCCTACAATCTGGCGCGTCTCTACGAGGCCATGTGCGAATTCCATGAGGCGGAGAAGCTCTACAAGAACATTCTGAGGGAACATCCCAACTATGTGGACTGTAAGCACACCAAATATACAACCAAATATCCATCACACAGCTGAAGTATGATGAGAATGTATTGCGCAACGTTTGTTTTTGGCTTCCAGGCTATTTGCGACTTGGTGCGATGGCACGTGACAAAGGCAATTTCTACGAGGCTTCTGATTGGTTCAAAGAGGCCCTACAGATTAATCAGGTATGTTTGGGTTGAAATGTTCTCGCAAAGGATCTGGTACATTTCCATGGGAAGCTAAGATGGGGAGTTTGGGAAGTACTTGAAATTGGAAACGATTTAATTATGGGAATTAACTGAGAATTGTGTGTACCATACCATTTTTCTACCGCTTATCTGGGATCGGGTCGCGGCGGCAGCAGCTTTAGCAGGGAAGCCCACACTTCCCTTTCCCCACCCACACCTTCCAACTCTTCTAGAAAGACCCCAAGGCCTTCCCAGGCCAGCCGGAAGACAGAGTCTCTCCAGCGTGTCCTGTGTCGGGGCCTCCTGCCGGTGGGACATCCTAATCAGATGCCCGAGCCACCTCATCTGGCTCCTCTCAATGTGGAGAAGTAGCGGCTCGACTTTGAGTCCCTCCTGGATGGCTGAGCTTCTCACCCTATCTCTAAGCAAGAGCCCGGATACCCTACGGAAGAAATCCATTTTGGCCGCTTGTATCCGGATCTTGTTCTTTGGTTCACAGCCCACAGCTCGTGACCATATGTGAGCGTAGGAATGTACTTGGACCGGTAAATTGAGACTTCGCCTTTCGACCATGGTCTCAGATTTGGAAGTTCTGATTTTCATCCCAACCGTTTCACACTCGGAATGCAAACTGCTCCAGTGAGAGTTGTCGATCCTGGCCTCTCCAGCACGCACCCCTGAATAGACCTTACCGGGGAGGCTGAGGAGTGTGATTACTAATTGGAATACACACTCTGGCCCCTCTTTCTTGAAAAGAGGGACACCACCCTGATCTGCCAATCCTGAGGCAATGTCCCCGATGTCCAAGTGATGTTGTAGAGGCGTGTCAACCAGAACAGCCCCGGTGACCCGCATCCGGGCGAGGGAGAACGTGTTCCAAATTTGTCATCAGGGGTCTCCGAATTGTTTGTAATTTAATGGCAATGTATCACATTCAAGCATAACGAGAAACATTTTGTTTTGTCATAAACAAACACCCCTTGCCCATCTGCAAGGCCATTACATTTATCATTATTGTTGATGTGATCCCAGAATGTCGTCACCATACTCTGTTCCCGTTTGTTGCAGGATCATCCAGATGCGTGGTCCCTCATAGGGAACCTTCACTTGGCCAAACAGGAGTGGGGGCCAGGTCAAAAGAAGTTTGAGCGTATTCTGAAGCAGCCATCCACGCAGAATGACACCTACTCCATGTTGGCTCTGGGCAACGTGTGGTTGCAGACCCTCCACCAGCCCACCAGAGACCGGGAAAAGGTAAGAAATTAAAAATTAATAATAAATGACATGGTTAGCAGCATAGTTTTGCATTTCTGGGTTTGAATGTTAGCTGAGGTCTTCCGTGCGTGGAGTTTCCTTTTTCGACCGTGATCTACTCATATAATCACACACGGACACCTTCACTGCCTCTTCTGATGTATTCATTTATTTTAAATTATAGTCCCGTTGCGACCTTGCAATTGTGTCACATGAATTGGTGTGAAGGTGCATATGGCGGGGAGCGAGAGCTTATATTTGCTGGCCGAAGGCACAGAGTTGTGCCCACAGAGTGAGTTAACAACTGAAAAATTATCTATGACTCGCCAGTTATCACCTGAGCATGGACTGCAAAATGTCTGAAGCGAATTCCTTAAATTTGGCAGGAGTCTCTCCCGAGTTGAAGTTTAGTTTGTAAATTAGTCAACGGACAATGGAAAAATTTCAACACATTTGTGTTGTAAGGCTCAAGACAAGGAAGATCCCATTTAATTTAGGTGAGGAAAGGGTTTATGAATAATTCAGTTATTCATTTGTTAATTTCCTTTTTTTTTTTTTTTTTACACTGTTCATCCTTTGTTGAAGTCTGCATTCTACTGACCTTTTCTTGTTCATGTTTTCATTTGTACAGGAAAAGAGACATCAGGATCGTGCCTTGGCCATTTACAAACAGGTCCTGCGAAATGATGCCAAGAACCTCTATGCGGCCAATGGAATTGGTGTGTTGAGCTTCCTATTTGACTTTAAAAAAAAAAAGCACCTGTGCCGGATGTCGGTCTCAAGAGCAATATTGTGTGTGCAGGTGCCGTGCTTGCTCACAAGGGCTACTTCAGAGAGGCCCGGGACGTGTTTGCACAGGTGAGGGAGGCCACAGCAGACATCAGCGACGTGTGGTTGAATCTGGCTCACATCTACGTAGAGCAGAAGCAGTACATCAGCGCTGTGCAGATGGTAAGAGACCTTACGTTTTGACACCTTTTGTCCGCATGTCAATGAGTGTCCACCACTGTGAATTTCTGCTGTGCAGTATGAGAATTGCCTGAAGAAGTTTTACAAACACCAGAACACGGAGGTCTTACTCTACTTGGCACGAGCACTCTTTAAATGTGGGAAACTCCAGGAGTGCAAGCAGATGCTGCTGAAGGTAAAACCAGAGACGCCTTTCTCAAAACATAACTTTGTGTCGGCAAAATATTTTGCGGTTAGTATTGTCATACCGTTTTAAAAAAGATGCAGGCAGTTCTGGTGTTGTTACCGTGGCCACTTTGGGGTAATATATGATTTCGACATACTCATATGTATGACTGTCAAAACTCCTCCAAAAGCTGCTGTAATGTTAGTCGTTCTTCGCAGGGGATAAAGAATATATTTCTGCAAACCTTGTTTTATTGTCATTCTACATATGTTGCCATTTGTGTGCAGATATCCGTTGTTTAACGGGTTATAGCGCAATGACACTGATGCTTTTCTTAGTCCCATTATTGTTTGTTAGCAATTAGATAAACTGTCTTATCTAAAGCAAAGCTATGTAGTTGTTTTTAACAGACAATGTGTAATTCTTTTGGTTTTGTGTTGCGTTTGACTAAGTTTTAACTGGGATGTGGATTAAACATTTTGAAGCCTCTTTTTTTTTTTTTTTTTGGAAGACTTGTTCACTATTTGCCAAACTCCTGCTTGTTGCGAAGTGAGTTCAATTCAGTGCAAACTGACAGTGCTCATAAATAAATTCACGGTCACATGTCAAATTCCTATTGCATTTAGGAATACTGATGTTTAATTTGGGTTATCTTTGTGGTATGGGTCCCTGGGCCCCAAAAGTCTTGAGAAACCCTGTCTTAGAAAGGACTTTATTTATGCCCTTCCTCTATATGAGCAATTGAAATGGATTGTTCTGTTCCAATCAGGCCCGCCACGTGGCGCCCAACGACACAGTACTGATGTTCAATGTGGCCCTGGTGCTTCAGCGGCTCGCCACTCTGGTGCTGAAGGATGAGAAGAGTAACCTGAAGGCTGTGCTGAGCTCCGTTAAAGAGCTGGAACTCGCTCACAGGTAGCGGCAGTCGCTTTCCACTTACTGGTCGCCAAACCTTTGTGCACAAGGGCCCACATTTGATTTTTCAAATGGACAAATGGACAGAGCGGGCCTGATGTAGCCATATTGGATTTGAAATTTGACATTCTTTGGGGAAAATGCTTGAAAATGATCATTCCAGTCAGGCTCTCCTACATCTTCCTCATTTTGTTGTCCCCTTTCAGGTATTTCAGTTACCTGAGCAAAGCTGGAGACAAGATGAGATTTGACCTTGCACACGCAGCTTCTGAGGCCAGGTATATTGGGGACACCCCCCCCCCCCCCAATTCTTTTTTAGTCTGCAAACTGTATGGCTGCTCTTCTATTGTTAATAATAACGCTGGTCTTATTTTTTTTCAACACATGAAAGTAAACCTTTTAAGATGCCATTTTTGCAGTGATTGCAGAATAGAATTGCCCCTTTTTTCCCCCTCTCACACAAAGTATTTGATAATATTTAT
Source organism: Hippocampus guttulatus (assembly GCF_054856545.1). Classification (NCBI taxonomy): domain Eukaryota; kingdom Metazoa; phylum Chordata; class Actinopteri; order Syngnathiformes; family Syngnathidae; genus Hippocampus; species Hippocampus guttulatus. Next base: position 13,495,946 of record NC_141263.1, read on the forward strand.
AATTTAACGGTTTGGTTCGGCAACAGGTAAACTTTTTTTTTTCCTGAAACCTGATTGTTATGAATTACAATGCATGATAAAATCCATATTTGGGCAAGCTTTAGTAGGTCAAACTTAAAAACAAACAAAAAACTTTAAAAAATCAGGAGAATAGAAAAAAAGTAAATACATTTGGGAAATCGGCGTCAAAAATAAATTTAGGGATACCCCACTCAAGCCATCTTTGATTGAAATTTGGTCTTGACTAATGGCAACATTCAATACAACACATCCTCATAACACCTGTAACAAAGCATGCAATAGATAACAGAAGAGGTTTGTGGAATAAATTGAAAAAAAAATTTTTTTTTTTAAATGATTTTGAAAGTTACAATGGTGCTTGAGATATGAGTGACCCAACCTATGGGTTTTTGAAATACGAGATGTCGTTCAAAAAAATTTTTTTCTGCTTTGACTTGAGAGAAAAAAATTTGAGATGACAGTGAGAACGTCACAACAAGAACCAGTTTGGTAGATAATTTTAAAAAAAAAAGGCTTCAAGCCGTTGAATGCCAGTCCCAGTTGATGTTAACTGTCAAACTAAATATAAAACAAAAAGTTATAATTATACAGTTCTATATACCGGTAGTGCTGTTTTTCCACTCATTTGCTTCCACATAAGAAACATTTATTTTGATGCATTTGGGTTTATTGCACCATACACATGTATGTAGTATTTTGTTGATTGTCCCATTTCTGTGTTATGCTTTTAAAGTTTATTCTCATTCGGCTCGCATTATTGCTTGTATGTCTGATAGATTGGGTTGGATTGGATTCGTGCTTGTGTAACACTTTGACCATGTGCGTTGTGGGGTCGCAGGCAGTGCTCCGACCTGCTGAGTCAGGCTCAGTACCACGTGGCACGCGCCAGAAAGCAGGATGAGGAGGAGAAAGAACTTCGGGCCAAACAAGAACAAGAGCGCGACCTGCTGCGTCAACAGATGATGAAGGAGCAAGTACGTGCATCACTGCAACAATTTGAGCGTTGGAGTTGTGCTCTGATGACGTTGTGCCCCCCCCCCCCCCCCCCAAAAAAAAACTCAGGAGGAGAAGAAGAGCCGAGAGGCTGAGGAGCAAAAAAAGCTGCTGGAGCAGAGAGCTCTCTACGTGGAGAAGACCAAGAGCCTGCTCACCTTTGCCGAAGGCGGCCTCAAAGAGAAAAAGAAGGGAGGTGGTGGAGGTGGAGGACGTGTGAGTGAAACACACACACACTCAAATAGACCAGGTGTTCTCACCCTGGGGTTTTGCGGAATTTGTGTGTGAAAATTCCTTATTTGAAAGAATATCACTCTTGGAGCTCAATGTTAATTTTCTAGTTGCCTGTTAACAGGATTGACCATTCACTGCTAACATTAGTACATGCAATTTTTTTCAAGCCGACTATACGTTGTATTTCACACATCCTCATTTGCTAAACAAATACACTACAGAATAATATCTACATTCTATCTGTTGATGGTGGTATATATTTCATAAACTAAAGAATTTAGTAGCATGTGCTGGCTGGCTCGTCATCACCTACATGTACTGCTCGAATTCCTGTGTCGATGTTTTCTCTACAAAGTGCCCCAGCTCTGTTTCCCCGTAATTGAAAACTTTGTGAGCTAATTTGTTTCCCCACCTTGATGTTGGTGTGAATGTGGCGTGATAATAATAATAATAATAATAATGTCAGTTCACCCTGCCATTCGCTCCCAGCGCAAGAAGGGAGGCGACATGGACGAGTTTGTCAATGACGACTCTGATGAAGAGCTGCCTGTGAAGAAGAAGAAGAAAAAGGCAGCTAGCGGGAGCGAGCATGACGAGGGTGAGGACGGAGAGAAGAAGGCACGCCGGAAGAGGAAGAAGTAAGTGTGCCGCTCTCATCTCGATCGCTGATTCTCAAACATGTACGGGAAGGATCACGGAGGTCAAGATGAAATTGTGCATGATGTTACAGTGGATGAAGATTTGTTGTTTTTTTTATAAATGCAGTACAATACATTTATAAAGTACAGTTCAGTTGTATTTAACTTTCTACGTGCATTCATCATGTCCCGATTCAGTCACATGATCCGAATTCGGATCTGAACCCGCAGTTTACATCTAATCGGGGGATCAGAGCGAAACCAAATAATCCAAAACTGATTAATAGCTTGTCAAACGGAAGAGTAATATAATGTATAACAAAAACATAAATACCGTATTTTCACGACCATTCGACGCACCGTATGGTTGGGCGCAGTCTCATTAATGGGTGCTATTTCTGTATTTTACACATAGACAAAACGCACTGTATTATTGGGCGCGATTTTAAAGTGGTAAAACATACGCCAGTTTAAACATACGGCATGCATGCGCGCACGCTAAAAACACGTTAGCTTGTAGCATACGGTAGCATGCCAAGACATACAGATACAAGCTAAAAACACGTTTTTAAAAAGGCAACGAAGCAAAACGGAGTTCCGTTGTATTTTATTTAGCCATCGTACAATGTACTCACGTTTTTCGATCAATCATCACCCAGAAATCCATCAAACTCCTCATCCTCTGCATCAGAATTGAACAATTGTGCAAGTACCGGTAATCCATCAAAAACGCCGTGTTCCCTTTCGTTGTCAGTCACTCTCATTGCCATGTGGCTCCACAGAAATGATGCCGGCTTTGCCAAAAACTCGAACAACAGTGCAAGCAGACACGTTCGTCCAAGCAGCCACAATCCATTCGCAAATTGTGGCGTAACTCGCCCGGCGCTGCCTCTCACTCTTTGTAAAGTTGTGTTTGCCATCGATCATTCATTGTTCCCATGCCGCTCGCAACTTTACTTTGAACGCCCGGTTGATGCCGATGTCCAGCGGTTGGAGTTCTTTAGTCAAGCCTCCGGTAATAACGGCAAGCTCAGAGTTCATTTGCTTGACTTGGTTTTTCACCGCTGCTGTGAGATGGGCACGCATGCCAAAAGCATAACCGATGGCTTGAAGTTTGAACTGAGCTTCGTAGGCGTGTCTCTTTGTAGAATTTATTTTCGGGGGTTCTTAGAAACCAAAACCGAAGTTGTTTTGCAACAATGCACATAGCCACACTCTATACAGGTGTTGGTACCTGCTTGTAGCGTCGCTTTAGCGTCCACTTACACGCCCACCCTTCACTCATTGGCGGCCTGCTTCCCCGCATGCCTGTCACTCACGTCTGCCTTTTCTCTCTCTTTCTCTCCATATATGTATATATACACGCCCACCCTTCACTGATTGGCCGACTTCTTTGCCGCATGCCTGTCCACAGTCACTTCCGCCTTTTCTCTATATAAACAGCGTGTCGGCTTTCAGTCAGGTTTTGGAACTCAGCGCATAGACAAGACGCTCCGCCTCATAAGGCGTCCTGTCCATTTTGGAGAAAATTTTAGACTTTTAATGGCGCCTTATAGTCGTGAAAATACGGTATGTGTTAAAATCTAACATTTTATTTTTTTTTAATAGAAATGTATTGCTGAGGTATCAGCAGATCCTTAAAACCAAAAACTCACTCCAGTGGCAAAAAAGTGTGATCGGGACATATCGAGCATCCACATTTAATCATATAGAACTATTTGTTTTCAAACATGGACTTAGTTACAAATAGGTGAGTGGCACTGAGTTTTGATTTTTTTGTTGCCGCAGAGGTCCTAGAGAAGACGACAGCGATGATGAGGGCGGAGGAGCACAAGCCAAGAAGCAGCGCAAAAGCAAAGAGCGCAAGAGGATGGAAAAGGTACCCTTTTTAATGTTGTTGGGAAATTACACTTCATGAAGCCAATTTGTTTCTTTATACTAGCCTATTATATTGTTACTACAGTATCACTGTATTAAACATTTTTAAACATCTGTTTAGTTAGTTTTTATTTTGATGCATCTTAAGTTAAAAAAAAAAGTACTTTGACTCTTATACTGCATACCAGGGATAATCAGCGAGATTAATTTTCAAATTAATCAGTTTCTTGAACTCTCCCTTTCAGTTTCAGCCTGAGCGCCCCCCGCCTTCTCTCAAAGGAAAGATCAAATCAAAGGCAATCATCTCATCATCTGAGTCATCCGACGAGGATGGCCTGAAAATAGCAGAGGACAGGTAAAAGGCGAGCAGGAGGAGCTGTCCACGCAAAAATAAAAACAGTCTCACGAGTCTACTTTCCTTCTCTTCAGGAACCAAAGAGAAAGCGGTTCCGGATCCGATGATGATGATGATGACGACGACGACCACAGGAAGCGCATCGTATCGGAAAGCGACTCCGACGCCGGGAGGAATCGCTCTGGTAGCGAGGCGGGCAGCCCTCGGGGGAGGAACCGTTCCGGCAGCGAGGCGGGCAGCCCTCAGCGCTCAGCGGGCTCCGATGACGACGACGACTCTGGCAGCAACAGCCCGGTGAAGAAGAGGAGGGTGCAGCGGCAGTCCGACTCAGACCAGTCGGAAAACGAGAGCAAGAGGTCAGGATCGGACGATGAGTCCCGGCCCGGTTCACCTGTCGCGGCGTCTGATCGAGAATCAGAACCCAGGTCAGACAACGAGGGTTCCCCTCGCCATTCTGACAACGGGTCAGAACCCGAAGGCTCCAACAATGATGATGACAGCGATTGAGTTGACAGACTTGTCTCATTTATGACCATACTGAAAATGATCTTACAAGTGTCTTTGTTTTTTTTAAGTACAACATCACCACATCTTTTGTTCTTTTTCCAGATCCATGAATGTTTTGAAAGAGAGAAATACTGTATTTTGTCATCCTAAAAACAAATGACATTAAAAAAAAAAAATGCTTTTCAATTTCTCCACTTTGAGTTTTTAAATGATGCTTTATTGTGGTTTGGGTTAATAAAACTACCGGTAGTCAAAATCCAGATGTCAGGGGGTGAGGTATGGCAAGAAACTAGTTGCATCGCTATATTATAATTTTGAATTTGTCCGTTTTTATTTGGGTTTGATTTTCGTTTTTTTTATATTTGGTGGTTTTAATTAGTTTTGAGTTTGTATTTTAAAATATTTTGTTTTTGTTTAGTGATTATTTTTTTGTGTGTATGGAATATTTGCCAAATTCAAGATAAGAAAATTCCAATGATCCCCAAATGGCTGTTTGACTCTTCAGTATGGTCAGACAGCAATAGCAAAATAAATACATTTAATGTCAAAAGCTTGTTTATAAATTTAATTGAAAACTGTGGAAGCTGATTTATACAGTGGTAATAGTTTTATAATTGTAAAATTCTAGTGAGGATAAGCGGTTTGAGGAATTAATTGTCCCTCCCGCGCCCCCTTCTAACCCCTTATTTTATTGCATTTCCAAATTTGTTTTTGTTTTCATCAACTTTAATAACCTGGTTGAATACCGTGTGGTTTCACAAAATGCTCAAGCGTCCAAGTAAGTCTTCCATTAAGATTCAGTTAGTGTATGTTCTCCCTGTGTTTGTTTATTTCCCTGGCGACTCCCACTTCCAAAAACATGCCCAGTAAGATGATTGAGCCTTCAAATTGTCCTTGGGTATGAATGTGAATGGTGGCCAAAATCAGCTGGGATAGACTTCAGCTCATCTGCCAATGAGAACATTTGGTCGCCTTAAGAAAATCAATGGGAAACACCAGAAATGCAACAAAAAACAATTTAAATGAGAAAATTAGTTTTAAAAGATGCAAGTGCATCGAATCAAAGCAGACCATCCTTGAATCATATTGCTTCCCATATATGGAAATACTATATTGTAGAAACTCACATCCCCAGATTTGATATGTTGGCATGCATACGGGATACTGTCTACATACTGTAGATATACATATAAAATCTCTGAAGAAAATGCCACATTAGCCAGAGTACTGACACATCTATTGTTGACAACTCATTGCATCACACTCTTTTGAACCAAGTTGTACCATATGGAATCAAAATCCACTGGCGCTTGCAGAACCACCTCCAGACCAACCCCAGGAAAACTAAGGAGTTGGTTGTGGATTTCTGCAAGAAACAGTCTTCACCTGCACCAATGAACATCCAGGGTACGGACATAGAGAGGGTGACCTCTAAGTATCTGGGTGTTCTCAACAATAAACTAGACTGGTCTAACAACACATCAGAATTGCTCTTCCTGCTCAGAAAGCTGAGTGAGCTCTTTTGGAGTTCAGGGGTCACCCCTTAAGACCTTCTATGACTCTGTGGTGGCCTCAGCCATTCACTATGGTATAGTCTGCTGGTCAGGCAGCATCTCAGCCTGGGACAGAGAGTGGACCGACTGGTCAGGAGGGCCAGCTCTGTCCCGGGCTGCTCCCTGGACACTCTGGAGGAGTTGGGCAACAGGAGGATGCTAGCTAAGCTAACAGCTATGATGGACAGACTCTCCCACCCCCTCCAGGCCACCCTGACAGCACCGGGCAGCTCCTTCAGCCAGAGACCGATACACCCGCACTGCAAGGAGGGGTAACGCCACTTGTTCCTGCCGACTGCTGTCAGGCTATTGATAAGACTGTCCTAAAAAACTTTGTTTTTTTAAATATGTTTATAATTATCTACTTTTTGTTGTTCTACTTTCTCTTTGATAATTTTGCTGCTGTAAATTGGGAATGTCTCCATTGTGAGACAAATAAAGGTTTTATCTTAAATGGTGTCACAATAAAACAAACCATCAAGTACTGCTGTTCAGCAATATGATGCTTTATATTCCCAGCATCAGTATTTATCTAATTCACTTCTACTGCGATATCATGTGAGTCACATTAGCAGGCAACACTGAACTGTCCAAGCAACAGACAAGTGACCGTGAAATGTACTTTATTCAAGGTTGATCTGCAGATGCCCACTCAAACTGTTGTTTACATTACATCGACACCCGGAAGAAAGCGCAGGTGGCCACATGCAAGAAGATTAAAAAGACCACTTAAAAACCCCGATGATATGACAAACTGGAAACTAAGCTTTGGCTGTCTCGATATGATAAAACACGTTCAAGTATAGTCAGATACAGAGGTATATTCATAAAAAGTGATAAATTAAAAAAGGCAACACACTTACTTTACAGCACATTAATGTCCACACTCCAAAATGCTTGATTTTAGTATTTAAAAAAACAAACAAAAAAAAAAACCCTAACTGCCATCAAAAGTGAATTTGCAAGCTTCAAATATAAACGTCGCCGAAAAGCAAAATCAATTCATTGCTTAGAGGAAAACAAAACAAATGGCAGCGTATTGGTACCTCCCGTCATTAATTACTTGTGCCGTGTGCCACAAAAAATACAAAATGGCCGCCTGGTGGAAAATTCAACACAAGAAAACAAAATGATTGGAGGAGCTTCCAGACACCTGTCAAGCACAAAAATCTGCAATTTAGGATTGTTCTTTATATCAAAATTAAAAAAAAAAAAAAAAAGTGTATGATACTATTGCAACGACTCATGGTGTGCAGCAAAGTGCATCTAAAAACAGATAAAAATGAGAGTCTCTTTACAATACATGCTCTCATTTGTAAACAGCAGCACGCGATGACTGCGACCAGATTCTGAAACCGTGTGTGTATGTTCGGCAAAACACCTCCTGTTAGGCTGAATGCAAATCAATTCCTAAATATACTCGGACAAATTACCTCTTTAAATAAACAGAATGGTAACATGCTGGCGCTGGTTTAAGTCGATTAATAACAGTGGCGTTGTTGCTGACTGAGGCCAAGTAGATAAAATGGGAATCAAATTCCAACATTGGGTTAGGAGATTTCTTAGTAATCTTCATCCTCCGACTCTTCATCTTCAGCGGTTTCCAGCCAGGTGAGCCACTGGTTCACCTGCATGGCAAACAACCAACAAATCAGACACTGGCTGTACAGCATTTTCTAGAGCAGTAGCTGTCCAATCTTTTTACAATCGATTAATCTGATAAAATTAAAAATATAAAATCAACATTTTTGTTTGGAAACTATTTCCGTTTGTTATTTCATGAAGGTACAACACTTGATAGGCAACTAATTTGACTATCAGATTGTTTTTGTCTGTCTAGTTTTGGCACGAAATAAATTCAACAATGAGGTGAATTTAATTGTGGCAGCGAAAATTGCGACCAGAACCGATAGTCGATTAAATGTGAAGCTATACTCCTAAACAATCAAAAGTCTTGAATAACACATTTTTATGCTCATGATGCCATTTCATTCAGTTATATTTATTTCTAATTGTTTTATGTTCAACTGTAGATATTCTCGACAATATGTATTTTGTATGGGAAATATTGCTTCCGTTTTCAGCCAAGTTTTAGTCAAGACTCTTCGGAACAGATGCATCATAAAAACAAACTTGTTGTATTAACTCATTCAGTACCAGCCAATTCTGGACCAAGTATGAAAAGACGTTTAATTAAAAATGTCTTTGGGAGTGAATGAGTTAAGAGTACAAGTCAACCCTGTCATATTTTTTCGGAAACCAACCTCGCTGGATAACTATTGGCTGTTTTTGGGCTGCGGCCAAAGCCATGTCTAATAAAAATATTGTTTTGGGCCGAGGAAGTGAAGGGAGCTATAGTCAGGCTGCTGCTGCTTGCTCATCGCCTTGGCTAAAGTCTCGGCACCACCATGATGTGGCAACTACAGGCAGTTACTAGCATCAAGCTAGTAGACTTTTCAGAGACAAAATTACATGACTCTCTTGAACATGTTGGTGTTTCAGTCTCTTTGGTATGTGTTGCTGCTTCGTGTGCATTAAGTGGAGTGAGGGGAGCGAACGTACGTGAAACAAGGCTTTTCCTTTTCCCGGATACTCTTGGGTGACGTCTTCTTTCCATGTCAGGAAGGCTTCTTCTTCGATGATTTCCATGTCATAAAAGTAGGCAAAGAAGCGCAGCAGCATTCCTGGAAGCAGAGAGCGAGGTTAAGCATTTCTGACTACGTGTGTGTGTGTGTCCATGCTGCTGGTCACCTTTGGGGAAGTGTTTAGCGTTACAGTGGACCTGCAGCGCGTAGAGGGCGCTGACTTGCAGGTCAACGTGGTCGTGCAGGAACTTCTGCATGACGGGCTTGAAAGAAAGCAGCAGCTGCTTCTCCTCATCCAGCTGCTCTTTGCTCGGCGCTGCCAGCTGCTCTTCGTCATCATCTGGGTTGATCTCATAGGCAATGTACTGCAAGAAACTAGCAGGGAGAAAAAAAAAGGATATTGAAAGCAAGCGAGAGGAAATAAGAGTGGATGTGTGAAGGAGGGTGCTGGCTACCTGGTTGTGAGGATGTTGACGAAGCCTTTGTCAGTGTGGAGTTTGGGAGAGATGTTGTCTTTAATCCACTTGTAGATTGACTGTGGAGACGGGTCCACTTTGATTTGCTTCAGAAGCTCTTTCTCCAGCTTCATCAGTGGGAACAGGAAGCTGAGGCCTTTGCCCTCCAGAATCTCCAGCATGCGGTCCTTGTTCTGGTCCATTTCTACAGACGGGACCAGTTTGACTATTATGTAGTAAAGTACATACAAGTATAATCGATTCTATGCAAAGTTGCCTAGCAGATGGTTACAGTGCATTATTATTATTAGCGCAGGCGCTATTGGGTAAATGTCACCGCTTGGACGCTTAATGATGATGTAATGACGTAGCTCCTACTTGGCTCTTTGCCGGTGGAAAAACAAGCACGTTCTTCTTAAGAACTTGTTAAGCACAACTCTGGCGCCAAACAAGCACCGGGTTACTTCATAGAGCCACGCAAGCGCTTGCAAATATGGGCAAGCTTTTACCGCATCTTTGCGCTGTGCCATGTGAGAGGGCCTTTAGGTTGCCGTTGCCCAAGTCTTAAACAGTTAAATTGCCTTTCTTTTCTGCTTTGTGACTTTTGAGTATTTTACCAAGTGTACAGATGTTATTGACTGAGATTTCATTGCGGAACAACATTTCTGTCCAGCGATTACCCAACGTTCTAATCTATACCAAATTAGAGTCTATCCTGACGCATAGAGGTGAGCGGGTGGCAGCCCGTACCAGGTAGCATCTTCTGCATGTTGACCTTGCTCTTCTGGAAAACATCGGCAAGCCACTCGCGATCCTTGAGCTTGGACATCTGTTGCAAACAGAGCAGGAAGAGCGGGAAATGGGCGCCGTTCTCCAACTGGTGGGCCAAATCCGTCATGCTGATCAGGTCGGCCACGGCGGCCCGAGCCGCAAATTGAGCCAGGTACGACTTCACCAGTGGGACTTCTTCCTCGATTTTGGGACACTGGTCCAGGACACCGAGAATGGCCTGTTCAGAGAGCGTTGGCAGTCAGCAGCAGTACCTCACTGTATATTCTAGACAATATTCATTTGTAATTGGAAGAACAAACATTGTATATATTGTTTCTCCGTTCCAGTGCAAGTGAAATTTTTTTAATGCTGTGCGTTACAGCAGCAATTTGTCATTACCATAGCAGCTTTGCAAATTTATGTTTGCATTAAGCTAGAGGACATTCATTAGACAAACTTATCCGGTGGGATGAACATTATGGTGTAGAGTCACTCTTTCGTTGTATGCTGTTTGCAAGCGCTGCTGCTGTGCGTGTGCTATGGCTGTAGTTGTTTACACTCACCTGCAGGAGGTTCTCACTTGTGACAAGACCCTCGGTGCAGAGCTCATGAATCAGGGTGCTCGCAAGTTCCTTATCGTCGTCTGAACGACTGAGTGAAGTCACCACAATCTTGTTCACCATCTCAGATAAAAGGTGTTTTGGCGCCTTCATCTCCTTGACAGTGGCCACAGCCTCACTGACATTCTTGCTGTTCATATATTCCGCAACCAGCACCTCCTAAAAACAGGACGATGGCCTAATGCGTTATCCAAATGTAATATCCACGCTGTTGTACAAGACTGTGAGAAAGAAAGAACATTACCGTCATTTTGTGCAGCTCTTCCTTGGTCGGAGGTAGCTTTTTGATGGATTTTGCAGGTTTTTCCTGAATTGGTGGTGGATTGGTTTTGAGACCAAGCTGTGGGGACTACAAAAAGAAAAACGTTGCACTATTCAGGTTTTGAAAAGACATCGTGGGGTTTTTTTTGGTTTGTTTTTAACCGACATGCAAATATTTACCTGTCCCATTAAGGAACCTTGGGCACTTGGTGGCATCATCGTCATCTGTGGCTGCAGCTTTGGCACTTTTTTGTTTAGGATGAATGACTGCGCTGGCCTCAGGCTGATCTACAGGCGTAAAAACGAGAGTTAAAACTATCACCGGCAATATACAAGCCACAGTCAAGTGCTTAGACAAGATTAAATGTAAAGGTAGAACGTGGCAACAGTCTTCCCACTATCTTAAGAAAAGTCCAAGTACCTCATCAACATTGAGCTTCCCTTTCTTACTAAAGCGTGGGCCCATATCTTTAGACTGCATCTGAACCGAGCCATTTTGTTTATGGCTGAAAACCGGCGAACTCTGACCCTGGGGAGACAAATGTTAAATGTTGGTTCGGTCCAGAATCAATGGGATGAAAGCAAGAGGACAACCCACTGTAGCAATCACCTGCATTGGCTTGATGAAAGGCTTGCTCCCTGTATCAAACTGGGGCTGATGCGAACTGCTGTTAATCCCAATATGGCCATTGAAAATTGGGTTGGAGCGGTGGCGGCCCAAAGTTGGAGAGTAGTGGTCCTGAATAACTCCGGGACCTGTTCCGATACCAATACCTGCACAATTTATGAGGAGAAACAAACATTGCAATGGTGTTGTGTCTGGCATTGTGTGGCATGAGGACAAGTGTACTGTGGCATACCGGGTATTTGTCCAAACATATCAGCCAACCCCCCAAGTGCTTCTTTGTCAAATCTGACCCTGGTCTGCAGGAAAGCGTTGTCCAGGAAGGTATGATCCATGAAAAAGTCCGATCTGGAGCAGTCAGACTGCGGTGGAATGAACACACCCAAGTCCTGCAGGGCATATTAGGTAAGCATCAGTCCAAAATGACAGCTGACGAGTAAATTGCTGATAAATGCGCGACGGTGTGAAAATTCAAATGAACCTTTACGGCATCCTGGCGAACTTGACTGATGGTCTTTGGTCCGTTGTCAAAATACGCTTTACGAGGCACCCAGTTGTTCTCCCGTAGCTCTGCTGTATTCTGCAACAGGAAGCGAATCCTTGCAGGTAATTCCTTGTTGTTGGTCAAGGCCTGCATGCGGTCAAAGTACTGATTCATCAGGGACTGAGAGAGAGAGAGAGAGAGAGAGAGAGAGAGAGAGAAAAAAGAGTGGCCTGTTATATAAACCAAGAGCATTCAAAAGGACTGCTTTGTCATGAGAACGTTCCCTACAAACATACCCGAGCCTTCTCATGATCAAGCTTGGGTCCCACCGTCTTCATTATCTGACAGAGGCATTCCAGGTCTTCTCCCATATCCTTAAGTTGGACTCTCTTCTTCTTTTCCAGCAGCTTCAGGCAAAAAGGCATGTTAGGACATTTCTCGTGCTGGATGCCAATTTGTTTGACTATTGACTACGCCCTTGACTTCATATTTTATTCTGTGACCATACTCCGAATATGCTTGTCCCAAATCATCTATCCCTTTTAAGTGAATCGAAATGCCCATCAATCAATTTCAACACAATTACTTAATTTGTTTCAACGCGATTTAAAAAAAAGATTATACTGTACATGACTGTACAGGCTCTAGACCAGTGGTTCTTAACCTTGTTAGAGGCACCGAACCCAACCAGTTCAAATGCACAGTCAACCAAAACTTTCATTAGTGAAAAATAAAAATATGATTCAAACAAACAAACCAAATCTTGAATCACTAAGTCAGGTAAGTCAAAGTACTACTGCATAATGCCTAAATGGAACCTACTGTTTTGATGCATTTATGGAGGATGGATTCATGAATAAGGTGGAGTTTCCCAAGTTCTCCAATGAATTTGATGTTGCCAAGCATTTTGATCTTTGCAATAGCACGCTGTTCCTCCTCTTCCGAGGTGAGAGGGCAATCTTGTTTGTCAAAGACTACAGAGGGAGAAGAACGACAAATGAGACCCTGACAAATAAAACATAAAACGTGCAGTATAAAAGAAACATTTGCTGCACACCGTCGACATTTCTGGCACGATTTTCAAACTCATCTTGAAGCTTGGATATAAGAAGCCTCCTGAAGGTCTGCAACAAAGGGGAAAAAAAAAATCTGAATATCGAAAAAGGCCACAAAAAAGCTCACGCTTTTTCTTCTAGATATGTTCGCATTTACTGTATTCTGCTTTTTTGTTGCGGGGTTTTCTGTTGCTGGATCTTCAAAGTTTGGTGCGTCTTCTGCCAGGCGTAGACATAGCTGAGCATATAATTGACTGTACTTGGGCTCCTCAAGGGCTTTGTCAACAATCTAAAAAGAACAAACACCACTCACATCGACGTTCATGATTGAGTCCCTTGATGGGCTACACAAACGGCCATAAGAATTGTAGACAACACTGACCAACAAGATGATTCCTTTAAGGACAAGCTTGGAATCCACACCCACATTGAGGAGCTCCAGGCACAGTTTGTCAAATTTCTCAGGTGTCAGCTTATTAAGTATGCTAAAGAAAGCAGAGGCACACAATAAGCCAGCAGTTGAACACAAAGCGAAAGCAACAATCGCAAGAATTTCGAGCCACAACTCACCCTCTCACTTTTCGGAAGATTGCATCGTGCTGCCCTTTCTCAGCAGAGAAGCTGGCCTCTCGGCTAGTGCTTCGAGAAGGTATCCATCTCTGAGCGGCAGAACCTGGGGGCTTCCCCAGGAACTCGCTGTGATGGACGACAAAAAAAAAAAAAAAGCTGATAATACAGCAAAAAGTATAGCATGGTATAACCGTGTGTCAATTAAATAAAACCATGCACTTTGATTGCTGCAAAAGCCCTTTTTAGTCCGGTACAGTGTAAACTAATGGTAGCTAGTGCATGAGTTATGTGCATAAATCCTCATTGGCCAATAAGTTGGCAGCGACAAAAAATGTGCCAAAATTGGAGCAAAAAAATGTTAGTTGAGAATCTGCCCCCCCCTTGATCTGTGTTCATAAAGATACTACGTTTAGGCCAGCAGAAAGTAGATAAACATGCAATTGACTGATATTAAACATTAAAAATAGAAATAAAAATCACCTTTTGCTTTCAGCCTTGGGAAAGTGCTGAGGTGCACCCCCACCTCCTCCCCCTACTCTGTGATGCAACAGAAAAAAAAAAGTGTGTTGAAATGAGAAGGGGTGTATGTGTATGCTAGTTCCTGTTTGTGTGCGTCATGTTTTGGGAAAGATCCCAGTGCAAGCAGTAAGCGACGGGTCCGAAGATAATCGATACCTGAAATGAGAAGGAACCCCTGGTGCAACAACACTCTCCACTTTGGCGGCTTGACTACAAATATTTGGAAAAGAATTGTGTTCTGGGAAGGAACAAGGGAAAAGCAACCTACAAGCAGAGAGGAGAATAACCCCGTTACAAAAAAACTTCATTAAAAAAGCACATTCAAATGTCAACAATTGAAGAGTCAGTTTAACAAGTGAGCATTTATTCAAGCTCTTTAAAGTGTGCTATGGATAAATGCGAACACAGTTATTTGACATCCTTAAGGCCCATGTACTAGTGTACGCTTTGTCATCACTGGCAGAACAACTACATGTTACCCGTGAGGCAAAACTAGTGACAATCCCTACTTGTTCACGGCTGTTGATTCACGAGTCCAAGAGGAGGAAAAACAAGACCTGCACCTCACATTATAGTGCATAAGAATGCAAAACACATTTTTATCTAAATCAATGGAAATATCTGTACAACAGCTGATTCTGCGAATGTTCAACAACTACTCAAGATATCAAAATAAATGCAGCCCCAGGGCTTGACATTGCGCACAATTTGCTCGGAAATGATTTCTTTTTTTCCTCCCAGTGTGTGCTGCTAAAAATCTCATCCGGTTGCACAGTGTGAGTGCATGTTTTAATGCTGCTACTGGTACATACAGCGAGGGTGTTCCATCTGTCAGACTGCACACTGAAGACGCAATGTGTGTCAGGTGAAAACCTTCCTGTATAAATAAAATGAATGAATATCGAAGTCCGGCTGTGTTTGCCATGATAACGGCCATCAAACTTAACGAGGTCTATTTGCTTTTATTAAGGAAGGCTTTCCAGTCATCTACGACCTCGTTGGCATTTGGACAGGAGATTGTGCAAGGTTGTCCGTTTCTCATATTAGGCGATCGCTAACATGCTAATATGAACGGATTATGACAACAATGGGTCTGCCAAAAAGATAAAGTACTCCTGAGACGCTAATACATGCATCACATGAGAGTATTAGTTCACAACACTTGTATCAACATTGAATGATGGTTCATGTAATTATCAACAATGCTGCATTGGGGTAGCTTCTGACACAAAAGCATTTACAATTACACTGTATTACAATGTAGACAAAAAGTTAATTGTTTATGTTCAAAATAAGCATGACAATTCAAATGCCACCACTTCAGTTAAAAACATACAGTTCTAATCGTGCAAATGGAGCACTATTCATGAGAGGCAGAATGTGGGCAGTAGAAGAGGACGAGTTCACATGCTTTAATCAGCAATTGTTCTTTGGGATGTTCTTTGTTATGGAGGATTTTACAGGTGTTTGAAGTGTTTTAAGGTAATTCTACAAAGATGCCGCCCACTTGTTACGTTGCCAGTCAAACAACCCAGCATAACTCATGTTGTGGTGACCCAACCAGAACTGGCACTGGTCTTGTATATTAATCCAATAATAAGTTTACATGACGATTTCATATTTGGCATCAGTATGCTTACATTTAAAATATTGTTGCCTTTATATTGTTCAAGCCAATCCTTATGGAAGGGTCAATGTTGATTGATCAATTCAAGTAGATAAAACAAAATACCAGTACTGAATATTCACTTTGAAAAAAGAATGAGTTGATTTCATAGTATTTATTAAATTTGCAGGGTCTGAGTCAAGTGATGAAAGAAAAAAAAAGTCAGATTCATCTATTATGAAAACAATACTTATTAGCTGTTGTAGTATGTAACTGACATACTGTATACCTGGAATTGACACGTATCTGAACCTGAAGGGGTCTCAGTTGTTTATATCAAACTCCTAAATCTTCACATTAATCCAAGAAGGGGTTGGCAAGTACGCGAATCCTTCTTGTGTTAAACCCCTTAATTGTTTTGGGGGGTTTTGTTTTAACATTAAATAAGACCAAACGAACAGCAACAATAGGTTAATAAACTGGTGTCATCCTAAAGAAATACCTTTCCATATTCCCGACTTTAGTGGAACCCCCCTACCACCGTCGCTTGTAAAACTGTCGTTCTATACTAATGTGCCTTAGTTGTTCTCCTAAATTGAGGACAAAAAGTGTACTAGGACACGAGCCTTCATCACAACGGAGAGCAAGGATATACAATTCATACTCAAACGGCTTTCCAGAGTTCCAAGTGCATTCTCATTTGAACTGAAAGTCTCCTTGATGAAAAGGACACTTGAGCACATGACCGCTCCACGTGCCGGTGGAGCGACATTCTTCAGTGGTGTACACAGGCGGTGCTAACCTGGCACGAGGCACTAGCCTAGCAAAACATCGACGTCTCAATTCGCTTTCATGTCTGGGTCAGAGACGCGTAGGATACACCTCTTTAGATGGAAAATTACTAGTGATAACATCAATTAATAACAATCTCTGTCACAGAACAATCATCTGACCGACAAAGGATTAGAACCACTCCTACAATTCAATCGCATATATATATAGACGTAAAATTATTCGGATTCTCAAATACTTCTTGATATTAATCCTGCTCTGTATTAATGGTTGCGATTTAGCATCATCGTCAGATTTTGATGATTAATAATGATTTTAAAAAGGGCGTGTAAGGGCTATTTAAATGTTAATTGTAGATACCGTGATAGTTACTGTTCTCGTAAGAGTATTACGAGTCCAGATTTAAATAAGAATACAGGGTGAAATCAGGAAAAATAGACCAGGAGCTGTTTTTCCCTCAAGTCTTTGTTTAGAAACCGGATGTTAGCACACAGCAAAAAAATGGTGAATATCTTCTCGAGGCGGCCGTTAAGAGGACAGCATCGGGCAGTAAATAATAACTATCAATAGTTTCTTTGATCTTTCACGTCAGATAATGACAAAAACAATCCAATCCACTGAAAGCCACAAACTAGGTCAATTAGCTAACATTGGTGAAGCCGTGAAATACCGAAAGCGCTTACCTTTTACAAAAAGAACGTCAGCTTAACTTTTCTTTTCGACAAGTATTCGGAAATCTAAGCGATGAATAAGGGGTAATGGATGATAATCTGTCGTAATTATCACCAGAAAGCTTCGGTGTCCAATAAATAAGAGAGAACGGCCTAGTCGTACAGGCTCGCTGCTGCTGTGAGGAAAGGCTGCTGACTGGCTGTGTGCGTCACGAGGGAGGCAGTCGCTTTTTGAACAAGGGATGTTTGAGGGCGTCATCAGCCTGCCCCGGTGACGTCACGTACTGAAAACTCACCCAGCGTTTCGCAATTCACTGCATTTCCCGAACTGATTTGATGGCAAACCCTTTACCGCTTAAACAACCTTGAGGATACCTTGATTTACAACAAAAAAAGAGTCAGAAACAAACGGCTCATAGCTATGGCAAGTGGATCCAACATTTAAAAGCTAAAGAAAGGTTTGACTATTGTAGATAAAACTTTCTGGCAAGTTGTCACTAAATAAAATTTGAAAAGTGATTATAGAGATAACTGTTACTACGACTACTACTATTATTGCGATTATTATTATTAATTGGTGTCGCTGATGGAGTAGTGGTACCCTCGCCTGACCCGTATGCAGGCAGCGGCTGATCGTTTACCACTCAGTGACAGTGTGAATGTGGGCGTGAATGGTCATTTGTCTCTGTATGTGCCCTGCGACTGACTGGCGACCAGGGTGCAGTCAGCTGGGATAGCCTTCCGCAACTCTCCGCGACCTTCTTCGGGATAAGCAGTGTTGAAAAATGGATTATTAATTGGGTGGCAACCAGTTCAGGGTGTAACCCGGCTGCCGCCCGAAGAAAGCTGGGATAGGCTCCGGCATATCCGCCACACCAGTGAGGATAATTGCTTAGGAAAATGGAAATTATTATTATTAGTAGCAGTAGTAGGAGGAGGAGGAGTAGTAGCAATGAAAATGTCAGCAGTCTGATAAGGTTTGACGACGAACCAAATGCAATGTGGATCCCACAAACGCAGACTCAAGCAAACTGTGATACAACAAGGTTTATTGACAGAAAAACTACGGACCAACAAAGTATAAACAAATCGCTGGCAACAAAGAACCAGGAAAATACAATATGAACAAAAGGTGCTTGCAAAAGGCAAAGTATATTTGAATTCCAAAAATACACAAAACAAAACGTCAAAATTCCAAATACACGAAACTTAAATCAGATGAGGTTAACGAGAAAACCAAAATGCATACAAAACAAGAATCTATCGAAATGGGAGTGATTATGAACATGAACGTGACATCTAGAAAATATCTCTTGAGCATAACAGCAAGCAAAAATCTCCTTGACTGTATACTATACACAATTCTAGGAGGAGGTGAAGGTGTAGGCCTCCACTGGCTTGATCAATGAAACGTGGAATACAGGATGAATCTTGTGAGTGGGTGGCAGGCAGAGCTTGACAGGGCCCGAAAAATCTGGGTCACAGCTTGCGTGAATTCCCGCTAAATTTAAATCCTGAGTGGAAAGCCATACCTTCTGTCCCGGCGATGACGATCAACAATCTACTGATTATGCTTGGCAGTGTGTGACAGGGCTGCTCTGGTTTCCCCCCCAGACATGATGGGCCCTTAGGTGGTCCTGAATCAAGGGACTGTTGGATTGGCCTTCCTGAGATGGAAACAGGTGGTTGATAACATAAGTAGCTATAAATGTGACCGACCTGTGGCAGCCGAGGCAAGGGTGTTGTGGGCATATTCGACCCATGGCAGATGGTTGGCCTGTGATGCAGGACTGTGAAGACAGACACAGTGGAGGGCAGTTTCTAGGTCCTGGTTTGCTCTTTCGCTTTGACCTTTTGTATGGGAAGGATACTCCGAAGATGATGCTCTTAAGCATGCCCATGATGCACTGGCCCGGCAAAAGGGCTTCAGATTTGGCCTCATCTATCATAGGTTCGTGGATATGGGAGAGAGCGTCAGGCTTTTGATTATCGTGATCCCTTGCAAAAGGTGACCGTGAAATTGAAGCGGGTGAATAACAGCCTTCATTGTGCCTCTCTGGATTTTAACCGTTTTGCTGAGTGGATGTATGCCAGGTTCTTGTGGTCTGTGAATACAATGAATGGCTCCTTGGCTTCCTCAAGCCAGTGACGCCATTCACGGTCATCCCACATTATAATTTACTTCAGTGGTGGTACAGTATGTCTTCTGGAAAAAAAAAAACAGTCAGCAGTTGAACTCGGACCTTGTGGACTTGAACTTGACTTGGACTCACACCTTTGTGGCTCCAGAGGGGGGATCCCGGTGACCCATCTCCCAACAAGAAGAATCGTAATCCAATATTTTCACCAGTAATGGGACATCGTGAATTTCTTGGAGTGTAGAAGTGATCATTTGAAAATGTAAACTTTTGCAGAGATTTATAGAAATAAAGAAATCTGAAAGCAAGACCCAAATCTAAAGCTCAATTGTGGTTGACTTTATCTGTTTCGGTCGACAACTTTCTTTTCTTTATTATTAATTTTTTGACATTATGTTGCTATACTGTACGCAGCAATTATAACTTGGGAGTACAAACTACAAATGCCAGTTTTTAAATGTAGTGTGCAAAAGTAAAAATACGTAAAATAAACACTTGGTTTCATCAAAGCATAACAAATTTTCCAACATGTTTGGGAGATTTAGTTATGTCTCAATAAAACCAAGGTTGAACTTTCTGGCCGCAGTTCTAGAGGTATTTTTGGCAAGCAGAAAAATTATCATGAAATGCATCATGCTTTGAAGCCATTCTTCTTCAAGCTGGAACTGGGGCCCTTACTCAAGGTAAATAGAATTATGAACAGTTTCAAAGAGTAGGTCATTATCACCACAAAACATTCAGGCTTCTGCTAGAAAAAAGGTGTGAGGAAAACCCTACTAGAACAACTGAAATGATAATTCAGAGGCACTTTAAATGGTGGCAAAACCCAGGAACTTTCCCCACTCCTAACATTCAATATGATAGAACACTGAAAAGCTGGGCCTGACCTATGTCACTTATCCGTGAACAAAATTTACAGTTATCTACTCTTATCGTCCCATTTCAGGCGGAGGTTCGGTTGGACCTGCAGCTTGAATCAAGAGCATAAATTATGTCCTCTGAGGGACCTCTGCATGGTGTACTTTGAACACCATCTTCTTTTCTTTCCTGCAGCCAGGTTAGTCATTGAAATCACAAAGACGCACAAATACTTGTAATTGACATACAGTAGTACTCGTAGGCTTCTTTCCGAGTTCAGTACAGCAGGGGTCCCCAACCACCGGGCCGCGGACCAGTGCCGGTCCTCGGGGCATTTAGTACCGGGCCGCACAATAAGAACTTACATTAATTCCGTCGCATTTATTTTGGAACACGAAAGATTTTGTTTTGAAAAATTGCCAGATTCTCCGTTACATCCAGCTGTGTCACTTGACACACGTCAAACCACGCTTCTCCGTCACGTGACTGATTACGCAAAAACAAAACACCTGAGCTTGCTAAATGAGTAAAATAAACTGCTGGAGATCGCAAATGACGGCGGCCTCAAAAGTACGTTCAAGACAAGAACTCTGCCGGTATTCTGGATTCAAGTTATGGCTGAACACTCTGATATCGCCACAATAGCACTGTTGCCATTTCCGACATGCTACCTGTGTGAGGCGGGGGTTTTGTGCAGCAATGGCGACTACAACAAAATGTGTCAGGTGTCATATCCTCCTATTACCCCGAGATGGGACCGCCCGCTTGCATAAAATCAAGCTCGGCGCTCGCACTGATACAGAATTGTGGTGAGTTGAGATTTTCATGCACTTTGAATTTGTGTTGTATCGTATTTTGAAGGCATTAAGACCGTAACGATCAGAGCGTTGCGGCCAAATTGGACGCTCCTCGTGTTCATCTCGAAAACCCCCCAGTGTTCATGCAGCTCTTAGCATATTATTTTGTAGTATTTATCCGCCACACCTTAAATGCCGGTCCGTGAAAATATTGTCTGACATAAACCGGTCCGTGGGGCAAAAAAGGTTGGGGACCCCTGCAGTACAGTATATTCTTTTTGTAATATTACGCTGCTCCAATTTGTATGTTTTGAGTAAACCACCAGGTGTCACTCTCTACCCGTTCACTCATTCTGCAGGAGCGGACGTCAAACCAGCAATGAAAACAAGACACCTCCTGTGTGTACTGTCAAATGGTGTACCAACATTTTTTAAAAAACGAACCATTTATTTTACATAATTATGTTTTTCAGAAAACAGATAGTAAACCATCTTATAATTTCATAGGTCCGTGTCAAACTCAATGGTCCACTTCATGATGTCTTTCACAGTACAGTATATGTAGTATTTGCTGTTAGATGCAACCCTGTTACGGATACTCAGACACCGCAAAACATGCAGTATTAAAAAAATATTACTGTCACAGGGGTGCAAAGAGTTTTTGGTTGAAATGACATGCTAGTCTACGGCAGTAGACTGGTGAGCATGTCCATTCTTGGTGCAGGGTTTGATTCCGTGGGATTTCGCCGGGTATTCCGGTTTCCTCCCAATTTCCAAAAAACATGCGTGACAGGTTAATGGGACACTGTAAATCGTCCCTAAGTATGACTGTAAGTGCGAATGGTTCATCTGTGTGCCCTGTGATTGTCATGCCTAGTGCCTGAAGACAGCTGGGACAGGCTCCAGCACGCCTGCGACCCTCTTGAGGATAAATGGATGATATTTTAATCCACTTTTTTAATCATTACAAAATGGATGCATGGATGCTAGCAGAGGCTGTGTTAGCTGCTATAACCAGCCCAAAACGAAAATGTGTCAGTTGACTCTACAAATAGAGAGTACTTATGGTCAGAGCAATTCGTTTGATGCTGTCATTCCTGCAGAGTCTCCTTTTTTTTTCTTTTCTCCTAGATAGCTATAGAGCTTTTAGTAACGGGACCGTGTATGTTGAAAAAACAAATTCTGAGCATTGCCATTTAACCTATGTCTACGATAAAACAACATGCTTGAACAATTACAATGAAGATATAGGCTATTAACAACAACAACAACAACAAAAAAAATCACACAAAAAAGTTTATTCCATATATATTTTGTCAGTTTTACTTGATATGTAGGTTGGTCATCAATCAGAAGTGTCAATAAAAAAATACTTTAGTGCGACAGAAATTGAAATGAAATGAGAGAAGATGCTTTGCATGCTGAATGGAACTCTTTTGGGGATGACTGGGGCTGTTTTTAGTTGATGTTTTAAATGGGCCATTGTTGATATTTTTGGACAGTGGGGTATATTTTCAAGTTGATTAATCGTGACTATCTAGACAGTAAAAGTCAGAATAAGGTTCCTGGTTGAATGAAGAGGGAGATTGACAAAGCATCTGCAGAAATGCGACTCTGTATCAGTCTGTCTTGGTGGAAAGGAGCCGAGCTGAAAGCGGAGGCTTTTTTGGTTGATCTATATTCCTACCCACACCAATGGTCACGAGCTGTGAGAATGGGATCGAAAGAATAAAATCGTTGAAACAAGCAGCCAAAATCAGTTTCCTCCGCAGGTTGTAAAGGCTATTTTTTAGAGGTGGGGTGAAAAGCTTAGGCATCCTTAGAGTACAGCCGCTGCTCCTCCACATCGCCAGATGTTGGGGCTCAGGCATCTAGTTAGGATGTCTCCTGGATGCATTCTTGGTGAAATGTTCCGGGCATGTGCCATGGGGAGGAAGTTCTAGGGATGCCCCAGGACATGCCAGAAATGTCTCCTGGCTGGCATTCTGTCCAAATGTAAAATGCCTAAACTTGCCAGGCTTTCAGCCTGTGGGTAAGTGTGGCCATTTTCTCTTATGGGTGTTCTAAAACTGGATTGATCTAAAATTATGCATTTTTGCGATATACTTGCAGTTGTGCATCAGTGAAATAGTTTCCAAGAATTAAATTCAGAGTGGAGCAGCATCAGATCCTCCTGCAAGCAACCCTGGTGAATAACGTAAGGAACCAGAATGTATATTGTACTCGTCAATGGCAGTGAATGTTCAGATTCTAATTGACATTGTCTAATTGAGAAAATGTAAGTTAGTGAGTAACTTTCTGTTTATTTTGCTGTAGGGTCTACTTGAGCATACAGAGGGGCTCGTGTTGCATCTATAGAAGTGCAAGTGAAGGGGGTCTTTTAGATGAAAGTGGGTTTCCATGTATATTTAATACAAAGGTCTGTTGAGTCCTGCTGGAATGCAGTGTCTAATGAGGAGCGACATTTTGAAAACAGGCTGGGCCACCAGTCGCCTCATCAGGTGCACAACACAGTCGGTGCAGGGAGCAGGCCTATTTTTCATCCTCTGCATTTATCATGACTCACTGACACCGCTTTACATGCCATGTACTTTTTGAGATGCAGCATATATAGCATGTGTGCAAGAACGACTACTTCTTGGTATATACTCACGCCAGTGCAAAGCAAAAAGCACCTTAGTATCTGAAGAGCAATTCACATTTCTTTTTCACTGCACAAAGTCGTATTTTTCATCATGAATTTCTTTACTCAGCTGGCCTTTGTAGCTCTCAAGGTTGCATATAAACTGAAAGCAGACTTTCACTGGTAGAGATTCTTTTCATTGTTCTGCAATAGTGACTAGCCATTGTTTTTTTAGTCACTGTTTGTATTGACTTTTGGTTTGGTTTATTGTATCTTAAATTGTTGATGGACATTGCGATTATTTTTGTCTTCGTTAAAAAGGCACATGCTAATGGTTGAAACATTTTTTTAATTCACTGTCATATAATACAAATATTCAGGTTATTAACAATCAGAAAATAATAAACACATTTTTTCCCCTTTGTTCCATCGGGTATACAGCTAATTCACAAAATAAACCTGAGACTGTGAAATAAAATACTATAAGCAGGAACAGATTGCTACACGGTAGCCATAACAAAGCACCCAAACATTTTGAATTCAGTACCTTTTTTTCATCCAATGAAAATATGACTGTACTGCTTTGACCATAAAATATACAAAGTATTCTGCTGTGCCACAAAAATATCAATTGAAATACCATCCAGTATTTCCGTGGGCATATTTAAATGTAACATTCACAATAAGATTTAGCATCAAATTATCTCATTTATGTCATCCTTTCCACACTCCCAATTGGCATTTTTTTTTTTTTTTGCTGTGTTCCAGAAAACTGTGAAGTCAGTGATTTCCACCATCTAAAAACAAAATCGAAGTGGACGCCGTTTGAAGTCGGTGTACATACTCACAAATGTTGGCCAATTCACAGCTCTGTGATAATGACAACAGTATGAGTCTGGAATTATTTCAACCTTCATTCCTTTATTTCCAATAGCAAGTTAAACAATATCAAAGTCGACTCACCAGAGTCATGTATTGTGTTCGTTTTTGGAGGGTGCAGCTCGAATGCTGATGATGCAGTCATCGAGGTCATCAGCCATGTTATTCTTTTATTTACCATTGATTGGACCGCCAACATTTCTCAGTCTGATACTTCCTACTTCCCAGCTCTCTGGAATGCAGAATTACACTCCCAGATACAGACACAAACTCCATATGCAGCCACTCAGTAAGTCAGGTGTGCTCATGGGGAATTGCTATACAATATATTTGTGATGAACCATTTCTGTCCAGTGCATTTCTGCAGAGCTAGTTGGTAACCAAACTCGTTGTCACTGTTTGCTACAAGCTCCAGGCATCTTCTTGATTTTCTGTTCTGAATGGATCCGCCCTGAAAAGATAAAAACTGAAAGTTTGGAACTGTTCTGAATCCACAAGAACATTAAACATTTTTGACACAGTTGTATATCAATCAATGAGACATATAGTCTAAAGTATTTTTTCAAACCGATTTTTTGATCTTTTAATCTACGGGCATGTTTCGAGCCAGTCACAAGAAGGAGTCATGCCATATAATCTATGGCAAAACTCCTTATCTGTCAGCATGAACATGCACATTTGTTGCCACTGTTTGGGATCTTAGTGAATCATGACCTTATTATTGTTATCTAAAGTACTGACTGAGCATTTTTTGTCACCTGAGTGAAGAGCCAGTGTAGTTTCATGCGTTTGGCTGTGGCGTAGCTACACTCAATGAGGCGTGGTCTGCTGTTCACGTCCACCAGGCACTTATTGTCATCATCGTCAACAGTGGGACTGAGGAGACCCACCAAAAGCTGCTGAGTACTGGTGAAGTACACATTCTGCAAGAACATAACAACTTGGTTTTGATGTCTGAGGCAATCGGAGAGGGAGGATTGTGCAGGCATCATGTAAAATTTGGATGAGCAATAAAGGAGGAGGATATAAGTGTAAAGTGGAGAGGACTTAGAACAGAGCATTCATTGGTAGTAGTTTTGAATTATATTTCACAGATATGATTGATGATAAATAGGGATAGATTTATTATCGGGGGGTGGGTGGGGGAATCGTGTTGATATTAGGCATTTTGACACATTTTTTGTTCAAACAAAGATGGCCATTGTCAAAGAAAAAAAACTTTTACTCAAAAGTAAAGAGTTTGAGTTTGTATTATTTATTTTACACCGATATTTTCCTTTTACTGAAAATGAATATCGGTTCCAAACATCGGCCTCCTTGACTACGAATAATTAAATTCAGTCCTGAAAACACTATTGCTCTAATTCTAAACAAGGATTTCTGAACTGTATTTTTAATGTATTAATTGTCAGGGGATTGTAACATTGGAGCAATTTTGGAAGAATCAAAACTGCCTATTTACTTGATTTAAATTCACTGCTGACTGGAGGATATCAAGACTGCAGACGACACACGCACGGCAGATTTGGAGCAAGCATAAATATTTAATCCTTACAAACAGCCTTTTTTTTCCAAGAGAATCGGCTTTCCTGTATTTAGCTGGGATACTGATCATTTGAGAATTTAGTGGGGAAATAATCCGCATTTAAATATGGGAGGGAGTGAGTTTGATGATTTACAACGCACTCACAGTTGACATTGGATTTGAAATCTGTGCTACATATACAGAGAACTCACTCAAGCTACATTTTATTTTATCATTACCATACAGGCATTTTTTTGGTCTTCAAATTCCGCAGTCTGATTAGCTGACCAAGCATTGCACTTTTAATTGTCATATTATTTTTGATCAACTTATCAATTGTATTCAAGAAATGATAATTATAATGAATATCAGAAAATTGAAATACAAAAGGAGAAAGAATAACTATATATATACAAACCAAAAGGTGTATAAATAGAATAGTATAGTATACATAAGGGTAAAAGTATTTGATGATATGTAGATTTTCTTTTCTTTTCTTTGAAAAATTATCAATTCAAACTGCTACAAAATAAGGGGTAGGACTAGAAAAGTTACTTACTTCTTCCTACTCCTTTGAGCATACAACTGTGATGATGTGTGTTTTCTTCTTTTATCTACTTTCTAATTTTCCTTTCATAATTATTGTTTGACTTACGTCAACCTGTTATTGTGTGTACTATATATGCTCAATAAACAAACAAACAAACAAACAATATTAGTTGTGCTTTTTCTACTACTGCATGACATCTCTGGACACATGTAGGCCAACTTTGGAATTCTAGTAAGGCAACATGTCGCTACTGAAGCAAACCTGTGCACTAATTGACATCTTAGCACCACTTGTACTAGTAATGAAACGCTCGATGTTAACTGGCGAAATTTTACAATGTCACTCATACAGTAGTACTGGAAGCACATAGTTTTCAACTAGTTTTGCCTCACATGTAACATAAGTAGTTGTCCTATTTGCAGGGCCTGACCGAGATAAATTTTTAGCTCGCCGCCTATTTTTGGCAGAAAAAAACAATTGGCTGATTAACAAAAAATATATACAATGCATAAAATAATGTAGCCCAAATGCATTTCAATGGGAGTCAATTATACGGGATTTTTCACTATTAGCGGTAACGATCGGGTCGCTATTCCCTGCGAATAGCTGAGGTCAGCTGGAAATATAGTGTTTAAAAAAAGAAAAAACATATTTTTGTTTCCCAGAATGTGCAATGCATTTATTTTTAAACAAACTGTGATTACGTTGTGTGTAAAATAGTGACATCTAGGTGCATTCCTTGCACAACTTGCTCATCCGAGTATTGCTTGTGAAAATTGAGATTTGCTTAGATTTTAATGGCAGGTCCCATGACCTCATCAACAAATGTAATTTATTTAATTTTTCATAAATTATTTATATTTGGAGATACAGGGTTATGATCTAGATTTATATGCAATAAATAGTGTTACTTGTGTGTAACTGCTGTCAGTATACATAAAGTTAACAACAATTGGCAAACAACAAATTGGCCTCGCGATTAATCACTCGGGCCTTATCTATTATTATGCCAAAACTGTCCGACAAGGACAGGACGAACAATGTACTAACTAATTCATGGACCTTAAGTTAGGCATGAAGCATATACCGTACAATACAATACATTTATTTATACAGCGCTTTCACAATGGCTGCAACTGTAACAAGGTGCTTTACAGACCATTTAACATAAAATGACAAAAATAATACAACAGAACACCTGCCATAAAAAATGGAC
Source organism: Hippocampus guttulatus (assembly GCF_054856545.1). Lineage (NCBI taxonomy): Eukaryota > Metazoa > Chordata > Actinopteri > Syngnathiformes > Syngnathidae > Hippocampus > Hippocampus guttulatus. Next base: position 13,523,725 of record NC_141263.1, read on the forward strand.
AATTGCAACAACTGCTTTGGAGCATCGACTCAATATCCTAGATATCCATCTTAACTCTTTCATGCACAAATAATGATAACCTGTAACCTAATAAGCTGTCCACTGTAGTAACCGCTGTCTCTGAAAGGGTTAAGTACTAGTAGCTCAAAAAATGGCACTACGGTAATTGTGAGGGGGTGGGGGGGGGCATACAACTAGTGCCCTGAATTGTTTGACTAGTAAGGACAAAGTGGTTATCAAGAATATTGAATAAATGCTCAAACAGCTTCCACACGGGACACTAAAATGATCACACAACATATTGTTGTACTTTAATTATTGCATGCCACAGTGACTGAAAACAAAATAATACATCATAATTAAGCCCCGGAGGAAAAATAAAATCTTCCTCACGCATTTTTATGATTACAGATCTAGAAGAATGAAAAAAAATGATGCAATACAGTTGTTTGTTATAAATTCTTGAAAAAAGACAGCAGAGTAGTTAAGCCCAAAAACGTGTCACAGCAAAGTTAAAACAATCTACTCAGTATAAAGAAGGATGAAGGGATCAATAGAGGCTTGATGAGGCTGGCAAACACAGACGAGAATAAAGCTGTGCTAACATTTGAGGACATTTCGAGTTGCTTGTGATTTAGGCTGACCTATCCTGAACAAACCCTCCAATTAGGCTTCAAACTCGTGAGGCAACCACCAAGCGACATGGTTCGAAACACACTTGTGGCTGTAAAATGAGAAAAGAGCTCCAACCTGTGGTGTCATTCCATGACAGAGGTACATGATGGGAACATTGTCATTGTCAGGCCCCTGATCCAGACACACATCATTCTTCAGAGAGTTTTTCAGCTGTAACACACATGCACACAAAAAAATGATGAATTAGTCAATAGGGGGGTTGAGGAGCCGAAAACTGCACTCAAGTAAGAGCACTTTAGTATAATGTGACCCAAGTAAAAAAAAGAAAGTAGTTCTCCAAATAATTACTTGCATAAATACCCAGTGAAAAAAAACTACTGGTACTCAAGTAAGTACTGAGTACCTGGTGAGTATGAACATGAACATGGAAAGTACATACTTCACATAAATCAAGTAAATATAGTAGATGAAAAAGAAACAGAATAATGTGAGTTTTCCAAAATGCAAATGCAAAAATGGCATCATACCTATCTATGCTTTTGTCACACAGTTATTTGAGCGTGGCCTGCCTGATTGGTGCACCACAAGGCGCTCCAGGAATGGTACTTTGGGAGTGCAGAGTGAACTGCGATAGAACACTGCCAGGGATGATTCCGCTCCCCACTGGCTTTGTAGACGTTTACTTTATGTGCTAATCAGTAAAGCCACAGGCAGCACAAGGTCTTTTTGTGAGAGCTGAAATGTAAACCTTTCAAGTTCCGTGTGGCAAAAAAACAACAAACAAACACTATTTGCAGCACCTTTGGAGAGCGACTTGACAACTTACAGATGACAGAGTAGACGCCTTGAAGTTTTCATTGATTTGCAAGTGCAAGTTTAAAAACAAGCATTCATGAATCCGGGTCGATAAGTTAGTTAGCGGTCACAGATATTGGCTCATCGATCTCAAAGGGCTTAACTGATTTTGAGGCTCGTCTCGATACTTCTGTCTATAGTGTGCAGACAGCTGAGATGTTCTTGCTTGGATGTACAGTATATACGTCTATGTGTGAATTAACTCTTGTTGAGGGAAAATAATTAGATAAGATACATTTGAGAAAGCTTGTTTTGTTAAAATTGCTAGCTGCAATTCTTCAGTGCAGAAGGAACTGGTCAGCCAGGAAGGTAAGTGCGCGCAATTTCATTTGTGCCTTTTACACTGCTTTGTCACCTCATCATTTTATTATTATTATTATTTTTAATCACTCATGGCTCTAAGACCTTTGAAAATGAATTTGGCAACATGATGTAATTGTAGTCAAGTTGAAAGACTTTTTCTTTGGTTAGTCGCCCTAAGCGTAGACGAGTGACATTTGTACAATTGTAATACATGAGGGGGTACAAATGAGCAATTTTTGTGTCTTAAATTATTGGCTGAGCATTATTGGCTGTTATGTAGAGGCACAACAATATATGACATGAGGTATAATACCAACTTGAACTCAACTCAACTGTATTTATAGAGCACTTTGAAACAGCCATCACTGCATACAAAGTGCTGTATGGTTTGGTAATTCAAACAAGAGGGAGTTTTTTTTCCTGAAATGTAGTGATTTTAACTCTTTCATGCACCTGATAACACGATAAGCTGTTCTGAAAGGGTTAAAGATGTGAGCATTCAGTCAAACAGCAATATCTTGTTTTGATACATCCCTGGTGTTTTGAAGCCTAATCAAAAATGAATTCAAGCAGACAATGTGTTGTGCTTTATTTTTGTGTTCTGCTGTAGTGACATGTCAAACCATCACCACCGAGCAGCACATCAAATGCATGCCGCAAAAATAGAATAATGAGGTCTGCAGACATGAATTAATGTAATAAGGCTGGACTGCTTCTTTGGTTTCCAGCTGCCGTTTGTCAGTTTGTACAGGACAAATCAGCCATACAACAGGGGGGCCGTAATAGTGCAGTCTGACTGTCACTGTGCATCAGGGAGCATCTCAGATGAGATGAGGGAGGAAAGAGACATTCTGTCTTGGGCCAATACACACAGTGCCAGCATATGCCTAGGTTAGCTGCGTGTGTTCTCCTGACAAATATAATTCTGCTGCAAAATCCTCCAGTTGGATTAGCATTATCTGCAGATTAAACAAGAATGGCACACGGCTGACCTCTGCCAAGGCTGAAGACTGAACAAAAGTGGCTTAGTTCTTATTAGGGCCCATCCCATATATGTCTTAATTGTGTTCCAGCTCCAGTTGGAGTGGAGGGCGTTTCCCTCCTGTGCCTCGTTTCCCCATCAAGCCTAGCCTTGTATTTAAGGATTTCAGGTAGGCCATGTTGGATTATTGATCTTCTTTACTGTGGTGTGTCAAGTGTGATTTTCTAGGCCTCTCGATAACATTCATAGTCACTATTGTTTTGCTCATAGCTCTTTGTATTTTTGGTATTTTAGTATTGCTCTTTGTTTTCGTGATATTGAACTTTTTAACATTTCGTTTGAGTATTCTCGGTGTTCTATTGACCCGAGCAAGCGCTTTTGGTTTCAGGCATCGTTTTTCCTGGCACCTTGTGACCAGCGGTTTCAGTTCATACTTTGTCGGTGTGATTTTATTTCATAAATATTTTTGGAATTGCACTTTGTCTAAGCCTGCATTTTTTTTTTTGAAATCCTAAAACATTATTCGGTTCGCTCAGAATAACAATATGGATTTGTTTGAGACCAATACCGATATTTGGCACAATAAAATTCAAGAAACAGATTAAAAATGTACATAAACAAATACTTCATTTTTTTGGACCCTTAACACTTACAATAATAAACATGAATTGCAGGCAGAAAATGGGACAGTTTTACAACACTTTGTCCTCGACTTAAATTGGAAACTGCCTAACATGAGAACTTGAACCAGAGTGATTATTTGGCTAATACGCTGATACTGTACTGGCCAATTGACGAAAATGAGCTCTTTTAAAATATATACAGTATATACCTGTATATATATTTTTTTGGGGTGGGTGAAGGGGGTTGTCATTGTCTTATGCTGTAATGTGTTCATGTAGAAATAAAATTGATAAAAATTGGCAAAGAGAAAAAAATATTTAAAAGAAAATATTGGCCAGTTAATCGATCAAGTGTATTTGTTATGCTTGATGGTTTCCTGGTTTACAGAGGTACGACATGCTGCTGCCTTTCATGCAAACAGTGTGGGTTAGATTCCTGGACAGTGCCCAGTACCCAGCCACTTCCTGTCCTAAGATGAATAAATGGGTGGGCTGCATCATGAAGAGCCTCTGGTGTCAAAGTGTGCCAAACGACTCATGCAAGTGAGTCACTATGGCAACACCTTCCCCTTTGTTTTTGTGTTTGTTTGCTCGTCAATTTGTTTGCAGTCTTTTAAAAAGGATGTTGAGAATAGCGGGATATTCTTTTCCAATGAGACTCAAAAAAATACCTCAATCTCTATTGTGTTTTTTGGGAAACGGGGGGCAGGGGGATTTCTTTTTTGTTTGATAATGCAAACCATCAACAGACCATCCAGACCACCTCCAAGTACTTTGACTTGCATGTTCCACCTTACAAGTATTACAATACGAACCATTGCTTTGACTTCCAAGCAAACAATCGAGATAAAAATCATCGATGGTTGGAGTGAACTCAACTCAATTCACTTCACCACAAGCAGCGTTTTGGTAGATAGCGAACACTTCTTCAAAAAAGAAGCTTTCTGCTTGGCTCTCGACGAAGGCGGACGCTCCTGCACTGCTCCCTGCCCTCCCACCTTTTTTTTCCCTGCTCGCCACTTAGTCTTCTTGTGCTGTCTTTTGTCCAACTTTTTTCCCTAGCCTCTACCGTGTTTTCATCCGAAGAACTAACCATGGAATTAGTTGGCTGGTCTCTCGATGTAATCGACAAAAAAATTTTCGACGAAAAGAGCAGGCAGTGGGGAGCCTGCTTGCCCTCCGGGGACACTTGCTGCCGGATACGCCCTGGATCCATGGAGAAAGTGGAGACCGGTGTCCCTGACAGTACTGTCCGTGGAGGATGTGGAAGACATCTACATTATTGGCCTTTTGATAACAGGTTTGGTGTTGGCAGCTTGCTGTTCTATCGCAAAATTCAACCGACGGGAGCGGCTCTATTGGAAGTGAAGAAGCTGCCGGTCACTCTGGATGGCTTGGCGCGAATGTCCAACACTCAGACTCAAGCGGTGACTGAGCTCAATCGCAATATTGTTGTGATTTTTGGAGCGACTCCGCGTGATCGATAATACCATGGAGACGTTGGAATCCACGCTGCGGAAAGAATTTCTGGATCAGACTGATTGGCGCCACTGAGGAGATACAGACCAAGGACTCAAGGCTGTCTGGAATTGTTGGCGGCCGTCTCTCCAAAACAAACAAAGCTATCTGGCCTTTCCCCTGGATGGAAATACGCACGGAGTCTAGGGCCCCCACCACCCCCTCCTTCTCGGCCATGGACTGATAAGCCGGGACTGTCTTCATGATGAGCAGACCTCGACGATGCAGCTATGACCTGCACACGCATACACATACACAACTGGACAACCACACGCGCATACACATCCTTGTTATCACCGTCTTCATCGCTCCGATTCTTTTTCCCCCGTGACGTGGTTCGATAGTGCGGAGCGCAACGGTGGACCGTGCGGCTGGTCATGACGGCTGCGTCGCGGTTCCCCCCCCCCCCCCCCCCCCCGCCCCTCCCATTCATCCTCCCCCTTATTACATGTTATGTCTTGTGACTTGTTGTAACTGTCATATGCTTATTTTATGTGCTAGGGTCTTTTTTTTATCCTGGACTTAAATTATCCTCGGAAGAGGATAGTTCGAGCGTGTTTTTTTTCCCCTCTCCCTACCCAGCGTTTTTTCCTTTCTGAATTCTGATTGTAATTTCCCCATTGCGGGACAAATAAAGGATATCTTATCTTATCTTCTTCAAAAAAGAAGCTTCAAGCTTTTCATTGCCACTCCCGGTTGAACTTTACTGTCAAACTAATCATAAAACAAAGACAATTACCTGATCAGTATTTTAAACAACCACATCCCCCTCAAAAAGTCTGTGAGTTTAAAGTCAAGGCGCCACTGTATTTTCTTTGGCTTTTGCCAGAATGTGAGGTGTGCATTAAAAGCTGCAGTTGCTTACTACTCCATATGCAACCGTTTCGCTGTACATCCTCATCTCAGGGTAGATGTTGACCAGGTACCATCTGAAGGTTTTACACTGGAGCCTCTTCCTCAGAGCCTTTCTTTCTGAGATGTCGCCGATGTCAATGCCTGAGTCCTGGATTCACTCACACACACACACACACACACACACACACACACACACACACACACACACACACACACACACACACACACACACACACACACACACACACACACACACACACACACATTCGAAGCAGAACATTGATTACGTATAATTGACGGGGGCATCCAATTACTGCATGGCCATCTGTTGCGTTTGCAAATCGCTTCTATAGATGTTGGACATTTGTTCAGACAGTGCCGATTGTAAACCGTGCCGCATCATATTTCCACACCAGAATTATTATGGGCTCAGTCTATGGCAGGGGTGGGCAAACTTTTTGGCTCGGGGGCCGCATTGACTTTTAAAATTTGACAGAAGGGCCAGGTCAGCACGAGCTATGGTACATTAAAAAAAATAAACTGCATTTGTTGACAGTCCATATCAAACATCAACAGAACAAAAGCATGAAAGTACTGTATTAATATACTTTTTTAAAATGACGACAGTGTTGTTGATGACCTATTTTAGCCTGTGCATTTCTGCAGATGGGTTGTGATCAGACCAGTAGAAGTAGAGCGATACAGAGGTCCTAGGTCGAAAAGATCCCGCCCCCCCCCTCCCTGTGTTCTGCAACTTCAAGTCAATGCACCACCTGGCGGTGAAATGCCTGTCATTACAAGTCCAATTGAAATGAATGCAATCATTCACATCGAACCTTAATTGCGGACCGACCTTCGGCGGGCCGGATTAAAAGGACCAACGGGCCGGATTCGGCCTGCGGGCCGTAGTTTGCCCACCTCTGGTCTATGGTCAATCTCATGTCATCATCAGTGATGCTTGTCTTTATGTCTCACTCAAAAATGCATTCAAAGCGCAGTTTCAACTGTGGTTCTTCTCTGGTGGCCAGAAAACATCTCCAAGTGATTCATGCTGTTGGTTTTCACTTTCTCTGAGGTAAACCAACAGTGGCATTTGCCCTGCGTGTTTAATTCTTAGCCCCGTGGCTAAATTTCGTGCTTAGTGATTACAGCCCAAGTTAAATGCCTCATTTATTGACTAAATAAATTGCCTGCAGATATTCCTCTTTTCAACAGAATGTACAGAGGCCCCCTAAGGGATAATACAATTAACATAAGAAGACATCGTGTGCTGATCTAATTATTCATCAAATTCAGTTCTCGAGTAGAAAAACATTTATCTGTTAATTTTCTCTGAAGACAATCCCATCCCCTGAAGAACTAAATAATATTCATCTGAAACCCATTAAATCAAAGAAAATCAATCACAGGATGCTAATTGACTTTTTTTTTTGGTCCCGTACAGCTACATGGCCATTGCAGAAAGTTGGCTCTATAGGCCCTTTTATGTGGTGTTTGAAATAGTCCCTCTATGGTTGTTGTGTCATGATATCAATGGGAAATTGAGCCTGACAGAACAAAGATTGAGTTCCAGGTCAATCATCACATTTGTTCACGTGATACGTATTACCAAAAAGCATTTGTGGTGTTAGTTGGTACAAATTAGGGGTGAAATGAGTCCTCGAGTAATTTGAGTACCAAGATTCAAAAAAATACTTGAGGATTTTTGGAGCCCAGTTTAAATTTAAAATTAACATCACTGTTGCCACCAACATCATTCTGAAAACATGTTCAATCGCTAATAACGCGCGCGCAAAAAAAAAAAAAAATTGTGCTTATACGGTGAAATGCATTGTGTATAAACATTAACCCTTTCGGGTACAGCAGTTACAACGGTGTTCAGCCTATCATGTTATCAGGTTACAGGTTATCATTATTCGTGCATGAAAGGATTAATAGTGCAAATATCAATGTTATCTGAATACTTGGGGGGGGGGGGGGGGAGCTTGAGTCAACTTAGTTTTGCGCCTTTTGACCAATTGACATAATCCTTGTGATGCCAAGTATTGCCATTATTTGAAGAGCACAAGTTTCATGCTCTTCCTGGACACTCACTCACCTCCTGAGGAATGTTCCAGGCCATGTAAACATGGCTCTTAAATTCATCCATCCAAACTTCTGCAACTCTGAGGGCATTGCGTCGCACGTGGGACGTCAGGTCCTCCGTGTAAGGTTTATGAGCACGCTCGATGTGGGCAATGCGGGCGCACGGCAGGACCTCCACACTGCCGCCACACTGCCACACCTGGTTTTGAGCAAAATATAAATACACAGGAAGGATAGCGTGTCATCAGATGCAGTCTAGGGATACTGGAAGAGTCACAGAGAGGCAGTCATATTGCCACAACATTTACAGCCCTCATGTTCAGACTACATAGAAATGCAGAAAGAAAAAAAAATCCTCGAAAGACTATCTGCAATGCACCGCTCACAATTAACACTTCTCCAACGGTGGCGATTTATTATTATAAAGAAAAGGCTATTTTGTCTGCGCAGAAGTGGGAATCTAATTCATTTTGCTCCAATTTGCTGGTGCTTTAACTCTTCCGCGTGAGAGCAACTGAGGAGCTTCGTCACAGTGAGTGCAGAACGCCACTGATCACGAGCAATCTTTTTTTGTCACCTCTCTCGCCTTCTGCGGCCTCAACAGTCAGGAGGCGGCTCCCCTGCTGCCAAATGTTCAAAAGGGGGAGGCCAAAATCCATGTGGATTAAAATCCAATACTGAACTCTGACATACATGTAATGAAGATTGGTGAAAGGTTTGTGACTTTGATGACTTGTGAGTTGGCATTCAACCATTAGTGATGGACCACGATGGATAATGATGCAGTTTTCTATAATCAAGATGCTATTAAATAGAAGTTTAACATAGTATAAATCCTGCTGACGGTGATGCTAACAGCTATTATGATTCATTTCCACTTTAATTCAAACTTTGCTTTGTCTTGTGAGCAAAACACTTCACAACATCCAGCAGTGTTGGGAGACAGTGAAAAATTCTTCCCAAAAAAAGGCTTCCAAGGTGTTTTTATTGCCACTCTTAGCGGAAATTTACTGTCAAACATAAACAAAGAGAATTACACTGTGTATTTAAAACACCCATAAAGCTTTCCCTTTGCAAGTCTGTAGAGGTTCATTTTAATGAAGAATGCAAATCACCATGGACAGGCTGACAAAAAAAAAGCACCTGTCATAACCCCTTAAGCAATGGATATTTGAACACAAACGGTGGAGCAACACATGTAGACAGTTAATAAAACAATACTCACAGGCACATATTTTTTTTATCGTTTGCGACGAACAATTAATAATACTGTGGCTTAAAAAGAAGTCAACGCATCCACGAATATGCATACTTCTGTATTGTAGGTGGCCACGCAACAGAAAGAGCAGCAGAATACTGGGGGGGGGTAGTCTGGAACAGATTAATGGTATTTCCAGTCATTTCAATAGGGAAAGATGATTTGAGATACTTTTTTTTTTCCATATTCAACTCCTATCTCAAGGCACAACAGCGTATTATGTATTCATGTATCGTCACTCAACCTCTGGTAATTAATATCGCTTGTTTCATCCCAACTGCATACATACTGTGCATAGTACTGTAGATTCATTTAAAGTATACTCGTCATCACATTCATTCAGTCATCACAATACTGCAGCCCATTATTGCTATTTGTGTTCGCATTCACATCTACCTTCAAGACATGTTTATGGTTGTTCAGCTTTGCGGGAGGTGCGCTACTGAGTGACATTCTAATTTGAGTACGTGGTTTAGTATGTTGGAGGAGTCATTGAAAGAAAACAAAGAGAGACATCAGACAGTCTGTTCTGTATTTTTCCAACATGGAGCAAGTAGTCAATGCCAATAACTCCATTTCACATGTGATTGCAGCACATTATTCAACTTTGAAAGTGTTGCATGAAGTAGAATCATTTTAAGCTCTCATATTTATAATCAGCTCCACAGGTAAGACTTCTGCTGTTTCACAGCTCAATCACTAACTGCATTTCGTTTAGATGAGTTTTTTTGTTTTTGTTTTTTTAAATGGCACCGCTACATAACAGGTTGTAATTTGTTGTGCTTATACCGAAAATGTAATAAAGCTTTCACTCGAGATCCCAAATTACTTCTGAGTCCAAGGGAATGAAATGGCACCTCACGATCAATACCACTAACACATAAATTTTACAGATGACAAAGGTTAATTCAAAAGGATGACGGTTTTAGGCTCAAGCTTTCAGTCCAGATCCCAAATTCCTTCTGAGTCCAAGGCAATAAAATGCAATACCAGAATCAATATCATTCACAGAAACAATTTATTGGTCACAAAGATTAATTCAAAAGGATGAACGTCTTCGGCTCTGCTTCCAGTGAGATAAAAAAAACGGAACTTGTTTACAATCTCATCTTGTTCTGTGGCTTGTGGGATGAGACATTTATGAACAAGCAACAAATATATTGTTGCCTCCACAAAAGAATTTCCATTCATTCATTTATACCGCTGATCCTGTTCAGGGTTACAAAGAAACTCCGAAGACCTCAGTTGAGAGCTGGGCTACTGGACTGATCACCTGTCAATCACAGGGCTAAGAGATTTGAAGTTGTGAGCGACGGGCCCACAAATTAAAAGAAGAAATTTCACAATGGTGGATGCTGAGGTTGTCGTGTCAGAGGTGAGATCAAAGAAAACAACACATTTTGTGTTTCCTCTGGTGTGTTGAAGACAAACAAAAAAAGATATTGTACCCGCGCCTTTATCACGGAGGCTGACAACGCCGTGGCACCTGAGCTTCACACTGTGGCTCAGGCCTGATATTAAGGTGGATACAAAGAAAAGGACATCTGACGAGTTAAAAAAAAGAGGAAACTGGAGGAAGACACGGACCTCATTTCACTTATGTGCTCATATAATTTTTATTGGACATGAAGTGTGAAATGGAAAATTCAAGATTGTAACTAGAGCAGGGAAGCAGAGACGTGCTCATTTTTCAATTATTTACGATATTTGCTCAATTCTTACTTTTAATGTTAAAGTAGCTTTCAATACATTGTGCACCTTGGGTAAAGGATGTATGTTAAACATTGATGGGAAAGATGATCCTTCATTAGTTGCACTCTGAGGAGGTTCGAAATATCTTTTGCAGGGTAAGAAATTTATGAATCACGGATTTGAGCTTCAAATATTCGTGTACACGATTTAAGTGCAAATTTATGCGTACGCACGGTTTGTGAATGAGGCCAATTCCCACTAAAGCCAACGTACAGTATCTTCTTCAACGAACCTCACATTGATGTGTTTTGAACTCTGGGAGCTTGAGAACACAAGGAGGCATATGGATGACATTTAAACTAGGCCTGAAAAAGTAATCAAACTAAAACCGACATCGCATTGTAGTAGAATACAATTTTCAAAAGACATAGGCTGCATGGAGGAAAGAAAGAAAAAAGAATTTCGATTGGTCGGTTGGCTTTAAAAGCTGATTTTATTTATTTGTATCGTGTCTGAACAGTTCAGAGCTTCAGAAGTGCAGTCCATATGTTTTCATATCATTGTTTGATCATGATCTTACATGATCTTATTTTTTAAATTCCTAGCAAAGTGCTTAGTGATGCCGTCACATAGACTAGACATTGCCATCTGCCACAGGTTTTAGCTTATTACAGATAAATACGATGCGATTTGAAATAGATTTTCTCCCTTCACAGGACAAAAAGAGCTTTATAGTGTTGCCTTGTTCACCCTGCAATCTAGAGAAGCATGGGTTCATCCATCAGTCATGCCATGACTCATCACTGGAAGCCTGAGGTGGAGAAGTGGCTGAGGTTAGCTGCATTTCACTGATAAACATCATGAGCCTGACGTATCATTTAATGGAAGCGCAGCCATCGTAGCTTTTCTTTTGGAGCCCACACCATATATTTTTTTTTAATCGAAAAAAAATACAAACAATAAATAGCGTGAGCGCACTTCAACAGCATGTATAACGGATGCTTTCGGAAAAATATCCGTTTAATCCCACAACACTAGGGCTTTAAAATGGTCTTTATGAATGATGGCCCATGAGATGACAACATATAACGCAAGGCCTCAGTCCAGCAACCATTTCAACAGGGGTGTGTAGACTTTTTAATTCCACAATATTTTGCACTCCTCTGTATCAATCATGTATTTTTTGCATAACCCTGAAAAAAAGGGTAATATCAGAGCATAAATGGCCTCTTGACAAAAAAACAAGAGAGAAAATCAGGAATTTTTCACCGTCATTGAGAATATTTCTTTAGAAATATAATTTTCCATTTCATACTTGGATGTCTCACTGAAGTATTCTGCTTTCATCTCACTGCACTCAATCTCCCATTCATCAACAGACCAAGATGTGTTCATCGTCAAAACACCCAAAATATTTCCCGCAATCATTTTTGCAAGCCATAACTCTTCACATCAAAGCATATGCAAGGTAAAGCTGCTCCTCCTTCTCTGCTGCCCAGAGCAGTGCAAATAATTGGCAACGACTTGCTGCTTGTATGCATCATCTCACATTGTCTGCCCTTAGTACGTTTATTGGCCGCTCAGCTCTATTTCCGTATTAGCTCACCGTCCTTCAATGTTGTTTCACACAAAAAAAGGTGATCTTACAAATTTGTAGTCCTGTTAGACTATTCGTCACTGCTCACTAACAATTCATTAGGTGCCTCTGCATATGGCATCTGTATTGGGACCGTCCTCCAAGACAAGTTTCTCCTACGGGAGACCTAATAAAAAGTCAAATCAAATCAAAAAATGTTCATATCACAAGAGACATTACCTAAATCACTGCCAGCCATTTTCAAAGCAGACTTCCCCTCCCGCCAAGTGTTTTTGAGCATTTTCCCGACGGTCTTTGAAGACCCAGAGGACTTGATGTTCCGCGACAATGAAAGCAGAGAGCCTACCAAAAAGCAAGAGAAGAGTCTCTTCTTTCACCAGAAATAAAAATGGTTTGAATTTTTTCCGTTTAATAATAAACACGAAAGAACATCGGTTGGTTTCACCAAAAACATTGATTTCTGACCAAGAAACATTTTGCTACATGCCAAGCAAAACAGTTACTCAGATGCAAATCTCTCATTGTGCCAAAGAAAAGAAGTACTACTCCATAGTTTTAGTGCAAATTAGTTTAAATTATCAGGACAAAAACAGCTCGATTGTCTTTATGCGTGCGCCTGGCCTTAGTTCCAGGAGGAAGCAGCATGGTGGGTGCATATGCCAATATTTTCTTCGAATTGGGTGTGTGATATAATTGGTCCACACACTGCCTGGAAACAAGTAACTGCACCAAAGTGTGATATGACTATGATAAAGCTTTTCATTGCTGTGCCTTCTCATGAACTAAAATTTTATTACTCCTATATTGTTGTTTGTTGGCATGTCGTATTCTTACTGACGTGTTCCCAGTTTCCCCATGTGTGGGTGAAAAAAACACCACCACTAAAATAGAGCCGAGATGAGCCAAGATTGGCCTCCAAATCCCAGGTGATTCTCCTGTTATTACTACATAGAGCTTTTTTTTCAGGCCGGGTTCGCCAAACATGAGTAAATGAAAAGAACTGACTAATATTTGACGAGCTTTTGACTCACTTAAAAAAAAAAAAAAAAAAAGACTTTGAGGTCCACAGCTGATGGTTTCTAAACATAGTGTCCAGGACAACGTCAGACCAAGTCAAGTAGGTCATTGTGCGCAATGGTGTAATCAAAGCAGCCGTCCATGAAATTTGGATTGCGTCCATTTTTCGACTTAGGGTAAAGCAAGCCAAAGAACAGCCAAAGGCAATTTGCAGATCCAGCATATGATGAAAAAAAAAAGTAATATTAAAAAATATATATATATAACTCCACCACTCCACTCACCTTCAGAGGTCTTATATCATTGATGTACCTGATGCAATGTATTGTTAAATATGTTAAAATATATGGCGTACAGTGCTTGTAGAGCCTACTTTCAAAGAGCGACTTTAATATCTGGATCAGCAATACTTAATCAGTGATGCAGAGGTTGAAGGAATTGATGACAACCTGAGCCCAGCTTCCCCTTTATAAATACAAACAGATGTTTAGGCTCCGAATGTAGTGAATGCAGAAAATGTATTTTACCACTTTACCATTGGGTATTGAGCTGCAAAGAATTTGCACATGCCCATCTACCACCTGTGTCACTTTGTCCTACTTTATCTTCACCAACTTTTAACTGAAGAATGAATAGACATATGACTATGTTTACAGATGATCTGAACATCCACAGCAGTCCCGTTTCAGGCCACTATATACTAAATGGGATTGTCGTGAGAAAACACAGGGGGACGGGATGGGCAAACATTTCTGTGATTGCCATGGATGCCGTGGAGTTTTTCGTACAGCCATGTTTAATTTAGCTATGTCCACCATGACATGCCTGTTCATAACGCTTTATGTTAAATGTGCGAAAGAGAGAGCGAGAGAGAGAGAGAGAGAGAGAGAGCATATTTTCTGACAATGTGAGACCACACTGTGCATATGTGAATAGCAGTCTCTTCTAGCCGTTGACAGAAACCTATGATCATCAACTATTTGAGTGGCAGTAGTCAATGTATTTTTGCAAAAATGGTGGACCTACACATGTGGATGGATATAAAGATGATCACAGGCATATATTCTTTATCCTCTACAAAGAATGACTAACATCACAGCAACATACTAAATTGTAATAGTAGAAGAAGTTTATTCTTCTTTGCTTGTGTCTGAATGACACGATTAGAAAGTAAAGTCAAGGTGACCATGATGAGCACAACCAAGGAGGCAGCACAGAGAGACAAATTTAAGCATTAAATCATAATGCATCCAGCCATCCATCCATCCCTCCATTTTCCGATCCGCTTATCTTCATAAGGGTCACGGGGGTGCTGGAGGCTATCCCAGCTGTCTTCGGGCAGTAGGCGGGGGACATCCTGAACCGGTTGCCAGCCAATCGCAGGGCACACAGAGACGAACAACCATCCGCGCTCACACTCACACCTAGGGACAAATTTGACTGCTCAATCAGCCTGTCATGCATGTTTTTGGGATGTGGGAGGAAACCACGGTACCCGAAGAAAACCCACACAGGCCCGTGGAGAACATGCACACTCCACACAGGGAGGCCGGAGCTAGAATTGAACCCAGTACCTCTGCACTGTGAGGTCGACATGCTAACCACTGTACCACCAGGCTGCCATCATAATGCATAAACAGTTCATTTGCATTCAGTTTAATTATGCTATTTATTATTGTTTACCTGAAGAAACGTGCCAACAAAACACTGTTGGACTTGAAAACGCAAACATGCTACACAGTAAGCAGGGCTTTAGGAGGATCTCAGTGCAAAAGTCTTGTTTGACTGCGTCACAGATACGTGACAGAAGATGAAGTTTGAGGGGCTCTGTTGCAAACCAGACACTGCTGCCTTGCTGCCTTTGCTGTCTGTGCATTCTCTCCACGGGGATTGCACGATTAGGCGTTCTCTATGCCACTCGATCCCCCCCAGCAGGTGTGCTGACAAGAATCGTGCCTTTAACCAGTGAATATGCTACAGTGACATTGCCTTTAACTTCTTCACGGCATGGCCACAAGATTAGCGACATGTACAAATCTTATGGGACCCTGTACAAAATTATAATACATATATTGTGTATTATGTTTTTTTAATCTGTCTCTACAAAGATAATGAGGTGTTTTATTTTTATTTATTTTTTGAGTGCCACCACTCGAGGAGTATTATTGGACCGATTATGTTCATTTTATTGGATGCAGTTTGTAGTGGTGTCGAGCAGTTTCCATATCTTGCCCCTATTTTGTAGCGATATAAGGCAATCAAAATTTTAAAGTACGGTACACTGTCTGGTTGTCCAAACTTATGGACTCATTTTGAAATGTATTACTCCTAGAGCAAGAAACTTCCTGATTCGATACTGTATTTGCGTGTCACATTAATCCACACCCAAACTGCTTTTTTATTGCCGCACAGTGTTAGGGTGTAATTGGTATTTATGATCTTGATGCCGATTGCGCTGTTTTATTGTGCGCTCACATTGTTTCAATGCTCTCAATGATTCTTATTTGTTGGTCCACATTTCCAGGGAATAGTTGAGTTGAGTGATGATGGCTGCTTAGGTCCTCTAGGTCGGCTGCACGGGCACAATATCTGCTACTCGGTGATGTTTTGGTACATTATTCTGGACGTTAGCAATTTCTAGTAAAAATCATATGGCCATGCAGCTTGGGGAGAGCTTCGACACGAAGGCGAAAGGTCATCAGCAGTTTGGGAATTAGTCCCCCCCCCCCCCCCATTTCATTTCATTTATTTATTTCATTCTTTAAAAGAAAAGAAATGAAAGGGGGCAAAAAGAAGTTCATACCTTGGTCAAGGAAGCATCTCCCCAACAATACAAACCAATCCCAATTCTCACATTTCCAATTGCAGTTGCATTCAAACCCGAGCTCCTTTGGTCCTCAATGCAGCAAGGCTAAAGCAATGGAAAAGGTCCCAGCCAGTCGCCAATCTTGCGCAATAAGGTGAAAAATGATCCACAATTTCGAGAATTACTTCCAAGAGACCATGATGGCATTTACATTTAGATTAAATTAAACTGTAGAACGGGGGAATAAAAAGGCTGTCTCTTGCATAAATCCTTAATCCAATTCCTTTTAGAAATATTGTCAAATCCACATATCATATTTCCCCGTCCTGTACAGCTGAGAAGAGACAATACATTCGAACCAGCTCCCAGTTTAATGAGATAAAGATTGGGAAATTGAACCATGCTTGGTAATAATCATGTGGTTAAATTAATTAATAATGACTGACCATGACTGAATATGATCATGATCCTAATAAAGACCACTTTTTCAATACAGCCCTTTTGATGGATGAACTCATGTTGCAAAATATTTACTTCCTCTGAAACGGTAAAATCCTACTCTTCCAGAGTACAAGGAAATATAATAATACAAAGGAGTTGATAGACACGATTTAGGGCATCTACTCCCCTTATCTCATGAGATGGCCACATAAAATAAACATTTGTGTCAGTGTACCAAATTAGAGTGCAGTGACTGATTGACAACAAACAGACATTTTCCTTTCATTTGACCCAAGACACTACTTTAAAGCCTCTGCCAGAGCCTGTAGCTGTCGACCTAGTTTGTCTCTGAGGATCCTTTAGCTGCCAGTCATGCTAGCAGCTGGTGTGAAGGCATGACCGGCACACAGCACACAAGTCAGCCTCCGTGGGCTCTGCATTTCCAAACCATAGCTGAACTGTCAGCCTGGAGCGGAGTGAGGGCTGGTCTCAAACAGTGCAAGTAAACATCACACAGTTTGAGTCTAAGGGACAATGTCATTCCTGGAAAAAAAAAAAGAAAAAAACCCCACTCACAGCATGAACTTCGCCTCTTTTGGCCATCTTTGTCACAAGTGACCTTTCTGCGTTCTGCGTCGTTTGAAAAAAATTCAGTGCAGTGTCATCAGTCCAACAAAGACAGATCTTTGAGTGAATGCTGACAACCACATTCATGCTTCTGGTTCCCACAAAAACACACACATTACAAAAGTATTGCAGTGGTAATCAAGATGCTAAAATGCAAATGAATTGCAGATAAATACCAAAAAACACATGAAGTTTCATTACTTCATGAACTGTCATGATTCCTTCCGTTTCATTTATGACCCACCGTTTAACAGTTGAAACATGGCTACACACACACACACATCTTTTCATCCAGCCGTGGAAGATAGGTAGGCAAGTTCCCGAGAGACAAACCAGCCAGCTCCCGGGAGCTCGTTTACCTGCCGGTTGAGGAGAAGCACCTATGGCTAAAGCCAAACTGTGGCAGACTTTTTACTGATCCTGGATTATGTCACAGGGACAACAACCTCAACATGAAAGCCCAGACTTTGTTCTGCCGATCCATTTGGCCCAGCTCTCCAAGGGAGATCCTGAGGTGTTCCAAGAACAGCTGGGAGACGGTCCTTCCGGAGTATTCTGGGTCTTCCTCAGAGACTCCTCCCAGAGAGGTGATCAGATGACATTTTAACGAGATGCCTGAGCTTCCTCATCTGTCTACTCTGAGCCCCTCGCTGATTACAGACCTTCTCGCACTCTCTCAAAGGGAGAGCCTTCACACCCTTTTTGATTCTTGGTCGGCTAAAGCAAAGTATCAAGTGCAGTCCCACTTCCGCTTCATAAGGTTGGACATTGCTAATTTTCAGGACACCTAATTTTGTTTTGCTTCGATATGCTTTACTGCATTATTTTCTATTTATCATACTAGATCAAGATGCACTTGGGAGATCAGTTCAAGCTAGAGGTGCATGGTGTTTAGAGGGTGTATTGGTAAGCGGTAAAAGATTGGGCATAAGGTAGAGATATGGACTCTAATCAACAGTGGCAATAACACTTTTGGATAATATCATATCTGCCGCAGTGTGGCTCGAAGCACATCTAACCATGGAGCTGCTGCCTCCCATCACAACTTTTTTTTGGGGGCGTGGGGGGATAAATTATGTTCTCAATCTCAATTTGTGGTTGGTACCGTAAATGCATTATTGGTAGTAATTCATAGTCCAGCTAACGTTTGCAACAGGTCAATTTCCGCCTGCAGTAAAATAAGGCACAGTAATGAGAGTCCCACACAGGTAAAAAAAACTATACTCTATTAGTGCACATGGTTGTTGTCAAAAACTAATTCCTATAGAATCACAGTAGTCACTCTAAAGTTTAATAACTGTAAAATGTTGTTTTCATTAAAGGATCCCAAACAACAATGACCCTGTGCTCTGCTATGAAACAGTTCAACCGTGCAATCACCGTGGCCAGGAAGAGTGGATCTTTTTATCTCTCACATACTATTTTGATGCTCTGTATTTTGTGATGATGTGCATGGTGATTGCAGAGCAACAGTCTTTTGAAATGAAGACCGTCATTACGGCCTTATCGTCAGACCACTTTAGAAGGCCTATTCAACAGAGGGCTAATGCAAACCTACTTTTATGTCTTAATAGGTTTATTCTTTTTCCTTTGGAAAATGCTGACAAGGAAAACAGAAGCACGGGCAATTTAATGCTGGGATGCATCTTTATCACATTCGAAGCAGGAACAACAAGACTTTGGACACACTCATAGCAGTCAGGGGTTAGATTATAGAATCTATAGTAATACGAACAATTGTATGTTTCCAACCTTGTGGGAACATCTTGAGGAGGTCCAGTTGATCTTCTCAGTGCACATAGTAAAGTCCACAAAGGAACACTTTCATTAAAGAACAACCTACAAGAGTTGAAGCTGTTGGAGCAGCAAAGGTGCAACTTCAGATTTTCATTGCAATCGCTTCCGGTGTGCCAACGTTGCCATCCCCTTTACCATTATAGCATGGATGTGTATGGATTACAAAAAGTTGCATTGTTCACACAGTTAATGGGACAAGCAAATGTTTTTCTCCAATTTTCATTTCCTGGAGTGGTTGTGAAAAGTTGGTGAAGCAAAAAAATGGAATCTCAGTACAATTCCAAGAGATTTGATTTAAAAATGTGCTTTTATGTGGCAGTCGATAAGAATTGTTGCAGCGTATAGAATCCATCCATTTTCTGATGGGGGGGGGGGGCCCTGGAGCTTATCCCAGCTGTCTTCGGGCAGTAGGCGGCAACACCCTGAACTGGTTGCCAGCCAATCGCAAGGCACACAGAAACGAACAACCATCCGCGCTCACACTCCTAGGGACAATTTTGAGTGTTCAATCGGCCTGTCATGCATGTTTTTGGAATGTGGGAGGAAACCGGAGTACCCGGAGAAAACCCACGCAGGTCTGGGGAGAACATGCAAGCTCCTCACAGGGAGAGTGTATATAATATGTATTGTATATACTGTATACATGTATAAAATCATTGGAGGTGTACATGCTATAGGTGGCATTCATGGCAAAAAAAAAAGATTTGAATTTAATGCTCTTGTTCTAATTCTTTTAATATTAAAAAAAATGCCTTTTGATCAGGGTTATGTAGTTTTTAAAAACATTTTCTATCCACTGTGGAATCCATCCATCCATCCATTTTCAACACTGCTTATCCTGAAGAGGGTCGCGAGGGTTGCTGGAGCCTCTACCATCGTGGAATATTTGTAGAAAATAGATACTGTGTGTGTTGATATAATTGAGAGATGGTGTGTTTTTTCACTTCTTTTCTTGTGCATTGCAACACAGCCGCTGTCCTGACACAGTTGCAATGCGCATGACCACAATTGGTTGGTGAATTGAAAAAACGCTTTTGAGAAAACGCTGACAGACGTACTCAGATAATGGTGATAGCAGGAGACCTAACTGAGTCAACCACAATGTGAAAACAATTATGATGCACAATGCTTATCTTTTGAACAGACCTCATTGATGTAGCAGAATAACAGCATTTTTAACCACAAACCACAGTACTTAACCCCAGCGGGTCAGTTTTTCTGCCAACGACTAAAAAAAAAGCACTCACCTAATCAATATTTCTTTAGAGACTGCGGAAAGTGAAAGTGAAAAGTGAGTGCCGGTGTGACCTTGCTCCAGCAAACAGTCATAAAGTGCCATTACCTTTGGTAATTTTGCACATATTTCATGGTTGAACAATGGCCAACGGCCACACATGGTGGCAGCATTACTCACCCTGATGCCCAGCTCCACATTCTCTCCACCGTACACCTCCATGCCTTCATCCAGCAGGCCTATCTCCTCAAAGTACAGTCTGTCCACCACAAAGCAGCCAATCAGGGCGGGGCTCCTGCAGGAGGAAGGGGGATGCAGATCTGTATTGTCGGCTTGGTACAGTTAACGCAGAGACAAAACAAGAGGAGGCATGTAACCTTGTAGATGAAGTTGAAAAATGTGTGCTTGAATAATGCACATAGAGAGGTTGGGAATCACAAAGTAACTCACAGTTTACTCACTGTTATTAAATTACGGCACCTTGAGATACCAGTGACCGAACATACGAGTTTTTCCGATTAGAGCCATCCTTCGGTCAATTTTTGTACTTTGACTTGTAAGCAAAAAAAATGAGATGGGAGCAAAGTATGGTGGCAGTGAACTCAACTCACTTCACAACAAGCAGCAGTTTGGTCGATTATAAGCAATTCTTCGAAAAAGAGTCTTCATGCTGTTTAATGCCACTCCCAGTTTAAGTTTGCTGTCAAACTAAACATAAAAGCAAAAGAATTACACTTTGTCAATTGAAAACACATAGCTGCCTCACAAATGTGGTGATCTAGCCGTTAAGGCTTAATTGACTGCTCCCTCCTCCAGGCTGCTTGGAGGTGGCCAATCAGGGTAATCAGCACTTGTGCACACCTCCACTACAAATGCCTGAGCTGCCCACTGCACTTTGCTCGTCTGTCGAGGATGAAAGGTCACAGAAAGTCCTTCAGGCTCAAACTGAGAAACTCACTAAATTGTGCTCAAGTCTGCCCTGTTTCTTCCAGCTCTGGGAACACATAGGCACCTGGAGATCACTACCTCGCCTGTCACACACCAAAGACTTTCCTGCTCATCTGTAGCTTACCTCTGATCTGCCAGCCTGCCTGATCTGCTGAATCTACTTCACCTTGCTTATTGCATGAATAAAAAAAGTCTTTCTGCCATTTGCATCCGAAAACTGTGTCTGAGCTTCACAAAAGTCAGTTTAGCTTAATCGTTACAAGCCATGCAGAGCTGACAAATAGCCTTTGTATTTGTAGTGGGAATTTCTAAATTGTGAGACGAATAAAGGTTTTCTTATTCTTATTATTTATGGTGTTATAACCCATATTTGAACACAAGCGGTGGAGCAACACATCTAGACAAACAGTATAACACTACTCAGACAAATATTTATCCTCAGTGCAAAGTGATACTGCTGCAGCTTACTGAGAAATCTTCATCAACTTTTTTTTTTGCAAGGGGGTCTGCATGACTACCACAATGCGTGACTTATTATACTGTCCCCGGGTAGACAAGTCACGCACACCAGAAGGTGTTGCAATAATGCCCAAACTGTTGAATTCTTTGGAGTAACATTTTCCTTATCAAAAAAAAAAAAAAGCATGGAAACACAATAAATCAAGCTCATATTTCAGGGCACTACTGAATTTAGATATGACTTGTGGAGGAGACTACAGATGTCCATGTCACTAAAGTTGCTTCTGCTTGATTTTCATCGTACAGTGGACCCCGGCTATTCACGGGCATAATGGCGCTGGGTTGGCCTGCAAATCGTGAAAACCTGTATATAATTAATGCCTGTCATAAATGCAATGGGGAATTTTTCCATGAGAACCGTGCTCGGCTACTGAAAAGCAAACAAGCAAAAACCAAAAAATAAATAAAATGAACATATGTTACCAAAAAAAATAAATAAATTCAAATAAACAAAACTGAAAGCCGCATCACAAATAAATGGTGGTCCACTGTACAATAATATTGGCACTTGATTTTCTAGCGATAAAGATAATACAATGCATTGCATCGCACACTAATTAATGCATGTACAAATACGTTGATAAAACAATTTGCCAGTGAGGCATAATTTCTCGGGATGTGACGGTCGCTTACTGGATGGGAGCACTTTTGTTTCCCTCGTGCCACCAAGACTTGGGGGGGTTGAGGTAGCGACACCACAGCTCCCAGTCAAAGCCCTGGGCAGACAGCGGATACTCCTCAATCTCAAACGTGTCGTACTTGATGTTGTCAAACGAAGGGGAGATTATGCGAGTTCTGTCCTCTTTAATTCTCTGAAGAATGGGTTCAGCCCTATAAATGAGACGGAGAGAGTGCACACATAATTGGAGCATTTGTGTTTGCTGGCTTCTTATCACCCTCATTACGATGCGTGTGCTTATGAGAGCGTACAGAGATGAATTCATTTATTGCACATCTGATAAACGAATGGGGAACTGCCCTTGTGTAATGTGTGCAAAGATGAAAAAGATAAATAACAATTTGAAAACACATTGAAATGCACTTTCCGGTTGAATACAAATGATCATCGTGCTGTATTTGTTCACCGGCACATTAAGCAGAGGCCAGGAAGTCATTCAAATGTATTGCCAGCAAATCCACTCGGAGCCACGAGAGACTCACCAGCCAACATTGAATTCCACATGGGCATCGAAAAGGGCAACGACTGGAGCGGTGGCGGCTCGCCACCCGCTCACTCTGGACCGGATCAGGCCCTCCTGCTTGGCATGCCGCACCATCTTGATGAATCCCGGACGCTTGCTGTTGGTCTCTGACACAAAATCCTTTAACTTCTCCTTCAGCTCTTCTGCGAAACACGCACACACACACACACACACACACACACGCACACACGCACACACACACACACACACACACACACACACACACACACACACACACACACATTTTCAGTATCTTAAAAAGTTCCTGGAGATGACGAATGAAGTCAAGCGAAAAGTCTTGGTGAATAAACTTCCACCGACGTTCTCCTCCAGTGGACATCATTTTATTGAAAGAAATCCAACAGTATCTACTAAGTATCTAAAAAGTCTATTTGGATTTTTGGAGGCTGATGCCAATTTCAATATTTTGCAGGATTAACTTGCAATAACTGATTAATCAGATGATTAATAATTAAGAAAATACTGTCTAAAATGATTAAAATAATTTCTTGTTTGGACCCTTAGCACTTACAAGAATAAATATATGAATTTCAGGAAGAACATTTGACTGTTTTACATGACTTTGTTCATATTTGTTTAACTTGCCAACAGAGAATAAAATCAGCAAAAAATGATCCAAATTTATTCAATTTTTTTGGGGGCGAATTGGGTGGGGAGTTGAATGTCACAATTCTTTTCTCATGTTGTAATGTATAAAAACAAATCAGCTGATTTTAGCCAATTTAAAAATAGCTAAAATCAGCCCGAGTCAAGTCTGGCAATAGGTTATGGCGGTGAAGTGTGGGCCTGTGAATCCCTTTGAGACTCTTTCGTGATCAACGGCTAGACAACATTGTATCTCAAAGAATGTGTAAATCGAGCCACTCTTATGTTGAGGTACCACTCTATTCACGTCTTACCGGAAGATGTGTGATTGGTAGAAAACTTTTCCTGCCTTGCAACCCACTGTAGAAAGTACAGTGCACAACGCAGGTAAACAACATGGCCCGTGTCAATGGTTAATTTTAATAGATAGCCTGGACTGCTAAAATCTGGACTGGAGGCTCCAAATGGCCCACTACCGTAGTTTGGACATCTCCAACATCAACTATTTCCCAAGTAAACATATGTAATCTAAGTAAGCAAATAGTCAGGTATAAGAGAGTTTTGAATGTCATTTCAGAGCCAAATGGCTCACCCGGCCAACAAGGCTGTCGTTATCCAGCAAAGTGGCTCCAGCGCAGCATGGCCATGAAGTGCGCTAATGGTTCCCTTCGGCAGGCTTCCGGTTGTTGGCAAACCTCCGGAAAGCTATTAGGGGGAGACAGACACTCAGCTAGTTTGCTGGGTTGCATAAAAGGGCCAATCCAAATGAACTGGAATGGCACAGAGCGCGGACCTCTACTAAGTATAGAGCATCTTATTTGACATTTTCATTAGTTTCCTTCATTACTGTACTGCAAATTTCATCCAGCTAATCCATTATGTTGTCGATTAGATGGTAACACTTGCCTCGTGTCGACAAAGTTAGGGCTGTTTTTATTGTAAGGCATGGGAAAATAATCCCATCGTAACTGAAGAAGGAGAATCGTGAAAAGAATCTGCATTTGCCCCATTATCGAAATGGAATGCTGCATGTGCCCTCACACCACAACCTCCGCAATGAGCTATACCTTAAAACTGCTTGGGAGACCGAGTTGTTAGGGACAATTCCAGATGAGTTTTGAGAGGAAATCTTAAGCGGAGTGCACAGGTCTTCGATACATGCTAGACACGTTTCATACAATGTCGGATTGTAGATGAGCTAATTACATTAAACTCAGCTTGGAAGGACTCTCGTCTACATCTCTTATATCTGATCGATGTCAAAATGCCGCAGTAAACCCCGCGTATATTTTGGAGCTGCGGCTCAGTGATGAGTGTCTGTTCTGAAATCTTTGATACGTTGTCCAATTTAGCAGAGAGGAAAACAGATCAGTTGCTCTGTTTGGGGGACACACTTCTTTACCTTTGCTCTTGCCCACTGAGAAAAGCTTAATAGCATTCATAGGTTGATGTTGTTAAAATGGAAATCCCCAGTACCACCCACTTATGATGAATGAGGAAAAAGTGAAGGGACCTTTGCGATTAATGCAACATCACTTGATATGATTTTTTTTAAAGGTTTAATGTTAGCTGCAAAAACTGTCAAATATCTTCACATAATACATCTTGGAACAATTGTTGTGGCTCTCCGATTGTACCATTTATCGTTATTTTTTTTCTCTTAACAATTACACTTTTATCATGAATATAGTCATGTCCTATTGCTGATTATATAATTACTTTCTATTCTAATCTAATAACAGGAATAATTTGATTCCAAAAAAAAAAGGTCGAGGCAAAATCTCTACATCAAGGCTTCGCAGGGAACTAATGTTACCGCAGTCATACACACTAGTCGCTCCATGTAGAAATAAATTGGCCTCATCACCCAACCGCCGGTCCGCGGACCGGTACCAGTTCGCAGGGCATTTGGTACCGGGCCGCACAGAAAGAACTTGCCTTAATTCCGTTTTATTTATTTCGGAATACGAAATATGTTTTATTTTGAAAAATTACCGGATTCTCTGTTACATCCGTCTCCTTCACGCTTGACACGCGTCAAATCACGCTTCTGCGTCACGTGACCGATTACGCAAAAAAAAAAAATACTTAAAAAAATTTGTAAAAAAACTGCTGGAGATCGCAAATGACGGCGGCCTTAAAAGGACGTTCGAGACAACTGGATTAAAGTTATGTCTGAATATTCTGATTCCAAATGTGTTTTGACATCCGAGGTCCCAAATTATTTTGCGTATTTATTTTTTTCTTATTTTCACTGGTCTACTAGGAGTAGTAGCTGATAGGTGGAGCAACTGTTTGTTCGTTTGTTTCAATTCTACGGGAACAAATATTGAAACTGCTGTTTCCTAACAAACAGATTGTTAAAAATAAATAAATAAAAAACTCAAATGTGTGTTTCTTCCCTTGAGTGTGTTGAGCAACAAAAGCGAGCTATAAGCAATGCCTCTGAAGTCCAAACTGCAGATCATAAGAGAACGCAAAGCTAATGTCTTTAAATTCCCTTCAGTACTTTCTTCAAAAAAGAGCATCGAGGGTGTTTCATTTTTGCATCTTTCTTGTAGCAAAGCTCCAATAGTTATTCAATTGCACCAGTGCGCCAACAGATTTGCGTACTTCCAAGCAATTCAGATCTGTCAGTAATGAAGGTATCCTGTATGTGTGCGAATGGAAAATAAGAATGATGGTGGGTTATGCCTCACAACAAATCATAATAAGGAACAGTTCATTAAAGCAGGAGTGACTGCTGGCCAACAGCCATCCATCTTTCACGAATGATAAACTTGTGTCACTGTAATGGAAAGCAACGGGCTGTGGAACGGAGCCTAGTAGGAGCAACAGGCACTTGCATTCATGTGGTAAATCCAATAATACATTGTAGATGCAATGACAGCGAGCAATAATATAACATTGCGTGAACTGGCTCAGTACCGTCTTTGCAGATCCATAACACAGCAGCATAGTTTCAGTTCTTTCTTTCTTTCTTGATGTAAGAGAAGATGGAGAGAATTACACATGCTGATATCCAAGAAAAAAAGTAGTGAGTAGTAACGATTCATATTTTCCCTCTGTTGATGCTCAATTGTTTTTGTTGCGCTTGTCTGTTGTTTTTGTCACATTCCTACTGAGGCTGCACACCCATTTTAGCTGCAGCCTTTTAGGCTCATACTGCTCGAAAAATGGTCCAGTAGGGGTTCCTTTTTCTCACCCCTTGTAGGAACTATATTAATACACCCCATGAGGTTGATTATTTGACCTGAAGTTGTCTATTTTTAACTTTTCTAGGGCATGTTTGTTCCCTCCTCTCTTTCTGACATAATGCTGCTGACTTTTAAAGTTACAATAGTGTCATCAAAGGTTCAACTTTGTCCTCTTATGAGCCGCACAACATAGAGATTCGTATCACTTTTGATGGAGAAGTCTACCATTGTACCAATAAATCTACAATGCAGTGGTGCCCTAAAATGTGAGTTTAATTCATCCCGTGACCATGCTCGTAACTCAAATCATTTGTACCTCAAATAATCTTTCCCTCTTGAAATAAATGACACACCATCAACTTTTCCAGCCTCTCGCACAAAAGTTTTTTTTTCAATTAGAAAAGTACTCTACTCATATACTATTCCTTTTTTATATTAGAAAATACAGTAATAATGTCACTAAATATAATTCTGTACAGTATAGACATCTCAGCTCCTCGTGGAGGATAAAGAAGATATGACTACATGTACTGAAAGTCTAAATGTGCAAGGTGGGAAGTTGCTCTAGCACGTCGATATTCTTCATGACAGGCAACTGTCAGCGCTAATCTTGTCGAATTAAGCTGTCAGGGGAGGCGAGACCGGAAAATATGTCATTGCAATATAACGCGGTCTAACTTGCTGTTGCGGCAACAACAACAATCATGTTGACAATTGCAAGACGCAATCCCATAAAATGAGGTGAAGGTGTTAGTCACAGGGTTTTTGTTGATATGTCACACGATGTGGAAGATATCGCAACAAATCAAACATATCCCAGACTTTACCTTGTGGCATTTGCACCGAATTTTATCATGCCATAAGGAGTTTTGTTGTTCCTGACTAAATATTTAGGGCCAGATCTGGAAAATTGTGCTAGAAAATCGAGCCAATATCAGGTCTAAAAGCTTGTAGTCTGTTTCAGGCATGAATTGTGAGGCTCATGAGACACTTCCACAATGGGAACTACATCGTGGGTCAGTAGGCTAATGATGTTATCCACAAATGTTATCATGACAACAACACAAGTAGTAAACGGGGTGTAATGTCACCTACCAAATGTCACATCATGACTTGGCTTCCTGGAGGAGCCCAAGGAGGCCGTGCTGCCAATTAAAAGATGCACGTGACTTGTTTTTCAGACATAATGTTATCATGTAAGGCTCACCGAGAGCTTTGGGTTCTCCCATTTGTTCTTTTTAAAGTATCAAAGTACTAAGTGGATATTTACAACTCTGAGGCCTTCAAGACCCCGAAGGAGTGTGATCATTGTCATCCCAGCATGTTCAGATAACAGAACACTGATCTACATTCTGCTCCAGCAAGCTGCAGGCCGAGCTGCATGTTTTGCATTATTGACTTGGGTAAACAAACTTCTCTCAGGGCCAGTAGTCACCGTCTTGATATCATCTAATGGCTGTCTAACTTGGGTTGCATGCAGAGACTTTTAAAAACGGTCAACTTATAAATGCATGACCTTGACACTGTACCATTAAGAGTGTTTACACACTGCACTTGGTTTACACGGTGCAGGAAGGTATAGGCACAATGGCGGCGCAGTGTAAGCTTGCCACTATTTGGCGCTGGTTGTGAATAGACTGAACAGGAAGGAGCCCAGGACTTTTGCCCACTACTTTGGATGTAAACAAGGCGGTAGCTCAGCAAAACTGTTTTATCACTGTTCCAAGACAAAGCCCTAAAATGGTTGTCCGATTCTAATGGCACGGCTGGATCTGGGGGAGTTTAGGCTCATCTGTCAGCTATAGGTCTATGGAGACTGCTTCGAGTTGTCAGCACTGAACTACCCTTGTAGGCCGCAGTGCGATGTACCTGCACAATGTAACCAAATCAGGACCCAAAGTGGAGCACAGGAGTTTCTATTGTATAACTGATGGTCAAAGTAAAACATTGGGAGCTATTTTCATACATCACCGATGTTGCTTGTCTAATTTCCGTGCAATCCACATGGGTTTATTTCCCACTCAGAGTCGGTGCAAATGTGAGTGTGAATGTCATGCCTCTAGACGTCTGCTGGCTTGACTCGCGACCCATCCAGGGCATACTGTGCCTTTGACACAATGCCAGCCGGGATAGGATGCAGCTCCTCACAATGTCGGACGGCAAAATGGATGTCTGGCTGTTTTATTGATTGTTCTTGGCAAACGGCTCCTTGAGTGATGCCTGTTGTATTCTTAAGCTTTAGGTTATGTAAAGAATATGTCAAAATTATGGTAAAACATGATGCATTTGTCCAGGAAGGAACTACTTTTCCAATTAGTTTTTTCCGGCAAACATGGTATTATGAGATCCATTAGAAGAGGTGAATCCTTCTTCCTTTTCAAAGCCAATAATTAGAGTGGCATCAATTTACCAATATGATGTGTATGCTTATGGAAATGTGATGCAGGTTTTCTATCTATCTATCTATCTATCTATCTATCTATCTATCTATCTATCTATCTATCTATCTATCTATCTATCTATCTATCTATCTATCTATCTATCTATGCCACACTACATAATCTCAGTTTTTGCGGATGTTTTCAGCAACTATCTTCAAACATGTCTAAGGTATTTAGAACTAAACATCTGAATTCACTTAACAGGGTCTTGCACTATTCAAATGACAGGCAATAGGGGCACTATTCATTGCTATTGTTTCGGGATGTATAAAACTAGTCAAGGAAGGTACCCTTTGTGTTCAAAGCTACTCGGTTTAAGAGTGGATGCTAAGTTGGGAGAATGTGTCGTAATGTTAAGGTTTGCCGGTTACCGTTATTGCTGTTGTCGTCCACCAAAATGATCTCTTTGAGTAGATGGGAGGGCGTTCTGCTAATGGCTGAGTGAATGGACCGCAGGATGACAGACAGGGCTTCGTTGACGAAAATGAACACGACGCTCACTTGCGGGAGGTTTAAAGGATAAGTGATGTTTCTGCACCTGCAGAGGACAAAACAAACAACTGGTGAGGTAAGTAACCTTAAAATTCTTGTAAAACCAAATTTGAATGCAATTTTAACAACATTAAAGCGAGGTAAATATTCATTCGAATGTATATGGATTGTGGTTACAATCTAAATAAAAATAGGTTGATTACACAGTGATTAATGTTGTCACATCGCTCTTCCAGCAATGAAGGTATTTATATCATGCGTCATCCCATCACCAAATCATGTCGCTCATCCAAGCAAACAGTGTGTCGTTTACATAATGCCATTGCCCAAGCATGTCTTTTAAAACATGTTAGGACAATGCCAAGGCTAAATGTGTGATTAATATATCGCCCCCAGAAAGTATTTTGAATGTTTCTGTGTGGTTTGTACGGCTGGTAACAGATGGTCTGGAGTACAGTAGAGAAAACCTCCCCCGAAATTTTTAACTGCGCCAAAATTAGCACCGGGACCTCCCCTTGTAGGCTCCTGCAACCTTGGTGATGTCACCATAAACAATGAGTCATGGTCAATAATGATGTCCAAGGTGATGTTCTGTTCTTCTCGGAGACTTATGACCAACATCTACATTAAACCATAACATTTTCAAGATATGGGATTGAATTCATATTGGTGGTTGGACAATGGGTCAAATAAGTAAATTCCCTGGCTTCCTGGACGTATCACTCAAGGTGGGATACACCGTGGAGTCGTCGTCAGCCAATCACGGGGCACATATAGACCATTTTACGTTCCACGTCATCAAAGGCTGTGCTGCATCGTTGACTCAAAACAAGGGGAGAAACGTCCTCCGTGAGTCGTCACCTTACCGTGGTGGAGGGGTTTGTGTGTCCCAATGATCCTAGGAGCTAAGTTGTCTGGGGCTTTATGCCCCTGGCAGGG
This sequence comes from Hippocampus guttulatus, assembly GCF_054856545.1. Taxonomy (NCBI): domain Eukaryota; kingdom Metazoa; phylum Chordata; class Actinopteri; order Syngnathiformes; family Syngnathidae; genus Hippocampus; species Hippocampus guttulatus. The sequence continues at coordinate 13,554,395 of NC_141263.1, forward strand.
TCACCCATGGCAAACAGGTTCTAGGTGAGGGGCCAGACAAAGCACGGCTCAAAGACCCCTTATGATGACAAAAATATATGGACCAAGGTTTCCCTTGCCCGGACGCAGGTCACCGGGGCCCCCCTCTGGAGCCAGGCCTGGAGGTGGGGCTCGTTGGCAAGCGCCTGGTGGCCGGGCCTACACCCATGGGGCCCGGCCGGGCACAGCCCGAAGAGGCAACGTGGGTCCCCCTTCCCATGGGCTCACCACCCATGAGAGGGGCCAAAGGGGTCGGGTGCAATGTGAGCTGGGCGGCAGCCAAAGGCGGGGACCCTGGCGGTCCGATCCTCGGCTGCAGAAGCTAGCTCTTGGGACATGGAATGTCACCTCCCTGGCAGGGAAGGAGCCCGAGCTGGTGTGTGAGGCAGAGAATTTCCGACTGGATATAGTCGGACTTGCCTCCACACACAGCCTGGGTTCTGGTACCAGTTCTCTCGAGAGGGGTTGGACTCTCTTCCACTCTGGAGTTGCTCAAGGTGAGAGGCGCAGAGCAGGTGTGGGCATACTCATTGCCCCCCGGCTCAGTGCCTGTACATTGGGGTTCACACCGGTAGACGAGAGGGTTGCCTCCCTCCGCCTTCGGGTGGGTGGACGGGTCCTGACTGTTGTTTGTGCATATGCACCAAACAGCAGCTCAGCATACCCACCCTTTTTGGAGTCCTTGGAGGGTGTGCTGGAGAGTACTCCTGCTGGGGACTCCCTTGTTCTGCTGGGGGACTTCAATGCTCACGTGGGCAATGACAGTGAGACCTGGAGGGGCGTGATTGGGAGGAACGGCCCCTCCGATCAGAACTCGAGTGGTGTTTTGTTATTGGACTTCTGTGCTCGCCACGGATTGTCCATAACGAACACCTTGTTCAAACATAAGGGTGTCCATATGTGCACTTGGCACCAGGACACCCTAGGCCGCAGTTCGATGATCGACTTTGTAGTTGTATCATCGGATTTGCGGCCGCATGTTCTGGACACTCGGGTGAAGAGAGGGGCGGAGCTGTCAACTGATCACCACCTGGTGGTGAGTAGGCTCCGATGGTGGGGGAAGATGCCGGTCCGTCCTGGCAGACCCAAACATATTGTGAGGGTTTGTTGGGAGCGTCTGGCGGAATACCCTGTCAGAAGGAGTTCCAACTCCCACCTCCGACAGAGCTTTTCCCATGTTCCGGGGGAGGCGGGGGACATTGAGCCCGAGTGGACCATGTTCCGTGCCTCTATTGTTGAGGCGGCCAATCTGAGTTGTGGCCGTAAGGTGGTTGGTGCCTGTCGTGGCGGCAACCCCCGTACTCGCTGGTGGACACCAGCAGTAAGGGATGCCGTCAAGCTGAAGAAGGAGTCCTATCGAGCCTTTATGGCCTGTGGGACCCCAGAGGCAGCTGATGGGTATCGACTGGCCAAGCGGAAGGCAGCTTCGGTGGTCGCCGAGGCAAAAACCCGAGCGTGGGAAGAGTTCGGTGAGGCCATGGAAGCCGACTTCCGGACGGCTTCGAGGAAATTCTGGTCCACCATCCGACGTCTCAGGAGGGGGAAGCAGTGCACCACTAACACTGTGTACAGTGGGGATGGGGCGCTGCTGACTTCGACTCGGGACGTTGTGAATCGGTGGGCAGAGTACTTCGAAGACCTCCTCAACTCCACCAACACGCCTTCCTTGGAGGAAGCAGAGCCTGGGGACTCTGAGGTGGGCTCTCCTGTCTCTGTGGTTGAAGTCACCGATGTGGTTAAAAAGCTCCTCGGTGGCAAGGCCCCGGGGGTGGATGAGATCCGCCCGGAGTTCCTCAAGGCTCTGGATGTTGTGGGGCTGTCCTGGTTGACACGCCTCTGCAACATCGCGTGGTCAACAGGGAGAGTGCCTCTGGATTGGCAGACCGGGGTGGTAGTCCCTCTTTTTAAAAAGGGGGACCGGAGGGTGTGTTCCAACTACAGAGGGATCACACTCCTCAGCCTCCCTGGTAAGGTCTATTCAGGGGTGCTGGAGAGGAGGGTCCGTCAGGAAGTCGAGCCTCAGATTGAGGAGGAGCAGTGTGGTTTTCGTCCCGGCCGTGGAACAGTGGACCAGCTCTACACCCTTAGCAGGGTCGTCGAGGGTATGTGGGAATTCGCCCAGCCAGTCTACATGTGTTTTGTGGACTTGGAGAAGGCGTTTGACCGTGTCCCTCGGGGAGTTCTGTGGGGGGTGCTTCGTGGGTATGGGGTACCGAACCCCCTGATACGGGCTGTTCGGCCACTATACCACCGATGTCAGAGTTTGGTTCGCATTGCTGGCAGTAAGTCGGAATCGTTTCCAGTGGGGGTAGGACTCCGCCAAGGCTGCCCTTTGTCGCCGATTCTGTTCATAACCTTTATGGACAGAATTTCTAGGCGCAGCCGAAGCGTTGAGGGGATCCGTTTTGGGGGCCTCAGTATTGCATCCCTGCTTTTTGCAGATGATGTGGTGCTGTTGGCTCCTTCAAACAGGGCTCTCCAACTCTCACTGGAGCATTTCGCAGCCGAGTGTGAAGCGGTTGGGATGAAGATCAGCACCTCCAAATCTGAAACCATGGTCCTCAGTCGGAAAAGGGTGGAGTGTCCCCTCCGGGTCGGGGAGGGGAGATCCCGGTTACAAGCGGCCGAAATGAGTTTTCTCCGCAGGGTGTCCGGGCTCTCCCTTAGAGATAAGGTGAGAAGCTCGGTCATCCGGGAGGGGCTCAGAGTCGAGCCGCTTCTCCTCCACATCGAGAGGAGCCAGATGAGGTGGCTTGGGCATCTGATTCGGTTGCCCCCTGAGCGCCTCCCTGGTGAGGTGTTCCGGGCATGTCCCACCGGGAGGAGACCCCGAGGAAGACCCAGGACACGCTGGAGAGACTATGTCACCCAGCTGGCCTGGGAACGTCTCGGGATCCCCCGGGGAGAGCTGGAAGAAGTAGCTAGGGAGAGGGAAGTCTGGGCTTCCCTGCTAAAGCTGTTGCCCCCGCGACCCGGCCCCGGATAAGCGGCAGATGATGGATGGATGGATGGATGGACGTCCAAGTGTGGCTGTGAAGATTGTGTTTTGTTTTTTTTTTAGCATGGAGTTGTCGTTTTTGAATACTTTCAAACAATATCGACATGCCTAGCTGTTGTGTGTCTGCGTGTACGAAGCTTCCTACCCAGTGGGCCTGAGATCTGCGATGGGCCTGTCTAATGGGAGACGGTCGCTGAGGTAACTGTTGTAGCCGTAGTACTGGAACATCTTGAGCGCCACTCGTCGATTATCGGAGCTGAGCTCCTGACCCCAGTGAGCGAAGAGAGACGAGTCTGAGAAAGACGCGTCGGCCTGCTCGTCCTCTCCTCGGCCCGGAGCCTCTGAGACACAAGACAAATAGCATAAAGGATTGTCTCGAGTCCAGACCGCAGTTGCCGCAAGTGTGCACAAAGAGACAAAAAAGAAATATGGCGCAGTGATAATACATTCACTGTGATAAATGACTTTCCTGTGATCTGATCAAACATGAAATAGACCAGGGGTTCATACTCTTGATGGAAAGCCCAAGTGTCCTTGAACAAAAGATCCAATCATTAAAAGCCGGTGGTTGCATCTGCAGACGCTCTGACTCTTTGACCTCCAGGGAGGTAAATGAAAAAATCCCAGCACGTCGACAACCGGAGCAGCTTCTAAGAGCATTCAAGTAACGGCTTACCAATGAGCACAGTTAAGTGTTGTTTCAGGCAATATCAATGCAAATTTAATAATAATATGTACTTTTGTGCGGTCCACCCTGCATTCCTACCTGCCTCATCTGCTTCCCTGCATTTGGGTCCAAAACCTAACTTGACAGAGTCAAGACATATCTTCTTCTATAGCTTATTCTTCTTGTTGTCATTGCACGCTACGAATACACAGCAATGACCTTCACTTAACTGTCACAACCTGTCCAAGAGACATAAAAAACAATAACGGGAATGACAGAACGGGAAGCCTGCAGAGCCACCAGAGGGCACCCCAATTTTAATCGATGACAAAGAGAAACACGAGGAAGGGGAGGGGCGGGGGTGGGGGGCACAGTCCCATTCTTGGCTTCTATACGGTATGTATGGGTTTGGGGAAAAAAACCTGAGCAAACACCCACATGAATAGAAGACACAACAAACAATGACTCAAATACTTGCACGTGTGGAAAGGGAGAAGGCGGGTATCATGCGGGGTGATATTACCTGTTGTAAAATTATTTTTACACTGGTACAGCAGTTAAGAATGCGGTAATGTTTCCAAATATAAATATAATGAATGTCAATAGAAATGGATCCAGATGTTTAAAACCTACTGGTTGCAAAAGGTCACAACTCACACCGCGTCACCGACTAACACAGAATTATGGGCTAGTGGTCTGTTAACAGCCAGCCAGCACCACACTCTCATTCCCTGACGCCCTCTTCGAAAGCCATACACATTGAAAGTCACAGACACTGCAGAAGAAGTTGAGGACACTGACTTCAAGTGGACAAAAATAATACCTGCACCTCACATGTGCGTCCATTGTCTTGATAAAAATATACAGTAGCTGCAGCCCTTAATACAATTTAGGCAGTGACTCTTCCGCATACCACCAGAGGCAGCCCGCGTCCCACTACACACTGACAATCACTGCATTAGAGCAAGGGTGACCAACCTTTTTTGACCGGACATTGACTTTTCAAGCAACCGACCTCCCGCGATCGATCGACCCCCTACCGCACGTAGAGCAACTGAACATGAACGAAACAGAAAAATAAAGCGGATACAAGACCGTGTGAGTTTGTAAAAAGGAATCGGTGCCTGCCTTGGTCGAGACCTGACGCGGCGGCACGGGACCCACTTTGGTAACGTCTTCAGTGCAACAACGTCACTATCGTAGCTCGCCTGTAATGTTTTAAAATGCTTCTCCTGGCACTCCATATTCCCATTCTTTGCCAGTGCCATTGGTGAATTGTACATGAAATAAACTTTGAATGAGAATAATAAAAATGAAAAATATATAAGGCAACAGCTATGATTGCAAGGTGCAATTGCAGACAGCTGACCGCTAACAACTTCCGGTGATGCAGGTCACACGCTGCCGTAGGTTAAATATTGCCTGATTTGTTATTTTATTTTATTAAATACTTTTTTGTGAAAGTGAAACTGAGAAGATGCTTAGGGTGCAGTGTACACTCACACAAAAATACAGAATATTAATAACGCACACAGACACACTTTAAAAAAAATGAATTTCCCCTAGACCGATCGACTTGGGATCAGTTCGCGGGCTACTGGTCGATTGACTGGTTGGGTATCCCTGCATGAGATGATCAGCAGACAAATGTTTAGCAACAGGGCATGTTTCAGGTGCCAAAACCAAATACGCTCGCAGCCCGTGCTGATAAACACGATCTTCATAAAACATCGGCAGCATCTGCTCAAGATTGAGAGCTACAAGAGCTTTGTAAATGCGCACCAGGCGTGTTTAACAGTCAAGACGATAACCTCCCGGCAACTAGGTTGGAATTCTAATAAAAGGGAGGCAAAAATGCATGCTTAGTGTGAATTCCACAGGTTGCTCATGTAATAGAGGCATTCCTTTGACTGTTGCTGCCTGTTGAGACATTACACCAGGAATGTTCACACTGTGAATATTTAAGCACGAAATCGTTTTGTTTATTACACCCTAGACTGGTCACCAGCAAAATGCAGGGCATGAAAAAAGCGATTTATAGCTAGAAAACAGTGGAAGCGCTATTGTGAATACAAGTTCACAACGAGAAGACGATATATCGAGCTATCAATTAAATACATTTAAAAAAAAGAACCTCACAATTTTCCGTGGTACAAAGAAAAAAAAGGAGAGGAGCTTTTTGAAGCTAATGGTATACTGTATATTGTTCATTCGGATGTCGGATAAGAAAGAAATGAAATCAAATGAAAAGTCCCTTTGGTATCATCTGTTAATCTCCGCACTTTATTGAGTCTATAAAGGAGCAGTTATATGACGTAGCTTTAACGGCCTACAATACTGCTGACAGATTGAGGTTATGCTGAGGAATAATTCACTGGCTGACAACTACTAAACACCTTTTAACTGCAGGAGGAAGCAATTTCTTCTTTTACTTGTTTTTTTTTCTTTTAATCCTCTTAAAACTGAGAGCGGCTTAAACAATGCACACACACATTGTACATGACAGCGACTTTACATTGCAGCAAAAAGAAAAGCCGAGGCCACTCGAGGTATTATTTTATACACACTATGGAGACAGTAGAAGGAACATTTATTATAAATTTTGGACTATATTACTCATAGATTCATTGCCAACAGGGGTGGCAATATGGTAAAAGTGGCAGCTGCTTTACTTACTACGACTTCTACTACTCCTACTGTTGCTTTCGTAATGGTACAGTATTCCTCCTCAAAGAGGCTGGGAGCCCCTGGTGAGACACCAAGAAACAAATGACAAGGTTATAAAAGATGTTTGTGTCTGTTAGTTTGTTTTAAGCAGACTCGACATTTAATATTTATGAGCACATTGTCTAACTAACATATGATTGACAACCTTGTCTCTCCAATTTGAATATGGATGTCAGTACCAAGGGCGCACTTGCACAAAACAAAGAAAATAAGAAATGACTCCAAGGTGACATGCATATACAATGTACAGTATATATATAAAGTGTGACAGAAAAGATTCGGAACGGGTGTAGCAAAAGATATATTTCAAATACTTCGCCAGGCAAGTGATCCCTTATATTTTCCATCTTCCTCTGCCGTGCCTTCTTGCACTACTGGAAAGAGATTTCTGCGATCCGTCGTCCCGGCCATTTTGGGCTCCTCCAGGTCTTCAAAACAGGTCCCCTTGATGATGCATTTGTAATGGGGGAGGGGGGCGGGGCCAGGGGGGGTCTTGAAGGTTGGGTGAGTAAGAAGGTTGCTGCAGCACAGCCAGTCGGATACTCAGAGCATTTTGAGCAGGCTGTCAGGGTGAAGCAGTTGTACAAGTTGTCCTGACACAACCCTCACCCCTTCTTGCACACCGAATGATCAGATTGAATGTGCATCTACTGTATCTCATTTGGATAACTGCCCCCCGCTTATTCATATGTTCTTCCTTTTTTCACTTGAAGATGCAAGATGTAGGGAGCTCATCATTCCATTTTTAGCAGCATTATAAAGCCTTAATGCATTTATTTGAATGATTCCGACTAAATGTCATCATATATAAATTTAATACTGGGGCTTTTCACAGATGCATTTTCGCTTTGTTTATTAAACTCAAATGCATTTTGAATGAGGTGCTCCACCACACCAGCTGTTCTACTGAAGAAGACGAAGCGTAACATGCCGCAGTTGCCCCCCAGCAGCTATGTTACAGACTGACATCATTAAGCGGCATACTGTACTGCGAGGGGTGCAATCACGTGTGAAACGGCGTTCTAATGGTCTCTTTGGGTGGAGGCACGAAAATCCGACTTGGCAAATAACATTTCGTTCACGGATAAAGTTCATGTTTACAATACAGTACTTTTTTCTACTGAAGTAGTTGTAATTAAAATCGACCGTTGGGTTACACTAAAAACGAAGAAAATCCCATTTCGGGGCGGTGCGGTGCACGATAAAACTAAGCTTTTGCTTGTTTGTACCTCAGGCCTATCTTGTCACTTAGTAAAATAATTGAGAAAATCGGTGGTCGACTGGACGTCTGCCGCACAGTGCAGAAGTGCAGGGTTCGATTCCGTCTGCGGAGTTTGCGTGTGCGCGTGTGGGTTTTCGCCATGTACTCCGGTTTCCTCCCAAAGTCCCAAAACATGCATGGCTGGTTAACGGTACACTCCAAATTGTCCCTAGGCATGATTGTGAGTGCGAATGGTTGTCCGTCTACGTGTGCCCTGCGAGTGGCTGGCAACCATTTCGGGCTGTCTCCCGCCTCCTGCCCGAAGACATCTGGGATTGGCTCCAGCGTGCCTGCGACCCTCGTGAAGATAAGCGGATTAGAAAATGGATGGATGGATGATTTCACATTCTGCTGTAAAACCCCGGCGCTTCCATTTGTATCCATCACTTTTAAGTTCGGTATTCCTTCACGGGATTCTAGGTGTGTTGCATTGCATTGAGTGGACTTGATTTGGAAAGTCACCTTCGATCTTCGTAAGGTTTGTAGCAAAGCACAAACCTTGGCAAGGTTACAGAAAATGCTCCACTTAATGTTCCTGAGAATAAAGTGGCCTGCACAATTCTAAAATGGTCACACTGGCTCAGTTTCAACTACAGTGATGAAAGAGAACCATCACACTGAAAACTAAAATGTTCATGCGTTTTCTGAAATTGATTGTTACTCGACTACTGCTGCATGCTGACAACAAAGTCAAATGGATGCGAAGAGATAAAAAGATCTCAGGATCAACTTGACATCAGACAGACGTTTTAAACAAATCTGCTGCAGTCGTCCGAACACAGGCAGACATTTTACAATTCATCCTCAGCCGCGGTGTCATTCTGCATAGAAAGTACAGACATCAGGCAACTTTGCTGCTGTCACAATAATGAATTAAATTTTTCCTTGAGATAGCGGGATAAGACCTTGCCGTACACTACAAGTCTGATCTCATCATTCTTGTGAATCACACTTAAATATTTATCTTTTGGTAAGAAAAAAAAGCTACTGTGGAAAACATTTGACGCCAGCCGTTTTCATGCAGAAAATCCCCCACATGCTGTCAGTAATATTTTTCCAAACACATCTCCTGCAGAGGAATGCGATGCTGCGCATTATGAATGTTTTGCTTTTCACTTTTTGTGACAGCGTCGTGGGGCGCTACTTTCAAACTTCTTATGTGACTTACTATCCGACACAAACATTTGTTCCATTCATGACTAAAGGATTGCGAGAGTAAGAAATGAAACAGGAATGAAACATTTCTCATGGCCCTGTCGGGTACCATCAAGGTGCGCTATGCTTGAACACATCAATTGATCAGTGTGTCACAAAAGTGAGCACCACTGCATCCCAACCTCTTCGACTGACCGAGTGAAAACCTTGAAAATCAATCTTTATTACTTTGAATAGTTAACCTTGACTGTTTGCAATTTGGAACCGAGCATTGAAAAGGAACATGTACTTCCTTTGATTTCATCTCAGCTACCTTGGCCATTTTGTGTCAGTCTGCATGAAAATCGATGGGGTTCCCACTTTGACACGGAAAAATTAGTTTCAGACTACAAGAAAGAAAACGTCACTTCAAGAAAGTCACTAATTCAGCTATTCTGAGAATGTACTCATTTGAAAACACAAAATGATGATAAAAATCAAGTTTGGGTTTGTGCCATTCTATAGACGTATTGCACACAAACAAATCACCAGTGGACAACACACTTCTCAACAAAGTTTGAATTTGATCCAAATTTTGTGGGAAAACGCACGGGACACAGAAATTGGTCAAAATGTTTTAACGAGCGATGCACTTTTCATTACTAAACGCAGAATGTAGTATTATTTCTTTTCATTTTGAACTAATTCACTGCCATTCACCGTCGTGACGATAAGCAGCTCAGATCTTGGATGGATTGAAGTCCTCAAAATGCACTTCAAAAGGATGTGCTTCAATTATTTTTGCTATTAAATTCTAGCTACCTAACATCATCATTAAATCAGTGTCATTAAAATAAAAAAATAAAAAATCGATATCATTTACCGCATCTCGTGATACTTTCTGGGCAGATATATCATCCAGAAAAGTTTGTTATCGTGACAGGCCAACTCACACTCAACCAGTGTATGCATACGGTATGAACACAGTATGTGTTGTGGTAGTTAGAAGTAAGTGTGTGTTGTGATTGTCTGAAAACGTGATGCAGTTCACAGGATGAAGAGTGAATGCCTTGTAAAAAAAAAATGCCGATCAAAGCGTCATTTCATCAAAAGCACTTTCTCAGTCTTGTTTTTGTTTGTACTAGTTTCTCACAAGAGCAAATATCACTGACAAAGTTGCCGCTCTGCTTGACATGTTTCTTATGACAAAAAGCAAATTTTCTCTGCGTTTTGGTCAGAAACTCCTTTTTTTTTTTTTTTTTTTTTTAACTTATCAAACAAACGTTTTTCTGGTTGAAGAAGAGAGCCTACTCTTTCTTTTGGTAAGATCGGTGCTTATGTTGTCACACTGAACAAAATTCGCTGGGTCTTGAAAGATCAGTCAAAATGCTTTAAAACAGTGGAACTCTGCTTTTATATTGCACACCGTACGATGTGGTACCACACTGAAGGTGCACAACTTTAAATTCGGAATTGGCTGCACACTATAAAAACCTATACAGAACAATTGCTTAAAATTGGCGATATACCAGCTGAATCAAGAGATAGTGAAGGTTCAATGTAGTTCAAACACACGTGATATCAAGTGATGTTTGGTCCACCACTGGTAGGTCCTCTGCGGCTAGGGACAGGGGGGGTGGGGGGTGGGGGCACACGTTCTCTCATTAGGATGCATCAGAGGCTGGCACATCACACTGACATTTTCCTTTTCAAAGACGAGAGGTTGTGTGCTGCTTTGTCTTTCTCTTTGTTTATTCCCGAGAGGGGATATGCAGAGGCAGAATTTTAGTAAGAGGGTCATGTTTACTTGCGGCATCCTTTGTCATCTCTGCCCCTTTTGTGCAACCCTCCTCATTAAACCCAAAGATCGCTCTTGCCCTTCAGAAGGATATAAAGGTCCTCGCTGTACTTTTTTCATCTTTGGGAGAAGCGTTCTCATTTTGAAATTCTTTGTCATTAGTGAAAGTAGAGTTTCGGCGACTAGCCACCGCACACTTCTCTGCAAGAGGAACCATTTTACTCTTAGATAATGTTGACATGAATGTAACCAGTTCATTGGGTGTAGCACCGCGCCACAAATTCCCATCATTAAAAATGATGCATGAGAAAGTGTCATGTCTTTACTTAGGTGTTGGTGGGGGTTTTTTCTGGCTTCCTCCCACATTCCAAAAACACACATCTTTGGTTTGTTTAAGATCTTAAATTGCATATGAAAGTGAGCGTACAGTAAATGGTTACATTTCTGTATGTGCCTTGGGATTGACAGGCGACCAGTCCAGGGTGGACAACCGAAAGGTTCCAGTTCACCAGTAACCCTACACTGGATAAGTTGTAGAAAATAAATGGAACAACAATAAGTGAGAGAGTGTTTCTCTTTTTTCCCCCATATAGAAAACCATAGTATCAATCAAAGGGAATGAACATCATCTGTAGGCAAGGCCACACTTTTGATAAAAATGAAAAGTGTGCTCTTACAGAAGACAAGCTTTCGAGAGCCAAAGGCACTTGGAAATCTTTCAGAGATAAATGCCGAACCTCACTAAATTCATATCTGGTGGGAATCACTGACTCACCATTTTATAAGGAGGCAGGGGCGGTGCTTAATAAAATGGCGTGTGAGTGAAAGCCTCTTCAAGAGCCCGTGTGGGATATGAATCAGAAATCTATTTCTGAGCGGAGAAATAAGATAATGTAGCCTATGAACCAGTAATGTGAAGAGGGTGCTCACTCATCCTTGAGAACCAATACTTGGCGGGTACACTCCGAGATATGATAACCTTCTTTACATCAGAAGAAGAAGAAGAATATTTACTACGAGTTACGTGCAAAGCAAACGTTTACTCCGGTACATTTACTCAAGTAACTTTTGGGATGAATTGTATTTGCCAGAGTCGCTTTGATGCAACATACTTTTTATTTTGACTTGAATATTATATATATATATATATATATATATATATACAGTATATATATATGTATGTTGCGAGACTTCCTGCTTGGATGCTGTTCACCAATCAAATGTAATCAATAGTGTCTCTCTTTGTTTGGTGAAATGGAGTCCATTTCATCAATCAAACACAGCCAGGCAGTCGCATGACTGCACGCAGTCTTTGCAGTCTCGTCTAAGTGACTCATTTCCGTGATGAGTGGCCGAAGAAATGGAGGATACACCAGCAACTGTGTTTCAAGAAGAAGAATACCCCTGGGCTCACAATAAACCAAAGTTTACATATAAGCGCACAATAAAAAAAAAAAAAAGTGTCTGTGTCGTCGTCTGTGACTGCCCAACGTGGAAAGCTCAACGTCAAACTTGAGAAAGCACATTGCGGTAAGTTTATTAGTTTTGTCTGCGTAAATGCTTGGACCTTTATACATTTCTTAATATTTCAAAAATATTTTATTTGTATTTATTTTTTGCTCTGATGGAAAAAACAAACAAACATCCAAAGTTACTCAGTACTGGAGTAGTCTTTTCACAAAGTTTATACTTACTCAAGTAATTATTTGGAGGACTGCTTTTTACTTTTACTTCTTCTATTATTCTAAAGTAACAATATTCTTCCTCCAAATCTGAAACCATGGTCCTTAGTCGGAAAAGGGTGGACTGCCCTCTCCGGGTCGGGGAGGAGGATTTTTAGTATCTTGGGGTCTTGTTCACGAGCTGAGGGCAGAAAGGCAGCGTCTGCTGTGATGCGGACTTTGTATCGGTCTGTCGTGGTAAAGAAGGAGCTGAAAGGCGAAGCTCTCAATTTACCGGTCGATCTACGTTCCAACCCTCATCTATGGTCACGAGCTTTGGGTCGTGACCGAAAGAACGAGATCCTGGATACAAGCGGCCGAGGTGGGTTTTCTCCCTTAGAGATAAGGTGAGAAGCTCGGTCATCCGGGAGGGGCTCAAAGTCGAGCCGCTTCTCCTTCACGTTGAGAGGAGCCAGATGAGGTGGTTGGGGCATCTGATTAGGATGCCTCCTGGACGCCTCCCTTGTGAGGCGTTGTGGGCATGTCCAACCGGCAGGAGGCCCTGGGGACGACCCAGGACACGCTGGAGAGACTATTTCTCCCAGCTGGCCTGGGAACGCCTTGGGAGCCCCCGGGAAGAGCTGGAACAAGTGGCTGGGGAGAGGGAGGTCTGGGCTTGCCCGCTAAAGCTGCTGCCCCCGTGACCCGACTCCGGATAAGCGGTAGAAGATGGATGGATGGAACAATATTCTTACTTGAGTCCAATTTTTGCCGACTCCACCCACTTCTGGAGATGAGTGAGGCACATGCCTCAGGTCCAACGCACACCAAGCAACGCGGCTGAACCCTGCCGACCCTCGGTCACTAGTCGTAGATGTAACTGAGCTCTCATCCCAAAAAAAAAAAACCTTCTTCCTCGACAACATAACTTTCTAGTTACTGTATATTTTTGTGATTTCCACTGGTACCTTCTGTTGGGGCTTAAAGGGATACTTATTTATTTCGCAAAATTCAGCAGGAAAAGGTGAAATAAATCAAGGATGCCTTTAAAAGGTTTTGCTGTTCATTTAAAATCCCTCAATGTTTTATATAAATTCTCACGCCACCACTTGTTGCTCAAACAAAACAGTGTCTGTATCTCATATACTGTCTCATTTGTAATGTTGGAGGCTTTTAGAAAAAGAGTTGCAATATTTGATTTTGCCATGCCAGTGATTGAGATAAAAATCTATATTTTTGAAAAGGTAGGTTTTGTTTGCCTCCATTTAATAGTCATTTTTGAGCTGATGGATGCAAAATAACGTGTCACGCTTGGCTCTCAGTTCTTTCAGGGTATCCTTATTTGTAGTTTGCCCTTGATTTCATTGAGGAGACTCTTAATGAGTCCTTTGAGGTTTTTGTCCATTTTTATCACACGGCATCTTTTGAATGCACGCTATCAAACAAACGTATCTTTTTCTGTCTTGTTCTACAAAACAAAAAGCTAAGCAACTTAAATGTGAGGCATTGTGATGTTGAAGTGTCAGCACTTCATGTGCGACAAGAGATTGTATGCTGAAGAGCAATCTTTCACACAGCGACCGGTTCAAGATTATCTTTGAATTGTTCTCTCCCTGTGAGTGAAGGTGTATGGATCAATATGTTCAGTGGTGCGGTGATTGGTTCGAGAGGAAGGGCTGGAGGTGTTGAAGTGTAATGTCCTCTGCTCGAGGACAACGTTGGCACAATGTAATGGACTAAAATAAATACAGAGGGTGAAGGAAAATGGGTCACTTGCAATCTTGGAATTGAGTTCAAATCCTTTTTTAAACTGTACTGTAGAAATATTCACACGTCTGTACTTCCCTATTTATATTTCTGGCAACTTTGTATTTTACCCCACTATATTTCCTAATCTGCAATGCATATTTTTACTCTGATACATTTACACTCACCATCTCACCAAAATTAAATCTGAGGAAATTGTCAGGTGATGTCACGCCTGAACCGCGGGACACAAAGCGCTGAACAATGTTCGGAAAAGATTGACAAGTGATTTTGTGGCAAGTTGCCATTTGTGAGTCAACAGTACATTGTTCAGTAACGTCTGCAGGCATGTCAGACAATTACATCGCACCATCAAAATATTAAAAAGATTCCTCAAGTAATGCAGGGGCACTGAAGAGGAGGTGTGAGGGAGGCAATCCGTTTTCAAGATTTTTAAAATGGTTCATAAAGCAAGTCCTTACATGCACACCACACGCACACACACACAGACACACACACACACTCTGACGAACTATACTGTATGAAAAAAGACATAGCAAGGCACAGAGAAACTATATGAGGAAAAGAGCACCCAGGAGGATCTCATCCACACTGACAAGAATGACAGCCGCCACACCTCCAAGCATGGAAGGGAAGACTGGAGCTTTGAAAAATAAAAACTTGAATTGAAAGAATTAAAATAAATGAATAAGTACGGCGGCGCGATGGGCGACTGGTTAGCATGTCGGCCTCATAGTGCGGAGGTTTGATTCCGCCTCCGGCCTTCCTGTGTCGAGTTTACATGTTCTCCCTGTGCCTGTGTGGGTTTTCTGCAGGTACTCCGGTTTCCTCCCCACATTTCAAAAACATGCACCATAGGTTCATGGAATGGTCTAAATCATAGGTGTCAAACTCAAGGCCCGGGGGCCAGAGCTGGCTCACCATATCATCCTATGTGGCCCGCGAAAGCACCTCAAAAATGTCAACTTCCATGATCCTTTCTAAAATGTCTACCAACATGTTAAATTCTCATATGTTATACAGAAAATGAGAGATATATTCTAAGTGTTTTCTTGTTACCAAACACTTCATGATAGTAACTTAAACAATAGTTGAATCAACATTTATTCTTGACTTTTTCATAACGGCCCTCCAAGTGAAAGGGTAACTAAAATCTATCCCCTGCCAAAAATTTGTTTGACACCGCTGCTCTGTATTGTCCCGAGGTGTGATTGTGAGTGCGAATGGTTGTTCGTCTATGTGCGCCATGCGATTACCCTGCCAGCTGCCCGAGGGCGGCTGGGATAGGCTCCAGCACACACAGTCGGGAGAATAAGCGGATTGGAAAAGGGAGTGTAGGTCTACGCGCGTTTATTTAACCCCACTCTTTCCAAAAATAAAACTTAAAACTGAAGTCACAAGAACTTCTCTGTAAAAATATTTGCGTACTTCTCGCAAACCTCTGAACGTAACCCGGAAGTTGTTCTCAGGCCGCCATATTATAGAGCGTGTCAAGTGTCTTCATCAGGATAAGAGGCTTGAACAGCGAGGAGCTTCCAGGAGCTCGATTAAAAAACGAGGGACGTCTCTTGCATCCTCTGCGAAAATCCTGCACGTCCTCGATGGTTATGTATGAAAACGGACATATTTTGCTAAGTATCTGTTCAATTCGGGGCAGTACTTGATCCCAAAAAGACTTGATTACACTGGCTCATGGTGACTACACTGAACCAACGACTTGTTTCTAAGATTTGCACTGAACGGGGCAGCTATTTCTCAAATGCAGTTGGACACATTAAAAACATCAATAAAAACGTTGGTTCTTCACAGTTTTTTGCAATCCATGTAATGCATAAGCAACATTTTTTTAAATCTATGAGTCATTACAAATATGCACTGCATGCATTGACGGTGGAGGGGGCAGGGTAGACGCGCACCTTGGAAACATGCTAATCTTGTTGTGAAAGCATCACCTTTCGTACAAAGCCGTGAGGGATTATACTCAGATGAAAGGAATGCAGGGAAAAAAAAAAGAGTGTGTCAAAAGTCCTCGAAGTTTGAGTTTGACCGGAATTTTGGCGAAAAATCTACCTCGGGTGTCAAACAGAAATTGTCATCATGCTGTCCTCAATCCGATAGGCCAAATCGTAATCCAAAACATAACCTAGAAATCCCTCATATTTTTGAACGGCAAAACGCTCCACTGACCAATCCCCGACATGCTTGAATATGTTTTTAATCATGACAAAATCGGGATAAGGGGACATATTTCATTGTTACAAAGGAAATGCACACATGTTCCATTATATTTCATAGTAAACTTTATAAAGTCCATAAAGATCACTGTTAACATGAGGACATCGCATGGACCAGAGAAATGTGACAGCCGAGTTGTTGTTGGTTTTTTTTCTACTTCTGACTTAAAAATGTGACAAATGTGCCTTCAGGTTAATGCCTTTTTTTTTTCATACACTCCTCAACATCCTTTGAGTGCTGCCTTCCGTTTCCAAAAACATCTTCTCGTTTTCTGATAGTGAAACAATGAGTTGAATAATTAGCTCCAAAGATCTGCTGGGTTGCAAAAAAATGTGAACCAGCACATCCAGCTTATCGCCGCAGGACAGACAATAGCACACAGCAGTCGACTTTTACACTATGTCTGTTTGAAAGACCGGCCAGTCAGACTGAGGCTCGTGGCTGATGGCAGCCGCTGCCCTCAGTAGAACGCTTCCAAAATGTTGCCTCACAGCTGGACTCGTCATGATTTGTCAGAAAACCGCAAATGCTCGCAGAGCCCAGGGTGAGAGAAATGGTACGCAGATAGCCAGAGGGTAATATTGTTCTTTTATTATTTATTAATGGAACATTCTGACTGGCCCTATCAGTCCGACGAGCACATACACACCAGTGGTGGGCGCAGTCGTAATATGATCACTGCACCTGTACACTGGGGAGTCACAAGACCCAGAAGGAATAATGGATTTCATTGTTTGGCGCTGCGCTTGGTTTGCTGCCTAATCTGCGTGAAGTGGCATCTATTGCCAAGGGTTTAATAGTTTGGAAGAAAACAAAGTTGATTGTAAATATCACATACTATACATTATATATACTGTGTTGTACGACACAAGATGTGGGAAGTTGGAGTAGTCGTATTCTACAACTTGTCGATACTTTTCAGAGGGTCTCATCAGCAGGACTGGCCACTGCAACGAGCGATTTCACAAAATCAAAATCTTGACAATCAACCAAAAGTGGTTTTAGCAAGTATAGGTGTCACTCGCAAGAGTGTAAACAATTCTAGAAATGAAGATGTATGAAGAAATTAACCGGATGCTAAATATGTCAAGATATTGAGAGTAACACTAACACTAGCTCCACAGGTTTTGTACAACCAAAAACAGAAGCGAATTGTGGTCTTTTTATTTCTTTCAGCCTCGTGAAAAGTAAGATCCACAAAAGACTGCATGGCATCTTCTGCTTCAATTTTTTTTTGGCTCTTGTGTGCCTCTTTGTAATCACTGCCACCTTCGGGACTTAACCGGAACCTTATTGAAAACTCTTTTTCTATCCATGCAGCAATTTTCTATACCATGTATTCTATTCAGCCATGAAGGAAAGCAAAGCTGTAGCCTACACCAGCTGCAAATACCCTGGGTCCCACACCGGCTAGATTCTGAACTGTTACACTCTACATGAACGCTATTCATGGCTGTTTAATTCACAAGTCAGCTCTCCTTTTTTTCCCCGAAACGTAAGAGACAGATATCGCACACATTTCAAGGCATCTCTGCTTAACTCTGAGGATCCTTTGTAGCTGTAATTGTTTGTTCTTGGTGAAGGCCTACACTCGACTGACCTCTCTTGGTGTTCTTTGATTTAGTCAATGGCGTGAATGTTGAGAACAGAATGAGTTTCTTTGTGAAACAAAGATTTCAGTGTGTCGTTCAGCTGTGTAAAATGGAAACAATAATGTAATTGATGGCAAAGTTTCCTGATTATCTATGAAGCAAATTTCTTCGATAGCCATGCTCTGCACACGATGTTTTCCGTTTCTTGAAAAACAAAGCTGTAAAAAATGCAACACAAGCATTGGGGCTCTGTGTTGTATTTTTTTTTCTTTTTTCTTTCTCAATCCAGCAGGGACATCCCTGAGCAAATACCAGCAGAGTTCTTCAGGGAGATTTAGTAATGACATTTGCTTCAGCACTGTATCACCACCTTAAAAAGAATGAAATCTATTTTTATGCTAAGCATTTGCATTCTGGAGGAATTTGTGAATATTTGATGGCTCCGGCTGTCTCAACAGGAGGAGCCACACAGACAGCTGGAGGATGCTGGCAAACTGCTTCAGGCATCAAATGCTCTTTCATGTGCCACCTAAATCGGTTGTGTGCTAGTAGTACAGTTCATTTTAACCAGTCCGGGACTGAGGACCAAGACAAATATTAGCGCTGATTTAAATCAAACAGAATTTGGAATATCAAATAAAAAGCAAAAATGTATTCAGCGAGTTTGGAATGATCTATTAACATCCTTTTTGCTGTGGGCACAGTGAAAAATGTGTGTGACTTTTTAAATTTTTTCTGAATTTGTGCTCTACTTAGAACGATACATTTGGTTTCCAACAGACTACTGTATTCACTAACCATACCACAGCAGTTGGTTGCCATAGCAACTGGTCATGCACATGGTTTGAACAAAAACGGTGGGACAATTTGCCACAACTCTAGGAAGTGAAAATGAAGTAAAATATGGAGCTGTCCCAAAGTTCATCTCAAAGCTGTTTGATGGTGCTTAGAGATCATTTAGTTTTGCTTTAAATAAATTTGTCTGCGATCCTGACCAGAAAAAAAAAACATTAATTAGCTGGCACTTGAATGACAATTTTTTTTTTTTTTTACAGTCAGATATAATATGATGCAAGTCGAGTCGAAATCAAATAATTCATGACGTCGAGACATATTTTGACAGATCGGCATAGAAACAAATAATGCCGAAATCCAATATTCAAACTTATTACATATTGCAACAAGTGTCTTAAAGTGACACCAAGGGTTGTGAGGTTGGTGCGTGTTGGGATATGAATAAAGTTCTTATCATACAACTGTTTTCTGCGCATTATTGGCCCCCAAATTTTTGTTGATGAAGATGGGCTTTCACTTCGCGCCCCTGCCTTGGTTCCTAATGTTAGTCCAGTGGTTATGAATATTTTAAGAATGGCGATTACAGTGGCTGAGGCGAGCAAGGTTAAACGCTGTTCTCATCCACCGCAAGATGATTTGGAAGATGAGTGGCTGGACATTTTGCTGCTCCACAGAGCATTTTAGTCTGGCAACAGCGGCAGACAGGTGATTTGAGAGTCCTGTGTCGATTGGCCATTTGGAAAATTGGATGCCAACATGTGATTGGTAATTAGTTGACTTGAGATGTCGATGCTGAGTAGTTAAGCCAACTTGTCAACCAGTCAGCTAATAGGTTCAATCACTAACTACTTACTTGATTGTGGTTTGTTTAAATCACAGCATTTGTGATCTCACAAGATGACACAAAGCAATACAAGCCATAGAGAGAAAACATAAATGCAGATGAGTGGTTACCCCCAGATTGCATCATGTGGATGACGGACGGGTCCGCGAGGTGAATCTAACAGTGTAGAAGGCAAAAGGAAAGGGGTAGACATCAGGGTGGTGCTCAAGATTTCATCTCCAGGGCACCTTCCCATGTTGTAATGTTGTAACATCTTTACAACATCTGCTGTCAAACATCAGTCAGAGGCACTTTGCTGTCAAATGGATTAAACTACTGTCTAAATTCAACCTGACATTTCCGCACACATTCTACCTGCTAAACTATTCAATATTCAAAGGGAAATTATTATAGTATTTTCCTCCCCGCAAGATGGCGGGTCTTATTTTCATCCCGAGGACAAGTGTATCACAGAGTTCAGTCGAACTGTGCGCAATGGTGGTGTTTTCTCCTTTATTATTCCTAGAGTGGAATAAACTGACACGTTTTTAAATTTATAGATGTAAGAAGTATCCTGTAACTCGAATAATGTGACGAATTACAGTACAGTGATGCCTTGAGATATTGTCGTGAGATCTAGAAGCACTTGAAAATGATTTTCTTGACATGTTTAACTTAAAATGCAAAAAAACAAACAAACAAACAAACAAAAAAAACCTGCCTGGCCTCGAAAGGACAACACAACATTCCTGGCTCTGCACAATGTTCTATCAAAAACTGCGTCTGTATTTTAAAAACATCTCTTTGGGCAGAAGAACATAAAAAAGAATGTGTGTAAGAACATGCTGGAGAGCAAAAGGCAACTTCAGTGAGATTAATTTAAAGCCACCTGCGTGTCTCGACATACATCTTAGCTTTCCTGAAAAGGACATTCTCTGGCTGTCAGTGCTCTGGAAAATAAAAAGTAGGCCATGAGGACAGTAATTATTAGCGTGGGCGGAGACAGATCACGCATCGGTGAACTCTCCGTGAACTTATAATCACCGTTTAGTGGACGTGTGTGTGTGTGTGTGTGTGTGTGTGTAGATTGAAAAATCAAGTTCTTTTCACCGTTCTCAAATGCTGTGGGTGTGTCCGCTGAAAGCAATTAAATCACTCCCCTCCGAGCTGTCGATCAGATACCTCTACTTTGACCTAAAAAAATGGACTTCTGCGAACGTATATCCAACCGGGTTATCAGAGGACTTTTCCATGCCAGAATAATGAGGCGCTCTAAAGCAACCACCCTAGCCTGAAGTCCCGGTGTATATGCTGGCTTTCAAGTCAGACTTGACACAAAAGACAAATATATAAATACACCATCACTCTTCCGCCTTTCTCTAGGTGGCATGCTCACACTCACTGCGGACAACAAGGCGCTCTTAAGCTACCAAGTCAACAGACTATGTGAAGGAAAGACTTTCAGGTCCAAAGCATAGCCAAGTAGCTAACTACATGTAACACTCAATTTCTTAGATAGAGGGGAGACTCATGCTAGGGCTTAAGCGCGTCACTTGACCCTGGTTTATCCACACCCAAAAAAATCTTGAAAATTGACATGATAAAAAACAAATTAATGCTATAACTCCGCAACTGAATACTAAAAGGTTCTCAATCTTTGCTCATGTTTTCACCAATTAACATATTTAATGCATTGAGAAACAAATCTCTGACTTCACTTGACAGGTTCTTTAATTTATTGTGAGTGCATTCAATGGCATACATATGTGTCAGGCGTAAGACTCAGCCAAAGAAAGCTTTTAAATAGAGCAAAAAGATTGAGATGATCATCTTTCTAGCATTCATATCAATGTTTGCTTGTGGATTTGCGAAGCCGCTGCTCATCACCGCTTGGTTGCACTTCCACTTTTATCGGATTCACTGATGAATTAATAATGAGCCAAGGGCGGAAGCTTGCACTTGGATGGAAACTCTCAATTATAAGTAGCTTTGAAGAATATTGTTTCTCGGGCCACAGTAAATCATTTCTGCCCTGTCTGGCCTCAGCCTCTAATCCACCCGCCCAAGGCCCCACCTCCATCATAACCCCCATCAGGAAGTGCTGACTCAATAATAGTGAAGGATACACAGGATAAAAATGACAGCTATGGAGCCCACCGACTTAAACTGGAAGTTTTTGCTGAGTGGAGAAGACATGGCCTCACTTTTTTGTGATGCTTTAAATATCCATCCACCCATTTTCCGAACCGCTTGATCCTCACTAGGGTCGCGGGGGGTGCTGGAGCCTATCCCAGCCGTCTTCGGGCAGTAGGCGGGGGACACCCTGAATCAGTTGCCAGCCAATCGCAGGGCACACAGAGACGAACAACCATCCAAGCCCACACTCACACCTAGGGACAATTTAGAGCGTCCAATCAACCTGCTATGCATGTTTTTGGAATGTGGGAGGAAACCGGAGCACCCGGAGAAAACCCACGCAGGCCCGGGGAGAACATGCAAACTCCACACAGGGAGGCCGGAGCTGGAATCGAACCCGGTACCTCTGCACTGTGAAGCCAACGTGCTAACCACTGGACTACCGGGCCGCCTGCTTTAAATATAGCAAGCTAAAACGAGTCAAAGCGGTTACTCAGCAGGTTACCTCATTAGATCAATTACGTTTAAGGGATTAGCTTCACACACTGATAGCTTTATATAGAGGCTGCTCATTATTGATTTGTCAGGCCTGCCCACCTCGCATCTCAGGACTGAGCCAAGCAGGTAGCGACAGGCTTTCTGCACTTTTTAACTTTTTTCTGCACTGGTGAATGTCATAAAATGTCAAAATCGCATTTAAATGTAAGCATGCTTCGAATACAATTGTGACTTATGTTCTATACTAAATCCAACAGTAATTAACCAGCAGATGTCAATAGTCTACTTTGTATTCAAAATTTAGAAGGGAAAAAAAGAGAGTAGCAAATTTGTCATTAAATCCCATGAGAAACAATTAATTCCTGGTTCAACTGATATTCGTAAAAATGTATTTATGAACTCTCTCAGCGCCAGCCATTAAAAAAAATAATAATAATAATAAAAGAGAGAACCAAAGACAACCTATTGACTGCCATCCAATTTAGAACATTCTAAGGCTCACAGAACACTGTGCTTTAAGAAATGCTTCCAGCTTGTTTCAATTTTTTTTTTTTAGTAATCTGCAGTAGGGTATGGGTTGGTTTCACCCGAACCACCTATTTTATGCTCAACAGTGACCTTTACGCAAATAAGTTTTGCTTTAGTGACACAGAAGGAATTAAAAAATATCACCAGTAAAACAGTCTTGTTTTTCAATCAGCCAACTTTACAAACTAATTCGACATTATTTAGTAGTTGTAGCTTTGACTAGTGTGTACGCGCGCGTGTGTGTGTGTGTATTGTGCCATGTACGCGTGTATCTATACAGTATGTACATTACGCAACCGCTTCTACTGCTAAAATGAAGTAATCCCTGTCATGATTCGGTTTGGGACCAACAGGTGGCACTGTAGGGCTCCCCCTGCAGCTGCACACCTGTTGGTCATTAGGCAATTAGTGCTTTAAAAGGACTCCCAGCCCGACCACTCATTGTCGGGTCATTGTTGCTTTTTGCTGCTGTCATGGTCGTTAGTTTGCTGTTGCTTTTTGCTGCTGTCAGGTTTGTTTCGGTCATGTTTTGGTCACGGTTCTGTTTTAGCTTCAGTTGCTATTTTTGTTTGCTACTTTGGACTCTGATTGTTTTTGGATTTTGTTTTCTCTGTGTTTTATCAATACACTTCTTCAAGTACACCCTGCTCCTCCCTCCTGCCTGCTTTTTGGGGTCCACCACCACCACGCAACGTGACACTTTTCTCTCTTTGTTGTGACACTCTTTGTAGTAGATTTTGTGATTACAGTAGATTTGTGCTCTGGCTACAGTCATAACTCAAAACACTTGCATAACAAATCCTTTTTGTCCAATTAATTAAATCGAAACACCATGAATCGGTTCCATCCATACCCTCTAAAAAGCACAACAAAAGATGTTGTAATATGTGATCATTAGGAGCGTAGCACTACAAAACGGATGTTATTAAAACAATCAGATTGTAAAGAGCAGCATGTGCATCATGATTAATCAACTGTGGCTCCTTCTGGTATGTGCGCCTTGGCCACTGCGGGGTGCCTGTATCATAAAGTAATGAAGGCGACTTTCACCACTACTTTTCAAGACTCAGTAACTGCAGTAATAGTTGTCATTTTTCACAGAGGATAAAGAATGGTGTGTCTTTATTTTATTTTTTGCCCATGATTACTGTTATTTTGTTTATCGATGTGTTGCCATACTGCGTGTATTCAAATATTTCCATTTTATGTGTTGGCATTAATCTAGCATACTTCTCCAAGGGCAAATATATGTGGTTGTTTTGAATATACAACATGTACTTTTCTGTTTGATGTTTACTTTGACGTTTGATGTTTACTTTGACAGTAAACTCCAACTGAGAATGATATTAAACACCCCAAATTTATCATAACAAGCATGTGCTCTCAAGAATTGTGACCCAAAAAAATCGTGCCACTTCTATCTCAAAGCATCACTCAAATAAAATAACAGTCCAGCACTTTTTTCCGCTTTCACTCAAGTCTAACATTTAAAAAAAGTTATAAAACTGTTCCTGAAAATTCTGGTTAAATTCCGAATGGAACAACCATTGAAAGTGTGACAAAGGTTCTGTATTCACTCATTGGACGAATGAAGTTCATAACGGCATGCTATGTTTTGAATATGCTTGTTTTTCCTGTTCAGTTGTACGTTCACTTTTTCATATAAATACATTTTTAAAATCCTCATGTTCATCATTTTCTGGCATCATTCAACAAACAAATCCCCCAGGTTTAATGCGCTTCCGACATAGCTATTTGCAGCTTCGGTATAAAATTAACCTTTGCTCGTCTAGTGTTTCATGGTCTGGTAGTGTGTGTGACAAATTGCATCAGACATTCAGGTTTCAAGTCAGAGAGACGGCTTGAGTGCTGCGCGCTGTGAGGAAATGACAGCCTACACTTGTTCATGCAGAAGATGAAAAGATTGAACATAATTGCACAGGGGTGTCGGAGATGGAGCCCACTTACACACTTTGCGACATTAATAATGAAACACGGGCAGAGGAGGAATGTGAACTCAAATGATTGCTGGCAAATATTCAAAACATTTGGAAGGAAAGCAGAGAATTCTCCAACAACATTCTTCAAAATTGTGTTAGATGTGGCTTGTCAACAGCTGACAAATATCCCCCCAAATTAATTTAATTACTTCATCACATGGCCTGCAAACACTTATCAACACATTCACTACTTTACTGAATGTAATGTAAAGATACAAAGCACTGACTTATGAATGTTTTTTGAAAGGTCAATTGTTGAAAAATAAATGAACAGATATACTGTGAATGTCATTAATGCCAAAATGCACAAATGCAACTTTTGCTATCTTTCAGGAGGACTTGATTAATGTTTGGTCTGACCAGACAACTCGAGATTCGAAGAATTATACGATGTATATTTCGAACAACCATGTAAGTTTTCTATCCGCAAGTTTAACGCTAACATGTACTACAAAATGCCATAGATGGGCTAATAAATAGTCTGGTGTTATAAATAGCACAGTCAATATCAAATGTTTTAGATAATCTAAATGGATACAACTTTATTTTGCATGAAAGTGTATTACGCCCCCCCCCCCACACACACACCTCCACCCCCACTTATTGTTTTTGGGGTTGTTTTTTTTGTGTGTGTGATAATAAACAACAGCACTTAAGCAATAATACACAAGAGGGATTGATGGACTTGTCAACCTTTTTGAAACTGATTCAGTTACTGGTTCGGTAATAGTTTTCCAAAGCTAAAGTAGATGTTTACAAATGTATTATTTTGATGAAACACAAAAGATAATCCAAACTGTTTTCACATAGGACTGCGGAAATCAGAGAAGATTAAAGCAAAGTCTAACACAAAAAATCTGCATTTAGTAGTAGTAGTACCAAGTGAACTAGAATCAATTATGTATTCCACTTTCCCTGAAAAACCCTTTGTGGTCAAACAATTTTTTAAAAAATGATAAAAATGGGAAATGGAATGCACTTATACAACACTCTGTTTACACCAGCTGTATCTAAACTTTTTTCACAGAAGGCCAGATTTGATGAGATGAAAATGTGTCGGGGGCGGACGATTCTGTTTCAAGTTGCTTTCATTTTTCACGTTTGTTCCCAGTCACCTTGTCATAGCTTGCATGTTTTGTCTGGTAGTGCCTCTTGATATTAAAATCCTTGAAAAGAGCCACAGTCTCTTGGCAAATTACGCAGACACAGTTCAGTGAGAAAAATATGTCCATTTCCACTTGTCTCTGCCAACTTTGCTTTTCTTCGCTGCAGTATCCATTTTAGAAATGGACTGAAAACGATTGCACGAGGGTCATAATGGGTGCATTCGGAAATTCACTCAAACGCTTAACACCGCTCTGTGAGTGAAGTGTTCGGAGAGAGCAGGGTGCACTGAGCGTATTTTTGAGAGCACCCGAGAGCACGGCCACGGGTCTGTTGCCATCTTCTGGTGCAATAAAATGTATTAGTGGTAGTAGTAGTTTTATTATGTGCATTCACTCAGTGACAGTATGAATGTGGGTGTACAATATGGGGGAACATTTTTATTTATTGATTTGCAAAAAGTTGCATATTCACAGAAAATCATAGGAATAATCGTGATGCAGGCCCTCTGTGTTGATACAGTAGTTGGGGGGGGGAGGGGGACCACTGTGATGCAGATTGCTAACATGGTCAATTTATATTTTGAAATGAATCTCTGTTTGTATGTGGCTTTAAATTATTGCCATTTTCCATTGGTTTTTATTGCAGAAACGATCAAAGTACATGTTATCCAATGTGCGTATTTCTGTCTGACAATCCATTCATCCATCCATTACCTACTGCTTCTCCGGGGTTGGGTCGCGGCGGAAGCAGCTTCAGCATGCAGACATAGTCTCTCCAGCGTGTACTGGGAAGTCCCTGGGACCCCCTGTCGGTGGGACATGCTTGGAACACCTCACCAGGGAGATGTCCAGGAGGGGAACAGTGAGTTCAGGGATTGCTGCCATGTGTCATGATCTGTCTGTTGTTGTTTTGAAGGCCAGCTGAGCGGTGGGCGTTCCCATTCAGCTGCGCACCTGTCATGCATCGCAATCAAGCCACTATATAACAACTCTCCTGCTAACAACTGACTGTTGGATAATTTGCCTTGCCCAAGCCATTGTTCATGTGCAATCTTCTAGAGGTTCCTGATCTGGCTCCGTTTTTCCCGTTCCTCGTTTTTTTGCTCTCAACTATCTCGTCAGAACTTCTCTGCCATGCGCACCAGCTAAGGCTCCTTCCCTGCTAGAGAGGTGAGATCCCATGTCCCTAGAGATAGCTTCTGTAGGCAGGAATCGGATCACCAAGGGTCCTGCCTTTTGCTGTTGCCCAACTCACAGGGCACCGGACCCCTTCAACCCCTTCCACAGGTGATGAGCCCATGGGAAGGGGGACGAATGTTTTGCGCCACAAGTGCAGGCCCAGCCACCAAGTGCTTTCCAGCAAGGCCCACCTCCAGGCTGTCTGAAAAATTCAATCATATTCTTGTTGCATGTAAAAAGGAGAAAAGAAAATTGAGAATATGTGCACTGGGGAACTTTATCTATTTCGTAGAATTTGCCAAGGGACATTTGCTGAATTACTACTTTATGCCTGATTTGCACTCCGACATGATTTTCTCGGCTGGATTCATTGTAATGAATTGTTTTCATGAGCAAATATCTTCCACTGCATCCATATTCCTGCAGTTTCAATTTAACCGAATTTTTACCCCGCTTTGCACTCATCAACCCAGACACTCTCCGTCAAAGTCTCTCCATTACTGCCTACAGGCTACTGCACTGGCAAATGATTCAGACTTTTAATAAATGGAGAGCACAATCTTTGTAGCAAACAAAGTCAAATGAATTTCAAACTGGAGGAAAATCTCGAGGTTACGAGTAACACACCAAACAATCTCAGCAATATGATTTCACTCGCATAAAGACAATAACAAAAGCACAAAGCTTCTAACAAGTCAGAACATTCACATTTTAATGAAGGGTAAGCATTTTATTGGGATGGCACTATGGATTCTTTGTAAATATGGAGGAATTTCTCCTGGTGAGTGACTTTGTTTTTTTGGTCTTCCCATATCTCAGCGGCACCGATGTTTTCACCAATCTTCAGCCAGCAGTTTCGTCTGCAGAACAACTCAAAAGGTAAAGACAAGAAGACTTACACAAGCATTCACAAGTTTCATTCATTCATTCATCATGCAAGCCACTTTATCCTCACGCGGGTCGCGGGCATGCTGGAGCCTATCCCAGCCGTCTTCGGGCAGTAGGCAGTGAACACCCTGAACTGGTTGCCAGCCAATCGGAGGGCACACATAGACAAACAAGCGTTCACACTCACAATCACACTTAGGGACGATTTATGGTGTTCCATTAACCTACCGTGCCTGTTTTTGGAATGTGGGAGGAAACCGGAGCACCCGGAGAAAATCCGTATCGTAAGGCCACACCCCATTAAAGTAAATATTAAATAAGTGAATGGGAATGCTTAAAATCAAATTCATTGGTTTAGTTTGGCCCAATGTTCTCTAAAATGTTTTTATAATGTTCTTGGATATCTTTTCCGAAATTAGAAAACAAAACAACTTCAGATGGTAAATACTGTATGTCTTTATTGATTGAAATGCTTAATTAAAAACAGCCCTTTAGAATTTTTTGTTATCTTACAGGCTCCCCCTACAGTTTTAAAATGGGCTTCAGATTTCAAAAATGTTTTGGGCTGCAGGTATCGAATATTTTTGGTATTCGGCCATGTATTGAATAATTCGGATTTCATACCTATATCAAGAGCCAAATGTTAATTCTCCTATCTGACAGAGGTGTCAAATCCATGTCCAGAGAGTAAACCCAGCCACAGCTGGTCTTTAGACACAGATTTTTCTGTTAGAGCTCATTTTTCGTGCCACTCCAGTAGAAGCACCTGTGGCTAAAGCCAAACTGTGGCAAAGTGTACTTTATAACTGATGTCATGTCGTTATTCTTTTTTAAAACAGTATATTAGTACATGCTGAATCATCAGCATCTCTCCTGGCTGCGGGTCAAGCAGTGAACTTTGATATCGCTATCCCTACTTTTGAAGCTGAGACTAAGTAAAATGACCCCAAGCTGTTGATTTACGAGAGAAAATATAGCTGATTGTGTCTCTTTCCAAAGGAACAAATGAGTCTTTAGTGGGGGTTGGCAACTCCGGCCCGAGAGAGCCACTTTCCTGCTTGTTTTAGAAGTGTCCTTCTTCCGCCACACCCGATTCAAATGAACAGCTCATTAGAAAGCTCAGTAAAAGCCTGATAATGATCCTCAAGATTTGAATCGGGTATGGTGGAACACGGAAACTAATCAGAACTGTGGCTCTTTCGGGGTTCCCTATCCCCACTCTATAGGAATAACTGCTTCAAAGGAAATGATGCATGTGCAAGGCTCTTACTTTACCAAGATCATTTACTAAATCCTACACAACACCAAGCCCACATTCTCAACAATACGCATGCGCACATCCACGGAAACACACTTACTGCTCTGTTTCCTCTCATTTATTCTGCTGCTTTATTCATTGTGATTGTCAAAAATGGCATCAGATAAACGCCCAAATATAGATGTCCTCCGAGCACGAGTGGAAGTGCTGATTAACCGAGCTTCTCCACTGATGTGATGGGCGGATTTGCTGGAAGCCATCTTTGGAGCCGTCACAATCATTTGGGGATAAATCATCATTGTGGTAATCACAAGCTCCCGCAAGCCTCCTGGCCATTCAATCAGGCATCACAATGGAAGACACAAATCCTTAGTGGTCAGAGCAAGCCTTCAAACAAACTGCTATTTAATGAACCTCGTGAAGGGTTTTGCTGGAAAAAAAAAAATTGCCTGTCATGCCAACACATATTGTATCATCCATTATTTGTGTGCTTTGGAAATAGGAAGAGACGAATACGGGGATCGTTGAAACCAACAAGTCTTGGAGGCAAAGTTAACCAAGGGAAATCTCTTAAATTCACAATCATGACACCACCATATCTCTGGCAAGGTTATTTGAGGAGTCATTCTTCATAACTGACAACATAAGTCTTCATCAATCTGACTAAATGTTAAGTCTACATATCGGGCCAGACAGTTTGAACAACTTTGTGGGAACTGTTTCGGGTAGGCCCCTTCTGTTAATTCAGGTCATGTTGGGATGAAGGAGGACAAAGATGGAGAGCAAGCAGTCCGTTTCCCTGGTCCACCGTGATCAGTGAACTCTGACCTGACAAATGCTCTTCTGGATGAATGGACAAAAATGTCCACAGACGCAATCAAACAACGTGTAAAGAAGAATGGAATCCATTCTACAGTAGCTGCAAAGGGCCAGTCAACTCAATCACTTCTTCCATTATTACTTCCTGCAGGCGTCATGGCCAGATACAGAATATCATTCCTTTTATTGATACAGTAATCTCATTATCTAAAAGGGTTATCATGTGTAATTAATTTTTGGAACCGGAATTAAAACTTAGAATTTACTTAGAAATTATTTTTGGACTGCAAAGAACAAACGTTCTATTAGTGCTACAGTGTACTGAAAGTGAGAAATGCTGTTTGGGTTTTGTTCCAAACCAATTAGACACTCAACAGGGGACATCACTTGCCTCAAGTCTACTGCTTCACCTGATCAGCTGTGATGCAACGGCGTCGACAGTGGAAAAATTGATTCAAGACACACTCCACTGGAGCATGCGTGCGATGACAGTGTTTCTAAATCATCGAGGGCATTGTATTTGGGTTAAAGATTGCAGGAAATCGAAAAACTAATACCTGAATGCAAACGCATATAAGGGCATGATATCTGTTAACCACAATGTAAAGAGAATTCAAAGATGTGTTTCGAAATACTTGATACTGTACATATTTCAAGATAATTACTGAAAACATATGCCAAGATGTAGACATTGGTAGTACAGTACTCACTTGAGGAGATTTAGCTTTCACCCATCAGGATCATGGAAGGTGACACATGATTTGCATTCGCAGGCCACATAAAGATGTGGCCGGCTGGATCCCGCCCGCCGGGATAGAGGGTGAAACCTGTGCTTTAAGTGAATATATTTTCAGGCTCAAACATGTAGTTATGCGTAGGCAAAAGAAAGATGCTAGGCGAAGTAGTATCCATAATCCAAGTCATAGAAGAGGTGTTTGATTGACAGTTGGCAGCTGAGCAGGGATTGGTTTTTGGGTTGATTGGTTCATTTTGATTAATTTTACACATTTTTTAAAGTCTAGTGTTATGTATTTGGCGATTTAACAACTGTTTTTTTTCTCTTATATGTCACATTTATTGAAGCGTTTTTATTTTAATTTATAGAAACATAAAAGCCCTGCAAACTGCATACAGTACTGTATCCAAGTCAGGTTGTGGCAAGCTTCTGACATACAAACCATCAACACTACATTACCAGTGCAATCCTAAAATTACGATTAACTGTCAAGGTGCGAGTGCAGGAATAATGTATCCATTGTGAGAGCTTTGAGTGTCCAGTTGTCCAGAAAAACGGCCTATAAATCTGATGCATTATTATTTATTACTGATACATTTTTTTTAAAAATCTGACAGTCGTGGCACAAAAGCAAAGAAATTGCCTTCAGTATCCATCCAATTTCGACACCACATAAGCTGTGGAGAGTCATACGGTGGAGGAGCCCAAAACTAACACACACCAATCAAAAGACAGATAAAAACATTCATACAATACAATACATGCATTCACGTTGAGTCTCCTATGAATGTAAAATAAAGTTGTCCTCCGTCTGTGCTGCCAGACCATGCCTTTGATTAAATCATTGCATGTCCTCTGTATGCAAACTAGCATCTACTCACTCGTTTGCCCAAAATAGAGCCAAAAGCATTGACTGATACAAAGGACACAGTGTTCTGTGTACTGTGAGACACACACACACACACAGCTGCTAAATTTTTCCAGAACTTTTGGTTGCAGTACAGTAGATGGCAGTGAGCACAGTGGCACAGCCCTCATGGTGGGCGTGTGTGAACCTGCACTGTCTAACTAGCCAACAAATTCCCCCGGGCTGACTACATTGTGATAATAGATGGAGTTCAAATAGCCTCTGTGCTGTTGCCATGTCGCTTTGTCGTGGCAACGGCGATACTTTGCAATGTCACATAGTGCTTCTCCTCCCACACTGTGCACGTGACGCCACAAACCTTTTTATGAACAGGCCGCAGCAAGCCAGCCGCAATAAATGTTCTTTACATGCTCTTTAGTCTGACTGAATATCGGTGCACTAAAACGAAGTGCAAGCTCAGGTGGTAGATGTGTTAATCGTGCATCTGTGTCAAAGTCACAGCTCCTGCAAAATGCCAAGGTCAGAATAGATAAAATGAGAACATGACTTCTATCCTGGTCTTGTAATGCAATACAAGTAGAAAATGTATTTTGAGGGAGACTTGTGAAAGTGCACTAATGACTGTCTCTGCAGCGAGCTCACTGTTGATGCCGTTGGCACCTATTACTAATAGCTTCAATACATGCTCTTGGGGCAGTTAGATGGCAGATCCAGACAGTGGCGTGTCCTTAGAGTGACATGTAACAATGCAATGACAGCATTGAAAATAGTATGAGGAAGCTTGAATCATCCCACCCATAGTTATGTCAACAAACAAACTGAAGGCTGAAAAACAGGAGCTCATTTATAGTGGGTATTAATGTAATCCATGTTGTGCCCTTGCACTTTGCCTGGAATTTATGAAATACAACAGATCCAAAGCAGCCATCCATAACAGCCATAACAAAGCTAGCGTCTGCACATGTGCTGCTGAGACATTGAGAGAGTGAAAGTGTTTGATATGCAAATGGCACGGACTAGACTCATTACGGGATGTCTGTCCTACTTTTAAAAGTAGCACAAAAAGACAATGACGCTACAAACAAGCTGAAAAAAACACCTCAAGGTGCTAATTGTCTCATGCAAAAAAATCAGGGGGAAAGCAGCTAAATTACATTTAAATGGCAGCGGGTGAAGGTTTGCACATGAATAGAATGGAAAGATATGCTTAGAGAACTGGATGGAGTGAACTCAGAATAAAGCACTTTTCGTACACTTGAGAAGATCCCCAAATCGCGAGCACTAAATTGCACGTTCACTCAAGCAGACTTCACATGCTGTTTGTGACCAGGTGGTGTGTGAGCTAACAACATTGCAGCACAATTGACGACATTTGTCAAAGTGGTGGGAAATGCCCCATTTAAGAGAGGGGGTTGTACTTTACTGTATATAGTACTGATAGCCATGTAAAATTTGGAAGAGCGCCACAAGCACAAAAGTTTGAGGTGATGGAATTGGAAGTGTGAGTGGAGGTAAACAAACATTACCTTGTTATTCAAACAAGCAGGCAACTGCATAGAAGTTATATTTTTGTCCCAAATAGGTGTGAGTCGGCTGTATTTACCCATTCTGCATCACACTATGTGGGGACAGTGAACCCGAAAAACTGCTCTGGGAGAAGCAAATGCCACAGTGCGCTGAAATGACCCAGACGCAGGAGTTTTGTCATAGGTCATAGGTCATTGTATTCAATGTGACACAGAGTCGGGGTAGGCCCACTCAGCAGTATGTAATATTTAAAATTCTGTATCATTTGTTCCTCATTGTTTACTGTTGTGTTGTTTACATTGTGGACAAGATGGATATTGGGGATAGTGAATAAATGACACATAAATTGCATATACAGTAATAATAATATAATAATACATTTTATTTATAAGCGCCTTTCAAGACACCCAAGGACACTTTACAATAACAAAAAACACAAAACAATACGGGTTGAGCAGCGGCAGCCAAAACGCGCCAGCGTTCACTCAACCCGGAAGTCAGAAAGAAACCACAAGGGAGGGAACCCTCAATTTGAGGATAATTTGAGTTAGGCATATAGATGGATGACGATGGGCCAGTGAATGAATGGATGGGTGGATGGATGGATGAATAGGCCAACAGAGGCCGATGGGGATGTCAAATATAATAATAATAATAATAATAATAACAGTAAAAATAATAAACTCAATATGTAGAGTATATGAAACTGTAAAACTACTCAGAGTATTATTTGGGAGTGTCGGTTTAGACGGTTTTCAAAAACCGTTCCACCACTTATAGTTATGCCTGACACCAAGTCGTGAATGCAACTGAACTGTACATATGCGCTGTACTGAATTTTGTCTATGTTTGTTTGCAGAATTGTGCAAACTTTGGGTGTGGTGTGATTTTTTTTTTTTGTTTGTTTGTTTAGGAGTTGAGCTAGGCAAGCAGAATAACATTCACCGTCTTGCTGAAACGCTCTTATTTTTGTGACGGCAACATCAAAATACATTCACATGGCAAGCATGCATTCTGTAAAGCCAGCAAGTGTGACTTATCTACACTTTACATCTGACAGGTCTGATGAATTATGATATGACAAGATGATTGATACATACACAACAGCAATTGTCAGATACCATGCAAATATGCCCGCTAGCGACTCGGAGCACTATAGAGAATGAATGGTGTCAGAGAAATGTGAGGGGCTGCTTCATGGGATGACACTTGGCTGGCCGCATCATTCTTACATTTTGTTAGTCTAATAACATAACTGCTTCAGTCATTTTTTAATCGTTTCTTGAAAACAAGGAGAAAACAAACGAGAGCCTAGTTGCCTCAATTCATCATTTTTGAAGCACCATGACCTGGATGACAGAGACTCACATAGACATTGGCGTATACAAACATGAAAAAACACAATTTGTAGCAAGCATATCTTTTTAAATTGATACTGTGACTATAAGTAAAAGTGACTTGGGCAATTATGGTATCAGGCAATCTATTTGATCTACCTGGTCCTCTGCTTCTAAAACGATGAGTATTTAAGAAAAACTATAGCTCGCCCAACCAGAAGGATCCACACATTTCATGTTATAATGGACATTACATTTTAAAATGTTATGAAATGATATCACAATTCTATGCTGTTAAAACTGAAAAGTTTTTGGTCTATATATAAAAATATATTTTTAATGTTACAAATTTACAGATTTTATTGCCTGTTTTAAAGTTATTCTGAGCTCTGGGTAGGAAACTCACAAAAGGAAGAATTTCATTGTTCAGTTAATCACTGTGTTTCTGTCATGCATAAGACAATAATTGTAAATCTTGAATGAATTCAGTGAAAGCCGTACCTAATTAAGACAACTGGGGCAACTGCATACCACTTCACCTCGCAGGGGCTATTGGATGGTAAACAGAAATGGAGACATGGTTCCATTAAGAATGATTAGCCGAGCTTTGCTTAAAACTTCAGCGCTCCAAACACTGTGAATCGATTCCTGTCTGCGTCTCACTTCGGCACCAGCCACCACTGACGCCATTTCAGTTTGTGACCTGCCCAAAGACCGCCCCCCCCCCCCCCGCCATCATAAACCACCACATGATGAAAACAATAGTTCTTTTGAGGACTCACAACAGAAAGAAATTAGCTGCGTTTAATCGCGCATTCAGTAACCATAGACCAGAAGTGACTGAAAGGCTGGAGGGAAGCGGAAAAAGAATTCCAAGCATCCTCTCTGTAACTAAGGAACATGTCAGATGCGATGTATAACTACAAGGTCAGTTATTTTTAAACGGTTGGTTTCATAAAATTATGAAGAAGGTGGAGGTTAATGGAGTTGTGACACATTACATGAAAAAGTGCTATGAGAATGTTTTCTTGCCAGTGATATTTGTTATGATGAATGTCACGCTGGATTTTTATCCCCTCTAAAACCAGACTGCTGCTTTGAGCTTAGGTATTTTGTAAATTACTCAAAGTGCAACCATTAAAAATGAGAGGAACCCATTTAAAAATGCATCGCATAAACGGTGAAAAATCAACAAGAAAGAAGTCATTTGTGTAGAAAATCAGCTTCTGGCTTCCAAGTGTTCTACTTTATGTTATTGTAATTGAGTTTCAGGCTTATTTCTCAGAAATGATGAGCACTTAACATCTCAGCCTACAATACACGAGAGCCATACCACTCAAACCCAATCTCTGCGCCCTCAGCAATAACGAGATTCACTTCAAAATACAGTGGTGCCTTGAGATTCAACTTTAATTCGCCCCAAAACACATATTTGTTTATTGAGGAAAACCATTTATGTAATATTATATATATTAAACATGCAGTCATAAAATAATTCAATGAAAAAAATTGAGCAATTTTTGTCACACTCTCTCCTTCAATACAGCATGGCCACCTCGGGACAGTATTAAAAAAAACATGGATATACTGGAGACTCAGGTCCTCTCTCGGCCCCTCAAGATGTCACTAATATTAATTGTCCGTCGCTAAGGATAAAGAATATATTTGTGTGAGTATCGTTACATGATCTGTCAACATGTGTTGCTGCACCACTTGTGTTCGGACATCCATCGCTTAAATTTAAGGGTAACAACACGGCCACATTCATGATAATTGTTATATGTCTATGGAGCTTCCCATTATATGTTAGCATTAAGGTAATGGAGGATTTATGTGATTGTTTTTTTGTTGTTGTTTATATATTGTACATAGAGTTGACTGTCAATTTTTTCGAAACAGCTCTCCGTGTGATGCAGTGCACCTATGCAGCCACTTAAATGATGAATTGACATTTTCGATCAAAACCAGGCAATTATTTTGTTCAAGGTAGAATTTGGAATATGGCATCTCAGTTTGTGCAAGTGAAGTGGCCGGTGTTATAGTTGCTATAAGTGCTGTGGGTCGTGTTACGTACCCTTCATTTTGCAACTATCGAAACACAGATGAGGCGGTTAAAAAAAGCCACCCGCGGGGACATACCCGTGGCTTGCGAGTGCTGAAAACCCCTGAACAACTTTGCCACTGCCGGTGAAGTCACGCGTGTGACGAAAGTCGCACGGAAGCTATTAATGATCTGATTCGATTAGATTTACCTTGTATGTGTTGATTGACCACAATCTCCAGGCGATCGAGTCGCTCCATGAGTCTGAGAGTGTCTCCTGATCTTTTGTCCACCTCCTCCAACTTTCTCTCGGGGAAAGGCATGGGCACTTTGATGTAAATATTGGCGATATAATTAGTCACCCATCCGACGTAGAGCAGACACACAATATTGGTCATGCCGCTCAGGATCACGCATGTGGATACCAAAGTTTTGGTTCGCCTCGTGCAAGCCATGCCCGCATCCCTCCATGCAGGTTAAAATTCTTTTAAAAATAAATCAATAAAATGCACGACAATCTCCGCGAAACAACGAGACAAATGTGGTAAAGTGCAGTTAATCCCAGCGGTAATCCGAAATCTTCAATTGGGGGGGCGGTGGGGTGGACCATCTACAGGTGAACGCTACCTCTGCCGACCCATCGCAAAGCTCCGGCAGGTCCAAGAATATTTGACGGAGGGGGAGCGACAGAAGCAGAGAGGCGGCCAACATTTCGCTGCAGCCAATAGGAGGCGTGAAGATGACGGACGGCTCCGGGCTGCGCGCCTCCTCCCGCAACTACACCCTCACTCACTGGCCGCTCTTGGACCTCCAGCATCAAATACTGTAGGCTACCATACAGATATGCAACATTTGATAAAGTGATTTCCTCCCCTGCTCAGTATGAGCACTGTGCAATTGAATACATTATGAAAACAATTATGACGGGTATTGCTAAAACTGTTCTATGTATAAATGTATGGTGTCACTGTTCCACTCCAGAGCTGCAGGTAGCAGTAGTTGTGTTTGCACTAATAGCAAGTGGGCAGCGCCCACTTCTTTCACGTAATTTCACCCACAGGTTAAAAAAAAAAAATATATATATATATATATATATATATATATATATATATATATATATATAAATTTAGGTACATCAGTGGGTCTTAATGTAATCCATGTTTGCATGTTCTCGACCTAACTGCGTGGAGTTGACGTCACACATCCACATCATTGTATAATTATAATGCGTGTGCGTGTGTGGGTAGGATGGGGGCGTTGAGTGAGGGCTAAATGTTGCCTGCATTCCCTTAATTTGTGCTCTTTCATCCTCTTTTTCCCATTTCACTCTTTATAGCTGCAACAACTTAACGGAAGCAAATCTAGTTTCCCTCATGGGATAAATAAAGTGTTTTTCTATCGAACTATCGATCCATCCAGCCATCTATTTTTAATTATGCATATTGGTGGACATCGATTGCTCACAGATTTTCACTATTTGCGGCCCGGCTCAGTCCCCTATACCCTGCAAATAACAGGAGTCCACTCTATACAAACATACAGTAGATGTGATATATACTCCCGTGATGCAAGTATATACCGGTATTTATCCTCATTAGCATATTTGGTATTGGAGTGATCTGAAAGTAATTAAAAGCAATCATTTTAATACTGTACTTGGATTACATCACAAATGACTTTTTTTTTTAAACAGGTAACAAGTAACTGTATTGGAATACATTTTAAAAGTGACCCTCCCAACTCTGCGTATGACTGTTAATCAGGCAAGGGTGTGCCCTGCTTCTCAGTTGGACGGGTGATACAGAAATTAGATCAATGGATCGATCAAAACATTAACCTCTCATTATGTCAAATTGTTTATCTGCAGCATGCATCTTCATATTTTTTAATACAAGCTCTCAGTTAGATGCACTGCATGGCTTTACAACTTTAAGCAAAAAAGAACAACCTAACAATGACGAAGGAAATCATACAAGTTATGCTTGTGATATGCTGTACTCTAATAATTGTCTAAGATCAATTATTTTTATACTTTCTAAAAATGTCAGTAAGTGTTCCTAGACTGAGATGAGTCAGTGGCTTTCCTGCTGCAAGATTTCACGAGGACAGAAACATTAGTGATGTGTACTTGGTTCATATTACAGCTCCAATCAGTCCGGAAGAGGAGGATGTTGAATTTGATGGAGGAGCACAAAGGGGGAATAAAACTGCTGAAAAGCTTTTCAGAAACTAGCAGCATTTTCCTTGAGTAAATAGTCGGGTCAATCTTGAAGAATTAGGGTTGGGTATTGATTGATAAATTGTTTTCCTTCATCGTTTAAGACAAAACGGGGCAATTGGATGCATTCAGCAGCTATTGAGTCACTCTCAAACGCGTTTTGCCCTTATGGCACAGCTCCTCTCGGCATTACTCTGCTCAATGCACCGCAGGCATGGAAACAGGAGTTCGGAATTCACAATGATGCCAAAAACACGGATACAGGTGGTGATAAATGTGGTTAACACAAACTTTCATCGAGCCCTCTGCAGTCATGTGTGGCAACCATAGCAGTTCCCATATGAGAGCCGCTATGGAGACAAACAAAAAGGTCAAATTTGTCAGTGTTATTGTATAAAGATAAGAGTGTAATGTTTTAATGAATAGTTAGGATCACGGTAGCACATATACCAACACAATTTGAAGGGCAACGCGTGTAAATTGCGCAACTCATTTTTAGGAAGCCATTTGCTTTTTGTGCTTTACCGTTATGTAAGAAGTGGATTTCAGTGGCCACCACCATCTGCTGTGCCAATACGGATTGCCTTACTATGACTGATAGTAAATTGAAATCATCAATAACTTTTTGTAAATAGGACTTTAGGACTTGTGTGCGGGACTGAGACGCAAGCTGTTGTTGTTGTTGTTTGTTTTTTTTTGTCTCCCTCGCGGTTGCTCAGTTCAGTCTCATTCAACTGCGCCACTCGGCGTGCCGTGGCCCCACGGCATACCTCTCCGCAATCACATTGTACTCAGTGAAGTGGAGCAAAACTTCCATTAGAGTTGCCAATTATCATTTTGTCTTGTAAATTATGTTGTCAATCAAAGGGCATGGAAATTTGTTTGACATGAGTGCAGCAGACTGTAATTTTAGCGGGATGAGAACAAATTCATCAATGTGACTGTGGAGTGGAAAAAGACACATCAACACTTCACTTCCATAACACCCGAACTGAAATTAGTTTAGATACTTGTATTTCCATACAAAGAGCATTTGTATGGAAATATGGAAATTGGACATCCGCCTTCCTGGATTGATTCTTTTTCTCTTTAAATCAGGTATAATAAGTAAACCTCACCTCTGCGTGTGTTCAGCAGCAGCCATTTACAGCTCTCAATGCAGGGGTCTGCTGAATGTTCAGCTTGGCAAACAGGATAAGAAAAGTGCCTCTTCTATTTGCGAGTCGCATGTGATGAAAGTCCGTTATTTGATTTTCTCGCCGGTCTAATGACTTCCCGTAACCCAAGAGGTTGTGCTGAAAGTCAATAAATTGTAGGATTTCAGCACCCCTGTGGTACAAATGATGTTCTGGTGTGCCATTAAAGTTCGGGATGCTGACTTGGACGGAAGTCATTTACAACAATGGAAGTCTGACAGTGCTGTAATAATGTGATGATTAACTGATCAGATGGATTACACAAAAATAATTGTCTCTTTCCATGACCAAGACAAGCAAGTTGAAAAAAAAAGTCTTACATTTGCAAAAATGTCGAGTCAGACAAATGCAGCTTTGCCATGCTTTCTTTTTGTAATTAGCGTTGTGATTAATTTTAAAGTTCAGGCAAAAAACAAATGATTTATTTTCGTCTCATTTCAGCTATCTTTTGACTGATTGATTATGCATTATATTGATGCATACTCATATTCATATTAACATTGCAAATGTAACTTTCCAAACAGTTTTCAACAAAAAGCCTTCACACACAATTCACATTTCTACTTTCCAAGTACCAATAATACTGTGGCTGGTTTTGGCAAAAGAAGGTT
This sequence comes from Hippocampus guttulatus, assembly GCF_054856545.1. NCBI lineage: Eukaryota > Metazoa > Chordata > Actinopteri > Syngnathiformes > Syngnathidae > Hippocampus > Hippocampus guttulatus. The sequence goes on from NC_141263.1 coordinate 13,594,817, forward strand.
TTCCTAGAAACAGTGTTGTGTCACGACATGCATTTTTTTTCTCCCTCTGGAAGAAGAACACACCGTTTTTGTGATAAAAACTACCGGTACAAAATACTTGACAAAAATGACAAATTAGGGCCATGTTCTCTCATGTACATAAGAGGAAAAACTTGTGCAGTCATGTACAGTACTTTTCTGGCTGCACACATTCTCCCATCGATTTGATGGACTGCCAGACATGTCCGCTGTCATAAAATGTTCTGGTGAAAGTACATTTATTTGATTTATTTCCATTAATTCATTTTCTCTACCGTTTATCCTCATACAAAAAAAAAAAAAAAACATGCTCTCCTTCAAAGTGTAAGAGTAATAAGAGTAACAGTGGATCTGCCACTTAAGGTCTTTTCCGATTTAAAGTGTGCTTTATCTCAGGAACAAAAATCCATGCTCCATCATTTCCAGACAGCCTCGGTTGTCAAGCAATCACGCCTCTCCAGTATGGCATGGGCAAGTCCTTTCCCAACGGACACGCGCTGGGTGTGTTAAATGTCTGCAGAGTAGAATAAATAAAGAATACATGAAAAGCAAGCAAGTCCTGGCGATTAAAAAAAAAAGAAGAAGAAAAAAAACAGGTGAATTGGCCCTCACATGTATGACATCTTCAAATATAGCAGACAGATATTTTGGGCTTGGGGGAGAAATTCCACTTTTACAGCAGAACGGTAAACACTGTCGTAGCACACACTAAGAAGAAAAATATGCGTATACAGTATATCAAGAATACACACAGTCCGTATGTATTCATCCATGCAGCATAGTGGGAAGGCAGAATCAGCAGAAGTGTATGTGGTGAGTGTACCTGAATAAATAAATACTACATACAGTATACATGTGTGATGCAATTTGAAGAGAAGGTAGCAAGAATAAAGAATAAGCATTGGAGTAATATGCACGTATAACTAAATGACACAACATTTTGAAGTATACTTTTATGAGGAGATCATTTACCAGAGTGTTGGAAGTTTACACTTGCTAATCGTTGAATTAAACTGCTCTGATCTCATCCGCAGTGCGGTTCAGTCTCTAAGGAGTGGGGAATGTGGGGGTTGCTATAAAATGCGGTGGAGTATTTTACAGCTCTTATAGTCCTCTGTGTTTTCATCTATTTGTCTTCTTTTTTTTTTTTTTAACTCGGCAAAGTTATGGCAGAAACTTTTGGGTTAAGGATAAATTTAGTTTGATCTTATTTCATTTTATTCTCAAATTTTTGATGCTACTAAAAAAATGCTGAGATCTCCTAGCATCACCATAAGCCACTGTAACATTATGCCCAGTTTGAAAATTAACTCTGCACTCCAATATACTGTAGGGAGATAAAAACAAAAGTGGACTTAACTAATGAGTCAATTAAAACCAATTGCACATAAAAGTTAAATGAAAATTGTACCAAATAAAAGTGTTTTTTTTTTGTTGTTGTTAAAGATTAAATTGCACAACTGAACCCTACATTTATAGTTAGGCCGTGATAGGCCATTGCTAATGAAATTGGCCATCCGTAAAAAACAAACCAAAAAAATCACACCATTCTTTCTTCATATTTTTAATATTTTCGTGATAAACAACTCAACTTGAATATTTCACAATGAAAAACTAGCTACTGTGATAACATAAAGTAAATATATAGAAAGTGCTGTTGTTGTTTTTTTGTGTTTGTTTGTTTTATATTTAGAGAGCTTCTGCCTCAAGTGAGTGGGCAGAAGCATCTTTGTGGGTGCAGCCCAGCCCAAGTATACCCAGAGAATCTACACGAGCACAAAGTCCAAATTTTGCTTGTGAGGCTCACATTTATGATTGAATTAGTTGGCTACTGCAGTAATAGGTCTTGCCCTCCTCTGGCGTGTCAGACAAAAGTTTCCTCAGGCTACACGTGCACATTTTATTAGTTCCCAGGAGTGTCATGTTGTGTGGGATATTTTAGAGAGGGCGATGCGGTGTACGTATAGATTAAATGGAAACCGTTGTAATGCATTTGTGAAATGGATTTGTGCTGTGTTAATACAGGATTTGTTAGAAATGGTAGGTCCCGAATGTTGTGGAAATTGAATGTTCGCAGTATGGTACATGATTTATGTCGGTGACAATTGTCCCGCAGTAGCGGTGCAACTCATTGCTAATTACAGCTGCGACCCATACACTGTATATGTATGCCTCGCTCTGGGTTTTATAGTGTGGGTCTCAAGGGAAAAAAATACATTGATAAGAAAAAGAGGATTTTCTCCAGCAGGGCACGATGTTGCCCAGAATCTACGTCTGCCACAAAAAATGTCAGTGGAAATGTAAGAGATGTAATTCCAAACTAAAACATAGCACCCTGCTGGGTGTGAATACCGTTTTTGCAGGAGGAGGTTTGCTCACAGTTCTCCTGATTCTTTAGTAACGGAAGCCACTGCTATGTTTAGTCTGAGCATGATTAATTAGAGTGTGAGAAAGGTTATCCTGTAATCATGAATGCAAGGTCTATGAGACGGAGACACGGCCACTGAAGGTTATCAAGCTTTGGAGACAGCAACCATTAATCAGTGAAGCACAAATGCATGAGCAAAAACAGTACATTATGTCTTGACAACATCGACAAACGTTTTGTATACTACAGTCCAGTGAGTCATTCAAATTATAGTGAAGACGATATGAATACGGCTCTGACTGACATCAATTGCCCACACTCACCATCGCCTTTCTGCCAAGCTGACCCTTTATTACAAAGTCTCAGTGGGTGGGGTGCCAGCAAAAGAAAGAAAATTCCCCTTGACACAAAGGAGCATTTAATTTAAGTTTGACTGCACGAGGCAGTCAATGAATTTAAGATAAAAAGACATAGCTCAACGCTCTTCATTTTGGGATTACTAACAAAATCCTCTTATGGCGTAGTATTGTTTGAATAGAGCAAAAGTGAAGGAGTCCTTTCACATGATGGAACTGGTCATAGTGCCATCTAATCATCATTGAAGACTCGCAACACTCTAAGTCAGGAATTAAGCATCAGATGCAATTTATTTCTTTCAGGTTAGTTGTCTGAAATGTGTCTTTTAAGGGGAATCTGTAATTTTTGACCTTTTTTTTTTTGCAGTGAAATTACAAAGTACGATAATTTGTGCTACAAGTACTATGAGTCACGGAGGTGATCGAAGAAGGAATTAAATTTATATCTGAAGGCATCACTGTATTTATTAAAACTGCCAGTATGACTTTATAGTGGCTCTCTGCAGCCTCATTTGTGCATCTAATTTGACTTGCAAGAAAGTGGCTACGTAGTGTGCTGCTCTTTGGCCACCTTCACATCATGGGGAAGATTTTGATTCTGTGATGCAGATAATTAGTAACCTTAGTGGCATTTCCACACAATGAAGCACTTGAATGCTCTCTCTTCATACATTTAAATTGACTAGCTAAATAAGTTTCGACACTATTGAGCTGCACACAGAAAATGGAAGACATTTCTTATTGACGGGTACATTTAATAACACGTTTTGGTTTTTAATAGGTTGTACATTGAAAAAATAATGTCAATTATGAAACAAAATACATTGCCATCGTAACACTGCATAATGACAAAGTCATGATTCCAATGTACCAATGTTGCCATGGCTCACATGCTAATGCTAGGTTAGTATTAAGATAAGATATCCTTTATTTATTTATTTTTAATTTTTTTTTTCCAAGATGGCGCCCGAGTAGGCAGCCTTCAGCAAGTGCTCTTCAAGAGCCTTGCTTTTTTGTTCTTTTTTGGTGTTTTTGTCTTTTTGTTTTGTCACATGTTTGTTGTTTCATCGTGTGGACCTGATATGGACTGTTTTCAGCGTTTTTTGGCCACGACATTCGTCAAAGGAGAAGTATCTGTGCTTGGTGGTTGCGCCTTCTCAGCAGCACGCCTGTATCAGCACAGATTTTGATTGGGAGGAATGTCGGTGCTGGACAGACCTGGGGCGCTTGTGTTTTTTGCGCCTGTAACGGGCAGCATTTTTCACAACCCCGTTTTGTTCAGTGGATATGTCGGCGCTGTTGGACAGTCGGCGTTGGTGGGGCTGGATGGATGGCTGCTGAAGTTGAGGATGAGGAGAGAGGAGCGTTGGCGCAGAGCGCCGATTCGTATTTGGAACCGAGAGTCGCCGCTTGGAATTTGAAATGGATTTCCATGGGACAGGAGAAGTGAACCAATCTCTTTTTTCGTCAATGGATGCGACAGCTTCTTGTTGACTTTGAAACTTAGCTTGGGGCCGACGTGTGCACATTTTCAGCATGACGTCTCTGATCCACTGGTTAAAGGACACTTTGATTCTCTCCTCTTTCATCTCAAACTGCTTCAAACAACAAAGCGTGTGACGGAAAAGTGGTTAGGACTGCACGACTGCCCGTGTTTTATGTTATGTGTTGTGTTTATTATTTAACTTTATGTTAACTGTTTTGTTAAGCGCTTTGTTACAGCTGCCGCTGTTGTGAAAGCGCTATATAAATCGGCATGTATGTATTGTATTGTATTATTTGTCCCACACTGGGGAAATTTACAATTTCCATGTACCGGTAATTGTAATTTAAATTTACAATGTTAGCAATGTATTGCTAACATTGCTGTTTTATTGAAGCTCGACATGCATTCTCTGACTATTTATCGTGGCTATGTATTTTCATAATCTCATACCAGTATGAATGTGTGAGAATTGCGGGTTGTCAGTGAGTGGCGTCGGTCAGGCACTCAAAGGGAGATTTAGCTTTGTGAGGCTACATTTATCTTGCTACCATTTTTAATACTATTTTCAGCTTTCTCCACTCAGGCACTTTCAAAGTTTCTCACTTTAAACAAGGCACCTTGTTAAGGTCAGTAATAGCCTCTATTTTGTAATGTGAACACCAGGCCACTGAGATGAGAACCAAATTGAGCTGAAGCTTGTTTATTTATAGTGCCTTTCATCAGCACATCTCCACAGAATTAACAGGATGAAAGTGAGAGTCTATTTTGGTTCCTTTTAATCATAATCAATCACCAGACAAAATGAAACACTTGTAAGATTGTACATGATGGAACTGGTCTAATGCAAGGTGGTAAAAAGGAGGTGGAGTTGTTGTTGTTGTTGTTGTTGTTTTTTTTACTTAAAAATTTACTGCAATCCATTACATTGATGTTACAGCAAACCTGGCTACAGTGAAGCACATTAACAATGCTTTTGTTAAGACTACGAAACAGGAGCTGACTCTTTGGGTTCGATCTTTACTGTTCAGGAAGACCTTGCATTTGGCGAATGTGCAGCTCTTGTACAAAGTTACATCACAGCTGATTCATGACATTGCGATTCCATCCTGGAGCACCGGTGGGATTCATAGTAACACTTAATAACAACATTGAGATATCTCGACTCCCCTCCAGCTGTTCTACACAGAGGATATAAAGAGTACATGACTATGAGTGCTGTTATATTGCCTGTCCATTTGTGTTCAATACATTGTTCAAAAGGTTGCAGCACCACTTCATAGACACCATGTTCGAGAACAAGTTGCAAAAATGTGTATTCAAATGCTGAGAGAAGGCCAAATCCAGTTCACCTCTAAAGGGTATAATACATTTTAGCTTCATCTGAAATTTCACCCGTATATCCGTAAGGTTTTATGAGTAACGCATATGCAACTGACCAGCATATTTCATGAACATCAGACTCACATTGACAGGGTTTATTTAGTCTCGCATTGGCATTAACTATGTTTGCTGGAGGGAAACAAATCACAGTCGAATATAATCTCCCAAATGTTTTGGATATGGAATGACTTGCTGGTGGTCTGGGCATGGATGAAAGCTTCTGTCCTGTCTGATAGAAAATTGAAGGAAAATGAAAAATTGGAGTTCACTTGAGTTTTGGGAGGCTTTTGTCTGAGTATGCTGGCAGAGGAAGTCAAGTAAGGCTATCACCATTTGCCCAAGGTAGAAGATTATATAGACCGCACTCGAGTTGAACTTGCTCAAGGAAAGATGAAGAAAGGGAAAAGATGACAGAAAAAGACCAAGTGGATCCAGAAACAAGGACTCTGACATGACAGCGGGCCACTGTTGTCAGTGATTAGCTGGCACTCCTCACTAAATATGCCTCACATTGTTTTAACTCGGTCACCTCGTCCGCATAGAAATGATCCAAACTCGTGTTGAACTTCACAAACGCTTTTGTGACTCACTGAGTTCAAGACGGAGATGTCCTACACGTGTCTGACATTCACGTTTACATACCCACGTTTATATGCTTTTCATTTTACCTTTAAAGTGAAAAGAAACGTCTTCAAAATTTGATACACCACAGAGAAGAGTGCTGTGAACAATCCTGCCAAATCTGAGTCACTTAAAAAAAAAAACAGCCAAGTATATAAAATGAGACTACAAAGTTATGAAAAATCAAGTTCTCACCACTTTTAAATGCTGTCAACATGTCTGTTAAATGTGCTGAAAGCACGTCTGGCTCAGCTGTCAACTGTCAATCCAATTCCAGTACTACAATACGGAAAAATGGATGCCACTTCATCTTGCTTCTTTCTTATGCAAGCTTGTAACAATTGTTTTTTAGCTGCGAACATATATTCCCTTAAATTGTCTGGTGGTTGGACCACAGTATATCCCACTGGGTGGTCAAAGGGCATTTCTACGCTGTAATGACCAAGCCAACCCAAAGCCCCAGTCCAAATACTCACTGTCAAGTTATACTTTTTAACTTAATTTTTCTCTCCGTTCGCTCTTCCGCTGAGTGATGCCCGTGCACTCAAGGCCATCAATGAGGCACTCTAAAGCGGCCACGTCAGCAGACTATCTGAAGGGAAGATGGATTTCTAGGTATACGCATAGCTAGCAAGCGAGGGGCATGGCGTAATTGCACAAAATAACCACTGATATGAGCAAAGGTGCTCAGGTTCTTATATAGAGAGGCCAGGGCGACTCATGCCGGAGCCGAGGTGCGTAACACACACATGCAGTTGCTTGTGGAGTGAAAGAGCTGTAATTTTGTTATATTTATGCTTAATAATGATATAAATAACCCCCACCCCCATTAATGGACTGGCAACCAGTAAAAGGTGTGCCCCATCTCTCAGCTGGTACAGGCTCCAGCTCATCCGCAACCTCGTGAGAAGAAGCAGTATTGAAAATTTGTTGGATAAGTGAGAGTAATTACGGTCCCTGGCAGAGGCATACAATGCCAGGCGTTAGGAGCGAAACACTGCACATACTGTAGGGTGCACCATGCTGATTGCATGCAAGCTTTGTAATAAATCAAACGTCTTCGTAAAATCAGGAAATGTGAAGCACATTGAGGATCTGCTGGAGACAAAACCCATGGCAGATGAAAATGACCCGCATGAATACTTAATGGACAACTGTCAGATGCCTATAAACTGAGGAGGGACTTTTCATATCTGTTTTTTATCGTTTGGAAATGTAGCAGGAAATAGACAGCTCGTGAATAATGTATCATCGTATCAAACCCATAATTTACAATATGCATATAAAAACAATCTGCTGACTTAGGGCATTATAACACAATAAATAGGACACATTTGGAGGGAACAATACTTTTGCATTAAGTGTATTGGAAAAATGCCAACATTGCAATGTATCACTGCAAACCGTATTTTCTTAAATGTAGTTAATATAATGAAAACAAATTGTAATATATTTAGGTTTTAAATCTTTCATAAGTAGATGGATATTTTGGAATAAATCCATTCATCCCTTCTGTTAAAAGTGACTTCTGCCACCCGAGCACTTAATCTGGCATTTCACTATTCACATTTCCCTGAGTTTCTTGTCAGGAGTAAATGAAGAAAATGGTCCATGAATTTATTTCCTGTTGGCATCATCAAATGTAAATCATTGCCAGGGTGCAAAATGGGGGTCTTGCAAATGACACCATTCAAGCTTGGACCCCACTGGCTGTATCAATGGTATCATTTGCAAAGAAATTGTGATATTATCCTAGCATGACTATTGTACGTGTATTGTCACATGTGAGCCCTTTTAATTGTCCCCAGTGTGCAAACTCAAGTGTAAAATGAGAACTATGCAGTAACACCGCAACATAACGAATGGGAAGAGGGGTCGTTAGACCGATGGCGAGGCCCAAGCTAAGTTGTATTTTCGCTAAGCTTTCGAACACAAAACTGAAGTGGATAAAAGAGCGAGTCTTGATCCCCCTCGGGTCATTGCGGGTTGAAGTGTCGCAAAGTTGGCGAAGTTTCAGATCCAAGTTGATTAGCGACTGAAACTACGGGCTCCGCTCTCCTCTGGTGCTTTTCTCTCCAATTCACCCAACCCCCTCGAGGCTGCACAAGTCGCTAACCTGAAAAAACGCTGCTCGAGTTGTAAAATGAGAACGTGCTTCCTTTCTTAGACCCCTCTGACATCAGCCAAAGGAGCTGCGTGCTTCGCGGATATAAAACATGAATGTCTGCTCACAGATCAGGTGCCGCTCGTTGGACTGAAAATAACTCCAACCAGCAGGCATCATTCAGTGTAAGCATATGGATTATGTGAATCATACATGCTGGCTCTTACAAAATGAGATCATACACATGAATGTGTTTGATGCTAATTGTGCTAGATTTACAATACCAGGACAGCTGTATAATTTAACAGAAGAGATTCCACAGTTTGTATGCACTGCAGTATGACTACAGTCGTACTTGGTTCACTCTCACTTGGTTGGACTATCTTGACAAGACCCGTGTCCATACTTGACTTAGTGTGGTTGGAAAAATGACAATCTACTAAAATAACTAAATATTACATAACAGTTCACATAATTCTACCACATTCTACAATTTGAACTGCTCACTTTCAGATGACCATGAAGCAGATGATCTACACTGAAAAAAATGGTGTGTTGAATTTACTTAAGTAGACTATACCTCTACTTCAAAACATGTATCTCAAGCCAAATGATTATATTGTGTGTCGCCACTGATCAAATAAAATTGAGTAAATTACACACACCCTTTTTTTTTCAGTGTACACAAAGCCAAAGCTTCCTACTTGTAAATTGTGGTGAAGTTTCCAACAGTTTAAAAAAAAAATGCACACAATTACAGGGCTGGGGTTTTTTTTCTTTCGCCAGTAAACCGGTTCTAAGTCATAGTTATGAGATACTATTTTTTAATAACGAGACATTAAGTCATAATTATGCCACATGAAGTCATAAATATAAGATACATAATAACAAGGAGATACCAAGTCAGAATTACAAAATAAGTCATACGAGATACACTCTGATAATTATGACTAAGGTCAACCACCAATAACAAAGCTTGGGCTAAATGTGTAGATTTTGTCTTGTAGCGCTGAAGTGACTTTCTTACTTTAAGTGATTTTTATTCTGTACTTTCACAACAACTGGGAATAAAGTGGGCAGGCACCCTTCCATCCATTTTCTTAGGGTTGCGGGTAAAACCAGAGCCTGTCCCAGCCAACCTTGGGCGGGAGGTCGGGTACAACCTGAACTTGTCGCCAGTTAATTGCAGGGCACTCATAGACAAACAACCGTTCATACTCACATTGAAACCAATTGACAATTTAGAGGGAAGAAATTTCATCTGTGCTGTATGTTACACATACAGTACATTCGACAATAAAGTTTATCCAATCCAATCCAAAAAGAAAGTTCAGTGCACCTAACATTCACATTTTTGCAATTCAAGAGGAAGCGTGTAGTATGAGCATGATTGACAAATAAATCAAAGTAAAACAAAATCAAGATTTTTGCTACCCTAGTTGCACTGTTGACACTTGAATTCTTTACACCTGAGGCTGTGTTGCTGTCAATCAAGTCAGTGAGACTGTCACCTTTTTTGAACTCAGGTGGCATTCACAAAGGTCAGACGAAAAGGGTGCCAAAGAAAAAGTTAAATCGTTGAAAATGTCAAATGCACACTGGTCAGATAACTGGAAGTTACACCATCATCCGTCATGGTACATCACCAAGTTGGAGAGCATGCCAGCAAAACAGATCTTAAATAATGTCTACATTGACATTTATTTTTATTGACATTTCAACCCTCACCTCTTTTTGAGATAAGCTTTGCACTTTTTAATGAGCACACTAAATATTGATCAGGCATTTAAACAAGAATAGGACAAAGGTTTTGATACAGTACATTGCACTGCACTGCAATGAAGAAGAAACCTCTCAGTACCGTGTTCTATTCTTCCATCCATTTTCCAATCCGCCTATCCTCACAAGGGTCGCGGGGGCTGCTGGCGCCTATCCCAACTGTCTTCGGGCAGTAGGCGGGGGACACCCTGAACAGCCAGCCAATCGCAGGGCACACAGAAACGAACAACCATTCGCGCTCACACTCACACCAAGGGACAATTTAGAGTATTCAGTCAGCTTGCCATGCATGTTTTTGGAATGTGGGAGGAAACCAGAGTACCTGGAGAAAACCCACACAGGCCCGGGGAGAACATGCAAACTCCATACAGGAAGTTCCAGAGCCGGGATCGAACCCATAACCTCTGCACTGTGAGGTCAACGCGCTGGAACACCGGGCCGCCCTATTCTCTTCTTTTGTTTGCCAAGTCAGCTTCACACATGAACCCAAACCAGCTACTTTACTCTTCTCCAGTCCCCAAGTGTAATATTAGTTGACACTGAGACTTCCCGGTTGAGTCGTTCTTTGCATTACAAGTGCAAAATTAACATAGTGAATGTGTTTTTCAGCTATAAGAGAACCATGAGTTCTTATGAGAGTTTTAGTGGAAAAACCAAAAGTGCTTCACTTCATTAGGTTTGATATACAACCTGAGTGTGCAAAAAAAAAAAAAAAACTATGAAAGGCCACCCTGAAATGAAAAAAAGGATTATTAGAGTCAATATCACATTAAATTGTTTTTTTGTTTCCTTATCAGAATCACTCAGCCATCATAAAAAATGTAGCAGAATAATAAATCTCTGAAGTCTTTTTGGAATTGGCTAAACAGTTTTACAAATACAATTAGAATGAAAAGTCTCTGAAAATGTGTTTCCTTCAATCATTTTTAATTGCATGCACATGATTTTGGCAGCTCTTACACACTGCTCTGCCAAATACAGTGTGTGTAATTAGTGTCTCAACAACAAATACCATGTTTACATGGTATTATTCTTCACAACAAGTTAATTGCTGAAGCAAGTTATTTTGACCATGTATAGTCTAGTTTCATGATCCGATTGAATGTTTTGCATGTGTCCCCGAAATTGCTACACACTCTGTCATTATAGGGTAGGTTGACAGCAATTTACAAAGTTATGCAAGTGTCATAATTTTTGTAATTTGTGTGAAATTGGAGATTGCTAATGTGTGAAATATTCATTAGTATAAAAACCTTTCCGAATTTCTAAATTAGCTAAACGGTACATCGTCAGCTTGCTAAAAGGTTCACCATTTGCTTATTCAATAAATGCTAACATTAGCCCAAAATGCCCACCCTGTTAGGAAGCTCAAACATTTGGCTATTTGCGTTAGGGGTGAAGCTAGGCCGCGAGTAATTAGAGTGCCTTGGTTTAAAAAAAAAAAAATAATAAAGATTCTCAAGGCATTTTTTTTCTTCTTCAGGTCCCTCTTGTTTACGTGAACACTGTCAAGATGAAGAGGTCAAGTCAACTGCAGCAAAAACTGCTCATGCTCGCATGACAGTAACACGCTGCCTACGTGGTGAGAAATCAAATTTCAAAATAAACCTTACTTTACCAAATAATATATGGACGTCAATGCCTTGATGTTAATTGTGCTAGATTCACAAGACCAGGAGAAGTGAAATCAATTAACAGAAGAGATTCCACAGTTTGAAGTTGTTCACAGCAGTGAACAACAAGAGCTCCCCCTAAACAGCCTACAGTCCACCAACGCTCTCAAGAACATGATTTACAGTTGCCGCAAACAATTTACGCCCCAAATCAGTATAATGTCGGAATTTCAAGGCAGTTGTTGTTTCGGAGATATGGCATTGTAATACCCAAACCCCAAAATTGTATCGAGAAGGCTAGTTTTGATCTGCCCTGCTACTCCTTGTAATTGCACCTTTCGTAAGACAAGTTACATAACCAAGATAAACCATACATGCCATTCAGTTACAAAAAAAAAGATTCAGTGAGTGCATCATGAGGAAGTGAAGTCAGATGCTTGGTTGTGTGCATTCAGTTTCTGTTTTGCAAGCAAATCATAAAGAAAACACTTTCTGTGGTGACATAAAGTTTTTTTTCTTGGATTTCTATAGGATTAATGGTCCTTCAGGTAGCTTCTATTTTGTGACAAGCTACAAAGAGGGCTTGCAGCGAGCTTGAAAAAGCTGTTTACTGGTGAGATGTAAGGCGCTGCCTGCCTCGACCTGTGAGCTCCCATGACTCTCAGCTGTGTTGCGCAGATGTAACTCCAGTCATGTCAAAACAACTTCTATCATAGCTATGAACCACAAGGAGAAGGAAAAAGAATCCTGTTGTAGCTATCATGTTCTCTGCATGACCTACTTACACTCCGAGGACTAACTTCGGTTTGCTTCTCTGAGTTTTCGGGAAAACTCTGAATGATGGTTTTGAAATGTGCCCTAGTTTGCCAGTGTGTGAATTATTTTGATGAAGGCCGATATATTCATTGGGGTTTTTTCTTACATTTTCCATTTTTTTTATATATTTTTATAAGACGTTGCATAACTATTTTTTGTTTTTATCCTGGAAAGGCCCGGGACTGGCCTGTCAACGGGTGATGAATCACGTTCGTACGATTCTTCTTTTCTAATTTACAAACAGTAAAAATTATTTACAAGAATATCCCAAATTCAACGGAATGTCCACAACCCCCCACAAACCTTTTTTTTTTTGCGTTTAAATTCCCATGGTGCTAGCTGCGTAAATGGTTTTACCAACAACTGAAGATGCCCTCTTGACTTCTACCAATTGTGTTGAATGCTGTAATTTTCTGAATAATTTTTTAAAGAATAAGTAGTGACTCATGCAGACATTTTGAAGCAGTATGGTTGAGTGACTAAGATTGCTGTTCGGTTATGAAATGCTTGCAAATGCAAATGCAATATATATATATATATAATTAAAAAAAAGAAGTGGCTTCTTTGCCAAATGCCCTGATAGTAAATATAAATGAAAAAAAGACGACATGGATTATCAAGGAGTTGAACGCTCTTTTGCACCATTCAAACTTGATCGTAGCATATCGAGTATGATATGCTATTAACAGGCAAAGAATCGACCAACACAGACGGTCTATGTTAGTGTTTGTACCAAAGCGACTCAAATCATTTTCTTCCTTCACGTGATACAATAAAATTGCTTGAGGCCTTTTTATAATGTACAAGGTGACATGACAGTATCTGACTTCACCACTGAAATCCGACCGCAGCTAACGTTAACTCTCTTTGTTTTTTTTTTTCAAGGATGAGACCAGAATCAAATTCCACCTATCGTCTATATTGAATTCTACAATAATGTTGCCACGCCAATTGTTTCAATATCTGATCGCCATGAATCTGACACGAGTGTGGGTGTTTTCATCTCGTTATGGCTTAGAAACAAAAACATGGGTTTTTGCAGAAAGCTGCACACCCGAGTGCCACAAAGGGAGGACGAAACCAACATATTTCTTCCTAAAGGCATCCTCTGGGGTGAAATTGAATCGGCTATCATAAAGCGGCAATGAATATCGATGAGTCATATCTACAAACACGATATACTGGAAGCACGGAGAATCGGTGGTAAGCATGTCTGCCTCACACTTCTGAGGTTCTGTGTTCAAATCTCAACTCCATGCTTTCTTTGTGTAGTTTTCATTTCCTCCCCGTGCTTGTGTGAGTTTTCAGCGGGTACTCCATCTTTCTCACACGTTCCAATTAATGTGAGGTGTACAGGCCTACGTGACAAATATACCCCGCACATTTTAGACATTTTTTTGCATGGCATTGTGTAATGGTATGACACGGCTTTAAAATATGCATGTCTTTGTAAATAAGTGGAGCCTCACGAATGATACGCTGCATTATATGTACTTTGCAATTTGGTACACTCCAGTACAGCAAGCAAGGCCACATTATAATGTCAATCAGCGGCGTTAGTATAGGGCAGGGGAGGTAAAATCAAAAATCTGTCCGAGCCCATTTCATGCAGAGAAGAAAACACAGGAGCCACAACATCTTTTTTTTTTCATCTAAATGAAAGTAATTTTTCTGGCGTCTGCCATATTGGATGTGGTCAAGGCATTAGGCACAAAATGTGCAAAATAGCCTCTTACAATCAAATGTAATTATCTGGTCTTAATCTCATGGCATTACACATGAGTTCTGGCTTTGAGTGTATACCGATGTATACATCCCCAAGCAGAGGGTTGAAGCATCTTTACAGATCGCTTCAACCTTGACTTACGTCGAGCATATGTTATGCATATAGACTGTGAATGTTGTCTATGGCAATGCTGGCCAGCGACTATCTCAGAGAGATATTGACTGCATGCACCACTGTTGTGTGAATAGAGTACAGTAGCTATCCAATCATCAAAAATATGCTGTAAAGTAAGTACTATTTTTAGGGTAATAATAATAATTGGACCCCTTTGAATACTGAGCTAGTTTAAAATAAAAATGTGTATTCCTTGAGCTCCCTGCTGGGCCTCTGTAAGTGTTTTAGGACCATATCTATTTAAACGCTTTAAATTTGCTGAACTCTGTTTGTCTTAACGCCGTCTGATCAGAGCGCTAATAGCCTCGGCAAGAGCAGTCTGAGATGTTTTGCCAAGCAAATTAATAGTACATATCGCATCCGGGAAAACAGGAAGTGATTTTTTTTTTTTTTCATATGGTGCCAATGCACAACAAAGGCTATCTCAAAGTGCTTTACACATTAAGCAGGTCAAGAATCACACTCCTCAAGAGAACCCCAGCTCTGTGGGGCTTCCATCTGCCTCGGACAGTTGGTTTGAGAAGGATTGACTTTTGCTGATCCAAAATAGGATTGTTGAGCCTTGGTGGAAATCTGAGCCCTACTGAACATATTTGCCATTCTACTTTGGAATGAATTGACCAATAATCCTCCTAAACATTTGCTGATAATTACTGTTGCATTGGGTATTGGCTGCACATTCGGCTTTTTGCTCTTCAGTGTGTGGCTATTCAATTAAGAATTCAAGCACAAATGAGAGTTTCTTTAACTGCGCACTATGTGGTCATTTAAAAATGCACTGCGGTTTCTCGATAATGCTTAAATAAGGTTTAAAGATGAGGTTGATTCTGCATGCACTAATCTGATTTTCAGTCAATTGGATAGGTATGAGAATCACTTGACCTCAAGGAGTGCATCTTTTAACCCAATTATTGACTTACTCTTCAAGATCCATAAATCAACCTGTCATTATTAAACTGGCCACAAATGTTCACGTGCGATGGGCGATACAAACAGCATCGTGTTGTTGTGGGTGGGAGGAGAGCTCAATGAGAAGAGGAGAGGGTTGTTCGGCTGAGAGGAAATTAAACATTGATTTACACTCTTGCCCCAAATGTCTCACGTTAAATAGATTACCTGAAACAACTTTCCCCCAAGTGCGGTGAGGAAATCAACTTAAAAATAAAGAAATAAATAAATACATGTATTACAGATCAATACTTATC
The DNA here is from genome assembly GCF_054856545.1 of Hippocampus guttulatus. Lineage (NCBI taxonomy): Eukaryota > Metazoa > Chordata > Actinopteri > Syngnathiformes > Syngnathidae > Hippocampus > Hippocampus guttulatus. The sequence goes on from NC_141263.1 coordinate 13,610,463, forward strand.
TCCACTGCCACAGGTGCAGTACACCAAACCTGTATACGAATATTGCAAAAAATCTAGTTTTATTCAAGTCACAAAAAAAAAATCAAATCATGCTTTAGAAACAACTAGAGGTTCAGTAGCTTGCTCACGGGTACGTCAACAGGATTTCAGGGGTAGCTGGTATTCAAGCCAGCAACCTCTTGAGACTGCAACTTTAACAACTAAGCTATGGGATGCGAATAAAAGTGAGTTAACTCGAAGTACAGTAGCGGTAACCTTATGGTGTTCTAGGTAACTCGCTGTCAGGTTTTGGACATTTATTTAATTATTGCTTTATTTATTTGAACTTCATCTGCTTTCCAACTTTGTGTCCTACAACAAGTTGTATTTGTGAGCTCCTCATCACCAGAATGAGATTGCTAGAATAAATATTACCGGTACATTCATACAATCGCTTCAAACAACATGTCATATGTAGGAATAAATGTTACAATTGTATTATTATTAGTGTTATTTGTGTGTGTGTGTGTGGGGGGGGGGGGGGGGGGGTTCATGCATGTTTTACTTGGGGCTGTTCAGACAATGTGGTTTCGACCAGAAATCTGTGTCGTTTTGGATTGTTTGTTTTTAGGCGAAACCATTAAACGGGTCTTGATTTGGAAGGTTTTGACAGCTCTGTTGTGTCTGAGTAAATGTCATCCTTGTAGTGTTTCAGCCAAAATCACAAAGTGTTGCCTTAAAGACCTGTCCATTCCGCCCGAAAAAAAAAAAATTAAAAAAGTTTTCCATTCACTTATTTATTGTATTGCAAACAGAAAAGTAAATGAGCTTGATAACAGGGTGGACAATTACAAGGGGGACATTTTTGGCCAATGTTCGCATTTACTGAGCACATGGCGTACGTTCCCTTTACGACACGATTCAGTTGGCAATCTGTGTACCCTTTGATTTCTAAAAGGTTTTATATCAATTCATATTTCACTCTGGCCAAGTGGACACGTTTGGCTTGACAATATTTAACCACTCATGATGGAAATTTAGTCCATCGCAATGAAAGACACGGCGAGTGTCGCTTGGTTGTTTTTAATGCTTCATGGAGTAGCATTACTTGCATATGACAACTTCTGATTGTTCATAAATGCTGATAAAGGTTTTTCGAAATACAGGAAAACAAACCAGAAAAAGCAGAGTTAAATTTTTTGTCTGACCAATCTGCACTTGACTGGATCTTGTTTCCAGTGTTTCTGTGAGCTCTGATAGAAGGCTGCTCCCAAACCATGTTACTGCAGAAGATCAGTATGCCTTCTGTGTCTGCGTCTTTTGTGTGAAACTGTAGGTGACCCAACTGGCTTTTGTTCAAGTGTGGATCCTCTTCGACCTCCCCAGTCTCACTTACTTGACTGTTTTACCCCACAAAATCCTTGATGGTAATCATTTCGGTGCAGAGTATTAATGCTCATGTCTGTCCCTGTGAAGCTTTATGTGCAATGAATAAATTTAAGGTATGATTTTTTATTTTTATTTTTTTTGCCTACAGCAACTTCAGTGTGTCCCAGAAGACTACGTTGTTGGTTTTTAGCATTGTTAGATATTGACATTCACAGTCTATGCATGTCCACTCACCATACACGAACCGCAGGACAAATCAAATTCACTGATGTTGTTTTGCAGTCGTACTTTTGAGGTTGAATGTTTATTTTTTTCGTAACTGCCACTAAATACATTTGAATATGAACAGCGTATACTCCAATTTGCTGCAAGGGTTTGGAATGGCCTAAGGAGGAAAAACTTTACATTTTAGCACCAATGTGGATATCAGACTACTGACTACCGGTACTGTAAAATCGTTCACATTTTGAAATTTACAACCAGACTTGGTGTCTTGTGTGTAGTCAGCTCTTTTCTTGCTCCATTTCTCTTATCCCACTATATTGTAACAACTAAACTCGTGGCTAATGAAATGCGGGCTAATCTACCACTAGCGTCAGCACTCAGCCTTTGTGGAGGTCTGTCTGTGGAGGTTTATTGTGATGTTTACACTTCTGTGATATGTTAAGTGCAATTAAGTCTCGAAAGAAGGACTGGGTAATTATAGCTCCTGTCCCTCAATCTATTGCTTAATTGCATTGTGTTGCGTGTTGCCTTCTAGTTCAACATCCTTACTGATATCTGAATTGCACTGGTGACTGGGCATTCTCAATTGAGTGCACAAAGATTGACTGCATTTTGAGATAGAAATGAAATTAAAGAAGCAAAAAGTAATTGTCTCAGAAAGGGATAACAACTCGCTACGCACAGATATTGCACAGTGCGTCGGGCACCATCGTCTGTGGGGATTCTAATTTGCACATCACGCATTGCGAAGCCATTGAGTGTTCACGTCATGTGTGAACGCTATGACATTAACTTTACATATCCTTCATATACCTGTCAGCATCCCCCCCCACCCCTCCCAACCGTATAATATAGACAACATTTATAGTACATATACAGTACATAAACGCCATCTTGAGTACATCGACGCCACAATTTGTGCCTCGTTCAATTACTCTTTGGAGATGTATCTTGAAACCACAATTTAATGGATTAATACCAAACCATTGCTTTTGATTATATCATTCCAATTCAGATTTAGGAATATTATTTGCTGATTTTATGGCTAATATGATGGCAACATCCAATATGGAGGATGCTCTGATATATCCGCTTGAACAGGCCACCCGGTTCAACGGGCATCTGCTGCAGAATTGAAAAAAGAAGAAAAAAAAAAGAATCTAGTTTTATTTCGGACATCCCTTGCTATATATACTGTGACTGCCAGGAAAAGTCTAAAAGCATAATGTACGAAAACTAGCTAATGTCACTCAAGCCCATCACTCACAGAGCGGCACAGGTTTAGCGAATATTGGGTTTTTTCAAGGTGACAAACGATCACAATGACGTTGGTCAGCAATTCCAACAGTCACAAACTGTTTTGTTTTGTTTTGGGGGGGGGGTTTTCCCAAAATTTCCTGGTGACAAGAAAAGCTGGCCAGCCCGTGGGGACGAAATCAGCCAAAGCCTTCCTCTAAACAAGACTCCTCATAATGATGTCATCTTTCATTATGTCTGTAACTCAGAATGAAACTTTGCCAATTAAACTGACATCATCTCCGAGTTAAAACGGGAGTACAAATATAACATATGTCTTGCACCCTCTTGCTAATGATGCAAAACTGTACGATCAAATGCGAGATGCACTGCAGGTTTCTGTTGTACAAATCACATCAATCAACTTCTGCTTCCCTCCTGGAGGTGTTTCATCTTCTATGCAGCTCCTCACAACTTCACAAAGCAACTCAAGGACGTGTTGAAGATTATGAATTTAAATCCCTTCACTTCTTTCAACCCGGTAATATATCGTGAGTGTACAACACATTCTGTTTAATCCGTCTACATTTTCATATTGGTCCCCTTCTTGATTTCTGTGTTCTTCGCATATTTATCACACACAAAGGTTTCAACGGGTGGTGAGCCACTCACTTCAAATCCAAGATCTTTACTGCACACCTCACTGGGAACAAAAAAATGACACAGTCAATGCTCAAAAATGAGACTCAACACATGGATAGTCACAGTGTGGTGGTGATGATAAGATTTATTAACAACATGACCTTCACGTGACAATGGTCAAATACGCAATCTCGATTTCTCTAATGCGACGCATTGCAGTTTGGCACCTGTGTAAATCCAATACGCCCCCAAGAAGATTAAGATTTCTAGAAATGGTTGAAGGAGCATGTAAGTGAGCACAACTGTAGCTTTGCGGAAGGCGTGAATTCCTACTGTCAGCCACATGGGCGGAAAAATTGCAAGGATTCCAATTTGACAGCATTCACGAGTGAAGCGTCTTATTAATATCTTACATGCTGTGTTCACCGCTCCAGCATAAAAAGCAAGTCTGAAATTCTGCTGCATTCTGAGCCCCGGAGAGCACGAGGGGGAAATCACTCGTTATCACTCCAATTCTTCTCTCCGCATGTACTAAAGGCGAGACTGAGGCAGGGCATTTGCTTTTTCTATGTGCTGGAGAGAGTTCACATTCCTTTTTCTTAATTAGATTCAGGGAACCCATTGTTCTGTTTCTGTTGTGACTCTCAAGCTCTTTTCCTCTCAAAGCGCCACCATAGCGACAGAGGCAATTTACCCCAAGCTAATTAATTTAGGTAAGCAAGTGAGAGGGACGGACAAAGTGCACATATTAGTAGCATTTGCAGTCATGAGGAGAAAATGATTTCACTTTTGGAGAAAGTGTTGTGACGATTATAGCTGGAGGTAATGTCATGATGTATTCAAAAGGTTGTGGGGAAATATTAGAAAAGCTTGGAGGACATTAAAAGGTCGTGGCTGTGTGATTGCCAGCAGTTGGCAGACGAGCCACAAGCAACAGCAAACAGCCAGAGAAGACATGAAGACGCTTGAGATGAGTTGTAAAAATTGGAACGAACCTGTTCAATATTGGTGCTTTTTAGCACGATTCACTTTTGAAATGCAATATGCATGTGTCGATCTTCACTACATGATGTTTGTATAGAATGCATGGCCCTGTTGCTTTGCCATTTTTTATTTTTATTTTTTAATATAACAAACTCCTAATAACATTCAACTGTTCTAATAGGCTTTGCCTGGCACGCTTTCTTTCTAACAGAAGCCTTGAGGTTTTGTGCCAATACTGACTGCTTTTTTGAATTGTTCAGAAGTTCCTCACATTTGACTCAGGCCCCAATTGCAGTTAAATTAAAATAGCCTCAAAGCCTGGATGGATAAATAATAATACTACTCCAAGTAGACCGTGTTAAGGTGTTTTTTTCTGACCAAATACTAATCACGCCTTCTAATGAGAAGGTAACTATCGGGAGACAGCTTTGCCTTTAGATATGCTCTCGCCGTGATCAACCATTCGAGTGGTTCTCATGTCCAAACTTGCTGCATGGAAGCATAATGTACAGTGTACGTTGTACACTGTATTCACCACTTGCTGTTCCTTCAAAATGACGAGCTGCCTCCGTAAAAGCCTGACTCACATTATGGCCGGTGCAGAAGCTGAATTTTTAGTATATGGCCATAAAGCGTTCACGAGAAAAGCCAAACCAATTCCACCTCATTTGACCTGCTGCAGTTCTAAATTGAGTTCACTTTGTCACTGTGGATGAAGTCACATAGTCCTCTGACCCTCTGACTCACTATGGTGAGGTACTTCTGTTTTCCCTCGTCAACACAGTCCCCACACACATTTGACAGGACTGTAAAATTGCAGAACCATTTTAAAGTGAAGCTTGAATTTTACAGATTGGAACTATAGAAAAATGTAGATACCGATCATAAAATAAGTGCGTGGCTGAAGGGCCAAATTACTTTTTGTGACACCAACAGGTCTGCTCTGCAGTTTGTTTAAATTACCGTGACTTAAGCCAAAGTATCAACACTTGTACTCATGGAACGGGATATGATAGTTTTCTTCAAACAAAGCCATAATAAACATGGCCGCGCTGCACAGGTGGTGGATGTCTTTTTTTTTTTTTCCATTTAATAGAGCACGGAGGAGAAGGTGGTATCGCAGTCAAGATAGGAGAGAAAATATCCTGCAAGGACACAAGGGTCATTGCTCATTTTAAGGACCCACAAAGCGACACGCCATCATGTTTTCCCTCAGAGGGCAGTGCTTGAGGAAGGATGGCTTCATGCGATTCAAATGCCGACAAACTGAGCAAATGTGCAAATGTTGCATGTTTGATTCAAGCCGATGAATGGTGCCTCCACAGTGGACAGCACAGAGAAGTGCTGTCCAATGTCCAAAATACTTAGGAGACGTCAGCGCTGCCGTCATGACCAACATTGAAATACAGCGGTGAAGCCGGCCCAAGTGTTCAGGAAATGCATTTTGGGCAACACGTCGATGTAAAATTTGTTAGAATTAGTTGTTTTTATTTAACTCACAGATCCCGAAAATATTTTTTGAATTGTTTGAAAGAAATTTCATGTTACTTTATCTTCCACAGTGAAGGTAGAAGTGCTAATGTGCCGTTATTAAAGAGCATGAGTCAATAAAGTGAGGGGCATCGGTCAGTGATTCAGCGTCAAGCCCGATTCCCTAATAATATTTCCAATTAAAATTCATCAATAAGCCTGGGATTAAAGCTGGTGCCTTCCTGCCGTTACAGTATGTCTGCCTCTGTACTCTGTTGGTTGAGTGCACCTTTGCTGCACATCCAGCATATACTGTATACTTTGAGTTTTAATCATTGCTTTCTACTTATATTTCCCTGAGAGAAATTCCCTTTCTGTAAAGCCGTTGTTGCATGATAAGCATGCCGATGGGCACATGTGGCCAAGTGGTTAAGAATAGGGGTTGGATCGGGACAAAGATATGAGATGGGGGCCTTATCGTATTGATTCGGATATTTGCATGCAACCTACAGCACATTATTTTATGATGAGCAATACATGTTTTTAAGATGTGAAATCTATATTCAAACATCATTATCCACTGCACTGGTAAACTGCACATCGATAAGCCCCGTTAAGATCATGTGCTCAATGTTTTGGCGGACCCTCTTTAGCTACATAGGCTACATCCTATACTGCACGCAGCCTTGTCGCACTTTGAATGTGTCGTCATCCATGTTAAACTCAAAGGGACATTCGATTGGGCTGAACTTTGGCACTCATTTAATAGGTGTGGATGTAAAAATGATATAAGCACTAAAATCCACCCTCCTGAAAAACTCAAGTTGTAACGCCCCCAAATCTGGAAGCGGCTGCTTGCTTGGTTGATACATCTGACACATCAGCCAGACTAGTCAGTGAAGTAAAATTGGTAGATTTATTTTTACAGAGTCACATTTTTTTCTCAACCTTTTGGAGTACAATTGCCTCAACAGGCCACTAGAGACCCTCCCCACGTCACTCAGAGAATATGAGGCTCTCATTACGTTCTCATCAAATGAGAGTTGATTCTAACAGGCGTACAATGAATCCACTACTTTGACTTAAATTTACCGGTACTCTGAATATTGTACTTCCTTCCGAGTGTAAATTTGACTCTGTTTAGCCTGGGACCAAATATAGTCTTTTTAGAGATAAATGTACAATATGACGTTTACTGTGTACAATTCCATGCGACTAATCAACACAATAAAAATAGCAGGTGAAATGACCAGATGAGTCCTTATATTGTACTGCAGAGGACTGTGTATGCAGCATGTTGAATATGCTGGAGCACACGCCAGACATCCTCTGAAAGCACTAGGCTTGCATGCTCAGCTTTAAAAGTGAAGCGTAACTGCTCCGTTTACTTAACCCTTTCATGCACCCTGTAACCTGATAACATGATAAACTGTCCACTGTCGTAACCACTGTCCCTAAAAGGGTTAAATGTACGTTGGAGCACATAGTCACAAAAATTCTACCCCCATAGGTTTTGCTGTCTTGAAGATATAATTTGAAATTCTGTTAATCATGCCTCATCTTTGTCATATTCCGGCTGGTCATTGTTATCTGGAAGGTGTATCAGTGCATACAGACAGGTGCCATCAAGCCCACAGTAATTACTGAATACTGATTGTCCTTTCTGATAGGCTGGGAGAAGCCACATTAAGACATATTATATTACAGTGCTATTGTAATCTAATAGCTTTTGAGCTACCAAAATGGTCTGTTGATTCTGATTAAGTTTTCCCAATGATAAGAATCAAATGTCCTCTAATAAGCAATGTGATGGCGGGTTGCAGTCATCGCACTGTGCTTGGAAATTCTCTATTGTAAAGTGTAATAATCTCCTGCCATTGTGGAATTGTAGACATCTCATTTCCATAAGCCAGTGAACATGCAGCCTCCATGGAAAGGCATAATGAGATATTTCCACCATGGATGATCAGGAAAATGCGCTGTGGATGTCCCCTCCCAGGTGGATGCCCATTGGCCCCCCCTCCCAGCAATAGTGACCAGGATGCTATTAAAATATAATTTTAAGATGATGATGATTATAATCTATTCAGTTGATTTCTACAATGATACAAGGGGTTGTCCCATGCTGGTGTCTTTATAAATGAAGTACCATGACTTCCACCACGCACATACAGTACATGCAGCGCTGAATTTATCTGCCTCTGCCTTGATCAAATACACTTTAGATCACCTGTGCTGCAAAATACACCTCCTTTTTGCTTGTCTAAAATTGTATTTACTTTTTGCAACCAAATTTGCAGATGCGCTGGTGGGTGAGGCCTTGCCCCTGCCCGAAAATGATAATGCGCCCGTTTCTACAGACTACTTTCTGTTACCAAATTGTCTGATGAGTCGGAGTCGAGGCAACTCCGTGCGCTGCAACGCCCAGATGGGCGCAACACGGCCCCAAACACATTCGACTAGACTTTCGCTGGCGGAAAAATAAAGTTACGCCCGGTTTTACGACAAGCGCACAGGCACTGGTCGACCATAATAGCACCCTTAAAGTTTGAATGATTTGAAGTGGTTTAATACTTACACTGAAGGAGTCGCATATTGCCATGGTCAGTCGTCAAAAGTCAATCGCACCCTAAAGCCATCTCAGTATGAGCAGTTTCATATGATTATGATGTCCTTTTTCATAACCACCTTGAATTGACACTGCATCTTAAAAATGACCCACTAAGGAGAAGCCAAGAGATGGTCCAGTGATGGTTTGGCAGCAGATTGACAGCCAAGTATTCTTCAGCTCCCCCGTCTCCACTGAGCCCTTATTCTCCCCCTTCGCTTTCCAGGTCACCACAGGACACAAACACCGGGAGCCGAGCCACCTAAAGACAGCCGACGCAGGGTAGGAAAGCCTGTCCTCTCTTATCCCGGGCTCAGGGGCCAGATAACAGCATTGGGGCTGTGAGCGCTCACCGAGGTACCACTTGAATAGCAAACAGCAAATCCCACCAGCAGGAAGGAAAAAAACAAAAAACATTTGCTCTCTTGAAGTGCATAAAATTAACATAAAATTTGTATATTTTCAACATCTCACTGTTCTTGCCGCTCTGAAATTGATAAATCCTATGCATGCTTACACAATTTATTACATCATATCGAAAGACCTTGATCACACTGAAAGATGTCAGCGTTGAGGCATAGAAGGCATCGGTGTACAATGATGAAAAATAAAAAAATAAATACAAAATGCTTCGCTCCCAATCCAGCTAAGCAGGTATTTCCTTAAATGCTAACTACAGGCGAACTAGCAAGTGTGGCTTTGTAGTGAATCACTAGAACACATTTTAACAGGTATTGGGTGCCGCTGTGCTTGCATACCAAATGTTTAGGTTCAAATCGAGTGTGAGACCGAGTCAACTATTGATGCCGCCTACACTCTTAAAACTGCTGGGTTAAAAGTAACGCTAAGTGGGAGAAATACTTAACCCAGCACTTTGGACTGAGTCAATGCTGGCTTATTCATACCCAGCGTATTGGGTTGAGGATTTGACCCAGCACTTTGGGTCAAAATCTTGAACCAACAAATCGTAAAAAGTAAGCACATTGATGAGTTAAATCATGTTATCAGTATAGCCGTGGTTCAAAATCAAAGACATATTATTACCAACCTTTTCTAAGAAGAGGAAGCAGTTGTCAACACAGTTCATATTTGTTTGGTAGAATATTTCCACCAGATGCCCTTCTTGATGCAACCCACTCATTCTCATCCAAGATTATGACCACTGTTGCTTGTCCACCGTAGGTCATCTTAGTAGTTTTGCGAATGAAATTGAAAGCAGGTAAAGTAGGTTGTGTACAGTATATGGACATGAAAGGTCGAACGACATGTTGAGATGTAATCGTGCACTGAACCACGCGGAGATTGGAACTATTTAAATGTATAAATTCTAAATTTACAAGCCCACTTATGGAAATGTTAAGGGATTGTGAAGAAATCATCCATTTGGGGGGCTGTAAAGGTTTAATGTGAAAGATGGGTGAAGCCAAGATATAACTCTGAATCAAAGGACAAGCCAATGAATGTTTAAAACCGTGCAATTCTCAGTGTGACACATTTACTGTCACACTTAGGTAGTATACAGTTGTTGTCGCACATACACTACTACACTTAATTAGACACACAGGGTAACAAACTGCAAACCAGGGGTTGTATCAAAATGTTCTAAAGATAATGTGACATTTTGATTGAAACTGTAACACAGATGGTAATTCAATGTTTATTGTTGTAGTTTACGGTTGTAGTTCGCATTGATGGAGAATTTTTTTATGACTAGTAGTGTTTTTTAAGTCAAGTCAGATTTATTGACATAGTCTTTAATCACAGAAAACGGCTTCACATGTCCACAGTTGACAAATAAATATTAACGACAGGTTAATATTTATTTAAATATTAAGGAAGGACAAGGGAAAAAAATGTGAAAAACATTTTAGAAACCTTGAGAAGGGGCCGCAGATGGAGGAATCCTCCTTTCTAGGAAAACCAGGCGGCAATCGATTCAGAGAGGTGGGTCCTCCTCAAAACCCTGCCCAATTGGTCAATGATGAACTCTCCATAGCAGTGACTCCAAGTAGGTGGTCCGCCTCAGATCTTGTCCAGATCAATCGGAGAAGAATCTATAGAGTGACATCCAATTGGGTCATCATCACCGAGCCTCCTCTCCAAACTGGTAAGGAGGGGGCTAAGGAGAATACAGAAGAAGTGGCAGTCAAACAGACAACTTGTAATTCAACTAAATGCAAGATTATACAAATAGGTCTAAAGTCATGTTTTAAACATTTCTACTGAGGTGGCGGATCTAATTTCAAAGTTGAGTTTACTTGAATTTATTTTTAAAAATATTCAAATCCCTCAATTCAAATTCATCAGTTTTTAGGATACAACACTTGACTATCCTTGCTGATGTCTCGTATAAGCTATAGTATTCAACCGTCAACTATGCAATATAATACAATACATCTTTAGGTCTATTAAAACAAATTAAAAGTAGGCTAGTGCAAGAGACATGTGAGCTTTAACTGCCCGTCCAATTTGGCAAAATATTAGCGACCCCTCTCATTCTGATCCACTGCAAGCTATGACGACATATTATGTTAACCTGCTCCTCCTGCCGAGTGCTTCCCACCATTTGTACATCGAAACTGACATTCAGTATGTTAGTGTGAACAGTGGCCCATTGTGGAGGTGTGACAACTTTGACGGCCACGCCTACGTTAGGCTGTAGGACGTTAAGAATTGATGGGCATCATGTTTCCACACCTGTGCTGAAAATAGAAGACAGCATACCTCGGGGAAATGTTAATGGCGGGTAAGGCTTACTCGTTGTACGGTAGAGAAGGCTAAGTTGGAATCCAGATGTCTAATTATATTTGCAGCGCTATGACAGCTGGAGTGGGTTTTTTTTCCTCAATGGTGGGGAATGTATTTAATTCCAAAAAAAGATATCTTGTGGCATGCACCACTGAGTGGATCAGTATTCAAGGTCGTTTTGCTCATCAAATTGATCTCAATTTGTGGACTTGAGCAAAAGTTTCATTCATCTGTTTGTTAGGGAGGTAGATTGGTCCATTTTGTGGGGCTACTTTAAATTTTTGGTGAAACAGGGTAGCAGACGTAGCAACCTTTACCAAGTTTGGGCATTTTGGGGGCCAAATTCTCAGATGGCTTTATTATTTATGATTGCAAATCCTTCTGCACGTAGGCAACGCCAAATTCAGCTGAGCCACAGACTGCATGATGGTGACGTGCAGCGGAATGCCAACTGGGAAGCTCTCCTCAATGCCAGACGTAATAGATGAAGAGGAGCAACTGGTTTGGATAGCATCATTCACCGCAATAAAAATGACATGGAAAATAGTTTGCAACTGCAATGCCGTTACCAGAGAAGCTAAGAGTTTGCTGTGTTTGTTCTTCTCACACCACTCACAGGTCAGTGTCGTTATTATGCCAGACATCTAGTTTGATGTTTTATGTGTTGGTCAAGCTCTTCAGGCAGTTTGTTTCAAAGTCGACATTTCAAACTAAAGGCGATAGAGCATCCTCTGTCAGAGAATCTTGACTTTGGAACGACCTGCGCCTGGAGCTGAAATGTGCAAATTCTGCCACATTTTTAAATCGGTCCTTAAAAGTCACTTTTGTAGGATAGCTTTTAGTTCTTGTGTTATGTAATTATTTGCAGATTTAAATGTATTATTTTCCCGCCCATGTATTTTGACAATCCCACATTCAGCCTTCTTGGTTTCAAATGGGTCTGCTGGGTTCTTGCATTGCCTGGATTTTGTCATTTCTTTTCAGCCCAGCTGGAGTGAAGGGCGTTTCCCTCCAGCAGGCTCACCTGTTCTGTGTTTCCCAATCAAGCCTGCCATGTATTTAAAGACTGCCAAGCTGCCAGGTTACTGTCGTATTAATGACCTTGCTCGCCGTAGTGCTTTTTGTTTTGTTGCTGTTACAATCTGTCTGCATCGCATTGTGGTCAAGTAGGGCAATGACCCATCCGATCAGACAGATGGAGGCGCTTCGTCTGGGGTGTTTTGTCTGTGGAAGTCGACTTCCACTTTCAAACTCTTGCGGCATAGAAATAATACATTTTCTTACACTGCAAAGAGCATCGAAAAGATTAAGGTTGCGGAGGTGGAGGCCTCTAGGATGAGAAGTAACATCAAAATTTCATGTCGTATACCCTTTCTCACAAAGATGACTGAAAAGGTTTACAATTTTAAGGCAGGCTTAGCCATCACTAACAGCGATTCCCTTGGAAGTTAACCTACTCATGCTTTGTGGCTCAAAAGACCAGTTCACTGAATGTGCATATTGTGACACAAAGATGTGTGCGTCATGGACTAGAAAAAAGAGCAGTAAGCCTCCAGTCATTTCGTTTCTTGGAGGAAATTTGCTATTGCATATTCAGTGTGTGGAAATTCCACCACTAGGGTCTCAAGAGGGATTGGAATTGTATTCAGCACAGCCTTGAGAGAAGTTGAGCAAAACAAACTTGGAAAGAAAAAAAACTGACATCTCACTGCATTTAAAAAACATTCCCATAGCGATTTAATGATCTGGCAGTGATATGTTTGTTTACTTACATATGCGCTCCCCTTCTGGCTAGCTTGGTAGAAAAAATGTTACATTTTGTTTATTCATTCTAATTTTCTTATTTGCTCCTTTGTACAACTACTGTTAGACCTAATACCCAAATGATGTTTCCAATTATTTTTTGGAGGACTTGATGAAGGAAATCGGAATGAGAGTTGCCCTACAGCAGCTCTGTCGTTGGTCACCTTGCCACACGGCAGCACTACACACAGAAAAGCAAAAAACCAAAACCAAAAGCAGGTTCATGTTCAATTCATCTTTGTGCATATGCTCCTCCCAGTAGTTTGGACGACACAATTTTGGTTGTGCTTGGTTAGTCGATTCACTTTATCAATTGTGTCCAAGAATGGCCTAGATTGCACGCAGTAGTGCAAGCGTGTCCTTAGACTGGTTGGCCTTGGTGGGGATTTTTGCTCTTTTGAGTGCCATTCTATTTTCAACAATTCCTTTTTATGCTTTGATGCCTCGGTGCATGAGTGTTCTTTCAGTCACTCAGCTCGGTAGCGCACCACTAAGTGCATCCTGCTTTTACAGCGAGGTCCCGCTTCGTCTTCTTGATGTTCTGTAGCTTTATTATGCTATTGCAATACACTTTAGTCAGTCCATGTCTGGGAGAGTGCTGACTTCTAACAAACCCTGGACATTATTTGCAAAAATAAGTAGCGAACAGCTAGGCTATTACAGGAGCTAGCATTCCGTCTCAATCCAGAACTTCCCCAGATCCAAGTGAAGGAAATATAGTACGAGCCTCAATAAGCACCAACAATTATTTCATTTGATGCCATTTGACAGCGATAAGAATTTCAAGTTTTTATTCATGTGAACTTTGTACTGTCATAAAATGTGCCATCCAATCCACATCCAGATGTCACTTGCTTCAACCTAACCTTGTGAAAAATGCAAACACAAATTGAGCTGAGAGCAGCAAGGTTTATCACGATATTCTTCTTTTCAATGACTTGACTCAGATATTTATCCTTTGTATGCATCTTGTTGTCTTCATTTGGGTCAGGGTAACGAAAGCCTATCCCAACTGACATTGGTCAAGTGGTTGACCCTCACAATCACACATAAGGGCCTTTTTTAATTCTTCATGTGGTACCTGAAGAAAACCCATCTGATCATGAGGAGAACAAACGGTTTTCCCAAAAGATGCTCAAAATCAGATCTGGGAATCAGTCATGACTCTTTGAAGCCCCTAGGACCCTTCACATTTTCAAATGATTTATTCAGAAAAAATAAATGATGAATTGCATCCCAATCAAGACATTTACCCAAATGGCTAAAAATATACTGCATCTCATTCACACTTGGTTTTGTCTCACACCGATGGTTGCTGTAGTAACCATTTATCTGTGCAACCTTCCTCAACTGTCTTAGGTGACTAATATATTCGGCACGTCTTTCTTCTAACAATTTTCTGTCTGTCTCAGCCGTCAATTCGTTCTAATGTCTAATTCATCAACACTCCCCCCGCCAAAAAAAGTTCACAGTCCTTTACCCAAACGTATTCCTCTCGGTTATGGTCTGCTCACAGCATTCATTTATATCGAGAACATCATTACCGCTTCCTGCTTTCAGCTCTTACATAATGCTCCTGAAAGTCTCACTTGTGGCCATGTGTGCGCTACTGTGTGCATCATCTCACTTTTGGACTCCTGCAGTATGAACAGTTGGCCCTGCCTTACCTTCCACCTCATAATGTGACTGACTGGCCCTGAAAATTTAAAACAGGAATTGCTGGAGCCTTTATCTCCTGAGACAAAGATGATCTGTCATGCTTCTCCTCATGCCCTTGCAGAAGTTTGAGAAATAAGACCAGTAAGAGATTAAAAACAGCACACGGTGAAGCCAAAGGTTCAAATGGGGTATAGTGTGAAATGTTTACAAATGTGTTTGTTTTGCTAAGCTCTGAGGAAGCAGCTGATAGCCAAGTCACTTTGGCAAGATAAAGTGATACAAATGGGTCTATAGTGTCTGGACTGGGTGACTTCCGCTATCTGCATTCTCCCCGACATTGCTGAGTCTAACGTAAGTGTGTTAAAATGGAAGTCAACCCAAAACATTTTCTTTCAAGAAATGTGTTCTATGCAGACCCGCTTGTCTTAACCCAGCGTTCTGATAACAATTTGAGCAACTGTGATGTCATTTTCAGTGGACCGAAAGTGGCAAAATGGCTGTCTCTGATATGACTAAACACGGGTGCATTTTGCTGCTTAACTCATATTCCACAAACACAACATTAATCAGAATGCCATATTGAGACGAGTGGAGGCGCATAGAACATATTGCTGTAAAGAAAACTAGATCGATCGATAGATAGGTATTTATACACACACTCAACCATTAACATACACTGTGGGCACAAAAAAAAAAAACAATTTGAATTGGAAAATTGGTTTTGATTGAAAAGACGTGGTACACAAACTAATGAACCGGCTGATCACTCGATCAAAAAGTTGTAAATATCAGTAAGTAGAAATTGATTTGACAGTGTTGATGACTTGTTTCTTTGAAATTCATTCAATTATGGCTTCAGAGTCATCTTACATGTGTATTTTTACATTTTAGTAAGATAGATACACTTCTTCTCTAGTATTCGAAATGTCGTTGAAGAAAATGCCACATGTACAATCCTGACGGGTGAATTCATATTGTGAAATGATTGGCTACTTCCATTGGCTGGCAACCAGTTCAGGGTGTGCCCCGCCTACTGCCCGAAGACAGCTGGGATAAGCTCCAGCACGCCCACGACCCTCGTTAGGATAAATGGATTCGAAAATGGATGGCTGGATGGAATTGCTACTTTCAACAAGAAACACATTGCATCGTAACCTCTTGAAATGATCCATATCAAATTGAAGCATTGAATGGTACTGTAATCCCACTGAATCGAACGGATTAATTTTTTTCAACACATATAGTTGAGGTTTTGTTTTCAAGTTAAAAATTTGAGAAAAAAAATAGCCATCAAAATGTCAATTGATGTCCGTTGTGCTTGCAGCTTTACTACTTATTAATGAACGGCCTTCACTGCCTTCATGCTGCTCATTACCTCCACAGCTTCTTAATCCGTCATGGAAATTCAAACACTGCCCACACAAACGCAGGCGCCATCATCTCCATCCCTGTCAGCCACTCTGCTCACGGAAAAAGCACGAGGCTCGAAAGGGCTTCACAGTATTAATGACTGGTTTGACAATCGGTATTTGAGTGTGTGCTTTATCTACTATAAGCGCGCCCACAGCTCCTGCAGTCCAATAACGGCTGCCATATTCCTTCGGCCAGATAAATGACTGTGAAAGTGATGTAAGAGCGCAATGGCTCTCGAACTCCGAATGAGTGATTAAGCTTTTTGATCTTGCATAGGGCACCTATAACTCATATGGAATGATGAATATGTGGCATTTACACAGTCTTGATTGAAGTTTGGCCTGAAGCACCGATGCACTTCACTCTACTTCTTTGCAATTTAAATAAAATCGATGGAAATGATTTTGCAGCACTTGAGGTTTTTTTTCTTTTTGAAAAAGTATGCTGTGCATTTCAGGGTCATACAAAAAGCGCCATATGCCGGTGTGACCTCGCGCAGCAGCACTTTGGGATCATTACAAAGTCTCTCATTCGGTGCCATGACATCTGGGCGAGACCAGCGCCAACGTAGCGCAGGTACGTTCATAAGCCATAAATATGTCACTCTTCAAGAATGTTATTTTTATGTGGGAATAATATAACCTGTTTTAGTGGACCATTCGCATCTCCATTGTTCTCGCCAGCGAAGTTCACTTACTTTATTTTTTTTTGCAGACACCTCCTCCACCTGCAGGCGTCACTTTTTGTGTGACACGCCGCATAACAATGTTTATCTGCTCATTATCTCCACCCTTAGCTCAGTGTTTGTGTCATTGTCCTCAGGCAAAGCGCTCATCAAAAGAGTTGAATGTGAACCGTCTATTCATTCTGCAAAATTTCCTACCACATGCGTGGCTGTATTCTTCACGTTGCCTTCTTCAAGCCAACATCCTTGATCCTGTGTCCACTTTTCAAGCTGTAGTGTGCATTTCATTATTGAAGTGCATGTTTGCACATTGAAATGAGGTCATTTTTGCATAGACGTGTGCTTTTTCTCCAGCCCTTTTCCATTAGGAACATCATGTTACTTTCTCTGGCCAATGAGCAACAGACTCTTAAAAAACGCATCTCTCAAGCTAAGCACAAGTCATTTTGACAGTGTAAAGATAAAGAAGAAAGATTTGTTGGGGGGGAGTTGTTTGTTTTTTTTTAAATCGTACAATCAGGTAAAGATTTTTTTTTCGCAACCTTTGATTTAAAAACCAGACATTATTTCTCATTGACAGTGCAGAAAATAAACATAAATTGATTATGATTCACTTCCTGCTTTAGGTCACATGTCAGGAAATCAACCAAAAAAAAAGATAATTTTTGAAAGTAAGAACAAATGTTTGCAACTATCTTAGTTTTTTATAGTTTTCATTCAACACAAAGATAATCAATGTGCTCTCTGTGGAGCACTGTAGAAAACGGAGAACATCTACTGTTGAATTTGATAATTGATTACTTGTGAAATAATTGATTCCTATTTACACCGCAAGTGACACAGTAACACTCTGATTATTTTATATTCTATGCAGGCAGCTCTTCTTTAAATTGTTGGTTTTCACCGTCCATTTTTCTTTGAGCAAGAAATTTGAAACACACTATTGTCTTATCATCTAAGGGTCCTCCAGCTGGCAAAGTGTCAAAAATATGCCAACTGCTCCAAAAATGAAAGTAAAAGCCAAAACTTGCACTTGCAGCAGTGAACTGTGCCTGACCCGGTAGCAGGCCATCTGGTTATTGCTGGCGTGGAGACAAGTCCTGGTAGACACGTGCTGACCAATGACCCAACCCAAAAAAACGACAA
The DNA here is from genome assembly GCF_054856545.1 of Hippocampus guttulatus. Lineage (NCBI taxonomy): Eukaryota > Metazoa > Chordata > Actinopteri > Syngnathiformes > Syngnathidae > Hippocampus > Hippocampus guttulatus. The sequence continues at coordinate 13,628,450 of NC_141263.1, forward strand.
CAAAAAAAACCACATGGTGACAGATAAACGTATTACACCCATCAGTTGGTTTGTGCAGCGTTTTTACGATGCTCACCTCCTGCACCACCAAACTCAGCCGCATGGCATTGGGTCGCGAGAGCATCTACGAAACAACGAGTGGGTGGATCAACAGCTAAGTGAACTGTGCTACTGTACATGTGCGGGGTGAAAAGCCCTTCACAGTTCGGGGCCACAGGGAGGCGATAGAGTTAAATCTCTCATCTTCCACACGTAATTTGTGAGAGGAAAACACAGTTTTAATGGATTCACAAAGAACTACTTCCCTTTGACACATTTTATCCCATACATCTCTTGTTTCTTATAGCAAAACTGTTTCGCCACTGTTGTGTCCCCAAGGCACAAGAAAAGCTGAAGAAAAAAAATGGTTTGATTGTTTCATGTAGCCATTTGTTCAAGATTGTTTGCACATAGCCTACATTGACCCAAAGATAACCATCTTTTGGAAGCATTGCCTTCATATGTCATCTTAAACTCATAAGATAAAATCAACATATGGTACTTAATTTATTGACCCAATTGCAATTTTGACCCGACCTCAGCCATCTTTAGTTCACTGTCATTAAACATTTATCGTCAGTACTCTAGTCAAATCTCCTCTTGTTTTGATCCTTCTGACTTTTGGCTCGTGATAAAATGAATAGAGGAGGAAGTAAGAGATCAAACTACCGGTACACAAATAAGCAATGATTACAATGTCGAAGAGACCCGCATTTGTAAACGGTACAATTTTCATCCAAATCTTTGTGATTGACTGCAAATGGCGATTTTTCTTGTATTTAGCTCAGAATCGAAACAGTCTTGTACAAAAGGAGCCTCTTGAAAGTGCTGCACTCGTTCTTGTCTGCTTCCCACTTCTCCGCTTCCAAAAGACAATTTTCCAGTCTTTATCTCCCTTTTTCAAAGAGGCCCATTTTCATCGAGCGCCGGCAGCCACTAAGTGAGGCAACACAATGGAAGTGTCGCGACAAGTCAGCACATCTGACTTTGCACCAGATGTTCTCCCTGCTTTCCTGAGATGAAGCTGTAACAAGAAAAGTTCTCAGCACTTTGCCCGCAAGTGTGAATTCTCTTTGCAGCCATCGGCTCCACTCAAAGACTTGTTCCACTTCAAGTGCTTTTGCTGAATCGGTCAAATTCACGAACCAGCCATCCATTTTCTATACTGCTTGTCCTCATTAGGGTGGTAGATTTCACTCATTCATTAGACTACAAAGGCTAATTCTTCACATTAGCTTTTTACTCGTGAGGAGGTGAGGAGGTGACTGATGCTTTCCAAATAGCATGTCTAATTTGGCTTGTTCAACATCTTCTTTTGTTTGTTGTTCTTTTGTTTTTCTCCCAACACCCCATTTGAAGCACTCTTTAACTAATGAGCCTCAGATGTCAAAGGAAAAGCCAAACGCATATGTAAAGGATTTAACAAGATGGAAGTCAGTCATTGATCTTGCGCGGTTGTTTTACGATTGTTTTGAACACTTTGATGAAAGCAACGGCGTGATTCAAAACAAGTTACAAGCAGTGACGCCGGTCCGGTCACGCATCCCTCAATAAAGCGCTATTCCAAATGTGCACCTTATTCAGTAACAACTAATTGACAGGTTCATTTTTTTCCCTCAAGTAATCAGACTACAGTTATCATACTAATACTGTAGCACAAAGCATTACTGTATTTACAGCTTCTCCATAGTGAAATACATTGCGGGAGTATGCAGTAATATGTACTTTACCCTTGTTACTGTTAAAATCAAGCAGTCAGTAGAGTAACTTTTAAAGCAAGTTAACAGTAAAAAGTTACTTTTTCAAGCTAATTGTGGCAACACCAGTCACAAGTAATCAAAAACAAGCCCTCCCGTCATGGACCAGCTCTGGATAAAAGCGGCCATTTTTAAGTACGTCAACGATGATGGCAAGATGTTAAGAGAGCGCAATGTGCAGACAGGAAGCAGCTTGACAACTCTGATTGAAGCATATACCTGACTTCTAATCGGACGGGCAAAAGGAATTTACCACCCCTGTCAATCCTAATGAACTTCCAGTCAGATTCAGCTTGTTCATTCTAACTGAGGTGTTTAGATGGCGCATTTCCATTCAGTTTGGGTTTTTGACTGATGCTGATGCACAGGCCAAAAGCAAATGTGTGCATATGTCATCTCCTGAGTACGGCTTGGATGCCATGATGGCGATTCATCAGGCACACCTCGGTTTGGTCTTGTGCGCCGAGCCCTGTGACTAAAACTGCTCTAAATGGTTCAACGCGAAGAATTTCATTTCAGTGCTGATGACGCTGATGCCCCCGGTAATTGTTAGAAAACCGCTTGTCCACTTTCTTGAAGAGGGCCAGTAGAACGGCTCAAACTGTGTCACCTCAAAGCAGTACTCTGCATTTGTTTTAGTTCAATTCCTGTGGTGGCTTTCACGTTCCAGCATAAAGACGTTCTATTTAGAGGAGCCGCTTTAAAATTCTGTTTGTGCATCCGCCGCTGCCAGCTTTTAATGGAATTTATTCACTTACAGTCTTTGATGATAATAAAACAAACCCATCTTGTGTTACTTCACAGTAATCTACGCAGGCATGCGGTGGCGGTGGGTTGCAAAAGGTCAACAATTCACATTGCTGCATGTGTGTCCGCAAGTGAGTTATAGCTTGAGAATGATCGCAACAAAGAACATACCTTACATTGTTTTACTTAAGTCTTTCGAGTTTAATCATGAAACCACTGTAATCAACCGCACGCTAAATCCTTTGACACGATTCCTCTCACATGTGACATTTGCTTTGAATCCCACTCAGGTGCCGGCTTTATTTATGTGCACTGCGAAGGTCTTTGGGGAATACGCAAAGCTCCGTGATGTCGATGCCAGAGAGTAAGTTCATTCGCAATGCTGGGAGGAAGTTTGGAAGGATGTAGCGCAAGAATAACAGTCACCTGAGAATAAATTTGTGAAGGCACAAAGCCTTCAGTCACATGATGGTTGACGGGAGATGAGGTAGGTTGAGAAGCTTCCATCCATCCATCCATATTCAACTTTGCTTATCCTGAAGAGAATCGTGGGGAGTAGATGAAGCCTATCCCAGCTGACTTCGGCCGTTAGGTCGGACTGGAACCCTGAAGTGGTTGCCAGTCAGTCGCAGGGCACATATGGCAACAAACAACCATTCAGACCCACAGCCACACCGTCACTCAGTGAGAACTGATCCCACGCTGCCCGCGCACAACTCAGGTGAGTGTACCACGAGACCAGGGGTCAGCAAGCCAAAATGTTGAAAGAGTCATATTGGACCAAAATAAACAAAAAAACAAATATGTCTAGAGCCCCAAAAAATAAAAAGCCTTACAATGAAGACAACACATGCTTTATGCATACCTGTCAACCTCGGCTAATAGCTGCCCTTATGAATGATTACGATTCCCCATGTACTTGCACTCATTCTCAGTCTGAAAAAGGTGGCTCTGGTGCAAGCCCTCAAGTGATTAAAAAATAAATCTAAATAATATGTGCATCAAGATGTACAAATAACACCTCTGCGAATGTTCCTAAATTCAAATGATATTTCTCAAAACACGTTCACTGTGGGCTGTGAATTCAACCCATCAGAACTATGCCTTGAGTGCACTGTGCAGTCACCGTAAGCAAAGGAGATTTGTTCACAAAAGCAAGTAAACAGCGCTTTGCCTTGGGAGTTAATAATTCAAGAGCGTTAACTGGATGAAAACTTGAAAAAGAGACATCCACTTAAGTGTAGGAGACATGTGACAAGCGGCCACAAATGCTTCTGTGCACCACACGTAGCTTTAGCCAGCTTCTGCCTCTCCTTCCTTCCTTCAGACCTTGAGAAGGTCATCCAGACATGCATTTCATCCCTTGCACACCACAACCTGCTTTTAGTTGTAAATTGTATTTTCTATGCGGTATCTGAACATGACCAGTTTTATAAAACACCTTCTACTTAGTAGACTAAAAATGCTAAATCGTGTCTGTAGTATTGAGAATATCACACACGCAATATCACACACACAACTTTTCTCTAAAAAAGCAGTGTCACTTTCGTACATCTGTATTACGGAGATTGTGATTGGATCTCACAGTGGGGTTGGTTTGCCGTCATTATCATGATAACAACCTACAGTAAGACATGAAATGACTTTTCGGAGAATTGGCATCTTTCAAGGCTCCCTTCTGCTATCTGCTCGAAAGATCAGTATTGCACAAAACACTGGGAGACTTGCAACACTACTGGAACATGATATTATAAATAATTCAGCAGTGATGGCAATCTCCTTTACTATTTGCACTGAAATATTCTGGCCGCATTTCTAATTCATTCCTGTCATACCATGTGGGTTTGAAGTGCTATCCCATCAATTACATACTGTATATACATATACAGTATATACAAATACAGTATATATGTATATATATATATATATATATATATATATACAAGAACAGTTGCTGGGATCCAGCAATTTTGGGCCAAACATAATACTTAGTCATCTGTCGAGAAAACACAAATTTAACATAACACTCTAAATGAGACGAATAAAGGTTTTCTTATTCTTATTAAATATATTTATGTGGTATAACGTGGCTGTGCCATGGACCTTTTGATCCAGAAAAATCCAATTTCTGTCTAGAATTTTCTATCAATTTTAGTATTAGTGTGTGTTTGTGTGTGTGTGTGTGTGTGCGCGCGCGCGGGGGTGTGTGCATGGGCGTCTGTGTGTTCTTTTCGTCATCGTCAGTATTATTTAATATTAATTTTCAAAGTGGCACTGGCGATTTGTTTCATTATTCAGTTTAAAAAATCTCAATTACGCGTCGACTGTGATGCAGTACGCTACATTTATCCCATTAAAAATGATTTAAATGAATACATTTCCAGGAATCTAAACTAATCAACTAATATGATGTAGAACAAATCTTATTTAATGTCATTGCATTTATGTTAACTGTTGATTATGATGATGACGTATTTTCTATTGACTTAAAAAGTTGCCCAGATCAGTTTCTGATTTTTAACTCGTTAATATTATGAAGGGGGAAAAAAGTCACAAAAACACTTAGAGGTTATGAAATTGTATTCAGGTATCAACACAATGGTGACTGAAAACGTTTGAGAGGCTGCTTGGCTCTATTCTACTGTTGTCTTACAGTGACCTCTTGTGGTTGAATCTTTCATTCCTCCCCGTGTGGCGTTTGCATGATGTGCCTGCGTTTTCTCCTCCTACTCTGGCTTCTTTCCGTGTTCCAATAACATGTATGTTAATCGAAACTTACATGAGCCGTTGGTATGATTGTTTGTCTTTAGATGCCCTGCAAATGGCTGGCGACCACACCAGAGTGTACAGTACGTCAGCCAGGCAGTTCTAGGTCACTTCACGACCCTAATGAGGACAAGTAGCAGATGTTTGAGTAAATCACATATAAATAGGCAAGTCGCAAAAGTCAAGCTGACACAAAATTTCAAGTAGGGTCAAAGTCAAACAATTACTTCAGTTAAGCAAGTCATACAATCTTGCTCAGTCATATATATTCGCACTATAGCCACTTTACACTTCCTGATCACCTGGTTTTTATTCCAATCTCCGTATTTTATAACACTTCTCACTTAAAGGCATAGCCAACATGAAGCTCAGATGAAGTCTTGTTTTGTTTATAATACTGATTTATTTCCAACTGCATGGCTGTTTGGCTGTTTTTAGGTGAACATCATCTGAAACAAGGCGGCCTGGTGTCCAGTGATTAGCGCGTCGACCTCACAGTGCAATTACAGGTTCAGTTCCAGCTCCGGCCTCCCTGTGTGGAGTTTGCATGTTCTCCCCGGGCCTGCGTGGGTTTTCTCCGGGTACTCCGGTTTCCTCCCACATTGCAAAAACATGCATGGCAGGTTGATTGAACACTCTATAAATTGTCCCGAGGCGTGAGTGTGAGCGCGGATGGTTGTTCCTCTCTGTGTGCCCTGCGATTGGCTGGCAACCGATTCAGGGTGTCCCCCACCTACTGCCCAAGGACTGCTGAGATAGAGTCCAGCACCCCCCGCCCCTTCTGAGGATTAAGCGGATCAGAAAATGGATGGATGGATGGAACATCTGAAACATTGTCAAAGTCCCCCACCATCAATAAGCAATGGCCAGCACCTCTTCTTTTATTCTCTTTGTGTTATCTGTTGTGCTGCCAAACCTTCCTGTATTTTACTTCTGATGCCATTGTTGTGACTGCTCGACAAATGAAACAAGGACGAACGATAGTCGATCAGCAACCTCTAGATTGTGAAAATTAATGTTTCGTGTGGGTTGGAACCACACCACAAAAACACCCAACCCGTGTTTCGCTCAACATCCAACGTTCATCTTGAAGAAAGGCTCGTCTTTGTCCTTGGACTTCCCCCGCCCGCGACTCGCTCATCCAATCACAAATCACACTCAGACACTCGCATGACCTCGCAGACAATTGGAACTTGTACAATTCTAACAACTCACAAACGCAACTGCTGCGGGGTTACTGCAGTGTCAAGTTAATGTCGCTTGTCTGTCTTTGTGTGTTATAGTGCCTTTCTCTTTTTCCCATTTTTTTATTAACAAAAATATGCGATCCTTGAATCTAAATGTAATCATTTCATGAGCTCACTCCAACATCAGAATCATCTGAACAAGTTGGCTTTTTCAATGCGTCTGTAATGGGTTGTCATGTTTGCATGCGCTAAACCAAACGTAACGTCTCTTTCATTATACCAAATGAATGTTGTACTATCTTGAAAATGCATTCATCGAAATATAAATCGGTACGATTTTTCTGGTCTTGTAGTTCAAGTCTAAGGCGAGTTGAGTCTAAAAACGATGTTAAAGTCAATTAAGGCTTCCATAAACTTCAGTACAGATAGTCCCAAATCCTAAAACTCGCAACTTAAGTCTGACTCTAGTCATGTTTGTCCAGTCCCAGCCACAAAATGGATAGCATGCCTCTCATACTCATATTTGAAGTATTAACTCTCAATATCTGCCATTTTGAAACAAATCAGTTTTCTATGCGTAGTGTCGCACATCGCTACGTTTCAATTGCTGTGTTGATTGTATGGGGTTCTTTAAAAAAACAAAAATCATTCTAGTTTTTAATTAGAATACACAATTGCTGTAGTGTCTGCTTGCTTCACTATGTCAAGGAAAGAAATCGATTTGGAATTATAGTGCTGGTTAAAACACCAAACATAACCCAGTGGGCACATGGCATCAATTTGACTTTGATTTAATGTTGAAGATTGGATTTTGATGTCATATGGATGTTGAATTGACATCAGATGCTCACTGGGATATCAATCCCCAACTACCATGCAAATATGCCCTCTTCGGGATGTGAACGGAAAAGAAATCACAACAGACCTGTCTGACTGTCGTTTGTAGTGAGAAAATGATTATCCTCCAACTCAAGTGGTACATTTTTGTTGTGACTTTGACCTGATAACATCAGCAGCACAGGGACAAACTTTGTGTTTGGAGGCGAGGCCATTGCATGAGTGCCACATCATTTGGAAAACCTGTGGTGTCCGCGCCTAATATGCTCACCACAGTCACCATGGAGGTGATCCAATATTTTAGATTTAGGTCTAAGTTAATCATTGAGTGATGGCACTGCTGTGAAGTATGCTTGAAATGTGTGGGGAAAATGATAGGAATTCCACCTACATTTCAGGTGGGCTGGGATTGTCCAGTCATTCCAGTTTGGAATGACTGGACGGATGATAACGGAATTCAGACAGTTAGATGCTCAACTATGCCTCTGTATCAAATTTAAGTGTGGATGAATGACATGGTCAAAATTACATTTACATTTTATTATTTTTATTTCCATTTTTCTAATAAGTGTGGAATGATGAGAACTCAATCAGACTGTTTGACTGAGGGGGTTGGGTTCCATTTTTTAACTTTCCGAAATTAGTAACAACAACTCTCACGTGGTGAAATTCCATGGTCCAAAGTTTGTTTGGTAGAGGATATACAGTAGTGAGCTGAAATTATGTGAGAAAGTACAAGTCTATTCTCACATGATGACGTTGACGAGGGCTTTGTCCTTGTACGTTCAAGCCTCTAAAAGAACAGAAAAAATAAAAATCATGGTCCTAGATGTGACATTGAGTTGGATGTGTGGATGCTTGTCCTTCAGTATTCACACTTGTAGCCCATATGTCATAATGATGCACAATAACATTGGTTTAAACGCTTGTCCCCTCTGGTGGGCCTCAATGTGCGCCTCAGGGATGAGATTCGAACTTGACACCAGCACCACCTGTGCCGGATAGTCAGACACTCATATCAAGAGTATGTGATAGATTGATGTGCGAGTATTCCCATAAACCACAAGACTTGCATGTCTTCGCAAGCCTTTGTAACAGCGGGATAAAGCCCAGATTTTGTCAGCAAAACGGTGGCAACGCCACAAAGATGAAGCTGCATCACCATTTGAATGATTTATCGCCCGCTGGATTGTAACGCCCTTAAAAAGCAATAACGGGTTATACAAACGGTATGACTTAAATGTTCTTTGTGTTTGTTTGGTTTCATAGGCAAAGGTGGGATGATGTCACGTCTAAATATACACCTTTTCGTCATATAATACCTTCAAGCAAGATGACCTCATTTCATGAAAAAAATAAATAAATAACAAAATAATACCATACATAGAGTTCAAGGGAAGCATCGATACATTCTACACAGAGGCTTACGGGAACAAGTGTGAAACACACGTATGTCATGAAAAACTCTTCATGGGCCTACATTGAATTTTCCTGTCGGGTATTAAATCGAGACACATTTCCAGTAAGATGATTTGATTCAAATGCCCATGTAAAAATCAACTGGGGCTTGAAATTCCTCAATTATATTTTTACATTGACAATCTGTTGAGCAAACGCATCCATTTGCAGTTAAATGTTGTTTTTGTTTTTTGTTTTTTAATGTGCGTTAACTTTCTTTTGTGACCTGGTTAATGATTTGCATGCAATTGCTCACATCCTTCACTGTCAATTCCTCCTGGACACCAGCAGCATACCATTACTGACATGGCTCACATTGAGACTGCATGAGCTAACCAAAGCATCTTGGGCGGATGGATTGCTCTTGTTTTAAAGAAAATGTAGTTAACTTGACACCGCAGGTGGTCAAGACACCGGCAGATGGAGACCGTCACATTTGCTGTTTTCAGTGGGCGTGAAATTGCATCTTGTTGTAAGATCTAAAAAATGAAGTCAACGCTGTAGAAAAGGAGGCGTGAAGGAAATTTTTTCTTCTTGTGAAATATTTAGATGAGGTCTTTGTGGGTTACCTAATTCACCTTATGACGCTGTCAACGTTATTCATAAATCTTAAAGCTTATAGACATGTTTTGCCAAGGCTCACAAAGCAGGCTACATGCCTTAAACTGCAGTGGTTCTCAACCTACTTTTACAAAAGTTTAAAACAATGACGATTTTTATTTTGTTTAAAAATAACCTCTGAAAACAGTTTACACCGCATACTGCCCGAAGATGGTTGGGATAGGCTCCAACATGCCCGCAGCTCTTGTGAGGATAAGCGGCTCAGATAATGGAAGGATGGATAGATAGATGTTACTTTGATTTGCAAGCAAAATTTTAGATAAGAGCGCCGCATGGTGGCAGTGAAGTCAATTAAGCTCACTTAACAAGAAACAATTTTGCACATTTTTTAATCAAAATTTTAATGGCACTCTCAGTTGAAATTTACTGTCAAATTATACATGAAGCAAAGTGAATTACTCATTGCATATGTAAAACAACCATATAGCTTTGCTTTAGATACGTCTGTTTCATTCAATGCTAACAAACAATGCAAAATACCATTGACCGGCTAAAAAAAAGTGTTGGTGTCAGCCTCACTTGGCTAGTCAGCTAGATCGTTTTGTAAAAGAGGTTTTGTACTCACTGATGTTCATCTAGTTTAATAAAGGATTGAAGTTAATGGCATGTTGTGGCAGTGTTATAACCCTTACAGCAATGAATATTTGAACATGAGGCGGTACGGTGGTTGACTGGTTAGCACGTCCACCTCACAGTGAAGAGATCTGGGGTTCAATTCCAGCCCTGGCCTGCCGGTGGTGAGTTTGCATGTTCCCCCCGCACCTGCGTGGGTTTTTCCTCTGGGTAATCCGGTTTCATCCGACATGCCAAAAAAATGCATCGTAGGTTGATTGAAAGCTCAAAATTGTCCAAAGGTGTGATTGTGAGTGTGGATGGCTGTTTGTCTATAGGTGTCCTGTGATTGGCTGGCAACCATATTTGGACAGATATTCAGGCAATTTACTAAATTGTGACAACGGAAGTTTTGCCTTGATGCCAGTGATATTCTTTATCCTCTGTGAAGACACAGATATTATTGCAGCTCACTGAGTTTTGACTGGCTCCATATATATCCATCAGTATGTCTGTATTATTCTGTCGTCAGAGGGCCAAGGCACACGCACCAGAAGGAGTAGCACAACGTCCATTGAATTGAAAGGAAAAATGTGGAATGTGTGTAGAATTCCATTCTAACTGTATGATTTGAAAAAGTACATGATCGAGTATAAATTTATGACTGCTGACCCCCAAATATGCAGGGGGGTCACCATAATTCATGTTACATTATTTCGTAAGAAAACATCCTGAAAAGTTGAAGCGGAACAGCATCACAAAACAAATTTTGTTTTTTGTATAATTTCAAAAAATATCTCATCTTCACTGATGAAAATGTTGTACCTGGAGTCTTGTAATGTACCACAATCATTTTCCAGGGTTAAAATTTTGAGTGCCCTCTAAATGGTTAAGTGAAGTGAGTTACTAGCGGATTAGTCTCAATGGATTGTCTGACACGCCTGCTCCCTTTCCCCACTGTCCTGACCTTTACATGCATGCATTATGTAGCATAAACCATAAAATAAATTGAATTGACAGTGGTTGCCATTTCATAGAGTGTACTTTTTTTAACAGAGTCCCATAGTGTGACACCTAAAGTAACTACACCAACATCACTGTGTTTGATGCACTAATGAGGCAGCCTTATTTCGAATGAAGGGTGAAACTGGACTGAGAGCAAAAGCAAAGGACGGGCGGGAGCAGTGCGCTGCGCAGGTGTCGAAAGCTGAGTTGGTAGTAAGTAGTGGTATCACGAGGATGGATGCCTGTCCTGTCCCCATCGATGCATTGGTAAAGTGACATCAACTGTGAAATTGCTCATTGATGACCAGGGGAGGGCTTGTCCATGTGTATATAAAGGCCAGAAGCCCACTCCCACAAAAAGACTGATCAACAAGTTTGACTCCTCTGTCTATGTACCTTGTGTCCGATCACAACAGCAAAAATAAAACGAAAATCAAAAGCCATTTCCTGGATATAAGGACAAAACTGGTAAGATATTGGCTTGATATTTTTTTCCCTTTGGAAGCTGTGCTGCTTGACCAAATTAATTTTCATACAGCGATAATTCACAAGGAACTTTTCTTAACCCGATATCTTTCTTATTTTCAGCCCATCATCAGCATGTTTGTGCTACGCTGCTTTGAAACAACCATTTTTATACTCCTCTTTTCAAGTTTGCACACAGATGCAAAACCACTCAGGTAAACGCCGTTCTAATGTGTGGGAAATCAATGCTGTCTGTCTTTTCTAGTCAAGGAGGAGAGAAAAGAAAAAAAAGTCACTCATTGATCATTCATCATCTTTTCCTCAGAGTGACTGTGGTATTTTTTTGTGTGCAGAAAGAGAACCATCAGTGAGGTACAGTTAATGCACAATGTTCAGGAACACAAACAAGTGGGAGAGAGACAGGAATGGCTCCAAGAAAAATTAAAGGACATTATTGTTACCAGTGCCAACCCACAACATAGACAGTTAACCTCAATCCAAAATATATTCCCAAATGAGGTTCTTGAAGAAATATTAAACTGACCATTGTAGAAGTATTCACGACTGTGTATTTGCAATGTCTGTTTTATTCATTAATTTATTATACTCAGTCTATGATTTATTAATATAACTAACTTGCTATGCATTGCTATTTTTATTTCTGCTACAAAAAAAGAGAACTAGTGTCTTTTGTATTCATGGTTGTCAATGTCTCACTTAGTACTTTGATTGCATTATTTTTTAACACCAAACATAGTTTCATTATATAAAGTAGTGAAATTGGAAATTAATTCAGGTTGTCCTTACTGTAGTGGACCAATTGAAGTGTTTGTCTTAGTCACCATTATCTATTTGTTATCTGTGTTTTTTTTATGCTATTGTACATATGCAGTTTGGTTAGTTCATTATTGACTTTTAAGAATAATTACAAATACATTGCACTGCGCAAAATCACTGCAACCTCTTAGATTTAAAATTTTGAAATGACTCTAAGTTTTAGACAAAAGAGTATTGATATCCAGTGTGCTGTGCTGTTTGTGCATTTGGTTAGGAACAATAATGTATTTAACCTGAAATATTAAGATATCCTTTATTTGTCCCACACTGGGGAAATTTACAGTCTACAGCAGCAAGTTTGTGGGTAGAAAGAAGAAAGAAGAAAAAAACAAACACCGTTCAATTAAGTGCAATATAATACAAAATGGATAAGTCGCAGTGCTATTTACAATTGATTTTCACATCATTTAATTATTATTATTATTTTTTTTTTTAATTCAGCATATAAACTCTTGGGGGAAATTATGCAGTACTGTACTGTCATTAATAACCAAGTATTTTGCCTATCATCAACTGTAAAGTCAATGCATTACTATATGTAATTTTCATTGTCAAACATTAAAATGATTTTATGAAAATGTATTAAATGTGTTTTTACTGAAATTGACTAAAAGTACAGTGTACATTATTATACGTGATAAATTACAGTATGTGTTTCAAATACTCTACAGCAGGTGTAACAAAAACAAAATTGTTATTTCAGAAGTGTGCATCTCACACACAGGTTGGTGACCCCTGCCGTACAGTATTTGAAGAAAAAAAAGTGAAGCGGCAAATCGCGAGACTTGACAACATACCTGTCAACTCATACGGTTTAGCCATAGTTCATACGGATTTTGTGGTGAATCTTACGTATATGGCTGTATCGCACAAATCATACGGATTCAGAAAATTTCCGGGTTTCTTTTCACCAACTCCAAATCATTTGGAGTTGGTGAAAAAAAGTAACGCAGGAATACAACTCTGAACACAGTAATGCCACGAAGTAGAATGATGATTAGACATTAACCAGACATTGTATTATGAAGATCTACAATAAATATCATTGAAGATTTCGTGGGTTTTTTTGGACATATAAAATGCTTTGGTATGTTATAAGGATTTTTTGCTCTTTATAAGGATTTTTTTGGTAGTTTATACAGGTTGGCGCTCCGAAAAGTTGACAGGTATGTGACAAGAACAACTTTTTGGTCCTTAATAATATGATCCTTTGTCAATGTTTCAGACCCTTATGAGTATGGATGTTAAATATGACGACGTAGGCACATTTTGGATATGCCCATTAATTTATTGAATTCGAAATCTGAAAAAAATAAATAGGACGCCTGTGTAACATTCTCGCGAGACTTGACAAGCATTTTTTTCCAATCCTTTTTCGGTGGGATGATAAGAAAAAATATAATTGAGAATTTTATAATATACATATTCAAATTTAAAACGTTTTACACCCACATCAATGTTTTTAAAATGTTTAAAAAATGTATACTTTCTGAAATTTGACGAGAAAAAAAATGCGTCACATGGTCACGTGACATCAGCTACATGACTGTTTTTGAAAGGAGGCTGGCCAACTGGCTAGCTGTCGGGATTACACTTCGGCGGAGGCTTACGCCAGTTTGGTAACTATATTTACATTTTACGGTACACTCATAGTCCTTGTGCCACTGCAGTGCCGGGTTGGCCAATACTCCTTGAAATAATGTCGAAATGTGTTTGTAAATTGATGCTTGTACCACCGTTTCTAATGCTAGTTGTGTAGGAGTGCTGCTAACGCTGGAAACTCGCTAAAAGAATGCTAATTATAAATGTCCTTTTGTAATCTGATGACCGACTGCTTTTGATGATTAAATGTCACATTTTAGGCGAGTACTATAGGGAATCCATTTTTTTTAAAAGCACGCTACTATTGAATTCTGCCCAAACGATTGCGTTATGTGCTAAAGGCTAGCGGTGGATTTTGTGTGTGGAGTTTTGATCAGCGGAACCAGTCGACGACTACTTGAATATGAAGACTGATACTTCCGGAGCGGACTTCCCCTTGTTCGGGTGATGGCAACGCGTCTGCAGTCATATGACAGTAACTCCAGTGACACCGAAAACTGGGAACGGAAAACTACAAGCCGACCTCGCAAACTGTGCAAGCATTCGAGGTGAGCTACCCAAAGCCGATCAGCCAGCGAGCCCTAATTAATTATGATTAATTAAAGAAGCAAACGACGCCGATATGATATTGTAAGTAAAATAATATAATTTGATTGTGTCTCATCATTAATTGTTGCTGATGGACAATCTGATTAATGATAGGGAACATTACATATTTAACTTGTTTGTAATATATGAGGGGGGGGGGGTCTATATAAGTGATGTTGTGAAGTTGGCATCTGTTTGTTGAATAAACACACGTTTTTTTCTGAGATGTCTTTCCCAGTACAGTTTGAAAAGTACTCTTCAACATCTAATGAAGTATTAACACAACTATGTTAGTAGTTGTAAATCTACATGCCAGATATTTGAGTGGTATTTCTAATATTTTGTTTACCTGAATTACATAATAAAATAATGTGGAGTACAATAAACATTATCAGATCATTAGTATTAACATGAATGAGTAATTCATAAATCAGGTTACACCAATTATGCAACCAAATCTGGAGCTTTATCACCTCTACTTTACATCTTTCATGAAACAATATATGTAAACATGGTGTGGACTACACCTCTTAAGCACTGAACTTAGCAACTAAGCACTGCATAGATCAGGGGCGCCCAAACTTTTTTTTTTAACCTAAAATCTACTTTTCGATCAACCAACCTCCCGTGATCGACCCATTAAGGCCGATTTTTCCAGAGAATTTTGGTTGAACTCCCAAGTTGTACTACTTTTAGGACGCTTGACTTTACAAGTTGCATTGAATTGCAGTCCTTTGTTTTAGTTGTTGTAGCACGAGCAGGTTTGTAGCTGGCATTGTTTGGGCATTGGTTCTTATCTGCTTGTCGACACGGCCTGACCGCATTCTGTGTGCATTAATCATCCTTGAATCACAACACTTTGTAGACCAGGATGTTTCATTCTCTCGCTACCATTGTTTCCCATCATGTGCCGGCAAGATGGATACAAACTGGCAGCCCTGCTTGTGTGGTCGTAGTTGCTCCCCCACAGTGAAATGAAAAGGAAATGTCCTGTAGCTCACGGGTACGGACATTGAGTCATCTTTTGTGTTGAAGCGCAGCAGTCAAGCTCGCGCATCTCGAGTGGAGCCCCAACAGAGGAAAATGAGCCTGCATGGTGCCAGCGGGGGCTGCGACCGCTCCAGCGATCGCTCCAGGGATTCCTCGCACGAGAGAGAAGCGCAGCTCACTCCCTGCATTCGCAACCTCACCTCACCTACACGTCAACACAACAGTGGTGAGTATGAAGGGAAAGAAGAGAAGGGCCTCAGTGGGAGGGGGTCATGGTCAAGGTACACAACTCTCGGTGGCTTGTGCCAGAAAGCGGCTCAATGCGTCTTATCAACTTCCTGCTCACATTGATAAGATCAGATAAGAACATCTTTATTTGTCTCACAATGGAGAAATTCCCAATTGGCTTCACATCCTCATTTCTTTTCACACAGGTACAATGCAACCCGCCTACTGGCTGTTCACAAATTCATTTTTGCACTTCCTTTCCCGCCTATCCGCAGCAATTTTCTGGAAAGCTCGTCGATTGACATTTTTTGTGCTTTTTTTTTTTGTAATGCTGTAAGATGCCACACAATAGCACCGAAGCCCCGGATAACAGGAAAGTAGTAACTGGCCAATCAGCAGTAGAACATGGGTTGGTTTCACCCAAATCCTGGTTCTCACTATTAATTGGATTGGAAAATACATTTGAGTTGAGAAAAGAAACATGTCAATCAAAATGGTGACTTTAATGCTAACATTTTTTGCTTTTGTGACACCTTGAGCTATAGATCAACAAAACCAAGACTGATAATGTATTTACAGCGATACAAGTATGAAACACGCAATGCATCAATTAATCATTTTTCAGACCAGGTACGAGCATCTTGGAGAGCCCAAGATGGCCGCTTGTGCGCCAGTGTGTTCGGCGACGCTCCTGCCATTTCGGGTTTTTTTACTTTTCGCAATGCTTGTTACCTCCCTAACAGCGTCTCGGTTGGTTTATGATCGCCGATCGTTGTTATTGATTCAACAACACGTCTGAGATTCGGCCGCGTTTTGGCAAGACGGTGGTGAAAAGACACTACCTCCGTTCTTGGCTAACCTGCCGGCTAATCTCTTCCGCGTTCGCTCGCCCCCTTCACAGCCGCGGCGGCAAACGTAGCGGTCAGCTCGTGAAGCTAAAACGGGATCTGAGACACACTTCGATCGCTCCGGCGTGGTGTGCCCTCGACCCCGTCGCCTCGTGCTTGCTAACAGTCGTTGGCTCTCCCATCGCGCCACGGCATTTCTACCCCCCACGCCTTTCTCGGGGAGGAATCCAGCGAAAGCTTTTGAGGGAATTCCCCCGGGCTCGGCGATCGGAAGAGGCAATCCCTCCCGTTGCTACTCCCACAAGGATCGCGTTGTTAAATGCCCGGTCGCTG
Source organism: Hippocampus guttulatus (assembly GCF_054856545.1). NCBI lineage: Eukaryota > Metazoa > Chordata > Actinopteri > Syngnathiformes > Syngnathidae > Hippocampus > Hippocampus guttulatus. Next base: position 13,645,310 of record NC_141263.1, read on the forward strand.
ACGAACAAGACCCATATTCTGAGGGGGTATTTCCTTTCCAATGACTTGGATTTCCTGTGTCTGACGGAGACTTGGGCAGGTACTGGTGAGTACAACGCTTTGCTTGAATTGTTGCCACCTGACTGTGATTTCCTCGATACCCCGAGGACATCAGGCCGTGGTGGAGGAACGGTGAGCATCTTTAAGAACAATTTTAAATGTAAACGGTGCACATTCACCACATCGGCCACCAGCTTTGAAGCAACCTTCTTTGAAGTCGGTCGTGTTTTCCCGGTGCTCTGTGCTGTCATTTACCGTCCTCCTAAATACAACAAAGACTTTTTAAGCGACTTTTCAACCTTTCTTGCGGAAATCAGGCTGAGATATGATCATATCCTCCTAATGGGGGATTTTAATATCCATGTGTGCTGTCCGGAAAAAACGCTAGCAAAGGACTTCTTAAGACTTATCGACTCTTTTAATTTCGTGCAGTATGTGACCAGCCCGACACATGAACAAGGTCATATTTTAGACCTTGTCCTTTCTTATGGTCTACCGGTGTCAAATCTGGAAGTCCTTGAAAATGGGATTTCTGATCACATGGCAGTTTTGGTTTGACGTAGTCTTATCGCATGCTGCTGTGAAATCTGCCGCTCCTAGTTTTAAACGCCAAATTTTTAACCCTCGCACTGCTAGTCGTTTCTCTGATGCCTTTAATAACCTTTGCGTACCCTCGTCTAACACAGAGGAACTCACCTCTTGGTTCAACTCATCATGCCGTGCCATCCTGGATTTGGTGGCTCCTTCAAAAACTGTGCTCCCAAAACCTAAACCCGAGCCATGGTTTAACGACATTACCCGCGCAGCTAGGCAGGGGTGTCGCAAAGCCGAACGCAAGTGGAAAAATGACAAATTGCATGTCTCTTATCAAATTTGGAAAGACTGCTGGCGTAACTACCAGCTCACAGTGAAAGAGGCCAAAAGAGAATATCTGTCGGACCTTATTCAAGCTAACCGTCACAACCCACGCGCACTATTTAAAACGATATATTCTGTACTCAAACCCCCTCTGCCTACTTGCTCGGATTCTTCACCCGAGATGTGCAACAGATTCCTTCAGTTTTTCATTGATAAGGTCTCTACAGCTAGGACTCCGGTCTCAAATACCGCATCTGACCCCTCTGTCCATGTTCCATGTTCAGCTGTGCTAAATTCTTTTGAAACTGTGTCCTTGGCGCTTTTGGAGGATGTAGTTCGCCAGACGAAGCCATCTGGCTCCCCTTGCGACTTTCTTCCCCCGCACTTCTTTCAGGAGGTTCTCCCGAGTGTTGGCGCATCAGTCTTGGATATCATCAACAGCAGCCTCTCTTCTGGTGTAGTTCCCCAACAGTTTAAACATGCTGTGGTCCAACCCTTGATCAAGAAACCTGGCCTTGATCCAGATGTGCTGTCAAGTTTCAGGCCCATTTCCAAACTGCCTTTCATTTCCAAAATTCTGGAAAAAGTGGTGCACATGCAGTTGAAATTTTTCTTGGATGAACATAACATCTTGGAGGTCTTCCAGTCAGGTTTCAAGACGATGCATAGCACGGAGTCAGCCCTGTTACGCGTTTCTAATGACATCCTCCTGGCAAATGACTCTGGAGACCACTTGTGTCTAGCTTTATTGGACTTAACTGCAGCATTTGATACAGTGGATCACAGTATTCTGCTGTCTCGTTTGCAGCACTTGGTGGGCATTGGCGGCAGTGCTCTTGAGTGGTTTAGGTCCTATTTAGCTGACAGAACCTTCTGTGTCAGCCTTGGCTGCTCTGAGTCACGCACTGCTCCCCTGTCATGTGGTGTTCCACAGGGCTCAATTCTGGGGCCTCTGCTGTTCTCGCTGTGTCTGCTCCCATTGGGTTCCATCTTAAGGAAACATGGTATTCCCTTCCACTGCTATGCAGATGACTGCCAGATCTATGTCCCACTGAGCAAGAAAGACGCCTTCTCATTAAGGCCACTCCTATCCTGTCTGGAAGAAATCAAAACCTGGATGGCACAAAATTTCTTGAGATTCAATGAAAAGAAGACAGAGGTGATATTGTTTGGTTCCAGTGGCCCTTGTACATTCCATCCTGTAGACTTGGGCCCCCTGTCTCCTTATCTTAAGTCAACAGTCTCAAACTTGGGCCTTAAACTGGACAGTGATTTCAAACTCGATCGGCAAATTGGTGCCGTTGTTAAATCCAGCTTCTTTCACCTTAGACAGCTGGCCAAAATAAAACCTCTCCTCTCACATGAACACTTTGAGACAGTAATTCATGCCTTTGTCACATCCCGGCTTGATTACTGCAATGTCCTTTACTTTGGAGTCAGCCAGTCCTCCATTAAGCGCCTTCAGCTGGTCCGGAATGCCGCTGCTCGCCTCTTGACTGGTACTCGTAAGAGGGAGCACATAACTCCTACTCTGGCATCCCTTCACTGGCTCCCCATTCATTTTAGAGTTATTTTCAAGATCCTCTTATTTCTTTTCAAATCTCTGAATAATCTCGCGCCACCTTACCTCTCTGAGCTCATCCGCCCCTACACACCTGCCCGGCGCCTCAGGTCTGTGGACCAGACTTTATTAGAAGTACCAAGAACTAAACTGAGGCTCAGAGGGGATCGAGCCTTTTCTGTTGCTGGTCCCTCTCTCTGGAATGACCTCCCACTGAACATTCGGCAAGCCTCCTCACTGCCCATCTTCAAAACCCTCCTCAAAACTCACTTGTATTCTTTGGCATTCGACTCAGCATGACTTAGATTTGTTCTTGGTTTTACTGTTTGGTGCTTTCTACCGCCCTTATTACCGATTTGTCTTACTGTTTATTGTGCATGTTAAATTGCTCCATGTACAGCACTTTGTATGCAGCGATGGCTGTTTGAAAGTGCTCTATAAATACTGTTGACTTGACTTGACTTGTTGACTTACATGTGAGCGCTCAGTGATACCACGTACTCATACTTTATTGCGTCGCCATCTTGGAATTAATGTGTGCTTTCTGGAACGCAAACCTTACTTGAGCATGGCATAGGGTTTATTGAAAATACAATAGATCTTCATTTATATAGTGCTTTAACAACAGCTGCAGCTATAAGTGGTTCACAGAACATTTAACATCCTATTTTGAGAGAAACAGTCTTGTCATAAATTACGTTCTAACATCCATCTGTATGTTTTTGTGACAATCAGGTCAAATCGGTTTTCTGGTTGCCTCCGCCTGAGCGGTGTTCATACAACAGTCAACTAAAAGTGTTGTCACCTAGTTTTACCTTAATAAAGTATCTTCACACAGGTGCCATAGTTCCTACCCGGGAGGTGAAGTATTGGTGTTGTAGTTTCGGGGCCTTTTTTTGCGTCCGAGTAGGAGTAGAATTTCATTGTATTGGCAGCATACAATGACAATCGGGGCTTTCTCTTCGACAAGAGAAATGCGATTGGAAATTTGATGAGTGCTTGAGGCCACGGCGTGACATCGTTGATGAGTTGTTCCTTTTGCGGCATGACCTCATCTTTGATTGTCTTTTCTGAGGAAGTCCTTGACGCTGTAGTTCTTAGTCATTTCCTCCTTAGTTAACATTTGCATTCATTGGGAATGGCAACTTGAGAGCTGTTTTACTCCCTCGTCGTGACTGGGAGACATTTTAAGTGGGACATTTTATTGTGCCTTAGCACCACTCTGTGTTGGTGGTTGTGTAAAACATTTTTTTTGTTTCGATTTTGGTGCTCGATAGCATACAAAAAAACACACAGGCATGCCCAAAGACTTTGGGATTGAAATGCTATGAGCTACAAAACAATCACACATGTTCAAGTCAATCCAGGTACCAGAAACTACTGTGAATATTAAATGTTCGAGCACGCATTCAGAAAGCAGCATCTTGTGTCAAGAATGAAAAGCAGACGACACAGTATGTTCCTTTTCTTTCCGTGCGCACGTAGAACGAGACCGCGATGGCGGGCCGTCATCGAGGCCCGGCAGCCCTCGGCCACAGAGGGTCTCCCCCAGTGGCTCCAGCAGCAGCGGCGTGGTGAGCAGCCGCAACAGCAGCCTTTCCAGCACCGAGGGAACCTTCAAAGGTTTGGCAGTGGGAGAAATGGTCTTTGTGTACGAGAACCCCAAGGAGGGCGCGGCCAGCACCACCCTCTGCAACCGAAATGTGCGGACGTCTGAGAGGGTTACGCTCATAGTTGACAACACGCGCTTCGTGGTGGACCCCTCAATCTTCACTGCGCAGCCCAATACCATGCTGGGCAGGTACAGAACTTTTTTTTTTTTTTTTTTTTTCTAAAATGATGACTCGCGTCATGTGGGGAATGTCTCATTTGTAACCAAAGCTGCTTTCTTTCAGAATGTTCGGATCGGGACGAGAGCACAATTTTACAAGGCCCAATGAGAAGGGAGAGTTTGAGGTGGCCGAAGGAATCAGCTCAACGGTTTTCCGAGCAATTCTGGTCAGTAACTTTGTCCGTCAACGTTTCCTCGTCATTATCTCATGCGATGATTCCCAGCTGCTGCACCGTGGCACGGTTGTGTGACGTGAGAAATGATCCAATTTCCCTGTAGTGCTCTGAAAATGATTGACCACAAATGATGCATCTTTGAACTATCTATGATAGGCCGAGCAATTAAAAGCCACTTCCACTCGATAGCAGAAGCTACATACTGTAATTAACCTGTACACCCACATTTTGTTACTTTTTTGTTTGGTGGTGTGCGCAAGTTTTATTTGTTTTTTTTTAATGTTAAAAGAATGTGCCTCGGCTCAGAAAGCCTCACGTATTGGGTCTCTCTTCGCTTCTGCGTTTTTCCTGTTCTCGCTGCCAGGGCCTGACTGGTCAGGGTTTTTTGACACCAGTTTCAATATTTTATATTTAAAAACCAAAAAAAAAGTATAGAAATGACCGAGCGAGTCTATTTATGCCGTTGCCTAAACCAGTTCATTGCTTGCCATTTCAAAATAACGGGCCCGCGGCCCACTTTGGGTTTCTGTCCTCAATCTTATGTTGTGTATCCGTCGAATTGGTTGATTTTGGGGTTGTATCACCTGCGTAACTGCGCCGTTATCGTGGTTGAAGAAGGAAGTGATTATTCACGATGACTTGCAAACCACAAGTCAACATGCTGTGATAAAGTGAGTGGGAGGGAGGGAGGAATGTTTGGCTCGCACCACAAGTAAGTAGCTAATAATTAGTCTGACTGCTTGTGATTCCCGCTCATCAACATTCTTGTTTTTTGTCGTTTGTTTTTTTGCCGGGAAGAGAGAGTGCGGGCTGCTAAAATTGATTGTGTATCGATCCTTGTTGACGTGGCCTCATTCTCAACTCAAATTGGCTCTTTGTATATTTGACCCTGACTTGACTGTGTGTTTTGTGTCTCATTGACAGGATTACTACAAATCGGGGCTAATCCGTTGTCCTGATGGAATCTCTATCCCCGAGTTGCGGGAGGCGTGCGACTATCTATGCATCTCTTTTGACTACAGCACCATCAAATGCAGAGACCTCAGTGAGTGGCTTTTTTTTTCCATTGAGGAAGCCTTTATTTGAGGGGATTTTCTTCCAATGGACATACAGCACATAAAACTCACAATCACATGTTTTTCCCTCAACTAAATAACTAAGGTTTACTGGTTTAATTTCACTCTATTCCAACTATTTATACACAACCAGTAAAAATTCCATTCCGTATGAGATCCCTTTTAATCTATCGAGCACACGAGTTTCAGTCCCGGCTTGTCCTCAGGTGCCCTGATGCACGAGCTGTCCAACGATGGCGCCCGGCGACAGTTCGAGTTCTACCTGGAAGAAATGGTTCTACCTCTGATGGTGGCGAGCGCCCAGAGCGGCGAGCGCGAGTGCCACATCGTGGTCCTCACCGATGACGACGTGGTCGACTGGGACGAAGAGTACCCGCCGCAGATGGGAGAAGAGTACTCCCAAAGTGAGTGCGCCGCAGGGCAAACGTAACCCTTCCACGTCAATCTAAGTTGAAACTATACGAAATTTCCTTGCAGTCATTTACAGCACAAAACTGTACCGATTCTTCAAGTATATCGAGAACAGAGATGTTGCCAAGTCAGTTCTAAAGGAGAGAGGATTGAAGAAAATACGACTGGGCATTGAAGGTAAGTCATGACAATCCTTGAGCCGAGGCACAACCTTTATGTTGGGACTGTGAGGATAAGTGGATCAGTTGATGGATGGACAATTTTTTTTTCGTCACTTTTTTAATTTTAATTTATGTATATAACAAAGTATGCCAGAGCTTTGTCAAAGTATCGCTACATAAGGGGCAATACAAGATACTGCTTTATATACTGTATGTATTTAAAAAAAAAAAAGAACACATAAAATGTATATTTAACACAATTGAGTGAACATGTTTGTGGCCTTCGGCAACCGTTGGAGTTTTTCCACATGGCAGTTTCAAAAAATTATTTGCCCACCTCTGAGACCGTGAGCAGTTGTCTCGGACAGTGGGCCAGTTCCCCATCTTTTTTGCACCACAGACCGCTTTCAGATATTTTGATGAATCGACAAAGACACGGTGTAATGAGACCAAGTTGACGGTCCGGTTGGCGGTGTCCGCACATTCAGCCACCGTCGCCACTCCTTAAGTCCAGTAGTCGTTCCATGCCAGCCACCAATAATGGTTGTTCATATGATCCAACGCACCGCGATGCCGACTTCACCATAAAGGCCTCACAAGTAGTAATGTATATGGAGATCGAGTCTTGAAGTAAACGTATTTAATTGTTCTGTCTGTGATTGTATTTCGCTGGCATAAATCGATGAACAAAGATATAGTAGTTGTAGAAAGCAATAAGTCAACATTTTGAGCGCATGTCGCTGTCCAGGTTACCCCACATACAAGGAGAAGGTCAAGAAGCGTCCCGGAGGTCGTCCGGAGGTCATCTATAACTACGTCCAGAGGCCCTTCATCCGCATGTCGTGGGAAAAGGAAGAGGGCAAGAGCCGCCACGTGGACTTCCAGTGCGTCAAATCCAAATCCATTACCAATCTGGCGGCGGCGGCAGCCGACATCCCCCAGGACCAGCTGGTGGTCCTTCACCCGGGCCCCCAGGTGGATGAGCTGGACATCCTGCCCAACCACCCGCCCGGAGGCCACCCCTACAGCAACAACTACAGCAACGAGCCCTACCCCGAGGGACCCCCGCCTGCCATGTGAGGACCCTTGAGAGCCCGTCGGACCCCGCTCCTGTCCCTCTTGTCCACCTCCCAGCATGCTGAAGCATGGAGCGCACCATACGGGGGGCACCATAACCATATTGCCTTGACACCTCCTTCGCAGCCTTAGAAGCCAATAACCTGGTGGACTGCTTTGATTTTCTTTAGTTTGTTGTTTTTTTTTTTGTTTGTTTTGTTTTTTTACTTGACCAAAGCAATTTATTTTTATGTTTGCTAAATATTCAATAAACACTTTACTTATTATTATTATTACTATTATTATTTCCAATGTTGTACCCTCATTTGTTGGGTTTGGTTGAGCACTCTTGTGATATCAATGTTTCCCCTCAATCATTTTGTTTGGATTTGACATGTTCCCGGGTGGCTTGATGACTCCAATGTGTGCTTTATACAGAAAAGACTTGGTCATAAAGGGACAGGGGGGAGAATCATCACTTTTCATCTGACCTCCACGTGTTAACAGTGTAATTGGATGTGTTTTGTCATTGGCTGGATGTGATATGTGCTGTGACGCTCCTACCGCAAACTCAACATTAAAGCAGAGCACACGGGCTGGCACGCTCACAATCTTGTAGTGCAAAGCTTGAAACGGTTGCCAAAACAAAATGTTTCAATAAAAGAAAAAAGCGTTTTTGGACGAAATTTTTAGCCGAAAAAAAACGACCATTTATAGTAAGGCGTTTTTATCCCAAAAAAACGACCATGTAGAGTAAGGCCTTTTTGGACAAAATTTTTAGCCAAAGAAATCGACCATGTATAATAAGGCATTTTTGATGAATTTTTTAGCCGAAAAAAACGACCATGTATAGTAAGGCGTTTTTGACGAAATTTTTAGCCCAAAAAAACGACCATATATAGTAAGGCGTTTTTAGCCGAAAAAAACGACCATGTATAGTAAGGCGTTTTTGACCGAAAAAAATAACCATGTATAGTAAGGCATTTTTGGACGAAATCTTTTGCCGAAAAAAATTACCATGTATAGTAAGGCGTTTTTAGCCGGAAAAAACGACCATGTATTATAGTAAGGTCTTTTTGACGAAAAAAACGACCATGTATAGTAAGGCATTTTTGGATGAAATTTTTAGCCCAAAGAAATGACCATGTATAGTCAGGCGTTTTTAGCCGAAAAAAAACGACCATGTATAGTAAGGCGTTTTTGGACGGAAAAAAAGGACCATGTATAGTAAGGCATTTTTGGACGAAATTTTTAGCCAAAAAAAAACGACCATGTATATATAGTAAGGCATTTTTGGACGAAATTTTTAGCCGAAAAAAACGACCATGTATAGTAAGGCGTTTTTAGCCGAAAAAAACGACCATGTATAGTAAGCCGTTTTTGGATGAAATTATTAGCCGAAAAAAAACGACCATTTATAGTAAGGCGTTTTTATCCCAAAAAAACGACCATGTATAGTAAGGCATTTTTGGACAAAATTTTTAGCAGAAAAAAACGACCATGTATAGTAAGGCGTTTTTGGACGAAAAAAACGACCATGTATAGTAAGGCATTTTTGGATGAAATTTTTAGCCGAAAAAAACGACCTTGTATAGTAAGGCATTTTTGGACGAAATTTTTAGCCGAAAAAAACGACCATGTATAGAAAGGCGTTTTTAGCCGAAAAAAATTATGTATAGTAAGCCGTTTTTAGACGAAAAAAACGACCATGTATAGTAAGGCATTTTTGGACAACATTTTTAGCCAAAAAAAACAACCATGGTATAATCAGGCGTTTTTAGCCAAAGAAAACGATCATGTACAGTAAGGCCTTTAAAAAAAACAAAAAAACGACCATGTACAGTAAGGCATTTTTGGACAACATTTTTAGCCGAAAAAAAACGACCACGTATATATAATAGGGCCTTTTTGGACGAAAAAAAGACCATGTATAGTAAGGCATTTTTGGACAACATTTTTAGCCAAAAAAAACAACCATGGTATAGTCAGGCGTTTTTAGCCAAAGAAAACGATCATGTACAGTAAGGCCTTTAAAAAAAATAAAAAAAACGACCATGTATCGTAAGGCGTTTTTGGACGAAAAAAACGACCATGTATAGTAAGGCATTTTTGGACGAAATTTTTAGCCGAAAAAAACGACCATGTATCGTCAGGCGTTTATAGCTGAAAAAAAAACGACCATGTATAGTAAGGCGTTTTTGGATGAAAAAAACGACCATGTATATAGTAAGGCATTTTTGGACGAAATTTTTAGCCGAAAAAAACGACCCTGTATAGTAAGGCGTTTTTAGCCGAAAAAAACGACCATGTATAATAAGGCGTTTTTAGCTGAAAAACGGCCTTTTTGGACGAAAAAAAAACGACCATGTATAGTAAGGCGTTTTTGGCCGACATTTTTAGCCGAAAAAAACGACCCTGTATAGTAAGGCGTTTTTAGCCGAAAAAAACGACCATGTATAGTAAGGCCTTTTTGGACGAAAAAAACCCACCATGTATAGTAAGGCATTTTTGGACGAAATTTTCAGCCGAAAAAACAGACCATGTATAATAAGGCGTTTTTTGACGAAAAAAACGACCATGTACAGTAAGACATTTTTGGACAAAATTTTTAGCCGAAAAAAACGATCATGTGTAGTAAGGCGTTTTTAGCCCAAAAAAATGACCATGTATAGTAAGGCGTTTTTGGACGAAATTTTCAGCCGAAAAAACAGACCATGTATAGTAAGGTGTTTTTAGACGAAAAAAACGACCATGTATGGTAATGCTTTTTTGGACCAAATTTTTAGCTGAAAAAAAACGACCATGTATATAGTAAGGCATTTTTAGCCGAAAAAAATGACCATATATAGTAAGGCGTTTTTGGACGAAATTTTTAGCCGAAAAAAAACGACCATGTATGTAAGGCGTTTTTAGCCCCCAAAAAACGACCATTTATAGTAAGGCGTTTTTATCCGAAAAAAACGACCATGTATAGTAAGGCATTTTTGGATGAAAATTTTAGCCGAAAAACCGACCATGTATAGTCAGGCGTTTTTAGCCGAAAAAAAAGACCATGTATAGTCAGGCGTTTTTAACCGAAAAAAACGACCATGTATAGTAAGGCATTTTTGGACGAAAGTTTTAGCCGAAAAACCGACCATGTATAGTAAGGCATTTTTGGACGCAATTTTTAGCCGAAAAAAAACACCATGTATAGTAAGGCATTTTTGGACGAAAATTTTAGCCGAAAAACCGACCATGTATAGTAAGGCATTTTTGGACGCAATTTTTAGCCGAAAAAAAACACCATGTATAGTAAGGCATTTTTGGACGAAAATTTTAGCCGAAAAAACCGACCATGTATAGTAAGGCATTTTTGGACGAAATAAATGACCATGTATAGTAAGACATTTTTGGACAAAATCTTTAGCCCAAAAAAACGATCATGTGTAGTAAGGCGTTTTTAGCCGAAAAAAATGACCATGTATACTAAGGCGTTTTTGGACGAAAAAAATGACCATGTATAGCAAGGCATTTTTGGACGAAAATTTTTGCCAAAAAATCGACCATGTATAGTAAGGCGTTTTTAGCCGAAAAAAACGACCATGTATAGTCAGGCCTTTTTGGACGAAAAAAACGACCATGTATAGTAACAGGTTCAATGTCAGGCTTCCGCAGAGCTTGCTGATGATCTGATCATTTGAATCAGGTGTGTTGCAACAGGGAGACTTGGAAAACATGCAGGACAGTGGTCCTCCAGGACCTGAATTTGACACCTATGCTCTACATGGTCGTTTTTTTTTTGGGGTTAAAAATTCTTTCTATACATCGTCGTTTTTTTTGGGCTAAAAACGCCTTACTATACTTTTTCTTTCCCGCTAAAAACACCTTACTATTCATGGTCGTTTTTTTCGGCTAAAAACGCCTTACTACACATGGTCGTTTTTTTCGAGTTAAAATGCCTTACTAAACATGGTCGTTTTTTGTTTTTTTTTGGTTAAAACGCCTTACTATTCATGGTCGTTTTTTTCGACTAAAAACACCTTACTATTCATGGTCGTTTTTTTCATCAAAAAAACGCCTTACTATACATGGTCTTTTTTTTTCCGGCTAAAAACACCTTCCTATACATGGTTGTTTTTATTCGGCTAAAAACGCCTTTCGACACATGGTCGTTTTTTCGGCTAAAAACACCTGACTATACGTGGTCCTTTTTTTCAGCTAAAAACGCCTTACTATACATTGTCATTTTTTTCGGCTAAAAACACCTTACCATACATGGTCGTTTTTTTTTTTTTTTTTGTTAAAACGGCTTACTATTCATGGTCGTTTTTTTCGGCTAAAAACGCCTTACCATACATGGTCGGGTTTTTTTGTTTTTTTTGTTAAAACACCTTACTATTCATGGTCGTTTTTTTCGTCGAAAAACGCCTTACTTCACATGGTCATTTTTTCGTCTAAAAACGCCTTACTATATACATGGTCGTTTTTTTCGGCTAAAAACGGCTCATCGTTCACTTCAAAGATGTGATGGTGACAGGAAGGAGAGCATGAGAAGACAAGAGGACATGGAGAGCGCAACAATTTGATGGACAGAAAAATACCGTTCAAGAGTAAGCTGCATCCCAATTTGGACTTTGTGTTCACTGTTAAATAAAGAAAAGTGCATTTTTCCAGTGTATGTGGAGTTATATGTGAGGTTCACAAATTATGACAATAAACATATTTTTATAACAGTCGTTTTTTTTAATGTGGGTCAAATATGGCTCATGAAAGATGTGGCTTAGTTGAGGTTGAATTCAGGCTGATATCAGGAACCTGTTCTGGCCCACCGTCGGGCCGGAGTAGGGCCAGATATGGTTTTACAATGCGGCTCAGATCTGGGCCGAATGCGGCCCACATCATGGATGCCAGACGTGGGCCACTGCAGGACCGTCATTCATTGAGGTATGTGGGCCGAGTGTACGTGCCGTGTCTGCCCCAGAGCTGGGCCAGACCAATTTTGCTGACTGGGTTGCCTTTCATTGCTATTGAGAGCATTGAGCATCTACATTAGATTCCTCGCTTTTTTTCTCCCCACAACTATGCCACTTATGTCCTACTTGTATGTGATTAAACCTTTTTGGTAAACTTAGATTTGTTAGATTTTTCAATTTAGTTTAAATTTAGGAACACCTACAATGCCACACTGGTTATATTACCAGATCCAACTAGTCTGCATGTATCAAGCACTAGTGTCACCAAAATGCCCACTTAAAATAGTTTTGACTCAAGTAACATGTAGTTCTAAAACTGTAAAACTGTCACACAGTATTGGGAACCAGGAGTCATTCTACCATTGCTGCTGTATCGACTGAATTATCCTACGAGTACAAAAAGAGAATGACCGCCAGTACATAACCTTGTGCAGGTTATAAACTGATCAAACAATTTTCCATAATGTTTTGGAAAAACATTATGTCAATTCGTCTACATTTGTCTCCCGACGGTTGTCGATTGATTGCCAAAACTCATTTTGAAAGAATATGAATACGTATGAAAGTATATTGTATCTCAGACAAATTTACTCCAGGAAACATTTACCTGGCATAACCACAAGGTGGCGCTTTAGGTCAGTATTTGGCTTTCAAGTACAGTATTGCGTCTAATCAATAGAATTCTACAATTCAATTTGAATTGTAGAATTCTATTTGAATTATTCAAATAAGTCATGGCATGTCATGCTGAAAGAAGTACAGCAAAAAATTGGAGATGAGGAACTAGTGTCTCTATTTTCTGGACGTCGTTATTGCACTCTGTTTTATTTATTCATCTTGCCCTTTATCCTTTTGAAATGTGTTTTTGGGGGATACATTTTGATGTTTTCGCTTTTGCTAGTTTCATTTGCATTGAAAACCTTTAACACGTTTTAGTGCAATAAAAAAAATACACGTGTTTCCCCTAACAAGGAATAATTGTGATGAGTCATTGTGATTTCAATACTGAAAAGAAAACTCTGGATTATCATTTTAGGGCATTATTGTGCACCCCCATTTTCTACCACAAACCATTTTATGAGATTTCACAGACATTCATGAATGTACAAAGTCCATTAACAAGCCGTGAGCTACGTGATGCTTTCGTCATAATCTGTTATTTATTTCTCTGCTTCTGTATGTGTAAAAGCCTAACCCAATGCAGTTTTGCTACACAATCCTCTGCCATGATACTTGAAAGCTGACATTGTCCCTGTGACTCCCCCCACACAATTCATTAACCATCTTTCTTTTTAATGGAACAGAAAAGTTCACTCATTCGATTTCCGGAACACAGACATTTTGGTGAGTGTGTAAGTGATACACAACAAGCACGCCCATGAAACAATGTGCTGTGGAGGAAAAGGCTTTGTTTGTGTGAGATAAATACTTCCAGCAAGGGGCGAATTGAAGATGCGAATTCCAGCGGAGCCCAATTACAATGTCAACCGTTCATCTAGCCGTCCATTTTCTTTAGTGTCTTGTCCTTGTTAATGTCGCTGCTGACTGAACATTTTATAGGGAGTTCTTCCAAATCGGGATTTGTTTAATTTGCAGCATTTGGAGGCCATATGGGCTAAAATACAAAAAGAAGAGCGACATAATAAACTGCACTAACATTACTCATTTTTCTCAGAGAATAAAGAACATATGCCCGTGAGTGTTGTTATTTCGTCTGTAATTTATCACTGCAGCGAGATGGATGGGAATATTGTTAGCTTGCTTGCTTTTGCATTGTGTGCTAACACTAGACTACTTGTTGCTTCTTCGGTTGTATTATGTTATGGAGTGATTGGGAAAAAAAACCCCTACACAATAAAAAAAAAGTATATGTTGAGCATGATGGATACATTGGGCCTTAAGACGCGGTCTGGTACCATGTGGTCCCGGTGCATAGGTCAACATGGAGCATTACGGGATTAACACACCTGCCAGCTGCACAACGGCCTCTAACGAGCAGCCACAGGCAAGCCCGGGGTGTTAGCAGTGGCCGAAATGCTGTTCGAGCTGATTGCCACTCTCTCCTGCGTCAACACCTTCATTAGTGAGCTCACAGGGCATCACTCTCAGGGGCCCAGCAAAGACCCCGGGAACACAAAGCGACACATTCCTGGGATTAGGGAACACCAGCTGGTGGCACCATCAAGAGAAATTTTTCCTGATAGGTGAGGAATGTGAACAACCACAGGCCAAGTAGGCCATTACATTTGATGAAAATGGAATTGGATCCATTGGAATTTAAAGCAGGAAGTGCAAGACATAGGGGTTTACATTATTTTTTCGGGATACCGTCACTCGGTCACTTGTTTTCTTTGACTTGCAAACAAAAATTGGATGAATGAATGCTAGATGGGCACGGCGAGCCCAGCTAAACTCACTTCACAAAAAAGCAGCAGTTTGGCAATCGTGAACAATTCTTCAAAAAAGAAGTTTCAACCTCTTTATGGCCGCTCCAACTTGAAGTTGACTGTTAATCTGAACATTGAACAATGAGCAGTGTATGTTTCATATTCAAAACAAGCTCACAACTTTGCCTGAGAACTCTCAGCTAGCTTAATGTTAACAGACACCGTAAAACACCTCAGAGGCTAACTAATAGCACTGAGACTCACGGTGGTGTCTGTATAATATAGCATATTAGAAGCAACACATTCTAATATTAAGTTAGTTAATATTAGTTAGTTAAGTTAATATTGTTAGTCTAATATCGACGACTAACAATACTTATAGTCGTCGTTGGCACAAAGTTTTTCAAATCAAATTTCATTTGAATACACCAATTTCATAATTTTTAACAAGGACTTTGTCTTGTGTGGGAGGTTTATGTTTAGAGAACGTGAGAAGTTTTGTTTGTGTGTGTACGTGTGTGTGTGTGTGTATGTGTGTGTTTGTATGTGTGTTTATACAAAGGTTTTTGGAAGGTGTAAGAACGTTTTGTGAGCGTGAGAGGTTTTTGTTGATGCACCATGGCTCAATAAAGGTTGTTTTCCAGCTAATCTTATCAATTGTTACCTAAACCAATAAATCAATAAATGTGATATATTACAAACGGGGAGGCACAGGAGTCATCTGGTATGCACGTCTGGCTCACAGTGCGGAGGTGCAGGGTTTGATTCTTTGCTCTGGCCTTCCTCTGTGGAGTTTGCATGTTCTTCCTGTCCCTGCATGGGTTTTCTCCGGGTACTCTGGTTTCCTCCCACATTCCAAAAGCATGCGTTGCAGGTCGATGGACCACTGTAAATTTTCCTTAGGTGTGTGAGTGCGAGTGTGAATAGCTGTGCTGGAGCCTGTCCCAGCTGTCGTGGCGGGGGACACCCTAAAGTGGTTCACAGCCAATCGCAGGGCTCACATAGAGGAACAACCATTTGCGCTCACACTCACACCGAGGGACAATTTAAGAGTGTTCTATTAGCCTGCCACGTATGTTTTTGCAATGTGGAGTACCCCGGGAAAAGCCACCCAAGAACATGCAAACTCCACACAGGAAGGCCGGAGCCAGGATTTGAACCCTGAACTTTTGCACGTGCTAACCAGCTGTCCACCGGGCCGCCTGAGACATGTTCATTCCCGGTGCAATTTCAGAGTCATTCTGAGACATTGTCCAGACTGGTCCATGTCGGGACCAAGATGGCTCAGTTGTATCGAGTAAGAAACAAGGTCCAGACGGTCAAGTTCTGGAGTCACACACATAAAGCTGACTGGTCCAATTCCAGAGTCAGAGACGCTGTCCAAAGTGGTGCAGGTGTAGACTCATAGATGCTATCCAAACAATTCTAGTTTTAGAGTCAGACATGGCCCGCGCTGGTCTGCATCTCAAGTCAGAGACAAGGGCCAGCCAGCCAGGTCCGGTTTTTGAATAAAAAAAAGTGGTCCAGACTGGTTTCTAGTTGCATCGTTGCAAATGCATAGTTGAGGGTGGCTCAGTTCCAGAGTCAGTGACATGGACATGGACAGTCAAATTCTACAATCAGAGACAAGGCTGAGGCTGAGTGAGAGACATGATTGAGCCAAAGTCCAATTCTAAACCAGAGACTGGCACACAGTGAGGCTGTCCGACTCCTGGCTGTGGAGAGAGCTCAAACCCGTGTCTGAGTCGTCATCGTCGCATTTGGACAGACCCCTCGCTTGCTCTACCCACTCACTCTTCCTCTCCAAACTACTCGTCATCCTCTGGGCTTCATCTGTCCCCCCCTGAGTGTCAACCCCTTCCTCCGATCCCAAGGAGTTGATTTTCTCCAGCAAATCCCTCATCTCCTCCTCGCGACTGCTGCAAATCTGCCGGCTCAGCTCCAAATCGCCCCTAATAGCCTCCAAATCCGAGCGCAGGCGCAGGCCCACAAACAAAATCGCATCCAGCAATCTCCTCAGCCGCTCCTTCAAAAGCATCTCGTCTCCTGCTGCGATGAAGGATGCTGAGGTCTCCTCCTCCTCCTCCTCTACTCGCCTCCTCCGCATCCAGTGGCAGTTGAACTTGTCCTCCTTCTGCGCGGTCAACATGTCGGTGAGCGCTTCCTGCTCCCGCAGCTCCTTCCGACACTGAAACAAGTGAGAAACTGCTGTGTCATTCATCTAAAGCAAGGCTGTGCAAACGTTTTCCTCCAAGGGATGCAGATAGAAAAATCTCACTTCCACGTTGGATTCATTAAACATGTTAAAAACAAACCACCAATCATAGGGCCTCTTCAGTTTTTATTTTCCAAACAAGATGACTTCATTGCCCCAAAAAGATTTCATTTCTGACTTTTGCCGATAGCCAGTGATGTTCCGATCCTACTCATTTGGTATCCAAGTCCGAGTCTTATCTGCCAATACCGAGTCTCAATCTACTACCTTGGCAATACATTAAGAAAAAAAAAAAAGAGCGTGCAGCCAAATGAATGTTTTCACAACGTTTGTTCTCCTTGTTTCTCCAAATATGAGTTACCTTGCGCAGTGGACAGGCAGAGGTTCTTGTGTGTGTGTGTGTGCATGTGCGTGTCTTTCGGTTGTTTAGTCACAGAGTTATAATTAATGAATCCAGAAAAGTAAGACAAGGAATCTTACAGCCCCGATCAGCTGAAAATCACGGCCCAGATTTCCGATCACCGTGATCTGATGGGGACATCCCTTGTGACAACCTGATTTAAAATGAATGCGAGCATGTGTGGATCAAACAAGTGCTTTTTGTAGTCCTTCCCAAAATGCGAGATCTTCACCACTGAGTAGCAGTGTAAGCACATCTCCACTTTCAGAACCAAAAATTGGAGTGATCTTGCAGTAAGCGAAGTAGATACTTTAACATCATGAGTGTAATGTTCTAAAATTGGACCATTACACAGCATATTTGCTTCTTTGAACTATCTTCATTCATCGGGATATGATGGAGAGACACTACTTTAGTTGTAAATAGTTTTTTGCATCTTTGTAGATCTAGAAAAGCTTGATACATATTATTCATTTACAGGCAGCATATATTTATACGCTCTTACAAACGAAACATAAAACAAAGAGACACACCATGTCTATTTAAAACAACCACATAGCTTTCCCTGAAAATCCGTAGCAAGCTTAATGCTAACAATAATAGGAAATACCATAGATGGGCTAACGAATGGCATCTGTGATGCAGTGATATAACCCTTTACAAGTTTACACAATGTCCATTTGAACACAAACGGTGGAGCAACACGTAGATGGATATAATATTCACAGGTATATATTCTTTATCATCTGTGAAGAAAGAATATTATTACTGAAGATGTTGAGCTCTTCAGTCATGTACATGATATCATTATGTCTGGATTAAACTGCAGCCAGGTGGCCAAAGTATGTGCACCACAAGGCACAATGTCCACTGAAGTGACAAAAAAAAAGACCTTTCATTCCTTTACATTCTATTTAAATATGTCATACTATACCTGTATTTACATAAAGTACAAATTTAATAGAATGCCATTTTTCCTCATTAAAAAAGACAATTTCTTTATTTCTATCTATCTATCTAAAGACTTACCATGACGTCACACAGGTGAAGCAAGACTTCCAAAGAGCACCGCTCCTGATTGGGAACGTCCTCTGCTGCACGCGCGAATAAATAAGTGTTCTGCACATAATTGACGCCGTTGGTTCCGGTTCGGTCCAAATGCACTTCCGCCTCTCGCCTTTCAATCTCAGCATCCAGTTGCTGAATCCTGAGAGCCTGCAGGCGGATGGTGCGGTCCTGGGAGACGACGAGACGCGCCAAAGCCTGCAACCTGCCCGCGCCAGAAGAGGAAGGCTGTTTTCTCTGCATCTTCTCCAACTTTTTGAAAGCTTTCCTGACGATCCGACGCTGCTTGTCCATCGGGACCTCCGTCAAGTAAGAGCCCAGAGTCCATTTGGACACAAGGTTGTGTTTGCCGAGCAGCACCACGCGCGCCTCTGCGCTCCGGGCCGCCTCGCTGCAGCCCACTAATACGAACCTCACCCGGTCCCGCTCCTCTCCCCACGCCACCCAAAGGCGCCAAATCCTGGTCCGGTCGGGTAGAACCCTCTGGAGGCCCCTCCATTTCTCCGCAATGCTGTAGCGATGCAGCAGCAGCGGTTCGGGTTGTTTTAAATCCTTCAGGAGCGCTTTGACCACATCGGCGCAGGTTGTGCGTCTCGACAAGCCGAAGACGAGCTTCTCCTCCGCGCGCACCCACACCGAGATCCTCCCCTCCACGGAATTCATTATTCTTGTATTTCTTTCTATTTTAGATCTTTATACACCTACTCTGCGCTTTGGGTCCGATAAGTCGTCAATTCAGTCTTTGAAGGAGTTGCTGATGGGGCACAAAGTGCCAACTACTCGAGTGAGCCGGATCACGTGACTGCCACCGGCTCTATTAACCTTGGGGAATGTGGGGCAGACCCGACGACGTCACACGCAGTCCTGATTTGTTTGGTCTTCAAAGTTTACTGGCCACATAATGTCTTCATGATTTAGAAATAACTGCCGACCAGTTCAGGGTGTACTCTGCCTCACAGCTGGGATAGGTTCCAGCACATCCGCGACCCTAGTAAGGAAAAGTGGTTCAGATAATGGATGGTTGGTTAACACATTTCTTAAGGCACGTCTAAAAGATTCACAATTCAACAACAAAATATTTGGAAGCAAACAAGAAAATAACCACAAACTGTATTTTTTTCCCACAGTGCAAAAAGGTCTCTCAAAACTGCTGAGCAGCAATCCAGCTCAGTTTGAGCATTTTTCTTTTTTCACAAAAAACATCCATTTTCTTACCCGCTTATCTTCACGAGGGTTGCAGGCGCGCTGGAAGTTATGCCAGCTGTCTTCGGGCAGGAGGCACATTGCCAGCCAATTGCAGGGCATACATAGACAAACAACCATCCGTGCTCAAAATCACGCCAAGCGACGATTTGGAATGTTCCATTAACTTGCCATGCATGTTCTTGGAATGTGGGAGGAAATCGGAGTACCCGGAGAAAACCCAAGCAGGCATGGGGAGAACATAAAAATTCCACACAGGAAGCTGTCATGTTTGCGAGGTGGTGGTGGACCCCAAACAGCAGGCAAGAGGGAGGAGCAGGGTGTACTTGACAAATTGTATTAAAAGTTACACAGAAACTAAATCCAGAACGAACAAAGTCAAGGAAACAAAAAGAATCCAAAGTATCAAACAAAACCGTGACTGAAGCAAAAACAATCACTAACCGAAACAAGACTGGAACAAACATGACAGTAGCCAAGAGCAAACAGCAACAATGACTGGTTGGGCTGGGAGTCCTTTTAAAGCACTAATTACCTAATGACCAACAGGTGTGCAGCTGCAGGGGGAGCCCTACAGTGCCACCTGTTGGTCCCAAACCGAATCATGACAGAAGCCAGGACCTGGAATGGAGACCTGCACCTCTACACTGTGAGGCGGACGTGCTAACTACCCGATCACCGTGCCACCTGTCCCTAATTTAGATGTATATAAAATAATGGTGTGTGTATAATGTTTAAAAAATAATCAATTAATAAATGTACTTCAATATACAGTAATCTCTGCTTCATGTACAGTGAAAATAAAAAGTCGAGTTAAATTTCCAGGATACAAAAGAAAAAAAAAAGAAGAGGGATAGAAAATTAAAAAGTAGGGTAGACTTTGGGAACGGAGAAGATAATAAAACTGGAGCGTGCAGGTCGTGGTTTTCATGGTGAGCAGATAGGGTGGGTTTTGCCGATAAGTGTTTTATAAACGTAGGCCAGTGAATTTGTGTGAATGAATTTAAGTGCAGTTGACAGTGGTTGTGTTAAAGGGAGCTGTGGTGACGAGCATTCTGAACTGTTCCTAATTTCACCCATCTTGACGAAGTTCCATCTGGAGAAAAACAGTAACAGAGAATGATGCTTCACTGAAAGTGTGATGTTCTTTCGGTGATTAACGGTGTTGTGTTTGCGCCGGACATAACTTGCAATTGTGGCCCAAAAAGTTCAATTGGTTTCAACAAACCGTAGCACATTTTCCCCTTGAGATTTCTTTTTTTTTTCTTCATAAGATAAGCTTCTGTCTTGCTACCTGACCACATAGACTAAACATGATAAGACACAAAGAATTGCTTTCACATGTACAAAACAAAACAATACTTGCCCGGAATTACCGCAGCTCCTTCATTGTTGCTTTCACCATCTCGCCAGTCTCCCCGACCAGTTTTCATGTCAAATTTGGAGGGATGACCTTTTGTTGGTAATGTCGTCGTCGTGATGATGACTGTCAATGTAACCGAAATATTTTTGTACTCTTCTCCTAACAGGTACATCCGATGGAGCAGAAAATCTCTCGAAGCTCATGAAATGGTGGCAGTTGTGTACTGAGTTTCAACGCAATTGCTTAATTATGAACACCGCCACATACCAAGTGAGGAGGGTGTGCAAACTTGAGCAACCAATATATTTCAGTGTATTTTTTTCTAATGTAAACCATATCCTGGCTTCAAAAAAATCGAATTTAATTCCACCTCGTGGGATGCATAAAATGTCTACCTCACATAGAGAAATGTCTCTCTCTAGTGTTAGAAGATGTTACTACATCTTTTTCGGTGAAGGTAAAGACCGGTTGTGCAAGCATTTAGTGACATCTACCGTTGAGGTTTGGTAGGACGTATTATAATCGAAATTGAAAACTTGCTCTCTCTCACACACAGCCCGCGCACGCGCGCACACACACACACACACACACTCATAAACAAGTAGTAGAACACAACTGAAAACCGAGTTTGATGTTTTATTTAGCTGCAATATTGCATACATAAAAATGATCTAGAAAGCTACAAAATATTGAGTATTATCAAGAAGGCATCATAATGTTACAGCAAAGACAAGACCATCATCATCATTATGCAAAACATACAAACATAGTAGAGCCTGTTTTTCTCTTGCTTTCTCCAACACGTTACTGTCATAGTCTCATAGATATGAAAAGTTATGACATCTGTACCAAGAAACGCTAGGATATCTTTTAATTGTTTTTTTTTGTACAAAGCACCTTTTTACATGAACAAGGGTGCACACAAAACATAAAGTGTGTGTGAGCAATGTGAAGTCAAATCACGTTAAAGCCACAACTTGAAAATGATCAGAAAAAACAGAATGGTACCAGTACCTTATTCCTTTGCCCAAAAATACAAATAACAAAATACTGCCGATGCTCTTGCAGCCCCGCCCGAGTCAAACGTGTTAGCTGTCGATTTATTTTTCCGTGTTTTTAAAACGTCAATTTTCTATGACAAAAGGGGGTGCAAACATTGACGCCTCGCAAGGCATCGATCCTGTCGCTGCAGCGCTGAATCCACACGTCAACATGTATTGTACCAGCAGTAAAACAATGAGCATCTCAATACACAGACCATGTCAACACGCAACCGTACGACTGCATACAAGTACGAGAAGAAAACGGGTACGGATCAATACATGAACAGATACGTCTCATAGAAGAGCACAGTGTTCTTAAGACTGTGGCGGCAAAACACTGATTGTACTTTTTTTTTTTTTTTGGTGCATCCACCGCAGACCATTTTCTCATTAAGAAACAGTGTAGACACATGTGGCTCTTGTCCACTCTTTAAAAGTTTTTTTTGTTTTGTTGAAAAGAAGAAGAAGAAAAAAAGAACAGCCTGGTTTTTGCAGGGAAACAAGTTTCAGAAACTTGTTTTTAGGGCAAAACACTTGAACCCGCAAGTGTACTGCAGCGCAGGGCCCAACCGATATGAAGTTTTAATTTATTTTTTTTTATGCAGAAGAAGGTTCTGCCTATGCCTACTGAATAGCATTTACTGTTGCGTGAAAAAGTAATCTAGCTGCGTAAAATCCAAATATGAGCAAACCATCGACTAGTGAACAGCATGACGAGGATGAGGAACCTTTTTCCAGTTCAAGTCCTCTGAGGGACATACTCTTTTTTTTTTAAATTAAAAAATATGATGTAATTTATTCTTATTTCTGTGCGCAAATGCAACACTTTATTTTTGCACCCATTTTTTTTTTTCCAGGAGCTTTTCGAACTTTTTTGCCTGTATGCAAAAGGCCTATTTCTCTCAAATATTGCCCAGAAACGTGACTCAATCTATTTTTGTGAGCATCTCTCCTTTGCCGGATCAATTCATCCATCTCACGGGTGTGGCACATCAAGGCACTGATTAGAGATTAGCGGCAGATTTTTTTTTTCATTCATTCATTTGAGAGAAATGGCGTTTGGTGTTCACAAAAACTCATGGATCTTTTGAGTTCAGCTCATGAAACATGGGAGCAAAGCAGCTGTCACATTTGCGGTTTTGTTTAGAATCCATTTTGAGCATTATGTGGAAATGTTTTTTGTTGTTGTATTTGTTTTTAAGAATGACATGCGGGTCAGATGAAACGCTGTGTTCCCCATCCCTGCTTTAAGAAAAAGGCAATTCGGTACTCGGGTCGATCTCATTTTTGGTCAAGCCACAGTTTCTTTTTGTGTCAGTTTGAATTGGAAATTGTAAAGCAAAGGCACTTTTTGCTACTACGCACAACACAATAAGAGAGCAAGAGAATGTGTGTGTGTGTGTTTTGTTGTTGTTTGTTAATTTTTTTTGGGGGGGGGGGTCTTATGCCTTTACCATACGGCAAGTCAATCAGACTTCTTAGAAGAAAAGTTGACATTTAGAGAGTAGGACTTTTACAGAGGAAAATACAACTTTAGCATCATCAGAGGCTTTTTTTTTTTGTGGTGAATCTCAAAATAGCAGCGTGTACTGCTTGATAATTTTGCCCCGGATCAGCCTGACGTCAAATCAGAATGCGGGATAAAGTTGGACTAAATACGCTAAGGCACTGGACTCTTCACACTTTGGCAGACCTTATCGGGACTCTCGCACCGCGAAAGGCCGGCGTCTTTACGAGGATCACAGTTTTCGTCGCGTGTTTAAGGCTTGGTTGATGGCATAGGCCACGATAACGGGCGCGCAATGTCGGGGCAGCGACACTCTGACTCAGATCATGCCGGGAATGCTCCTCATCTCGGGGGATGCCACAAGGTAAACGCGGCTTGCTGTCATCATGATACGTGACGATGCGATAGTGTTGTGATGACTCAAGAACAGAGGAAACAAAGTGCTTTTGGATGAGTCAGCGTAAGTCTTGTAGTGCTTCAACCTGACAGGAACGGCAAACGCTGAGGAGCTTGGAATGCTTTCCTAAAGCCACGAGAAAAGGCAGCCGAGTGAGTGTAGTGTCTCGTTTGTTGTGCTTCAACGGGGGACAATTCTTCACTGCTGGTTGGTGAAAAGAGAAAGCGGTCACTTAGTAGCATATTTAGTGTCAAGTTAGTTTCTTTGGCGCTCGATCGGGCTGCAGGTCTTGTACATCAAACAAGTATGCTCAACACACTCAAACATGACGCAGACCACATCTGGCCACCGGCACAAAAAGGCCAAGCATATTATACACACGAAAAAAAAAACACACAATGCCACTGACCAAAACCGAGTAGTAAACTGCAGACGTCGACGCCACGGTTGAGCTCTCAAAGATTTTTTCAAAGGAAAAGAACACACCCTGTACCGCAACTCACGACGATGAGAAGAGGCTTCAGGTAATGAGCGCAAAGTGTTGTCGGTGGGACTTTCAGCGAGAGGCACTGCCGCTTGTCTGGAGGTCAGAGTGTGTGTGTGTGTGTGTGTGTGTGTGTGTGCGCGTGTGTCAGAAAAGGCCAGGGGCTGATTCATTCTTTTACCAGTCTGTAGATATGATGCTGGGCGCCGTGCTCACTGTTGGACACCTCGAACACACACGCCATACAAAGCAGCGTCTCCTGCGTATCCCGGTTGGTCACCACCTGCAAAACACACACACGTTTCAAGACACAAAATTGGCTCAAGGTGTGCTTGTCTCTATTGCCACATTTCATCGTATCAGCGCGTCCTGGTGTGGGCCGGCCAGTGTTCCGCATCACAGCAGAGCTGACCACGTGAAACCGCGGAAACCATCGAGCAAACTATAGCACAGGACGAGGGCCATTTTCAGCTGCCCATTTTTTTTTTTGGGGGTGCTTCCCCGCCACCCGCTAAACCCAAGTGGAACTTTTTGACCATAGATCCAAAAGCGCATGTTCGTTGCAATCCTCAAGCAGTATAGAAAACGGCACTGCAACAGGAAGGGAAGGCAATGCATTATTGCAAATAGATAAATACATAAATGTTTCAAAAGTGCCCAACTGTGTTGTTGGCAAATGCTACAGTTGGCAAAAAAAAAAAAAAGGTCTAGTAGTGTTTCCGAGCAAATTTGTTGACAAAAAGCTGTTGACGGAAGGACCCATTGTCCTTGAGGTGTCGATGCTTAAAGGGATTTGCTGTCATCGATTTCTTGGTATTTTTAATTTCACACTGTCACTCTTTATTTGTCTTGTTTACGACCCCACCGTGTGTGGACGGACACATGTACGGTGTACAAATGCACACAAACACATGCTCAGAAGTGGCCTTGGGTGATTGGTCCGATTCGTCGTTCTCAAGCAGTCCGCCTGGAAATGAGCCCATTTCACTTAATTGGTCTGAAAATTACACTGCTCAACACATTTTTATGACCCTTTTTAATCAGAGATGCAAGTCAACTTTTCTCGATTATTTTTTGCACTGATTCCAAATCTGCCCTTGTTTTTTTTCTCAGCGATTCATCATAATAATAGTCATTTAACAACTACAGGTATATGTATAACTATACAGTATATATAGACTATATGTCATCTCGTAATATATTTACCGTATTGGCCCGAATATAAGACGGTGTTTTTTGCATTGAAATAAGACTGAAAAAGTGGGGGTCGTCTTATATTCGGGGTCGAGACATTATACCCATTTACGACGCTAGATGGCGCCAGATATCATTGAAGCAAATGCTGAACTTGACTCCCCAGGCCAAAGTGAACCCGTCACGAAGAATACAAATAAAAGTAGCGGTAGCACGAAGACGAAAAATAAAAAATAGCGGTAATAAAGAAAAGAGAAGAAAATAATAGAAGAAATAACAGAAAATGGAGAAACGTAGCGACAATCTGGAGAAAAGTGGGTCGAAGATCGGGCAGGTTAACTGGCAGCTGAGGAGAAGTTATGATGTCATTTACAATTCAAAAACCAGAAGCCATTCATTTACGAATGTGATTGCACTTTAGTTTACACATTTAAATGTTCAGATATTAAGATTTGAATGAGGCAAAATAACATGCTTTTTCTCTCAAATATATTGTAATCATTTGTTTCAGATGTACTGTAATTATTTTCTGTATAAAAATTAATTTGGTGTTCAAAAAGTCTTATTTCAAACTTGAGTCTTGAAAAAGAGGGGGTCGTCTTGTAATCAGGGTCGTCTTATATTTGAGCCAATACGGTAATAGTATTTATGAACGAAGGGGTTGGTTCAGTAACAGGTGAAACGACATAGTTAGAAATTTTAACACATGCTAAAATCCATATTGTGCAAGCTCTTTTAGGTCAGAATTTAAAAACATATATATATTTTTTCCAATAAAGACCTTTAGTGTAGCGGCGCACTCGCCTGCCTTGTGTGCGGGCAGCGTGGGATGGGTTCCCACTAAGTGACGGTGTGAATATGGGTGTGAACGGTCGTCTGTCTCGATATGCTCCGGCACTCGATGGCAGAAGCCAGCATTAACCTGTGAATCCAGCTGTTGATCAACGGGTTCAGATTTTACACTGCATGAGTAAATCTGTGAGTTTGCCAAACGTAAATGATGTGCCTCGGCTCAATGAAAGTTCGGAAAACACTGCGCTGGTTATCGGGGGCTTATTCTGCAGATAAAGTCAAGCCTTGTCACGGTTCCATCCGTTTTGGAATGAGAAGAATGTATGACCAAGCACAGGAATTCATTACAATTGACATTCAATGCACATGGCCAGAATACAAAGAGGGTCTTTCCCTTACCAGTAAGATCGTAAAATTCTCCAGCACACTGTTCATCATGTACTTCTCAGGCAGGTGCTTTAGCTTATGGATGAAGTTGATCATGTATTCACACATGGGAGATCGGCTTATCCTGTAGATGAAGCGTCCGTTCTCAAAGCGCGCATATTCGGTCTGAATGAAAAAGAGAAACGCGGCAAAATCATCCACTCCACATAGGACGCCGCCGAAGCATGACAACACCCGCTTTTTTTTATCTTACCTCCACTTTCTCGACCACCTGCTTGCCAAAGGAGCAGACTTTCGTGGAGCATGTGATGGTCATGTTCTCTGAGCTTTCGTACTGACTGGTGACGCCGTAGAAAGAGCCGTTCTCGTCCTGGATGTTGCAGTTTAGGTCGGCCTGAAAAGCGCATTAATTCGGTGGCGTCATTTGCGCACACAAGATCAATATGGGGAATTAGCAGGGTCGCGCTGGATTTTCGGCCATTCTCACACTTGATAGGTTTTGGTCCAGTTCAGGAAAAATGTGTCCACGCAAAACGATCATTTGAAGAGCTGCTTTTGGTCTGACTGTAATTTAGTGGTCGTGTGTTGAAATGAGAGTAAAACAAGGTCTGTTCATGTTATCAGAACATCTCTCGGGATGCTGGAAAAAGAAACTTCCCCAATGTGATCTCCCCAAAAAGTTGAGCTTTTTCATTGAACTTTTGTTGTGTTCAGTAGATGTTATGGTGACCGAAATGCATATTAGGTCAAGCTCACTCACTTTAAATCGAAATAAACTGAAAGGAGATGATTGCAAAACGTGTGACGTTGCAGACAGGGGGCACATTTTTGGTCTTGGCGTTTGATGAGCACAGGATGGACCTTCACTTTGCAACATGATTCCGTTCGCAAACTGACTGCACTGGATTTAGAAAACATTTGTTTGTTTTTTTCTTAAATATCAGTTTACATTTCAAGATGACATGAGTGGACATGTCAAATTTGACCACATCCAATGACAGGCATAATCGGATGGAAACGTGTCAACATTTCTCCCGCAACCATGTGCTTTTTCAGCCTCCACTGAAGCAAAACAAACTGCTGGCTGCCATGAAAATATCAGAGGGTTGATGAAAGGGCCTCACCGCAGGCTGCAGAGCGGCGAGTGGTACACGCCACAAATCCCATGCATCCACGGGACAAAATGAAGGAAACCCATTCTGAGACCCTTTTTTTGATTGTACCGGCCTGTGTGCAAATGTTTAGCAACTTTTAATAAGACCTCAACGTTTCATTATTCTGCTGCATTTCCATGATGACTGACTGAGCCTGTTAAAGGCACTTTAAAGCGATATTGACCCAGGTTCATAACGTAGGAGAGGACAGGGCCAGGTAAGACAGCCATAGAAGTGCTATGAAGCACCCCGGATCGATATTCGGCTTCTTTTGACAATCAACTCATGAATATACGCTTCATATGAAAGCAGGCCCAGGATGTCCAGAGTGGAAATACTGAAGAGGATCAAGCGACATTAAAAGAGTGATTTCGAAGATGGAGCATCCATGTTTCCAAAGGGCGGCCTGTCTCTACACCCCGCACATCCTGTTAATTACGGCCACAAAGAGTGGAGACGTCCGCCTCCAACATTCTCCTCCTTCATTAAGCGGAGCAGTTATACAGTCATTATTGTGCAGATCCTGCCTTTCATTTGAAATTTAGATTGGCCGGTCACTTCAAAAGGAATGTGAGGGGACTTGGTCCAAGTACACGGTCTCTACTTTGTTGGCAGCCGCTAGTTAGCATTTTGCATCTGGGGGGGGGGCGGGGGATACGCGCAACGTTTAAAGAGCCATTATGCGGAGCAACCAGGTCATGCCATTGTTTGGAGATATTAGACTGAATTAGCGAGAGCTTTGATCAAAAGCTCTCCTGCTATGCCCATCCAAATATAGCCTAATGCATTCTGTAAACAATAAGAGTGCAATCTCCTCAAAGTAGACGACTGACACCCACTGGCTGCAACCCCCAGTAGAGGGGGCGGGGGGAATCTATGAAGAATTGGTTACACGGTTTTGATTGACACTAAAGAAATGCGCTTCTCATTGCAGTTGCAGGTGTCGAATGCATCAAATTCAGAGGTGTGGCGTGTCTTTATAGTTGCTGTATTTCAAAATGAAACAGTGAGGTTCTTCATGACGGACACGCAGCTATTTAAAGCTTGGAAACAAAATGAGCATTATAGTCTTTGGAAAGAAAGATGTGATGCAGAGCTCATTAAAAATGTGCCTAGCTTAATGCTCTGGGTGAACTTTTTCTTAACTGAAAACTGACAATGAGAGCCACTCAAAGAGGATAAGAGATACCAATTTGGTGACAGTGTACAAGCAAAAAAATTGAAAGGGTATTCTTGGAAGGCAAAAGCAAAAAGAACACGTCCAACATCACATTCTTTGCTGATATAAAGCTAACCCCGCATATTTGCCTTCCGTCTACTTCAAACCTATCTTCCGTTATACAGACACACACACACACACAAAAAGTCTATTAGTGATTGTCTGCAAAATAGTCAAAAAACAGTTACTGTCTACGCTACGTATGGTACTCATTGTATCGTAGCGTCTTTTTAATTGAGACAGCCAATGGTTCCTGTCAGCCAGGAGCACATGGCAATCCAACTGCATCGTCTACAAAAGCATGATCTGATTGCAATTGTTGCAATGGCACGCATGCTCAACGTGCGCGAAAATGCAGGATGGAGATGAATCTCACTCACCCAAAACTTGATAAGGAAGAAGGAATTTTGGGGGCCCTTTCCATACAGCTCCTTCAGTCCTCCCTTCTTTTCAGGAAATTTGTCATAAATCTGACGAATGTCCACAGACTCCAGCAGGGCGTCGCTGTAGGAATAATTTGTCTGTCCGATATGCACAAAGAGGTGCTTGTTGTACTGAAAGGATAAATAAAAGATGGACTGTAGTCAATTGCAAATTTGCAGCAAAGCAAACTGGTTCTCAATGAGGATCTATTCAGTTCACAGTCGGTTGTGCAACGCCTTCAGATTTATGACTACAAAGAGAAGAGTACTTGATTGAAAACCATGATTGTCATAAAAACAATAATAATAATAATAATAATAATAATAATAATAATGACAATAATAATAATACTGTAATCCCCAAAAATCTGAATATTAGAAAGAAGGAATAGAAGCTTTAGCTTGATCTCATTCAAAGGTACAGATAGAGGTTTTACAAGTACATTCAGCAAATCTCGAGTGACTGTGTGAAATTAAAAACACGAATAAAGTTGACAAAGTACTCGTTAGAGCAAGTAAAATCCTCGCATGGGTGGGCACGTTCTTTGTTTAAAAATAAATATATAAATCAATGAGTGGCAGCAAATCATTTACATTAATGAGAAACACGTCCGTTAAAAAGCAAATTGTGTGTGGAGCAACTTTTCCACTGCGTTGCCGTCAGGACAAATGCAACATCTCAAAAGGAGCGTAAGACTTGTGAGAGACAGGTTGCGAGTGGTTGCAAATGCAGAAAAAAAGCAACAACCTGCAAACATTGCTTTCTATTGAATAAAAATATGAGGTGATTCAGTGTGTGTGAAAATATGCCCAAAAAAAAAAAGCAGACCGCTGATGAATAAAAAGGACAATTACGAATAGAAGTTCTTTCCTCTTTTTCTGGACACAAGCTGACTTTCTTGAAAAAAGTCCCAGTGTGTTTACAAAGAAGCAAACGGCATAATAAGAGGAGATGATGATATTTTATGTTGTGAATTTCATGTTGTTCTTACCGAGTCTGGGTCTCTCTGTTGCTCCAGGAAGGCGGAAAACTCCACCAGTCGCAATTTGGTTGTTCCGATAGAGCGGCCCTGCCATGCTGGGGCCGTCGGAGCCGAAGCGGCTGTGGGCTCGTAGCCTATATTCAGACCGTACACAACCATGAGAATTGTCTACATTGATTTCATGCTTTGAAAATGCAGACTGTAATGCAAGAGTAAAAGACAGATGTAACTGAAATAAAAGTAAACATTTGGAATGATATTTAAAAAAAAACCACACATTTGACTTGAAATCAACTTTATCGTACTGTAAAATAAAAGCCTTGGCATGCTACAGACCAGGCCAACTTGTCATCCAAGTTAACATTTAAAATATATTGAGGGGAAATAGCTTGATTTAAAAAAAAAAATTTTAATGCATGGTTGGTTGTACATAGGTGCGAATTGTTGTCCAGTCCCCAACCCCTGCGAATAGTGGGGGTCGACTGTGGGATATACACAGTCGAAGAAGGGACGAGCTTGACGTAGTGTTCCACCTTATTGACCACAATATTCCTGCGAGTGTGTTGTGTGAGTGCTCCTCACTTGAAATTGCTGTTGTGACTGCAGGCTGGATGGGGTAAGCTTGCTGGGTGAAGGGTTTGATGCTGCAAAAAAAAAAACCCCAAAAAACAGAAAACCCATGAAAACTTGTCCAGAATATGATGTTAAATGTATTCATGATATTTCACTCAGACATATGGACATGGACAAAATGTGTTGGTCATATTCTGCTAAAAAAAAGAAAAAGCCACAATTTATTAAAAAAGTACCATGAAACTAACAAATGAACTGCAATAAAAATCATCTTAAAATGAACTATCATGAAAAAATCAGTCTCTGCTTAATTTGTTTGGTCCAACCAATTTATTATTAAAAAAAAAAAAATTCATGGAACTACCCTAACGGAGTCTGATCATACTCTTAATATTTTGGGGCAATCATTGCAGTCACACAATTTGTGCAACCCCCCCCCCCCCCCCCCCCATAGGTGTACCTGTGGATAACCTTGTTTAAACCTAACCTTTTGAACAGTGTAGCACACTTACTCTTGCGAGGATCCTGGCTGACTCGATATCATCCCTTGCCATATCTAAAGGATTAGATACAATCATGAATAAGATATTAATAGACAACAAACAACAAAGAACATCCAATTGCGAGCCGCTTTTGTGGCAAGAAGAAAATGGCTCTGTGTTCTGGGAAAGAAGTTATCTCCACCAGCACTCCTTCTGATCATGTGCTTATCTGATTGGGGCAGTTGAGCAAAGCCTGGTGTGTAATGTGATTTGGCCCCGGCACGGGCCTCATGGCTGCCCTGCGTGAAGCTGAACAGGAGTGATCAATAAGCGGGGTGTCTGGGTGCGAGGCCCTCACCCCTGCTCCGGGGAATGCTGGATGCGGGATGCCGGGCAGTCCCAGCTTGTTGTGAATAGCCGTGGCTGAGACGATCTGAGCTGACGACATGGAGGCCATGCTCTGGAGGGCTTTGTCCTTTACCGACTGGTCCTTTAAAACAGACACAAAAAAAGGCTTAGAGCTCGCACATAAAGAAGGGGGCGGATTGGTATAGCGCATGTTGCATACAGTAGGCAGCAACAGCCACGACCCAGTCAGCACACTGAAAGCTCTAGTGACCTCTCAAACAACACAAGCAGGTTAGATGAGGATGCAAGAGCATGGCTTTTCAAGTGTTAGCTTTTTTAAATGGAGTGCCCCGAACAATGAAAACAAGGATTCCAATTCACAATAACAAGTGGTGGCATGCACTTGAGCAAAACTTTGCATGTTGACAAAAAAAAAAAAAAAAAGAAAAAAGAAGGAATTAACAAATAAATAAATAAAACACATCCATTGACAGCAGCACTTCTATCAAGGCTTCATCAATCGGCATGTCAAAACACCTCCAAACTTTGTGAACAGTTTTATTGAGTAAAACTGAAGGACGCAGATTCCTATGAACGAAGAATCTCTTTTAATCTCCGGACGAGATGTAATTAAAATGCCATGGAGATGTTCAAATTGAAACACCAAATCACAGTGACAGCTTGAAGCAGCACCTCTAGATTTGGTTTAATCATCGCGTGCATTCAGAAAGTTATTTAAATTGAAGCTGTAAATGAGAGATTCTTAATTGCAGGGGCGTGCAGACCCGAGCTGGAGAAGCCGTGCAGACACAGTGATGCTATCGTGTAAGCATGCTGACAGCCCATACCGATGAGTGTGACAACAGCAGGACAGCACACAGAGGGACCAATGCATTGGAAAATCCTCTCACTACGGCTAAATCGCAGGCAAAAAAAAAAAAAAACGAGCCATGGCAGAGCAAAGCCCAGCAAAAAATATGTAAAATAATTAAAAAAAGCAGAAATAGCTGCGCAGATGAAAAACCCATACTTACCATACTCGTGACCTAAACGCAAACCAACAAGGTTACATTTGTAAAATTGAATATAATAAACAATGATTTTTTTTCCAACTGTAAACAGTCCAGTGCATATACCGATTTTTTTTTTTACTTTGGTCAATGATGATATTTTTTTCACAAAGGAGTATTCGGGTTACACTGAAATCAGGGAGTGTTTTTGTGAACACATAACATTTGTAATTTTTCCTCCCCCTGTAATATTGAAAAAATATTTTTGTATTCCTATGAATGTGACTAATTCTCAAAGGGTTTGTTTTTTTTCCTTTTACAGTGGCCCTCATACTCATTTGTAGTTTTCCTCTATTTGGAACTGTCCGATAAACATATTGCCAAATCAGCGCATAATCATACAAACTTAAATAATAGTAATTTATCAGTTGTAATGGACAAAATGTCCATCACCAGAAGTACATACCACAGTCTCATCAATGCCAATCTAAATTTTTTTTTTCTCCTTAATATCCAGAGCGAATTTTGTTTCTAGATCAGAGACATTTATTTGTTTATTTCAACGGGAGCAAACATTGAATCCTTCATCCTGATACTCCAATCCAATCATGTAAATGCTATTCTGGTCAATGTAGTCTCAGAGCCAGTGAGGCTTGAAGAGTAATGCCCAAAACTCAACATATAGAAAACTAAGGTGTTTTTGTATTTAATAAATGAGCTCCAGCTTCAATGCAATTGTCCTGCTCTCAGCTTGTCATTACTTGAAACAAAAACAACAGTGGCATAATGACTCATTTTACTGAGGTGCCGTAGACATGAGTCGAAACAGCAGGTTTTCATTGATGAACCCCACCGCCACCCTCACCCACAAAAAAAGGAGAAAAAAAAGGAAGGGCACACTTGTAGATCTCTTTGCCACTGGAGTCTAATTTGCTTTAAATGAGAAAAGACAGGGATTCATACAAAAGCCGTCTGTTTTTCCTCACAGAGCTGCCTGTGCCTCTGAAAGAGCAGGCATTCATGTGGCTGGCTCGCTCTCTTTGGCTCTTTACACATAGACACACCACAGATTAATGAGGCGTCATTACTGGGTATGGAATACTGGGAGTGAAACAACAAAGTGTGAAAGTCAAAATGTATAGTACGACACCCGAAGGAGAAAAAAAAAAGGCGAAATGGAAGTTTTTTTTTCTGTTCATCGTTAACTTAATTTGTTCTTGAACACTGACTTTGTTCAAATTCATATGCCCTTCTCATTAATC
This sequence comes from Hippocampus guttulatus, assembly GCF_054856545.1. Lineage (NCBI taxonomy): Eukaryota > Metazoa > Chordata > Actinopteri > Syngnathiformes > Syngnathidae > Hippocampus > Hippocampus guttulatus. The sequence continues at coordinate 13,679,324 of NC_141263.1, forward strand.
CACTTGGGCGATAAAAAAAAAAAAAATTATGTCAGCACAAATGAAAGAAAATCTAATGCGACCGCCGAAGAAAAATAAAAAGGAAAGACAGCAAGTGCAAGCCACAGTACTGTGAGAGCATTGTCGACTTATCAACAGGTTGACGGGAGGACAGAAAGCAGAAGGCATTTCGCATTTCACCAAACTGCCGGCTTGTCAGCCTTTCTGCGCTCTCAATGCAAACTGCTGAGCCCTTGACAGCAGAAGAAAGTTAGCTTACACTGTCAAATGAGGGTGTCCTCTCCTTGTATTGATGCATTTTACACACACACATCCCCTGTTCTGCCAGGCCCCTTGAAAGAGCAACGGCCTCAGCCAATCACTAAACAGCCAACACCGGCATGCTTTCCCACATTAAAGCCGTTTAGCATCGAGTCAGCTTGGAATCTGGTCGCTTCGCATCATAAGTAAGCTAAGTTTCAACCACATTAACATCAGCGTGCAAGATGTCTCAAAAGTCACGATACACTTCCTTTTCGTTTCAAGTGTCATTCAGACAGACATGAGACCTCCGGCATTTAACATCTTAGGCTTTGCAGTTTTTGGGAAGCGTAGTCAGTCGACAATTGACACTGGAGCAGCGTTGCAAAATTGTCGCCTGGCAAGAAGTTTTGTCCCTGACAGTTCCGCGCCAGCTTGAGAAGCTTTATGGCCCTCGCACTGCTCCACTAATCGTATAATTTACGCTATCAATGTGCAAGAGTATCTGTTCTTGACGAAAAAAGGAAGTGTCTAATAACTTTTTGAGTGAGTCACCCTTTATTGGGTCAGATGCTTCGTCCTTGACCTTATCAAATAGGTTCCTCTAATACAGATTCCGATTTTTGGGCTTTAACATGATGTTTGGTCCGATGCACTACAACATTTTGGTAAATTGCTGTTGCCTCCAGGGTCAACGTGAAGACGAGTCCATTATTTGTTGGAGTAGAATGAGCAAACGTTTCCAAAAATATCTTGCCATACTTTGGGGATCGATTCGTTTTGCAGATAATGTTTTATTAATATGATTATTATGTAAATTGTCAAAATAAATACAAAAATAAATAACATCAGTTAGACATTTTATGGGCTACACAACTGCTCTTAGAACACGAAGAAACAAATTGATGTTTATCAAAACATATGATAAGTATGTGAGATGGAGGTGAAAGGGTGTTGGTCGAGACAAAAAGCACCAAGTCAACAGAAGATTTGGGTTAGTAGGTAGGGGGATGGGCATCAGGTATTAGTTAAGTCCCCGTGGGAAGAGCGAGTTTAGTTCAGACGCACAGCAACAAACAAGCCCAGAAGCAGAAAAGCGCATACCTTTAGCTTGGAATGAAACTCACGAGATTTCCTTCTGGCTAGAACCTGAATGTGACTAGACACCTGCGGGGTAGGGGAGGGGAGGAAAACAAAGGAAGAGCCTGTAACCATAGCAATGAAAAGCCCCCTGTAACTGGGCAAAGCCAGACGTACCTTAATGGCAGCTTGGATTTCTCGAACTTTCTTTCTTGCTAAGACCTGTATGTGACTAGACACCTCCATTCAAAAGAGAAAAGGGGAAAATAAACAAAACGAGAACACACATGTCTTTGTCAGGGAGACAAGGTGCAGGTCAGTGGCATCTCCACACAGCACACCGTGCTAGCATCCAATAAAGCATTATCCTGTGTGTCGTCGTCACTTAAGTGAGCTGATTAAGGAGGATGCAGGCCCCTTTAGAACCCATTAAGAGCACACAGATGTGAGCCGCTGTGTACTGAATGTCAATTGGTTAGTCTCATATTCTTATGGGAACTGGACGAGGCATTTCACCAGCCAAGTTTACTCCCTGTGCAAAAGATGGAGGGCATTGTTAATACAATCATAGCTAACGCTAATGTGCTAGCAGGTGTGAGTCAAAGAAGGTCTCTGATCACCAGTGGCAATGATTACCTGTTGAGGTTGACACAACAGGAAGACTGACAGTCCAAAAATTTGAAAACATTTTGGTACAGAGGTGGGAATGATACATTTTCAGGTTCCTTAGCGTACTTGCGTCAATGTGTAGCTATTTACGCAGCCGCATCTTGGCTTACAAGAGGCTTGATTTCAGTTTCATCGCTTGGACGATTTTTTGCTCTGACTTGTGAGGAAAACTGTTCGATACGAGCATTTAAATAGCAATTCAACTCAGATATTTGGAAGCTAGTGAACGATTGTTCAAAGTAGAGGGCACAAGCTGTATTCACCACTCGCAGTTGAAGTTTACCATCAAAAAATAGCATTTCAACAATCTAATTTTTTTTGTGTAGTTAAAACAACCACATAACTTTACAATAGGAACATTCACTATAGCTTCATGCTTGCACACAATACAAAACACCATAGACGGGATAACGAATAACATTGATGCCGCAGTGCAGCATCACATGTAGACAGATAATTGAAAAATGTTCACAGACATATCTTTTTGATCCTCTTTGAAAAATGACTATTCCTGTAACGTACACTTTGTGTACGTCTGTATGTCTGCATTCTACAGCCCCCTCTGGGCCAAGGCAAGCACACCAGAGGGAGCGCAATGTGGGGCAAGAATAACTAATCACATTTCCATTTCATTTGAATAAGGAAAGATGATTTGCAAAATGAGTGTTATGACTTATGAGCGTGGTCACGGAAAATAAATTAAAATCCCAAGTCAAGGGATCACTGTAATGTGTAAAATTCCCCCAAACAAATGACACAATAACAAATGCATTATGTTGTTGCTACAGTGCTCAACATCAACAAATACACACCAACAGATTTGTTATGAAACGTTCAGTTTCATTTCAGAACGACTATTTTCTATGGCACGCTACTCAACGTAATATATTCATTTATTGTCAATATGCACACACGACAAATAGATTAATTTACAAGCACAAACTGATGTTGCAAAAATCAATTTCATACCGTCCTAAATTAACATTCAAAACAATTTAACGAGAGGAAAGTCGAATCGTCGTTAAAATGGTGAAATATGTTCTTATGTGTTTATTTATGTAAAGCACTATAGGCTCTGTCATTGCTACCAATACACCAATGATACATCAATGGAAATCTTCAGACAAATCCTGACTGCTTATAAAGAACAAGTGTATTTTTTGCTTGACTACAATGACAAACAGCCCCATTAAATCGAGGCCATGCGATTGGTTCAACAAACCTTGGAATCAGTATAGAGAAACAAACGTTCTTCTTTCGTGTTCCTCTCAAGGCCATGTCCAAATCGACAAGTATTCTATTTAAAACGTTCATTTGTATTGCACTTGAAAACAGACTCTTTGGTCACTTTCACCCAGGGCTTTTCTTTAGTATTTTGTGAACATTACATACATGAAGGATAATCTGGACTAACTCCTCTTATTGTCAGTCTACTTGTATAACTGATGACTGCCCTTTTCCATTCTAAACCGTTTTTTTTTTTTTTTTAAACTGGAAATGGCATTCTTCAGGCTTCTGATTGTCCAGTAACAATCTTCGGTTCGAGTACAGTGCCACTGGTTGCCTGCAAATGCCAGAGATTTCTTTCTTTTTTTTTTTTTTTTTTTTTTAGTACATCCATAGAGTGGACATGAAATGTCAGCACAGCCCTGTTCAAAGACCAAGTTTTTGCGCTCTACCAAAAATGAAGCCCAGATAAATAATTTCAAATTTTTTTCCACCATTAATGTGACCTTTAAAATTTACAACACAGTTGAAAAATGTTTTCATCTTTTCGAGAAGGAAATCGCTTTTTTTTTCATATCCACTGTATGCAAGGCCCTAGCCTGAGTTGAAAAGCCAAGGTACAAAAAAAAGTCTTTCCTCATTTCGGTCTGATCAATACTTACATGATGACCAAAAGTCACTTGGCACAGCTTCTTAATTTTGGAAATTTCCTGTTTAGATGAGGTCAATGACACCCTCACGTCATCTTTAACAAAACTGTTTGTTTTTTTAAACAATCATTTTGGTTGATTTTCTTCACACACAAACATGACGTGTCCTTTGTAGCCTTCAATTCTATATTTGCAAAATTTATTTTAGAGCAACGAATCATGCCATTTACAGGGCTGCACTGATACCGATTATCGGATCGTACAAATGCAATGCACTGATACCAGGTCAGCAACCTGACAAATACCTTCTGGGTTGGAGCCGTGTCAACCATGTACGTGTGGTAATTTAAGGTCACAAAGCCCCGTTGATAATGATGGTTTTCTGTATTGTATCGTTTAATGTGCTCCAAAACAGCTTTTGTTCATTTTTAGGAGCCTAAATTGTGATTTGTGTCACTTTCAAGGTGATATTTTACAGATGTAGACACACTTTTGGGGCATTTAACTAATTTGCAGTTTTTGGATGAAACAGCGTCGCCGTGTTTTCTTTGCTTCAGCGTCGTTCATTTTCTCCTAGTTTGGTTGCGTAATTAATGCTTGCTCGCAGTTCAGTGCGACCACAATTCACGGTTACATAAGCGGTCATGCTACGACTGCGAGAGTTGACTTAGACACCACGTAAAGAAAAGTGTTTTTGAAAATTACAAAAAAAATCACAACTGCAAGACGGAATCGGTATCGGTACTTGGTATCGGTGAGTACAGAAATGTAAACACTTGTACTTGTAAGCGCACTTGTATGCGATCTGAAAACAGTCGTATCGGTGCATCCCAAGTCATTCACAGATGTTAGCATTGTCTGTATTTCCTCACTCTGGTTCAGAAATATGAGCTCATCTGTGGTCAGGGTTGTGCGTGCAGCCTGCTGAGGGCAGGATGTACTCTCCGACACAGACGACAGAACAAACACTCTTTGGTTCGATATGGTACCAAAACATTAAGGCCTAGACTTTCCCCATTAATAAAGACTTCTACCACAGCCAAGTGCATGAACTCTGTGATTTCATTTACGAGGACAAGGAATATTTTCAGTAACTGCGGTTTACTTCCTTTTTACATGACGTCTCATTGATGCTGATGAATGCATCATGTACAAGTGATTTATCGTGTTGAATTAAAGGCTAGATTTTGAGCAAAGGGTGGTCATGAGGTCATAGAATTGTAGAAGGAACCAATTGATGTTTTCCTCTGCACATCCACAACGGCTAAGGCTCTTATGTGTGTTTCAAAGTGGAACGAAGAGTGACAATTTCAGAGATGTCTAAATCCAGGGACATCTGTTCATGCGACATGGCTGTGACAGGGGATTAGTCCGCCACGCAATGGAGACAGTCCCCCTCTTCTTACCTGCTTGCGAGTTCTCGTCTTTCCAGTCCGAAGCTTGATATATCTGGCGATCAGCTCATTCCGACCTGCAAGAACATGGACTGGTAAGAGCTGAGGTCCTGTAGTGCTAAGTTGTATGTAGAGTAAATATACATGCGGCTGGCTTTGTAACCAGATATGTATAGTGGTAAACACACAAGACGCTGCTTTTGCATGAAAACACCATATGGTATTAGCATTAAAAAAAATGCTCCAGAAGCACAGCCTCTCAAATTAATGCAAATCAATCTCATTCTCTTCAAAACCTAACACAATGAAAGACATAGCTATTCGTTCTACTGCAGAGGAGCAAATGGATGAAATGGGTTTCAAAGAGAGTAGATCTAACTAGATTCTAATTAATGTGCATCTTTGTACAGATTTCCAATTAACAATGGCTCTAAACATTCTTGCGCCCTCAGGTCTGCTCTAATTGTTGTCACAATGCACATGACCCCTGCTTAGCCCTTTCATATGTTAATAACATGCCGCCAAACAAAACTATTAGACAAATTATAGGTTGGGGAGCTCTAATTATGTGTCCAGCTGTAGCTAAGCAATGCCAGGGTTCTGTTCGACTGCTCTCTGAAATGTGCAACCACCCTCCACAAATCACGGCAACATTTTTGTGCCTTCACTTCATTGTCGAATACCCTCACCACGATACCTGAACAAACTGCACAAATGCTAATATGATCAATTACGATTTATTATATTGTACAATTAACACCATCAGAAGAGACATAGCAGGCAGTAACTACAAACTGAAATGCAGTCATATCCAGGCCCGGTGCTTTTACGATTCTTTTTTTTTTTTTTTTTTTGTGGCTGTAGGAAAACGACAAAACACGACTAACATGTCATTCAAACTTCAATATTCTGTTACGTGGTAGGAACAGATCCAAATGCTTAATGTTTGGGACCAATTGCAGCACAGATCCTTCTGACATTTCTTCTATATTATGTTTTGACATCTTAAAGAGTAAGACTATCCCGAGAAAGAAAATTACACATATCGTATGAGCTGCAAATCAAATTCAGTGCTTCTACCCCACTGTTAATATGGTGTGACTGACAATTTATTTTGAATGTTAGGGTTAGGTCAGCCTTAGTGCACGCAGCCGCGTGTTTTCTGCGGGGAAATAAACATCTGGGGATTTGCAGCTCGAGCCTGCTTGTGCCATGAGCCTGTAAACTTTAGCAGATGGCCAAAGATTTCAGTAATTCACACACAGTGGAAACGGAACGTGACAATACAGGCATTCATGCAACCTCCTGATTCTGAGATCAAAGCACACAAATGGCCATCTGAAAGCTTGCTTGCTATTGAATAATTCATTCTTTTCACTCGACTGGGCGAAAGAAGCTCGGTATCTGTATTTGCACAGCAAAATAACAATGGCTTAAAAATGTCTCCAGACATAATTTTGCCTTTGCGACCCGAAATCTATCAGGTACGAGACTGGTCCACAAACACATTGAAATAGGACAAAAATAAAATAGAGCAGAAATGTTCTCTCACGTTTGTGAAATCTGGAGAGCTTGTACATCACAGAGGTTGAGGTTGGATTGATTTTGCAGAACCGGCTGTCAATTAATGTCTTCGCTGTTTTATGAGCAGGCAATTTCAGAACCCTTCAGAAAGCAGGAAGCAAGAAAATATTGTCGGGATGCAGTCAAGTGAGGCCATAAACAGCATCAGTGTACTGAGCAGGGCATAACATCGTATGGTGAGTTGTTCCACCAAGATATTACATGGATCGATAATAATGACTGCCCGACTTCCACGGGCAAGTTAAATGGCCAATGGGGCTGGTAAATTCACTACCCTGCTGGGGAAAGTTGTAAAAAATAATAAATAAAATATAAGAAACAGCTGTACATGATTAAAGGATCTAATGATGATGGTATATCGCGTGAACTGTCAAATAACAAATAAGACTGGAACAATACAACAAAGTTGCAAGCATTCCTAGGTCAATTTCTGGCCCACAGCTTTCATACACAATAGCATTTTTAACACAGAGGAAGAAGTATTTTTATTGGTCATATACACACACGTACACCAAGTTTGACCTCCGTAGGATTGGAGTTATTAGAATAATAATTATTATTATTATAGCCATTAATGAATATAAGAATGCATATTATGGATTTTTTTTTTCAGTGTAGACATGTTTCACTTCAGATTACAATAATTTCTTTAAAGTTTGTCGTTCTGTTTTCCAGCATCACTGACAACCGGAACCTTGCTTTGAATGAAGATTTTTTTTTAAACACGTTTTTACTTACACGCTTACTGCTTTAACAGCTTCTTTTTCAACTAAGCTCTGCCCCTAGTTAGTGGAGGAGTTCCCAGGGTTAAGTAAAGTCGTGCAGTTGTACCAAACCTTGGAGAGGCCTCAGAAAATTTACTTTTTAAAGGCGCGTGCTTGTTACTCAAAGTAGCAAAAGGATTAAACATTTATTGTGATCTGTCCAAGATGGGTCTCAGTGGCTCTGAAGGAGCTAGGAAATATGAATGGCACTCCACCAGCACCTCCACAAAAGGATGGTGGCTCAACTTTCACTAGGCCATCCCCGAGTCACCCATTGATCATTCAGTCAGAAATCCAATTTAGCTCCCAGCATCCTCTCTTAGAAAGCTGTGACAGACTCCCTCTGTTGTGAATAACAATGACGGACATTGTCACATTTTGCTGTGGACCTACCTCAGTGATGCCACACCCACAAACAACTTCCCCCACAGAAAAACAACAAGTGTCGAAATAAAATAAGAACAAGTCAAGCCTTTTTTTTTCCTGACATATATTGGCGGTGGACCGGGAGTAAGGCGGCTTTGGGGTCTCTGTAGGAACAAAAGAAAAAAGCTTGTCTTTCAATTCAGAAACCAATGCCATTTGTAACATAACCCGGCTATTTTGGATCAAGGCATGCTAAACAAATAACGGTCTTGGGTCTGTCCTCTGAGCAGCAAGAACAATGCTTTGCAGCTCTCTTCCAGTTTTTTCTTCTCCAATTTTAAAACGCATCCAATTCTGGTAAAAGCACCCCCACACCCCGCCTTTTTTTTTCCCTAATGCAGGCACGACCACAGTCACATCTGGGCTATAGCACTCGTCCAGCCCAGAGCCTGGCTTGGAATCAGCCTGCAGATAGCCTGCAAGTGATCCGCAAGTGTGCGGCTTCTAGCACTTTGCTTGAGAGACACACAGCAGCCTCCCACATCACAAGGCACATGTGCCATAGGGGCTGGCCTGTAGGGACTGACCTATCAATAGCCTTCATTTCAAATCTTTAAAAAGAACACAGTGCATTCCAACTACAAAGTACAAGCAAATGATTGAAACTGTCACACAGCCTCTTGACTGTTATTTACTGCTCTTCTATCAAGTCACATGAACGGCTCATTCCTTTTCTCACGTGCCAAAACAACTGATGATTCCTGCTTCTTGCTTTGCGCAGTGGAACAAGGAAAACGAATGTGGCAAATTTCCCCAAAAAAGAATACTTACTTGTCTGTGCAGATGCCAACCTGGATTCTTTATTCAAAGGGCGGTTACTCTTCCAAGGACAATCTCTCTCTCTTTTCTTCTCTTAATTTTGTCAAGAATCCACACACTGATGACGGCGTAAAATCCCAATAATTTATGCACAAAGAAAAATTACCCTGCAAATTTAGTGAGCCTTAAAATAAATTTTCAATGCCAATGCCGGGACAGAGGCATCATCCAGAACTAACCCAGAGTGGGCATTTGGCAGTACAGTAATTAAAATTTAACTGAGAACATTCCATTGAACATGTTTTTGAAGTCAAGATGGCGCCCGAGTAGGCAGCCGTCGGCGAGTGCTCTCATGAGCCTTGCTTTTTTTGTTTTTTTGGTTTGTTTTGTCACTTTGTGTTTGTTGTTACGTCGTGTGGACCTGATGTGGACCTTTTTCAGCATTTTTTGGCCACGACATTCATCAAGAAGGAAACTCTGTGCTTGGTGGTTGCGCCTTCTCGGCAGCATGGGTATACCAGCACTGTTTTTGCCTGGGAGGAATGTCGGCGCCATTTGACTGTCGTTGCTGAACAGTCCCGGGGCGCTTGTGTCTTGCGCCTGTTATGGGCAGCATTTTTCACAGCCCCACTTTGTTCAGCGGAGAGATCGGTGCTGTTGAACGGTCTGCGGCTGGATGGATGTACGGCTTGAGGAGCCGACGATGAGAAGAAAGGAGCGTTAGCGCGGAGCGCCGATGCGGATGTGGAACTGGGAGTCGCGGCTTGGAGTTTGAAGCGGATTACGTGGGTCAGGAGAAGTGAATTAATCTCTTTTCGTCAATGGATGCAACAGCTTCGTGTTTGCTTTCAAAACCTAGCTTGTAGCAGACGTGTGCACATTTTCAGCATGACGTCTATGATCCACTGGTGAAAGGACACTTTGATCCTCTCCTCTTTCATCTATAACTGCTTCAGACAACAAAGTGTATGCAGAAAAGTGGTGAAGATTGCACGACTGTCTGTGTCCTATGTGTTGTGTTGTGTTATTTTTGTTATTTTGACTTCAAAATGGCGCCGCGTGAGTGGCTGCCTTTCCAGCAGCTCCTATATTTTGTTGTTCTACTTCTTCCTTTCATAACTTTGCTGCTGTGAATCGGGAATTTCTCCATTGCGAGACTAATAAAGGTTTTCTTATCTTATCTTTTCTTATGTTAAGATTTCTTCATCCATTTTCTTGACTGCTTGTCTTCATTAGGCTTACAGGTGAGCTGGAGCATACTGTCAAACCTTTTTTGATATAAAAACAACATTTGCAGCCTGATCTCTTTCAATTTTACTAGATCAGGTTAAAACCAATACATACATGTTGATTCTTCAAACTCAGAAGAAATTACAAAGCAAGACGTAACTGTTCTTTTGCTATGGCGAACCCACATCACAGCAATTCACTCATTGCATTTACAAGTGGCATATTTAAGCCTTGGCAATGCCTCTGCTTTCTGAGTGCTCTCAATAATTTTCAATAATTCTAAACACTGAATTAATTGTTGCGTGCGTGTGTGTGTGTGTGTATAGGCTGTGTGCATGATGCAAGTGTGTGTTGTGTGTGTGTGGGGGGGGGGGGACAACACACGTCTTGGTGATAGACGACTTAAGGGTCCCATGCGAAAATTAACATACCAATAAAGCAAATTAACCATATCAAGGTACTTGTCGAAGGTCTTTGGTGTTCACAGACAGGAGGAGGCACTCTTTCAAAAGCATTATCAATTAGATCGGTTTTGCCAAGCGCAGGAAACACATGAGAAAGGCTGGCAAGAGCAGAGCCTGTTTAGCGGGGCGCCTACCATTTATTGTTATTCATGTATTATGTAAGAGTTTTTACTGTGATAGGGCAAACTATGCTGATCCATATTTTAGGTTTCTCTGAGAAGAACAAGTTCAAAGGGAAAATTCATTTAGTCTCTTATCCAAGACAAACTAACAGCAATTAAACTAAATATGAGCGGGTGTCTCACAGGTGTTTCCTCAGGCATAGAGGGGCTGGTGGTTTTATTACCCCGCATAACAGTCAGGCTCATTTAGCCTGCAGGCCACTGCTGATGGAAGTCAGAGGATAACATCTACTGATCATGACATCCGGCTCCATCCAAGCTACTCTGAGGTGAAAGTGTTGCTGTCGGATTTAAAAAAAGCGAAATAAAAAATGTCAAGCCCACACTGCCTGATGCAGATACTTTGAAATAAACCAAGTTATTCTTTGTCACACAAGAGATTCGGTTTTTGCATTCAGGCACAGCACACATTCGGTACAAAATGTTATTCAGTCACTAGTAAGTAAATACAATAACAAGGACATATGCGGTCCAGATGTTAATCTAACTACATTGCTGAAGTTATTGCTGTTCATGCCATGTAAATTAACTTGAATAGAAATGAAATAACTGATTCCGTCTGTAAAAGCAATGCTTTTTATGTCCATGCTTTTAAAGCATGGACATAAAAACTAGCATGCACCGTGTATCTGAAAAGTCAATAGCTAGCATTTCTGTGCAACGAATGAAAGTATTTCAAGAATTATTCTGTAAACAAGCTTTGTGGCGGCATAGATCTTCATGGTAATTGACAAATATTTGGTGGATTTCAGTGACCGTTTCGAAATCCAGCCACAGCAAACATCAAGTTCTCTTTATAATGCTGTGTTCAACTGTAATTAACAGCTCTTTAAAAATCCATTTGTCCCTACTCTGGACACCAAAAGAAATCAATACTTAACTTCAAACGACCTTATTGAGCCAGCTAAAAGGCTTTATTGCAGGGGCTGGTCCAGGCACAGTTGAGCTAATGTGTTAGTTGAACAGTGGGGGATTAAAGGTCAGGTGTTCTCTCAAAATCTTACAAGACATCACAAAGCAGCGGGTCACTAACCTGAGCCTTCCTGGAGACACTGAGAGGATTACAGCAGCAACCTCTGCTGAACTTTGGCTGTATTCAGACAAGGCTAAGAAGGGAAAGACAGCATCTTTATCACCCGGGCTGGTCCGACCCCATTCTGATTCTTCTGCCCGCCGCTCTACGCCTCTCAAACAAGGCTAAAAGCTGAAACCCGCGAGGCTCCGCTCTGTGCAATACACTCTCCCAGGGGACCAATTTGCACAGCCAGCCCTCGTCTGAATCACTCTATCAATTAGGAGCCACTGTGTTTATCATCACGTACATTATTGTAGAGACTGGCCTGGTCATTGTGCTTGAGCTGTGTCTCTCAAGAGAGGAGAGAGAGAGAGGGATGAAATAAATGACCAGGGAGAGATGCTACAGTTGGACAGGCATGCTGGACTAATCTGAAAAGACGGCTATAATTATGAGTCTCCCGAGAAAAGTGTTTGTGCGTATGTGTGAACACGGTAGAAACAGTCAGGAAGTTGCGCTGCTCCCTTCTCTAGGACAAAGTAAGACACAGAGTAAAATCAATATTTTCAATCTCTGGGGATCAATGGCATGTCGGAGCACAAAGGAAGAGGGGCTGACTGCGACTAATATGTATAAAACGAAGAGTCTAACTTTGTGGGCATGATGATGGCTATTTCGAGTTGAAATCATGATCGCAGGCTGAGAGACTCATTGGATGTACAGTAGTTCAATTTGTGCGTTGCTTTAATCTCTCAGCAGCGGAGATATTTTGACGTTCTCTGACGTCATGCAGTAAAGCTACATTGCAATTGAATAATATGGGTTGAGTAAGATATGTTGAACCGGTGACGCGCCGTTGCATATGATGATGTGGTGTCTGTGGTTCTTTTGTTGACAGGGATTCTGTGCAGTGTTGAGAGACACTTGTCACTTGTCATCAAACCGCAAAAGAATAGATGACAGGCTCTGTTAGCGGCGGCGTGCAGTCCGTGTGCTTGAGAATGATACTACCACTCAGGTTTCATTCATATGCTGATTACTCCGATTGGTCCCATCAGTGTGAGATGATCTCATCAGAATAAAAGTGTTGCATCAATGGAATATGATGTAATCAGCGTGAGACGTGATTTCTTGAAAAGAGGATGAAAGCGACGCTGCATCTTTAAGAGGAGCCGAGTCTCTGTGTTTTAGTCAAACAAAAGCAGCCAACAGGGAACATGCAACCTGAAACCAGAAGCCTGGCTCCAAGGGCCTCGCACAGACCTCACAGCTGGGACACACCCTATGGTCGACTGATTCAGACAAGCAGTGGCCTGCTATTCACCACCCACAATAGACAAATGTAAACCCAGCTTACATGTCTCTTGAAATTGCTTAAAATATACTGTATATGAATCTACTGTGTCTCTAAATGTCGACAATATTTCAAGGTAACACCATTAAAACTCCAAAAACCCTAACTGGGGAAAATGAGAAACCTGGAGGAGGGGCCGCAGAGTTGTGATGAATTTGAACGAACCTAATGTACAGTATGTTATGCTATATGTGATGTTTTGAGATTAAATCCCCCAAATTCACACTTACATTTAAAAGAAATGTGGGGTACCTCTGGGTTGTCTAGAAGAAGAGGAGCATGGAGCAGTGTAGAAAAAGAGCGGAGAAATGTAGGCCCTGAGAGTGTACTCCGAAGCAAACTTCACTAAGAGGAGAAGGCGAGAGTCAAAAGCAATGTGAATTTGGAAATTTGACATTTCAAAGTACGGTCAAGTCGCTCTGAAAGATACGTCATGTCGGTGACAAATTTGGGCTTTTGGAGGACCTGCGGGGTGTTTCAATTCAATATTATCCAATATCAGACAAAAAACAGTATCTGATTATATCAGTCAACAGTCACACACACACACACACACACATTATATATATATATGTACCGGTATATAATGTATACACATTACCGGTATATATATATATATATATGTGTGTGTGTGTGTGTATGTAATCCTTTTCTTACAAACAACTGATGGTTTTTAGAGATACTGCACAGTAAGTTTTGTCGACATTGTGGTTTTTGTCAGGGAGAAAATTTGTCAAGCTGTACAGCGATGAGGCGCGGAGACTGTTGACATTAGCCGAAATCGAACCCTGCACCTCTGCATTGTGAGGCCAACGTGCCGTCTCTTCTAAAATATCATCGTAAAACATCAATAAAAGCATGTATCATTCCTGCTGATATCGTATTCGATCAATAACAGTATCGGACAGTAGTCTAGGCTGCAATATCGGTATCGTATCGGAGGTGAAATAATTATTTCGGGACAGCCCTAATAATAGCGCCAATTCTACACTCTCATTCGCTGATGCCCATGTCATAGGCTCTGCCTTTTTAAGCCAAACACACTCATGTCACAGATACTACACAGTAGAACATGAGGATGGTGGCCTCAATTGGATAAAAATAATACCTGAACTTCATGTGCCCGTTGCTCTGTTTAATAATGTAAAATGTCAAGAGGCAATCAAAAGTACAGTATTGAGCACTGGTAGATTGCGCAGGCTAGTGGTCCTACAAATATACAGTACATTTATTGTTTAGCTGATAATTTTCATTATTGCCTAGTGTGAGAGGGGCACAAAAGGCTTGTCGTTTTCTCCCAACAATGGATTTTGTTAAGGCGCACATCTTATATTGTAAAGTCTCCAAAAATATCCAAACCTAACAGTTACACTTTTCCCTTGTTGGTGTGCCAGTTGAAGTGGTCCGCTTCAGTACACTTGTGAAGGATGGAGGTTGATGCACTGCTGTCTCTTGATTGATCAACAGAGAATTGAATGCTTGTCTTCCAGGATTCAATAGATGATGAATGATTTCAATGTAAAATAACAACAACAACAACAATAACTATAATAATAATTTGCCTTCAGCCGTCTGGCATAAAACACAAACCTCAGAGCTACCTGATCCAGCGGTAGCAAACTGAAGTGAAATGCTGGGTGGAAACATGAGTCCAAGGTACCGTATTTTCACGACTATAAGGCGCCATTAAAAGTCTTAAATTTTCTCCAAAATGGACAGGACGCCTTTTGATGCGGAGCGTCTTGTGTATGCGCTGAGTTCCAAAACCTGACTGACAGCCGACACGCTGTTTATATAGAGAAAAGGCGGAAGTGACTGTGGACAGGCATGCGGCAAAGAAGTCGGCCAATCAGTGAAGGGTGGGCGTGTATATATACATATATGGAGAGAGAGAGAGAGAGAAAAGGCAGACGTGAGTGACGACAGGCATGCGGGGAAGAAGTCCGCCAATGAGTGAAGGGTGGGCATGTAAGTGGACGCTAAAGGGACGCCACAAGCAGGTACCAACACCTGTATAGAGTGTGGCTATGTGCATTGTTGCAAAACAACTTCGGTTTTGGTTTCTAAGAACCCCCGAAAATAAATTCTACAAAGAGACACGCCTACGAAGCTCAGTTCAAACTTCAAGCCATCGGTTATGCTTTTGGCATGCGTGCCCATCTCACAGCAGCGGTGAAAAACCAAGTCAAGCAAATGAACTCTGAGCTTGCCGTTATTCCCGGAGGCTTGACTAAAGAACTCCAACCGCTGGACATCGGCATCAACCGGGCGTTCAAAGTAAAGTTGCGAACGGCATGGGAACAATGAATGATCGATGGCAAACACAACTTTACAAAGAGTGAGAGGCAGCGCCGGGCGAGTTCCGCCACAATTTGCGAATGGATTGTGGCTGCTTGGACGAACGTGTCTGCTTGCACTGTTGTTTGAGTTTTTGGCAAAGCCGGCATCATTTCTGTGGAGCCACATGGCAATGAGAGTGACTGACAACGAGAGGGAACACGGCGTTTTTGATGGATTACCGGTACTTGCACAATTGTTCAATTCTGATACAGAGGATGAGGACTTTGATGGATTTCTGGGTGATGATTGATCGAAATACGTGAGTACATTGTACAATGGCTAAATAAAATACAACGGAACTCAGTTTTGCTTCCGTTGCCTTTTTAAAAACGTGTTTTTAGCTTGTATCTGTATGTCTTGGCATGCTACCGTATGCTTCAAGCTAACGTGTTTTTTTACCGTGCGCGCAGGCATGCCGTATGTTTAAGCTGGCGTATGTTTTACCACTTTAAAATTGCGCCCAATAATACAGTGTGTTTTGTCTATGTGTAAAATACAGAAATAGCACCCATTAATGAGACTGCGCCCAACCATACGGTGCGCCGAATGGTCGTGAAAATACGGTATATAGAATTTTAATCAAGACAATGAACTTGCTATAAAATAAGCTTTCTCATCACCAACACACGTTGCCTAAGAAGTTTCAGCACAGTATGGTTACCCAAGTTCTGTTAATATTTGATACCCATCAAAACAAAGTTATCCGTGTCCTCACGGTGACTCGTTTGTGTAATGAGTAAGTGAGCAGTTGATAAAATTCCGTTTTAGTATGTTCTAGACATAATGGTTTTCACAGTGAAGAGAAAATACAATATAGTATCGGAAACATTTCATCTGTTGGAAGTCAACCTGACTTGTTTTTGTCGAAATGCAGAGGTGCTTGTTGAGAGACATGGAATCAAGATGGTAAAATTCATTATATTCCAAAAATGGAAGCAGAGCTCACTCAGAAGGAAACCTTGTAGAGTGCAAAAAAAAATTCTACAAATGAATAGAAAATTAGGATTGTTAATAAACCACAAAATGTCAATTTAAGGTGTGTGATGCCTCTCCTACAATGAAGTCCCTCACACTCCATTCAGAGTGAATGCAGGTGACTCAGGGAGTCTGAGCTGATCCCAGAATTCCTAATTATCTGCCCAGCGGGAAGGATCAGGTCTGCACACTCTGTCTCAGAGCATTCTCGGCCTGGTGATACAAGCCGCACAGGCGCAAAGTGCTGGGCCATTGGGGCCAAGCCAGGTCTGCTCATTATACGAACTCATTCTTAGCATCTCTACAAAGCAAGTGCCACTTAGTTCCCACAGGAAGGGTTTGGGTCGGAATACTGCCCAGAGGGCAGAAACAAAACGAGCTGACAGAAAATGTTTACATTAAAACACATGAAAGCATGAAAAAATATATTGCCGGGCAATAGGTCGGTATCTGAACAATATGTCCATGAAAAACGTACGTATTGTCTATTATCTCAAAAGGGGTGTTCACACGGCACACATTTGCATCGGTGCTGGACTGACGCATTTTGTTGCGATATATCTTACACCGGTGTAAATTCTGTGTAGCGTTGACACGTATAACGCGGCTTACTAAAGAGAAGCGTGTTAACCCCAGTGCAGGCCCACTTGCGTTCACACAGCGGTTTCTGTGGTCGTGCAATACGATAATAATTATTACGTAATAATACGTAAATAAAACAGTGAGACATTGAGCAGGGGATGCGTAAGTGCACTTCCTTTTCCCCGCCTTGTTTGTGACATATCGAAAAACCATGGTTTATACTTCTACAGACAAATCAAAGCTGTTGTCTATCAGACATCGTAAAAGGATGAGAGTTATGCAATACCCGTATGTAATCAACTCTTCTTACGCGTAGTCTACCCTTGTAGCATTCACAAGCCCCATTTTATATCGGTGCTGCCCCGCAAACTAGCATTTACTCTGGAGTATATTTTTAAACCACCTCCTGAGCAGGGTGAAATTTGCTCCGGTTTAAGCTGTTTTCAGGGGCTACACCGGTATAACGTTGTACGTGTGAACGCTCTACGAGGGGCAGCCCCGGTGCTACACCGGAGTCAAAGTTGCCGTGTGAACACCCCTAAAGAGTTGTTGTAACTTTCAACTTGTAAATGCTGTATGTGACATCATGACTCCATGGATATGATGACAGTTGTGGCGCATCTTGATATGTTTATATTTAAATATACACACATTTTAATTTCATAATTATTTTTATATTTTATTTTATAATAATTATTATTACTTTATAATTTTTTAATTGTATAATTATTTAGCGAGTAATAATTTTAAAAAACAGTAAAAATTTTATGGATGTAAATATATATATATATATATGTATATATCAGTCTTCCTCAACTGGCGGACCGCGATCCACGACCGGACCGCCGACCTCCTCTGTCTTATATAAAATAAAAAATTATAAAGTGATTTTTACGTTATACATTTTATATTTTTGTACTATACTCTGCGCATTACCGCGATCGCTTGTTAAAATTATCCATTGTATTCTTTGCACTAACAGATGTAATGCAGAGGACCGCAGCAGCGCGACTTTGTGTGTATAATGTTTGACTGACTGGAGACCCTGGCTGAGGAGGGCATGTTGGCGATAACGATGCGCTGATTGGCTCCTCTGAACTGAAGGTGTGCCCATACATAAGCGTCAGCATATACGATGCGCTGATTGGCTCCTCTGAACTTAAGGTGTGCCCATACATAAGCGTCAGCACGCATCTATCCCAATACACACACATTCAAAATGGATCGTTGTGTCAGGAAACAGACGCATGCGCGACGCCACAGTGTGCTCACAGCTTCAGCCCAGGAGAGCCGCACACGGACAATTAGACAAAACGAATCGCGGGAGGTTTCGATTGTGTGCAGTTCTGCTCCCGTCTACCCGGGGATCTTTGCAGCTGTTTAACAGCAGAACACCGCAACATGGTAAATGAACATCACAATGGCGTCCTCAAATAATATTTGCATGCCTCAGACATTGCATTCACCTATAGTGGAAGAACAACACTGCACATTCCTGTGCTCCCTTGTGTCAGTATTTAAAATGGTTCTTAACTCCTCTTCTGATATATTTTTTAAGTGATTTCAGAGGGGATGTGAAAAGGGGAATTGTACAAATGAAAAGGATATTTTTGTTTTCATGTTTAGTATTTATTTTGGTAAAATTAGTATTTTGTTTTGTTTTTGTTAAATTAAGGGGAAAAAAGACAACTGCTGTTTAACAAAGTTAAAGTAAAAATGTCTTATTTCCCTAAAAGGACTATTTCTATTATTAAGCAGGCACAACTTAACAAAATAAAAGAGTTCCTGTGCCTCAACACAATACCTCTCATTATTTGCTGTGTACTGGCAAAGTGAATAATTGTTATTTTCATGCACCCCATTATTGGTTGGTTGTGAGGAGTGTTGATTTGTATAAGCTTGGCTTTACCATACTAAATGGGCATATAGCCCTGCTCCCCATGACCGCCGTGCATGGGATCGGACCTTGGTCTTATTAAAAAAAAAAAAGTGGACCTACAGCATTTCTAGTTGAGGACCACTGGTGTGTATATATATATATATATATATATACACAGTATATATACACACATGATGTATCTTCCATTCGATAGCAACAAGAATCGGATACTTTTTTTGCCAACAGAAACACAAAAATTCACTGGCGTCATTGAGCTTGCAAGACAAGTACAAATATATAACTCAATGAATAAACATACAATTTGAGCGAAGCGTGTTGTTTCACTTATCATCTCCATTTCTGGAATAAATGAATGCAGCCTAGCACAGCAGGTGAACTGTGCAAGTGCTTTGGCTCGGGCCAAAGCTTCTTATTTGCTTTCTCTTTTCAATATTCTTCTAAAATAAGTCTGGCCAAGCCAAGTGCAATTTGAGGTAATATTCTATGCAGATGTCCCACATCCAAGTTACAATCAGCCTAAGAGAATGTGAACATTGCCGGTCAACACCAGTCTCAGAATATGCGGCTCACTTCAGGTAAACACTACAATAATAAGCTAAGAAGCAGAAATTACAAATTGTGTGTACCGCAACACAGTTGCTATAGAGACTGTTGCTAATTAACTGCACTCTACCCCTGGATGACGAAGGGCTTAATGGCACTCAGGATGACTTCTCTTGAGATGAGCTCTGCATTTGGAACACATCGCCATCCCTAGAATCTCAAATACAAAATACCAGTCGCCACATAGCCAACTTTCATCTCACATGCCATGAGAGGTTGTGCCTCTCTGTAAGCGCGATAAACCTAGATTAAAGGACCATCACGTCACGCTTCGCAAAGACTTTGGTCCAGAGAGAAAAAGGCGAAATAAAAAAAAAAAAGAAAAACCTGTCGACAAACTTATCAAAAACTCTTTAGTTGCAACAAACATTTCACTGGTAAATAAATTCTAACAGCGTTCTAAACCATCATTTGGAAACCTTTACTCAGCCAAGGCACCTGTTTAACATTAAAAAAATAATCTCATGGCACAAGACCAAAGAAAGATGTATTAAAAAGGAGCAATACTGAAATTATGATGACCTGATCTCAAGTTAATAACAGATTTGTGTGAAATTTGGTCCTATTTAATTGAACACAAAGCTGATATACTCATAATCCATTATTTGTTCTGTTGTAAGCCATGACTTGTTCTGCCACTCTAATGGAAAAACATTTAATTGGTAGGACTGCAACAATACGTCCCGATAAGTCAATGACATGCATAGATGAACAAAGACATATCTGGAAATAATAACTAATACTTTCTGGACAAATTAAGTCAAATTTGGTTGGTTCCCGTGGCACCCTTGATGGGGTTTTTTACAGCACATTAGGCGCTATGACAGCCTGGTGCAAGTCAGTGCAAACTGAGGAAAAACTATTGCACTGAGGAAAAACTAATGATGAATGAAGTTGTTTCAGGTCATTCGGAAAATAGATTGTTTGGGCAAGTGGAATGACGCCTTCAATCCCACATGATGTAAACACTGAAAATGTGGAATTTTAACGATACACACCCGTTCAGAATTTAGAGACTGTTTCACATTCAATAGCATGAGAAAATGTTGACCGGTCGTGCATACCGTACACATAAAAACCTTGGAGTGCAGTCAGTGAAAAAAATTGTTTTTTCATTTCAAACATGAATAAATCAAAAATCAGTCAGCACCACAATTGTGGCGTCAGACTGAGGTGGAATGTACATTTCTTTAATTAGCTCCTTTATGAAGCCTCTTCAAATCTCCCTCCTCTGGGCGCATTTAAGGCAATTGAGATTGTCGATAATATGGTGACCCGAGATCAATTTCCAGGTCGCAGACGCAGCCAGCATTGACAAGGGAGGAGGGCGAATGAGACACAAGACACACTCACTATGTTCACTATCTGTCTTTATGGTGATTCTATTGAGGCTGCTAGGTCAAGACCACCATGCTGTTTTGTCCACTGATTCGGACAAATGATAAAGGTAAACATAAAAAAATAATAATAACAATAATAAATAAATTAATAAATACAAGGTCAGTGGGACACATTTTACTGCAGCCATAGCGTATCACCTTTAAAACCAAAAAAAGTAGAAAAAGACTGTTGTCATTGAACTTTACTAATATTGTATACTGTATATAATTTAAAAAATTCCTCGTCTCACCCCCCCTTGGGTGGTATCCGTCCCTCATTCAGCTCGGGTCCTCTACCAGAGGCCAGGAAGCTTGAGGGTTCTGCGCAGTATCCTTGCTGTTCCCAGCACTGCACATTTCTGGACTGAGATGTCCGATGTTGTTCCCGGGATCTGTTGCAACCACTCATCTAGTTTGGGGGTCACTGCCCCGAGTGCTCCGACCACCACAGGCATGACTGTCACCTTTAACTTCCAGGCTCTCTCCAGCTCCTCTCTGAGCCCTTGGTATTTCTCGAGTTTCTCGTGTTCCTTCTTTCTGATGTTTCCATCACTTGGGACCGCTACATCCACTACAACGGCTTTCCTCTGCCCTTTATCTATGATCACGATATCTGGTTGGTTCGCCATTACCATCTTGTCAGTATGGATCTGGAAGTCCCACAGGATCTTCGCTCTGTCATTCTCCACCACCTTCGGAGGTGTTTCCCATTTTGACCTTGGGGTTTCCAGTCCATACTCCGCACAGATGTTTCTTCGGTAGACTATGCCAGCCACCTGGTTATGGCGTTCCATGTAGGCTTTCCCTGCCAGCATCTTACACCCTGCAGTTATGTGTTGGATCGTCTCAGGTGCCTCTTTGCACAACCTACACCTTGGGTCTTGTCTGGTGTGGTATATCTGGGCCTCAATGGCTCTGGTGCTCAGGGCCTGCTCCTGAGCAGCCAGGATGAGTGCCTCTGTGCTGTCCTTCAGGCCAGCCCTCTCTAGCCACTGATAGGACTTCTTGAGATCGGCCACTTCAGTTATGGTCCGGTGGTACATCCCGTGTAGGGGCTTGTCCTCCCATGATGGTCCCTCTTCCAGCGCCTCATCTTCTGTTCCCCATTGTCTGAGACATTCTCTGAGTACGTTATCCGTTGGAGCCTTCTCCTTGATGTATTCATGGAGCTTGGATGTTTCATCCTGGACAGTGGCTCTCACACTCACTAGTCCCCGGCCTCCTTCCTTACGGCTTGCGTACAGTCTCAGGGTGCTGGATTTGGGATGGAACCCTCCATGCATGGTTAGGAGCTTTCGGGTCTGAACGTCCGTGGTCTGAATCTCTTCCTTTGGCCACCTTATTATTCCTGCAGGGTATCTGATCACTGGCAGGGCATAGCTGTTTATTGCCCGGGTCTTATTCTTGCCATTGAGCTGGCTTCTTAGGACTTGCCTCACTCGCTGGAGGTATTTGGCCGTAGCCGCTTTCCTTGTTGCCAGTTCGAGGTTGCCATTGGCTTGTGGTATACCGAGGTACTTGTAGCTGTCCTCAATGTCTGCTATTGTTCCTTCAGGGAGTGAGACCCCTTTAGTGCGGACTACCTTTCCTCTCTTAGTCACCATCCAACTACATTTCTCAAGCCCGAATGACATCCCGATGTCGCTGCTGTAGATCCTGGTTGTGTGGATCAGGGAGTCTATGTCCCTTTCGCTCTTAGCATACAGCTTTATGTCATCCATGTAGAGGAGGTGACTTCTGTCAACCAGGAGCTGATGTTTGGCTCCTCTGGTATCTCTACCAATGCCCTTCTGTGCTTCGCTCATGTATTGATCCATGTGTCCACTTATCTTAGCCGCAATGATGCCTGACATGAGCTTCCATGTTGTGGAGAGACAGGTTATTGGCCGATAGTTGGATGGGACTGCACCCTTTGAGGGATCCTTCATGATCAGGATCGTTCGCCCTTCGGTTAGCCATCCTGGGTGAGTCCCATCCCTCAGCAGCTGGTTCATTTGTGCTGCTAGGCGCTCATGGAGTGCTGTGAGTTTCTTTAGCCAGTAGGTGTGGACCATGTCCGGGCCTGGTGCTGTCCAGTTCTTCATATCTGAGACTCTTTCCTGTATGTCTGCCACTGTTATGGTAACTGGGTTCTGTTCAGGGAGGTTGCTGTGCTCCTCTCTCAGGGTCACCAGCCATTGTGCACTGCTGTTATGTGCAACCTCCTTCTCCCATATGCCTTTGCAGTACCTTTCAGTTTCCAGTCTTGGTGGGTCAGCTCTGTTGTTAGGACCCTGCCACTGAGCGTACACTTTCGCAGGTTGTGTTGCGAACAGCCTGTTTATTCGTCTGGCCTCATTCTCTTTCGTGTACCGCTTTAGGCGGCTGGACAAGGCTTGGAGCCTTTGTTTGGCAGTTTCGAGTGCTTCAGGTATGGTCATCTGGATGTACCTCTCGGGTCTCGGCCTTTTCATCACACCTCTCTGGGCCTCCGTCAATTGACTCACATCTTTCCGAGCCGCCTTGATCTTAGCCTCCAACCGTCTTTTCCATGGTGGGTAACGTATCTCATGGCTTCCATGGTTGCTCTTATAGCCAAGCATCTCAAGGATCACTGATGCTGAAGCGTATACACACATATATACATTTTTTTTCACAGATTAGGAAGAATTTATGCCTGTGACTATATTTATAATAGTTGTCCGTATGTGTTAGCACAGCGCTTGAGTGTGAATATTTGTTGTTTGACGGATTATCACTCCTGGAATACGATGCTAATTTTCTATTAGCCAGTCAATAGGAGTTCCCATTCGCTGCTAGCATGGGCACTGGTGAGTTTTCTAAAACAGAATATGTGTTGTATTCAAATATGTACCATGTATAATTCTTTTTGTTGTGTGTTTAGTATTCCAGTGTTATTTACCATCTTAAAGCACAGTCAAGAGAGGCAGAAGAACATTTGTCACACACTTGGGTTGCTTTCACAAGGAGGAACTTCACAATCACACATGACACTGTCCCGCACACTAATCCTTTTCCTTCAATTTTAATGTTTGCATGATTGTGAGAAGCCAAAATCAAAATCACAATTTTGTGAATTCATCACAATTTCTGATGAATTTGCTCATCCCCCAAATTACATCATTACATACTCGTCATTCCTCACATACAGTACTTCCCTCAAACATGTCTGTGCCTGTGATTTATTGCTAACTCATATCTAATAAAGGTTCAGTTGTGCTTGAGAGTGAGCTTAAAATATGATAACTTTTAATTGTGTTGCCTATGGTTTATTGTTCAACAGTTCAAGAGAGATGCATGAAACTCACTGGTGCGAATGTTGTCAGTGATCAGGCCTGCAGATTTACGGTGACAAAGAAGCCGTCAACTGACTCTGCGCAATCAATGTCACTTTGTCACTTTGTCTCTTTGTCTGTTGAAGGCTTGGGATTCAAGGTGAATTTACCGTTACTGTTTGTTTATTTTAAGGGGTGTTTCAAGAGACTGTAGTTCTAGCTGTTAAGTTTTATTAGCAAACCAATTTCAGTGACATTTTATAGTTAATTTGAACTTGTCCATTTTTGAAGAAAATTATTTTCTTGGCATTGTCAGATTTTGCATTGAAATGACATAAAAAATTTCCCTGAAAGATATTTTCAATAAAAGTTTGGGTTTTTTTCCCAAATTAACCTCTTATATGCTTAATTTATATTAATGTAGAATACCTGGAATAACAATGATTGGCTTCAACTGGGAAACCGAAAATAAAAAAAACTCATTTGAGAAAAAAATGTCGGTTTTTGCGTTTGAACTGTTGTTTAGTTGTGTGTAGTAACATCATTATTTTGGGCCTGTTTATTAAGCTTTGTGCTTGGGGGCGATAGTTGCTCTCTGCTTAAGGACTTGGCTTTATAACAGGTGACCAGCGGGGGAAAAAAATTGAAACTTGTTGAGGAACAAAATATCACCTGGCAAGCTTTTGGGGTTGTGCCATTATTAGGTTAATGATTATTTCAATGGTTGTCAAGCAGCCATACATTTTCTTGAAAAAGAAATACATTGTCACATCTTTTATGGAACGTTTCGAATTTGGGGCTTGACCTGAAATGGTTCGGGAAGCTCTGCCCTTGAGCAAGGCGCTTTATCACAGCAAAATCACTCTGACATCTCTCTTGCAGAATCCATTGTGCACTGTCTTTGTGTGTTGTTTCGACAACAAAGCGCAAAGAGAATTTTCCCTTGCGGGATTACCACATACACGCCACATTCAGTATGAAAAACATTGAAGGGGAGCTCAAAAACACACACAATAAAATGGTCATGTTTTAACCCAGAGCACTCAAAAAGCTTCAGTTTGCATGTGGAAGAGCAGATAGTAGGGGAGGTCCCATCTGAGGCCAGTGGCAGCTGACGGGGTTTCATTGCAATTCCTACAATTTACATTTCATTTGGCCAGAGGGGTCACATGACAGCTGCAAATGAATGCGCTGTGGGGTTTTCGACCACCACTTGACATTGACAAGCTGTGCAACTTGAAATCCTCAGAAAGAAAATATTCCTTCTTTCCATGACATCACCAAGCCAGAGATGGGGTAGAGGAGGGCAGGGAGAGAGGGGGCACAGCTGGTGGCAGCCACAGTACCATCTGCCACCGACTAATAGTTCATGCTGTTTTACTGACAAACTTGCACTTAAGCATCTGCACGGTCGCCACATTCTTAGTTTGAGATTGACCATCATGTATTAAGTGCAGTGATTGTGGTTTACTTGCCCAATTCAGTTTTTATAATGCTCTCAAATCTTAATTAAAATGCTAATAATGGGTAATAATATTTTGTTGCTGCAAGGACACCCAGAGGAAAAGATCCACTATGAATTCCACGCTTTTCATTGTTATGGTTTTGGTCTTTTTCATTGCTGATGAAAAAGGGAAGAGAAACATGATGAAATACTGTGGTGCCATTTTATATTTATTGTCTGATACACAAACTGGAAGGAAAAAGCAGCTTCTTGCTGCTGTGCATGTCTAAGTGGGGACTGTTGTCATCAGTTCAGCTTTTACACAGACAAGAGATGTGATTGTCAAAGCTTGAGAGAAGACTAAACTATACATATTTTGATGAGATTGATAGACCAGTCGGCAGTCTTGGAAATAAAGCTTGAATAGCCTTTAAATCCTCACATCAGCCAACGACAGTGGACGCCCGGTCTCACCGGGCTGAGCTTGCGAACGTCACATGACAAAATCCAGAAAACAGGTTAGCCGTGACGGTCGTTACATGGGCCCTTGGGCACTGTGATGGCAAAATGGCCATCCCCTGAGATGGATAAAAACGGGTGGATTTTGCTGCTTAATTCAAATTCCACAAACACAATATTAAGAAGAATACTTTGTTTAGAATAGTGCAGTGGTTCTTAACCTGGGTTCGATCGAACCCAAGGGGTTCAGTGAATCGGTCTCAGGGGTTTGACGAAGCTTCTGCCATGGAGGGTAAGACACACCCGACTCAACATGTCAATTAGTTATGACACACCCGCTTGGCCATCACTGGTTGCAGATGATCACATTACATTGCTTGTTCAATCAGTGCTGCAGGAAATTATTTTTAAAAAGTATACTTATCTGTTGAAATTTTATCTACTTTTTTCTGTTTTTAATAAATGCATTTTTTGCATCATATCTAGAATTTGTAAACAATATATACAGTATGTATTTTTCACTAAGAGTTCGGTGAATGTGCATATTAACTGGTTGGGTTCGGTACCTCTAAGAAAGTTAAGAACCACTGGAATAGTGGATGCGCATAGAAAATATTATTGTCATAAAAAATGGTTTACTTGACTTGCCCTTTAATGAAATAAAGTACATTTTTTTGTTTGGTTCCTTGTCGTTCAGCAGACACGCAAAGAAAATTGTACATGGCAGATTTGTACTCACCATACATCTTCCCCTCATCTGACAGGATGATCTTTCGACGTCCACAAGGAGGGTAAATAGCCAAGGCCTCTTGGAAGCTCTGTTCGATGTCAGGACTCCACACGCCTTCTGCGTCGTTGTCCACGGGCTTGTCTGCTGAATCGCTCATTCTCTCCATGTCTTCGGCAGGGCTTTCGCTGCCGCTCCAGCTGCTGGGATCAATGTTGGCGGTTGGGCTCTCCAAGCTAAAGCCTGGACCAAACTAGGGTGAGACCTGAAAAAATATAAAACATAAAGCGGTGCTTTAACTAACAAGTTCAGTTTGCTCCATGACCACTCTCATAGCGGAAAACACTTGTATCGCAAATCATCTTTCCCCATTGAAACTGGGATTGAAATTGAATATTTATTCCATTCCAGCCCGCATCGTGCTCTGTTTGTTGTGTGTACTAGACAGCAGTACAATACAGACAGACAGACTCAAGTGAAGAAGAATTTCTCAACTACAATAAGTGACTCAGTAGGATGCAGTGACATTGGTCGTTATTCGCAGAAAAAAAGACTATATGCCGATGAGTATTGCTGCTGTAAGTTGTCTGTCTACATGTGTTGCTACTGTTCTGTGATGTTCAAATGTCCATTGCTTAAAGGGTTATAACACTGCGATGCCAATGCTATTCGATAGGTCGTCAAGAGTGCTTTAGATTGTGTATTAGCATTTAGATAAGGCAGTTATGTGATTGTTTTAAATACATGTAATTCTCTTTATTTTTGTTTAGTTTGGCAGTAAACTTCAATTGGGAGACCCAATAAATAGCTACAAACTTCTTTTTGCACAATTATTCATGATCAAACTGCTGCTCGCTGTGAAGCTAGTTGAGTTGAGTTCGCTGCCACGGTATCGGGTTCTTATGTCAAATTTTAGCTTCCAAGTCAAGGCAAAAAACTAAAAAATATCACTCTGAAGAGCAGGCATCCATGGGCTTGAATGACTACTTAATAAATTAATGGACATGCCATGAGAAAAGGTAAAACACTGCATTATGTGATAGGAGAACCGCTGATGCCTGAATTGAGACTCTCTTGTGCTCTCACAAACACACTGACAAAAACAAAAGCAGCTTATCATCATTTTCTTCTTCCAACCGCCGTACTGCAATCAACACCTGCACATAATCACTGTTCAGCCAATGCAAGACAACCGCACAGCCCATAATGTACGCTTTCATAATGCAGGCACATTCAGACATTCTAGACGCGGTCATGTATTGTATGTTACATTGAATTATGTCCCTAGCTCATCAAAACATACAATACAGATACCAGTGAGATGACAATTCAAGGCCATATATTTATTACCTTGATCTCATGTCACATGCACAGGAATATAAAACCAAATATTATGGGAGATTCCCATCATGCCGTAAAACTTAAGGAAAAGAGAACTATTTTTACTGTCCACTTTGTGGCTTGCTCATCAACTCACTAATATCGAACAGTAGCACCATCGGTATGGATGGCGGATTGGGTGCATTGTTATTTTGTTGTGTAAAATGAGCTGGCAAATCTACCCTTCATTTAGCAGACACACAAGTATAAACTATATCAACCACGAATGGAATGTAAAGCCTGAAAAAGTCACAAAAGCATAAAACACTGACTTTTGAAAAGAAGCGACAACCATATGCAAGCCAGCCAGTCAGTGCATAGCTACCGTAGCAGCTTGCACTAGAAGCTACTTTTCTTATTTGCTAAGAATTTAAGTCTGCTTACTTTTGGTAACTTTTGTGGTTATTCTTCTCATTTAGTTTTGTTTATATCTTACTAACATGCTTATTTCAAAAATGGTGATGATTCTGGCTGAAATGTGGTCTCGCAAAGTGAGCCGGGAGCTGATGTCACACATTTTGTTTGATGTCCAAAAAGGCCATTTAAGCCCTACCTTCACCAAAACTTGCAGTCAAATTCCAACTTTTATGAAGTCTAAGTTGCTAAACTTGGGAAGGTCCACTATAGTCACTACACTTGTGAATTCTACAGTCAACCTCAAAATGAATATATAATGAACTATGAATAGTTATATGACATTGCATGAAACTAATTGTTAAGAGTTAAAGAGTATTCACATAGCAAAAGCTGTCTATAAGTGGGGATAGTAGTATGTTTCTTTCAGCATGTCAGTTCATGAAGGAGGGAAGGGTGTAACCTAAGGGGGGTGGGGGGACTTCCAGTGAACGAGAGCGCATTTACTGAATTCCGTTATTGTGTGTAAACTGCTGACACTACTAAACTACCTCACAACTGATCGGAGGGTGCTAAGGGTTGGTGGGCCCAAATTTAAACCTCGATAAATTCAGAAGCTTTTAAAGCTTTTCTGGATGTGTTCCTCTTATTGTAGCCTGATGCAAAACAAATTAATATCTGAATGTAAAAGAAAAAGTCCACATTAGGTCTGTATTTTTTTTTTTTATTGGAAAGGTGGTATTTTAAAAAGACTTGGGGTACATTTCCTGCCCAAAAGGGACAGAAAAGCTAGGATGTTTCTACCAGGCTAAAGGAAACAAACTCTGTACATTAATTAGTTTCTCGGCACCACTTAACAGCGTAAACACATTGTCATTCTGCCTTGCTTGCCTACACTGATTGCACGTTTATATATTGCAACAGCTCAACATTCAAGGCTAGTCCATCTTGTCTCTGTGCAGTTTCTATAGAGCAGCAAAGCACAGCAACGGTATAACATTGCTTGCCTGAGATGGCTGGGTAAAAGCATCTATTGATTTGGACAACGAGGAACCAGGTCTTCTTTGTCATCCTTGAGACACTCTTAATGATGATGTCTCGGGCAATCACACCAAGTTAAATCTACCTAGACTTCTTTCATCCCTCTTTCTATGTGGCTTTATGTTCAAGATTTCAGGATTTCAAGTCAATCCTCAAGCCAAGCAGAACAGCTTAGTGTTAACTATGAGCATACTTTGCAAGTGACATTGCAGTGTCCTTTTGGAGCATAATGAGATGAAGTATTGTAAATTTCTTACTCACACCGTAAGGCTTGTCAGTGCTTCAAATAGTGTTTTTTTTTTTAATGACAGTTGATAACAATCATAAACAAAGTCAAGTGCCTTACTGAATGTTCTATATTGCTTAATAACATCCCTTTTTAATTTAACATTTTAAAACAAAGTGCCATTGTGTTTAATTTTTCCCCTTCCTATTTTGGCAAGCAGTTGGATAACCAAAGACTACTTAAAATATTCCCGTGAAAATTTGCAGAAAAGTGCTGGGCACAGGCCAAAGGTGAAACCCATTACCTTTTAATGCAGATCGGGATGTATTGGAGCTGCAGACTCCAGATTTGTGTGCTTTTCTCTACACTTAATAGAGGACTGCAGTCTACTTGATGCAGTTAATTTTTTCAAACTTGATAAAGACAGTTAAAAAAATTCACGGACATTGAAAGAGTACACATTAAAGCAATTAGCTAGTTAACCACTGTATGTCTTTGGATAGACAGAGAAAAATACTGTACCATAAGATGGATACAATATTCGTTCACAATATTATGAATTAGTTCCTCCTCTAATATTAACATTACACATAGTCTTTTATTAAGTTAGATGTTACAACATTCAGGGAGAAACTTAATATTACTATGAATATACAAATTGACAATTGATCTGCTATATTTTACATGTACTGTATGGGTGGTGTTGTTGTTGGGGTTTTTTTTTTTGCATCTCCTTGTTTTACTCATGCTGTGCTGTGCATGAAATGTCACATTTTTCTACCTGTTTAATGTGAAATGCGGTGAGGGGCAATTCTGTGTAGTAACAGTGACAAAGGAATAGTAAGTGGGGTTATTCAGGTGCAGACACCTGATGTCGGGTGCATACATTTTCTGATTTAACAGCTGCAACAGGTCCGATAAGGTACTATCTTGGAACTGACCTCTGCCAAGGCAAGACTGAGATTTGTTGATTAGTCCATTCAATACTCGTACACAGTTGCTTTAATACAACTACCATAACTAGAACTGATGTGTAAATCTCTCAAATATTCCACATCTTATTTTTGGTTTGTTGACTTGGTTCTCAGCTCAAATAAATTGTTTTGAGTATAAGTCATATCTACCCTCAATAGATGAGCTTCTTTGCATCCCTAAATTGGATGCTTCTGCTAAAAGTCATCAATGAAGGGGGTCTCCTAGTTCCGTAGAATCTGGGCCGGGTCCTAATTGTGTTTTTCACGGGAAAGTATGAATGTCACCCATAGAAACACTTGTGGCTTACAGATAATTGCATAGTTTCCTCCTTTCAGAGCGTACACCATAGAAATGATCTTGCTCGTCAGATCTGGGGGAGAGAGATGGCCAGCATTGCAATAAGTGACAGCGGTAGCTAAGCAGAGTAGTAGCTCTGACACGGCATTACGGGAAATTATACTTAACAGTGAGATTACATAAACCACTCACCGAGGTGGAATCCAGCTCCTTAAATTAAGAGAACCCATTTCAGCCATCAGACAGAGCAAGGTAATGAAATAGCAGATGAGAGGTCTCAAATGTAATTTTCCATGTGGAGTTCTTTTGTGCTGTTATCTCAGAAGGCGCAATAATGATTCCATGAATGACTTTTGTGGGCTCCATAATAACCCGCGGTAGTTAAGGCCGCAATGTGTAAAACCATAATTACGGTGCGATTTAAAAACGTAACATTTTCCGGATGTTGTAAAGACATAATTATTACAGCAATGTCAAAAGTATTTCATTTTGAGCAATGTGCAAACAACTATGAGCATTCACAATCGCAGCTTCTATTATATGGCGAATTAAAACGTAATGTGGAAAATTGTTTAACGTCTGTGAAAACATATCTCGGAGGACCTTGAGATGCATTTATAAGGCCATGTGAATGCTAAACTTGAATGCAAAAATAAATCCAGGCAAATACCCTTGTAATTACCTTTCTGATTATTATTATTTGTGCACATCTTTCCCACACAAGCCAAAGTTCACCATGAATTTCATTTCAATCAGGGTGACACATCGACCCCAAGCTTGAAAACTGAAAATGTTTTTTCTGAGGCACAGAAACAAACACCTGTACTCCTACTGAATTCACGAGACAAAAATGAAATGGAAAAATAGGAATTAAACCAATTTAAAAGCCATGGCAGAAATATTTTGGGTATTTTTTTGCAGATTACCAGATCATAGCTGGAAGGAAGAAAAAGAAAGATGACAATAGCGGTACCAATTTAGGACGGTCAGCTAAAGAGGTTTCAAGACTTTCTTAGGTTGATCATCTCGGCAAATGGCTTTGTGTTCATTTCATGCCCCTTTGAACCGGTAGGCTTAGATGCTGTGAATCTGTCTCATGTCATCACACTCAAACCTGAGGCCTGGCCCTCACTACCCAGCAACCATCAGGCCACTGTGGGATCAATCTTTGTTTGCCTGAGAATAGGATTGATTTACAGGTTCTATCAAAGCCGCCCTCGCTCTACCCGCCTCAGAATGAGAACCACGTAGCAACAACATGGCCTGGACAACATCAGACACATCTACAGTCCCCGAAAAGAGACACAGTTGAAAGGTTGTCCACCATAACACAAAGGTAAATTTTCTTGTGAATTTAAGGCAAACAGGCTCCTTCTTGTAATACTGAAACACGTAAAAATAAAACGTACCTTTCAAATATAACACCTTGGATATTTGCCTATCAAAAATATGCGGCGCATTCCAGACAGCAAGAATGCAGTGGCGTGGCGCGCGAGCTGAACACATAAAGCTCAGGAAATTAAAGCTGTAAATAAAGGTCCGTCAGATAAAGGATCTTGTGACAGTTATGAGCGCGGAGCCACAGGCTCATTCAGGACGCGTGCGGACAGGCATGAAAAAACAAATCACAGAGATGAGTGTTAGGACCACCATTTGCATTTACATTTCCTTGTCTACAGCCATCATTCGACCTGTACCATCATTCGGCCTGTACACGGTTTCCTCAAAAAAATTCTTCCCATTGCAAGATACTACATAGTACACTTAACACAATATCTTTTGCTAGAAGCACAATGTAATTCAATGTCTTTAGTTTTATTGCTCACCAAATACCAGGTTCTGGTCATGAAAAGGAGTCATTCGACATGTTAAATTGTGTGTGGACATGAATTACACTTTAAACAGTTTGGTAGGGAATTGTAAGGAAAAGTAAAGTACAATATCACGTTCAAGCAGAAGAGTACCCACCCCTCCAAAAAAAAAAAAAAGAGTGCAACATTTGCTCTCACAAACAAAACTCAAATGATATGGTGAGCCCCGCAGCGACACCGTCTCCAAATACAGCAAACATTAAAGTACCGGTACTGCAAAAGTTTAGTTTAGTTTTATATTTTAGATATTTTACTACAATGTATTTACTGTATGTCTCCCTTTTAAGATGATGTTGCTACTCCCCCCATACCCCCCCCCCCCACACACACACACAAAAGGTACTCTGACCATCAATCAAACACTTAATTTTCCTTCCTCAGTGCCATCGGAATCTGGCTGAAATCAGTGGTGTCCAAACTATGGCTCGGGGGCCATTGTGGGCCGCCATCCATTTTCAGTGGCCCGCGTGTATATATATATATATATATATATATATATATGCGGCTGTATAGCTCAGTTGGTAAGGCATCGGTTTGGCATATGGGAGACGGTGGTTCGAATCCCGCTTGGGGCAAAAAATGAGCACATAACACCATCCAGTGTGGGTCCTTGGGCAAGATCCTTCACGCTAATGCCTACCTCATACAATGATGAGAGACAATAAAATGAATGACATGCCGGCTCAGACATCGCCCGGCCAAACAAGGTCTGCGTCAGGTGCTGGGGAACCAGAGCACCTTGATGAAAAATGGGCTATTGGAACAAAGCGGAGATGGGCGAGATGCGATAACATGGCTCTGTTGGAATGCTACTACTCAAGCAACCCTAGTCAGAGGGGTTACATGCAGAGAATGTGGGCTGAATGGTTACTTCGAAACCCACAGTCACGGTTGACCACGAAACAACTAGTAACTCAGTGTTCCAACATCCACAAACGGCAACTGCTGTCACAACTTGAGATTGATGAGGTACAACGCAGGTTCCATGATGAAGGGCCCCAGGCTGCCAGATCAGAGGAGGAGGTCATACCAGAGATTGGGAGGCAAGCCCCAATGAATGCAGATGATGAGATTGGGAGGCCAGCCCCAATGAATGAAATGCTGAGCGAGGCAGCAACTGACCTGAAAGCTAAGATTATGGCGAGAATGAAAGCTGGGCAACCTAGAAACCGATTGCAACGGCTATGTGAAGTACCACCTGAAAGTCTCATGGAAAGTGTGAATGCAGCACTGCGGGCGATCCCTACCGTAACGATCACGGAAACCAATGAGCTGATATACGCTTCAGCATCAGTGATCCTTGAGATGCTTGGCTATAAGAGCAACCATGGAAGCCATGAGATACGTTACCCACCATGGAAAAGACGGTTGGAGACTAAGATCAAGGCGGCTCGGAAAGATGTGAGTCAATTGACGGAGGCCCAGAGCGATGTGATGAAAAGGCCGATACCCGAGAGGTACATCCAGATGACCATACCTGAAGCACTCGAAACTGCCAAACAAAGGCTCCAAGCCTTGTCCAGCCGCCTAAAGCGGTACACGAAAGAGAATGAGGCCAGACGAATAAACAGGCTGTTCGCAACACAACCTGCGAAGTGTACGCTCAGTGGCAGGGTCCTAACAACAGAGCTGACCCACCAAGACTGGAAACTGAAAGGTACTGCAAAGGCATATGGGAGAAGGAGGTTGCACATAACAGCAGTGCACAATGGCTGGTGACCCTGAGAGAGGAGCACAGCAACCTCCCTGAACAGAACCCAGTTACCATAACAGTGGCAGACATACAGGAAAGAGTCTCAGATATGAAGAACTGGACAGCACCAGGCCCGGACATGGTCCACACCTACTGGCTAAAGAAACTCACAGCACTCCATGAGCGCCTAGCAGCACAAATGAACCAGCTGCTGAGGGATGGGACTCACCCAGGATGGCTAACCGAAGGGCGAACGATCCTGATCATGAAGGATCCCTCAAAGGGTGCAGTCCCATCCAACTATCGGCCAATAACCTGTCTCTCCACAACATGGAAGCTCATGTCAGGCATCATTGCGGCTAAGATAAGTGGACACATGGATCAATACATGACAATACACAGAAGGGCATTGGTAGAGATACCAGAGGAGCCAAACATCAGCTCCTGGTTGACAGAACAGTCGCACAAGACTGCAGGTCCCGACGTACCAACCTGTGCACAGCCTGGATTGATTACAAGAAAGACTGGATACATGGATCACTGAATGCTTGGAGTTGTATAAGGTGAACAGGACCCTAAGAGCCTTCATTGCGAACTCGATGAGGATGTGGAAAACCACACTTGAAGCAAATGGCAAGCCACTTACCCAAGTGTCCATCAAATGTGGCATATACCAAGGTGATGCACTCTCCCCACTGCTGTTCTGCATAGGACTGAACCCCCTAAGCCAAGTAATCACCAAGACAGGCTCCGGATACCGCCTCAGAAATGGAGCTACGATCAGTCACCTCCTCGACATGGATGACATAAAGCTGTATGCTAAGAGCGAAAGGGACATAGACTCCCTGATCCACACAACCAGGATCTACAGCAGCGACATCGGGATGTCATTCGGGCTTGAGAAATGTAGTCGGATGGTGACTAAGAGAGGAAAGGTAGTCCGCACTGAAGGGGTCTCACTCCCTGAAGGAACAATAGCAGACATTAAGGACAGCTACAAGTACCTCGGTATACCACAAGCCAATGGCAACCTCGAACTGGCAACAAGGAAAGCGGCTACGGCCAAATACCTCCAGCGAGTGAGGCAAGTCCTAAGAAGCCAGCTCAATGGCAAGAATAAGACCCGGGCAATAAACAGCTATGCCCTGCCAGTGATCAGATACCCTGCAGGAATAATAAGGTGGCCAAAGGAAGAGATTCAGACCACGGACGTTAAGACCCGAAAGCTCCTAACCATGCATGGAGGGTTCCATCCCAAATCCAGCACCCTGAGACTGTACGCAAGCCGAAAGGAAGGAGGCCGTGGACTAGTGAGTGTGAGAGCCACTGTTCAGGATGAAACATCCAAGCTCCAAGAATACATCAAGGAGAAGGCTCCAATGGATGACGTACTCAGAGAATGTCTCAGACAATGGGGAACAGAAGATGAGGCGCTGGAAGAGGGACCATCATGGGAGGACAAGCCCCTACACGGGATGTACCACCGGACCATGACTGAAGTGGCCAATCTCAAGAAGTCCTATCAGTGGCTAGAGAGGGCTGGCCTGAAGGACAGCACAGAGGCACTCATCCTGGCTGCTCAGGAGCAGGCCCTGAGCACCAGAGCCATTGAGGCCCAGATATACCACACCAGACAAGACCCATGGTGTAGGTTGTGCAAAGAGGCACCTGAGACGATCCAACACATAACTGCAGGGTGTAAGATGCTGGCAGGGAAAGCCTACATGGAACGCCATAACAAGGTGGCTGGCATAGTCTACCGAAGAAACATCTGTGCGGAGTATGGACTGGAAACCCCAAGGTCAAAATGGGAAACACCTCCGAAGGTGGTGGAGAATGACAGAGCGAAGATCCTGTGGGACTTCCAGATCCAGACTGACAAGATGGTAATGGTGAACCAACCAGATATCGTGATCATAGATAAAGGGCAGAGGAAAACCGTTGTAGTGGATGTAGCGGTCCCAAGTGATGGAAACATCAGAACGAAGGAACACGAGAAACTCGAGAAATACCAAGGGCTCAGAGAGGAGCTGGAGAGAGCCTGGAAGGTAAAGGTGACAGTCGTGCCTGTGGTGGTCGGAGCACTCGGGGCAGTGACCCCCAAACTAGATGAGTGGTTGCAACAGATCCCGGGAACAACATTGGACATCTCAGTCCAGAAATGTGCAGTGCTGGGAACAGCAAAGATACTGCGCAGAACCCTCAAGCTTCCTGGCCTCTGGTAGAGGACCCGAGCTGAATGAGGGACGGACACCACCCGAGGGGGGGTGAGACGAGGAATTTATGATATTTGACATGGACCGCAAGGCTAGTTGAACAAACAAGGTAAAGGTGGGCAGAGTGAGGGAAGAAGGGAGGGCGTCAGAAAAATATGTGCCATTAACACTAGTAAATTTGTTTCTATACTGTAGAACTTTTCTTGATGTAGTAAATAAAGATAATTCAGTTTTAGAGGCAAAAATTGTTTCTTCCACTTTTGTGCTCTATAGCTGATTTATGAAGACATCGCATTAATCAAGTAACTGAAAATGGTCACATTACTACAGTTTGTTCTTTTTTGGTTTTTGTTCTGAATGTGTGGCACAACCCCAACACAAGACCATGTTGTGTGATGACAGTGTCTGGAAATATGAAAAAGACGCTTCTCTCAAGTGTTATTTCTCTGGTTTCACTGCAGTTGATATCCACACATGAGGGTGGTGAAAAAAAGAGCCGCATTTCCCCCAAGAGGTACAGTTCAGCTTAGTTCAGAGCTGTGTTTCCACCGTGGAATGTGTAAAGGAGCTGACGACGGCTGCATCGGCTATGTAAATACGTACTGTGGCATCATCGCAGCAACACGGAGCAGTGTTGTTCGCTGGCATTTGACAGATGTCCAAAATTTCTTTCGAGATCAATAAAGTCTCAACCTACAATTATTCCTAAACAAGGAACACGGCGAAAGTTCTGTTGTCTGTCTCCACCCTCCTAAAAGTTGTTTTGGTTCAATTCCAATTTGCTGGTGACCAATCAAGTTCCAAACTGTACAATGACTCCACTACAGAGGCCCATAAAGTGACAGAAAGTGCCACAGAGCAGTTTCATATAGCGACGACAGCAGATGACGAGTCAAAAGCCCTCCGGAAATTAGCCGACTGAAAGACGAGTCGCCCAAAACACTTGATTTGCACCTTTAAACGTTGATGCAGAGCACCGTGGCAAAGTCAAATCTAAGCTGACTAATTGGTCCAATCCTGAGTAGCCATTACAACTTTTCATCATGCAAAATTTAAAAATAACATTTTAGATTGTTAACTCTTATCCAGTGGTGTCGTCCAGGGTATGCATGAGTATATGGCAAACAATTTGCATGTATTTTTCAGTCAGCAT
The DNA here is from genome assembly GCF_054856545.1 of Hippocampus guttulatus. Taxonomy (NCBI): domain Eukaryota; kingdom Metazoa; phylum Chordata; class Actinopteri; order Syngnathiformes; family Syngnathidae; genus Hippocampus; species Hippocampus guttulatus. The sequence goes on from NC_141263.1 coordinate 13,717,252, forward strand.
TGCATATAGCCACTTCGAAATCCCCTCTGCTGTGTACTCTTTAGTAATATCTGTGAGTCAGAACCCATTTTTTTTCCCTCAAGGATGGTGAAGCCATGACCCACCTCTGCCTCTAATTGGCTGGTACTCGCTGCCTTCCCTGATTAGATTCGTTAACTTTAGGAATGAGGACTGATGAGTTAATCAGAGGCAGACGAAGGGCGGCTTATGCCGAGGAAAATATTGCTAACACGTCAGGTGCCGGTGCCACCCCAGGGTGATTGACGGGTCACTCGACATCTTGAAAGATGTGCGATTATTGGAAATGCGAGAAAAGCAGAATGAAGGCCTTTCAATTGAGTGGCACAGATCCAGAGAACAAAATGAATCATTGTTTTAAAATACTGGCAATATGACGGCACATTTAGATGAGGAGAGATTTTGTCGCAAATAGTTCAACCGTGTGTGTCAGTTAACAGTATGAAATGGTATCCTAACATTTGCCAAGAGATACCTAGATATTAGGATAAGTAGGGAACTCACATAATTGTTAGTTTTCTGTAAATTTAGTGTCGAATTAATCCAAGTTTGAAAATAATTTCATGCCGGACTGTAATGTTAGGTGAAACTTTATCTCAGTGTTTATGATTTTAAGGTCTAAATACGGTAATAACATTATCCATTAGCCAAGTTAATTCATCATCTAGTTTAATTTTATAGTAGGTAGGCTGGTAGTTGATTTCAAAGTAATTTGAAACCCAAGAATGGGGAGAAATAATTTAAGATTCGGACTATAACAATAAAGAAGTCTAACCAGACAGTTCATTTTGAATAGGGGCAGGTAACAATGGAAAAAAAAGGGAGATATTGCCGAATTTTTTGTAAAGAGGCACAAATCAGGCCCAGACCAGGCCTAGACAGAGGTGTTGACGTGTTCTATATTTTTGTTATATTTTCATTCTTCATTGTTCACTAAATATTGTTTAATAACATGTGATTTATATGTTTGTCTCATGATAAATACATTTTAGATTCATTCAGGCTGTTTGTGTTCCCAATAATAATTACCGACTGCTTCTAATTAAGTCGTGATAATTTTATTATTGTGAGCAAGTAGAAATGATGGATTTTTCTTACATGTTAGTGTACATACTGTACACTTGGCATAAAAACTGGCTCTTGATTTTCACGCCAGGGCAAGTTTTGTTTACCGTGTTTCGGAATATCACACACCGTGCTGCGCCATGTTGAGTGGTCTGGTGACAGGAGGGCGTTTTCTTTCACACACCCTGCCAATTTGGTGACTGCAAGTAGACTCAACTTTAGACAAGCAAGGAGCAGGTCTAGGTTGTGGCACAGCTGGTGGAAAGCGAATTTGGTGAATTTGATCGTGTGGCAAGCAGACTTCACAGTGGTGTTCTGTGATCGCCCTGGCCAACTTAACATACTCTACAAGTGGAGATCTTCTTGCAGTTCCTTCCTTATAATCATGCATCAATTTCCAGTTTGAACTTCAGCAAGTCCATTTCTGCTTCCGCTATGTCACAGACTGTGTGCCCCCAACCCGCGCTGAATTTAGAGGGAATGAGGAGAGCTGCTTCCATTGGAAACATCCTGACGATGTTCACTCCCACCACGGTGCAATCAGCCTTTTCTAAATGGCTTTCCTTTGGTATTTTCGTAGATGGGCGCATCTATGAAAATACCAAAGGAAAGAAAACTCCAACCATGCGCACAGTTGAATTGCGCTTTGCAGACTAAATGCAGGGTCAATTTTACATTTATCTCAAGGCCGATTAAAAACTGACAGGGTACGTTCTGCTTTTGAATGTGACAACCTTCCCCTCTTGTTTATCTGTGCCTCCACAGAATCCAGGGTACCTTTGGCCAGAGAGCCTGATCTCTGCCAGTCCTGGTTACAGTGCAGCGATGATTGAGGAGGTGTCATGTGGAAATTTGGAGCCATCTCTGATTAGAGAATATGTTTGAATAGAAGCCAAAAATTATACACACTTTAAGTAAATGAAGCGGCCTCACGCCTTTGTTTCCCATTAATCATCGAAGGCTGAGCACCATGGTCACTACTATTGGCTGCACAGGGAGAGGAAGTTGTTGAAGCCCAGATATCCTGTCTTCATTGCGGTTAAGAATTCCAGTTGTTAGAAAGTTACTCCGACCGTGTGATGACTCAGACTACAATAGTATGTTTCTTTTCATTAGTCTCTCTTAAATTCATGCAGAAACACCTTTCAGGAAAATTCATTTTAGGAATGAGATTTTGAGACAAGACGGTTGGATTCAATTATATTTACAAATGATACAGGTTATAGATTTGGAAAACTGAAACATGACAGACTAACAGAGCCTGTCTTTTTTAACTTGCATGGCTTTTGAAAGGAAAAAAAAGCAACAACAACTGTGCTGCATTAACTAAGAAGGTCTGACAGGACCAAAGTGCTTCCGGTAGCCAGTCTACCATTTATGGCTCCAGTTTGAAGCACATTTTCTTAGATGACGTCAGTGGCTTTGAGACAGCTTTTCCTTTTTCGTGGCACTCTCGGCTGGCCTCAGTGGGCTTTGCTCAAACTGCTGAGCAGCCGCGCAGACACGCTCTAAAATTCCCTTTCTAGACCAGGGTTTACCTCAGGGCGCAAACAGTCTGGGAGCCTCCGGGAGTGTCCTCTTTTTAAAATTTGCCTTAATCGTCGAAAGCAGACATATGATCCTATAAGCCTGCATATTCTATAGTTCAACATGTTATGATTTATGAACTCAAGAAAATTAACCAAACTTTTACAGTTACAAAATAAAACTATATTAATATCAGACTCAAGAGTCGTGTTTCATGATTTCTTTAAAAAAAAAAAAAAGGAACAGATTAAGTTCCAATAATTCAAATACATATGAGAGTTATCCTTGTAATTGCGAATAAAATACAGAGACAGGAAAAACTGGTCTACGGCATTAAATAGAGGAGACTACAAATGCAAAACAAATAAATTAAACAAAATGGATTCAATCATTTAAACAGTAGCTCCTTGTCTATACTCTTATAACTTGAATTTTTGTCATATATGTTATGGTGTGTACACTGAACCGATTAAAAAGAGAAGTCTATTGCCAATTACTATTAATTGACGAAATAAACATTTACGGTACTTAACACATGGCACTCCCGTAAAATGTCGATGATGAGAATAAGAATAGCCCAAGCCCAAATATTTTTTTTCTCTAATAGCAAAATGACACAACCTTAAATTAGACTATGTAAAATAACTGATACATATTACAAACTAACATCTCTGCAAAAAGTCCAAGCTTTTTTTTTTGTACTTATGACCATAAAAGCCCGTCATCAAGCTTAAACGAACGCAGACTGTTCCATGTCAAAAGCGATGAAAGGCAAACAGATTTTGGGAGGACCTCATTACAAATATGCCCTATTCTTATGAACATGTTCAACAGGCTTTTGTCCAACAGGTTGCCTGATTGCATCAAGTGAAAACAAAGCAGCCAATTCTAGCAAGAAGATTTATTATGTGAAATGTTTGGGGTTATGCCGAGTTCAGTATTACTCCTGGAAATAATAAGCCCTTTATGCCAATTTGTTGTGTGCTTTATATTTCGTTCCTCCTCTACAGAGCTGAGAATTAGGCAGTGTTCTGAGAGAAGAAGACAGAAAAAAAAATAAATCTGTGTTATTGACATCCAATATGGGAAACATAAATTGCTGTAGGGGGGGGGGGGGGGGGGGACTCATAAGGCAGCATATCTTTGTGGTGCAAATGGTGACCTTGTGACCTTACAGCACTGCTTTGGTTCAAACTAAACCAGAGCTGTCAAATCCTGAAACACCAAAAAGGTATGGTATAAACAAATAGAATTTTGACAAGCTGCTGTATCAAATCAACGCTTCTTACATTGTTTTCATGAATCAATATTTTTTGATAGCTTGGAAAAATCACACGCAAATATAGTGCTAACGATGTGCTACTTACTGGCAGTCTACTTGTAAGAGCGCTCACTTTCAGCTGAGCAGGCAATTCCCAAACTAAAGGAAACCCTCTCAAAGAAAACACGCAGGTGGGAAAAGGCAAAGAAAGGCGCCGCGAATGACATTTTGACAAACATTCGACGTCCATTTCCTGCGAGTTGGTACCAGACATATAGCGGAGTAATCCACTTTTCGAACGAGTAACACGTCAATTTAAGCTAATATTCCTCCGACGATGTACCAGCAACTAAACCTTTAGCCCCGGGGTAGTTTTCTGTTTCAGTCCCTTTCCGCTCTCAATTTAAGTTTTTTTAGCCTTCCAGGAAAACTACCGCCCTTCAAATATAGATACCTTAATTATTTTTGGCATTGTTCGTGTCATGAGCGAACGTAAAGTAGGGAGCGTGAAACAATGACGGACTTTTGACTTATTTTCCCCGGTTCCCTCCCCTGCCATGTAAAAGTGAGGCGAAAGGAAAAAGTACGAGCCAAAAATATACTCACACAGAACTTCGACGGCGATTTGAAAAAACAACGTCCAAGGTGGCGAAGCAACAAGTCTCCCCGGTGGTTTTCGTCGAGGTGGTCCGAAAAGCCTCCGGTGAAATCTCCCAAGTGTAGGCCAAATCAACTAGAGATAGAAAAACAGCGACGAGAACATTCGTCATGTTGTCCAAAACTGTTTTCCGAGGTAGATGTGGGTTTTTTGTTTGTTTGTTTTTATTTTTTGTTTTTAGTTTAAGCTTAAATCCCTGGTGGGGGTTTCTGGGGATCTGGCATGGAGCAGACGGCATGTGGCGCTTTTAAAAGGGGCGTAGGAGCAGCCTTCTTCTCCAAAAATGTGAAAAATGTAAAAGATTTCGCCGCTCCAGCGACGGGAGCGAGCGTTCAAAGTGCCTGTTGCAACAGCGAGTCGGCCATCTAACCCACGACACCCACCGTTTCCACGCGCCGTGGGAGAAATAACAAACATAAATAGGCCAGCGTTTTCACAAACTATCCCGGATGAGAGAATTCATAAACTAAACCCAGCAAATAGAAGTCCACGTTCACTTTGAATGCCTGCAACTAGCAATGGAACTTACCTCGTTATTGATATCTCATATTTTAAAAAAAATGTCCATTTTGAGCTCATGTGGTGTTACTGGGTATTTACAATATTAATGTCAAGTTATTCTGGTGTTTCTGGGTCGGCAAGGAAGGTGAATCGCTTCGCTCACTGACAGAGATGCGAAGAATGCTCGGAATGAGAAGAGGAATGAAATGAACGCAAAGAGCGAGTTTGCGTCGGGGGCGGAGCGAGAGGTGGCGTCATCCCGGAGCCCTGCAGCCTCGCTCCGCGGAGCAGGGACAGGGAGGGCGCGTTGACATCCCGGGAACTGTGGCCTTCAGGGACACGCGGAAAGTTCGACTTCCCACTTTCGTCGCGGTCAAATCATTTAGGTTTTATCCTTACAATGTAGACGAACCTTGAGCATGGCTCGTGAGAGCCCACCCCATACTGTGTGTATCCTTTAATATTTACGCACATGTAGCTGGAAAGCAAAGAGCATATTTTCTGTGGCTGAAATGCAGGGGGGAAGTGAGTGAATGGGGTGTGCGGTCATTGCCAACAGCCTCTCAAAATATCCACACTGCCTTTATTTTTGCCCATTTCCTTCCTGTCTTTGTTGTGATCCACTTCTTCCTTGGCAGTCACGCCATGTTTTTCTGGTTCATTAAAAAATTCATTAATGTAAATGTAATGCAAAATACTATATTATATGTGGAGCCTCAAAACTAGGTACAGTGTCGCAATTGCAGAGCGTCAGTCGATGTTTGGTACTTAATCACTTAATGTGCAGTGAAGAGGTGCCATCTGTAATTGTTTTTGCAGCGGGTGACTTCAGTTGCATTCAGTTGCATATTTGTGCAGCAGGCCTCAAGGATCCTTATTGCAATAATTTTGGCTTTGTTTTCCATCATGTTTGCTTTCTTGTATATATAGGGGAAGCTAGACAAAAACAATTTTTATTTTCGTCATATTTAATTACACATTCAGTACAATCTAGCAGTAGTGCAGGACTGAAATGATTAGTATATATTTTTTTAAAACACATCCCTCAATGGCCCCGTCTTCCTCTAATTTAATTTGCAAGACAACAACCTATCCGAGACAGAAGGCATCACTGATGAGGTGTCAATAATTTCTTTTGTGCTCGCGTAGGCACTCATCGAGTGCACACCCTTGTAACTGCTGGCGGACTTGTTGCCTTGAGCTTCAGTAACTTTGCTGAATCAATGGTGGAATATCCAGATAAGGAAAATGAAAAAAAAAAGCCTATTCCTTTCTTACAAACAACTGGGCAAAAGACTAGCAAATAGAAGCAGCAAAAAAAAGCAATGAAGCTAAAAAAAAAAAAATCAAAGGAATTGGACAGATCCAAAGCTGGGTTATAATAATTTTGGATTTTTTATGATAGTTACCGTCTATGTTATGTGTTTTGACATTTATTCTTTGATTTCAGTTTATGGAAGAGGTTTGTACTTTTTTTTATTAGTTTTAGTTTGATTATTATGAATTGTAGTATTACTTTTAGTTTTTGAAAAATATATGGAGCATTTGTCAAGTGCAAGATAAAAACAGAGGATCGCTAAGTATTGTATAACCAAATAACTACAATTCTCAAACAACTGTTTAACTTTCCCGGACATACAACAAAATCAATACATTTAAAATGGACCCCAAAAGTTCATTAATGACCTTAACTGACAATGACAAAAACGTAGAACATTTTTGATATGGTTATTAGGGGTGTACCGATCAGGGTGTTATTCTGCTCATTCAGATTAACCGAAAGTGCATATACCAATTCCGATACAATTCACATGGATTAGCAGCACATTTTTCAATTTTGGAGCTGACCCGAATGAATATCTTAATAATAAATAAATCTGTCAATTTTTGGAGAGGAGGGGGATTAACTCTATCATGCGACCTGTAACCTGATAACATGATAAGGTGTCCACTGTAGTAACCGCTGTCCCTGAAAGGATTAATCGATGAATCCGATTTTTTTGAAAAACATTCTATCCAATTTTCATCCCTTTATTATATACAAAAGCAAGACATTATTTCAAATTGACAGTGCAGAAAATGCACAAACATTAGTCACTGGTTTGGTGTGTAATGTGCAGTGTGAAGGAAAAAGGGGTGGGGGGGCGCTCCACCGTACACAGGCTGGTCTCTAGTGCACAACGGGCTGCAAAGTATGAGCTGCGGGTGGTTGTTTTTTGTAACGGGCAATGAAAGATATTGATTAGCATATGCTGACCGTATACTTATCCACGGAAATCAGCTGCTCATGATCAGTGGCCAATCGATCGGGGCACCACCACTAGTTATGTTCACAAAACTAACTAAAACTATAAGATGCAGTTTCAAATTGTTTCCATTTTTCTGCAAAAGCATTTTTGTTTTGATTTCATATCGTTAGCACAAATGTTTTTTTTTGAATTTTATTTGGAGTTACTTCATTTGTTTTCATTAACAATGATATCCTTGATGCCAAGACAAGCCAAGGGTCAACATTGCTGTCGTCGTCATTTTCTCAACCACTTGTCCGTGTTGCTGCTCACGAGCAGCAAAATTGCAAGATCAAAGTCGATAACATGATTTTCAACAAAACATCAACGTTTCATATTCTAAATTTCTTTGCTTTATATGAACAAAAAGCAATTCAGTAGATTCACTTGAGCGTGTCCATACAGCCAAATAACAACCATGGTCCTGTCTGAACAAGTCATCCATTAGAGAGCCCGTTGTTTTGACACGGGTCTCTCAAAAGAAAACCATCGAGGAAGATGAACGACTGGCGCTCTGAAGACATCCATCGACACCTTTTAACGCCTGTCTGTGCTCGTTTGGCCCAGGGAGTGGAGGGTAGGGTACAGAAATGCCCATCGTTCTTGTCTGTCACTACATTCTTTGTTTCGGTTTTATTCAAGCATCACTTCTTTTTTAACTTCATCATTTGTTCAAGACATATCACATTCTCGTGTTGACTGCCTCGTGGTGTTTCTTATAGTCATCCAATGGAGCTATGAGATCCAACACAAGAGCTTGAACAAAAATTCTGCCATTTTATCGGCTTTGATTGACTCTGTCAAGTAAACGTTGACTTAAAAATGTTTATTATCATGGCTGTGGTTTGCAGTCGTGCAGAAAGGCACGCGAGTGCTGCCCAACATGTCATCTGATCTAACTCACAAGCATTAAAGCACATTTTTCCCAGGCTTGAGGAAACAAGCCAAATAACCCTTCAATTATTCAGACCCTTTTGAGTTGAGGTGTATTGTTGAATGCATATCATTTACAAGAAAGTGGCAGGACAAAAAAAAAACTGGAAGAACTTGTGTTAAGAATTAATGCATCCAGTGACCCTTTTATTTGTTTTGGGGGCGGTTTTTGTGACGAAAATCTAAAAATATTCCACCAGTAATGTGACCCTTAACATGTCTGACTCAATGAAATAGGATTTTTTATTTATTTATTTTTGGGTGAGGTTAAGCAAAAATAATAAAGATAATGTGCCTTCAGACTTGCGCTAGAACACCAAAGAGTGTCAGGAAAAGCCTACCAGAACAAGTTATCCTTCTCCGAGAATAATCAGAGGTAACTTAAATTGTGCCGGGTGTGTGCTGACTACCGTTAAGCAGGGCAGCCACATCCCAGTTATACGAGGGTGTGTACACTTATGCAACCTCTTCATTGCAGTTACTAACTTCCCCCCAACTCCTTACAAAGATTTTTTGAAAATCATTGTACAATTTACAGGTTAAAAAAAAACGCTTTGAAATGATTTATTTTGGTCTCATTTTTTCACATTCAATGGTCTGCTTTTTTAAGCACATCGCATCTCCACAGCACAGGAGCCCGTTCTGAGCAAAAGCTTTGTTTGGCAGTCCTGTGGTTTCAACTTTTTAAGGGCCGGCCACAGTACAATCGAATTAGGGTAATCCGGTTCATTTCTGCCCCCCCACCCCACCCCCAGATATACTCTGCTGCTGCAACTGTCTGGTCTGGTTTAGTCTGGTCGCCAACCTTCTCTAATCAGATCGTCGTCGAAGGCCAAGCGCTGGCTCTCTGCTCTTTGACCGCTGAGCTGGCTGCACTCTTTTTGCTTTATTCACACACAATGCGAAGAAAATGTAAAAATCAAGGTCGGCTCACTGATTTGCAATAATATGACCGTAGGGTAATTTTCTCTTTAAATTATAGCAAAATGGGAATAAATCATCCCATTTGATAAAAAGACGTCCTTATTTAAAGATCTTCTCAAAGGCATGCTACAGGGGGGAAGAAAAGAGAAAAGTTGAAAAAAAAATGTTTTTAATGAAGTCCTCACAACCGTCTCTTGAAATCGAATCTGCTTTTTTCCCACCCATTTGGTTGTCACAGTGTTTCAAACAGTTTGCGCACTCGCAGGTTAATCTCTTTATCGCCGCGGCAGCAAACATTGCCTGCGCAACAGAAGATACTGCCAGAAGGATACAGACATTAAAGTCAGATTATTGCATAACCGATGTTTAAAATGTGATTAGGACCAGATGTGCCCGCAGATTTTTGCAGAGGCAAGGGATTTTTTGCGATATCGCAGAGACACACGTTTTTAGAACAACCGGCTTTAGGTGTGATTATCAAACAGAATCAGAGAAAGCGATATTCTGCCATCTGGCAATCCAAAATTCGTCTATAAACGCAGTTTGACGCAGAATAGCTCGAAAGTATTCCATGCGCGTCGACCCAGTTCTTTCAAGTACAGCTTTATGTTTGGAACAATAGCACAGCTTTCAAGGATTTCCTATTAATGGGACAGAGTGATTGACGGGAAAATAAAATGGAATGATTCTGCGGTTGGTCATATCAATCAAGAATTACACAATTACAAGTTCCTTATTATCTAAAGTGAACAACTTAGCATTTCTTAGTTGCTCACCATTTGGCGAGTAGTGTATAAAGTGATGTAAAATTGCTCCAGATGCTCTAGCAAGGTACAGCATACGAAGGCAGCAGAGTAATTCTCCTTAATAGTCTGAAATGCTCCCTTTCAAGGCATATGGGCGGATGATATCTGGCAGTGGCTGATCATTTTCCTTTTGGAGAAAAAGCATATCGCAGGCGCTGGACATTAAGGATGACGGCGGATCAGAGCAATTGGTAATCGTTGTACGTCTCTCCGGCGTAAATGTCAGAGGTAAGGCGATAACAAGAAATCCAGGACTCAATATTAAGTGCCGCATTCAATCCAGGAGCGCTCAGGACTGGGAGACATCTGCAGTCAGGAGTTTTTTTGAATCAATGTTTTTCGATTTCACTTTAGGACTACACATTTGGGCTGTTTATCCATCCATTTTCCGATCCACTTATTCTCACAAGGGTCACGGGGGGTGCTGGAGCCTGTCCCAGCTGTCGTCGGGCAGTAGGCGGGGGACACCGTGAACAGGTTGCCAGCCAATCGCAAGGCACACACAGACGAACAACCACACTCACACTCACACCTAGGGACAATTTGGAGTGTTCAATCAGCCTGCCATGCATGTTTTTAGACTGTGGGAGGGAAGCAGAGTACCCGGAGAAAACCCAGGCAGGCCCGGGGAGAACATGCAAACTCCACACAGGGAGGCCACAGCTGGAATTGCACCCTGAACCTCTGCACTGTGAGTTCGACGTGCTAACCGTTGGAGCACCGGGCCGCCTGAGCTGTTTACTTTTGGTCAAATGTATTTCAATTGTTTTGGAATTATTTTCCTTTTCTGTTCACAGATGTACCTATGAAGCAAGTTCAATGAGGGTGGCAGGTTGAGTTACCGTTATACATTCAAACATTTTAAAATAGAGCTGTAACTCCAGTACCATACAGTACTGTGAAACATCAATATTTCTGCTGGCCCCGACCGAATCTGCAACGGGCCCGTGCCGAATCTGCCCTTTCTCGCTTACCAGTTGTTTTTTCTCCTTTTTGTATTCCTTCTCTCTTCCAATCTCCCCTATCTGCTGGGGAAACGTTTTATTTGTCCCACAAAAACAGGTTCGCTTAAAACTCCAAATTGGCCACAGGTATGAATGTTGAGTGTGAATGGTTTCGGGGTTGATTGGCGATCATTCTAGGGTGTACCCGGATCCTCATTCAAGAGGCCTGCCAGAGGCTCCAACTTCCTTAAGTGAAAATGGATGGGTGGTTGATGTATTTCACAAGGGTGTGTTTAAAAGTAGCTCAGCATCTCAGGCCCGGATAAAAAGGGAAAGCTGACAACTTCAAAGCCTTCCGTCCATGAAAGTTGTCTTATATTGGCTGAGCTGGGGCAGGCTTTTTGGTTGTGAAGAGCGTAATTATTTTTCTCCATACAGGAAATGTAAATGGATGAAAAAACAATTTATTTCCACCGCCCATTGTGAATCCTCTTTCACAAGGAGTCAAAAAAAAAGATGATTTAGGTCTAAGTGCCGACATTATGTTTCGGATTAATCTTCTCCCGGCAGTTTGTGTGTTTTCCTCAGCTTTTAGGGCAATGGTAATTTTGGTCCAATTTCTGGCCGATTGCCCCGTTGCTCAAATGCTAATCATCATCACTGTGTAAATTGTTTTCTAGTTTAACACTCAAGGAAAGACATTACATTTATCGCAATAACAGCGACTGCAAATATGTCACCCGGAGCGTCGGCAACTAATCTTCTCTGTAAGCTCTTAAGTGAACTCAAGGAGGGTTATTCAGCACGTCCATTTTACACCTGGATGATGGTCACGAAACTGGAGCAGGGCAAAGAAGTCAAGATAAAACCAGTATGACGGGCAGATATGTGCAGCATTTCAGTCAAATAAGCGCATGAATTGAAATTTGCAAAACTGAAATTCTGTGGGGAAATAAATCATGAAATAAAGGCGTGTCTTTCCGATAGCTGAACAAAAATAAAACATGATCAGTTTGCAGGCAAAATGAGACAAGGCAGAGGCATGTTTTATTTGAGCCATTTTTTATACAAGAAAACTGCAGATTTGCGCTCTGAAAATATGGTTGAATTCCTGCTTTCAGCTGTTCAAACCATTTACTCCATCAGGGCCATAAATATGTTACCATGAACCGCGATTTAACCCTTTCAAGGACAGCGGTTACGACAGTGGACAGCTTATCATGTTTATCAGGTTACAGGGTTCATTCTAGTTTAATATACGGAAAATTTTGACGTGACTTGTTTTGTGCGATTGCCATCCGCTACGACAGGGGTGTCAAACCCATTTTTGTCGTGGGCCACATTTTAGTTAGTTTCCCTAGGAGGACCGTTCTGACTGAAACAAGAGAAAAGGTGTCAAGAATAACGGTTTATTCAAATGTTGTGTAAGTTACTGTCATGAGAGGTTAGGTCACAAGAAAAAGCTTGCACACTCTCTCTTATTTATTAATATGAGAATTCGAAACTTTGGTACAGATTTTAGTAAGCAAGTAAGGAAGTTGATTTGCTTACACGGGCCACATAAAATGATGTGGCGGGCCAGATCCGGCCCCCGGGCCTTGACTTTGACACTGTTCGCTATGTGTTTATAACTGCTCTATTGTATGCTATTGTTCATGTAAATGAGGGGGAACTTTGGGTAAATATCAAAAAAATAACACATGCAGAGAAGTCAATGTCATAATTAAATCACAAATCACTCCAATATTCAGAGAAATAAACATCCCTGCAGTATGGCCTGATCTCATTTGATCTCTAAAGAGAAATAAACACAACAAACCATTGAAAAAGTGAAAGAAGCATCTTCAAAGTTCAAGCTGGTGCAGTGTGAAAACAAATCTTAAGTGTTAAGATTAAATCAATCTGGCGATCAGATTCATCTTCACAAAAAGGTCAGAAACGTCTTCCAGCAGCACATGACGGCATCATCTACGAAACAAACAATTCTTTATATTTGCAGTCGACGGAAAACATTTGGGTTTGACATCAGATGCGAACAGAACGTAGAACTTTTTTTTTAATTCCCTGACATTTGTTTTTTATGTGATTGATTATATATTAATAGTGCTGTGTGTGTAACCAACATGAAAACTGGAGAGCAGTATAAGCAGTTAAAAAAAAATAAAATAAAAAAGCAATTGTGAGTCTGGGAGAAGAATGGAAACTCAAAGCGATTTCACGAACAGCGAGTACAGCGGTGCCTTGGGATAAAAGTTTGATTCGTTCCGCGACCATGCTCCCAAGTCAAAACATATTTCCACAATAAAATGTATGAAAATGGCTTCAATCTATTCCAGTCTCCACTCCCCTCCAAAAATGTGTACTGTGTTTTTTTTAAATAACGAAAATAGCATCATATTATATTGTACTTCATTTAAAAACAAAAAACTAAAAAAACATGGAGTACGTAAAGAATGAAATTATTTCTGGCCACTCCACTGAAAGTTTTTTAGCTCCGCTCCTGCCGACTGTTCACCTCCGGACAAAAATATAGAGGCTGCACCAGAACATTTATAAAACCGAAACCACTCAGTAGCAAGATGAATAGCTAGGTCAGGCAGGAATTTCCCAAAAAGTAGACACGTAAGTTTTATGGACTGATAAGACAAAGATGAATCTTTAGCCGAGTGACGGAAAGGCTTTGTAAACCTTTGAAAATGAAATCTACTCATGATCCCAAACATGTGAGCTCATCTGTGAAATGAGGTAAATGTCATGGCTTGGATTTGCAGGGCTTCTTCTGGGATGGGATCGTTAATCTTGATGGATGATGTCATGTGATTTCAGGTGAAAAATGAATTCTCTGGAGTCGACCAAAACATTTTGGCTGTCAATTTATGAAAGAAACTTCACGAAAACAAACTGATTGGGAGTGTTGACACCGTTGCCAAAACACCAAAGGGCTCTCCTTTCAAATCCTTTCTGTTGAATGCTATCTAAATTGTGGAGAAAATCCAGTTGTACAGTAATAGCTGGAAAAAAATCCGAACTGTTGATTTCTTGTCATATTCATTCATCTTTTGATGTCAAACCCAAAGGTTTCCAGTGTACAACCAAAAAAAAAAAGAACCAGCAACTGGTCTTACTGCCCAATGCTTTAAAGGTTATCATTGTTTACAAGGTTGCATTTTCAATTAAATCGTGCCTTTCAGAACAGCCACTTGCAAAATTAGCTTGAATCTTTGCGTGACAGGTTTCTGACATGCACAATTTGCTTTAAAATGCATCGCAACAAAACTGGGCTTCTACGTCTAACAGGATGTTTATTTTATTTCCTAGTTTTCTACAAATATTAGGAAGAAATTCTATTTTGTAAATCCAAAATCCATTTTGTAATCTGTTTATCCTCACAAGGTTCGCGGGTGTGCTCTGAACTGGTTGCCAGCCAATCGCAGGGAACACATAGAGGAACAACTACCTGCGCTCACAATCACACCTAGGGACAATTTAGAGTGTTCCATTAACCTGCCATGCCCGTTTTTGGAATGTGGGAGGAAACCGGAGTATCCGGAGAAAATCCATGCAGGCACGGGAGAACATGCAAACTCCACACAAGAAGGCCGGAGCCAGAATCAAACCCTGCACCTTTGCACTGTGAGGCATACTAACCAGCCAACCACCATGCTGCCCCCCCCCCCCCCCCCTCATTACAACCTTGGGTTAATCGGATCATTTAAAAAACAAAAAAAAACAATTCAATATGCCACATTAATAGTGAAAAGTTTTAAATGATCATCCTAGCCTAATTTATTTATATCACAAAAAAAAGGCATTCAAAAAGGGATGTGGAGACTTTTTGGAGCCATTCTCAAGCACCGATTCTCACATAAAACTTAATGATGTGTCACTCCTGGCTGTTTTGTACAAATTGTAAACAACACCCACATTAGTTGTCGGTCATTATGAAAACACGCTGCCACACAGAAGCATTTCAAAAGTCATGGTGAGTAATGTCAAAGCCAGGGCCAACTTTAATCAACTCACAATTGTAAATGCAGTTAAAGCACAGCGACAATTTAGTTATTTGGAAATTGATGTGCGCGGGAAGTACAACAACACGACCTCGTGACCATGCACGTGATCACCTTTAACGCGACATTTGTAACCATCCAGTCGGCTCAGACACATCATACGAGGCGAAGAGAACCGTCTAAAACACAAAAGAGCATACAGACGGAGAAAGGGAAACGTTGGAATAAAGCAGAGAATTTTGAATACAAGAAGGCACAGGACTGACATTTAGAAGGGAGAAGACACGCCGTCATTGGTTTCACAATTGTGGAGGCGTTGTGTAAACAAACATTTGCACAAGTTGGCTTAAGTCACATGTTTTGTTTTTTTAATTATAGGAACAGGTATTTGAAAACAATCAGGTTTTCCATCTGTTGAGTCATGAACTCCATGCTTAGTTGTTTCAGTGGTGCAGAATGTATATACGGTAACTCACTGAGAGCCTATCCATCTCCGCTTTTCTGTAAACAAAAACAACATACAAAAATCTCCAGAGTGCTAGATAAGCTTCAATAGGTGGAGGAGTCCACTGGGAGGATTTTTGGTAAAACAGGTAACGGCAAGAGTGGCAAGTTTGCCAGCATCTTTTGTCCACAGTAACAAAAAAGAACTAAAATAAACTAAAGTAAAATAATGAGTCTTTCAGTTCTAGAAAGAACTGAAAGGGCTGCTTTGACGCCCTTGTTTTGCTGAGACTCGACAGTAGATGGCAGCAAAGTACAGACTAAATACAAAGAAGCATCCACAGATTGAACAAATGGTAATTTAAGCAAATTGCACATTCAGTCCACGTTTAATTTTTTTTTTTTTTGCTGCTGCTAAATCCTTAAGGCGGTCCTCAAATATAAAGTGCATGAAGGCAGTCAGTCATCATGACCTGAGTAAAGCAACTCCAAGTGTGCTGCAAGAGCCACTCTAAGGATCACTTTTGAAAACATCCAGCAACCATTTGACATTTTGAGCGGCCTCACATCTCAAGTCAAGCGCACTCGCTCTCGCCAAAAATAAAGTTAACTTTAGTTTTGCTCATGTCCTGTATTTCAATGAAGCGGTGTGCAAATTACAGTGGACGCTCAACCAAGGACTTTGCTTCGATTGCATTCAATTCCATTTAAAAATGAATAAAAATCCACTTTTACTTTTTTATGTGTGCGCACATTCAAAGTCTATACTATTGAAATTACATCCTGTTTTGGTCCAGTATTTGGGAAACACGAAGTATGTTCAGATGCTCCAAATAGACTTTCTTCTGGATCAAAATGGGAACAATTCCTGCTGTGAGTATTTGGTTGAAGGTCTCTGTCTGCAACAGCTATACTCATTTTTAACCATTGGGAGTCTGCACATTTTTACCCTAATCACATCGTTGCAAGTCATGTTCAACTCACAACCAATTAAAAAAAACAACACACACACACGTCTTTGCTAAAAAGAAAACAAAATCTTTACAGCCGTTGATTCGATTCTCAGTCATCCAGATCACGATAATCCACAAAGGCTGAACAAGGCTTCTTGCGTGTTGAATTTGTTGTGATTTTTCTTTTCTTGTTTTCCAAAAACATAGAAAAGTGACTTGGGCAGATATGCTATTTAACTAAGAACATGTTTTCGGTGCAACCTAAAAATAATAATAATTTTGTTTAAAAAAATCTGAAAATTTTGAAAAATTTAAAAACCAAAAACAAACAAAAAACCTTGGCAGTAAGATTTGGGTATCTCTGAGCCTGGGCCCGGTACACTCCTACACCCACAGCACCCAAGAGCCCGACCCGCTAGGCACGGCCTCTGTTTGCATCTGCAGCAGAACGTCGTACAAGATGAGCAGCAAGGGCAAAGTCAAGCTCAGTAGCTCGTACAGGAAGGCATAGTCCCGGGCGTTGTCGCTGAGGTGTCTAGCGAAGGCCCGTGCCCCCCCTCGCACCTGGCGGCACACGCGCCTCGGGGCGCCACACACGGCGCGCGCCACACTCAGGGGCCTGCTCAGCTGCTTCCGTAATACAGAGCTGAAGGTACCTGCTGCAGGCTGGCTCTGCAGGGTCGCTGTGCAGCTGGACGAGGCGCCCTCTTCCACAGCACCACATCGCCCCTCAAACCGACTTCCAAAATGATTCTAGAACAGAGACATTGGGGATCAGTCGTGACAAGTAATGAACTGCAAATGCTGTACAAAAACAACAACACATTTTTGTCAAGTGTTTACAAGATGAAAAATAGCACCTGTAATTTTATGCTTCCTAAAAAACATACAATGACAATTAAATAGACCTTAAAGATTTAAGCAGGGGTTTGCCACTTTTCAATTTCAATTCAGTAGACATTGTGCTGCTCCTTCTTGTGTGCAAGCTTTGGCCACAGGAGGCAATACATACATACATATATACATGTTGACATACATAGATTGAGTCAAAACTATGCAGCAAGCTTCAGTAATAATAAAAGTAGAACCGACAATAAAGTCGCTGACGGTGTAGCGGTACACACGTACAGCGTGGGATCGGTTCCCACTCAGTGAGGTTGTGGATGTGGGCGTGAATGGCCGCTTGTCTTTATATGCGCCCTGCGACTGACTGGCAACGAGTTCAAGTTGTTGTCTGCCTTCCGCCCAAAGTTAGCTGGGATAGGCTCCAGCAACGCCCTGCGACCCTTTTCAGGATAAGCAGTGTTGAAAATGGATGGCTGGGTGGAGTCATAATCATAATAGTAAGAGCTGCAAGTAAGCATGACAAAAGAGAATCTGTTCTCAATTGTTGTATCTCTCTGAATGAAGGTTAAATTATCAGATGTTCTTCACATAGAGATGTCTGCGAGCATTATTGCATTATCTTTGTGGCCCGCCACATTTCATGTCTAAATAGTTGTTGCTTAACCCTTTTAGGGACAGCGGTTACTACAGTGCACGGCTTATCATGTTATCAGGTTAAAGGGTGCATGAAGGGGTTAAATGGTACTAACACCGCAAGATCAATGTTATTTGCCAGCCTTTTAATGGCATTTTGCATTGTTTATTAACCTTTAGCT
This sequence comes from Hippocampus guttulatus, assembly GCF_054856545.1. Classification (NCBI taxonomy): domain Eukaryota; kingdom Metazoa; phylum Chordata; class Actinopteri; order Syngnathiformes; family Syngnathidae; genus Hippocampus; species Hippocampus guttulatus. The sequence continues at coordinate 13,735,245 of NC_141263.1, forward strand.
AAACGGATTGATCTACAGCAAAGCTATGTGGCTGTTTTAACTACACAGCATGGAATTCTCTGCGTTTTAAGGTTAGTTTGACAATGACGGCTCCATTTGAAAACGTCCACATTTGCGGCACTCATATCTTACCAAGCGTGTCGACACATTCCTATGCAGGCTTGTCCCGTTGTTAAGTTGATCAAAGTGAAGCTTGCAGTACAATTTACCTGTCAAAGCATATCAAATGTTCATATGAAGCCAACCAAATCATTGGGTACACCGGCGTAATCCAACAAGATCTGTATTAACTGCAAGATAATAATGCTCATTAAGGTAACAAATGGAGTTTTCTGGCAGGCTTTTGCATAAATTTCCACCATTATAGCAGGAAAAGCAATGTCAAGTGTTCATTCATTTGTGACTAATGAAGACAACAGGTAGTGAAGTGTAGGCCTCTTCCCCAATGGACTCGTCTATCTTCCAGCGTATGCGCAGATTTGATTTAAGAAAACTTTGTGGAGTACCGGTCGAAACCAGTCTAGTACAAGTCAGACATGTAATTCTTTTTATTTTTTAGTTTTGTCAGTCTGCTACCGGTAATCGAATGGCACATAGGCCACTCTGTTAGGCTCATACTGTACATTTTTGAATGTGACACTGGTAGTGCTTCACCAGGCATGAACCTCAGTGTACGTCATTGCCGCAAGATCATTGTACATTCTAAATATGCACTCTCTAGAAAGGTACACGTTCACATCTCGATAAAGATTATAGTGTTTATATTTTTGACATTGTCGGATCATTTGTACAGTACTGCTGTTTTTAACACCGCATACTGAGACCAAAATATAGCACCAATGTTTAATATTCACCTCTTTGACAGCATCAAGCAAAAATGAGCATCTATTATATTTGTTCAGATTGATTTTCTGACTTTATGAGTGAAAGTGCTGGTACCGTGTTGAGAGTCAAAGGCATGTGATCCCTGGCGCAGGGCAGAGCTGCAGGTGGTGCAGCGAAAGCACTCCCTGTGGAAGTAGAAGCCCTCGGCACAAATCCGCTCGACCAAATAAACACGCCGCTCGCATGAGTGGCACTTTTCAGCCGACTGGGGGAACGCCCTTTGGACCGAACTACCCTGAGGACCACATAACACACCAATGATCAGGGCAGATTTGGAACACTTCAAGATTTCATCAACCTCATGAAAAGGAATATGAACTTCAAATATGATTTACTTTTAGAAAACACAAAAGTACCTTAATGTGTGTTTTCTTGAGGAAAGGTAGCACTCCATGATTGTACTCTTTTTGAATATTCGGTAATGACATAACACAACTGTTTTCATCACACTGTCGGAATGCTACTGGTGTGACTGCATTGGCCACCTGAGGGCAGGGCAGTAATGTTCAATGAAGCGTTACTGTATGAGAAATCCCGAGCAGTTCTTGCCTCTTCTCATATATGTAATGCAGTCGGCCTCCCACGTCCTGCCTAAAACTCCAGTGAAATCTATAAGAACATTTTGATACCCGAGCTCATCATTTAAGGCACTAATATAAGTCATTCATTCTTCTTAGAGGATAAAGAATACATCCTATGACTGTGAGTACAGTTATATTGTCTGTCAAATCTTGTTACTGAACCATTTGTGTTGCTCCAAGGGTTTATAGAACCAAAGCATACTGTAGAATCTACAGTGCCAATTAATTAGCATTAGCATGAAGCTAGCAGGACCTCTCTGGTGGCAGTTGTTGGCTGTTTCTTAATTCATTCATTATCTCAACCCGCTTATCCTCACTACGGCTGCGGGTTTGCTGGAGATGGAAGTATGTTGAAGCCATTTTGTTGATGACTTGATCACTTTTTGCCAAACTGCTGTGTCCTGTAAATTGTGTTGAGTTTACTGCCACCGTGCCGCGCCAAATCTACATTCTTAAGTTAAAGTGAAAAAAGTCATAAGTCGAGCCACTCGTATCTCGTATTCTTTCCCAAGAGATTCACATTTTTGGGGTGGCTGACTGGGAATCAGAAAAAAACTGCCACAGTTTGAGGATGTAAATTTAGCCAGGACATGACCCTAAAATGAGAGCAAGTTCCTTTTCTAAAATCAAAATCCAATGCCAGGCTTTTCCATAATTGAATATTGATTTAATATTATGGCTTTATTTTACATTACAACATAGCTGTCTAATATTTAGGCCCCAAATGAACCCTTTCATGCACCAATAATGATAACCTGTAACCCGAGAACATGATAAGCTGTCCACTGTAGTGACCGTTGTCCCTGAAAGGGTTACGTTTACCTACGCGGTAGGGGGAAAAATATTTCCCTTGCCCAAAAAAACTCATCAGAATTTTGATACAGATGAACCTAATGTTGTGGCTGTTGCTACACACGCTCAACATTATTGAAGCACACTTAAAGCGTGTGTATTATGCTCTTCAATTATAGTGTGTTGTCATTTTTAGTGAAAGGACCAAAATAAACCCTTTTAACAAATTCAGGCAGTCTGTGAAACACCATTCCACAATGTGCATGCTCAGATCAAACAGAGGGGGAGACATCTACCAACATAAAAAGCATGCCATCACGATGAGTGGAAAACATATTTACAGCTAGTTTCTGATCATGTTTCCCAATCGATTAAAAAGTCTTATTAGCAGTCGGTGTAAAAAGCAAAAATACAAACATGTACAAGTGCAACCCGTGAAAACTGCTTAGACATGTGAATGATGTTGCTTTACAGCACTGTATGGGATGGGTGGAGTAGAAACCACAAGGAAACCACGCGGGCACGCACACACCTCATTCTCCTCCTTTATGAGGTCCTGCTGCTGATCGAAAGCACACGTGCAGAAAGAGCCGAGAGGGCAAAGCCAACATGTGCATAGTGCTACATTGTAGGATGCATTCTTGTTTGTGTGTGATTATGACAAAGAAGCAGTCAACGTATTAAAGAGTGCACATCAAAGAAATACACATTTCACGGAAGCAATTGTTTGCACACGCTCAAAAGTCTTCCATCCCAGTAGTATGACAATAACCGTAATCTAGACTTTTGAACATAAAATAAACAAGCATGCCACAAGAGTGTCCAAACATGCAAGTAAACACAAGCCAGGGAGGGAGGGGTCAAAGGGCAAGCACGCGATAGTCACCTTGATAACAACAGAGCTGTCTGCTGAGATCAAACCGCTGAGGTGAAGCGCTTTCTCCTTTATGCTCTTTGACTGAAATTCTCTCGCTTGTCGCGACTGAGCTTTTTTCTAAAACAGGAAGCGGGAACCAAAGATCAGTCTCGCCGCTTCTGTCTGATGACACAAAATCAAGTCGCTTCTGCACATTCACAGCTGAAAGGAACAACACACTCTCATCTCCATTCACTAAGGCCAACAAAGTGAAATGTTGACTCTTCTGTTAGTTCTACAGTTAAAAGTTTGACGAACAAATGTGTGTAGGACAATAAGATTTGATATCATGTTCACACAGCACCTGGTGTGAAGATTCAAACGGTGGTGGAACACAAACGTGAGAAAGCCACAAAAAGATGACATAGGTTTGGACCAAGTAAAAGAGTTTCGAAGAAAAAGGGCCTGAGCCCAAACATACCTAAAAAAATCTAAAGTCCACAACTACTTCACACCGCAATTTAGTGTTTAAAATAGAGTGTATATGGCAGCAAAGTACTACTTTTGTCTCAATGGAGCTCATCAACTCACTTCCCCATACTTTGTAGTGCCTTGCACAAAATGGCCACTAAGCATTCCTTTTTTTTTTCTTGATGATGCTCCTTAAAAATCACTTTCTCATTGTCCGAGCCGCTTATCCTCAGGAGGCTCGTTGGCGTGTTGGAGCCTACTCCAGCCTGAACCGATTGCCAGCCACTCGTAGGGCACACATAGACAAACAACAACCGTTCACGCTCACGATCACACCTAGGGGCAATTTAGAGTGTCTGATGAACCTACTATGCATGTTTTGGGAAAGTGGGATGAAATGGGAGTACCCGGTGAAAACTCGTCCAGGCACAGGGAGAACATGCAAAATTCACCCTGGAAGGCCAGGGCCTGGAATTGAATCCAAGATATTTGTACTGTGAGGTGAACGTGCTAACCAGTCGACCGCCATGCCACATTCTTAAGATATTGTTTTCCAGATTTTATTGCTGAAATGATAAATTGTCATTTTAACATGGATTCACAGTATAAACTGTTCCTTTTGCTTCAGTTTCTATGTTTAAGTTTATTCTAATGTCATCTGGTTTGGAGCGGATGGCTTCATATTACAACTTAATTGTTTTTTTGTTTTTTTGACAACAACAAAAAAAATTGCAAATACATGCTAACTAACAGCAAATGGCATCACCAGAGCAGGAACAGATGGCCCACCTTGTAAAACACAACCAAGACCTCATGGATTACATTTTCTTCATGAAACCCTTTTACGTCATTCATCTTTATTTCTTTTCTCCCTTCAGTAAATGTGATTCGGTACAATAGCCAGAGGTAAGCCTCTGCTTCACCAAAACTGCACAACACACACAAATACGCACTCACACGCAAACTTAAGCCCGTAATCGCCACAACCTGTGCCACGTTTGCTGGCCTGCTCCTGTCGTGTTCCAACTGGAGGGATAATTATGGGGATGATCTCACTATCTGACTGCATGTTACACAGGGTATATATACTATATAATCTGCATTTCTTCACGTTCCATCACAACATGCAAAAATCACACTGAAGGAGAATGTGTGGAAGAGGGCATGAGCGGAAGAGAACATTTCACCTCACAGACGAGTTCATCCACCTCCTTGAGGCGCTGCAGAACTCTGGACATGAACGTAACCGCAGAGTGGACGTAGGGCGCCGAACACGCTTGGCTCTCCGGTTCTGGTGAGGTCTTGACCTGCTCGTGTGTCTGAGCCACATGTCTGAGCTTGACCATAGAGAAGCAGTGCTGCGACTCAGGCGGGAGCTCTCGGGATTTGAGTCGAGGCTCCGTGGGGATTAAGTTTTGTGCCACCCGTCTGATATCGAGTTGAAACTGAAAAGTGATGATACACACACTGTCACGTACCGAAAGAACGACGATCATTGACGGAACCGTACCGGTGGTTTTACATGCTTGAGCCCCCTCGATTTTTAAACCACGGCGGTCAAGCCAGATCCATGCCATTATTAAGTCATTTACAGTATGTGGCCAACAAGACCTTTTTTATAAGTTGATGGAGTGATTATTAGTCTTTTTGGGTAAAGGACAAGAATATCTGTTGCATGTTCAAGCCACCAGGGGGTTGAACCGAATGGTTGAATAATTTTCAACATCAATTTCCAAAGATTGAAATCAGTGAATTGCTAATCACAGGTTTCTGCAATGTCGTCTTTCAATTTGCCTGTCTGCTGGCGTCGTCGGACTATGAGGCTCTGTGGAGCAGCAAAATGTCCGGCCAACAAATCGACAAGAGTTATCTTCCGTCAGCATAGGTCCAAGAGTATGAAAATAAAATGATTCTGGATGAGCATAGTGGTTAGCCACTCAAGGCTCGGGTGTTCCAATCGCCGCTCATTTCAAAATGTTGACACCAGCAAGAGGTAGTGAAAAAATATAAACAATCTCATCGATTAATCGACTTCGACTCGACTCGACTGTCATCACATTAGTGTCAAAGACAAAAAAGTTGTTTAGCCCCTATTAGCCGCATGTTTAGTTTATAGAAAAACAGTCCCGCTGTGATTCTGGCTCGCGGATCTCATCATGACTAGCCCTGAGCTCTCGGCAAAATGAACAAACTTGTCCCCATCGTTCATTTGCTAAAAATACAAATGAATGATAAGTTGCACTTTCCTCCCTCAAAATGAAGAACTGAACTGTGATCATTAGCAATTATTCATTCATGCGGTTTCGCTATTTTCACCGGTCCCCTGAGAGAAGCCATGACTACGATTTGGCCCGTAATGAAAACCCGATTGATTTCCCTGAGTGAGGTTATGCCAGCCGACTTCTTGAACTGATTAGTCAGTCACAGGGGCATCGTTGAAAGGGTTTTTGATCGGAAGGGATGCCTCACAGAAGTTAGCTATGTGAACCACTACCATGTTGCAGCCCACAAACTAAAAACAAAAACAAAAAAACCATGAGTGCATTTGAAAAGTATTTGGATTGGTTTCCTTATGCAATCAGATTTGAGTGATAATCCATCACAGCGATTTTACTGCCAGCTGATCTTTAGAGGAGGATCAAATGATGCAATCAGCTCAATCAAGATGTGGCTAAAACTTTGTAAAAATGTTGCACTTTGAGTTCCTACGTGACCTCTTGCAAAATGAAAACAATACCTCCAATCACTTTCACGACAATACCATTTTTTTTAATGCGCATCAAGGAAATATTGAGTTGGACCCAGGGACATATTAACCCTCCTGTGACCTTCAAGTTTCCTAACATTTCTATCCTTGGATGGGTGACATTTTTGCGTGGGTTGTTTATGTTGAAAGGCTTTACTTCATTTAATGGGGACAACTGGGAAAATGAAAATCACATGATATATTTCAGTCTGTGCTGGCCTGTGCGCATTGTTGTTCAACGCTTCAGTGCTCTTTTGGGTCAATTTGACTCAAAAAATGTCAACATGTCTTCACGCTTCAGACAAAAAATATATATTTCTGCAATGTTTCGATTCAGTCACAACAGCATTACTAAAAATGTACACCAAGTCCAATTTATTTTAACTGGAAATTACACATCTAAGAGTGAATGACTTGATTTCAATGTCCACAATTCTTTTTTTTTTGTCAAGCCTAAGGATAAATTCTATTAATTCCAACTGTACAAAAAAAAAGCCCACCTTCTTCCAACTACTATTGATTATATCCCACCTGAGAGGCTGCAGAAATACAATATTACATTTTAATAATAATAATAACCTCAGGTATAATCACGGGATATTGCACCATGAGACAAGTGACAGAATAAAGAAGGGAAAAAAAACAGGAGAAAAGCGAAGAGGACAGTCCATCTCCCCGAGGCATGACCACCACTGCTAGTGGATGCAGATACCCGGCCGGGGTTTAACAGTCATATCAGCGCATGTTTTCGGTCAACCCCGTGCTGGTTTCAAGTTTGAACAGATTCCCCTCACTAATCATGTTGTGAGGACCGCATACTGCCCACCATTTTAATGATAGATCCTTAGGTAGTGGAATCCAAAAATGACACATTGCGATGCAAACGATTTCTGTGGAAGGCAGTGTTTCAATGACATCAACGATGGATGCTGATAAGTGAAGGGAGTGAGGGCTAAAGAGTACAAAAAAGAAAAAAAAAAGAGCATTTTCCTCGAAATAAGCTGAATGGTGGGAAAATGTGCTCTTGTCTGGATATTTTCATGCTGTCTGTTAGAGGATGGATCCAGTTTTGAGGTTGCATTCTCTCTTGCAGCATGCATAAATGTGAATGTGTATATGGTGACTGTTTTGTGTTTCCCAACTGCAATCTGGCTTCATGGCTCTACCTGTATCTCAGGTGGAGGCTTGGGCGGGATGGGAGGCGATAATTTAAAGTGCTCGCACTCAGCAGAGATGAGCGTTTGAAGAGGGGAGGAACTCTCACAGTCTGACTGGGATTTGGCAGAAAGGTTGGGAAGAGAGTTAATAAAAAGGCACAGAGCTGGGAGAGGCTGAATGGATCAAATGCTGGGTGTAGGAGAGCAGAAAAGAAAAAAAAATAACTTTAGCAGTAGAAACAGGAACATTTTTGTCAGAGAAACCACTGAGAACCTTTTGAGGTCCAACTCACAGCATTTGACAACAGGAGAGAAGTCATTTGTGCACAAATGAGTAGCAAAGCATTGCCTCCCTAAATGACTACAGGGAAAACTGTTGTGCAAATACAATGCCAATTTATTTGAAATAATCATAATAATAAATGTAACAGTTCACTGTACCTGTTTCCATTGGCTGTAGCTTGTTGTGCTCTCAAATTTGGCCTGCAACTGTGTAGCCATTGAGCGCACTTTGTTCTCTTTGGGTTGCCTTCGGTCCCACAACGAAGTACCTTGAGTGGACAGATTAGTGGCCTGAAAGACAGCAGTGATCTGTTGAACACACACTGGTACAAATTATTTGATGCCATCTGTACTTTGTGCAATGTTGGTTTCCAGGGTGACGTACATCTTTTTTACATCACATTACATCATAGGTATCATGTGGAAACCATTGCAGCAACAAAAATGCTGCTGCAGTTAGTGACACATTGTTGGCCGGAACCCTTGCGTGTCCAAGGTCTTAGAGCCACGACCGATGCAATAAATAAAACGACAAACTGACTAAACAGCGTAATAGACGGAAATTAATCCCCATGCAAATTGACCTTCATGGCTAACCGTGTTCTTATGCATTTAAGCATTCCAGTTATCCATGTTTAACAAAAGAAAACAAAATGATTATTGTCATATGGGAATTCTACCCGACAGCGATTACATGTGCTTGCTCCAATACTTCTCACAAAATGAGGCTTGCTCCAATACTGCCGCCTCATTTTAACTGTGGTTCCCCTTACCATTGTGCCAAATTAAGGAACTGTGATTAAAAGAGTCAAGAGCAAGTACTGTTGACTTGCAGTCCAAAGTCAAATCTTGCTTTCAATGAGCATTCACACATCTTTACAAGAATGATTTCAACAAACCTCCTCCATGTAAGAGCAAAATTTTCTCCTTTTGTAAATAGCGTCCGTACCGTCTGTCTTTTTGTCATCCTAGAAATCCAGCAGAGGTGGACAAAAAATTGGAAGTTTCATTATTAATAAAATGCATTCATATTCAGTCAGGCAATATTCAATACGTACTCACTCCCGTATGCAATACAATGTTACCTTTGGAATTCGTTTCCTTGGCAGAGCAAGATTAAGAAAATTATTGTTACTTCGGACTTCCTTAGATGGATAATCTTCACTATTTTCGTCCGCTCGTCTGGATCCTGCGGCACATGTGACTGAATCAAACCTCTCAAACTTATCACGGAACCATAAACATCAAATAAGCACAGACCATAGTCACAAGAAATCAGGACGGGCTGAACTGATCCTGGCAAACATTTCACTCGAAATACCTAACCAAAATGTCAAGAGTGACATCAATGTGTGGATGAAGTCAAATAAAGTGAGCGGCCCCTTCTGAGAGTGTCAGTCCACAGCCGTTCACAGCGCTGGTACAAATACACATTCCACACATCGCAGCATTCTTGACTGGGAGGAATTCATAACACACACAGGAAATCAACTGAGAAGGGAATAGATTCTCTTCGCCCGGAGTTACACTTTGTTTCTGCGTAACTTGGCAGAACAATATCAAGACGCGAACGAGAAACAGTAAATGTCAACAGAGGCGGCTTACAACATACTGCTAAGTCGAAGTGATGACAGTGCATAGGATAAGCGTAGTATTGTATCATTTAATTTGGCTACCAAAATGCCGGACATTTAGAACGATCGGATGTCAGTAAAACTTATTTAATAAAGCAACAGCAAGTTATAACATTGACTCGTTAACGTTGAACTCTCTTGCCGCTGCTCGATTTCTGTGTTCCACTGCGTAACCGATCGCCTTAAGTTTGAACTCTGCATTGGCAGCATGTCTCGAGCAAGGAGCCATTTTGGGGGTCGGCATATTGCCGTAATGACCATACACAAGGCGCATCAGATTTTAAGCGGCGCCGGGAGCTTTTATGAAAATGGAAGGCTTTTAGGTGCGCCTTTTAGTGCGGAAAATACGGTAGCAAAGTGTGGCACAAAATATATTGAGCATAGCATCGTCGGAGTTTAGTACCTGCATCAGGTAAAGGTGTGCCTCGGAAAAGTTCGTAGAGTTTGGATAGGTAGTTGATGATTTTGGTCTTTTCCAGCTCCAAGGAGCCGCTCGGCTCTTTCACTGATGCGAATGGTCTGATTCCAAATTCCCGCTCCACGATGTCAAAAGCCAGCTGGAGGTTGTCGGCCTGGTTTTCCTCATTCAATGACTCAAAGTCTCTGAGGGGGTAAAAGATGATAGTGACTTGTGTGGGAGGCACATTATGTACATGTCATGATGTCTCCCTGCTGCTTCGGAGTCTGTACTCAAGTCAGTGTGTCCTGTGCATGTGTTTTAGTATTTATTGTGAGTCGGGGAGAATATTAACTATCATTGACGGTCTGAATAACAAGACAGGAAGGTGAAGAAGGAAATGGGCCTAATAAGTGACTGAAGGCAAACTGGGTGAACGATAAAGTGCACAAAGATTTGAAAAAGGTCCTCTTAGCGCCACTTAATTGTTTTTCACAACCCTATTGGAATGAGTAAGAAAAAAAAGTCCCCAAATATGTAAAATGAGTCTTAAAAAATGAAAAAATTAAGCCCTTGACTCCTCCTTCAAACGCTGAGGCCTTGTTGAACTACTACAACGACCTGGAAAATAGACGACTTCGTCAAGCATCTGTCACACGCCAAGACATTACGATATGTTTGAGCTGCGGAAATATATCCACTTAAAACCTCAACACCAGGTCCTCACGCATCAATGAGCGGCCAGGCCAGCACTAAGATCCTGTCCTCATGCTGGATGTGACATCAGACTCCTTCCACGACGCGCCTCGCTCTTTATTTTTATTTTTTCTGCGTGACATGCACACACTCACTGCCAACTTTAAAGTGGCCACCCTGGTGGACTATCTGAAGGGAAGGTTGCATTTTAGGGGGGAGGCATATCTTGCTAGCGAAAAATTAGAAAACCGAAATGGTGAAAAACAGTGAGTTTAATGGAGTACCACATGGCCCAGTTATTGCTCATGATTTCAGCAGTTATCTTCAGAGGTGGATAATGTATTCAGTAACAAATCTCTTAATTCAGTTCACTTTAATACGAGCAGAGGAGAAGCTTTGCACTGTAACATTCATCCCCTTTATTTTTCCGGGAAAAACAATGGCACCAAACAGCTTGTTTAATTAACGGTAGTCTAGAAACAGTTCGAGCATCTTAGCAAACACTGACAGTGTGCAGACACCACCAGAAATATTATTAAAGAGCATCCTAACCTAGCAACACACACTTAGGGCCCCCCGTTTTCCCTTTTTTTTCTTTAGTTTCCGCAAACCTATTCACTTTGCAGAATTCCACTGTGCTGACAGGCGTACATTGCGAAGGGGAGGGCAGGGGTGAATGCCAGCGCGTTCCTGAAAACTTGCAGGACCACATGAAATTGCAGTGGCATGCGAGAAGGTATGAAGGCAATAATTTAAGCAGGAGAGGATATAATTTGTTCTGTAAATGGACTCATCCAACGCTGTAATACAGAGAGGCACAAAGCGCTGCCAGAAGAACAAAGTGTATTTAACACACACAGCAGAGTTAGTTGTAAAGTCATAATGTGGGAAAATAAATCTTCTCTGCTGCTTTCTGACAGTGTACGTACATCAGATGGGGTTTGAACCTGTGGATCAAGGCGCACAAGGCGAGGCCACTACTCCAAGAGAAGGTCAGGTCTGTGATTGTTACATTCCTGTAACCTTCGGTCTGTTTCTGGCACCACGTGAGAAGCCTCGCCGGCCTGATTTCAGAATCTATGGAGGAGAAACAAGCAAGTCGGTTTTCACGATGAAAGTCCAAGCGGGTAAATACCCGGAATGAAGGCGCCACTCCCAGGAAGTTAATGCAAAGGTCAAGATCGAGCTCACAAGTCAATTTTCGTCAAGATCCACACCGCCGAATTTTAAATAGAAGTTTTTCTTCAGTTTGGGTTTCAATCAGGAAGCAAAAGTGACTCTGAACTTGGCCAGTCAGTTGTTATTGCACAGTAACTCCCATTTTATGGCTTCCTCCTCGCAGTGAAGCCATGTGTAAAAACAAACCACAGAATATGACTTCCTCTCTGGATGCCTGTTAGTTTTAGCTTTTAAGAAAACTCTTCAAAGGAAAAGTCAGATGGCAATGCCAACACTGCAATGCAGCCTGCGCCGTCGTGATTTCTTTACCTCGTCTGCAGATATTAACTGGTCGCCGGATGGAGGCGGCACGCTCCAGGGAGCACGAATTCAGCTCTCCGTTCAAGTACAGGTGACGCACCTGAAAAAAGCAAAAGTTCCAAAAATAAGAGCAAGCATCTTTTTTCTCAGGTGCAAAATACATTGGAATTTCTCTTTTGCACCTGGTGAGGCCTGACACACGATGAGATGAGGTTGGGGTATCGCGTCGCAGGGTCGATGGTGTACTGTTCCAAATTTTTGGTGATGTTCTCAGGTGTTGTTTGTGGCAGCAACCTGTAAATGCTTTCTCTAAATACACACAAAACCTACGGTTAGAGACCGATGCCGGGTATCGCACAGAGTACTCGTGAATGCTGCCGATACCCATCGCAATACTAAAATAAAGTATGTTCTGCTCGCCAAGAGTGGGCACTACACTGTGGTGGTTTGAATTTTCTCCACAAGTGGTATCGGTATTCGGTAAATACTCAACAGTGAACAGTACTGGTATCGGTCGGAGAAAAAGTGTGCTATCGAACATCCCTAACTCAGATTATAAATGCAGTGAACTGCTTAGCTGGCAAGTGTATATCACACAAGACTGTGTGTGTGTGTGTGTGTGTGTGTTATGTTTTTAATGCATACCTCTCTGCCAGCAACTCAAGAACTGTTCGACCCTGAGCCCAGCCCTTCACCATCCAGGCCGTGTCAAAGGCAGCCAAGAAGCCTCTAGCGCAGCCTGTCCCCATGGGCCAGAAAGGCTGCAAACGCAACACACACAACCAATATGTCGGTAAACGCAAGCAAAACTTGGAAAACATGCCTGGGCCTACACCATCCCCCCCCCCCCCCCCCCCGAGACATTGTAGACAATTTTATCGACTCCTAACTCTGTGGCGACAGAAGACCATTTCTCTGTTGCTCATGCACAGTTGTCTGTCCACTGTAAAAGAAAGTCTTGCCAGAAGACCAACTCCATATGTTCATCTTTTACCCAGGGTTAGTTTCATGGCAGGAAGATGTAATGGTCTACTTGCCCTGACTTCAGAATCCATTCAGTTATGATGTGAATGCGAGTGTGGCTGGTTGACTATATGTGCGCTGTTTAACTGGCAAACGAGCCTTTGGACTAAATCAGCTGTGATTGGCTCCAGATCATTGCGGCCCTGAATAGGACAAGTGCTATCGAAAATGGATGCAAGGATGGTTTCACAGCCAGGTCTTCCAATACTGTTGTCCTCATAGTGTGAGGTAACCTTACCTCCAACAGGCTGTCTCCCACTAGCGCAACCAGGAGCTGATGTCCGAACCTCTCCCTGACCAGAGCTGCGTTCTCGGAAGCGTGCATGCTGGTGAAGTCAAACATGGCCACGTCGGGCTGCCCGCAGTGGTTCATGGCAAAGTCCAGCGTGGGAAGCTGATAGTTGGTGCCAAAGTCTGCAGCCTCTCGGGCATAGGACAGGAGAGCTTCCTGGTTAACGTTATCACTGCTCAGCAGCCTCTGTGTCTCCATGTAATCCTATCAAACAACAAGCAGGACAATGTCACTCTCATTTTACCGGTAGTTTATTTTATCTTAGTTTAGCGCTAATACTCTTTTGTTTGTTTTTTAATCACACATGTATTTCTTTCCTTTCATCCCTTCATTTACTACAAATGACTAACCAAAGGACTATTCATGCTTATATGAGCATTTCCCAACTTTAATTGAGTCGTAGCACATCATTTACATGACAAATCTGTCACGGCAAACAATCAAACAAACGTGTAAGTATAAGGATACTTCTCATTCATTTGAATTGTTGATTGACATCTTACGTATACTTTGTATATTGTATACATCAATTGGCCATCTCATTAGTTTTCCTTTAAATTGCTAAAATTGCTGTTTTATTGACACAGTGAGAAAGGTAACAATTGTTCTTTTGTTGTTCAAATAAGTGAAAACATCTTTCACCACTATCAAAAAAGGAGTAGAATAACAAAAGTAGGTGAATGCCCTAATCTCAGAATTGGCAAATATTTTTTACCTTACGTTCAGTACAGTAGCCAGCATGAATATCATACACCATTGAGGGACATTATTCATTCTGAGACCATGCTTGCAACTCAAAACGCTCCCATCTTAAATCATCATTCCCTTTTGAAATGAATGGAAATTCTCTTAATCCGTTCCAGCAGCCCAAAAAAAACACCAAAGTTTTTTATGTAAAGTATTTTGAAGAAGAAATAAATTCCTCTACAGTACTGTATTTGGAAAAAAAAAAAAAAGAGTAATCACATCATTCCACAGAGAGTAAAGAATTAAAGAGTTTGTGCATCAAGATCAAATGCTCAAATATAAGTTGCTTCAACGTGTATAACTTTTGACGGTACCATTAGCCCAGCAATGCAGTTTTGAATTCTGTGTTGTCATAAATTTCGTGAGCTAACATGAAGTTACGTTGTTTGGTTATACTTTGTACATGACATGTAATTCTCTTTATTTTGTGTTTAGTCTTAGAGTCAACTTCAACTACGAGTGCCAATAAACAGCTTGAAGCAAGAACTTGGTCTCTTGGCAACTCAGGATAAACTGCTTATGTGTCGAAGAGAGGAAAATGGGGACAGACACTTATTAACTCACATTAATGACAACTCCTTTATCCAGCAGGCTCTGTTTCTTTGCAGTCATGACAAAGTAGTGCGTGTTGTCCTTGTAGTACACGATGTTCTCCAGGTCGATGCCTGGGATAAAGTAAGTCAAAAAATAATTGGTGTCGTGTCCTTGAAGGCGTCACAGATCTCCTCTCTCCCACCTGTTTCTTCTTTGAGGTCAAGGAAGAATTTCTGATTGAAGATGAAGGCCACGCCACTGATTTCCTCCACCTTGGCCTCCGCCGTCGTGTTCCTGTTGATGAAATTGGCGGTAATGGCGATCGCCAGCTTGCCGCGAAAATCTTTTCTTCTGAAACCTGCCGTAGAAAAACAGAGAGCATCACATCAAGAGACAAGGTCAGAACGGAGGGGAAACCAAACAAGTCCTGTGGCCTTGTGTGTGTAAAAGTAGTCTTAAAGGCTAATCACAAGGTGCTTATTTCAGGCTTACACAGCTTATAAAAACAATAACTGTGGGCCGGACCACTGATTCGTATTGAAGCAGCAAATCATGTCTTAGACTTATACACTAGAACAGTGGTTCTAAAAAAGATACTCAGCTCCCTAAGGACCAACATCCTGACCAACATTAAAATACATTAGCACAGAAGGGCCCACATTTTCATCCAAAAGGAGATGTGTTATGACAAGAAGGTATGTTTTGAACATTAAAAAAAATAATAAAATTGCTGAAATAATTATCCACATTCAAGTGTATAAATAATTGTAATAATACCTGTACTAAAAAGTGGAATACAACTGAACAGTACCTAAAAAACATACAATACTTGAAGAGTAAAAATGTACTGCACTGGATCTAATATAATTGAGTGTAATTGCATGTTTGCCAAATTCATTTTCATCCTCTTCCGATGACCTATTCCTTGGCTTTTGCAAGAGTCTTTCACAAAGTGATTCTCGATGACCAAACTCGGCATCAAACAGGTGAGCCGTGATCGGTCGTTATCCGAACACTGAGCAACTCTGATGTCATTTTCAGTCGACCACATGTGGAAAAATGGCCGCCCCTTGAGATGGCTAAAAATGGGGTGGATTTTGCGACTTAATTCTTGTTCCACAAATGCAGTACTCATCAGAATGCAGTGCTTAGACTAGTGGGGATGCATAAGTCACGTTACTGCAAAGAACATTTTTTCAAACATGAACACGCCCCTGTTGAAATACTTTTTCCGATGTAAAAATAAATAAATTAATCAAGAAAATTACAACAACTAATCAATCAATTACTTTTAAATGACATATTTATAAAGTAAAAGAATAAGTTGAAAATCACATTCTTTACATTTGTTTAAACATTTGTGTTGACTTGTCCATTAAGAAACTAAATTACGCTCCTTGGTGGAGGTATAATAAGAACCTAATAGTGGAGTCATTAAGTTCACAATGTAGATGCCCATTGAATTGCATTTCAAAGGCTGTAGTGCATACCACCATATTAGTCACGCACATGAAGGGTTCGCTTTAAATAGGCATTTCTCAAAAGTAAATCAGCCTGAAACTTAAGCCATTTGAAAAATGAACAGCCAGTTTTCATTGAGAACAAAACGATCCGCAAAAAATAGCTCGTGATGTATTTTGGGCTGCTTTGCCACATTAAATCCAGTGAAAAACCCAGACCTGCTTCAGACTGACTCATTTCCTTTGAGCTGCTTCATAGCGAAAGAATGAGCCATAAGTCTTGTTTTTGACCTTTTTAGGAATACGCCTGAGTTGTGCATTGCTTGTTGGGTTGACCACAGCAAGCAGCGAGTTCAACAGAGCCCAGGGATGCAAAGTTATGCGGCGGCTCCAGTGCGCATCAGCTTGCGCCACGCAAGCCTGTCTCGATTCTATTTATGTATTCCGATCCTTTGTGCTTTGACGATGTGACCGCTACAACCTCATACGGGCACACTCGGGTTTCTGATGGGTAGATGGCTCGGTTGGTGGGAAATTTGAAATGCAGTGTATCTTTTCTTGAATGCCTATTTTATGTGTTTGTGTTGCCGAGAGAAAATGTCAAATGTCATTAATAGTTTTCACTATCCCTGCAAAAAAAAAATAAGGAGACAAATATTACAATACTGTATTTTTTTAATGCAGTAATAACATAAATAAATAGAATATGAAGAATGAAAAAGTTTGTGCAACATGATTACCGGTAGTTTATTGTGCCTCCTTCTGGGGTGTAACACTTGGCCACCAGGGGCAGTATAATGCAGTCTTGCAGACAAATGAACAAAGAAGAGTTTGACAACTACTGATTCAGTGCGCGCAGTAATATGATGCTATGCGTTCTGCATTCTTTTTATAGCATTGAGCGAATCTGGCGTTTAAAATACACAATGTGTAATTGTCCGTTTTGTTTCTTTTGAAAGCAAACTTCAACTGGGAGAAGCATGACAGTATTAATAAGAATAATAGTGATGGCAGCCAATCCCAGGTGTTCGCCACCTCTCCGCCAATGTTTGCTGGGATAGACTCTAGCACACCTGCGACCCGAGTGAGGATAAGCGAATGAGAAAAATGTATGGCTCTTTTTAATATATTACTATTATTAGGAGTGGCATGCATTTAAATAGACTACAATGTGTTATTATTCACGAGTTCAAATGGTGTTAAAAATACAGTCTTGGATTGAAACTAACTTTGATTCAGCAGCCATCGAGGTTTTCATCTTGCTTTCAAACATATTTTGCTTGAATAAAGTATTCCAACCATGTGATTCCAGTGCTGGGGGGAAAAGATTATTTGACTCTTGGATGTTGTTTTTGTTTCAACCTCATGTGGTAACTTTAAAAGACGTATTGTTCCCTGATCTCTTTCAAGTAAAAGTACACCCCTGAGGCGTGGACGCCGTTTATCCTTCTTCTTTGGGCATCCTCTCACCTTCCAGCGTGTTCCTGCGTCCGTCGGCCCCCACCACCACGTCAAACTCAAAGTCAGCCACGGGGTGATCAGCAGGTCGGATTGCAGCTCTCCAGCCTAGCCCTGAAAATAGAAGACGACCACAGAAGGATCAGGGTGGGTGGGAGTAGGGAAAACACGTTATATAAATATTCTCTTTTGTGCCTTATTCCTTTGGCGAAGACACAGCGTGAGAAATGTCAGCTGATCAGGATTTACGTATGCTTCAGGGACGCCACAAACGAATTAAACGTTAAATGCAACTTTTAGATGCCACGCTTCTTCCCAGTATGGGCTCAAGGAGAAGCTCTAATACGACTTGTGTCAAGACATCTTCTATGACAAACTAATTTTGAGCGGTTGTATGAGATTGTGAGGAGCACTGAAACAACCTGGCATTTTGTTGTGCAATAGGATATTAAGGACACCGCTAAGCCGCAGCGGAGGGGGAAGAAGTATGTCTAAATTTAGGCGAGGCTCTTGTTGGTTATCAGCGTATTGATATTACAGCTGGAGGCCAGCGCTAAAGTCAAACTTAGGAGTGGCCAGTCAAGTTGTTCCTCCTGTTACCATCACACAATGAAGCTGTGTGTGATGTTTTTTTTTTTTTGTTCCCCTAGAGAGAAAGCTTTCATTAATATGGAGCTTCCCGTAGCTTGGTTTTGCTATACTGTACACTATATTTGATTCAAGAATAACTCAGCAACAGAAAGACTCTAAAAGTTATTTATCGCCCTGAAATTATTGATCCGAAATACGTTATTTAAAAATGGCCTTCTTTTGTACAGGTACGACAACATTTGCGTAAACTGAGGCTGATGTTGGTCAGCTGTGACCTGTGTCAAAATCAAGTCATATTGGTAACGTTCAAACTGTTTGAAGAGACAGTGGCAATGCAACACTTTAAACAGTCATGGGAAACGTCAGCATCACCATCACATTTGGAAAAGCTCCCGTATGGGGGAACCTCTCGCAAACAGTAAAAGAGACCAGGACTTATAATTGAGGATTTTTGTGAGCCAATGCGGAAGGGAGTTTGAAACGGTCATGAGAACTGTCTGTGTCTCATACTACATTTGCGTAAGTTCCCACAAAACCATGCATTTGTTGCACTTGTTGTAACAGTGAATGTAAAACAGTAAAAATAAGTTACAAAACTTAGACTCAGATGAGAGCGTGCCTTGACACAGGTGGGGCAAAATCTTACGCAAAACAAGTCATCACACATTATTTGATGGTAGATCGTTTTATCCCAAAACAAGTTCCCTGTTCTCTGAAACATGAAGGATTAATTATCCTTTTCTGAATGTCTCATAGGATATTCATACACGTTGAAAAGGTATGAAGTACATAATTTGATAAAGGCAATTTTTATGAGGATACTTCTGAGTCGGCATGTGTTCATGAAGAGTAAACAGTATGGAAGGGTGAAGGTACGGCAAAAGGTGAAATACCTTCCTTTTCTTGGTTCTCGGGAGGTTCCACAAGCTTGACAAACTCCACATTGATGTGAAACTCCACCGCAACAATGAGGGCCACCTTCAACAGCATCAGCTGCAGCTGCCTGATGCCTGATGGACACAGTACAGTCGCCTTCACTTCAAAGTGGGTGAGGAACACTGCCTACTTTGCTACTTACTGTATTATGTGTGTATACACTCTATACAGGCTGACTTTCAAGTTTTGTCAAATTTTTCTTCTGCCTCTCAGTGTTAGACCTTCTCACACAGACACGCGCACACTCACAGCTGCCAATGAGGCACTCTAACACAGCCATGCCTGTGATCTATCTGAAGAGACGATACATTAGGGACGATGCATTTTCAGGTTGAAGGCCTAGCAACGTCACATATTGATATTGTGCCAGATAACGACTGAGGTGAACAGGGACGTACTGGGTCCAAAATTCGGCCCGGGAATATTTTTAGACGCCTGGGGTTGGGGGTCGGGCGTCACGCACCGAAAATCATTTGTCGATGGGCGGTGGGGTTTGGTGTGGATGCTTGCTGGCACGCAACAACATGTAATTCAAGATTGTCAGTCGCTAACGACCAAAAGCTAATACATAGGGTTCGTGCGGTGGACATCACATAATGAAAGTTAATCTGCAATGGGAGGGGGGGGGGAGGGGGGTCTGCATACGGTTCGTCCGGTCTGGAAATAGACACCGGCCGGCCGTTCAGAATAATCAACACATTTTCTCGAAATTCTTGATGGCCACCATGCATCGCTGTGCCTCATTTTAGCCACTCCCCCAACCAAGTAAAACCGAGCCTGCCTATGTTAGTAGAAGTTGAATTTTTGATACAGCTCTTGTACTGGATCCCGTTAAATTGTGCAAGTGTGCCTTACAAAGTGGCATCAAGTTGTAATGCTTGTGTACATTTGTTATCCATCCATCCATATCTTTATCTGATTTGCCTGAGAGGTGCTCTTCGCAGGAAGGGAAAACAATGGAAAAATAATACTATGCCGAGGAATTGTTGTTTTAGCAATCACAGAATGGTGAGAAACCTCACTATTTCACAATCTCGCTTTCTAAATACTGTACAATCAGGAAAAATAACACTGACAAAGTACAGAGTGTGACCTTTTCTTGCGCTGCATTTTATCACATATAGTTACAGTGCACGTGTAAAGCATGCAGTTAAGACCCCGCATGACAAATATAACAATTATCTAAAAAAGCAATAATAATTGAACAAATTGCCTACTGTGTCTCGACTGTGAAAACAGCCATTAAAAAAACAAAACAAAGCCATTGTTGACTGAAAACCTCTGAATAGCACTGCATTTCATTATGTCATCTGAGTGGAGCAGTGTAACTGCAGAACATACCACAGCTGTAATAACTCCCAACCCCGACGATCAAATTATGAAGTGCTAAACTCACTGATGTGATCTATGGCCCCGGCGCAGAATTTGCCGTAAAACTTTTTGGCCCCGAGCCCCCGCAGATCCTGGATGGTGAAGGGCCAAAGGTGCAGCACGTTGTTCCTGGAGAAGGAGTCCCTCTTCTCGATCACCACCACTTTGGCTCCCATCAAGGCGAGCTCGATAGCTGTGCGCAGGCCGCACGGACCTCCTCCGATGATGAGGCACTAGGAGGACAAGTTGTGATTAAATAGGTCTCACATTACTCACACAGGAGTGCAAATTGTCTTGCTGGGATGACATTCTGTTTTTTTTCCTTTCCTAAAATACTGCTGAGTGTTAAAACACACGTGCAGAAAAATCATCACTGTGCTGCACCACTCAGGAAAACGACAAGATGATATCAGCATGAACAAAAAAACAGATGAAGAGGTTGCTAAGACGAACATCTGCCAAAATCTTGTATCAGCATGAGCCATGATTACAGCCGGATATTAGCGAACGTGTTGCTTTGCCCGAGTGTCGGCCACAAAGCGCATGAAGTCACCTCGCGTGAAGCGCCGAGCGTCTGTCTTTATCTAAGAACCGGGCCCAAACATGACATCAGCTTCTTGGATGATAGATGAAAAGAAGTGACGCAAGTGTGCTGTACTCGTTCTGGAAAGCTTTTTTCTTCTTCTTTCCCTCTAAACGTTTAAACACAACTGTATATGCTTCAACGCTATGTCATTCCCCCCCCCCCCTTTTGGCATATGGCAGGATGAAAAGAATGTTGATGGTTTTTCTAGCTACTGAAGGGATCCAGAGATTTAATATAGACTGAAATTTTGAAACAGCGGGTCATGGAGTTGATGAGAGCGTCTCTGGATATCACAACGCTAAAGAAGAATGCAGAATTAGATTATGAAATCCTGGAAGACTTTAACAATACCATCCGGTCTCCGCATTTTCATCGAGTTCTTTGCTACTTTACTATTGTAACATAGACTCACAATTTTAAAAAGACCTCAACGTAGGCATCATGGGGCCGAACTGAAATAGGGCCTGACCAGTGTGGATTTTTTTAAACCCTAATACATATGTAAATGTGTTCATGTGTAAAAAGAAAAGTAAACATTTGCCAATTTTAAGGGTGCTAATATTGGCCGATTACATCGGTCGGACCCTAGACAGAAACTACTCTATACTCTATAAAGAATCCAGAATCCGTACATAAAAATAGAAAATCTGGTGCTTTAATGTCAGAATTACATACATTTAATTAATGCCTTTTGACTGATGATGTTAATTAAATAACAATGATCGTGTTATCGTTCCTTATTTCACAAAATGACAGATGTTAAGTGTAAGTATATCTTAATTTGTTTGGACATTTTGTATTTGTGTGTGAATGCCACGAATAACCTTCACTTAATAACAAATCTTTCACTTGACAAACACTTCATACATTTAAAAAAATCCAACAAATTCAAAGGAACAGACCCGCTCTAAAAACTAATGAATTATTTTGAATCTAAATGAATTTAAAAATACAAACGTCAAATCTCAATAAAAAAAAAACTCATTCGAATGAAATCTCGAAAACCATCAAAAGCCTCCTTGCAGCTCAAATTTTGGCTGGCAACACAAAGCAAAGAAATGAAAGAAATTCATAAATTGTGCCACTAATAACTCAAGGTGCAACCGGATATTTATCTGGTATCTGGATATGGGTGAGTCTCCTGCTGACCGTGCTAAAATAACTAGGCGAGCCAATGGCGGAAACATTTGTTTTGCAGGCGATGACAAGGCTTTGGTCGCTGTTTTTCCATCTTGTTCCTAGGTGATGACGGTGTGTTTCACTTTGTGCTTATTTTTCAGGTGTTAAACAACATAGGTCACGCAATGTGCATAGAGGCCTGCTAACAGCTTGACAAGTTTGTCTAACAATCACCGTAAACGGGATTTGAGTGGAAAAGTTACAAAAACGTCACTTGTCACTGATACAGAGAAGCATTCTGTTTATTGAGTCCTGTTTCCGCTGACTGGTCTATTTTCCCCACATCAAAAGCTTTTTTTCCTGCTCATCTGCTGAGTCAGGACAACTGCACTTCCTGTCTGTCCCACTTGCAATCTCACCGTCACAGAGGAAACCTTGCCCATAAACTGTCATCTATAATGTCCACTGCTCCACTGGTGAACACGATTAGTCATAAACCCATGAAACAGTTCAAGATGGATCAACTCCATAATCGGCCCGATATACTGTAAATGTCAATGCCAGTTTAGTACAGTAGTTCTCGCCGAGTACTCCAGCTCACCAGCGACGCCCTGCCGTAAAATCCAGATGACATCATGTCTTTGACAGCAATGAATTAACATTGAGTGCTGAGTGATATCACATGTTTCGCTTTTAAAGTTGTCATAAAGTCACAGACAATTTTGGTGATGTGTACAAATACAGTAGACTTTTTTTTTTTAATTAAAAGGGGAACTCAGAGCAAATATATGTTCCCCCACTAGTCTAAACACAGTATTCTGATGAATATTGTGGTCATGAAATAAGAATTAAACAGATTCATCTATAGATTTATATGTATCTCAGGGGGCTGCCATGATGGCGTTATTATAACGCCTTGCCGACTGAAATTGATGTCAAGCAGCCCTCTGGTTCGCACCACAACCATGATGTGACTAAACCCAGAAAACAGGTGGGCTGTGACGTTCGCAATTCGAGCCCGAGGGGAGTTTCATGTCAATTTCAGTCTATGGCAGAAAGTGCGCAAAGGTTGCTGTCGGCTAATTCTTCATCTTCAACTCAACTATGTTTATAGGGTTCTTTAAAATATGTCACAGTTATTAAGACACCTTGAAATTGTAAAATCCTCCTTTAAAAGTTCATAATTGTAACACAAAATGGTCTTTTATTTTCTTTGTGCTCTTGGACACCCCTTTTATTATTTCTTTTAAGCTCCAGAACAAGTAAAATATATATATAGAATTTCATCATTGGCCAATAAAATGGTTTTTACTTTTTTTTAAATCCCCCCAAAAAAAGTCATACATCATAGATAGCTAAATAGGTAGATGGATACAGTAGCTAGATACTGTAACTAGCTAACTAGCTAATTATGAGATTACGTAGATAGATGGATAGATAGATCGATCGAACGTTTCTGCAACCTTGATGGAACTGCAGTTTCCAGTTGGGTCTCTGTTCTATAAAGCAACATACAGTAATTACATTTCAATTAGTCATGCATGGATTAGCATGAGGCCACATGTCTATTTCAGCTCAAAGTGAAAACACTCAACTTTTTCCAGATGTGGCCACATTTGCTGTACCATATTGAGCTTTTGCACGAAACACCTACACCATTTAGTGGGAATGAATGGATGGTATCCATCGCAGTTACTTGTAAAAAGCTACCATCGCAACTGTAGCAGATGCAACATAAAACTGTTGCTAATTGTACCTTGGTGCCCAAACAGGCTTCACGTTTGTTGTACTCCTTGTGGGACATTCTCTTGTCCAGCTTGCTCCATAGCGCTTTGGCCTTCCAGGAGGTGACCTTGGCCTTCAGGCTGTCATAGAAGGAGCCGTGGTCAGCAGGGTCGAGGTCCAGCTTTCCACACAGGACGTTGAAGGCCTGCAGCGTTCCCTTGCAGGTGGAAGCCTGGACGAAGTCCTCAAAGAGCTTCCCGCCATTGCTTTCCCTCTCGTCCTCCATCTCTCCCATCTCCGGACGCTTTGGTGCACCGAGGCTCGTGCTTCGTGCAAGCGCTCTGCCAGATGTGGCTACACCCGCTGGTTGGCCTGCGCCGTCATTCCCAGTCTGAAGAGGAAAAACATACAGTCTGATGTCATCCTGTGGCCAACAATCCAGACGCCTTCATTACATTGCTGCAGTGATGACCAAATTTGGATGAAAAAAAAAAAACATTCGCCCACCGTATTGCCCTAGGACAGTTTGTGCCCCATTTTTACTTTGATGACACGGGCATTGTGTTGGTCTTACTCGTGTGCTTTCTTTGGCCACTGGGGGCAGTATAATATGGACGACTGGCTCTATAAAATGCAGTAATATGGGGGATTCTTTGCAAAGTGTCAGTATTGCTGAGTTGTATGTCGAGCACTAGCCTATATGCCTCACAGGAGGAATAAAGTATATATTTATCTATTCATCCATCCATCCATCACAAAAACCTGGAATTTGAGAAGGGGAGTGTAGATTTTATATCCACTGTAAACCTTTAAGCCCATAAAACAAATATCTTTGAAAATAAATATCTTCTGTAACTTCACTAGTGACACTTATTTTGTTCGAGTATGAAACAACAACTGGCATAAAAGCATGTTCTTCAAACACACTTGTCTCATGTACAACCCTTGTGAAAAGTTTGAACTCATTTTTTTGGTGTTCTCAGCAGTCAACCATCAAGCGTTTTTAACGTGCTGCCAGTAAATCGGAGCCAGACCTGGGGAAAAAAAAAAAAGGAACTTCCAAAAGGTGGAGACCACAACTTCCATGAGGTGTAAATCCTTTGATATGCCAATGTACTGTTGGAGCCACATGGGCCGGCTGTGCGAGACACCGACACCCAAAGTAATCCCCCATTAGTGTCCCACCCCGCCCCGGGCCTCAGGTGGCGGTGCAATGAAACTGTTTATAGAGCGCTTTTAAGCCAGATACCAGCACGTGCATCCAGTAAACCTGAGCCGCCGCATTCAAAGACAAAGCCTGCTTCATATAAGTAGACCATTGTCCTACTGGACCCCCCCTACAGCCAAAGAAGACCTTTCACCTCTGAGAGCATACATTCAAACACAGCCAAAGCACATTCCTCCGCCACGTGCCTCAACCAGCTCTCATCTGCCCCATCAGCAGGAGAGCAATCCCAGATCACCGCCCCACTATCACTTACATTCTGTTCGAATGTGAAATGTGAATACAATTGTTTTTGTCTGACTTTTGCATCAGGCAAAGCTTTGCGGTCGTGTTAAATACGCAACATATACTTCTTTGTTTTCCGTTTAGTTTGACAGTAAACTTCAAGTGGAATTGGCAATAAAAAGCTTGACCCCAGTTTTAGGTGCCTTTAATTCATTGCATGCTACATTTCAGCAGCTCCTATATTTTGTTGTTCTACTTCTTCCTTTCATAACTTTGCTGCTGTGAATCGGGAATTTCTCCATTGCGAGACTAATAAAGGTTTTCTTATCTTATCTTATTTGTACTGTTAATACAATACAAGAAACACAATTAGTTCATCTGATTTGCTCCCAAATATTTATAATCATATCCTGCCATCTTGTTTACAGCTCTCAGAGTCCCCTTTTGTTGTTCATCTCATTCAACCACTGGCCTGTGGCATGACCACCGCTCAGACATACACAATATACATGAGTGATGCAGTTTCAAGCACAGTGGAAAAAGCGCATTTTAACATGGTGGTTGCGGTTGACATACCCATCATGGTGAAGTCAGAGGGTGATTAAAACAACACACTAATGAGCAACTGTGAACTCTTGACTACCAAATAATAATTGATTTATTTCTCAATATTATCAGAGCTCTTAAATCTCTCAGCTGTTGTGGAGCGTTCATAAAAAGTCGCATTGACAGCACTCAAAGAGTCTGCTTTTGGTATTCTGTCCAAGAAAAAAAGAAAAAGAAAAATGACAGAAAAAACGGGTTGAAATGAAACCATATGCACACAGCCTAATGAAACGCTACCACTTGAACGTCGCCACCGCCAAATCAAAGCTCTCGCTAACTCGAGATCATCTCGACTCAAGTAGCGTGGACGTGACCACCGCACGCTGACAGAATGGAAAAGTCACTTGTGGGCAGACGCGGCGAGGCTGCAGCACGGCTGTAAAAATAGGACTTAATGACAGACGAAGCGGAGGGAATACACAGCATACATCACAGTTGGAGCGTGAAATGGCTCGCGGCGTCACACAGTTTCCTACAAAGTAGATTTTAAACATCTCATTGGGTGACACCGTCACGTGTCTCACCTCAGTCAGCAAGAAAGCCAAATTGTTAGTTTTAGACAGTAAGACTCGAGATTTATTGTCTTAAGAAACACAAGCGTACTATTACGTTAATTGTTCAACTCCTAGTGGTTGTACAGACTTGTTGATTTGACTTTACGACTCCACAATGATGTTTCGAGTCGGCTTGAACAATTAATCAAATTCAAATCGATGTCACAATGTAGAAAGCAGTTTTCAAATTGCAAAGGCTGCAATTCTGAAGGAAAAAATTCAATTCTGCTACATTTTGGTTAGTCAGTACGTTTTTGATTTTTTTTAATATATAGGATATGAATCCTTCCAGTATCTGAAAACGCTTATCTCACGAGAGCCGCTAGCGTGCTAGAGTCTATTCCAGCGGTTTTTGGGGAGTAGATTGGGTACACCCTGAATTGGTTGCCAGCCAATTGCAAGGCACATATAGCTAGGACGAGGTATGATTGCTTGCTGCAACAAAAAAGTGTGCTTAATAAAATTAGTGCTTTCATTGATTTAAATTGACCCAGTTTTGCGACCCAGAACAGGAGTATTGAAAAAGCAAGACTCAAGCAGGAAGTTGAACACTTATCTGGCCCACATCATCAAAGTAGAAGGAGAGCAGTGACAACCCTTTCAGAAATCTGTGTAGCCCCAGTAAAGCCCCTCCAGCATTTTATTTAATATTCTGAAATATATTCATAATTCTTTTTCTCAGCTCTACTATGTATCAGTCAAGCCCCCTTTTAGCCCCGGAGAGAAAAAAAAATCATGGAGCCGTGCCTGAAGGAGAGGGGGAATTTTTCCACCGCATACAAAGAAGTCCGAGACTATGTGCATCCATCCATTCGTTTTGTAATCTATATCACTGATCCTTGCTAGAAATACTGCAAATTCCCACCATGCAGAAATCATTTGGCAAAGCTGTGCGACTGTTACCTGGCTGTGTCAGCAGCAATCATATCGAAACTTTTCTTTTTTTTTTAAACTTCATCTGGAAATACCATCATCACAACAGAGCAGGCAAATACTTCACCTTGCCCACATTGATGTATGTTTTGCGTAAATTTGGTGCATGATAATAAAGATTATAGCGAAGTATTCCCTCTTCCTGCGAGTTTTTTTAAATTATAGCACTGTACCCCCCCCCCAAAAAATTATAGATAGATAGATAGATAGATAGATATCAATGAAGTTATCTGCGACCAGTGGACGTCGACCCAACCTTAATCACATTCGTGTCGACTTAAAGAACCTGAACCTGTGCAACCTATAACACCTACCCTACAAGTCATTGTTATTCCTTCACTGTATGAAATTACACAAGCAATCATAATTGTTCTGCAACCTAGTGGGAACTAATACAAGCATTGGACTTCAAAGCCTGCCTTGACACTTGTTTTAAGACATGACTTAAAACAATACTTTTTGTGAATTGGAAACCCATAATTGGTGTGCTTTTATTGAGCAGGGCAACTTTAACCAACATCTCCAATCAAGTCACATTGATGGGACTCTAGATGGCTCACTCCGGGGTTTGCATACTTTTTCAATCTTGCACTGGCAATGCTTACATGGTGTGACCAAAGGAAAACACACAAGAAAATATACATTTGTTTGTGAGTTAATACTCAAAGCAGACCGTTTATAACGATTGTTTTGACCTGGAGGAAGGTCTATTTCTGTAAAAAATCCAGGTCATTCCAAAGGGTCCACATACATTTTATTGGGTCTGTACACTGACTGGCCACAACATTAGTCCCTCAGTCTATAAAGCAAATCATTCATGAAGCAATATAATGTAATGGAAAATACCTACTAGACGGGTTTCGGTACGTCATTGTACAGTTCAGTCTTTATATTCTGGTACTAGATATCCTTACCGAGGGAATTGAGACAATTCCAATTCAGATTGTTGGTCATTTACATGACAACCACAATCCAAGTACATTATGAGCATAAAAGACATGTCATGTCAAGTCAAGTCAAGTCAACAGTATTTATAGAGCACTTTCAAACAGCCATCGCTGCATACAAAGTGCTGTACATGGAGCAATTTAACATGCACAATAAACAGTAAGACAAATCGGTAATAAAGGCGGTAGAAAGCACCAAACAGTAAAACCAAGAACAAATCTAAGTCATGCTGAGTCGAATGCCAAAGAATACAAGTGAGTTTTGAGGAGGGTTTTGAAGATGGGCAGCGAGGAGGCTTGCCGAATGTTTAGTGGGAGGTCATTCCAGAGAGAGGGACCAGCAACAGAAAAGGCTCGATCCCCTCTGAGCCTCAGTTTAGTTCTTGGTACTTCTAATAAAGTCTGGTCCACAGACCTGAGGCGCCGGGCAGGTGTGTAGGGGCGGATGAGCTCAGAGAGGTAAGGTGGCGCGAGATTATTCAGAGATTTGAAAACAAATAAGAGGATCTTGAAAATAACTCTAAAATGAATGGGGAGCCAGTGAAGGGATGCCAGAGTAGGAGTTATGTGCTCCCTCTTACGAGTACCAGTCAAGAGGCGAGCGGCGGCATTCTGGACCAGCTGAAGGCGCTTAATGGAGGACTGGCTGACTCCAAAGTAAAGGGCATTGCAGTAATCGAGCCGGGATGTGACAAAGGCATGAATTACCATCTCAAAGTGTTCATGTGAGAGGAGAGGTTTTATTTTGGCCAGCTGTCTAAGGTGAAAGAAGCTGGATTTAACAACGGCACCAATTTGCCGATCGAGTTTGAAATCACTGTCCAGTTTAAGGCCCAAGTTTGAGACTGTTGACTTAAGATAAGGAGACAGGGGGCCCAAGTCTACAGGATGGAATGTACAAGGGCCACTGGGACCAAACAATATCACCTCTGTCTTCTTTTCATTGAATCTCAAGAAATTTTGTGCCATCCAGGTTTTGATTTCTTCCAGACAGGATAGGAGTGGCCTTAATGAGAAGGCGTCTTTCTTGCTCAGTGGGACATAGATCTGGCAGTCATCTGCATAGCAGTGGAAGGGAATACCATGTTTCCTTAAGATGGAACCCAATGGGAGCAGATACAGCGAGAACAGCAGAGGCCCCAGAATTGAGCCCTGTGGAACACCACATGACAGGGGAGCAGTGCGTGACTCAGAGCAGCCAAGGCTGACACAGAAGGTTCTGTCAGCTAAATAGGACCTAAACCACTCAAGAGCACTGCCGCCAATGCCCACCAAGTGCTGCAAACGAGACAGCAGAATACTGTGATCCACTGTATCAAATGCTGCAGTTAAGTCCAATAAAACTAGACACACGTGGTCTCCAGAGTCATTTGCCAGGAGGATGTCATTAGAAACGCGTAACAGGGCTGACTCCGTGCTATGCATCGTCTTGAAACCTGACTGGAAGACCTGTGTGAAACAGCATCATGTGCCCCCCCCCCCCAAAAGAACGATGGAAGGGACAAACATTGTTTTGCTTGACGAGGTCATCAACTAACTGACTTCACCCTATTTATAGCATTTCAACATGGGCAAATCCTCCAAGGCAGCTCGCTAGCTGTCTAGCAAGCTAGCTCGTAACCCATCCTTGCATGTGCCAGCTGTTATCAAATACAAATCTGCCAATTTAATAACACAGCAGCTAAAACAAATATTTGTGTGGATATACTGTGCCCTTCTTATAAGGCTTACTGGACAACAAAAGGCCCGCTCCCCAACAGGAAATAAGACGTTACGTAAACCTTATGCTTCTTTTCCCTTGCAGATAACTTTTGGCTGCATTCAAACACTCTGAAGGACATTTAAATGGGAATGCAGAGCCTACAGAGTAACATAAAGTACACCGTCCAAATTAAATAGTGGACACAATAGATGAGAATAGTAGTGTTAGGGAAGAGGTCATCAGAGTTGACCCAACAGTTACACCCTAAATGAAGACAATCAACAGAAACTTGGACTCCAAGAAACCAGAGGAGACGACAGAGACGCGATCATCAAGTGAGCAAGCAGTGACGCAATCACCATGAGAATACAATAGGAAGCTGACGGCACAAAGGAAAACATCGGGAGTGCTGGGAAACGCATACACGCACACACACGCAGCCAGCCAGCCAGCACACGTAATTACAGACTGGGCCTTAGAAAACCAGGAAGGAACCATCCCTTTGGCCTGATAAGCAAACACGGTGCCAACGAGCTCCGTCCATCAACATGAAGGTCACAGAAGGTACCAGTGTTATTTTATCTCAGCTCTGTTATCAGGAGAGTGTCTCGACAACTCCAGGGGATGTCTCATGAATACAGTATGTTTTATTTTTAATAAATGAAGGGAACACACAGAAGCACGAATCAATAGACACAGAGACGCTCTCGGTTTACAACAGTCCTGAAATACGTGACGAAAGGCACGCAATGAACTATTGTGGTGCCTTGTCTTTTAATTTGTTCCGTAACCATTTTCATAGTGTAACCCAAAAAAAAAACAAATTCAAATGAATGGAAATGCAATTACTGTAATTGGTTCAAGCCCCCGGCCCGGTAGTCCAGTGGTTAGCACGTCGACTTCACAGTGCAGAGGTACCGGGTTCAATTCCAGCTCTGGCCTCCCTGTGTGGAGTTTGCATGTTCTCCCCGGGCCTGCGTGGGTTTTCTCCGGGTACTCCGGTTTCCTCCCACATTCCAAAAAAAACATGCATGGCAGTCTGGTTGGACGCTCTAAATTGTCCCTAGGTGTGAATGTGAGCGTGGATGGTTGTTCGTCTCTGTGTGCCCTGCGATTGGCTGGCAACCGATTCAGGGTGTCCCCCGCCTACTGCCCGAAGACAGCTGGGATAGGCTCCAGCACCCCCCGCGACCCTAGTGAGGATCAGGCGGTTCGGAAAATGGATGGATGGATGGGTTCAAGCCCCCCCCCCAAAAAATACCACTAAAAAACAGCAGTCAACAGCATTGTATTTTATACAAACATACAGTAATAACTTCACTAAATAGAATGTAACAAGTAAAGCATCATGCTTTAATGTCCAGTCACACTGTGTTGCTTATTTTGGGTATAATTCCACCTATGGTATTTTGCATTTTGTGCTAGCATTAAGTGGAAAGGCAAATTATGTGGTTTGGTTATATCCACGATGTGTAATTCTCTCATTTTAATCTTTGGACGGTAAACTTTAACTGGAAGTGGCAATAAATCCAGGATCTTGTGAGAAAGCACTTGGCCTCTTTTTTTTGAAGAATTGTTCGCTACTGCCAACCTGCTGCTTGTTGTGAAGTTCGCTATCACCATCTATCCAAAGTCCATGAGTAACTGACACCTGCCCTCAAGATTTTCTGCTGTTATTTCCTGTAGATGGCAGGAGATCGAGACAAAACACTACTCTTCAGTTAGACATGGCTCAGGCCTGACTAAATGAAGCTCTCCCCACCCTCACTTCAACATAGTTCCCGGGCACCAGGATGCCATAAGATGATGCCAAGGACCAAACAGTTACAGGATAATGAAAGTAAATGCTAGGTCTGTTGGGAATCTTTTATGTGAACTTCCATAGCAGTAAAGGGGGGCAACGGTGCAACCGTTTGCCAAGAATAGACGACTTTATCAGTCAACAATGATTTGAGGCCGGCTCAGAATAGACAAGTGTTATTGGGTTGCAACACATGGCCTATAAAAGCAATCTACAAGACAGCATGTAAACAAGATACAAACATTGGACAAAGTTCAACTTGTTGGCAGGCAATCAACAGCAAGTCTATTTTCTCAAAATAAATCCTTAATGTGTCAGTTCATGGCAATCATATTTTATTACACATCTCAAGTATATCATTTTATTTACAACAATAATCATAATAATAATGTCATATTTTTTTCTGGACTATAGATAGAATCCCATGGAGGATTGAAAGTTCTTCTTTTGTAAAGGACTACTTTATTTGTCCGATACTGTATTGTGACGAGAACTTTTTTTGTTTGTTTTGTAGGCCTTTCATTTCACTGTTCCATCAATCGGTCACAACGTCTTTTTTTGTGAAAGTAACTCAAAACTATTGCATTACCATCCAGAGACAATCATGTTAATCTACAGTGGATATTACTCCTTATGTGCCAGAAGATAATGCGGTTTATTCAACAGTGGTGATCATAACTATGCAATGTTCGGCACCAATTTTTTTTTCAGCTTTGTTTGGTTGATTTTTTTTTTCTTTTTGTACACAATTTGGTTGATTTTTTTTTTCTTTTTGTACACAAGTCCATTTTGGTGACATGCAGTGAGCAAGGAAGGAAACATTGCAGGGCGGAAGGAGACGGTTTACACCACTTCCCTGGCCGTAACACGCACAAGCTTTCACTCACGAGCACTTGATTGCGCCGCATGAAACACATTGTGTGACTGCATTCATCCACTTCACCCACAGCATGACCGGTGTCTTCAATACTCAAATTTTAGGATTCGTTTACTTGTCACTCCTGCCCGCTTGATTCATGCAAGTGGACGCCTTTGTAGTTTTATTGAGCTGCTTGTCATTTTCATTCACACTTGGGTAAAAGTTTCAAAAGCCGTAAAGCTGGTCTTGTCAAAATAAAAATCACAAGACAGGCATAACAAAGTGCAGTCTAGGTGGCTCCTTGTAAAGGTTTCACTTCTACATTCCATCAGCACTATATTTTCTTTTTGTTGGGGGTGGGAGGTTCTCTTCTGTAATGTAAATGTAAACTAAATTGTTGTTACAGCAGTTTCTAGTTCTACAAGATCTCTTTGTAGCTTTTTTTTTGACAGGTTTTACATACATTAATTTTGCTCCGAGCAAGTAGTGTACTGAGAAGAGGAAGGATGTAAATCAGAGGGAAAACAGTCAAGTAATCACGAAGCATGTGCAGAACGTAAGCCCAGCAGCCATTTGGCAGAGATAAATGCCATTAAATAATGGCAGACGGCTATTATAATAACATTTAATGGACCCTAACTTTCTTTTGAATGACTGGAGGAAATGCCATAAATACTGTGGTAGCAGCTGAGTGGTTATGGACACAGGAGGTGATCGTATCCAAGAGTAAATCACACAGGCTGTTGGACAAGGTTTGGATTCTAGCATTTCTGCTGTGGAATGAATCAAAAATAAGGCCAATGGAAGACTTTTGCCGTAAAAACACAAAATTAGTGCTTGACAAAGCAATAGGTTGCTCAACATATGATGCCTTATCTTGCACAAAATGTGAATCATTCCAGACAGAAAAATGTGGGGGCGCTGACTGAGTCATACTGCACAACCAATGCAGGGTTACATTTAAAAAAACATTTTGTTCAAGGCCTTATCAAAGATTCCAGCACGGGTTTGGATGGAAACCAGGAGCCGAGGTTTTCTAGCCTCCGAGAACAGGTGAATTGTGTGTTGATCAGAGGCAATGGTGGCAGGTATGATGGATGGATGGAATGAAGTGAAATTATTTTAGCAAATTATTGTTTGATTAATTGCCAGCACATTTCAGGAAAGGTCTATTAGAAAAGTGGAAAATTAGCAGGGTTCATGAGAGGCACGTTAAATCGGGACAGGTGTGTCCTGATTCCAACTTAGCATGAGTGTGATGAATAAACATTTATTTAAAATAATTGGTTTATTAACTTGTCAGGAAATTCCAGAAATAGCCTACTAGAACATCTAAACTTTATTAAGGGTTGGTTAATCAGATGGACTTTGAATGGTACTATTATTTTGTCATCTTGACGACAGCACAACATGACCTGTGGTTACTGTGAGGGAGTTTTGCAAGCACTTTAGCTGGATTTTGACCTCGCGTCTTGTCACTTCATTGGGTTAGCTGACAGAATAGCTTGTCAACATCACACCTTTCTTTGGAGACTAGTGTGTGGATGCCAGCACCACCACTACTGATAGGGTGAGAGGTGCTACTGTGCGGGTGATGTAAAAACTGCTCAAATACTGGGCAGACGATGCATTAATTTGTAAAGAAAGCTATCGCTTATATCCAGCTTCAGGTCCATGTACTAGTACACTTGTCATCACTACTAGGACAGTTCCACATACTAGTAGAATGATTGCCTTACTAGACATTAGGTCCACCATAGAATGGCAATGCGGGACGCTGTTAGAACAACTTTGGCATACTGTTAGTTGGACAACTACATGATGCTGCTAGTGAGGCAAACAGGCACTACAGTATTGTAAAGTTGACCTACAAGTAACATGTGGTTGTTCTACTTGAATGCCAAAGTTGTCCCACTAGTGAGGACAAAGTGTCTGTCTACTAGTACATGAACACATCCATTTTTATATTAATGATATTAAATACATGCTCAAGCGGGGTTCCATAGATTTAAAGCAGGCATTCTTAAAAAACTAATAATGCATAAATAAACAAAAGGTGGACACAAGAGTTTGTCCGGTTTTCACTGAACTAGAAGAGAGGCGCTTTACGGCGCATAACCACCTCAGCAGAAAAAAAAGGAAGGAGAGTAAATTTTTTTAATCGGGAAGCCGAGACCCACCCACAGACCGACAATGCCAATAAATCAATAAACGCCTTACCACAGTCAAGTGTAGATGTTTTCATTGCAGCAGGATGCGAATTACCTGTTGCTGCTGATGAAACCTTGAGAAAAGTTCAACAACAAAGTCAGGTGTCTCACAATCGGCGGTTCCAATGACGTGAACACAATTCACACTCCGAGTAAAAAAGGCAACTTCACTCGTGGGTGTTTCGTGCTGGACGTCAGCCGGTGTGTGAGGGCGGCGCTCGGACGTGGACACATCCCACAGCTGCCGCCTCTGGCCGGGATAGCTCAGCTATCACTCCACGGGAGACCGCGTCTTCGTTCAAATTGAATTAGACTGTCTCAACGCCAAACTGAATATGAGCAACAGACAGGTCTTTGAACACATCATTAACTGCAAGCGTAAAGAGCGTATACGAATTCGTACACCTGACCGGTCTTTGAACGCATCCTCAAACCAGTTCATATCAGAGCAACCGGAACGATTATGATGTTTAAATGACGTTCGTGCGACACATGACGCCAGCTCGCTTTTCGATACTGTCACATTCCAAGCATATCAGCAACAGAGCGGCCCGGTCGGCGGCAGTAGCACGCGGAAGACAGGACAGTAGTTCAATCAAGCGTGGACTCCAACAAATGAGACGTCTCACCATCTAGCGGTCAGACTGTGGAAAACAACAGCGGATGGCAGCGTTTTGTTGTGAATAGCACCATCTGGTGGGAACTAGAAACAGTACAGGAACCATTTTCGTTCCCTTATTTGTCTATAGTGGCTCGGTGAACCAGTGGTTAGCCCGTCGACCTCACAGTGCAGAGATCATGGGTTCGATCCCGGCTCCGGCCTTCCTGTGTGGAGTTTGCATGTTCTCCCCGGGCCTGCGTGATACTCCGGTTTCCTCCCACATTCCCAAAAACATGCAACTGGTTCAGGGTGTTCGGAAAATAGATGGAGAGAGAGAGAGAGAGAAATAAAATAAGAACAAAAAAATACAAATAGAAAAATATAGAGAGGTGTTTCTAGTATTGAAAAAGTAGTATAAATTAAAAAAAAACAACATCTGCTTTTGTTACGCTATGGGTCTCTATGATATCGTCTACATTCACAAAAAAATTGGAAAACAAGATATTGATCAGGAAGTGCACGATGCAGCATTTCAATGCAGTGTCATGTGACGCAGTGGAGGTTTAGCATCAAGCCCTGCCCTCCTCTTCCTCCTCCGAGTGCAGCAGCCTTGTACTCGTGATGAAGATGCGGCTGAGTGCAAACATGCAAGCCATCCTTCTACTTTTAACTTTGCTGGTGCCCTGCAATGGCATCCTGCCCGATTTGGTGCATCCAGGAATCCACCTCATCCTGGGCAGTTCCATGCAGGAGGATGAGCGCACAGTTATGCAAGTGGAGCAACTGGCCGAGGACCAGCGAAGGAATCCACATAAAGTAAGGAAAAAATGGCATAGCATGTGAATGCATGGTGGGTTTTATGTGTCCTAAAGATATGATGTGATGTTACTTTGTCTCTGTCATGTCTCCTTTCACACAGGAGACAACCATTGCGACAGCAATAATGCAGTCAACTGAGGAGGACAACCATATTGACACTGTGAGTACTTCATGTTCATGTTTATACATGGGTGCAATTAAAAAATAATTATGTAGTTTGACCTCAAATATGGAAACACAAAAAGATCAGCTACATCATAGAATGAGGCATTCAAAGTTGTGAATGTGTCTGTTTAGGGCTGCGTCACTACTATGGATTGTGGGAAGGAGAGGTACTGTCTGCACGATAAGCACAATTCCAAATGTCAACCTTGCAAAGGCACCGACATGGTGAGTGAAGCGGGCCCGATGATTTCAACTGGTGTGCTTGTGGGCGCTTTGTCAACATTGTTGGAGAATAGAATGAAAAAAATGTATTCTTGTCAGTCGACACTTTTGCTATTGGTGGTATGTTTGAAATTGACCTCCAGTGTGCCTGACTGAGGGTATAGAACCGACAGATTACACAAAACCCAACTTGTAAAGAAAAATTATAACGACCAAACATGTATGATGATATGGAAATTAAATTATATTAAAATATGTCACAATTGAGAGCATGAGTAGGACAACTGTCTTACTTTCCTTTAAGTTCTCTGAGCATTTATTCAATATCAGTCCATGCACTAGGAATTTGTTTTTCCCTCCGAGTAAGAAAACTCAGTACACTAGTAGGGTGACTAGGGCAGACTACTGGAATGAGGTTCTTACTGGTGATATTTTCTTCCCTACTACTGAGTGACATTTCTACGGAGACTTTGGCATGCTAGTGGGACAACTGCTTGCTACTTGTGAGGCAAAATTGCACACTTGTGCTACTAGTCAAGCACTGGCTGATAACTATAGTGGAATTTTATAATGTCCCTAGTTCAGTCCTTCTCATATAGTGAGGTGGGGCCCCCGACGGAGGAAGCTAAGATGGGCGCAGCACAATGCCAGAGCGGGCACGCGTGATCTGTAGAACACGCCAAATGAGAATTATGAGTGAAATTGCACATCCACTACAGTAGGTGGCAGTGGCACTCTACCATTCAGATTTGTGTGTGTGTGTTTATTTCAGTAGTTGATGCACTTCAAATCTTTTCTCTGACAGACTAAAAAAATGTTAATAAAATGTATGTAAGCTGATCCATATTTCTTTTTTTGTTTTCTTTAATGTTAACCATGATACAATGTTATGTAGAAGTATACTTTTAACAATACTGTATTATAGACAAATTATAGTATTATTGTCATGGAGAATTGTGAGGACGCAAAATGTTTTCTTCCAAAGGGAGGGCGTTGCAGAAAATAACTAAGATGCACTGCACTAGTTCCATTAGTACACTGAGTTGTGTTATTGTTGAGGACGTTACTCTTCAGCTAGATATCAAGAATATGGGATATGGTATTACGAGTACACTCTGTCGTCACAAGTAAAACAATTCAGCGCATGATGAGCGCACACTAGACATTTTTTTTTCATTACTGCATGACATTTCTGCACATTAGAAGGGCAACTTTGCCACACTAGTAGGACAACTACATGCTACTAGTTACGAAAAAGTACTAGTGGGCATTTTTGATGCTGCTTACAGGGTCAAGGAGGCTACTAGTGCATGCTACGCTTCCTAGTTGAGCCTAGTAGTGTTACAAGTGCAGCACAGTAGTGAACCAGTAAGGTCATACTGCATACTAGGATGCTTGTGTGTGATTGCAGTCCTGCACTGAGGATGAGGAGTGCTGCGGTGTCCAGTTGTGTGTTTGGGGCCAGTGCAGTCCAAATGCAACCAAAGGACAAGCCGGCAACACGTGTCAGCATCAGGCACACTGCAGCCCGGACCTCTGCTGCGCCTTCCACGCAGGTGACCCTCACTCAAGAGTTAGTTGTGTCCAAACCCCGATCCTGCCTGTTTTAGATGTCTCCATCTTCCAACGAATCTATCTGAAATGATCGGGATCGTTATCAGGTGGACATAATTCAAGATTATATACCACTGAAAGGCTCGCATACACTACTGAAACGGTCTCAGACTTCTGAATTATTTTGCTTGCATGACTGAAACACTCTCACACACTATTATTTTGATAGCGCTCTCATTCCATACACATTACCGAAACTCTCATACACACAACTGAATTTACTGTCGGTCATGCATAGTACTGAAGCACTGTGATTCAACAGAAACCCTGTCACACTGTAATCCTACTGAAATGCACTCGTAAAATATACAAAAATACATGTTTCAGTTGTGAAATTTGTTTTGCTTGTGGCCATGAGAGCATTTCAATAGTGTGAAAATTTTCAGCGAGTGTAATGAGAACATTTCAGTAGTGTGTGAATGAGAGTGTTTTTGTATCATGCATAAAGCATTTCAGTGGTGTGAAAGAGAGCATTTCAGTTGCATGCATTGAACGTTTACAGGAGTGGGTGAGCATTTCAGTTGAGTTTAAGTAGTGTGTGTAAGACAATTTCAGTAGTTTATGAAAGCATTTCACTGGTATGTGACTTTCAGTTGGGTGTGTGTTTCAGTAGTGTTTGTGAAGGCTTTCAATAGTGTGAGAGGGAGCTTTTCAGTAGTGTATGAGAACATGTTAGTACTGCATGCAAAATCTTTTCCTCCCCTCTCACACACAATATTGGAAAAAAAACATGCTGTACAATACACTGAAATGCGCATTTTTTTGTACGAGAGTGTTTCAGTCATGTGTGCAAGCCTTTCAATAGTGGCTGAGAGGATCTACTGATTTACATCCCTGACAGCCTCTCGTAAAGCATGTACAGTATTGATGTTGTTACATGTTGTGTTCAGCCCTCCTCTTCCCAGTCTGCTCCGCTAAGCCAATTGACCGCGAGCAATGTTTTCCTACCTCCAACCACCTGATGGAGGAAGACGCACCCAGAAAACATTGTCCCTGTGCTGGGGACCTCCACTGCCAGCATATGGGGTGAGCATCCATACATTCATGGCAAAATTGTGTTCCATTCATTTTGTGTGTAACTTTTGGCTTCAGTTTTTGATATACGGTATTGTATACATTTAATTTGATACTATTTTCAATAAAGGTTGCTGATAATATATATTTTGATAATGCAAAAAAAAAAAGTAAAAGTCTATACTGAAGGGACCCTTTCAAGAGAAAATGTGAGCAGCAGTTTCAGTAACATTGTGGGCCCCTTTTAAGAACACCAGCCCCCCGATTATTATCATTTTAAAAACAGCTTCACAATTCACGTAGTTTGTATTGCTTTAGTGTCATCTAAAGGTCACAGGGGGTACATGATTTTAATAACGGTACATTTAAAATTCGCTATCCCATCGTTTAGAAAGCGTATGTCGTCATTAGGGTTTTGGGTGCGCTGATTTTAGGCGAGAGGCGGGGTACAGCCTGGACTGGTTGCCAGCCCATCCCCATTCACACCCATGGAATGAATTTAGTGTTTTCCAAGTAACATAAGATGCATTTTAATCTCGATGCATGTTTTGGTCACAGCAAGGGCTGCAATGGAGGGAACACATATTGAAAGTGAATTGGAAGTCAAGCTGTGGAATTTGCAAAATATTACAAGTTGGCCACTCCCAGGAGATTGGAATTGATTTCTCTCCCCTCTGCCAGACGGGGATCCATGTGCCTTAAATTGGTGGACTCGAGCGAAGAGGATCTGACAGACAGCCTGTACTCAGCCATAGACTACATCCTCTAAAATGCTTCATTCACATCGCAATATTTCTCCTTGGACCCCAAGAAACTGCTCAATTCCGCTATGCAAATATCACAAAGCTACACAATATGGAGAAAAAAAAGTCTATTGTTTTATTTGCTTACCAGAGGTTGACAAGTCTGTCAACTGCATGACAAGCTCAATGGCCTGGAGGTGAAAAGTTTTTCAGCGCAGTCCTCATCATCAGGTCCATGAAGTGTTTGTAGCCTTGCTTGAACTATGCACTGAAGCTTCACACACTACACTGTAAGACCAATAAAATTGTACCGCACGCTGTTTGGAAATGCAGTCATTTTCCCCACAGAATGTAATCAGCAGAGCATACAGTATACCCCAGTGGAGTAGTAAAACCAGGAAAGACATTTCTGCTTTTGACATCAGGAATGAGTGAGGCCATTTGTGTATGTATTAATACTCACCAATTCTTAGCTGTACAACCAATTAGTAAGATCCATCAATTTTCTTTTTCTAAAAACGAATCACCTTGAGAGGCAAGTCCTAACTAAAGACTTTAGTACTATGCATTTGTGCAATGCAAGGCAAGCTAACAACCAGAGTGCAAACAATTGTTGAAAAAATCTTTTAGAATGTCAACACTATTCAAGTATTGCTATACGCCAATTGGATTGGATTTGTGCATGTATCCCACAACACATCATAAATTTGAATATTTTGAAGTTTTGTGCATGCAAGTAGCTACTTTCCAGTCAGCCAAAGGTGTCAAAGTTAAGGCCCGCGGACAGATCCAGCCCAGTGCACAACTTTGTTGCTCACAAAGACAATTCGAGTGGGCTTCATCATGTGCCTTGCTATTTCTTTTTTCTTCACTTTTAACAAATATGACAAGAATTTTGTTGTCATCAAAACCCTTGAAGTGAAAAATTTTGGATGAAATATTTGTCACAATTTTCCATGACATCTGATCTGGTCGACAGCTGTGCGTCAGCAGATGACATGGCTCCCCAACGCATGACAGACTGGAAACTTCACTCCGGACTTTAAACAGTTTGACTTTTTGTTTGTTGTTTTTGCAATTGAAACGCAAAACTGACTTTGTTCTGAAAAGAGTACTTGGGGTTTCAAGGCTGCTGTCTTCGTCCCTGTCACTTGTGCATCTTTTCGACCATGTGTTCCTGTTCCTCTTAACATTGTTTGTGTACTTTGATACAGCGCACAGTGAGAATGCAGCTTCGTTTGCGATTTCTTTATGAGACCTTTTCTCCTTACGGGCAGTATCAATGATGGTTTTCTGCAGAGGTGGGCATTACATGAGAACTAACGGAAGGTCCATCAATCCATCACTGACTGGCGCCTGTTTTGCTGGGGATTGACGGGAACTTTAAGGAAGGACACTCTAACCACTGATGGAGGTTAGTTTTCGTCTCTCTGTGTATTTGTCACCAATTGGGTCAAGTACTGAGAGACCTCTCAACCCGTCACTGAAGGGCACATGTTTTGCTGAGGAGTGTCAAACACGCTCCGCCTGTGTCATACAGGTTTATCAACGGAAGAATTCCATGAGTTTTTATACTAGTGTAAATACTGTATATTTTCTTTGAATTGTGAGCTCAAAAAAGGGTTTGTTTTAAAAATCCTGGTGATGGACCACATGAGGTGATTTCAGTTCATAGTTCCACCACACACTGAAAGCAATCGAACTGAACAGATGGAAACAAATTTAAAAATAATACATTTTGTAAAAAGCCAGTGGCACAGTCCCCTGCCAGACATCTGGCAAGTGACCTTGGCGTGTGTACAGAGTTGCTGCAGGGGCAAAACTGTTCCACACAACCTGACTATTTCTTTTTTAAATTTTAAACTTAGGCGTGATTGTCAAGGAAGAAGTTTTACTCCTAGAATGAGAGCAAAAGTAGCGACATAAAAGGAGAGTGGCTGTTGGTTCCATACAGTTACTGTACTTGTGTATTTCCGAGACAGAGACGCTCCACGTCTCGCTTTCTCATTCACAGATCAGCTACAGATAAGGAAAGCTCACATGAAATGACGTGATTGTGCAACACTGTTTAGCAGCAATTCAAGTTTTTAAAAGCAATGACAGATGATTCGCGACTCATGAAAACTAGTCACTGATCCCTTGTACACTGGTCGCTTTCAGCTGTGATGCTTGGTGTGAGGCACTTCGAGCATAAAGTTGGAAGTTGTCTAGTTTTGAGAAAGAAAAACTGAGGTTATGAAATAAAGCATTTTAATTAAATTCTAAAATGTTCTCAAACTATTTTCACACAGGATTTGAATCTCAAAAGAAAAGAAACACCAACAGAGGAAACAAAAACCAAAAGAATTTTCATTTTTACAGTGAACAGCTGGTGGCAGCATCAGAAGCTCGGCAGGCCGTGACACAGGCGGCCTGGTGAACTTTCTCCACCCTCTGGTGTCCATCAATCAAGTAGCAGTGGGTTTAAGCGCCATCTCCACCTCATGCCCTTGGCTGAAAAATCCCAATGAGGGAGCTCCCATCCTCTCTCAGTATGTCGCACGCAAGGGATAAGAAAAAAAGAAATCCAGGAAACATTAAGAAAGACAACAGGTAGGCAGACGTGTGCGCGTATAGTTGCCACGAATGATTATAATCGGAGGAAAACAATTTTTCAAAAACAAGACGGTTGTTATGATGATCATCTTTACTTGATTTTTTCCCAAGTGGAGAACTGCAGAGGGCAATCGGATGAAATCTGGTGCAGGTGATGACGTGCGAAAAAGCTCAGCTGAAGAGCAAACCTGTGACTCAACACCATTCCCGCAGTCGAGCGGCATTCAACATCATGATGCTTCACTTCCGAGAGCTTGCAGATCAACTGAGGTGGAAACGTGCACCACCGAGAGAATTCATTTT
Source organism: Hippocampus guttulatus (assembly GCF_054856545.1). Lineage (NCBI taxonomy): Eukaryota > Metazoa > Chordata > Actinopteri > Syngnathiformes > Syngnathidae > Hippocampus > Hippocampus guttulatus. Next base: position 13,778,201 of record NC_141263.1, read on the forward strand.
TGGTGTCACCGAGGCTGGCTTTGATAGAATTTAAAGGAAGGTGAGCAATGGAAGATGATAAGCAGAGCTGTGAGCACGTAACAATCACAGAGGAAGCGGTACAATCGAGACGGACCGAACAAGCAGAAGAAGATTGACTGAATACGCTCAAAGCTTGAGCATCCCCAGAGCTTTACGTGTTTGGTTCATTTTCCATGTCAGAAATAGCGTATCGAATTCCCTTTAAACTTGGCAGTACAACACAATCTAACAGTGCACAATGGGGTTTCCCAGCTCAGAGTGGAGGGTGAGAGAGCATTTCAACCTCACAACGTCGCTCGACGTTCAAGTCTTTTTCGGACCGCTCACCTACATTGAGTCCCAGAGAGTGTCTGGAAGATCCCAATGACACAGGGAGAGGATGCGGGACTCAGTCCTGCCCTGGATCCTTGGCTGGACCCCCATCTAGGTAGATCTTGAGGGCCTTCTCTTTTCGCGGTGAGTAGATGACCCGATGTCCAGTCTTTAGCAGGCGGCTGCTTTCCTTCTTCATGAGTTCACTGCGTTCATCTTCTGATAGCTCCATTAGTTCCTCGGTGCTATCTCTGCAGGCACGCCCAAGAAATTCCAAAATAATGCATGCAGATAATGAGTTATCCTGAGAGAAAATATAATTGTAGCAAAAGTGATTCCCAAATGTTTTTTTTTAAAGTACCCCCATGAAACATCCTGTTCTCATCTCTCCCTCTTTTTAACAAACTTGCATGTCAAATATAGCATAAAATAAGTTTTTGTGAGTAGAATTTTGTTGGAAGTTTTTTCCTTGCAATTCTTCACATTTTGTTTTATCATAAACATAATATCAATAAAAGTAATTACGCTCTTAAGTTGTGCCTCTTGACATATACGCGATGCTCACACCAAAACCTTTTCAACTAACTCGAAGATAGTCCAGGAAGGTTTTTCTTTTTTTATTACCGAGTCAGTTTGTTCTTGACAGTTAGCCTTGCAGCTATTCATCAGTTATTTAAAAATGATTTAGATTTTTTTCATAATACAGTGTTTATATGACATAAAATATCGAAATAAAAGTGTACATTGATGATTGAGTTTGAAAATGTAAAATCATCCAATACTTTTGTGCTGATTAGTATACTTATGCTGGCACATTTTGGGGAAAATATGATGGATGACTGAACGGGGATCATCTCATTTTGGGTTTTTTTCCTATAATTAACTGATTGTGTTATTTGGAAAATCCTTATTAGTTTGGTTTAAATCCCATTTAAAATATATATATATTTTTTCCTGATCACGTGTTTTCTTTGAAGTATTGTATATACAGTACATTTAACAACAATTCTGCCATGGTGACAAGCCCAAATGCAAAAGGTCTGTTTCTCCCAAACGTTGGGTCCTAGATTTTCCTCCAAATCTGGAATGATCTCCACATGTAATCTAATTAATTTGAGCATTGATGTGAAAAGTGTCAATCCTTCTTGTTTAGAGCTCCTACCTGTAGAAGACTACGGCCCCATCATCACAGATGTACAGGGGCCACATGTTTAATGCAGACACCTTGGGGTTCCAATCCAAGTCCTGGTGGATCTCCAGCACAGAAATGTCACAGGGAAACGTTCCTCGACCCTGCAGACAGCACACGCAAGGAACCTCGGTAAGAAAACAGGCCAAGAGAGAACGGGGTTTCGGAGGAAGCATCTCACAAACCTTTGCAAACTCCAGCTTATCAAGATGAATATCACTAATTTCACTGAGCTGCAATGACAAAAAAAAAAACCTATGTTAGACATTTATATGAAGTAGGATGGTCGCGACAATCCAAAATGTGCGAGAATCAGTGCATCAAATGAATTTAGCAGCAGGACAAACAGTACCTTCTCCTTGAGTTCCTCAACATTGCTGCTCTCCAGAATCACTTCCTGGAAGGAACCCAGCTTCATGGTGGACGGGCTCCACCTACGGGCCAGGACAGCCAGCTGCGACATGGACTTCATCTTCTCGTTGTCTGAAAAGTGTTCAAAGGGCACTTCACAGCACTTTTGCTGCAACCTCATGAGACTCTTCACATTGGCTTCCTAGCAAACACCAGGTTGTACAGTGCTGTGCAGTAGTTGTTTATATATTACCAAGACTGGCACACAAATGGTTATGGTAAAGTCAACTCAAAGAGCAAGTCACTCTTTTAGTTAAGTACTTTTTCCAGCGGCGGCAGCATGCTAGCGGGCATTAGCGAGTTAGCACGGGTGAAAACGTGAATATTGTGCCAGTTTCCGCACCATGAACAAACTATGTTGCTCCCGAGTCATGCAAAACAACTTTGAATTGAATTACGCCACTCCTGTGTTGAAAAATAATAATTATATTATATTATGCACATATATATAATTAAAATGAAGGATTACACGGCAGACTAACTTCCCTGCACCCACAACCCGAAAAATAAATAAATAAAATTCACTAAAGTAGTTTTGTGTCACCTGGGCTACAATGTCTCTGCCGTGGGCATACATGCAGCAGGCCCGCGGCGAAACACGCAGCACATTGTGATGTCATGGCTAACTAAACTCAAATGTAGTCGTGGGATTTTTATACTGTTTATCCACATGGGGATTTCATGACCCAGCACCAACCCTGCAAAGCCAAAAACAAGCACTATCTAATCCATCTAAAAGGTAACTCCTGAGCATCAGGCAACTGTTCCAATATTTTTGCTCACTTGAAAAGTGGGTGGGTTCAAACAAAAGGTGCTCTGTCCTGAGTTGTTTAACATTTAGTTGTAAATGCAATGAAACAAATGTTGGAATTTTGAATGGTTTTCTCCTATTTATCGTTTGACCTGAAATCGAGATGTTTTCGGTATACAACAAAAACAAAGGAATTGACTGTGCCGTTCCAATACTATTGGAGGGGACTGGATGCATTTCAGTGACAGAGAATTTTAACTTTGGTCACCAGCGATTCAAGTCTTGAATTGGAGCAAAACAAGTGGCCGACTGTGAGCCACTGGTGATAAACTGTGGCTGGACAGTTGAGTCACTCTTTGTGGTGAAGCAAATAGTGCAAATCGTGAAAATAAATTACCAGTGAGGATTTCCAGAAAAACCTCCCAGTTGGAGGAGATGCTGATGTCTTCTTCATAAACATGGTAGTCCAGAAATACTGTACCCGGATTCTTCCATGTCTTTTTCCTGAGACGCACCCTGAACATGAAACAATACATTTGTTTGCTATGCGTGTACATCTCATACATGTGCGGGCTTACCGGTCAATGCTGAGGTCAAGCTTGCACTGCTCTCTCAAGACAGGGAGCAGCTCCTCTTTCGACTGTCTGACAGTCATCCCCTTTGCAAACACCGTGTCGACAAGAAACTTGCAGGGCTATACGACACACGCGAGAGACAATAATTAGAGCTCTACTCGCTTGCAACAGCATTTTCTTTGGTTCTAATTCTCACCTCTTGTTCATTTACTAGCAGTTGATACACTTTTACTCGGTATTCACCCTTTTTCAGGGCTCTCCCAAGCCGAATGGTTATCTGAAGGATGCAATAGAGTTCAACGCGTTAATGCAATGCAACTGAGTGCAATCAATTCTGCAAATGGATCCTGACCTTGTTGTCGTCAGAGAATGAAGACAGTGTTTCGTTGAGCCGTACGCTCTCAAACTCCTGGTTGTTGGCGTAAACCCGAAACACTTTAAACTGGGCCGAGGTGACGCCGACATACGGCTCCAGATTGTGTTTGAAAGCTGCCAACGTTATCCTCTTGTCCACGTGAACCACTAAACCTGTGGAACAGCACAGGAAACAACTCAACGCGGGCTCGCTCTTCTCCCGAAAACACAAAGTGTTGTCCAGAGTATCCAAAAATACATTGTAAACTTCCTTTTTTAAAATTTCGTTTCAGAAGCGAAGCCATCAGCATTTGACAGCTGAGGCTTTGCAGTTTGACAAACCACGCAGTTGAAGCTGTGCTACCACCACCATTGAGGAAATGGCTTAACTACTAAGAGCAGGCATTTGCATAAACTGAGCGAAAGTCTATCCAGAGGGCTGCACTGCATGGCACCATCAATGAACATTTGATTCAGCTCTTCGAAAGCGATAAAACTTTACCCATCAGGTTGTCAAAGGCTTCAAGTGGAAGATTGTTGTGTGGAAATATGTGAATCACTCCTCCACCATGCCCAAAACACCTGCTAGTGCTTGGAAAGCTAGTAGTTCAGCGACAAGCTTAGCTTTCATCTCTCTGATCAGGACATAAGGGTCAAATTTGAAGAAAATGACGCCCAGCAGAAACTAGTGAGCATAAATAAGATTCTCCAGAGCTGGATGTTTGGTGTGCAATGACACTGGGTTGGGTTGACCCTTTGTCTTATTTGATGTATCAGAGGCACGACCACCGACACTTCAGACACATTCCTCAAACTACTGCAAATAGCAATCGGGGACAGAAAAAAAAATCTTGCCAGATGGCAATTTTGTAGCGATGCTCCTATGTGAATTGGCAAGCTCTGAGAAGAATGATAGGCTTACAAAAACTGCAAAGCCCATGCTGTCAAATGCTATTGGCTTCAAATACGTCTGAATGACACCTAATGTGTATCGCGACTCTCTTTGTCTGCTCAGAATCAGCAATATTACACAGTCGTTGAAGACATTTTCATCTTGTCTTATAGGTAGTGTAGTATTTCCTTTCATTTAGGGTTGTTACCTTGCTTTATAACTTGGCTATAAAGAGAGCAAAGCAATTTCACAGTGACAACAGATAAAACTGAAAAGATCATTCCAAACTACCTATTTGCCCTCAGTAATGATGTCAGATCTTTTTTGGGGAAAGGGGGGGGGGGACAATTACTCAAGAAGAAATAAAAAAGATGACTACTTGAACAGAATAGGTTCTTTTAACTTAATCATGAGTAGAGAGTTCATACATTTTTGTGAATTGCAGGCCGAGTCATCCTGGAAATAAGGTTCTGTCCTGAAGTACAAGAACCGGGCTTCCGATTTAGCCTTCCCGTTGTCGTCATACTCGCTGTCCGTCCCTGAGTCTTCCTCCGCAGTGTCCCAGGTCTCTTTCTTGCCCTCGTGGGCTTTGGAGCGACGGCTACTAGTGATGCTGTGCGAGTCCAAGCCATTGGCCAGCTGGATTGGACCATTGTCTGCATTGCACAGCGTGTCACTACTGTGACTCGAGCTCAGGATGTCGCTGTCCACTGAGCTGGTGCTGCGGTCATTGTTTACCTCAGAGTCTGAGCGCTCCTCGCAGGCAAAGTGGTTTTCTGGGTCAGATGGGGCACTGACCCTGCACCCGGGCGTGCCTCCGATCCGGTTTTCGAGGTCTCTGTTGTCTGCGGCTACGCAGGGTGAATTTGAGTCCACCTCTTGGCTCAGGGATTCAATATGTTCAAAGTAACTGGTGTCAGAGCTTTTCTGGCTGTCGCTGGTGCTGGATCTTTGCTGCTGTTGCAGAGACAGGTTCTTTAACTTCTCTGTGCTCTCCTCAAGGATAGCCTCCACTGATTTCCTGTTGCCTTTTGACCCTTCAAAGGGCACATCCGAGTCACTGCCAAGCTTTTGGCAAATAGTTCTGCTGCCCAAAGTGCCAGGAGACTGTTCAGGTAGCAAGACGAGTAGTCGAATAGTATTCCCGTGGCGATCCAAAAGCTTCCACAGCAGCGAGTCAGTGAATGCGACCTGATGATCAGCGGACTCTGAACTCTCCACAAAAATCTAACAGAAAACACAAAGTAATAGATAGGGTGAGAGATTTGGAATCCAGGTTTTCTTTACCAAAATGAAAAAACCCCCCCATAACATAATGTGATCTTATAAGCCAGAATTTAATTGAGTATACAGACTTTGTTACTTCTGAAGAAACCTTCCGCTTTCAGTGTCTTGTTTGGAACATACAGGAGCCGCAGGTCATTGTAGCAACGCTCCAGAACAAGGCGCATTGTTTCTGCTGAGAGACCTGTAGCCTGAAGGGAAATACATAAGAGGTTTATAACTGTCAGAAATCTGTTTGTTTCAGGGAACACTTTTGGGCTCTGATTAGACTAGGGCTGCAGCGGTGGAATAGTTTTAGAATTAACCATTCTATCATCGTTTAATCAAATAAAAATTGAAAATTATTTTTTAAATATGCACGTGAGGTGCAGGTACTACTGTTCTTCACTTGGGGTCACCATCCTCACATTTCAAACTATAAAATCTGTCAATTTGAGTGTTTGAGGCTTTATCAAGGTGCGGCCTGGTCTGGTGAGTGACATGGGAGTCAAGAGAATGAATGTGTAGAATTTGCTGTTAGTGGCTGGCTGTTAACTAAGTCAGTCTGCATGTTAGTTAAATGCATGGAGTTCCGCTGTAGCCGAAGCAGCGTGTGTATGCATGTGCCTATTACATGTTTATTTTGTTACTATTTGTTTAAGACAGTGATTGATAGTACACTGTCAGTGTCTATGCTTCACCACTTGTTCTGAATTGACTCCAACTAGCAGAGGTAGGCTATACTAAATATAAGATATCCTTTATTTGTCCCACACTGGGGAAATTTACAGCCGTTTACATTGCTACCTTTTGTTGTTGATTGGAGACATGCTGTAGTTGTACATAAGTCAATTCTGCTTTGACACGCGCTTTATCTTCTTTTTTTTTTTTTTTTTTTTTAAGTGTGAAATGATCCCAAACTTTGGACATTCTATTATGTTATCTTTGCAGCTGGCTCGCTGCCCGCACACCAACTAATTTCTACATGGAGTGGTGGGTGACTATACAGAGACAATACAGGTAATCCATGTAGAAAAGTAAAGCATCGACGCATCAATGCAGAGATTTTTTTGTACCGTATTTTCAAAACCATAAGACGCACATAAAAGTCTTAATTTTTTTTCCCAAAATGGACAGGGCGCCTAATAATGTGGGTCGCCTTGTGTATGCACCGAGTTCCAGAACCTGTGAATGCTGTTGTGTGACTTCGATGAGGGGTCCGATTGACTGAATGATCCTGTGCCGACACGTTGCTTATATAGAGGAAAGGTGGACATAACTGAGGACAGCATGCGGACGTTAAACAAGACGCTAAAGCTATGCCCCCAGTAGGTGTAAATGGTGCCGGTACGTGCATTGTGCAAAATAAACTCCCAAAAATGGCACCTATAAAGAGACACGCTTACAAAGCACAGTTTAAACTGCAAGTTATCAGTTAGGTGGAGGAACATGGGATTCGAGCAGCCATGGGAGAATTCAAGATCGACTAATAGATGGTGCTTTTGTAGTGCAAGCGAACTAAATTTTGATCCCGCTGCCTTTTTAAAAACATATGCTAGCATGCATGCATGCTAGCATATTTTTTTAAGCGGGCGTTTATGTTTTACCATGCCTGCGTCCAATAATACAATGCGCCTAGTGTATGTGTCAGAAATAGCACCTGAAACGGACACTACGACTTTTTAATACGGTATGCCGTATGGTCGTGAAAATACGGTAATCAAATGATTCTACTTTTTCAATTAGTTGTTTCAGCCCTAAGACAGAAGTAATAGAGAAGAAAAGTGAACCTGTGCAATAAGTTGCTTGAATTCAGTGATGGTCTGGTTCAGGTAAGCCCGAACACTGATGGGAGGGGCGACTGTTTCGGTTCTCAGATCCACAACATGAACCTTCACCATCACCTCTGTGGTAAAACAGCACCAAATGCACACATGGAAACAGGGGACAATCAAAATGCAATCCTCTTTAGGTACTGTGCCATGGTCATATTTTCTGTGCACAATTATTTGAATACAATACGGTTCAAAAGTTTGATGTCACTAAGAATTTTGGGGAAAATAGAGCAAGAGTATATAGTGGATATAAAAAGTCGATATACCCTTGTTCAAACACCTGCATTTTAATGACATAAAAAGATGGCTCATGACCAACAAATCACTTATAAATATTTTTTCATCATTATGAAGACCCATAACCAGGACTTGGTTTCATCGGACTCTAACACATATTCCAACATGCATTTGTGGCTTTTTGAAATGGCATCATGTGAAAATGAATATCAGGGCTTCATTTAAAAAAATAATCAACCACAGTGTAGTAATGTTTAAAACCAAAGAGGAGTGGATATGCTTTCAAGGGGTATTTTTAAACAATACGTTTTTCGGTGTTGTTCATAACATATACAAAAAGTGGGTCAAGACTTTGCAACAAAAGGGAAATGCCAGGGTGACAAGAGTTGAGAACCACTGGGCGAGACAATGTTAATGTGGCAAAAAAACAAGACAAAAGAGAACCGTGCATTTCTTTTTTTTTAAAAATAAATAAGGACACTTCTACGTAGCTCTCCAATTTCTGAAGAGTATTGCATATTCATATACAACGGTGCGCCCCCCCTCACCCCAAAAACATGCAATCGTCTCAGCAATCCAAAACCTTTGAAAGATAGTGTGTCGGTAGTACCAGGCTCCTCACCTCCAGGTTTGTAAGGCAGGAACGTTTGCTCTGGCCGGCGGGTCTCCAGCAGCAAGTCGAACATGTAGGAGGACTTGACCCCTCCGAGGAGAAGGCCCATGGGCGTGTCCTCTTCGCCCTCGTAGGAGCGCTCCAGGTACTCGTGGAACTCATCATACTTCACCAGGCGACAGCAGTCCAAGGGGACCGTTTCCTCCAGCTCCATCAGCTGAAATTCAATACATGATCAGGTTGATCTGAGGTCATCGCCTTGTGCATTTCAAGGACTGTATCCACAGACAAACCTTGTAGGCCATTTCTGTTGCTTCCGTAAGAGTTTTGTCCTTGTGCACCTCCAGCTTGCTCTCTACCATTGTCTTCGAAGGGTGCATGCAGAAAAGCTTGATCTAAAGTAAAGAATACGAGTGATCGATAAAACAAATACAAAAGTTATATGCAGACAGAAGAGCAGTTATTGAATCAAGCCGGTGGATCCATTTGTTCACCTTGCAAGTGTTTCGTTCGATTTCTCGCTGTCTCTTCTCCTGCTCTTCCGACTCTTTCTCCTTTTCAACCAAACTCTTTAAGTGCTCTGGGAAGTCATCCACAGCTAAATACTCTTCAGACAGGAGACATGTATAGCAATGATTCAAAGGCAATGACGACCACTGGCATTATCACAGCACATTAGACTATAGTTGATGCATTTCAAACAAGACTACAAGTTATAGGCTGGAAGCTTCATTCAAGAATTTAGACAACAAGCCTCGAAGATCAGAAATAAAGCGCAGCGGAAACAATGCTTCTATGTTTTAATGAGGAAAAATCTAAGTATAAGTTACACCCCAATATTGTGACTTAGTTTCATCATCAATCATTTAAGCCACACCAGTCTGACAGACACATGTACTAACAATAAAAGCAATCTTCACTCTTTAGCCACATACCTTAGTGAAAGTGTGGGTGTAACTACATTAGTTCTTTACGGTTTTCTTTTCATATGGACTGAATAACAACTGCTTTGCTCTGGTGACTTATTTTTCATTTTTATTCCAATAGCCTGACTGCACTCAAAGGTGACTTTGCTTAAAGGGTGAGAAGAGTTAGCATTTCTCCCTTCACCTGACACACTGCTCTCATGTGAATGCTCACGGTGAGTTGCGTGACAAGCTGTATTCATTATTTTGCATTTTATCACATTGTGATGCTAATTGTTCAACCCCATTTGCTTCTCAGACATCTCATTTGATGATAGACTAGCATTTAGTTTTGCTTCAAACCTCGTTACCATTACTGTTTGCAAGTAAATGTAAAAGTAATTTTCACTGGTAACATAAATCACTGTAAATTAAAACATTTCTTACTTGCATTCCTTGAGGGATCTTTCAATCTATAAATCAGCATATAAGCATTCGTAGAGCTGTTGGAGAAAAAAAACATGCATATTAAGGAAATTCCTACTCATTTCGTGTGCAGGTGTACGGAATAAAAACTAAAGCACGCTCGCGACAATACACAAAACCAACCTTGCAAAGGCACTGGAATAATATCCCCTGCTCCCTGAGGACCCCCCGTAAGTCTTTCTGATGTCCTCCGGGGTGATCTATCCAAAAAGTAAAATTCATCAACAAGGAATAAAGAGATAAGACAGTGCTGACGATCACTTGTTGAGAAAAAGAACACAGGGGGCATTTGAACTTGTGACAATGAAGCTCTCGTCTTCATCCTGAGTATGCGAGAGCTGCCAGTGGTTGATACTGACCTTGCTAACATGCTGGTCATTGAAACTGTACCACTGGCCATCAGTGAAGGATTTGATGCAGGCGTAGTAGTGCCCGCCTGCGGCACTTCCCGAGTGGACCATGACGGAGAAGAGCTCAAAGCTCGGCAAACTCTGACAAAAAGTGTTGGAAAATGTTTTTGCTCAGACAAGAGCAATGAGCAATAATGACTGCATTGACAAAGTATGATAAAAAGGAAAAAATATATTCTTGTAGTTTGCTTTTGTGTAATATAACTATCGCTAACCACAGTGTTTGACTGCACAATTCATGGCTCACATCCCATCATGTAATTATGCCTTAAGGGTGAAATTGAGTAAAATAATAAATACTATCGATGCGCTGATAGGATAGGTCTCTTTACTCGGTCTACTATTTTGTCCTGTGCAGTTTGGCAGAGCAAACAGTTCTTCAAAGAGTGAACGTGTGCTTGCTCAGGCAGTTTATTGACACTACCAGTTAAAATCTACAGTGAAACTAACATCATCAAGACAATTACACTTTGTATACTTAAGAAAACCATGGATTTGTCTTGCAAAAGTCTGCTAGCTTAATGTTAACACAAAGGGAAACACCCACAACTGGCTAAAAAAATAGTAGTACAACCCTTTTAAGAACAAGTAGTTGCACACAAATTGTGCATCAACAGACAGAAACATGATAAAATAATACTCCGATACATATCTTTCTCCTCTGCGAAAAGACATGAATTATATGATTGTAGCTAGCTTGGTGTTCTTTCTACGCATTATCTGCATGTGTGCATGACAAGGTTACCTCCCCCTTCAGTGGAATATGATTATGCTGTGTCTAAGAAATGCTCTATTTCAGTGAAATTTATTTTATGGAGGGCTCGAAAGTGTGACCACTGTGCTCGCAAATGCCTGAGTTTTTTTTTCCACTGTGTGCTCGTAACAATTTAATCCAGTGGCGCAAGCGCGCTGGAAAAATTTAATGCCGCTACCGGTGCATACAGCGAAGGTGCTCCAATTCTGTATTCTGGTGCCCTCTGGATAGAAATAAAATTATCAGTCGGTTTAAAAAAAAAAAGAAAAAAGGAGGGGTTGGGGCGACCTGCACCAGTGATCCCAGTCCAAAAGTTAGTGCAGAGCCCTCCTATGTTCAATACGCTAGTTTTTGAACAATATTTGATCGTGCATAACAAGTGTTACATTTGAGTGAAACCTATCCCATGATGATTTACCTTTTTTTTTTTGGAAATCCAAATTACAAGATGTAAAGGCATCACCAGGTATCAGCGAGTACTCAAATTTAAGTACCTGTACCGCTATTCAGTCTGGAAAAAAAGTGGTTTCGGTGCATCCCTAGTAGAAACTAATTCTTCTTAAAAGCAAAACGTTTCAAATGAAAACAGTGGTCTTGGGCACGCTTTGTCCTCAAATGCATCTAGCGCAGTGGTGGGCAAACTACGGCCCGCGGGCCAAATCCGGCCCGCCGAAGGTTGGTACACAATTAAGGTTCGATGTCAACGAGTGCATTCATTTCATTTGGACTTGTAATGACAGGCATTTCAACGCCAGGTGGCACAGTTACTTGAAGTTGCAGAGCATAGGGAGGAAGGGGGAGACGATACGGAAGCCCGCAGTAGCGCCAAGTCAAGCAAATCCCGTTCGATACGACGGAATAATGTACTCTTAAAGTCTGAAAAACGTGCCAAAAAATGCAAAATACTGCTTTTTAAATAAAGAAATCCAATTAATATTATGCCGAATTTAGTTCAACCTTTTGATCCGGCCCTCCATAATATTTTCTGGTTCTCATGTGGCCCTATGCAAAAAATAATTGCCCACCCCTGATCTAGCGTCATTTTCTTACAACAATTTACATTTGTCAAGCAAATACCTTTGGCTTCAACACCCTCTCTGCGCTGGCAGTGCTATCCAGGCAAATGCCTTCATCCACACAATCGTCAGTGGAGAAATCGTTGCTCATCTGGTCACTGTGGCAACTGCCTTCATTCTCTGCTCCACTATCGGTGCAGCTTTCTGTCTGAGGCGACTTCTACAGATGTCATTTAAACAGACCATGACAGAAAAGATTTTAATTGAAACGTGGCCAAGTGCTCAACTCTACTAATCATGATTGACGTGAGAAAAATCAGTGCTTGTTACAAAAGTAGGTTACGACTTGTAAATCATCCGCATAGCCGTTGTTACCATTCCTGCTCTCACCTCATCCTCAACATCAATGAATGGACTCATGTCAAGTTCCTCTGGGAAAGTCATGCTGTCATTGAGCTTGATGCGATGCATAGTGGTATAGTCAAAATCAAATCGCTTCAGCTGCAGCGTCAGCAGGTAAGGAAAATGCAGAAATCTCAAACCCTGTAACGAAATAGGTACGGTTCAGGAATAACTGAATTCTCAGAGTGGCTCTTCTGCATTCTGCATACAGATTGTGCAAACTCATTCACAGTGAGCTCACCTTCCGGGCATCACATTTCTTTTTGCAGCGTTCGCAGAAGTACTGGTTGGGCCCATCTAGAGTTTCCGGCTGAATGAAAGCCTGCAATGCCTCCTCCTGGAACACCAAAATCAAATTTGGGTTTCAAATGTATTCAAATGAGCACCCCTGTGACACCATTATGTGAAATGGGGAATGTAGAGGAAAACATACCACACTGCCATAGGCCTGGCTGGCCCCAAAGGGTCTTATTACAAGAGGGATATCCAGGTAAGTATCAATCCTCCAGCTCTCGTAGCCACACTCCAGACAGCGTACGTAATCTTTGAGCTTTCCTTGGTACAGCTGATTGATCAGGTCAGCCTGAAGAAAGTAACGCAGCAAGGCCTTCACTGACATGATTCATGGTGAAAGGCCAACTCTATCTAAAAGCCATCGACTTTTCATAGATTCTTAACGCCAACTCTTCCATGAATCCTGTAGTGTTGTTAGATGTCAGCATGGCATTTTTGCATGGATATTTGGTAAGTTGCATTACTTCCAATGATGGGAAATCACATGCTTATTTGTCTCATGTGCAGGCATGTGGTCTGCACAGACAGAGGCCTAAGTGTTTGTAATCCTGCCCAGTCCATGATCTTAAAAAAAAAGTGTTAAATCCTACTTGTAATTTCGCTTTACTCACAAAAAGCCTTTTGTTTTGTTTGTGATGTGGAGCCGATTTTTTTGTTTGTGCTTTTTCCCACCTGTTCGGTCTGCTTCCACTTTTGCTCCAGGGCATCGAACATGACCCTGCAAAGTTCTTGCACATCATGTTGTTGCCAAGCTGGGATAAAATTAAAATTGAAAAAGGATAAATGGCATGACGTGATGTTTCCCCCTCAAATAGCATTATTCTAGCCATGGGAGAGGTTGAAAAATTCACCTTCACTACTGTCCCATCCAAAGCTGCGCGTCACATCGGTGGTCTCTATGGCACGTTTCTTGCTTGTCTGGAGAAGAACAAACAGTCTTTGCAGCTGGTAGGGAATGCTTGTAACTGGGTCCTCTTCAGATTCCTCAAACTCCCAGCTGAAGTGGGCAACAATTGCAGATGTTTTTAAAGTTCACCGAAAAAGCAAACTCTTCATATGGCTTGAATACAGCATTCCCCTCGTTATAATCTTGAGTCCTCATTCACGCCACGTCAAGAGGCACCGCCTCTTTAGGGCACATGCATGTACAAAGACAACGTGGACATTGTTTTCTATATAGTATGCTTTTTTGGGGCTTCAAATTTAAGTGTACAATGTGTTTGTGTTAATAAGTTCAAATATGTTTTAAATGTGTGTATGGAGTAAAATTATGGAAAAAAAATAAGTGTCCACAGTCTCTCTATATTATGGATTTTCACTCATTCCACTTATTGTGTTACCTGGAACCGTATCACTTGTGATAAACGGGCTCACTGCATATCTTAACTTACTTGTACAGTGCATTTCTGAACTCCGGGGTCATGAACAGTGTTTGTAAGAGACTGTTCAAATAACAGGTCATTGCTTGGTTGACCAAACCCACGTAACCTAGAGTGGTGGAGAGAGCGAACTAAGAAGACAGCAGAAGTTGTACAAAAACATGACACATTTTCCAGGTGAAAACAACTCACCAGTCTCAGATTTGTTGAGGATGGAGGTGTAAGAGTAAGGGGGGCTACGGCAGTCGCCACTGCAGCCAACGGTACCGTCTCTGGGAAGGGGCCCAATGAATCGTTCCTGGGAGCCATCATCCAACCCACTGCTATCTGCTGCTCCTGACTCATCCTAAATGCAAGGCCATACAGCGAAACAAACGTACATTTTTGTAGTAATTTAAAAACACAATCTCTTGTGAGTTCTCCATAAACACCTGACAAAACACAACTTCTGAACCTGATCCAATGACAAGCACTGATCGAAACACTCGCCCTACGGGTATACACAGTAAACACTGGGCATAATGGTTGTATTACGTTGTTCACCTCTCATTCTACCTGATGTACCCATCACACTAATCCTGAGTCATTAAAGACTCATGAAACCACATGACAAACTTTCACTGCTCTGAGTCCAGCCTTTAAACTCACTAGCAAACTGAAAAGCCAAGCATAAGCATTTCGTTTAATTATCTATGCACCACTCACCAAAGCCACTTGTGGTTGTTCTCCATCTTTGTCTGTTAGCTGAAGGAAATTCCTCTTACCGCCAGGCTCAAACCCAGAATCCAGAAGCGACACTTCTCCGCTGTGCTCTAGGGGTGTCTGGATGTACAATAGGGGAGGAATATTCAAATATCAGTCTTTGACAGTAGCTAAAATTTTGTTGGTTTTTTTTTCAATGCATGGGGTTTCATTCCATAATATTTATCGTCGTGAGTAAATGCCAAAAGGTGGGCAGGTCTGTCACAAATCATTATTTTGCTAGTTGAGTAGTCACCGATAGTAGTCGCAATTAATCGACTAATCGGATCATATGTAAACCACAGCAAGCAGCTGCTGCTCTATAAAAATTATTCACTTGTAACTGTATAGGGGAAGTCAAGTCAGAGGGATGCTCCGATCAATCACCCAGTATTTATGATCGTTCTGCTAAGGGAGTGACATATTTCTCCCTGTGAGTTTCTTTACTAGGAGAATTGCTTACATGTATTTTAATGAAATAAGTATCGAGGTTCGGGTTTTACATGCCATTATTTTTCTTAACCAGCAATGCACATTGTATCGCCATTGGCATTGAAGAATTAACATGGATGTCACTATTTCACACACAACGTAAAGTGTTTGTTAAAATTAAAAGAAGAATAAAAACAGTAACAAATGTTAGCGTTTAATATATCATACACATTCAACTACTGGTAGCAGAAACACATATGACAAGGATTAACGCCCTCATAACTTTATTCATTAGGTGCATTACGCCACGCAATGCACTCTGGGAAACGAGAAAGAGATTCAGATTGGGCGGCAGTTGCTGTCTGGACTTGCTTTTTTTTTTTTTTTTTAAATCCAGGTATTTGCAGTGTAGCAGACCATATGACATGACATCAAGTCAGACTTCTTCGCAATGTCTTATTTTTAATAATAAAGGGATATAAATGTAATAAATATGTTTTAAAATTTGATTAATCAATTAAATGGAAAAACAAATCAACTGATTAATCATTTACTTCAGAAAAATACATAAGTGTAGCTCTAAAATTGAAAATTTTACACCGAATCCAGGTGATCGCTTTAAGTATCGGCCGATCACACTTATGGATGATAGGTATCGGGATCGGCAACTTCAAACCTTGATCGGAACATCGCTACTTTACAATAACATGTTCTATGCGGCCCCACAAGTCTAAACACGGTATTCTGATTATTGATATTGTGTTTGTGGAATATGAATTTAGCAGCAAAATCCAAAACCAGAAAACTGGTGAGCCGTGATTGGGCGTTACCTGAACCTTTAAGGCCGTATCTCACTCAGCGTCACAGGTTTGCGAGTGTGTGTGCAAGAAGCAAATGTTTCTTTGGTCAGGGGTCATTCAAGGGCACAAAAACGTACGGTAACATTCTGCATAGTTTTTCATTTTTCTCGTGGCACCAAAAATTTGAACATGATCACAGGCCACCGTCTTTGCAATAAATAAACATTCGCTATGTGCGCACACGCTTGAAAACTTTGGCCGCTCAGTGAGATACAGGTTTTAGGTACTGTGATGTCATGTTCCGTTATTTTGAGTTCTCCTGTTCCGAAATCCTGACAGCATCACTCTGTTCCGTACTAAACTTAAAAGAGCCAACACACACACTTTCTTCCCAATGGCTGTGCTGAGGATGAGCAAGCAGAGAGAGCTGCAGTGGAAACATAGCGCAGCTTAATCCACTGACCTACTCAGTGAGATAACAACAGGCACAGAACCTAAGGCTTTGGCGTGGGTCAACAGCAGGATTAGCTTGGGCTCCTTTAAGAAAAGGGGCCAGTATGTACACAAAAGAGCACAGACTGCCCTCCTTCTGTATGATTCGACATCAGCAAACACGAGCAATCACTGTGGGCAAAAATTTCGTTGACTTTGTACATGTGAACAATGGTTTGTTTAAATCCGCTATTGAATCAAACTTTTCGGCCATGTGTTATTTTCAAACATTACATTACTATCAGCCTTCCCGAAGTTCAGATACAGCACAGCCTCAAGGGAACAGATGTCACAAGACCATGTCGCAGTAAATCTGACTTGTAAAACAACAACAGAAATCGCTTTAATTGGGTGGTGTGGAGTTAGTAGAATTCCCCAACCATGTCTTGGGTGTTTCCCCAGGCCAGTTCAAAGGAGCCATTGACATATCCTGCTTTGTGGGCAACATCTTCATAGAGTTTGGAGAGGGCGGTGGACGCTGGCAGTTTGAAGGTCAACCTCGCGTTGACCGTCTTGGCACAAGTGATGTCCTGGATTATACACAGCACTCTGGGCTCCTCTGCGGCTTCTTGGATCTGCAACAACACAATGGGAAGACCGTCAGCGTGATTAAATGGTCGGTCCTAATTTTATATCCTGTGTTTATACTCTGTTAAAAGCTGTGGAAAGTTTGAACTTTATTTATTGCGCAATGCTTATTCAACATGAGACAGAACACACCTCAAGCCATGCCGTGTTACAGATCACACTTAAAACAAGTTGAGCGACATTTCTGAAAAACATGCAGCAGGTTTTCCAGCCAAATTCAAATGAGCCCTTGGCACAGAGATGACAGGTTTGGAGTATTTGACTTCACTCTCCGTTTGCATGTTACTTGTGATTGCTGAGGTTTTCCAGAGGTCTAAAATATTCAACTTTACACAGATCTGATGGGCTAGATTGCTTGAGCAGATATTTTGCACTTTGCGCACAATCGATGAATGATGTCATTGATCAAATCCACAAAAGAAGACATTCTCGTTCGCACACGCGCGCGCGCACACACGCACAAACACACACAGTTACGAAACGCCTCAACAGGAAAATATTGCCTCTAGTTACGAAAGAAATTTCAAGATACGAAAGCTAAAAATACAGGATGGGTTGCTACTCGGAGCTCTGAGTTTCCTGAACGCAACATACTTATAGCTACTCTGCGATTGGCTATTCCCGAACATCATCCTGGCATCCCATTGGGTAAGAGGGACCTCGACCATATGTGTCTGTGTGCCGATAGATAGATGTGTTTATGCAGCGTCTTCGTCATTCGCCTCTTGGGCCGCGAGGTGTTCCGATAGTTTTACATAAATGTGAATCTTCAGAAAAAGTGTTCACCAGTCGGGCGATCACTCACTCTGCTGATGTTTGCCTTGGATATTTTCTAACGAAAATACGCCAGGCAAAACCACTTCTGAGAGAAAACATGAACTACAGAGGGCAACAAACCATGAAGACGCAGTTAAAAGTTCAATGACCACCATTTTTATTCTTTATTCTGTTTTTTACATTATGCACAACCCTCATTTATTGTGTAATAATCGAATTTGTAACATGTATTTGTTCCATATTTTGATGCATTTTTATGCTCTAGAAAACATTTATGCCTGAATTTGGGGGGGGGGGGGGGGCTTGGAACGGATTAGGGCATTTAAATAGAAAAGGCATCTCTACTCACAAAATGTTTTAGTTAACAAATTTCTTTTTCAGGAGAATTCTTTGGGGTTAAATTGTTATTAATTTTTTTCAAATGCATTTCAGTGGATGTCAGTTGTATGGGAATTTTGGCTATTCATGGGCTGAGCCAGTCCTAATCCCCGTAAATAGTGAGGATTGACTGTACAGTTAACAAGTTGTTTCAACAGATTGATCCATCCTCTGAGCAGATATCAGTCTTTTTAAACTCAGTGATCGACTCCAAAATATTGATTGTCCAAAGCCTTTAGAATATGGGTTATGATGTCATGCTTTAAGAACCACAGTCCACATGTACATGGCGAAAAAAGAAAAAAAATCTGAACTTCCTGGTAGATGAAAGATGACAAAGACAGATGGTCATTTGGAACTTCAGGAGAAAGTTACATTTAACCCTAAATGACTTAAATTACTTGATTTATACAGTTAAATCCAGCAGAAACACTGGAAAATATTTCCCTTGGCCTTTGCAGCAGTATGCATACGTTTACTGGAAACTAACCAACCGCCACATACAAAAACCACAAGCACATACATTCAAGGTGTCAAACTATTCAGATGGTACAAAAATGTCACCATTTGAGAGAACTTCACATCCACACTCAATTTTGTTTACATTCTCAAATATCGAACTGGGCAAGATGCAAATGGTACAAGTACAAAAAAGGAATGTTTTTTTGAAAACATTGAACATTGATTGACGCTTTGTTTAAAAAGTAGGGGAAATACTTTGGCCACCAACCCTCTCCGTCTCAGACTATCGTGTTCAAGCAAGGTGGTTGAGAGGAGCTACAGGAAGTGACGCCATCATGATGCACAGCTCACATCATTCGCGAGCATACTGTTTGCTCACACTAGAGTAGGATGAAGATGGCACACATGGGTGGAATGTAGAGGCCACTACGCAAGAGTTTCTGCAGGAAATATTTTCTAATATTAGAGCTCAGGTGACGTGGAAAAGTTTGTTTAACTGCTACCCAAGAGGCTCAAGACTAAGTGAAGCAAGTGCTTTCCTACACGTTTAACCCAAGAACTTTGCTCAAAGGAATCAACTTACATTACAAAATAGTCAAGTAAAAATGCAAATTATTAAAAGAAATGTCTTAAGTAGTGTCGTAAGTTTGGCTTGAGAGTAGAACAACTTAAGTCTTAATATGTGGACAAGCGGCAATTACACCAACAGGATGTGAAAATGGAAATTACTATGGGTTTGGTTGAGCCCTTGCAACTTGAACAGCTTCCTCTCTTCTGCGGGAATGACTCAATCTCTGTTCTCCTTCCAAAGGTGTGCCACAAAACCTTCGTCCATATTGAATTCGATTTTTAAAGTAATAATGTCAAGAAACCAGTAGTAGTGTGCTGCAACTAGAGAATTGGTCTTTTAATGTACTGTATGTCTATTTGTTTCAAACTCTGTAAGTGCTAATGCAAACTACTACTGTCCCCATGCGACCACATACAACTAGCTACCAACATGCTGACGACCAGAGTTCAAAGCACTGCACACGCAAGGCAAGGCAAGGCTACTTTAGCAATCCTCTTCATCTCCTCAAAAAGACTGTCTGCAACTCCAAAACATATCCTAATAATATAGAACATAAACATGGATGACATATGCAAAGCATGTGAAGTTAGACTGGTGCATACGAGACTCATGTTTGCGGGGGAAAAAAAGTGACTCGTTGAAGTAGTAACGGGATTGATCTTCACCTCTTTCATGATTTCGCAAAATGCGTATCGTAATCGTGGCACAATACGAGCGCCGTGTTCTATAAAGGGCGCTGCAGCTGACAACACACAAGTGTATTACGAGATTAAAGGTTATTTTTGCCATGGATATAATCACTGGGTGTCAACATGACACACACACACTCACACACAGAGCGACGCAGCACAAATCAACTTTTTTTTGTTAAGTACAACTATGCCTCATTCAAAAGGCAGTAAAGAATATTAACAGGCATAGCAATAAATGATAACTGAAAAGAAATGGAGCAAAATGCTACAAATACAGAAAAGCAACCAAACTTCACAATGAAAGTGAATAATACTTGGGCACACACATATTCTAGTTGACATTTGCCAATGATAGCAGAAAATTCAATGAAAACAACAGTACAGTAACTCTACATTCAAATATCTAAAGAGGGCACTGAAATAACCCCAATAACAGTTTTGGACCTGCACGTGGGACACATTGCAAAATCTGATGTTGGCTGGTCACGTTCCATTTGTAGTAACGTCATTCCATTGCTTTTTAAATTGCATCAGACATTAGAGCAAGACACAGGTTTCAGGTTTCCATTGGGTTAAGATTTCAAAGAAAAAATCAAAATGGATTGTTTGTTTTCTACAAGTTGTATTGTGCCTAATCCTGTGCATAAATCAAACATAGCTTTGTCAAATTATCATAAATATTGAAGAAGAAAAAAACTTTCGAAGCTTTTGTTATGAGATCCACAGCTTTGTTACTGTTTTATCTTTCAGGGATTTTTCATTCTCCTGGGTTTAACTCTGGCTTTTTAGATTAATTTTCTGAATTAGTGGCTGGCTTGGTGACTCACGGAGATAATATAATGACAATAGGTGAGTTTAATATACATATGAATCTCCCGACGGAACCACTTACCGTGGCGTTTCAGACAATAGATACTTTTGGTTTCACGCAGATAATAGACGAAGAGACCCACAAAATATTCGGTACTTACCGGGGGTTATCAACCTCAAATGTTATGGTACTACTGTATGCGACTGCTATATCTGACCATTACTTTAAAACTATACTAAACTAACTGTAAAATCTGAGGTCTTAGTTTAAGGCCATCCTTGTGACCACCATCAAAGGTATATCAGCTGCAATCTTAGCTCCAACCACGACTGCCCTCTCTGAGCTACTGCCTCTGGCAGCTGCTTCCTTTTCTTCTTATAAGGGTTCGATTGATAATCTCACAAACGATTTCAATGAGGTTTTGTTAAATGCGCTCGACACAGTTGCAACATTCAGACTGAAAACTCATCCCAAGAGGCTTAGTC
Source organism: Hippocampus guttulatus (assembly GCF_054856545.1). Classification (NCBI taxonomy): domain Eukaryota; kingdom Metazoa; phylum Chordata; class Actinopteri; order Syngnathiformes; family Syngnathidae; genus Hippocampus; species Hippocampus guttulatus. The sequence continues at coordinate 13,799,529 of NC_141263.1, forward strand.
CATGGTTTACAGACGAAATGCACGCACACAAACAATTTATGGAGGAAGCTTGAGCGCAAATGGCGTGCGACTAAACTCGACGTCTTCCATCAGGCATGGTAAGAAGCACTTGTTTTAACCAAAACTAATTATCTCTCAAGAATAAGCAGCCTCAATAAAAATAAGCTGAAATACGTATTTGATACAGTGGCTTTGCTACCTAACGCTAGCTTTAACTAACCCGCTCAGTGGCTGTAATCATGTGTCTTGCTGAGATTAAACAATGGATGACTTAATTTTTCGCTTCTTAAACCCGATCAAAAGGAGATTATGATAATTGGCCCTGCTTGGCATCGGAACCTTATCAAGGACACTACTCTCATCCTCGATAAATGTACTATTACCCAAAGTGATTCAGCAAATTAATCTCGGCCTTATATTTCATTCAACGCTCTTTCTTCAAACGCAAATTAAGCATAAAAGCTATATGCCCGTGAGTATTGTAATGTCGTATGTGTGTCTACATGTGTTGCTGCACCATTTGTGTTTAGATATCTGTTGCTAAAAGGGTTAGAAACCGCAACTCTGAAGTGATTCATTAGGCTATCTACTGCGTTTGCCTGGTATGTGAGAATGAAGCTAGCAGACTTTCCGAAGGCAATTACGTGGATGTTTTAAATACACAACATTTTCTTAGTTGTTTGGTGTGAGAGTGTCAGAGATGTTCACTCAGACAGTTGAACAAACAGATTCAGGAATAGATTGTCTTTTCTGCCGGCAGGAGGCGCAGTTTTCTATGAGGCCACTCCGTGTGCGCTTACCAACTGACACCTGCAACCTCTGCCGGCCTTTTTATTGATTGTGTATGCAAATTACATGTGATATATCAGAAAAACACTCCCTTCTTCACATGTCACACCTCTCAACCCAGCCCACCCATACGCCCCTCAGAGGCCAAAACATCTCTCGGCACAAACAATGGCTTATCATGCTGCCCTCCCGAAGTTGAACCTTCCTGCCAACATTATCAGTTAATGAGGACTTAGCTTTATTCAGCTCAAGTTGGCCCTTTTTTCTGTGTGCTCCATTGTGTACAAGTTGTGAGAACATACCGTTCGAGGTCAATCAAGCATATACTGAAATGAAACTTTAAAACATGATATAATTAAGTTTGTAAGTTGAATTTTAAGTCACAATAAACAGCCTGAAGCATCTTTTTGAAGAATTATTCACTATCCACCAAACTGACTTGTTGTGAAATGAGTTGTGTTCGCTGCCACCATCTATCGTTTGTACCTCAAATATTTTATCACAAGTCAAATCAAATCAAAAATTAAAGAAATAAATAAATAAATGCCTGAGCAACAGCCTATAATACCTTTAAACCTCGCAAATTATTCCCTTGTAAGTCAAGCTATCACTCTACTACAGTATTATGCAGATGAGCAGTACTCTTATGAATGGAGTAAGACAGAGCCAATAACTAACAAGACTGTTTTTCTTCAGTGTTAATACCTTATTGAAACTAAGTGCTGTAATTTGTATACTGTCTGCAAACATGGATGCAAACAATAGAAATAAGTCAAACAGAGCTGAATAAACAAGGCTAAGGACAGAATTAGGTAGTAAGCAGCTCCATTTACCCAGTTACAATTACTTGTCTGAGAAGTTTCAATGCAATATACTGGTCCTTTATTCTGTTGAGTATTTTTGTTGAGAAGAAACGCTACTTTTATTCCGTCACGGGGAGCTGAATTCGGCTCTGTAATTTTATTTGGTTCATCAAAGCGACTTGAGCCACGTGTGCTGTCACGTGACAATCCAACCAAAACAACTAGTGACGTTTGACTCCATTTCAAATATTAAACAGAGCCAAGAAGTTACACATTCACATACAGTTTCTGTGGCTCGACACAGAAGCAGCATTTTTAATGTGTGCAATTTATGTCATGCACGGCAGAAACAAAAGCATGGAAGATTCGCAGTCACAAGCAGCAGAACGCCCATCTCCTCACATTCACTCAATGTTGACCTTACACTCGGGATGTCCCGACCACGCTTTTTTATCACACGAGTCCAAATCCGAGTCCTTGTTTTTAAATATCTGCCAATAAAGATTCCCAACTGATACTTGGGCATTGCATTAAGAAAAAATGTGTGTGCATGAGATATTTCTAAAATTAATACAGAAATATACATTTGTGTTTATTATGTGAGGCTTTATATACAAGGTGCCAAGGTGCCCATATAGTCACTTTACAATTATTAAAGATTATTACAAGGGCAGTTGATAAGACATCTTAACCCTGATTTGTTTCATTCTAATTAGTGTTTATTAACATTTGTATTCACATTAATTTTTTTGTGTTTCAGATGTGTTTCAAACCTGCCATTGACAATATTTACATGCTCGCGTCATTGAAAGTGATGGTGGCGTGAGTGATGTCTCACCAACGTTTGCTTGCTTTGTCGATGGGGTCGTGCGTGTTGCTCAACTTGGCGAGAGTGTCATGAGTGTGTTACTCAGCTTCTTTTCTTTAGCGGTAGTGGCGCTTATCGAGTCACAAAGTCACCATCCTTCAAATGTTTTGTAGCGCGACAGAAGTGTCAGCAAATTGCTTTCCACAGCGAACGTTTTCAAACACATCTGACAATGTTTTTTGGACCAAACCGCCGAATCATTTCCATGCTTGGGATGTGGACTCATCCATATTTGAAAAAATGTTGCGTTGCCTTGGTTGCTGCCAGAGTGATGTGACTGAATCCTGGCCACTGATTTGCAGAATCAAGACTTAATAATAATAATGCATCCGTTTTTCGTGCCACTGTTTTGGACACTCAAAGAAGGTTCACAGTGTATACATTGTTCATACACTCACACATTCACGCTCTGGCGGTGGCTGCACAACATAGTTTACCATTTCAATATAGTAAATCACGCACACCCTGTATCAGAAACAAATGCATTTGAGGGGTAGGTATTACAGCAGCGAACTGTACTGTAACATGATAAAAAAGTTTAAATTGAAGATGCACTGAACCCACAAAAAACTAAGTCATAATATAGAGACGGACGACGATAATTAATTACTGTTGTGGTCGAAGTGATACTGTTGGGTAATATCGAAAGTTTCACATTCCTATTTTATATTTCTGTCTATTTGACATTCACAATCTGATTCTAAATAAGTAAATCAGAAGTTCCTGACCTTACTCCGTACGTGAGCATTCCCCCCTCCCCCTCACACGCTAGCACGCAATTTATGAGGACTGCTGACATTGTCTTCTACATATAGCTTTCTTTTTTTGTTAAATTGTAGATTCTTCTTCTCTACTTTTAGTTAATTATATGGAGGACTACTTTTAACTTTCACTTGAGTAATTTATTTTCCAAGAGTAACAGTACCCTTCAGAATATTTTAGCCCACGTCTGGCTAAAGAACAGCTGATCGCCCTCAATCGAGGCTGCAGAATCGCTTTGGGAGATACTTTGATCGAGCAAAATGCATTCGAGATCACGTCTGGGTGTTATATCCTGAAGAGGACTGCTGTCATTTTTCCAAAATGAGCCTGTCTTGTTCATCTGACACACCTTGGCGAACACATTGCGAATAAACTTACTCTCAAAACAAGCCGTGACATGACAATAAGAGATTCTGCGCCGTTTTAAAAGTACCGAATTGCACTTTTTCAATTTGGATGCAACGCTTCTAACGATTAGTAAAGTAATTATGTTGCCAATGTATGAACTTATCAGACGACATAAGCTAATCAGAGAGCTACTGCGACTTGTAAATTGATTAACAGTATTTGTGAATATCGTCGTGGCTATTACACAGTGCTGTACTTATTTTAGTCATTGAAATGACACTAAAGCTGCTGTTTAGTTACACGAACTTACTTTGTCTTCAGTGTTGTGCTGCTAACGCCAATGTTAAGTTAGCCATGTCACGATAGGCCGTCCAAGTCATGTTGAGAGGCTAACAGCTAGCAGCTAAGTTAGCCTCTAAACAACAACCAACCTCCCTTTAACACCTTAAAGCGTTCACATCACACGCATGTATTTTTGCATTCTAGGCGTAAAGTAAGGATGACAGGTTAATTATGCGATCCGGGCTGGGTCTTGGATCGACTCACCTCTTTGCATACGAACTGGTTCTCCTCGCTGGGCACCATTTCCATTTGTGCGACACTTTAGACAAGCCGAACCTGGACAAGGATGTCAGCGAAAGAACTTTGCACACGTCAGCTGCAGCATGGTTAACGTCCTGTTGTTTTGACTTTTCCCAAGCCTGTAGAGCCGAGTCACACTTGTCCGAACTTGTAAGTTTATCAAAGTGGTATGAAGCGCTTTTCCACTCCCCAAAGCGTCAGCAGCGCTATTGAGAAAAATGGCCGGTGTGCTCCTGAGCCAGAGTTCGTTCAGACACTGTTGACGTCACGCCAGTGTGCGTGACGTACTAATGTGCCTTTGATGTTTCAACTGTACCTCTCCTTTTTACTACATTTTATGTTAAAGATTTTGTGTTTATACATACAATAATACTACTAATAATAATCAGGAATTTCATGAATTCAACTGTAAATCTTAAATTTCGCCACTAGGTAGCGCAACTGCACTCTGGCTGTGATTTTATTCCCAGAAGTCGTTTCATTCTACCAAGAGCTGAATCCTGTACAATCAGGGCTCTGCAACCTGCGGCTCGGGAGTCACATCTGGCTGTTGCATCACTGTGTTGGCTTGGAAAATAAGTAGCAAGTATCTAATTTTGATTTACTTTTAGTTTTTCAAATGCTCTTCTAAATTTGAAAATGATAGTGCTCTTGTAACATTAAAATAATTGATTGGATAATTTGACTTTGGCTTTAATTTCATACTCAACTCAACTCAACTGTATTTATAGAGCACTTTCAAACAGCCATCGCTGCATACAAAGTGCTGTACATGGAGCAATTAACATATACAACAAACAGTAAAGCAAAGACGGTAGAAAGCATGCGAGAATGACTTAAATTTAAAAGTAAGCTTCAATCAAGCATCTTTTTTTCAGAGTTTAACATATTGTTCATACATGCAGAGATCAAACTTTGTGTTGCCTGAAGCAATTCATTGATTTTATAATTGCAGTGACTCTTTGTTCATTCATATTTCAGTTACTTTGCAGTTGCTGTTGCTCTTTTATGCTTTGGTACTTTATTCTCTCATATAGGATTGATGTCTCACAGTATTTAAACGCTACATCGATCTTTCTAGCAGTCAAAAGTGGCAGCTCTCTTCTGTGTGTTCTGCATCCACTCTGCTCTCAGTAGGTACTTTGTATTTTTGTAGATAAAGACTTTTACTTCTCAACTTCCATGTCATGTCCGCTTTTGTAACCAAATTCCGCTCCTCACATGACAGAAAGTGTTACTGTATATAATTAAAGATGTATTGTTAGGTGTATGCTGTATATATGCGGTGTTATCGGGACTTTCGATGGCAAAAGGTTTTGTGGTGCTCTTTTTTTTTTTCTTCTTGAATTTCTTTGGACCGTCACAGGATGTTTGTTTCTTCAGATCTTGTAGCCTACTTCACTTTATCTGACATTCTTTTTACGTATGATTTCTCAATTCAATAAATATGGTGCTAGGGTGTTGCCTGTGGGGGTGGGGGGGGGGAATTACTTTTTCATATAGAGCCAGATAGGTTTTAATTTAATTTAATACATTCTTTTGTATTTCCCTGGGTTGTCTCTGTGTGATATTAAATTTGGTTTGATGAACTGAAACCTTTGTTTGTGATACATATGCAAAGAACACAGCAATCAGGAAGGGGGCAAATATTTTTACATGGTGCTGGATCTGATGTACTCACAAGAACACATGCTTTATTCGTACTCACAAGAATACATGCTTTATTCTGTTTTATGAATCGCAACAGGTGGACACACAGGTTTATTTTACCTCATGCCATCTTATATGAGAGCATTGAATTGTTCTGTCAGTGCACATTAGTGATGGGCAAATGAAGCTTTTGTGAAACATTGAACTACTTTGGCCACTTGTTTTGAAAATGGGTTCATTACTTGGAGCGTCAGTTACAATGATCTCTGCTAATGGAAAAAGAAGGTTGCAGTGGTTTAAAACATCTTTGATTTGAAAAATCTTTGACGCGCGCAACTAAAGACTGAATATAATGTTCTATTCACAAATAGAGATGAATGCGTGCATTGTGTTATTGATGAGAGACTTCTGAGAAGAAATGCCATACAGCACTTTGTAGTTCAGCTGTGCTTGTGTTACTTTGGCAGGTGGTGCTTACGTGTGATGGCGAACACTCAATTTTTTTTTTTTATCCTCTCAATTTCTCCACCTTGATTCAAGGCTGTATTAGCTGTATAAACATTTAAGAAATATATTCGAGGCTAATTAGGTGATCAACAAACAAACATTGAGTAACAGACACGTATGTAAACTTAGAATACACTGAGCATTAATATCTAAAGTCACAATTTTTTTGGGTGGCGAATTAATTATTCTTTTGACTCCTGGCGTTCTTTGTGGGGCTTGACGGTTTCCCACCACTGAGTACAATAAAGAATGAATGTTTTCTTGCACTGATGTAAATACAGTGGCAGGGAAGCAGTAAAAACACCAGAGGTGAATTGGTATGCAAATTTATCGTACATGCAATATGTATGTTTTACATTTACCAATTGAATGCTAGATAGAGATACTGCAGATAAATGGTGATCAATGAATATTGGTATTGCACGCATCCTGAGCAGTATCAGCCATAGAGAGGTCAACAGCTTTTCACACCTTCATAAACTGGATCAACTAGTTTGCATGAGGTATTACTATGAACGGTACGAAAAGATTTTCACCCATTACAGCAAATGTCAATTGAACACTTTATTGCTAAAGTAATTTATGTTTTGAGTTGTTAGAACATTACATAAACATCTTGAATCAAAAGAATTGTACATTTCTATAGGTTGTGTTTGGGTTGTACAGATCGACAGACATTATTCATAAACAAAACTTCACCACATCAGAGGTCCTATCCAATTTGTAAGTATTTTACCATTTCCACATTTTTAATAACAAATAACGTGACGTAATAATGTATTTCCACAAATAGTGCCATTTCTATAAGATAATTTTTTACTCAACTGCAGATATGGGGAAAGTACGGATGCCTTTATTTGTCCTCACGACACAAACATGGACACACACAACCTTGTGGAATGATTAAAGGGCAACCACAGATATGTATTTTTTATCTTTAAAAAAAAAACACAATCACAAGTAGAACAAGTATTGTCACGGAACAAATTAAAATCGTAGGGTCAGGCCACTTCGATTTTTCTCATTAAAAAAGGGTGTGCCTATTTGAGCAAGTTGTTTATTTGTCTTAGGCACTATTTGAGGAAATACAGGCGTGTACTATCTTTCAGTTTCATCCACTGACCAACAAAGTAGAGCCAGACATGTGGCCTTTAGGGAATAATATATTCGCAAACGTACTTTTTCAAACTGCGACACACCTCGTCGTACCACTTGCCCTGTGCGGCCACTGAAAGAGACACACAGCTCTCCCGCTTGCTTCCTGTGGGCTGCTTCTTGGAGCGGTCCCAGTTGAGATAGCTGACAGGTTGACTATTGACGTCAACGTACTGGCCTTCTTTCACTATGTCGGCTACGCCGATCCAGAAGTCCTTGGAACCTGGAGAACTCCTCTTGGCATAATCTCGAAGGTCATTGTTCTCCATGGCATCTCGCGGCGTCGCAAGAGTTCCTCCTTGCGCGATGCAGTCTTCGTTCGCCTCATGGTAGTGTTTGGGTTCCTCAATGGTGAGATAGCACTTCCTGTGAACTTTGATGCCACGGAGGCAAACTGAGAACAGAGACGATGTGTTTCAACGTTCATTTCAAACGATAACACCTAGAGGAGATACTCCTGGGTACCAGTAACATGTGGTGAGGCTCACGGCTGGGGAGGCACTGACATTAAGTCAGATTTACAAATGTATTAAACATAACAAAACAAAAATAGTGGTTTAAAGTTAAATACAACTGAGCTGCACCTGATGAACATGAATTGCTCTTTGCAAATTAAGTAAGTAAAACATAAAGCCCCAATTGTTGTCTAAAAAAGAACAGACTCACAAGGACAACGAGTCCAGAGACATTATTTTTGGGTGAGTGGTACCTGTTTGCAAGGCCTGCATCTCTTTTAGCAAATTCACTTCCCGCCACAACTTCTCAAGCTGGCCCTTGACATCATCATCCTCTGCAGCTCCCCATATAAGAAGGAAATATTATGTAAGGTCAATATGAGCACACAGTTGACATTGTGCCTGATGAGTGTGCATGGTTACCTGTTGCTCGAGCTGACACGGCCTTCCTGATGCGAGGCGGGCGTCCGGAGATGGAGTGAAGCAAAGAGAGGCACAGGACGACAAATGCGGGAAGGCCCAGACGTGCCATTTTGAAGGCCGCGCACAGTACTACACCTTGTGCTCCCGTGAAACGGCTCAAAAAGTCTGAGGACGGCGCAGCATATAGTAGCTCTCTATGTGCTGTTCTGGAAATTGCGACTGCATTGGTCCACATGGTGTTTTTTTTTCCAAACATGGGGAGGAGGTAAGGGAGGTGTTGGCGTGCAGGGACAAATAATGTCTTCCTTGTGTTGGAATTTGGGAGAAATGTTGACTTGGGACACGGTGCAGTGAGCACTGTGTCCTTTCATTTGACAAACTAGAAACATTAACTGTTTGGTACTTCCTTTCGCTGCCATATTTGGATGTGCAAGGTCTGCTTTTGACAAGCAACAAATGTCATCGTAAACTTGTTAGTCAACCCAAAAACCCGAAAACAAAATCAAGACTTTCAGTCAACAAGGGTCTCTTTTTTTTCCATTTGTGCAAGGCAAGATTTGTGGGGATACTTTTTCATTCATTCATTCATCTTCCTAACCGCTTATATCCTCACTAGGGTCGCGGGGGTGCTGGAGCCTATCCCAGCTGTCTTCGGGCAGTCGGCGGGGGACACCCTGAACTATCCATCCATCCATTTTCCGAACCGCTTGATCCTCACTAAGGTCGCGGGGGGTGCTGGAGCCTATCCCAGCCGTCTTCGGGCAGTAGGCGGGGGACACCCTGAACTACTTGCCAGCCAATCGCAGGGATACTTATTGTTTTGATATTTATTTGTTTTCCCGCCCTTAATAATTCTTTGCTATATTATTAATTGTTTTAAGTTCAACATATTTTAAAGGAAATAGGTCAAATTCGGTGTGATTTTTCATAAATGTGTGACTGTGGGAGTGGGGCAAAAGGGTGTCTAACATGAGTCTCCTTCAAGCTAGGACCACCCGTTTTATGTTTAATTCACTCTATCCTTCAAAATAAACAGCTATATGTAATGATTTCTTAATTGCATTTTGTTCTATGTATTTATTGTTACTTTTATTTTTTTTTTTACAATATGCTGTACGCTGCTTTACCCTATCCTGTTGGTACACTTAAAAGTTCCCTCTGTGGATCATTAAGGGTTTACTTAATTTCATCCTATTTTATTGACATACAGCTACACAGTGAAAAAACAGCTCTGCTTTACGCCAGGTATAATTTTTGATACATCTCTTGTACTGGCTTTTATTGTGTACTTGCACTGAACATTATGGCAATTGAGTGAATACTAGGCACATTTTGAATTGATACTGATGCGCACTTTACATCTATTTTTTTAGCCATCCTTTTCAATTACACTAGCGTTTCTCCTCATTGGGGTCACTGGTGAGCAAGCTGTAGCGTATTCTAGCTGACTTTGGATGCAGCCCAGACTGGTCGACAGTCAATCAAGGAACATATAAACAAACAGTCATTCATAATCACATAACAGACGATTTGGAATTTTCAATTCAGTGAACCTAATGCATGTTTTTGGACTGTGGGAGGAAACCAGACTGCATACTTGAATAAAAATGACCCAGTCCATCTCAACAGTGGAGTATACGTAAGAGCATCCAGACAACCTTGCTACAATTGTATTTCTTTCTTTTCTTAAAATGACAACTTTCTCAGTTGGCTATTTTGCAGCTCCATTTATTTTCATGTAAACAAAGTCCACAATGAAAGATTGCAAGACTGGACAGAAGTAGTCAACCACAGGTAAGGAACAAAACACTGAATACTGTACTTTTCTTTTCCTCCCCCAATTAATTATGACAATACGTGAACACAAACATACGCACACATACCAAACAAAGCATGCACCTTTTCCTTTTCTCTTACAAACATTCTACTCAATACTGATATGGATTTTGAAAGTGACTACCTCCAGTACATGAAACACATTTCTTATGTATAGAGAGGTAATTTGTCTCATACACAATATTTCCTTTCTATGTTAGTTTTGATTTCAATAAGCTGATGGAATCTTCAACAGCTTGTTTTCAATGAGCTGGCATTGAAAATACATCCAGTCATGTGAAAAGCAATTCAAGTTTTATGTTAGGCAAATTTAGGAAGATTACATATGGTACTTTGTCTCAATAAGTCATCAAGGTGGTTGTGGTATTCCCTGCATTTGATGGCGTTTCTAATTTTGACTGGTTTGTGTTTATTCTAAAAATAAGCAATCTCTCAGGCCATGTTTATTTTGAGGCACCATAAAGTAAATACAGAAACTTTGGTCAGACAAGTAGTAATAACTCTTCCCAACTGGCAGTCTGACTGAAGAAATCATCGTCCGCTGAGATATTTTTACAGATATTTGGATATATTTTCGTGTCTCCTATTTATTGTGGTGTCTTTCCAAATAAAAGTCTTGCTGGATCCCACTTTTTTAAAAAGCATTTCCTTTTATGTTACCAGGTAACAAAACTCAAGTGGATAAAACTTGGGTCATAAATCTGATTTTCATCAATCCAATTGCTGTGTAAATGTATTAAAATATCTCTAAATGTCATTCCCAGTGCGTAATGTGATTAGTTTTGGTGACTTTTAATCCTCTGGATACAGATACATTTGTTTTCCTGGTAGCCTGACATTAAGGGAAAACATTTCAAGTATCAAACACAAGGCACATGTGATCCCATAATACAATGAGGTTGGCACCTACAGGGATGCTTAAAAATAATGCTCGGCATATATGCATTTCTACCACCACAATGACCTCATCTTTCATCACAAAGTACAAGGGAGGAAATCTTTAACCATATTTTTTATTGAATTGATTGACTTTGTATTCTAAAATTGACTATTTGTTAAATGGTTTTCGCACGTCAGCAAGGTTAAGTGCATATTAATCTGTTATGAATTAAATGTATTCACTAGATTGTTGCAAAACTAGAAAACAAAACAAACCAAAAAAAAAAAAAAAGAGATGCACTTCGTCCTTTGCACATGCATAAAAGTGAGCAGGTCCTTTTCCGGACTTTCAATTGCAAGTAACAGCAGGAAACGAGCAAGATGAATACTTACATGAGTACATTACATGCACAAACACTGCACAACTCTCTCAGCGTGATCCTACAAGGTGAACCCGTAGGGGACGTCTCATGGCATTTTAGGTTAGTACTAATGGATAAAAGGCATGCGCTCTTTGCTGTCATTGTCCCCCTCAGGCTCCTCTTCTTCCTCCCCTGCTTCACTGGTCTCAGTGCTGTCACTGGCCATCTGATGGGGGGAAGGGGAGGAAAGGATTTATTGGTCCATCGGTGACCCGATAGCGAAGTACGCACTCAACACAAAAGTACACTGACACACTAATTTAGAATACAGCGCTTCTACATTTGAATCGAAGTGTTTGTTTTTTTGGGGCTTTTTTTTTTTTTTGGCATTCATTATTTGTTTTTCATCCGATATGGTTGTACAGTATACAAACAGTACACAGTGGTACCTCGACTTCCAGTATGAGTGGACCTTACCTCCAAGTGTTTGTGATACGAGGTATCGTATGGTTGACGTTTTGACTTGATTTGCAAGGAAAAGTTTAAAATGCAGAATAAATAGGTCAACTTGTTTAATACCACTCTCAGTTCAGATTTACTGTCTACGAACGGTTTACTGAACATGAAAAGGAAAAGAATTAACCTTTAGCAGGTTTTAAAAGAGTTATTTTTTTCATGAAAGTCGTCCAGCTTACTGCCAACACAAAATGCAAAGCGCCACAGAAGGGCAAATAAAACTAGCATCCATGTTACGGTGTTATATCCTTTTAAATAACAAATATTTGAACATATACAGCGCGGCAACAAATGTGAAAACAAACAATACATGCAAATATATTTCTTAGCCTCTGCAAAGATTGACTTCTACTACAATCGACCCCCACATCCTCTTGGTTCACCATCCACGGATTTGTATACTCATCCATTTTTTCTCAATATTTTTTCATATTTTTTGGGGAGGCAGGGGGTTCAAACTTTTTTTTTGTTATACAGTAGAATAACATACAATTCGTCATCAAAACTCTCCTTTTTTTTGGTATTCACAGACCGGCCCCATCCGCATCCCCCAAAAATGGGGGTTGACTGCACTACACTGAGTAACTGTGAGCATCTGAATCGCTTAAAATCCGAATGTACATATCTTACTTCACCCTATTGGGAACCGCACAATGCATAATTCATAGGGCACAAACTGTTTAATTCGTTACATTCTAATTAATTCTGTTGAGATTTTGCAAATTTGTATAAAATTAAAATGTTTAGAGTACTCTTTTTTTCTCATTAAAAACATGCTACAAAAACTTTTGTCTCTGGTGGACTGAAATGGATTCATGACATTCCCATTCACTTCCAAGGGGGTAAGATGATTTGAGAAATTAGTGTTTTGAGTCAACAGTGTGGTCAAGGAATGAATTAAACTCATGAGTCAAGGTACACTGTATAATAAACTAAATTTCTGAAGACTTATGTGCATCGGCTAAGTAGATATGTAAATACATCAACATATCAGTCGTTAAATGTTCTGTAAAGCGCTTTGTTACATCTGTAGCTGTTGTGAAAGTGCTGTATAAATAAAGATGTAGTGTATTGTGCTATAAGAATGAGTTATAGAGTTATAAGTGAGAAATTGCTATTACCAAGGGAGTAGGCGACTTCTCGACATCCAGAATGAGTTTTCCAATATTGCCTCTGTCGTGAATTCTCTGCATGGCCTCCTTAACCTGACAAAAAAGTAAATGTCAATTTGTGTTGTTGTTTTCATAAAATGTAGAGGATGTAGCTAGTCATCATCTGTAATGTAATCAATAAAGCCACACAGCCAACGAAGTATATTTATCAATATGGTTGGACGTAAAATCAAATCAATGTGCAGTGCTACAGTAGTAAACGTATACTGTATCTATAAAAGCAGTGTGTAGACCTGAATTGGAACATTACCTCCAATGATCGGGATAACACTAATCCTCTCATACTATTTATAGTCCAGAAAAGTACCGGTTAGTAATGTGGGGGTCACCATGGCAATGACCGAGACACAATTCTCTTTATTAAGGCAAATGTACCATTTGAATGGTTTTCAAGATTTTTATTCTCAGATAAAATTATGAAATGTTGTTGGATCAAAGTTGTGTTTACTTTGCTGTTCAACTCAATGAGGGGAAAAATTCAGACATGATACATTTTCTTTATCTCATTCTTGGGACATAACTGAATGTCTGCCTTTGTTTGGAAGTATTTGGGTCTCATAGACTCATTTGTTGAACATAGCACCGGCCAAGAGTGAAAATAGGCTAAAAACTTTGCCTCATGCATTGTTGCAGGATAGAATATTCAGATGAATGCATTATGTCACAAACAAATACAAAATCATCTTACAGTGACGTGTTGGTATTTTTTTTAATTCAGAATTTCTGATGAAGGTTGATAACCGTAAAAAAAAAAACCCCTAAGTTACGCAGTTTCCGGTCGCATGCAATAACGCACGCAGCTTTTCATTACGGCAGCAAGAAAAGGTTACCATCGTCAACACAGACACAATCAGGCTGTAAATTTTCCTTCCAGGCATATGAACAAATGAGGCCCTGACAATGCATCCCACGCCATTCTCCCCCTGCTCCCTGACAAAGCACCCCTCACCCCCACCCCATCCACCCGCTCAAAGAATGGTCACCGCATTTTGCCAAGGTTTAACAGCTTAAACAAAACACATTTCTACCATGATTGCTGCTGAACCAAGAAATCCATCTCTGAAACATTCACGCTGTAGAGAATGTGAGGGATTACATTTCATGAAAAAAAAAGGACTTCATTTATTTTTTATTTGATTATTTATCATTGTTCGAGTATATGGTGCATATAATGTACATCCAGTAATTGGAGTTGGGAGGGCAAGTGGGTATGCTGTACGATGGAGAGACGGGACACTGAGCGTATTTCTGGCAGTGTGAGGCAAAGGTGTTTTCGGTCCGGCTACTCGTGATTTGGGATGAAGTGAATGATGTGTAGTTGATTGGTTTTCATGTGGGAGCGGAGTAATTGTGCAGCAGAAAGATTCACAACCTACCCAGCGTCTGTGGGACAACGTCTGTAGCTGACAGCATCCCACACGAAATGCAGAGTGACATCAGCCAATTTGCTGTCCATGATGTGTACAGCGGTATTTTTGAGAGGGGAGGTAAAAATAAAGAACTAAAATTGTTGTTGTACAAGTGTGCACACCCTCGAGTCAGCACGCACCTTTCACCATTTAGGTGCCTTTCATTAACCCCAAACGAATATTGAATTAACAGCAGAAGCCTGGAGGTTTTGCGGTAACAGTGACTAATACTTGTCCAGGCGACAGCCCACATTAAAAGTTTTGAAATGATTTAGACTGGTCAATATTTTTCTCACACAAAAAACTGCCATTTGAATTGGAGTGTGTGGAATTTTTATGCTGTGCACTATATTTGAAAATGTTCACTGCTTTTTGTTATGGGGTTGTGCAGTGGTTCACGAAGCTTACTTTGTGTAATCCATGTCCTAGTCGAGAACCTTTGACTGGCGGCTAGTCCAGGATGCAGTCTGTCTTTTGCCCTAATAGTCTCCTCCCCTTGCCGCAACCCTGATCATGATTAGTGGCATTGATTGATGTTTTACAACAGACCTCTTCAATTTGATTATGACTCTTACCTCCTCCAGAGCCCACAGAGAATCGACCACTGGCTTGATCTTCTTTTGGTCGTAGAGGCATAAGAGTTTGTCCATCGCCGATTTCACCAAACCGGATCCTCCCTGCCTGAAGAGGAGGTTGGGCAACGAAAATCCTGCCATGACTTTGTTCTCCTCATACAGTTTAATAGGGTTCACCTTCTCCACCTGCCACCACTTGGAAGAAATAACATCATGTGTCAGAGAGATACAATTTAGTTGAGAATTGAGGGTTTCATTTGTGATGGTTTGAAGGGGCCATCCGCTTTCAAATGACGATGACAAACGGAATTTGTGACTCACAGATTTTGCAAAGCTGAAGAAACTCTTTGTCTCCCCAGTTACCATGTTCGATGCGCCTGAAAAAACAAAAATAAAAGGATTGTTGTGTGCTATGCAAATGGCTGGGCAAAGGTGACTGGACAATAACAAGCAAAGCATGAAGACTGAAGAGGGGAGAGGACCAATTGGCACCTCTAGAATTCAGGGTCCGTGCAAGCATGCCTTTGCAATATAACTAGCACTAATCGTTAATTGGCTGGTAATTGCGCTGGTTAATTCATGAGGTTTGACAAGAATTAAAGTGATTAACGGGCTGGATAAGAGGCTCAGCTGTGACTGGGAATATTTTTATTCCCAGGATATGTTTTATGTATGGAGCATAACTAATTCAAGCTCAGACAGGTGAGAGTCGACCGGGTTTTTCATCCAAACAACAAGTTAACGACCACTCCTTTCACAAGAGTGCAAACTTCAGTCTGCTTTTTTTCCCCCCTATAATGAATAAAACAGTGAGACAGAACAATAAGGGTGCACATCTCTCTAATAAAAGAAGATTTGATAGGTTTCAATACATGGGATTGCGATACAACTCAAGGGACAGTTCATCAAGTGTTATGACTCGATTCAGTTCGATTTAGTGGGATTACGATTCGTGCACAGCCCTAGTTATGGCTGGTAACCATTCAGGGTGTACCCTACCTAATCCTGGGGATAAGCGGATCAGATGATGGATGGATGACTTAAGTATTGTTTTGGTTTTTTTTTTTTAAAATACATTTTCCTATATTTAAGATCAGGGTGTGATATTGAAAGTGTCCATAATGTTACAGAGGCTTACTATGACAAATATACTTTTTACAGTACAGTTCTTACCATAGAGAATGTACGTTCCCAGTGGCCTCAGCAGACTGAGGCCTTTGCCTGTGTTTTCCCCACATAGACAGTCCAACACAATGTCGACTCCCTCTGGAGATAACCTAAAGCAGAAGGAAAGCTAAGGTTCACTAGTGGGAGAGGAAATAATGAAGTCATCATCAAATGTATAACAATAAGGATATATTGTTTAAATTAAATCTGTATCTAAATTAAATATTAAATGGAAATGCATTGAATTTAAAAGCTCAACATAGCTGAACTGTACGTGGGCAGTGATTCTTGTAAGAGTCTACTGGAGGTGCTCATAATACCACACTTTGACGATCACAACAGGGTTGCATTCTGTTCTATGTTAATCACAACCACACGTGATCAATAGCCCAAAATGAAAATGATTAAAAGCGGGCTATAAAATGATGAAAGGCATGCCTGTCTCCTAAATTCCTTAAATTCTGCTTTAAGACCTGGACACCTAAAGTCCTTGGTGGTCTTGTGATTCCCTTTTGGAAAGACATACGCATTTGATTGTACTTAGGTCTTGATCCTGTGTGGAATGTGTGGTGCAGGGGGATGAAAGGCAAAATTAATTCATGACCACTCTTGATACGCAGGCAGCAAGCATGAAATAATAGGTAATTGCAACTTCAACCTATATACTCTTCCATCTACTGTATATACCTGTGTTTAGGTATATGATTGTATTAACGGAAAAAAATGTATGAATTGGAACAAGCTGTAAAATAATCCCTCAATTTCAAAATCCAGGCTATCATGAGTCGGCCCCTGATTGGCTCAATTGCAGACCTCCACAGCACTACTGGGATTAGTCCTTTGTTGCCATAGGTACCATGACGACAGACCACTCGACAGGCGAAGTCCATGCTATCACAAAAAGCAGCCAATTCCTGATAGTTTTGAAAATAGCACAAATACAGGCCTCATATTAAGATGCTGTAATTCAAGCTTACTTTTTGACTTCTTGTATGTAATCACCGTTTCTATCAAAGAGATGAGTCACAGAATCTCTGATAGCGGAATGTTTCAAACTTGAGGCGATCCCAAAGACGATGACATTAGGTACAGTGGAGCACAGCTGAGCCACAGCTTGACCCTGAAGAGAAGAATGACATGTGCAACTGTTGATCAGCATCTTCCAGTATTAATGCACGAGTGGAATGCACAATTCCATATGAAATCACTTTCATCCATTTTATACGGACTGGTTTATTTCTCAATAGTTTGTAATTGGTAGCATCCTTTGGAACCCTACAGTGACTGGGTTAATGAACATTTTATCCATCCATTTTCCGATGCGCTTATACTCAGAAGGGTCGCTGGTGGTGCTGGAGCCTATCCCAGCTGTCTTTGGGCAGTAGGAGGGGGACACCCTGAACCGGTTGCCAGCCAATCACAGGGCACACAGAGACGAACAACCATCCGCACTCACACTTACGCCTAGGGACAATTTAGAGTGTTCAATCAGCCTGCCATGCTTGTTTTTGCAATGTGGGAGGAAACCGGAGTATCCAGAGAAAACCCACGCAGGCCCAGGGAGAACATGCAAACTCCACACAGGGAGGCCGGAGCTGGAATTGTACCTCTGCAATGTGAGGTCGACACACTAACCACTGGCCCACCAGGCTGCCATGAACATTTTAGTAAAGTGTAATATCCACCGGTGAATTGTATTTCATTGTTTTATTTTATTTGCGTTTCATCTTGTCTGTTCGGTTGTTCTTTTATTATGTCATTCTCACCCATGTTACAATGCTAATGCTAGCTTGTATTGCTACTAGAAATTTGCTAGCGCTGGTATTTTGTGGAAGCTGGATGTGCATTCTCTGTGACGACTTTTTGGCACTATATGGATTTTCATATTCGTGTGCATGCTCGTAAGTGGTAATGGCTTTGGTCAGAGACTCCCCACTTAAACCTGACTACAATGGTGTCGGTAGACTTATTTTAGGGAGGCTGAAACCTCCACTGCGCCTCTCCTTCCTGGCGAGAGCTACACTCTTTCAATATTATTTTTTCTAGATATACACACACCCACTTTCTCCGATGAGACAGCGGGATGCTCGATCCTCGCCCTAGGCGCCGGCCTCGGTCAGTGACAGACCATTCAGCAGCTGTTTGTCTGTGATCATCATTTCTCAGAGGACTGCTTGGTGAACCCTGGCCATTTTTCATTGTACGGGTGTACCAAATAATGTGGTACATGTCCGACATAAGTTGGAGGACGTTTTCTGGCCTGTATGAACCAATAGTTAAAGACAATGACTTACCACAGCACCCCCAGCTGAGTGCACCAGCACCGACATACCCGCTCTGAGTTTGGCGATCTCAAAGAGCATCATGTAGGCAGCGACGAAGTTCAGAGCAAATGCTCCGGCCTCCGCAAAAGTCATGTCATCTGGCATTTTGTAGACAAACTCCTCTGGTGTGCAGACAACTTCTGCCCAGGCATTGTAGTTAGCAAAAGCCATGACTCGGTCTCCTATCTGAGAGAAATATGTCACATACAGAGATGGCACAAGTACGAAATTGTGGACTTAAAGACACAGTAAAGGTGGATTTAGAGATTTGTTTCTAAATACATTATGGATGTCTGAAGATAAGTGCTGAATACACATGCAAAGACTGAGAACTACATAGCATTCAATTGTGAAAATGTGGCATTGGACTGTTTTCACCATTTCAGTTTTCCTAATGTTTTGTAGGTGTGGCTGTTGTTGTTGCTTGTGAGCAACCTTCAAATGGGTCCCAAAGCGGCTCCTAAAGCCGCAGCAACCCGGGTACCTGCAGCCCGAAGGCACACCCAACACCGCTTGGAGGTCATTCCCGAGTTGGGCTGTAAGTGTGGCTAAAACTGTGTCTAGTTAGGCATCAACGGTTATCTGGTGCAAATGTGATTTTTTTCATCTAAATTTACAGCCAGTGCATGAACACAAGCTTTGTACCATCATGGACACTTTAGTGGGCCTCGTTGTCACATCGTGGAAAAACTCTGCCACAACCCGGTGCAGTCATCGGAGGCTTTAAGCGGTTATATTTTCATGACTCAACCATGTGGTTACTGTATGTCAAGACATAAGAAAGACATTAGACGACTGATGCCTCATCATCTCAATTCATCAAGATCGCAACTCCAATTGACTTGACCTTTCTCAGTTTTTTACATCATGTCATCATTAGTCATCGTCACTAGAATGTTCAGATATTTTTCAAATGTAGGGATTTAAAGTAAAAAGTCATGGGTGAAACTCAAGTATATATAGTACAAAATACAGGTACCTGAAAATTGCATGTATGCACAGTACAAGCACATGCATTTTGTTTGTGCAGACAGGCAACGCATGTATACTCGATGTACTGTGCACTAATGAATTGGATAAACTTTATACTCTGGTCATATTTGTGTATTCCTGGCAGGAGAATGCTTCAGTTTGACGTACCTCAAAATTTTCTGTGCTTTCTCCCACAGACTCCACAATCCCACAGCATTCGAAGCCAGGAACAAGAGGGGGTTTAGGAGGACTATCAATAGTCCCCTGACGTACCATCAAATCCAGGAAGTTTAAACCACTGAAAAAATCCAATACATTGCATAACTGTGTGATAAATAATGTTTCATAGTGGAGTCAGGTTATTTTTCTTCAATCAACTAACTCTATGCGATGGACAGAATTTTTAATGCTCAAATAATTGACTCATCAGTTATTATGGGAGGTAGTCCAATGCCCGAGTGGTTAGCACATCTTCTGTCTCCCAATTCTGAGTTTCTGAGTTAAAATCTTATCTTATTGTGGCTCCCCCAGAGATAAAAAATAATTAGTTTTAATTGATATGAGTATTCATTACGGATGCACCGATATCACTTTTTCCAGAACGAGTGCGAGGACAAGGATTCAAATCTGAGTACAGTACTTGTCATTCGAGTACTGCTTCTTAATAATGCATTATGTTTTGCAATTCTGATGTTTAAAAAAGTGTTTTATTTTAATAAAATATTGTTCAAAAACATACTTTTCTTAAAAATGGGACAAGTAGCACTCAAAAAATAACATTTTTTGAGCAACAACTTGTCATAACTGACATTTTATCATCCAATTGCATGCTTTTCTAACAGTCTTGCAGCTTGGCACATTAAATGTAGCCTGTAACATAAGGTATGTCAGTTATGTGATGATTTACCCTGAACACTAGGTGGCACTGTGTAAAAGGAGTACATGCAGTACAGCATATAAGTGACAAAGAAGAATGAAGACTCCTCGAATATACAGAATATGGCTGTGATGTTACCTCTGTGTGTTAAGTACAAAATAAAGTGAGTAAAATGAAATACAAAACTGTGTCTTGTGAATACTACAAGTTCTAAATGAAACTGTGACAGGACAGGTGAAGTGATACTTTATCACACCATTCTGATGACATGATCAATGTCAGATTTTCTTTGCCTTAAGTTTCAGTAACTGGTATCGGCAGCCTCCAATAGTACCCGATACCTAAAATAGATGGAAAACTGGTGTCGGTACTCGCCCATGCCTACTCAGTGTGATGCAATTCTACACCCCTGCATCTACACAACCAATAACAAACTTATTGCTACATGAATACCATCAAGTGAACATTATTATCGTTGTAAAGAAATGGTGATACTCTGTTGAGCCTCATTAAATCGTGCAAGTGTACAATGTTGTGATATGTTCAGGTCGTTATCAGTGGTCGCATGTTTCCCATGATGATCATGTTTATGCACTTGTTATGGTCAATGAGTCATGGGCTCTGAATGAAAGGCCACATTCATCACTCATGCTCTCTCTGAATACAAAAGATTACATTTGTATTTTTCCAGACTTTGTCACCAGTTAGTCTACAAAAGCCAACTGCAACCGTTCCGATAAAAAATATTCATGGTTGGACGGGATTTAAATGGGTTTCAAAACGTCAGTTTGCTGTCTATTGATGGCCAACATTGGGGGGGAAAGACCTGTGGCTTCCAATGCGATAGTAAGATATGATGTGTTGACCAGTGATTTAAAAACAACAACAATAATAATAATGAAAATATAGCAGTGATAATGTGGTCATATTTACCATGCCTTAACGCGTATCTTCACTTCACCACGTTGAGGCTCGGGCATCATCTTCTTGGTCACTCGGAGTTTGTTGAGCCCTCCAAAGCTTGACAACATCACCGCCCGCATCTCTTTCACATTCGAGGAAGATTCCCCGCTTCCCGGTTTCTTCCCCGTGCCTCTCTCTATCATGCGCTCGGTTTCCTCAGTCATATCTGCTCCCTCTTGAGCCATGTCGGAGCCCGGCTGTTTGCGTCTCTCCGCGCCTCTTCACGGCTCACTGACGTGCTTTGCAGCCTGCAAACGTGGCGTTGTGCACGGCAGCCCGGCCTCACTCAACCCGTCGTGCGATCCTCCCATCCACTCACTCATGCTTGTCCAAACCCGGATGATCACGATGTTGTTGTTATCATCATCATCTCAGCTCGTGGTTGAGCTCCATCAATTAGTCATTTCAATGAACTGGGCGTAATTAGCGGTGCGTGTGTTCGCTTCAGCGTCCAGTGCGCCATCTGCTGGAAAAGACGCCATCTGCAGTTTCTTAGAACTCATAAATCACCCTTGCGGCCAGTCATTCAACAATTGTGACGCCCTCAGGGAAACTTGGAAAGCAAATACGCTGCCCACATCCTCAACAGCGCATTGGTTGTATGCGGACCGTCATGGACATAATTCAAGATGACCTCTTGTAACCAAAATTATTTTATACACACACGATACCGAAATCCTTCCTTTCACACATCAGACTGAAATCTGTTTGTCTGATGTCATGAAATATGCATTACAATAAAACTCACTTTATAGAGAGTCAAATCTATTCTCTTAAGGCTAATTACTAATTAAAATATATTTTAAATCATTTTGATTAGCCAAATGTAATTTTATATACTTCCACGGTTATGGTATAGATATAGAATGTTATGTGTAATAAATAATCAGAACAGTGTTACTTGTGTTCAACTGCTTTAAATTAAATTGGAAAGTTCACTAAAGTAAAGACAATAAGCAAACATTGAACTAATCGGTCAGACCCTATAAATCATACTAGAACTTTAATGTATACATTTGACTCACATCCACAGGCAAAATGGCAATACAATATTACATTACTTTCATAAATATCTTCACCAATCATGGGAAAGACTATTGAGCAAAATCTGACATTTTGTGCGTATGCAGCCCTCTTCCTTTTTTTTTAAAGTAGGGACTGTGATATTTTTCATAAGAATGTGCCTACTTAAGATATTTGTATGCAATTCACATTTATACATAATTAGCTCAACAATATCTACTATGACAGTGACTAGGTTTACAGGTTGTCAATATCTGGGTGACGGTCAACATTCTGGTTTCTGAAACATAACCCGTACACATGTATGAGCAAAAAGTTATTGTGTACAATTTGTACATAGTTACTGTGATAAATTGAGACAGCTTCATCTAAACTGCGACACACGGATAACAAAACGATGTAAATGGACATCATTTCTGTTTCTTACTTTCTACCATCAATAAAAGACATTACTGTATATTCATTTCGTTCACTATGCTAATAAAGCAGCTGACTTGGCACTGTGCCACATTTCGCCATGTTTGTTTACATCTGTTTGTGTATTTCCACAGGGTTGTGCGCCACACACAATGCATACATATTCATGGTTTTGTGGATATTCAGGTTTTTGCAGGTGTTTACATCCCTTTGCGTCACGGAAATGTTTCTAACAATCCGGTTTCGAGAAGGTCATTGACTACTTGTAAACATAGTCACTTTTTATTCGTAGGCTAAATTATGAACATTGAGTGGAGTCATGTTTTTGCTTCTGTGGAATTACTGTTTTGGAATATCTGTGAATATTCTTAGTCCATGCATTCCTTGAATCTCATCCTTCAGGGCCTGTGGAAGACAAAAGCCAGAAATAAGGGTATTTTAGATAGACAACATTTAACATCTTTCAAAACAACATGTAGATGTCATCTCTATGACAGACACACACACACACACACAACAGACAATAACAGTCGGGAGTTGAATCTAGATGCTTTTTGAATTGACTGGTGTACGCAATAACGTGTCTGATAAATATATAATAATAGACGACAAGCTGAACTAACCGTTATAATTGTTACCTGATTAACGAGCTGATGTTGCTGAATAGTTCTCTTCCCGCTGAACTCACTAGACTCTATGTGAACTTCATACATGGCCCCACAGCCGCCTGGACACAAGATCACATTAAAATATGTGCTATTTGGTGAGGGTGTGTGGCATGGCTCCTGCTCCTACTCCAACTGCCTGGAAGGTTTGTCAGGCTGTTAAGTGATATCGTGTTATAGTATTGGAGAGGTTTTGTTGGCTATGATCCAGTAAATACAGTATAATACAGTAAGAAGTCACCAAAAAAAAAGAAAAATCATGTCAAATACAGATACCTGAAAAGTCTGCTTTGGTACAGTAATGGTACTTTGTACGGCACACCATTGGTATGCATAAAAAAAAAAAGTAAAGCAGTATCACATTCAGTGGATTTAACTTGTGCTTATTTTCCTATTGTATTCCTCCACCATTGTATTTATTACTCTAGCTATTTCTGGCGCATTTAAATTGTGTATCATTTTAATTTAAATGTCGCGTTTAATTAAAAATCCACGTCATTAGATTATTATGAAGGATTTCAATGTACATACCAGATATATCAACAACTTTCAGCGATGACGCGAGTGGGAACTTTTCCTTGAGTACATTCGCGATGCGGATCTCCCCCTCAGTTTGCGTGGATAGACACCTCCACGCTTGCCCACGGATGGCAGTCTGTGGACGCAGAGGGGAAAGTTAGCAAACACCAAGCATTGCTATCCTATATGCAGCGTCTAACCTTCATAAGTTTGACATCTTAATTACCTGATTTCTGAAAAGAATCCGAAGTGCAGCTATGGCAGCGCTTGTTCCCTTACAAACAAACATCGTCTTATTTTAATGTGTATTTTTTGACGAGCCAAGTAAGAATTATTTATGAATGCATCTAACTTGTCCTATCACAAGCGTCTCCTTAATACGACGTCACACATCCGGGTATGTTTTTAGTGTATTCGTTGATTCGTAAGCGTGTGTCAATGTGTTGTGTAATTAGACTTAAGTAACGCAAAACCAGTGCGAATAAAAGCTACTCTGGTTTGCTGTTTCACTTGCAAGTATTGTTTAAAAAAATATTCGTTCACTGCGGCACCATTTTGTGGTTAATACATTCTTTATTACGACTGCAATGGTTACCTGTTGACTATCCACTAACCCGCAAAAAAATAAGAAGAAAAAATTAAAAAAATATGTCCTTGTACTCATTGAAAACATAATCAACCAGAACGGTAACAAACACGTTTCCTTCCTATTAATTGTATTAAGGATGATTTTTGGCTCCCACAGCTTTTATTAAAGAATATTAAAATAAATGCAGGACAGTCAATATGTCTGTTCCATCCGCAGATCTATTTTTTATGGTAAGTCAGCTTGCTTATGTTTCAAAATGCACTGCTGTTGTTATTAAAGCTATTTAGTTGTTGCACTAGATCTGAAATAATTAATTGAAAAAGAAGTCTTGATCTAGACACTTTCATCATAAGGCTGGGCAGGTAAACTTTACAGTTTACAGTCAATACTGTCGGTCTCCACAACAAAAGATCCACAAGACAGATAAGTGCCGACTGCTTTTGAAGGTAAAATCAATATTTTGTAGCTGGTCAGAATGACAAGCTTATCTCTCCCTGCAGGTTGTGGAGCCATTAATGGGTGTTGACTGTTGGCTTTTTGTCTCCTTTCAAAACAGTCCTCCGTTTTGTTTGTGCTCAGGAGTTATATGCACAGCACAAAGCCAAGCACCCATTGAGTAAATTATACTAATGTCAGAAATGACTCTAAAGAGCAGGCCTTTGTCAGAGATACTGACGTCATTGTCCTTTAAAGTCATGTTGTTACCACATTGAGTGCAAGTGATGTGCAGGTGCACAAAGATGGATCATACTGCTTTTGCGGTCCCGACTTTATTTTTTCTCTTTCTCAGCTTGATTTGCTTTGTGGCCGGAGAACCAGATGCTGTCTCTTGTCCCGAATACCAAGAGAACTTTGATGGCTCCTGCTATGAGTTTGTGGGTCTGCAGCGTCCTTTCCTTGGTGCCCAGAAATGGTGCGAGAGAGGAGGAGGACATGTAGCCTTCATCTTGAACAACGAGACGCAGAAGTTCCTTCAGACGCACCTCGATCCAAAGAAGGACTGGTGGCTCGGACTGGCGCCTGCTGCACCAAACCTTACACTGGACACTGCTGCCACACAGGGTGAGAGGTCATGTCACATAAACCTAATCAATTGTTCCATATAAATGTAGCTTTGTGGACCACACTTCGTTTTTTGGAAAGTTTATATGGATTGGAGGGTTACTTTAACCTGTAAACATGCTCGTTAATGCTTTGGAAATATGATCCTTTATTTCTCCCACAGTGGGTAAACACACAATAGAGCTACTGTGGTTTAAATATTGTGAATATCTAGTTCATCTTTCAATGCCTTGGGTCATGATGAGGAGTTACCACATTACAACTTGTGTGTATACATACACTTAGAATGTAACACAATTGAACATGGATCAGGACGGTCAATGTGGGTGTACTCAGAAACTACTGTATACACAGTATAAGATTAGAATGTACGTCACATACCTTCCTATGAATACGACCCTGGAATTTATTACCGCCAGTTTACAAAAGACTGGCAGTGATCCCGATGCAAGCGTTGGACTGAACAGGAAAATATTTCATACTGTAGCATATCATTACAGTGGTGCTTTGCACCTTGCGATACGAGTGACCCAACTTCTGAGCTTTCCAAGATATGAGATATTTAGGCTTTTTTTTTTTTTTTGCTTTGAGTTGTGGGCATATATGAGAGAGAGAGAGAGAGTTATTAAGATAGATATAGATACAGATATAGATATAGATATATAGAGAGAGAGAAAGAGACAGAGAGAGAGAGAGATACAAACGCTGTATGGTGGCACTGAACTCAACTCAATCCACAACAAACAACAGTTTGGCATATAGTAAAAACTTCAAAATAGAGGTTTCAAGCTGCATTGCCCCGGCAAGTTGAAGTTAACTGTCAAATTAAATATAAAACAAAGACAATTACACTGTGAGTTGTTAAAACAACCCGTATAGCTTTGCCTCATTAGTCCATTCAATTTAATTTTAACAAACAATGTATAACAGCCCAGAAAATCTAACTTAACACATATGTCAGTGTTATCGCAATGGAATTCTGAATACAATCAGTGGAGCAACAAATGTAGAAAGACAATATAACAATGCTCACCTTTGTGAAAAATGGCAAATATCACTGCATCTGAACATGGGTTGTGAAACTTTACTTCACGTTTGTCTGTGTATTACACTGCACCCAGATGACCAAGGTGTGCACGCTAAAAGGAGCAGCGCAATGTCCATTGAGTTGAAGCAAAAAAAATTGCCCAAAACTGTCTAATTCTTTACATTGTTTCATTATGTTTTGACTGCATATTTCAATACATACTGTAAGTACACACACAAGTACAGAGTAATATTTTTCTCATACAAAGACCCCCACATCCCTATCTGGAGTGAACAATGAAAATAATTGACTATTATTTAGAGGAATTGACATCAGCCATTATTCATTTAAGCAAGTTACCATCATCATTGAGGCATAATTTAATTTATCTGTTGACACACACCCAGAACATACAGTACAACCCCGAAGGAGCCTGCGATAGTTTCTCATTTGCATTGCCTTATTACTGTCAAGTTCTGTGATTTACAACTTCCTGTTTATATCTGTAGACAGAACATGAGTCATGATCAAAAATGTGTTCTACAGTGTATCCTTCTGCTGTGTTGTTGTTTCGAGCCACAAAATGTTCCTTTCAGATGAGCATACATGAGGTGTTTTTAAATCAAGTGGAATAATGAATGTGATTTTGTCCCTCCCTTCTCTGTCATCAATACTAGTTTCTCTGGCATGGCTGAATGGCTCAGATGTCAGCTACAATAACTGGGCAAGCAAGCCTGATGCGCAAGCCACCTGTGGACATATCCTGAAAAAGTCAGGTTTCCGTTGGGTAGCGTCGGAGAATTGTACTCAGGAACTTAGCTTCATCTGCCAGTTTGGTAAAAAAAAAACTCATCCACAATTTATGGTGTTTTTGATTATGTTTCACTCAACTCTCTCTCTCTCTCTTTATATATATAAATTTTGGGGTCTTCAGAATCTAGGAGATCTTTTGCATGTGATGGCCAAAACGTCACATTGCAGTGCGACTCTGGTCAAGTCCTAGAGATAGACCATAGTTTCTATGGTCGAAAAACAATTCACTACTGCCGGACCAAACTCGCCACCTCACCTTCACCTCCTCAGGAGGAGTGCACTTGGACAGATGTAGCAGACTCTGTAAAAGGTATTTGTATTGTAAAATATAAATAAATGCTCATTCTCTGCATAATGTTACTGTGTTTTCAACTTTTTTTTGTGACGTACTGTTCAGTTTTGTCTACGTTTTTAATGCTATATATTTGCATGTTGAACTATTTGTTGTCAAACATTTATTTACATACAATTTTGATTAAACTTTAATGCGCAATGCATTTTACTTCAATCATTATTTAAGTACAGCTTTTGTTTTGTTTCCTATATTAAAGCACATTGTTATTGTTGAAACTGCATCATGTTACAGATGCTTTCAATAAAATTAAACACCTACATTTTTTTTCGGACCAAAACCTATCTTGTTTTTGATGAACACTTCGGTCTGTCCCGTGTTTTGATTTGTATTTTTGTGTCTTTTCTGTCACGCCAGCACTAATGGAAGAATGTTATAACCGTAAAACCACAGCTGGAACGACATAAGAAAGGGTTATGGTGCTCAGTAAAACATCAGGAATATAATTAATGAAATAGTTTGCGGTTGGTACAAATTCCATCCATCCATTCGCTGTTCTGCTTGTTCTCATCTGGGTTAAAACTATTACCTAAGGGGAAATCAGTTTTGAAGTCATTCAGTGTCACGGAATAGATTGTGTTTAAATCGTTCTATTGTGTCGTTCCAGGCAGTTGCCATGGACTGCAGGCCTGCCAAGCGCCAGCAGACGCCAAATCTTACGGTGAACCCTGCCCTCTGTTAGGAAGTTACTTGTCTGTGGAATACCGCTGCAAAGATGGTCAGATATACTTCTTCAACTTCTCCAGTCCAATAGAAGTTACATAAGAGTGATGAAATCCTCACACGTCTAGAGTCTATCTCATAATTTTGAAAATGATGACTGAAATGTAGATTCAACAATCTGATATCTTCACAGGTCTCCACTTGCTGATGAGTAAATTGGCGGCAGTGTTTGATAATGTCACTCTCAATATCAAGTGGCTTCTTCAACCTTTTGAGGGTAACCTTACATGCGCGCTGAATGCTGGTGATGGCTACACTATTGATTCCATCACCCCAGAAGAGTGAGCTCTTATTTGCTTTATAATATGTGAGATACACACCGACCAGTCACAGCTCTATGACCACTTACACTCTTATATTAATATCCAATGTCAGCGCTGAACACCAGATACTGCTGGTGTCAGGCGGAATCCTGGCTTCTCTTACAGTCAATCAAAATGGAGCATTATGACCTATGTGGAGGCAGTTCTTATATCGCTCAAGTGGTCATAACGTTGTGACTGCTCTGTTCCGTAATCTCCCTGCACAGTTGCCTTATTAAACTTGCGTTACTCTTTCTGAAAGAATGGAAACCACAGTGATGCACACATTCAAAACGCCTGGACTTTTCGTGGTCACAGTAGAGTGTTCCACCAGCGACTGGCATGTGACAGCTCAAAAATCCATAAGCATTCAGGAGCCGGTGGGTCAATTTGGAGCTATCAAGTGCTATAGCATCAACACGTCAGAAGGTGGCACTAACTGCAGCCTGCTCTACATCGGAGGGTCTGTTGATGTTCAGGTCACAGTGGAGACCGGTAAGGATTATTAAACTGCTGGTTCACCATATCCTATTGTTCAATAACACTGAATGAGCAAGTGTTCTCTGTTCTAAATAGGTACAAACGTTAGTTACATACTCCAACATAAGGACCTTCTACTTGCAAATTCCTCTGCTGACCGAGGGATCACACCCCACAACATTACACTGAATGCAAGTGCAGTGGAGCAGCTCGGGCATGGCTGTAACAACCTGACTTTGAACGCCTCCAACAACGTCACGAGCCAAATCGTGTCCACCCAATTTGAACTGTGTTTGCTGGAACCTGTCGAGGGCCTGCAAGCCTCAGTGATGGCAGAGGACGATCGGTGTCCCGACTCCAGTGACCTCATTATTGGTGTCTCGCTGGAACGTGGAGCCCCTGTGCAGCTTCTCTTTACACTGACTGTCAATAATGTCACTCGCTTGGAGACCAGAAACATGCTCAATGGAAGCTTACAAATGTATACCTTTGGCAGGCCAGTTGAAGGTACCGTATTGCAACGTAATTGCATGATTCAGCATTGATTCACATTGTGCATGTTCAAAGCCTCAGAATAACTTTGTTTTTATTTTTTTATTTTTTTTAATGTAGGATCATTTCAATTGAATGTGCAAGCTGCGAATGCTTTGTCAACTTCTGATTTTAATGTGAGCCTAGAGAGCATATTCCTGGCTTGTGAGAATCACTCTGACTCTGAAAATATGGTATGTACGGCACAATTTCAGCATAGAAATGAATGAACAGTAGCATGAGTATTTTGTTAACCTCTGTTGTCATACACAAACTTGCCCCGCATTATCACCTTTTCTATTGAGTTCCTTAATTACAATAGATGAATCATAAACTTTGTTTTCCAAAAGATTCAGTTTGATTGACATTATCAGACAAGATTTTAGGTTGGGCAGCCCGGTAGTCCAGTGGTTAGCACGTCGACTTCACAGTGCAGAGGTACCGGGTTCAATTCCAGCTACGGCCTCCCTGTGTGGAGTTTGCATGTTCTCCCCGGGCCTGCGTGGGTTTTCTCCGGGTACTCCGGTTTCCTCCCGCATTCCAAAAACATGCATGGCAGGCTGATTGAACTCTCTAGAATTGTCCCTAGGTGTGAATGTGAGCGTGGATGGTTGTTTGTCTCTGTGTGCCCTGCGATTGGCTGGCAACCGATTCAGGGTGTCCCCCGCCTACTACCCGAAGACAGCTGGGATAGGCTCCAGCATCCCCCGCGACCCTAGTGAGGATTAAGCGGTTCGGAAAATGGATGGATGGATGGATTTTAGGTTGTGGTTTTAGTTCAAATGCCAGGTTTTTGTGACGGAAAACGTAATTGAAAAAAATAGTTACAAAATCATTTCCACCTGTGACCTACAAAGTGTCCAACTGAAACATTTTGAGACGGTAAGTGAAAGTAATTGAAAAAATATGATGTTCTTGTAGGCTTCCCTGCTGGATTGTTGTTGTTTGGTTTTTTTTTGCTTTCTAGCAGAAGCCTGTATTTATTTATTTATTTTCTTATATTGACTTTTTGGAACGGTTCATAAATCCTTCCACCAGCTGAAGAAAAACAACCCCAAAGCATTTTGCTGTCTTCACTTGTATTCTTTTGGATGATGAGCAGTGTTGTATTTGTGCCAAACATCCATTCAGGA
The DNA here is from genome assembly GCF_054856545.1 of Hippocampus guttulatus. NCBI lineage: Eukaryota > Metazoa > Chordata > Actinopteri > Syngnathiformes > Syngnathidae > Hippocampus > Hippocampus guttulatus. The sequence continues at coordinate 13,830,559 of NC_141263.1, forward strand.
TTTTGGCCAACAAGTTGAACCTTGTTTTCATCAGACCGAAACACAGTTTCCCACATGTGCTTGCGAGATTTTGTTTAGGTCCAATAAAAATGGTTCTTTTTTTTTTTTAATCAAAAACCTGGCCTTTGAACAGACATGTATAGACTTTTTATATCCACTGTATTGTGAAACCATCCAAAATTAGGAACAGCACATCTGCAACCACTGCAATCTGTGGGTAGTGAAGGTTATGTTGTTGTTGTTGTTCCAAAACGTTTTTCTTTTCATTTTCAGATGACTGGCAAGTCTTTTGACTTGAAAATAATTTCCACTCCAGAGTCTGTAGTTGACTACACTGAGAATGTCACCCTGAGCATGAATGGAAGTGTCACATTGCCCAGCAAAGGACTCGAATTTAAGTGGAAATGTAGTAAGTGCCATTTTTCCCCTCTCTGGAAAAGTTTAGCAACATGAATGCTTCAAGCCACTGTGCTACATGTGCAAAGTATGGCCATAAGCGTCGCACTCCGTTGTTTAAATTAGGTAATAAAATAAATATCTAAAGTAAATTGAATAATGTATTCATTTTTATTCATCTCATAAAATCGTTTGGTTATTTCTGTTTTAAAATGAAAAACATATTTATAAAATGAACCATTTCGATACATTTCTTTAAAAAAATGGCTAGTTATTAAATAACTGCAATTAATAATTCACATCCATCCCTCCATGCAGTAGGCGATCCGCTTATCCTCATGAGAGTCACATGTGTGCTAGAACCCATCCCAGCTGTCTTTGGGGTACACCCTGAACTGGTTACCAGCCAGTCATGGATAATTAGCATGAATTATGATTTTCTTCTTTAAAATAAACTGTTTTACTTATTACTTATTACATTTTTGGGCCCTCTGTCTGACTTGGAGATCAAATATGGCCTTTGAGCACCAAGTTTGCCCGCGCTATACACGTATGGTCATCAAGCTCAGCTTGAATTGTCAATCGCGGTATTTTATTTTATTTTTTGTGGTCTTTTGCTTACTTAGAAATATGATACCTAAAAGGTTGTTGCTTGAACTTAAAGTTCATTCCTGACATGATCGATATATCGTGAATCACATTTGTCTTGCTTCTCTTTCTTCCCATGCAGGAGGGGACTGCAAATGCAAAAACCAAACAAATGACACAACTCACATGATTGACAAGCAGTGTCTTCCGAATCCATTTGAGATGGCTGTCTACACCGTGACTGTCAAGAAAACAGCCTGGTTTAGGAAATGGGTCAAACTAGCTTCTGCTTCCAAGTGTATCACTGTTGCTCAAGAGGAATTAAAAAATGTCTCCATTAGGTAAAACCAAACACTCAGTTATTCTTGGTTTAATTTGGATGTGGACTTGTACTGTTTTTTTCTTTGTGCTCGTTTTAAGCATAATTGGGAAATATTGCCCTTGAAATTAATATTTTACTCTTGGGTTACTCCAAATACAGTTGTGATAATTGCACTTCAATTGATGCGAACGACCCTGTAAAACTGAGGCTTAGTTGTGTAGCGAGTTGCCCAGATGTGGACTGGTACATAGAGGATCTAAAACCACTCAAGGCAAGTCAGAATCTGCCACTTGAGTCAGTTTTTAACATTACTCTGTTGAATGACCACTGTCAAAAGCATTTTTTCTACTTTTCCCAGCAGGGTGACCTCGGAACCTGTTTCTCACAAGAAGGAAGAAGGCCGCTGGTGAAGAAGCAAGAAGGCAACTCGGAATTTCTTGTAAACAGCAAAGAGCTGAAATATTCGAGGGACAATTTGCTTAACATCACCGTGATTGCTCAAGGTGTGTTTTGAAACTCATCTTTTGACTGCATTGTCAGAAATAGGCTCACCGTGTACGGTAGGAGTCACTTTCTTTCCCTTAATTAAAGCACAATATAAACTACACAGGAATAATTATTCTACTTCAAGGTGAACGGTTTTGTTGTTGAAAATTAAAAGATCAATTCCAGAGGAAATGATGAGGCATCAGGCCGAGCCTTAAAACCTGAAGAATAGCTTTGTGTGACTTTTTTTGTGTACGTTTGTGAAACTATGCTTCTTTACCAAACCAGGGAAATCGGAGCAAGGTTATGCCAGGTACACTCTACCCATACCGGATCCAGAACCAACTGTCACCCCCTCACACCCGACGTGCAGCATCTTTCCATTATCAGGCACTGTACTGGACTCATTCGATATCACCTGCCAAGCGAGTTCTTTCTGTTCTTCAGGCTGTCTTTATTGCTTCAAGACAGACACAGGTGAGAAAATGCAACTTAGTTGTGTGGTGTGTACAATTGTGGATTCAAATGAATAACAAATCAATCTGCTCATTTGTCTTAAAGGCAAACATCTGCGTTGCAGTAATAAAGAATTTGTGAAATCTATCTTATTGCCCGTTGGAGACGAAAAGAACAACTACAATTTATCTATTGTGATAACTGTGAAAAATGAATATACAGAAGTGACCACGATGGTCCACACTCAGGTAAACACACATGACAAGAAATGGAAAGATAGAATGGCACACAGAATAAATGGACAAACCTATCTTGACTTACGTAAACCTCCTTCGTGGGAAAAAAAAGCTTTTCTATATTTCTATACTGTATTTCTCAAAGGTTCGGAAAAATAACTCCAGTGGTTCCGTGGACACACTCCAGTCAGTTCTAGAAGATACTGTCTCCCAGTTGGAACAAGATGGTCTTCTCTCCAGTGAGGCCCTTAGCCAAATCGTTACCTCTGTAGCAGATATGCTCAACACCGAGGCTGATGAGGATCAGAAGGACGCAAGGACGAAGGTATGTTGGAAGGCGAGCATTGTGTCCTCACACGGTTGAACCCCGTTGATATCTCTGCATCCTTCCTTGACTTCAGCTCAGAGAGCAGATGCTGACCAAAATGACAACGGTGCTGCTGGACTCCCCATCGAACACCAGTTATGAGGTTCAAGTGACAGCTAGAGCCGTAGCCGAACTTACGCAGCGATCAGATGAGCTCAGTCCAGCTGCCCAGGTGCTGCTCAATTTTAGATTGTTCAGCTTTGGCAAACAAATGCATCCTCTGCACTATTTAAGTCTGTTCAACTCCTATTTGTTTCTCTGTTTCCACTTAAGGAAGAAGCAAGCTCACTCTTGGTTGACCTGAGCTCTTCCCTCAACATTATCAGTGTTAATCAGGATGGGAGTGGTGATGATGGAGAAGTTGTGGATGGAGCTGCACCAATAGTTGAAGCTGCCAGTAATATTTTGAATGCTCCGTCCAACGTAAGAGTAAACTGCCATTGCCGCGTTTGGTTCTTATCATTTTCTAAAGTATCAACTAAATAACATGTTCTCCTCAGGAAAAAGTTTCCACTTCCCTTCTGACTGGGATGGGTAACGTACAGAATGCCTTGTTGAATCATAAAAAGTTGAACGGAGATCCTATCATCATTGACTCTAATCAGATCAGTGTGTATGTAAACAGGTAAGAGCTGATTGTCTTTAACACACAAACATACACACACACACACACACACACACACACAGCTTGTAGCTGAAACTGCTTTTGGGTTTCTGCAGAGTGTCTCCAGAAAGTATGCAAATGCAGGATATAAACATCCAGAGGAGCAGCGCTTCTAGATTTTCCTTTCCGACGCTGCCTTCTGATGTTTTCTCACCAGATGAGCCTGTGGATGTCAGAGTAAGTGTCTGCCTTTTTGTGGAGTGCATCTCAACAATTAAAAAAAAAAAAAAATCTGCATTACAATGCTAATAGTTTTTGCCCTGTAAAATTGCTGTTTGTAATATCTCACAGATGATGAGTTTTGAAAAGAACCCATACTCTTGGAAAGGTGGAAACATTTCAGGAACTGTGGGATCTGTCTCTCTCACAAGACCGAATGGCACTGTCATCCCCATTAAGAATCTCCCTGAAGAGATTGAGGTAGCACAAATAAACAACATTCAAATTCTATACATCTGTAAGAGAGTCCACACTAATTAATTTTTGCATTGGTGGGGTCTTCAGATTCTTCTGCCCAGGCCGGACGTTGGGCAAGAGAACAGCACAGTTCTGGACCTGGCCAATTTCAGCACATTAATAATTGACGTTCCCTCGCCTGATGTTACACTGGTGCTGAAAATGGAGCCCTCTGAAAACATTACTTTCGTCTTACTTCTGGGGCACAAGAATTATCCAACAATTGAGCATTTTGTGGCCAAAACTCAAATGCCTCTCGAGAACGTCAAGGAAGGTATGTTCAAACCTATTTTATTCTATCTTACATTTTTAAGCCAAATATTCTGTTTTCCGGAAGTAAACAAATCCATTTGGCAGACCGGCTGACAGAGGGAAACCCTAATTATAATATGGCCCTCAGCAATATTGAGTTTGACACCCCTGTCCTAGGATTTGGAAACATATGAGAACAACTGCATATTGCCATTCAATAGTTCCCACATCATCCAGTATGGGTGATTTTCTCTCATGATGCTGCAGGATGACTGCCGATCACTTACTGGATGTGTGTCGTAGTTATCAGCATTTCATTAATGTCATTTGCCACAGAGGAAAAATATACCTGGGTCCTCAGTCCTAAAGACAGAACAGGAGATGCTGGTGTGCACTTCCTCGTCTTGAAGCCCAAAGTCGAGCCAGGCGTCAAATCAGTGAATGCCACAGTCAGTATTGTAACCATCGCTGCCCAGTGCAAATACTGGGATGAAGAAGAGTCGTCTTGGAGTGAAGATGGCTGCAGGGTGTGTGTAAACACCTTTTATTCAGGTGGCCTGAAAAGCATCCCCGCCACAGCTGATTTTCCTTTCTTCTTTCAACAGGTTGGCCCACTCACGACACCTTTGCTCACTCAGTGTCTGTGTAATCACTTAACTTTCTTCGGCAGCTCTTTCTTTGTCATGCCAAACCTAGTGGACGTGTCACGCACCGCGCAGCTTTTCTCCACTTTCTTTAACAATCCTGTGGTTGTGTGTTTTGTGGGGGCCATTTTCTGCGCTTATCTTCTCGTGGTTGTATGGGCACGCAGAAAAGACATCCAGGACTCAGCTAAGGTAAACCTTGAAAAAAATCGGTCTACACACTCTTGTTGAAATGCCTGGTTTTAGTCAAGAAAAGTCTACTAGAACAACTGAACTTTATTTGGGGTGATCAGAGGCACTTTAAATGGTGATAGGTGTGTACTGTCTTCCATTTAACATGAGTTTGAATGTGAATAGATAATTCTGAACACAGCCACCTCCTCAATTATAAGGGGGTGTGCACACTTTATAACAAACATCTCAGATGATTATGTTTCATTTGAATTCGCCTCTTGGAAAGATTTAATATTTTTTCCAAGTGCGTTGTACAGATTTGACCTCACACTAAAGGTGGAAAGCTTTTTAAAATGATTTGTCATCTTTTTTTTTTCTTATATCATATAACCCGGCATTTGAAGAGCGGTGTGTAAACTTTTTATATCCACTACTTAAGTACGAAAAATGCACTTGACTTACTTACCCATAAAATCCAGTTTCTTCTGTAAGGAATTTTTAAAAAATCATTTTAAAGTGTTGGATATTTATTGCTGTAAAGCAGAACTTCAACCATCAAACGGGTGTCTAGCTAACAGGGTATCACCCACATTGTAAAAGACATTTGTTAAGTACGCTACAGAATGTTTGGCACTACCTATCCAATAACAAGACATTATACAGCTAAAGGTTTTTCATCAATCTGGAATTCTTCCTTATGTTGTGCATGCTAACTTAAAGGTCAAGATAATAGTGCTTGAAGATAACGACCCTCTAGCAGAATACTGCTACATGCTAACAATCGGCACAGGGCATCGCCATGGTGCGTCCACCTCCTCACAGGTCAGTCACATGCTCCTGTCCTTCTTGATTGGCAATGGGAATCAATGTGTCGCAAACTATTAGTTCAATTTCCAGGTGACGATAACCCTGCTGGGAACAGAGGGGGAAAGTGAGCCCCACCACCTGACCGATCTCGAGAAACCTCTGTTTGAAAGGGGTGCAGAGGACGTATTTCTCTTGACCACGCATTTTTCCCTTGGAGAGCTGCAAAGCGTCAGGCTGTGGCACGACAATTCGGGCACACACCCTGCATGGTACAGCATTCAGATGATGGCTTCACTCCGTGCTGTTAAATGCAGAAGCACATTTGGTACCTGGGCCTTCAGTGGGGACTCAAACCAGCTCTTAATACCACCAGTATCTTGTCATAGTTCTGAAAACTATCAACACTATTCAAAAATGGTATATAACAATACCACTGACAACATTTCGAGATGTGTGTGGCTAGTCAAAGCAAACGATCAGAATATGAAAATATATTGACGTTAATGAAGGCTGGGCAACTGGTCATCTGAGGTGATTTTGCTGTCTCATCGATTAAATAAACAGTCCCATTCCTAACATAGTTTTGATTCACATAGGCCAGCACTATTGATTCTGAAGGCCCTGATAAGATTCGATTGATGGCAGAACATTGACTTTAGAATTTGAAAAAAATTCTAGCATCCACGCACACTACTGGAAGCAGTGCAACCTTGTGAAATGCTATGAACTGAAGACAAATGAATCCTGCCCGCAGGTATGTCAACAAAGTAATGGTGCAAGATCTGGAGAGTGGCCAGAAGTGGCACTTTCTCTGTAATTCCTGGCTTGCTGTGGACGTGGGAGAGTGCAACCTCGATAAGGTTTTCCCAGTGGCCACTGAGGAGGATCTGAAGAGATTTAGGTCGGAGCAGCTAACCGTGTGATCTTGATGCATCATCCACAAATAAAATGGTGACCATCCATTTTCCCCCTTCTAGCAATCTGTTCTTCATGAAGACAGCTAAGGATTTTCGTGATGGACACATCTGGTTCTCGGTCATCAGTCGACCCCCATGCAGCACCTTCACTCGTGTGCAGCGAGTGTCCTGCTGCTTTTCCTTGTTGCTCTGCACCATGTTGACTAGCATCATGTTTTGGGGCATCCCCACGGACCCCTCAGAGCAGACCATGGACCTGGGTATGATCTGATTGTAATATAATCAAAGGTTTACATAGTTAGCGTTTCAACAGGTTTCTTGCCAATACAATCAGCTGTGGTGTATGTGGTTGCAGGTCACATCGAATTCACCTGGCAGCAGGTCATGATTGGAATTCAAAGTTCGATCATCATGTTTCCTATCAATCTCCTCATTGTTAGCATCTTCCGAAACACTCGGCCTCGAGAAAAATCTCAGAAATCGGACAAGACCAAGCAGGGGAAGACAGTTCGGGTATCTCCCTCAGAGACGTCTTCCCCTCAGAAAGAACAAAAGGACATCACACCAGACACGGTGCTGAAGGTGGGCAAACATATCCCATCAGTCAATTGTTCTATCATCCGACTTTTTCACTTTTTAAGAGGAATGTGGCATTCAGCAATGTATTTAATGAACTGGAGAGAACTCCAGGTTAAGAGTTGAATGGCACTCAGTACATTGCAAACCTGGACCAAAGCAAACTATCCTGAACATTTCTGCCTTGCTTTTGGATTGTAAATGCCCTTGGTGATAGTGCTCCACTCCAGTTCTGTGCTGCGTACCACAAAGTTGGTGTAGCCACCCACAGCATTCCTTTTATCACCGCAGCTCTATCAATTTGATCTTGTGGTTCACTGCCCTCCTAATTCTCAGTGCAACTGAACGAAAGTAGTGGAAAGTGAAAATAAATGTGGCCAGAAGCCACCAAAGATGTGAATGTAACAACGTTTGGATTTACATTTATAGAGATAAAAATCCACACATGCGAGGTAAGAACTAGTCATGAAGAAACTTTTCTTGGTTTCTCCACCAGGATATAAAAAGAATAGCCCAGTCACTTTCAAAGGCTATGAAGAGTCCCCTGCCTTATTTGGAGCTTCGACCTGGTCACCAGACTGATATCAACACCCTTTTGTCTCTGGTGGAAGACATCATCAGGCAGCAAAACCGAATTTCCTCTGACTTTTACAAAGATACTGCCAAAAGAGAACGCTCCATCCTCAGTTTAGGGGCAGTCGATCTTCAAGGTAATCCATTTTATATGAAAATAATGTTAGGTTTTGCTTCAATGCAATCATGTTTTTGTAAAACACAAATATGATCACATCTTTGATTACAAACTTCCAATGTGTAGAAAAGAGTGTTTGGGGCAGTCCAGAGAGGACCTCAGATGGGGTTCAGAAGAAGAGCAACAACAGCAGGTATCTATACAGGCAGCTGCGTCATGTTGAGAAGAAGCTGGGTTTCCTGGGATCCTCTCGATTCCAAAACCCAGACAGCTACAACAAAGCCATGCAGCAAGTCCAGGGGATGAAGAATCTGCTCGAGTTTCACCTACCGTCACACAGCCTAGATGGAGAACAATCGGAGCGTAGTCCCAGTCCAGAAGAAAGTGCCAACAAAGGCACTGCCAAGAGATGCTGCCAAGGTGGGCTGCCATGGTGGTTTGTCTTTGTAGGTTGGATATTGGTGATAGCAACCAGCGGTGTGTCTGGATACTTTACCATGATGTATGGGCTGACCTATGGGAAAGATCGTTCTATAAGCTGGCTGATCTCCATGGTGGTGTCCTTCTTTGAAAGTTTGTTCATCACACAACCTCTTAAGGTAAGGTAAAATTGTGATTTATGTATGTTGTATATATATGAAAACAAGGTCTGATGTGTTTTGAAAATTAAATCCTGCCATAAAAAGGTATGAGAAATCGAATGTATTCTCCCCGCAAAATAACTGAACATACAGCCAGCCATTTATGTCTAAACTGCTCGCAACACCCCAAAGGGAAAATGTCCAAATTGGGCCTAAAATGTCAATATATTGTGGGACCTGTCTTTTTTATACATCCAGTATCTCACAAAAAGGGCAACACCCAGTGCTGAAGAATAATGGTGCCCCCCCCCACCCCCCACCACCATCCACCCACACACACACATACACATTTTCGCTCAGGAGTGTACTCACTTTTGTTGCTAGTGGTTTGAACATTAATGGCTGTGTGTTGAGGTATTTTGAGAGAATATTAAGTTTACACTATTATACGAACTGTACACTGACCACTTCATATTATAGCATCGTGTCATTTCTTCTGTGTCCCACAGAAAGATATAATCGATTATAGACAACAATGTGAGAAGTGTACTCACTTTCATGAGATAAGGCAATCAAATATCTGTTACAGGTTCTTGGCTTTGCTGCTTTCTTCGCTCTTGTTCTGAAGAAAGTCGATCAGGAAGAATACGGAGAGCCTCAGATTGACGAGAGCCTGAAGAATTATGGTATCTTGTTGGTGGATTCCATTGGTGTTGAACTGCTTTGTGCACACATAGAAGACTAAGCACATGATTTGAATGTGATGCTCAGATGATCCTGATGGGGTGCGAGCAGCACGAAGAGACAGCACGTGCAGTTTCTACCAGCCGCCACCTCCAACGGACATAGAGAAGATGAGGAACAACATGATTAAAGAGCAAAAAGTCTTTGCTCTCATCAGGGAGATTCTGGGTGGGAACGCACACTATTTTGCTGTATAAAATATAGATATACAAGATATAAAACATGGCTGTGCAATATGCCATTATAATCTAAGGTACATGGGTGCCTTGAGATGCAAGCCGTCATTCTTCAGATTTTTATTTATTTTTTTTGCTTTGACTTGCAAGCAAAAAATTGAGCTGAAACGTAAAAGGCATTCCATATGTTGTTCATTTAAATGGAGAAAGATTATTTGAAAAAATATCTTTGCGTTACGAGCGTGGTCACAGAACAGTTTGAACTCGTATCTCAAGGCACTAATGTCTTCGCTTGTCATGCAGCCTACATGGGATTCATGTGGATGTTGCTCCTGGTGGCGTATGGACAAAGGGATCCCAATGCGTACTTCCTGACCCAGCACATTCGCCAGAGCTTTAGCAAAGGCATCTCTGACACGATGAGCATACAAGATGTGTTCAACTGGGCAAACACAACTCTGCTCAGCAACTTGTTTGGAGAACACCCAGGTGATATTAATGTGCTGTCATCCATGTGACAAAATGCAACTGGAAATTCTTGCTGTCGTTGATACACTACTCATAAATTGTTAGGGCTATTCAGCTGTAAAAATTAAATTAAATAATAATGAATAAAAATACATTTCAGGGATGAATCTGAAATGCACCGTAACAGCGATTCTCAGGGTGGTACAAGTACCACTAATGCTATGCGTGCAGCCTCGATTGATATGCAAGAGAATCACTGACTTACACACCAATAGAGTACATTTACAGCATTTAAAACTCAAAATCTGACACTAAAGCACGATACTGGATAATCACTCAATCTGGGATATGGTTTTTGAATATTGTGACATTGGCGGCCCGGTAGTCCAGTGGTTAGCACGTCGGCTTCACAGTGCAGAGGTACCGGGTTCGATTCCAGCTCCGGCCTCCCTGTGTGGAATTTGCATGTTCTCCCCGGGCCTGCGTGGGTTTTCTCCGGGTGCTCCGGTTTCCTCCCACATTCCAAAAACATGCATGTCAGGCTGATTGGACGCTCTAAATTCTCCCTAGGTGTGAGTGTGGGCGTGGATGGTTGTTCGTCTCTGTGTGCCCTGCGATTGGCTGGCAACTGATTCAGGGTGTCCCCCGCCTACTGCCCGAAGATGGCTGGGATAGGCTCCAGCACCCCCCGCGACCCTAGTGAGGATCAAGCGGTTCGGAAAATGGATGGATGGATATTGTGACATCGATATTGGAATGAAGCTTGTAGCTATGTATTACAGATATAGCAATTTTTTTGTACACTTAGGTCTGGAACATTACTGTATTTTAATGGTGTGTTCATTATGGTGGTACTTGGACTACCTAAGTATTTTAGTGTAAAAAGTTGGAGAACGGGCAGCGGAACCTTTGAACTAAACTTTTGAATGTGTGTCAAATTTTTAAGTCATTTAGTACTTTTTGCACAGCTTGATGTTTTTCTTCGAAAAGGCCAAACAAGTCAAGATCCAAGAATCGGCCAATACATTTCCAAGAATGTCCACTTCTATGCCTTTCTGTGACTCTTTCAAGTTTCTAAGTTTCTCTGTATCACTGTTGCAACCTGATGACACGCTAAACTCACTTTCTTCGGAATACATCTTTGAAGCCTCAGAGTGGTGAGGTGCTGTCAAATCAATTGCTAGGTGTCGTCTTGGTCTGATGACATCAAAATGTGGAGAGCATGATAAGGAGAACATTTTAAATACAATGTTCCGCACATTGGCGAACAGCAAGTTCTTGGGAAAAGGTACTGACACTGAATACTTTTAGTGAAGGTCAAATCAAGCTCACCTGTAAAGTTTATAGTGCCTTGCAGCTCCATTCTGAAATTGAATCCCCTACATTTTCTAAGTTGTGTATCTCATCCTAGTCTTCCAACGGAAAAAAAATGATTGTAAATGCTCTGACTAATTGTGGTTTTGTTCTTGTTGCTGGTCGCAGGTTTCATCACAGATGGTAACTCAAAGCTGGTGGGTAACACTCGTCTCCGCCAGCTGAGGGTACAGAAGAACTCTTGCCGCGTGGCGCGTCGCATGCAACATGCTGTGCATGACTGCCACTCTCTGTACTCGTGGGAGTCCGAGGACATGGGCTCCTACAGTCCAGGCTGGAGTTCCTCTGAGCCTGATAATACATCAGTGAACCTCCCCAGTCCCTGGAAGTACCAATCCCAGGGTAAATTGAGGGCCTACCCCATCTGGGGAAGCATGATCCTCTACAGGGGAGGAGGCTTTGTGGTGGATCTCGGACCAGATTTAGAAAACTCCAGCAGGTTGTTTCCAGCTGTACTTTGGGTCTTGTTACCATCATGTACAATTTATAATCAAATGTGTACTCTCACCAGATCTCTCCAGTATCTCTATGAAAACCGCTGGTTCGATGCACACACCCAAGCAATCTTTGTTGAGTTCACCGTGTACAATGCCAACGTCAACCTCTTCTGCATTGTCACACTCATGCTAGAGACCATGGCTCTAGGTAAAGTATCACAGATGCGCGATGAAACAGAAACTTCAAGCCTTCGTTTTGAATGCCTGTCTGTTTAACGTCAGGGGCTTTCCAGTTCCGTAGTGAGCTCCAGAATGTTCGTCTCTACCAATCGACAGGGGGCCTGCACATTTTTGTCATGGCCTCTGAAGCCATCTACTTCCTCTTCATTCTATATTACATGTTTGTTCAGGTATGTATATTGACCATGTATTTGCAATAATTATGCATTTTTATTATGGTTGAGTGAAGTGGAAAAAAAGGAGATAGATGCTCGACGATGTACTTCTCGCTGCTTAGTAAACAAGATAAGCGACGAACCTCATGAATACAAAATGAAAGCACTCGCAAGAAGCAATTAACACAAAAGCAGAAGTAACTGTGTGGTAAATTGACTGAGCTGCAGTTCAAGCACCTGATGTCACTCACTAGCCACTCCCTCTTAAAGGCACACATCAATAACCAAATGCACTACTCCAGTGTAAAAAAAAAAGAAAAAAAGTCTAAAGGTGCCACCATAATGCTCAGGATGTACTGTAGATAAAAAGTGAATAGCAAGAAGCTTCGTTCTATGTTCGTTCTGTGTGCGTGTATACGTGAGACTTCGGCTTAATAATTATACTCAATAAGACCAGTGTATTTCTATACATTCTTTTTTATGTTTTTATATTTGTATTTTACAACCCATTGCAGAATGAATGAATGAACAAGTGTATTGGTCGCTCAACAAATGGACGCAAATAAATAAATGGACACAATCAATGGGTGGGGCAGAATGTGCAGCTTTTGGTGGCTCCCCTTATTCCCTTGTCAGAATTTCATTTGACCATGTGCGTAAATTTAGCAAAACCTGGTGGTGTTTTGAGGGGGCTGGAATGAATTGAAGGCATTTCAATTCACAATTTGAGTTGCAAGCTTGGTCATTGAACAAATTGCACTCGCAAGGCAAGGTTTCACTGTCTTTCATATGTGCCGCCAGGCAAAGCTGATGAAGCAACAGAGATGGGCTTATTTCAAGAGTAAATTGAATCTACTTGAGCTGGCGATCATACTTCTCAGTTGGAGCGCACTGTCCGTCTTTATCAAGAGGACTCTGCTGGGGAAACGAGACATGGAGTACTACCAGAATCACAAAGACCAGTAAGTTTTACACATTGTGACATAGTGGCCACGCACTTATCTTCAAATGTAACAAGTACGATGGCTCTCAACGTGTTTCGAAATGAGGGTTCTGTGGAAGTTTAAAGATGTTGTTTTTCTTTTTTGTCACTATATTACGGAATCGTAATGGTACCACCCCAGAAAAAAAGGTTAAATATCAGGCTATAATGTGATGAATTTTACATTTTAACATGAGAAGTGTGGTTTCCAATTTTAGCAAAACAAAATGAAGTGGACCCGGTTCAGATCAGCAGTAGAGGTGTTTGTATCTTCTTTTTGAATCTTAAACCTTTTTAAACACTTGAGCTTTCTTTTTTTTTTTTTTTAACCGTGTCATTTTAGTTACCGAGCAAATAAATTCGATTTGTAAGACACTAAAACGACTCTACCAGTAACCTTAAGCGGAAGTCAAACTTACCACAAGTCGTCCCATAAGTTTCACATTATATAATGATAAGTTTCACATTTTAACATGACAATTTTCATTTTATTTTAAATAACCATCACATTCTACCGTGATAAATTTTAAAGTGATATGTTTTAACACAATAAATTTAATGTTAAAACATGAAACATATTGCGTTAAAGCATGACATTATAAGGTGACACATTTTAAAATGATCATATTAAAATGTGAAACGTATCACTTAAAACATAATAAGTTCTCACTTTACCTCGGGTTCGGGTCACTGGCGGAGTCCTTTTTGTGTCTTACAAAGCAAACATACTAGTTATGTAACTATGCTGTTCATCTCTAATAATGTAAAATAAATAAATAAATAAACAAGGCTGGGTGCTAAAAAAGAAAACATGCATACCCACATAGGGCTCCGCCAGTGACCTGAACTGGAAGGAATTGCTTTGTTTTGTTTTGCCAGATGCAAAAGTAAAACTTCCAGGGACATTTATCACATTGTACCGTGATAGTGAACATTTTTTGGGGCGGCGGGGGTTAATACGCTTCTGTCCAATCGAACAAAACTTGAATTATAAATAGTGAAATATTACTGCATCACTTCCAGATTTGCCAGTTTCTACGAGACAGCCAAGGCTGATGCAGTCCTGGGCTATCTGATTGCCTTCCTGGTGCTGCTGGCCACAGTCAAACTGTGGCACCTGCTGAGACTCAACCCTAAGCTGCACATGATCACAGCAACGCTCCAGCGAGCCTGGACTGATATCTCCGGCTTCCTGGTGGTCATGACCATCATGTTTCTGGCCTACTCGATTGCTGTGAGCAGTTTCCCACACTGCAAGAGATGATGTTTTTATTTCTCAGCTGTTGATATTCTGTGAACAAAGTCCTCCAAAAATCATATAATAATAATAATGATAATGCTTAAATGCTTTGAAAAGATCTCCCCCTAAGGGTTTTGAGAACCATTATGACATCAGAGCTTTTTGGTAGGATTGTCAGTGATAGGATCTTGTGGTGAGGCCAGAATATAATTGTTGGTTAATTGCCCTTCTGTTTATGATGTTGGCTTTTATTTTCTGGCAGGAAAGTACAATATATTTAGTCAGAATTGGCAGTGCTATATTACATCATTACTACATGCAGCATGCACAAAGTATAGGTTTACAGAGCGGTTGTAAAAACAGGTAAAGTTATTTATGAGGGAGAAAAATTACACACAATCAAGGAATAATTAGGTACAACTAATTTTCTGCTTGAATTGCTTTGACACAGAGGTTTTGTGATCAGTTTCTTGATATACTGACGAATTTACACGCGTCATCAACAATGCGTGAGTCTCTTTATTATACAGTGCTTAACCTTTGACTTAGCATGCCATTGTTATCTGATGAGAAAAGTTATCAGGAGAGCTTAGTATGACAAATAGAACTGTATATTGTACCTACTTTTGCACTCCTTTCTATTAGGAGTGCACACTTATTCTAATTGTAATTATTAATCTATATTGGCAGCCATTATTATATGAACGTGATCATTATCACCGGTGTTTACATTTAAAATGCTGCCTGTTAGTTCAGACGCTTTCTCAACCAGCAGTCAGCCAATCACCAGGGAAATTCTGATTACAAATCATGGTCAATCTTGCAGCCCTACCCTGTATATAAAAATTTCAATCTGTTTTTCAGTCCAACCTGATGTATGGGTGGAAGCTGTACTCCTATCGCACTCTATTTGATGCTGCTCAGACTATGGTCAGCCTGCAGCTGGGTATCTTTAACTATGATGAGGTAAACATTGGGCTCGTTCAACTTTAAAACCCTCAGATTGTGTCATATGATAGCTGCATCTTAACATCATTACATCATTGTAATGACATTGTAATAACATCATTATATTCCTTCTTGCATCTGAAAGATTCTTAGTTACAACCCAATCCTGGGTGCCTTCCTCATCGGCTCCTGTATCGTGTTTATGACGTTTGTGGTGCTCAACCTCTTCATCTCTGTCATCCTTGTGGCCTTCAGTCAAGAACAGATTCATCACAAGGTAACTGTGTATTAACCGTTTTTTCTTCTTTATGAAAAATTGCGAAAACAGTCAAACACTTTGTCGCAAGTACATTTATCCCAAAAGTTACTTGAATGAAGTAAATGTAGCTCTGTGATTGTGATTCACTGCAGCCATCCGAGGAGGAAGAGATTGTGGACATGATGATGATGAAACTTTGCAGTCTCTTCGGAATCAAATCCAAGACTAAGCAAGGTGACGATGGCCAGACTGAGAAGGCCCAACTTACATGTGCTTCGAAGAATGAAATCGCTACAATTTCGCCAGGGCATATTGACAAGGACTCTTATGTTCTACTTTAGTCAAATCTATTATTCTACTCAATATGCTCGAACACCCTTTGTGCTTTGCCGCCATTGTTGCTTTTCACGGTTTGCTTCATTCTGTGCCACTGCGATGTTGCCTGCATGTCAGGGCCCGTGTTAAGTGCATTATTTATGAACTATATTCTTCAAATATGCCCAGATGTTGAAGCACTGCTTTTAGGATGTTGCGGCTGTATTTTTAAAGTCAACTGGCAATGATTGTGGCTCTCTGGTGTAGAGTAGTGTTTGCTTCAAGTGCAACATCGGTGTGACCGCTGTTATGATATTCTCTTAACTGTTAAATGTGGCACTTCTTCAGGAAAATGTATTCGCCAATAATCAAAAAGCTTAATTGTGCAACACAAAAAAAAGAAGCGGCAGCTGAAAATAGATTAAAACCTATACATTTAAGCAACTTAGCGTTTATGGCATTATGCTTGAATTGTGCATTCAAATTAATGTGTCAGGATCTGGACAGATACAACATTAGTGAACAAAACTGATATGTTGTTGGGTGCGCTGGAAGCTGTGAAAAAAAACATGAAGCATAAATCATGCAAGTCATTGTCGAAACGCCATTCAAGAGAATGATACCATCATTTTGAAGTTAGTAAATTAATTGGGTAAATTAAGTAAATATTCCCAACCCAACCTAAAGTAAATTGTGGACACTGATGGACACTGATGACATCATTACAAAAGGAAAGGAAGAATTAAGAAAAACAATATTATATGCATGTGATAAACTAGCACTCAAGTTTTTGCTTTTCAGTGATTCTTGAAGTGGCTCTTGGTTCCTTTGTGGTACTAAAAAGAATCACTTTTGAGGTACAGTTCAATAATTTTAACATTTAATTTGCAATTAATCGTCAAGAACTGTTTTTAAGCATTTCACTATGAGTTTTTTTATTAAAGTTTTATGTAAAATACATTCCAATATAAGATTTTCCCCCCTCCCCCTATATTTACGTGTGGCGTTAATGTTCTAAGTGTGTGTAAGGTGAGAATGCCTGCCCTATTTTGGGGTTGGTCATATTGGTAGTGTTTGGAGCGGTCAGTGTTTTTTAGGTGGTACTGTACTTGCTTTGTTCCTGTGCATTTGATTCAATTACAAAACATCATAAATAATCTACAGTACCATGTATTCTTCGAATGACATGATTTGTCCAAAAGTAGAACTCTTTTGCAAGGTATACAAAATAAAATAAGAAGCACATTTACCTGACTTGTGTGTATTATTACGCGTCCTGCCTACATTTTCGCATTTGTATGTGTGCCTATTTTGCAATATTTGGTGTTACATTGCGGATCAGTAAAATGGTAAAAAACAAAACGACTATGCTTTTTGAATTATGTGTTTAACTGACTGGGTAATCTCACCACTGGTGAGACCTGTGCAGTCAAAAAGATTCACAATTATTTGCCATTGTGTAGATTGAAATGTTAATGTGTCCATATCGCAGTATCGGCATGTCCTGTAGACTATTCATGAGAAAAACTGCTGTGTTAAATATCACTAGATTTTATGATCTTTATAACCAGCATCTCTGGTGAGTACAATGTATTTTACTTTGTGTTCATGTTTTTCCTCATGTTATTTGTTTTTATTAGGGCAAACGCACACGATAAATGAATCTGTATTAAAAGAAACACCATTACCGGTAAGATTATTTTCAACAAATGTTTTGCTTTTATAAGTTAGGCTGATGCTAAAATAAAGGCAAATGAACCCTGAATTATTCTGAAGTTTATCTACTTCAGTTAGACTCGTTAACCTACCAAACAAGATTCACAATCTTTTAAGGGTTCATAAGAACAACTTCACAAAATCTACCCTACAAGTGTGGCATAAAAATAAATCAGTAAATCGGATTACAACATGAATGCTAACAAAGCTGTGGCTTTATCATTTCCATTTTTCATATTTCATTAAACAATATGTAAAAATGTGGACTGCACTTCTTAAGCACTGGACTTATGTTGCATCAGAAAAGTAGACACAGTGTTTCAGTCTCATAACAAAATAGAACATATTTATTTATTCCTCAAAATTCTACAAACACCACCCCATAATGACAATTCAAATGTATTTGAAAATAATAATCAGACATCACATATATGTACATGTCTTATGATGATGTCTTATTATTATTTTTAAGTATACTTTTTAAATATTCTTTGCTCTATTCTGTGTTGATGCACATTTGGCGTTCAGGCCTTCAGTCTTTTTGAAGATGATGCCACAAGCTTGGCAAACACAAAGTATTTTGGGGCAGTTTTGACCATTTCTCTTTGCAGCACCATGGCCACCCATTGGCACTCACAGAGTTGTCCTGAAGCCACTCCTCTTTTGTCTTGTGCTCAGGGTCATTGTCCTGTTCCAAAGATAAACCTCCCCAGTCTAAGGTCCTGGCCGCTCTGAAGCAGGTCTCCGTACATTGCTACATTCATCTTTCAATCCTGACTGGTTTCCCAGTTCCCACTGCTGAAAATCATCCCCACTTTATGACGCTGGTATCACAGTGGTTCACTGTAGGGATAGGGGGTCAGGTGATGAACGGTGCCTGGTTTCCTCCAAACTGACGCCTGGCATTCACGCTAAAGAGTTTTTGAGTATTTGTCTCATCAGACCAGAGAATTTTCTTTTTCATGATCTGAGAGCCCTTCAGGTGCCTTTTGGCAAATTCCTGGCAGGTTGCCATATGCCTTATATAGACAGGTGTGTACTTTTTCAAACGATTTGCAATCATCTGAATTTACCGTAGGTGGACTCCAATTAAGCTTTTAGGCACGTCTCATCAATGATCGGTGGAAGCATGATGCGCCTGAGGGCAATTTTGAGCTTTGTGGCAAAGGCTGTGAAGACATTTGTGCATGTGATTTATTTGCTGTTGTTTGTGGGTTTTTTTAAAATAAGTTAGCAAACATTTCCAAAACACGATTTTTACATTGTCACTAATGTGTGGAGTGTGTCGAATTTTGAGGATAATTTTAATTATTCAGTTTTGAATGAGGCTGCCACTAAACAAAATGAGGGGAAAGTAAACTGTTGTGAATACTGTACAGATACACTGTATTCAAACACTATAAAGATACATATATAAAAGAAATAACTGAATTGCAGCATATTTTTCAATAGTGCGGCATTTGTGATTTTACTACATTGCAATGTTGATTTAAATTCGATTCATTGATCATCAGCCCTAGATTTTATGTATTATTTTGTAACATGACGACGTGATATTGGTGGTACTAATATTAGATCTCCACTGAAGGCACAGGTCCGAAATCCGCGATTTAAAACAGTCAAGGTTGAGCAACAAACCGCCCGAGATTGTGCAAGTGTACTTAATCAAGTGTCCAACGCTTGCTGGTGGTGCGACTTATTGCGTCACCTGCGTGGGCGTGGCTCTCGGTGCCACTGGCACTGGGTCGCTGGTGGCTTGGGAGGGCGGACTGAGGGGGGCGGAGACGAGGCTGACGACGAGGGCGTGAGAGACAAAGTGAGAACAGACAGAATACAAACATTGGACACGTTTGGCGAGCTGGACGTACTTGGCCACAAGTTTGGAGGCCCCCTCCTTCCCCGTCTCACTTTTTCCTCGCACCAACCGTCAGCGGACAGAGTAGCTGTGACGTCACGCTTTTGCCCAACGTTGCCCGGCGTCCGCCCTCTGGAGGGATTGCGATGCCCTCTGACTTTGTCGCGCTTTTCAGCGGGGAGCTCGACTTCCATTTGCCCGGATCATTTTCCTCCAAAGGTAACAACTCTCGTGACGCTTAGTGTGGTGTTTGTTTTTGGCTTGGTACCTGAAGTGGCAAGCCCACCTCACACCGGTCAAACCAGTTTAGGGTTATTTGACTGAAAACCAAGAGAGTTCGGACACGGGTTGACCCCGTAAACATAAGCGTATGATCTGCACGGAGGCCTAAACAAGCCCTCAGGTAGGTTAGCGTAAAACACTTCACAGCACGTAAAGTAACACGACTGTCTGAAGTCGTAAGGTATTTTCCACTATTGCATTTTACAAGGAAACTACTAGTGGGTTGATGTGAACAAATTCAAATGAACTTGGCATTGTAGTAGAATGCACATTTAAAATAGCGAAGGCTGTAAGTTTGGTTAAAAACAACAGAGGTCAAATTGATAACATTGCAGATCTGTTCCCATTATTGTTGAGATCAAATTTATGATTGACTGACTTATGTTGACGCCACATATGTCTGGTAAAATTGTTTTTGGTGTTAGTGAACGCTTTAAAAGACTGTAAGTCAAAGTGTTTAATAAGTTAATTACTCTAATTGAAACAGATAAATAGTATTTTTTCATATAATTTTATCGTTTGTTTGCCTTTATTTTAGTGGAAGATGAATCTATTAAATGAATCACAATGTTAAGCTGCACTTATTTGACATCTCCTCAGGTACCACGACTGAATCTCTAGTTATGTGATGGGTCTGCAACAATACTGAGTGGCCCCTTGATTACCCCCCCCCCCCCCAACAAAAAATAACAAATTTGTTTTCGTTCTATTATTGCTAAATTTTTATTATCACAATTTTGCTTTTACAAGTCCAAAATGCTGATAGACATAAAACTGGAAAATCAACCATGAAAAAATACTGGGAAAAAAGAAAATTATAATGTGAATAGGGGCGGCCCGGTAGTACAGTGGTTAGCACGTAGACTTCACAGTGCAGAGGTACCGGGTTCAATTCCAGCTCCGGCCTCCCTGTGTGGAATTTGCATGTTCTCCCCGGGCCTGCGTGGGTTTTCTCCGGTCTCCTCCCACATTCCAAAAACATGCATGGCAGGCTAATTGAACACTCCAAATTGTCCCTAGGTGTGACTGTGAGCGTGAATGGTTGTTCGTCTCTGTGTGCCCTGCGATTGGCTGGCAACTAGTTCAGGGTGTCCCCCGCCTACTGCCCGAAGACAGCTGGGATGGGCTCCAGCACCCCCCGCGACCCTAGTAAGGATATAAGCGATTAGGAAGATGAATAAATATAATGTGAATATGCAGTGAACAACTGTAGTTTTAAATTGTAATATCCCCAATCACCACTCAATGGAAGACATGTCTTAGTTGCACGTCTTCCATCCATCCATCCATTTTCCGAACCGCTTGATCCTCACTAGGGTCGCGGGGGGTGCTGGAGCCTATCCCAGCCGTCTTCGGGCAGTAGGCGGGGACACCCTGAATCAGTTGCCAGCCAATCACAGGGCAAGTTGCACGTCTTTTACTACAAAAATACATTTTTTGCGGATTTGGAATGATATGTCAGACATAGTACCCCAATATTATCGCATCTAGCATATTATTATTTATGCTGTCCTTTAATGGTAATTTTTATGCACGGGAGCCCTTTGCAATGGAAGAACAATTACAGAATTATTTAAATCCTTTGTTTTTAGTTTAGGATAGTCAATCTATGATACATGCGTTGAAAAATGTATTATAATAAAAGAGCACATGTTTTGTCCACATTTAAAATAGAATTTTTGTCATGCACGTGATTAGGAAGTGCGAGGTCCGGTCTGGCCGCTCAGTATCATTGGTGAAAAATTGTGGCCTCCCCCAGCATTTGAGCTGACCATCCTTGCTGTATTTGTTCACAAGTAGAATGTTATAATGTTACTAGTTGTACTTTCAGCACACAGCTGTCAACTCTGCTAGTAAAGTGCAGTTATCCTACAAAATATGCTTAAAGTACATGTACAATACTAGGCAAAGTAATGTGCTCTCTGTCCTCACTAATAAAATTAAATTAGCACACTAGTAGGAACAACTTGGGAACGCTAGTAGAGCAATTATGTTTTACAAGCAACTTTTTTTTTCTATCTGTACTTACTTCTGCTGCATGATATTTCTGCACACGAGTCGGGAAACTTTGGTAAACTAGGAGGACACCTGCATATTACTCGTGAGGCAAAACAGTGCACTAGTAGTGAAGTGCTACTAAAAAAGTGCTAAATGTTAACTCGTTGAATTACAAATTTGACAAGTAGCTAACAGTTGTCAATTTGTGAACAGATATGCCTCACTGGAAGTAATGAGTAGTTGTCCGACAAGATGAAAACTGTTTGCTACTAGCACTACTAATGATAAAGTTGGACCAGTTAATCTAGCACTTGAAGCCAGACACACTCAAAGTTACAGATATTACAGTATGGAATATGATGAAGGTGACCCCAAGTGGACAACAATAATACCAGCCCCTCACATGGAACTTTCGTTGTTTAATAATGCAAGATCATTTCTATCAGATTTAAATGATAGGCTATTTGGTAGGATAATTGATACTAAAAATATTGAAAAGTTGCTGCAGCATCGCTTCCGAGTAACATCATTTTTTTTCCACTACCAGGGTTAAAATAATTTGGGATTTTTTTTTGTAGTTACTTTTCTTTTTCATTTTAAGTGAGGTTTTTCAAATTATATTTACATTAAAAAATTATATATATACGGTATATATATATATATATATATATATATATACCGTATATATATGAATGCTTTGTTTTAGTTTTATTCATCTTATTTCACAGGTCACAAAACGTAATTTGTAAGCAAGTAAAGTAAACTCCAATTTCCAAATAACTGTTTGACTTTCCTTCTTTCTTACGGCCATACAATAATCCTGACCAAAACACATTTAAAATCAATTCATAACACTTGCTGAAATTAATTGACAAAGACGAGAACAAAATACATTTTTGCTATAATTAATTTTTGCTTTCAATTAGTCATTGTTTCTCTTTTTTTAAAACACTTTATTTTATCACATTGACCTTTTTTTTCCTTCAATTTTAGCTTTAGTTTATTTCATTCACTTTGTTAACTATAATAACCTTTCCCACTACAAATGCCACCTTGGCCTACTATTATGCAATTCAGCACGACTAATACTACCATGCGTGAATAGTAGCGCATGTGTCATGCCCTAGTAACCACCTGGATCCTATTGGTGGCACTAAAATACCCACTCGTGGTTTTGCCTTCTTATGAAGACAAAGAGTGTACGAGTACATGGATAAATGTCAAATGCTTTATGGCAAGCAGTTGTTGTTCGACAATGTAAATTGAATTTCCGCTACAGTTGCAGTGAATATGGTGAGTAACTTTTAACCCTTCTTAGATGCCATGCCACGCTTATTTCCCATAATTAAGTTCTTATTACCCAGATGAATGCCAAGTATTCTGCACAGGGGGCTCCTTACTGCCCCTAAATGGTGGCGTTTTGCTCCTAAAATTTGAGATAGGGCAAGAAAATGTTCATTTAAAACCTCTTCCACAGTCAATGTTAAAGCATCACGGCTTTCCGTGTGTTCTGTGAAGTTCGTGATTGCAAAAGCTCTCTTTTAAATAGTTTTCTTATATTGACACCCAACCAAAGGCTGGTCAATCATTAAAGGGCTGGCTGCGCAGTGCGTGTGTAAACCCTGTCTTAAATCACTAGATTAATATTGACACTGCTGCGTTAAGCAAACTCACAGGCATGCGCTTCAAAATACTTGATTTCCTAGAAAAGTTATTATCAGGTGTTGCGGGGGGGGGGGGGGGGAAACAAATTGGGCTAAATGCATCAGATTTTTCCTGACGCTTTTTAATGATTCTCTATTCCTGCCATCAGTTTGAAAAGCAATCAGAATTTAGTTTGCTTTGGAAACGATGTCCAATGTATGACACTGTGGTCTGCTTCGACAAACATGACTGTGCAGTGTGCGCTCGTCTAAACAGACCGGCACGTGAAAGTGATATGAGCCTAAACTGACTCCATTCAGTTTCTGCTGACATTGTTGGACTTTTTCCTGTCAAGGACATTTCACTGACTGAGATCTTCACATACACACGTTGGTATTTTCTCAGCGATTCTGAAAGAGATTTGTCCTTCAGTGAAATGCATGGCTTTAATTCGTACCAGCCATGTTTTATGTCAAAGAAAGTGGTGGGCATTGTTCACCATTGCTACCTTCTTGTGAATGTCATTGATGTAATCATTGACTTTAAACAAACCCTAATAAAAAGGCAAATCTTGTTCAGGTCAAAATGTGACCTGCTCTGGTATTTACTGCACACTTGTGACTAGGTTTCAGCTCTGCGTTTTAATATACGAGTGGTTTAACCTGTTGTGGACATGCTTGGACAATGTGTACTACACAAAGGATCTTTTAAGGTCGTACACAGTTCCTTTGCGGGATGCTAATCCACCTTGGATTCTGTTAGAGGGCTAGCACACGACAGGAAAATTTTCCAATGCCTGTTTTTTATTTTCCTTTTTTGTTTTGAAGAGCTAATATTGGCCAATGAAATTGGCTGGATGATTAATTGGTTTGGCCTTATTTTTTATGATTGTGAGAAGCCAAAATTGACATCATGTTTCGATTCCAATTGGGGTCACAGACCCAATTAAGATCATAAATTGATCTACCACAGTGCTGTTTAGACTAGAGGGGGCATATGCAACATACAGGTAATATGCCCCCAACCACGGTAAAAAAAACAAACAAAAAAAAAACACCCATAAATTTACTAATGAATGAGTAAGGCCTTCATGAATGACCTCATGCATCCAAATTTTGACCATTAACTGTCACACATGGAAATGGAAGGACATCTGATTTATTTTTTTTAATGGATATTTTTCCAGGAAAATTTAATTGGTTTCCAAATCGTGCAGCATTTCAATTGTCAAGGTTCCACTGTAGAAGTGTATCTAATGTTATAAAACTTGTTTTATTTCAACCAAATTAGGCCACCAGACTGCAATTTCAGCTGGTGGTCAGGGATTCTGCCTTCAGCGTTGCCCATTTTCTCCAGCCAACCAGCTGCATGATGTTTTTGAGAAATTTGTTGTTTTGGCAAATAATCATATTATTTTCCTTAATTTCAACATCAGTCAGTTGGATGGAAAGTATTGCTTTGGAGCAAACTGTCCCTCTGTTTTTATTGTGTTGAATCCATGTCAATCCCTGTTGCTCGGTTCAAGGTAGTTGAGTTGTGTTTTATGTCATTCGTAACCAGCCCCTTGTCGGCTTGCATGTACATTTTCAGTGTTCACGAGTTTCTGTCCAACATGGATGAAATCTTCCCCTCATGTCATTTGCCAATCGGCTGCAAAAAACCCAGAGCGGCTGTGGGATCTAACATCGCAGCTTTGCATTTCCCTCCACACCAAGATGCATCTGACGTCATTAAATATTAAGTGAGGGCAATATTGGCCGTCAAGGCTCTTTCCGTTGCCAGAGGAGAGGTTGCAGTTAAGGTGTCTTCGCTTCGCTGCAGTCCAATATTCCTGTCCCGAAGTAAACCCTCATTTAGAGGCGCTGTTCTGCTGTGGAGACTAAGTGAGAATAGTGGAGGCTCATCTTGTGCTTTCTTGAAACGATCAAGATCCAATACAAACACTGTTGAATCAAAGTTTCCCGCAGAACTTTCCCAATAATAAAGATTTATTTTTCTAAACATTTCCCACCCTGTTGAATGTAATTGGAGAAAAGTGAATTCGAAATACAATTAGAGTGAAGATGTCTCAAAAGTGAAATGTAAGCGCAACTATTTCGATCACACCAACACAAGTTCGGGCTGGGCGATTAAAATCGCTGAATTGTTTTTTTTTAGGTCACAATTTTTTTTATTTTTTTTCCCCCTCTCTCCTTAAAAACGGACACAGGTTCATTTTGGATGGGAGCTTTCATTCATGTTATATTCACTCATCATAAAGTTGGATAATAATTCCAAAGGGGATAGTTTTACACTAACCCTTTCATGCACCCTATAACCTGATCACATAATAATCTGTCCACTGTTGTAACCGCTGTCCCTGAAAGGGTTAAAATCTATTAAGGATGGCGTTTAAAGGGCATCGTTCTCCACATAAAAAGTGCCATTGTTAATTTGCTTTTTATTTTCATGGAAGGAGGAAAAAAGCAATTCAACATGGAAATCAGATTTTCTTTTCTTCCTCCAAAACAGATCTGAGATGTTATTTTACGGCCATATTGCGATGCCTTCACACAGACTTGTACTTGTACTAAAACACAGGAAAGATAGATAATGAAATGCCATGATATTGAGCCAGATGATTGTTCATTGTTTTTTTCTTTTTCCAGCTCAACCTCATTTCTACGCACATTTGAGGTCATATTTCATTTCGGTAGAAAACCAGTTGCTTTGCAATGCTTTGGAAAAAAAAAAAGATCTTGAATGAGAATACATAAAATGCTTGTTAGGCAAAGAGACTCCTCTGTTTGTGAAACACTGTTTTAGAACATTGATAGTTCTGTAAAATCTCAATGTCAAGGACACTGAATATCTGTCCTTGGCCTTATTCCTTTAGTTGAACACCACTTAAGAAGATTTATGTTGACTTAAGATGTCTTCCGGGACACGAGTTGTATAGCGAGATATTTCATCATGTGCTAAGATATGGGATGCCTAACGGTAGTATCGATAGCTGCCATATTTCAATCCCCCTTTTTTTTCCTGTCAACTGGCAGCCAAGCGAGATGTGATCTAACAGCCCTGTGGGCATCGCAGTGCAAATCGTGACAGTTGAAATTAGAGTGTTGTGAAGTGCTATTGTTGACTTGTGAAGCGATAACCATCATCAAGATAATCCTGTTTCTGTTTTGAAAAAGGGGCAGGGTGTGTACTGTCCCACCTTCGACATACAAAATTTAGGAGGTTGCAGGATTGGTGCCCGCAAAGAGGCGCGTACTTTGTGTAGGAAAAACCTCATAATAAACCCATCCATCCAGCCATCCATCCATCCACCCACCCATCCACCCATCCATTTTCTAATCCGCTTATCCTCACTAGGATCGTGGGCCTGCTGGAGCCTATCCCAGCTGTCTTTGGGCAGTAGGCGGGGGACACCCTTAACCGGTTGCCAGCCAAACGCTGGGCACACAGAGACGAACAACCATCCGCGCTCACACTCACACCTAGGGACAATTTGGAGTGTTCAATCATGCATGTTTTTGGGAATAAGGGAGGAAACTGGAGAACCCGGAGAAAACCCACGCAGGCACGGGGAGAACATGCAAACTCCACACAGGAAGGTCGGAGCCGGAATCGAGCCCTCCACCTCTGCACCGTGAGGTGGGCATGCTAACCAGTCGACCACCGTGCTGCCCTTCATTGTAAACCACCAAACAAAAATAGCCCAAAAAAGTATGCATTGTGGGCAACACAAAGCTGACACATACTGAACCGTAAACCGTGAGTACCAAACTGAGAACTAAACAAACCTTGGATTTTGTGAGCCGTTTCATGACTATTGCTCTCAGTTTGTAAGTCTGCTTACTTTGCAGCTGCCAGCCTGGGGACTCATAGGATACAGGCTAATTGAGAACTTGGACTCGTGATTCATATTCCTGTGCCAATATTTGAATCATTAATCCGAATGATTCGCTCTTGACTAGCGCAAGGGTGTATCAACACGGACAAAAGCCACGTCCGTAAACACATTCTAGTTAACAACAACAACTTAAAAATTGTCTTCAAGCTGTGGGTTACAATCTAGAGCCAACTTGGCGGTTGGACATAAATAAGTGCAGAACAGGACACATCACTGACAGGATTGCGATGGAATCACAGATGGATGTTACGAAAGCAAATTCCGAATGTGCCACCACAATAACAATTGGGAACCAACAATTCATTCAATGCCTTCTCTTTGCTGTTTTGCACACTGTTACGTTGTAGACAATTTGACAATCTTCAAACCTGAAGCTGCTCGCACAGGCAAACGTGTACTATAGCTATTGCAATGCTGGGAAATGAAAATGAATAAAGGTAATTAAACATTGAAATGATAATAAAAGCCGAAATTTGAACTGAGCCACAATTTTGGAAATGTGTTTGTTGGAAGCAGGGATCTACACTAACTTTTGCACAGGTAGCAGTGGTGTAACTAACCTTTTCAGTTGGTCACAGCAGCACAGACTTGGTCGCACCCTTTTTTGGGGTGGTAGAGCATGACCATATTTGCTGATGTGTAGTTGTCTCACTTGGCATACCGTAGTTTCATATGATTGACAGTGACCAAGGCAAGCATACATTTGCATTAAGTTCCCTGGAAATAAGATTTCGTGAGAGACCAAGAGAATTGCCTTGACTGGGGGCAGCCCGGTGGTTGACTGTTTAACACATCGGCCTCACAGTGCAGAGGTGGCAGGGTTCCTTCCTGTGTGGAGTTTGCATCTTCTCCCCGTGCCTGTGTGAGTTTTCTCTGGGTATTGCGGTTTCCTCCCACATTCCAAAATCATGCGTGACTCTTAATTGTCCTTGGGTGTGAGTGTGGTTGTTTCTCTATGTACGCCCTGCGATTGGCTGGCAACCAGTTCAGGGTGTCCCCCGCCTACTGCCCGAAGACAGCTGGGATAGGCTTCAGCATGCCCCCGACCCTTGTGAGGATAAGCAGATCAGAAAATGGATGGATGGATGGATGGATAGCATTGACTGATGCCATGCGAGAAACAAGCCTGAGTCACTTTGACCTCCTGTTTCCTATCATTTGATTGTACACTGTACCCTCGTTCCTTCGCTGTTCAGTTATTGCGGACTCACTCAATCACAGATTTTCATTTGTGACAATAATTTCATCTATTTCACAGTTTTACCTCTTTTGCAGGTCTTCTTGCTATTTTACTTCCTTCTAAGTCGGCCCAATAAATTTACAAACACAGCCAATGTTCTGAAGCAATCGGCAGCTCGTGGTGAAACTGTTTCCATCGGAACTGCCTGACGCACTGGCACATCGTCTCCCCAGTTGGAGCGCCTAGAGCCCGCACCGGCACTCTATTTTTGGTGCACTCTGAATAAACGAACGGCACATTTCAACGATGCTTTGAGTTTTGGAACGGTTAGAGTGAAGCAGTGCACAACCGGCCTATTTTCAAACGCGGCCTAGAGCTTGTCGCACCCCCCCAAAAAAAATCTCGTTACCCCATCGTGGGTGCGTTTTGAAATACGCACCAAGCGCGCTGCTTCACTCTGACTGTTCGGAAACTCAGAACGTCGTTCAAATGTGCTTTTCAGTTATTCAGAGTGCCCTCAAAAAACTGAGCCCAGGTAGTAAACAGCCGCGTGAAGAAATAACGATCAGAGCACACTCTGCCTCTGACAGCAAACAAAGGACGCCGAAACATTGGCAAATAACTACGTTAAATGTTTTGTTAATGTGTCTTAAAACAATTTACCTTAACTAGAATCCGGCGTCGCATTGTAGCCAAAGGTTTAATCCTGGTGGATTAATATGCCTTTTACATCCTTGTTGTTGTTTTTGTTGTACAAAGCAAAAATAAGTTACGATTACTATTTACACCTGAAATGCTTCTTCTTTGTCATTTTTAAGAACAGGGAGAAGAAGACAACGAGTCAACAAAAAAGAAGCAGCAGCAACAACAAGGATTTAAAAGGTGCATTAAAACACCAGGATAGTACCTTTAGCTACAATGCGACGCAGGAGTCTAATTACCGGTACTTAAGGTAAGCCATTTTAGGCTAGGAAAACCCCCCAAAACTTTACATTGTTGTTCACCAACGTTCTGTCGTCCTTGTCCGCTGCAGAGTCATGCACAGCTCACATCAATTTACGAATGAAGTCGAGAGCTTGGTATTTATTCTTCATTTTACATTTTCAAGGTATCACAAGTGTTTACGAGCGTGAGAACTGCGTGTAGGGCCATTTATCCTTGCCCACATAAAAATGTGTGACTCCACGGTCTTAACTGCTAAGGAAAGCCATAGCAAAAGAGACAGTCACAGTGATACAACAGCCTCGCGCAAGTCACCTATTTGTGTCAAAGAGGCCTAATCTAACAGGATCAAGATGTACAAGCATGGAATTTAACGATAAGATAAGATGAGAAAACCTTTAATAGTCTCACAATGGAGAAATTCCCACTTCACAGCAGCAAAGTTATGAGAGGAAGAAGTAGAAGAACAAAATAAATAGGAGCTGCTGAAAAGGCAAACAGTACCACAAAGGATTGTGTAACTTGATGATTTATGGAATCACATAAATCCTTGTAAAAATACAAAAAAAATATTCTTAAACAGTATCGAGGTTGGGTTGATATTTTTAGCCATGCGGTTCTGTCCCTAAAAGATGATTTGAGATGAGATTTTTCAAATGTTGATACTTGGTTCAGTTCTCAACCTTTTTTCAATGATGTACCCCCTTAAACATTTTTCTCAGCCCCCCCCCCCCAAAAAAAAAATATATACATGCAGTATATATATATATATATATATATATATATTTTTTTTTCAATAAACCTCATGTCAACACTGAATATTGCATTGTTGCCTTGAACGGAGTGTTTTTGCATTTACTGGGACATTTTAGTGAGACTTTTTAAAAAATGTATATATTTTTTTGCATGGATGCTACTTTTTCAAATCTCATGTACCCCCTGAAGTGCCTTCTCGTACCACCAGGGGTACGCATACCCCCATTTCATAACCACTGAATTAGATTATTCAATTTTGTTTCCTCACAACAGTGCATTCAACTTTTCCGGTGAACTGTGTTGCTATGGAGTCCCTGGCAGCCATCATGTAGGCTTGGCTGTAAACATTTCAGGGTTGTTGCACAAGCTTTGCTGCAGACACCAGCCCCAATATATTGACACAGCGATATTAACTTTGTGTGTCTAATTTGCAAATTAGGCAAGATCCTAAAAATAAATATCTATCTTAAAAAAAAAAATGCCGATAGCTATCGTTCTGCTTGACAGAATTCTGCTAACCTGTTGGGCAAGTTGAAGTTGAAGAAGATAATTGTAGTGAACAAGTCTGGGGAGAGAGCGAGAGGTAGGTGGAGTGGAGGAGGGGTTTTAATCATCCCCCCCAAAAAACGTGCCACGCCCTAGTTGTCGGGGCTAGTAAGAGCAAGCAGCAGGAATGTGAACGGAATGAGTGGGAGTGTAAAAGTCCTGCCAGTCACATGGTGAGTGTTACCTTTTTTTTTTTTTTTTTTGCTTCATCCCGCACCTCTAACCATAAAACAGCAAGACACAAGGTGCGATTATCAAATAATGACTAGCAATACTTCCATGTGATATTCTGTGTTAACACTACTGGCACCGAAGTGTATCGCGAACTACCAGTATTCTACTTAAAGCCAACAGAAGGCATATACCTGATTTTCCTCACAAGGACAACAAGCCCATGAGTGAAAATGTAAATATGTTAAGTGAGTTAATCCTCGTGATGAAGATCATAGACAGTATTGGTCCAGTGTGGTCAGAAGTGTGCATCAGTACGACTAAATTCAAGTGGTGTTGTTTGTACACTTGGCATGAAAGGGTGAGTGTTTTTGTCATGCGCAAATGAAGAATTGCGCTCTGTCTGCTTACAAGGAAACACATTTCAGCAGTTTTCACGCTCTCAAAACAACCGGGGCCTGTGGAAACACTTTGAACAGTCCAGCCAGTGATGCGAGACCAGCGAGTGGAGGGAAGTGTACATATTTTCTGCCTGTGTGGTTGGCAATGTGTTTACAGGAAGGGCTGCCCACTTGGAGCACATGTTTCTGCATGTGCAGTCTGCGAGTGAGCCCCGAGAAGACTGGAGCTATAAACAAAGATCGAAACTCGGGGAGAATGTTTTTGTATAGGAGGTGGCAGGTATTGGAGCTCGGGAAGTAGGCGGCACTGCCACATTCGATCCCTGAGTATGCTGAATGAAGTTCAGAATTAAGCCCCCTTTCTGGGAATCAACATTCCCTGCTCATCTACTCTGAGCTCCAAGAGACTAGAGGGCTTTGGGAATGATGTTGCACAGACTGGTTGCAGTATTTCCCGAGTTTGGGTTCTGTATACGGCGAGAGCTAACAATGGGAGGGTTAAGTATCTGACCAAACCTCATGGCTCATCTGCAAGTAATTAAAGCTAGCAGTCGGGAGGGAAGAGAGTCGAGCAACTTTCATCGCTGCTCTATGTTCATACAATAATATTTGGATGATGAATCGGGCTACTAGTAAATGTGTTGATCCAAGGAATGGAGTGGACAGGGAAAAAGTGTTGGACAGCCCCGTGTTGTGTTAAGATCTGTTTTTGTTCATGCGCCTGAGTTGCTTTGACATTTTGATATGCGTTTGATATCATTTCACTGGACTCAAGTAGACATCCCTAAACTCCTTATTATTTTAGCTCTCTGTAACATATTGTTTTAGAAAGGGTTGCTTATGTTAACTAGAATGGATAACTCACTTGAGCTCAGAACAGCATCACGGTTGAACAATCCTAATTTGGGGCAGCGGTTCAATTCTTTTTAGTTTTTTTTTTAAACCACCATGGGTCCACTGTATTGGAACTTAACACTTGGCTGTGTGAGAGAAAATAACCATAAATTTACCCAAACTCAAACAGGATATATAATAATAATCAAATGAGTTGAACACACCATGATATCAACAATGCTCTTAAATGGGCAACATTTACACTAGGTCTCGACAAAATATGGCCTGGGGGCCGCATCCGGTCCAGCCACAGTCTCTAACCGGCCCTCACATTACCATGGCGGCCCAGTGGTTAGTGCGTTGATCTCACAGTGCAGAGGTACCGGGATCAATGGAGTTTGCATGTTCTCCCCGGCCGGGCCTGCGTGGGTTTTCTCCGGGTACTCCGGCTCCTCCCACATTCCAAACACATGCATGGCAAGCTGATTCAACACTCTAAATTGTCACTAGGTGTGAGTGCGAACGTGGATGGTTGTTCGTCTGTGTGTGTGCCCTGCGATTGGCTGGCAACCGGTTCAGGGTGTCCCCCGCCTACTGCCCGAAGACGGCTGGGATAGGCTCCAGCACCTCTCGCGACCCTTGTGAGGTTAAGCGGATGAAGTCAAAGTAAAATGTGAAATATGCTGTAATTTTAATTTGAAGGTTGTGTTTTGCTTTTAGGTGCAAACGTTTGGATGCTAGTTCAATCGAGTAATTAACAAGAGCTTCGACTTGCGTGCATTGACATTTTTCCCCAAAAAAGAGACTTGCAAAAACGTCAACAGTGGTCCTAATTTTAGCAACATTCTTTTTTCGTGCAAGGAAGCTTGCCAAGAAGATTTGGGCTGATATTATATGTAAATCATATAAATATATACCATATCTCCACACGTAACAATTTATTGAAACAAGACAATATGTGTTTTCTAAATACATTAAAAATAATGTTGATATTTGCATGTTGGCCCTCGACAAGTGTATCTGTTTCTCATTTCCCTTGCAAAATTAACTGCCGAGCCTTGATTTACACAGTACACATATCACTTCTCATATTCTGAAAAGCAAAGCGTACCACTTCTGTTAGCGGACTTACTTAGCCTTTGATATGCATAACATTGATGATTTAACCACATGTAAAACACTTCAATCACGCATTCTGGTGCTAATGCTGGTCTGATGCTAACCATGCCATTGTGTGCCTCGCATTATCAATGACTCACAAAACAAAATTAATAACCACAA
Source organism: Hippocampus guttulatus (assembly GCF_054856545.1). NCBI lineage: Eukaryota > Metazoa > Chordata > Actinopteri > Syngnathiformes > Syngnathidae > Hippocampus > Hippocampus guttulatus. Next base: position 13,864,014 of record NC_141263.1, read on the forward strand.
ACACAAGCTATCGAGAACAAGTGGTTTATCAGTTCACCTCATTACGGGGGGACCATTTTACCAGGAGAACTGGGTAAAACTGATCAAATCGGAGAGTAATATAATTGGTTATTGGGTGTGTTGTGCTTGAATGTGCTCATAGGTTAAATCCCCCCATACATCTTTTGTATCCCCAGAGTTAGTGAGTAGTGTATGACCTTCTGCCCGGAGAGCTGCAGTTTTGTTCCACCATCGAGAAGAACCCATTAGCCATGAGCCAAACCAGTGGTGGAGAATCTGGGCCCCCTTCAGCTGCTATAGCTTCAGGTAGGATCATGATTTTTTTTTCCCTCCTTTGAGCAGGATAGATTGCGCCCAATCCCACAAAAGACATGTAACTACTTCATACCATCTTTATTTCATCACCTCATGCACTATATTTAAAAACAAAGCAAACAACAAAAAAAACAACAACAACAAAAACCCACCTAAAAACTGTCCATCACTAATCTAAATACAAATACATAATCTGTTTAGGACTTGGTGTCAGTTATTCCGATTTTCCCAATTTGTGGCAGGGTTCGGTTCCCGTCCTCACAAATAGCAGGGATTCAGTGTCCATAGTTCACCCATCAGCCAAATGAAAAAAAATATTTTTCAAACACAACTCGGGTGTGCTGTTAATTCCATTATTGCTGTCCCGTAATTGCAATCTATTAACATCACCCTGTGATTCTGAACACAGCCTGGAAGGAAAAAGTTTTTCATTGTAAATGTTGCATCCCTGCATGATTGACGTTTTACAAATGCAAAACATCTAGGCCCGGAGAAAACAATAGCGGCTATGTGGTTGGGGAAAAAATGGTGCTCCACTCCCCACATTCTTGTCTTTATTCTGGCATTCATGCATACACGGGTTCCACAAAAACATGTCACATGTGGTCAGAAGTAATTATACAACAGGTCAAATCAAGTTTTTCCTTGAGAGAATATGCAGTATACAAGTTAAAACTAGAAGAACATTTCAGATTTCACACGTTTTTGTTGACTTCATGGGCCATTTGATGTCCACTTAGCAACTATTTGCACTAACGCATAGTTTAAAGTGTTGAATAAAACTAATAATCATAAATCACATTTGAAAACATGAGACTTGTTTTGCTACAGAAATTTAAAAATAATTGTAGATTACTATAGCAAAGTGCTACTCCTAGAGGCAAATACAGTCAAGCAGATAACATAGAGCACAAGCATAAAGTGTGTTCTTTTATTCCCCAAGTCTAAAACACCTGACTGGATCTCCGAAAATCACTCCGGGCAGAAAGGCCACAGTGCACACAAGCAAGCAGAGGGGCAAAGACTTGATAGTCTCTTGTTTGAGGAAACAGATGCCTCTTCACTCACTATTTCAAAACACACTAAGTCCCAGTGCCCTTGAAAAAAATGACTTGGATTCTGGCGTTTTAATGCAGAGTTGCCAAGAAAGACTAATAAAAGGAAAAAAGAACAATAGACACGCATTCCTCTGTAGCCGAGCGTGGTCCTGTAAAACCAGTAATTTGTTTTATTTGAAAATTATCTCTCATTCATACACTGTATTCAAGTTTCAGTAAAATTGTGCTTTTCATTCACAAATTTGATCTAAGTCCCGTTAGACTGAACTTGATAAGCAGTTGAAAATGAATGGATAATGTATCATTCTGCTTTCAGTGATGCGATACAGCTGAAGGCTCACTTGCATATTTATTTTGGTCCTGTATTCAATATGTTTGAGTCTGAAATATTTCAGTGGTTTTCCAAGCAATGTCAAATACCGGTTCAGCCTGATTGTGAACTAGCAATATTTGGTTGTTCTGACGTGACTGACTTTCATCAGAAGCAAGCTCCTAAATTTGGCATGGAAATTGATATTATTAAATTGGAAATCTCCACAAGCCGCATGCTTCAAGACACAGCTGAATGAAATGAATCATTATGTCAGGATGGAACAAATTAGTTTCAATAAAATTATTTGAGCATTTTACAAAAGTATGACAACGTTTCTTGACCTGACTCATTCACACAATGACTAATTCAGTTTATAAGCTCTGTCGCTTGTGTGTGTGTGTGTGTGTGTGTGTGTGTGTGTGCGTGCGTGCGTGCGTGTGCGTGTGTGGGTGTGAGTGTGTATGTGTGTGCACACGTACGCATGCACAATTCTTTGAATACTTACAGAATACTCCACTTGTTATTGTTGGGTTTTTTTTTGTTTGTCCCTTTTGTTGTGTCCTTGTTTTGTTACATTGGGGGCAAAAGAAATCGTAAATATAGCTGCCCAGAAAGTGATCCAGTATGAGTGTGACTTCAGACAGTTTCATTGGTTCACAGTGACATGTTTGGTCATCTCATTGGTCAGATGTGACGACACTATCAGTAAATGTTTTGGTGGCATGCAGCGAGCTGCATTTGTAAAAATGAATAAATCACACTTAAATGTTGCATACAGGGAGCTTTCAAAACGTCGAGAATTTACACACACGCACACACACACACACACACACACACACACACACACACACACACACACACACACACACACACACCTGTTCAACACATGAAGACAGTAGTTTATCAATTATGTAGATTGTTTTTGGATCAGGATAAGCCAAAATCGAAATCCTGATGAAATTTATCGCCCTAACTGCAAATTAACCCCCACTTGTTTCTAAATTACAGTGTGGAGGCCTGTTGGAGAGACTTTTTTTTAAGCAAACAAAACATCTTGTGTTTTGGTTCATCAGAAACTTGACAAATTTTTTTCTGTTCACTTTCAGCTGTTATTGCTCATTTGCTGTCTCATTTTTATTCCAGGAAGTTCCCTCTGAAGCAGGGAGGGTCTGCATGTAAAATGGTCTGCAGTTCTCTGCTTCATAGGTCAGAAGCTTGTTTATTTTGTCTATGTGGCTACGTTCAGTCTCAATCAGGCAAAGCAATATTTTTTAACCTAAATTCAAGCTCTGATGACTGGCATGCCACATTTTGCCCATTTTGAACCTCCTTCATCATATTGTGATGAAAAATGATTCTCTAGTTCTAAATTGATGCGTTTTTTTCCCCAAATATTTCCACTTTTATTTCATATATATTGAAAAAAAGGGTTTATATATATATATATATATATATATATAAATGCATATATATATACCTGTATATGTGTATGTATATATTTATTCCAGTAATACTTTAATTGTTTTTCTTTTTTTCAGCCACATCATTAAATATCACGACGGGCAGTTGTTTGTATTTGTATGCCATTTACTTATACATGATAACGTCACTGGGAGGCAGTGGAATTTGGCAGGGATGGGGGACTTATTGTATACTATTGGTCTGAGTAGACACAAGGGGAGTAGTAAGTGTTTTTAGAGTCTGCGACTTTTGCAATAATATGGGGAATTGTCATTGCAGGTAAACGATAACATTATGTTCCATTTACCATGTTTATTTTAACGTGAGCCAAATCGCTTCCATGACATTAATTTGCAAGAAGCGATGCACCAACACCACTTTTCACAAGTATGAGAACAAGTGCTTTCATTTCGCCAATTCCGAGTACCTGATAATGCAATTATGTCTTGCAATTGAAAAATGAGTTGTATTTGAATCAGACATTTTTTCAAAAATAAAAAACACATTTTTTACTGAACATGTACACTGTCAAAGGTGGATTCAAATATGAATGTTGTTGGAAAGTTAGTTAGAATAGCAGATGATCAAAAATTCTTCCAGTTAGTTACATCAAAGGATCCATTCAACAGACGTCATCGCAATATACATAAAAGACGCTTCACTGGTTTGAAAAAAAACAACCAAAAAAAGATATATCAAAGAAGATTGCGTATAAGCTACAGTGGTGCCTTGTGATACAAGTTTAACTTGTTCCGTGACCATGCTCGTATGAAATAATCTTTTCTCCTTGAAATGAATGAAAATCCCATTAATTATTCTAGCCTTACACCCCCAAAAAAACAAAAAGCCCTTCCTTGAGTCATGCCAACTCCTCTCCCAGCTCATCACTACAGCACTAATATTAATTGTTCTACACAGAGGTCAAGAATGCATGACTGAGTACTCATTGTTCATCTTCACGTTGCTGCACCATTTGTGTTTAATCTGTTGCGATAAGGGTCCATGTGTTTGTTTGTAGTCCCCAAAATATTGTATTCTTTTGAGTGGCATTAAACAACTTGAAGCCTCTGTTTTGATTTGTGTGTTTTTTTTTAACTCTTGGCCAAACTGCCGCTTATTGCAAAAAACATGAGTTTATTAACACCTTTCAAAGCAAAAAGTAAATAAATAAATGTTCTATCAAATGATGACTCTTATCTGAAAAACTTGTAAATCAAGTCACTCGTATCTCAAGGCACCGCAGTACAAAGATGAGCATTTAAGTTCTGAAATGGAACAAATTGGCAGCATTACATGAAATGATATTAATTTCCGATTATTTGCACCATAGATGGCATGCCCTGCTCTATGACCATGGATGGCCCCCGCAGTGCTTTTTCCACCTCTTCCAGTTCGACCCAACAATGCAGTTCTTCAGCCAGTGACCCTGCTCACTGTGGCAATGTCGACCCAGAGGACATCAGAACTTGCAGAGCTGTACCAGAGAGCTTTGGTGCTGAAGGTGGGAGTGCCAACGGCAATGGCGGTGGTCATTGCCTGCCCGCCGCTGAGGTTGGAGGAGGGTTAGGTGCGACATCCCAGGAAGATCAGCCCCATCAACACATGATGCCCCCGAAGCGCTGCACCGAACTGAACATTTCTCCGCCTCCGCAAGACTTACTTAGCGATAGTCACATGTCCTGTCAAGCTGAAACATCGTTGGACTCGGAGCACAGCAACAGCATCTGGATGGAAGACTCTCTCTCCAACTTCAGTATCATGAGCACAACCTCCTACAACGACAACACAGAGGTGCCACGAAAGTCACGGAAACGAACCCCACGACAAAGGCCGGGGCTCAAATCTTTGCTTACCAATGAAGCCAGCATGGATGTTTTTGATGCGGACAGTGCCAAAGCACCACACTTTGTCTTTTCTCAGCTCGGCACGGACAACAAGACTGCACAAAAAGGAAGGTTTGTACAACCGTCAATGTGATGTCGGTGACAACAACCCCTTGGCCAAGATCGTGAGGAGAAGGCCACCAAACTCATCCGTGCTCTCACTAAAGTTATTCAGTGCTGCACCCAGTGACTGAAACACAACCATAAACAGTAGGAACTAACTACTGTTGCCAACTGTGAATTACGGTTGCTCTCTCAAAGGCCAAGGATAAGCAGTGCCGATTAAATAAACAGATACAAGAACACTGGCTTGATTAGAGGCGTCAACTTTGCTTAGTGAACTATGGCAACTGTGGAGCACTTTGACAAATGATTGTTTTTAGGTAGGTAGATACTTTATTGATCCTGTAGGAAATTCTGGTGAGAAAACAAAGGCAATGTTGTCAGCCTTGGCCATTGTCCAGACCGCAATCAGCTGATCTTTGGAGTGCATGAGTCTAGCTCTCAAGAAAATAAAGTAAGCCCAACCAATTTGGGCTAAATTAAGTTCAATGTAACATTGTAAAGTTTAGCAGAATACAATTTTCCTCGCTTACTGACCGACGTTTTGGTCAGTCGCTACCCTTTTTTCTTTATCCATGAATATTTTATTTACTTCCTTGTTTAGTTTCTCGATTCATGCAGTGCTTAAGATGTGTAGCCCACATGTTTACACATCATTGTTTCATGAAATATGAAAAGTTGAAGTGATTAAGCCACAAATGAGTTTGCCTTATTGTTGTAATCTGATTTATGACTTGCTATGACCCTCATGAGGATAAGGGGTTGCATGTTGTGTTCTCCTTTAAATGTTGAGACATGAAACAAGAGGCCAGAGGAAATAGTGAAGAACTTGTGGGCCTCTGTCAACCTTTCTTTTTTTCCGTTCTCCTCCACAGTCCACAAGAAAATGCTCGGGTGCCTCATCAAAAAGGAGTTCTTTCCATGCAATACCCATCTAAGAGTGAACAGAAGGAGCTGAAGATCCTTGTTCAGCCTGAGCCACAGCACCGGGCTCGCTATCTGACGGAGGGCAGCAGAGGGTCTGTGAAGGACCGCACTCAGCAGGGCTTCCCTACCGTAAAGGTCAATCTTACTGAAAACGTATTTTGTTGCACACTGTTGCCATCTCGATGTATCATTTGCAAGGCAAAGAGATGCTGTTTTTGAGGATTTAAACCTAGGCAAAAAGTCATATAACTGTACATACAATTTGCAAATATAAATGCATTTGTATGCATTTATATTTGCAAATTGTTGTATGACATATGTTTTACAGCTGGAGGGTGTGAATGAGCCAGTCATATTGCAAGTTTTTGTGGGAATCGATGCTGAGCGAGTGAGGCCCCATGGATTTTACCAAGCTTGCAGAGTGACCGGCCGCAATACCACAGCCTGCAAAGAGGTGGACATTGGGGGCACAACTGTCATTGAAGTCCCCTTGGACCCCAGCACCCACATGACCTTAGCGTATGTACTTTGTTGTTTGGGTGAGCACGCTGAGCAGTCGTGTGCACAAAAATAGGACTCTTATGGGTTTTATCAAGTATCAAGTACAACTTTATTGTCAAATGTGCTGTTTGTGCAACATACAGCACAGATGAAATTTCCTCCCTCTTAAACAGACAACAAGAGGAGCCGCTGCGGGTTATTGTCAAACCCCTTGAAGTTCTCACTTCATGGCAAAGAAAATAATGGAATAGAAGGGTATCATGCATAAATCATTTTGTTAGTAACTTCACTCATGATGTTGCATGTGTACAGCATACATTTATGGCCTGAATCTCACGCTTTAACTAATCAGTTCATGCTTTTTGGCATGTTTTTTGTGGTTGAAAATTCCTCTTTGTTGAAAAATTTAAAAAAAACAAAAAAACTAAAGACTGGCTGGCAACCGGTTCAGGGTGTCCCTCACCTACTGCCTGAAGACAGCTTGGATAGGCTCCAGCACTCCCTGTGACCCTTCCGAGGATAAAGCGGTTCAGAAAATGGATGGATAAAGGACAAAATATTCTAAAGTTTCTGCCTGTAATTAATAACTTTGTTGTTGTAAGCGTTAAAGGACCACAAAAAAGGTGTATTCATTATATTTCTATATATTTTTTCAAGTAATCCACAGATTAATTATAAAAAAATAAATTAATTCTGCCAAATATTGGAATTGTTAACTGCCTCCAAAAGTACACATTGGTCAAGCTCAAAGCACATTATTTGCAATTTCATCAACAATCAAACGGTTCAATTTGCAAATGTTTTTACTGAAGCTGCATACTTTCCCCGAGCTGACACTGAGTCTTTCTGCAGTGTGGATTGTGTTGGCATCTTGAAACTCCGAAATGCCGATGTGGAGGCTCGCATCGGCGTGGCAGGGTCAAAGAAGAAGAGTACGCGTGCTCGGCTTGTGTTTCGGGTCAACATCCCACGTCCAGATGGTTCAGTGCTCACACTCCAAACGCTGTCATCTTCCATACTTTGCAGTAAGTGAAGCTGTTCGTTTTCATTCTTTGTGGATAGAACATAATGAAGGTTGATATGTAAATGTCACACAAAATAGTTAAGCGCCTCACGTCTTTTCTTGTCTTTACTCGGTGAAGCCCCATCAAAAGTTTAATGCGCTCTTAGGTCTGAACAGAAGGTTCTGTATTTTTTGATGTAAGCTTCAGAAGACATTGTGTAAAATCCTGTCATTGTGTCATGTGTGATCATGCAAACAGTGTAAGGATGTGGGGGGGCTTTCTAAACAGGAAAGACGGTTACGGCCGGAGGAAAGTTAATTTGGTAGAACTGACATGGGAGGAATAAAAGGAAAGACATAACAATAGAAGTGTGATGCCATTCACACTGATCCACCACGCGGGAGTACGGTATCTGTTCACATTAATTGTGCACGAATACACAGATGTACAGCACATGTATGTTTCAGTAATAAAAAGGGTTTATGAAATGTTTTGAATGTTTATATATACTGTATATACAGTATATATATAGTATCTAGCACAGGGGTGCCCATTATGTCGATCCTGATCTACCGGTAGATCTAAAACAGGTCCCAAGTAGATCCGAAGAGTGTCGAGGAGAAAAAAAACAAACAACCATTTGTGTGTCTTTGTACATGTTAATAATGTATTTTATTAATATATGTTAGTAATATATTTTTAGTGTTAATGTACGCTGCACCATAATCATCCTGTCAGTCTCCTTTTCACAAAATAAATATTAAAAAACAAAAAATAAAACAGATAATTCTTGAATTTATGGTGGCACGTGATGACGTCACCGGAAATTGTTTGCGCTCAGCAGTCTGCAATTGCAGCTTGTGATCAGAGCTGTTGCGCTCTATCTTTTATCGACATTATTCTCATTCAGAGTTTGCTTCGTGTACAATTCACCGAGGGCACGGGCAAAGAATAGGAACCTAGGAGGGCCCAGGGAAGCACTTTAAAACAGTACTTGTGAGCTACGATGGTTAACAGGCTGCAAATGTGCATCGCATGCCTCAGTTTCAGGCTGTTTCTCATCATGGCGTATGTGTGCGTGTGTGTGTACGTGTGCGTGTACATGTACGCGTACGTGTACGGGTACGTGTGCGTGTACATGTACGCGTACGTGTACGGGTACGTGTGCGTGTACGGGTACGTGTGCGTGTACGGGTACGTGTGCGTGTACGCGTACGGGTAGGTGTGCGTGTACGGGTACGTCTGCATGTACGTGTGCGTGTACGTGTACGTGTGCGTGTGTGTACGTGTGCGTGTGTGTGTGTCGGTAAGGGTAGATCCCGTGAGGTTAGTTGATCGAAAAGTAGATCTTCGGTCCAAAAAGTTTGGGCACCCCTGATCTAGCATGTTGAAACATCTCCTTTGAGAAAGAACCATTGTTTAAGCTATGCGGTATGTCAACATGAAATCTTATCTATTCCTTTTTAAGAGGTTTACCGTACAGTACAATCCCTCTCAAACTGTACTATCCGGTTTGAGGAAAGGTAAACTGTCGCGTCTATATTTGGCTTAATTTTGTCATCAATAAATCATGCTTGACAAACTGGCTTCAAACTTTTTTTTTTAACTCGGTGCACGGTGGCCGCTAACTTAAAATTTTAAGGCATGTGCAGAAACACTGCAACACACTATAAATTGACTTGCAAAAAAAAATTCACGTTTCCTATCATTTTCACTGTACTTTGAAAATAAACACAGAAACAAGCTTTTATGATCGCCGATCGTTCTTGGCTAACCTGCCGGCTAATCTCTTCCGCGTTCGCTCGCCCCCTTCACAGAAGCGTCGCCGCCGCCGCGGCAAACGTAGCGGTCAGCTCGTGAAGCTAAAACGGGATCTGAGACACACTTCGATCGCTCCGGCGTGGTGTGCCCTCGACCCCGTTGCCTCGTGCTTGCTAACAGTCGTTGGCTCTCCCATCGCGCCACGGCATTTCTACCCCCCACGCCTTTCTCGGGGAGGAATCCAGCGAAAGCTTTTGAGGGAATTCCCCCGGGCTCGGCGATCGGAAGAGGCAATCCCTCCCGTTGCTACTCCCACAAGGATCGCGTTGTTAAGCGCCCGGTCGCTGACGAACAAGACCCATATTCTGAGGGAGTATTTCCTTTCCAATGACTTGGATTTTCTGTGTCTGACGGAGACTTGGGCAGGTACTGGTGAGTACAACGCTTTGCTTGAATTGTTGCCACCTGACTGTGGTTTCCTCGATACCCCGAGGACATCAGGCCGCGGTGGAGGAACGGTGAGCATCTTTAAGAACAATTTTAAATGTAAACGCTGCACATTCACCACATCGGCCACCAGCTTTGAAGCAACCTTCTTTGAAGTCGGTCGTGTTTTCCATTTACCGTCCTCCTAAATACAACAAAGACTTTTTAAGCGACTTTTCAACCTTTCTTGCGGAAATCAGGCTGAGATATGATCATATCCTCCTAATGGGGGATTTTAATATCCATGTGTGCTGTCCGGAAAAAACGCTAGCAAAGGACTTCTTAAGACTTATCGACTCTTTTAATTTCGTGCAGTATGTGACCAGCCCGACACATGAACAAGGTCATATTTTAGACCTTGTCCTTGCTTATGGTCTACCGGTGTCAAATCTGGAAGTCCTTGAAAATGGGATTTCTGATCACATGGCAGTTTTATTTGACGTAGTCTTATGGCATGCTGCTGTGAAATCTGCCGCTCCTAGTTTTAAACGCCAAATTTTTAACCCTCGCACTGCTAGTCGTTTCTCTGATGCCTTTAATAACCTTTGCGTACCTTCGTCTAACACAGAGGAACTCACCTCTTGGTTCAACTCATCATGCCGTGCCATCCTGGATTTGGTGGCTCCTTCAAAAACTGTGCTCCCAAAACCTAAACCCGAGCCATGGTTTAACGACATTACCCGCGCAGCTAGGCAGGGGTGTCGCAAAGCCGAACGCAAGTGGAAAAATGACAAATTGCATGTCTCTTATCAAATTTGGAAAGACTGCTGGCGTAACTACCAGCTCACAGTGAAAGAGGCCAAAAGAGAATATCTGTCGGACCTTATTCAAGCTAACCGTCACAACCCACGCGCACTATTTAAAACGATAGATTCTGTACTCAAACCCCCTCTGCCTACTTGCTCGGATTCTTCACCCGAGATGTGCAACAGATTCCTTCAGTTTTTCATTGATAAGGTCTCTACAGCTAGGACTCCGGTCTCAAATACCGCATCTGACCCCTCTGTCCATGTTCCATGTTCAGCTGTGCTAAATTCTTTTGAAACTGTGTCCTTGGCGCTTTTGGAGGATGTAGTTCGCCAGACGAAGCCATCTGGCTCCCCTTGCGACTCTCTTCCCCCGCACTTCTTTCAGGAGGTTCTCCCGAGTGTTGGCGCATCAGTCTTGGATATCATCAACAGCAGCCTCTCTTCTGGTGTAGTTCCCCAACAGTTTAAACATGCTGTGGTCCAACCCTTGATCAAGAAACCTGGTCTTGATCCAGATGTGCTGTCAAGTTTCAGGCCCATTTCCAAACTGCCTTTCATTTCCAAAATTCTGGAAAAAGTGGTGCACATGCAGTTGAAATTTTTCTTGGATGAACATAACATCTTGGAGTTCTTCCAGTCAGGTTTCAAGACAGCCCTGTTACGCGTTTCTAATGACATCCTCCTGGCAAATGACTCTGGAGACCACGTGTGTCTAGTTTTATTGGACTTAACTGCAGCATTTGATACAGTGGATCACAGTATTCTGCTGACTCGTTTGCAGCACTTGGTGGGCATTGGCGGTAGTGCTCTTGAGTGGTTTAGGTCCTATTTAGCTGACAGAACCTTCTGTGTCAGCCTTGGCTGCTCTGAGTCACGCACTGCTCCCCTGTCATGTGGTGTTCCACAGGGCTCAATTCTGGGGCCTCTGCTGTTCTCGCTGTATCTGCTCCCATTGGGTTCCATCTTAAGGAAACATGGTATTCCCTTCCACTGCTATGCAGATGACTGCCAGATCTATGTCCCACTGAGCAAGAAAGACGCCTTCTCATTAAGGCCACTCCTATCCTGTCTGGAAGAAATCAAAACCTGGATGGCACAAAATTTCTTGAGATTCAATGAAAAGAAGACAGAGGTGATATTGTTTGGTCCCAGTGGCCCTTGTACATTCCATCCTGTAGACTTGGGCCCCCTGTCTCCTTATCTTAAGTCAACAGTCTCAAACTTGGGCCTTAAACTGGACAGTGATTTCAAACTCGATCGGCAAATTGGTGCCGTTGTTAAATCCAGCTTCTTTCACCTTAGACAGCTGGCCAAAATAAAACCTCTCCTCTCACATGAACACTTTGAGACAGTAATTCATGCCTTTGTCACATCCCGGCTCGATTACTGCAATGCCCTTTACTTTGGAGTCAGCCAGTCCTCCATTAAGCGCCTTCAGCTGGTCCAGAATGCCGCTGCTCGCCTCTTGACTGGTACTCGTAAGAGGGAGCACATAACTCCTACTCTGGCATCCCTTCACTGGCTCCCCATTCATTTTAGAGTTATTTTCAAGATCCTCTTATTTGTTTTCAAATCTCTGAATAATCTCGCGCCACCTTACCTCTCTGAGCTCATCCGCCCCTACACACCTGCCCGGCGCCTCAGGTCTGTGGACCAGACCTTATTAGAAGTACCAAGAACTAAACTGAGGCTCAGAGGGGATCGAGCCTTTTCTGTTGCTGGTCCCTCTCTCTGGAATGACCTCCCACTGAACATTCGGCAAGCCTCCTCGCTGCCCATCTTCAAAACCCTCCTCAAAACTCACTTGTGTTCTTTGGCATTCGACTCAGCATGACTTAGATTTGTTCTTGGTTTTACTGTTTGGTGCTTTCTACCGCCTTTATTACCGATTTGTCTTACTGTTTATTGTGCATGTTAAATTGCTCCATGTACAGCACTTTGTATGCAGCGATGGCTGTTTGAAAGTGCTCTATAAATACTGTTGACTTGACTTGACTTTTAAATTCACATTTCACTGTGCTTGTTTTGGTACATCAACATAATAAGTTATGCAGCTTGAATAATAAAAATGTAAATGCAATTTTTAGGCAGGGAGGGCCAGTGTTATCAGCAAATTTTGTGCCGCACAGGCTGAATTTGATTCTCAGAAATGTAGTATTGTTTATACCCGCTCTGTCAACAGCTCAGCCGGCTGGGGTGCCCGAGATTCTGAAGAAATCACTGCACAGTTGCTCAGTGAGGGGCGGAGAAGAGCTCTTCATCATTGGCAAGAATTTTCTCAAAGACGCGAAAGTCATATTTCAAGAGAATGTCTCTGGTAAGAAACGACACCTGTTTTTAAATGAAACTAGATTCGGATTGCATTCTGACAACATTTCCAATTCAAGAACTATCTTCTTTTTCAGATGAAACCTCGTGGAAGACGGAGGCGGAAATTGATATGGAATTGTTTCACCAGGTTAGATTTCATTTTCCTCGTTTTATTTGAGGCAAGTGATTTGTAGCGGCCATTAATAAGCTAAGTCAAAGCCACTTGAGATTTGTGTGGTGATTTAGATGTAATCATCTTATATGGCTGCTGCATGGTTCAAAGGTTTGAGTGGTCTCTTTGTATCGTGACCTAAATACGCAGTCTCGGAGGTGTGACAATTTTGACCTTTGCTCTTGTAAACAAAGCGGTCCAGAGGAACAAAATGTATGAATCTTTAGTTATGCACCACGAAACAGCTTCTATTTAACAAGCTAATCCTAGTTAGATCAACATCGTTTTTAAAGCTAACAAACATTAACGCGCGTGATAAAAAGGACAACTATTTTCAGCCGGACAAAGCAATCAAAGGAATCAGATCGATGGTACACACTCACTTTTATTGATGTGTAACTTGATTTTGTGTGATAGGGCTGATAGAGCCTAATTCGAATATTCATCTGTTCAACATCCTACAATGTTGAGAAATATTTACTGGCAAACATTTCTGCATAGCTTACGTTTTATTTTGCTCAAAGCTAATGCAAGTAAATGTATCTGTACTTTACTTTCATCAAGCACATTTGGATCATGACAAATGGTTTTTAATCATTCAAGATGCACCAATAATCTGCAATCGAATCGTAGACCGCTAAATTGGAATCAAATCATGAAGTTGTTCCACTCAAACTTGGGGTGAACAGTTTACAGGTAACATGACATTTTATACTATATCATTGCATTCCCTGTTCAGAACATGTTTCCATTTTTTGGCCTTTTTTTTTTAAATTGCAACAGAAAGCTGCTTGAAGTAAACGTTATCTGATGAAATTAGTCATTTTGAATGTTAAAAGAGGAGCAGCAATAGCAGGAAACCATCAATGAAGTTCAATTGTTGCTCTGAGGCTTCGAATAAAATACGTAAGTGGTCCTGCATTGGCTGATTTCAAGTGGATTGTGTGGTATGACAATAAAGGATTTCCTCAGAATTCATGACTGACCTTGAAAATATTTCCTGTCTCTACACTAGGGGTGAATAATTTTAATTGAAATCTCTTCTTTTTTTTTCTGCACTCCTACCTGACCCGGAATCAGTTGTTTGTACTAAACACAAGCCACGCTCACCAACCGGAAGTGGCATGCTAATCATGAATAGTCATGCACACCAATCAGCTCCGAATTGCAGTCGCAATGTCTGTCAGAAAAATTTCAATTCTATTTTTTTCCTGAAATCGTTCAGCCCTACTTTGTTCCCTGGAACTGTTCAAACAGAATGTCAAGAAGGCCTTTATAGAGAATATCAGTACGGTGATGTACTTACTGTGTGAATGTAGAATTAAAGTTACTCATGTATTTATTGATCCATTCATTTTTTTGTTCTTCTTGACTTCATGTTATGCCCAAAGAATCATTTGATCGTGAAGGTTCCACCTTACCAGAACCAAAGCATCACCTCTGCTGTGTGTGTGGGGATCTATGTGGTCACCGTCGCTGGCAGGTCCCATGATGTTCAACAGTTTACTTACAATCCAGATGCAGGTCGGTTTGTGTCTCTTTCTTGCGAAGTACAATCGTTTCACTTTATTAAGGGTGAGCCGAAAAGGTCATCATCTCTTTCGAGCTCGCAGTGCAATTTCCTAGTCACGTGTAAATGTGTGACTGCATTCTCTTGCAGGAAACACTGAAGTTTTTGTGAAGAAAGAGACATCGTCTCCAGTAAAGACATGTCCCTTTGACGATCAAAGTAAGGGTTCTTTCTTTGTTCACTCGTTTTATTATCAAATGTTAGTCACAGTTTACTACTGTTAACAATAAGACAAAAAATGACTCTTAATTTTAATATAATACATGCCACGGGGCCAGTAAAAAAAAAAAAAAACTCCTGTACTGTATTATAATTACACAAAAATCTGTGAAATGCTTCATGCCAAACGTTTGGTTGTTCAGAGTGGCCCAAAAAAAGGAGTGCCAAAGCCCATTGCTTCAGTCGGTACTGATGGAAACAGTACAAGCACGAGCTGCTGTTTCATTTATAACATACGCTGTGCTTGGAAATTCGTGGGAGGAGGGCACTCTTTGCCTGAAACGACACAAGCACTCTCAGAGTGGTGTTAGGACATCAGAGTGAAGTTCCAAACGCATCCTGGGTTGAAAACTTCCGCTTCTAACTACGGAAAAGTTGGCTTACCTCAACTAGAATCCTGTGTCACTTTGTGGCCAAAGAAAGCTTCTCTGTTGACAATGGTGCCATGTTATTTTGGTTCAATAAAAAAAATAATACAGGACAGTATGTTGTACGTGGAGCCTCCATATCTGATACTGGGTCGCAGTTTTTCTGTCGTAGTGTGTTGGCCCATGTGTGATGATCACTCGCTTGATATCGCCAAGTGTAATCTCTTTTGTGATGGTCAACTTCAGTCGCTTTCAGTTACATAGCTCAGTGTGCAGGTGACTGTGAATATGGGAACAAACAGTTATGGGGCTTATGGTCCTCTGTGATGATGGCTGCTGTGGAGGTCCCGTCACATTAAAACCAGGCAGTCGGCAGAAAGAATGAATGCAACTCATCTTTTGTGTACACATTCATGTGGCGGTCTCATAAGGTTTTGCATAACTCAAGCACAGCTCAAAGCCTGTCTTTTTTGTGTGTTTAGTTTAAATTGTATCGCTCAAGGGATATCTGAATTAAGGACTGCGTTTCAACACGGGTGTTTATTTTAAGAACAACTAACAGTAAATATATACCAATTGGTGGTTAAGCCTCCCATACATTTTGTTACAGTTCTGAGGCCCTGTATGTTGCCTCAAGTCAAGAAAGAAGAAGTCACGCCAATGGAGGTCACCAACAACCTCCAAACCACTGGGGTGTTCAAGGTAATTGATTATAACCTAGTGACCAGATTTTTTTTTCCTTAATGTATTACTTACAAACAATGAATTACGTTAATGTTTTAACTTGTCATTGGTTCTGCCAGCAGACACTGGACCTCTGTCCAGCCCAGCAGAACCCAGAAATGTCTGCGGGCCATCTAAATAACAACAGAGAATTTTCCAACGCCTCAGGCGACCCCGACAAGAGCCAGGCCCCAGTTTTTACCAACACAGAGGCCCTAACTACAATCCAGCCAATAGTGGGTCTTGGACAGGAGAGGCAAGTCAGCAGCTCTGGGTCTACGGTGAGGCCATGTGGTGATCCTGGACCTCAGCTGCCCATGTTCCCTTCAGACGAAGTGGCCCAGTTAGAGGAGGCAGTAAGACAGCTTAAGCCCGAAGCGTTTGGTTTGCCACTTCAGTCAGACAACTCAATGGCCAACCAACAGCACCATATGCAGCACCAGCAGATCCAAAACCAGCAACTTCAGCAGCAACAGCAGCAAATTCATCAGCAGCAACTGCAGCAGCAGCAGGTGCTGGAGAATCTGCAACAGCAGATATTCCAATCACAAATTCAAATGCAGTGTGTGAATGTGGAGCAGCAGGGCTCCTCACAAGGTGCTCTGCCAAACCAGGGATCACTTTTCCAACAGGCTCAGCAGCAGCAGCAGCAGCAGCAACAGCAACAACAAACGTCTCTCTTTCAGCAGACCACTGATCTGCTCTCTATTCAGACCAACTTCCTCCAGCAGACACCCTCACACTCCTCACCACCAGCATTCCACAATCCCAGTCCCTTGGCTGAAGCGCATGATCCCCAGGGAGGTCTGTTTCATAGCCAGAACGCCTCTCGCACTCCAGAGCAGGTGCAGGCTGTGCTCTTCCAAAACCCCATGACAGTTTTGCCCTCCCCTGACCAGCAACCTTCAACCCCTATTCTTTTCCTTCCCCAGACGTCTCTTTCAGGTCAGCTTCCGACCAATAGTAGCCAACAGCAGCAATTGGCCTTTCTCAGTGCTCTACAAACACCTGCACCCGAACAACAATCGGTGTTTCAGGCTCAAGCTCAGACTCAGCTCTCTCCAATTCAGCAAGGAGCACCGATGGAGCGACAGCAGCCTTCCCAGCCTCAGCCCCTCGCTCAGCCAAATCAACAGCATTGTTTGTTTCAGAACCTCTCTCAGCATCCACCGGCAAACGCGCTGCCTCCAGCTCAACAACAGCCAGCTGGGCTACTATTCTGTAACAACCCCCTGCCCACCACAGACCAGACATCCAACATCCTCTTCAGCAATCAGGGGCAGATGCCTCCTTTGACCAGCAGTAGTCTAGTTTCCCGAGAGCCCGAGAACGCTTCGCTGCTTTTCTCACAGGCCAGCATGGTGACGGTAAACCAACAAGTCCGCCCTGAGCCCATGGCCTTAGGTAACCCTAATGACGCACGCCAGCAAGTCTTATATCAGGCTCAGCAACCGATGCAACTTGGAAACACCACAAACAGTGGGCAAGAGCGGTCTGTGGGGCTCTTCATGCGTCCGCCGAACATGGCCTCTCTCCAAGGCGGATTGTCTCAGGAGCTCGCACAGTCTGCCATGTTTGCTTCACCGAATGGTGTGGCGAGCCTCCAAACAACCACTTCATCTCCTGTTCAGCAGCCAGGGACTCTGTTTCAGTCTGCAGTTGGTGGGACCATCGGTCAGCCCAGCCAGGCTCAAGAATCGGAACTCTTCCTTTTTGGAATTCAAAATGGTGAGCGATTTGATCGCCATATTTAAAACCGTTTTAACCTTTTCTAACCATTTAATAATCCAAAATAGAACAAACTTTAGATGAACTGGTTCATCCCCCCATTTTAAAAAAAGGGTTGGGCAACTTTCTTAAAATAAAGCCTTTCCTCGACCAAGCCGTACAGTTGGGTCAGTTTATGCTGCACTCTGAAGGTGGCTACAGATATAACTTTGAGTGGGTGAGGGCACAACAGGCACGCAGCAACACAGTCTCAATTCAATGTGAATTCCGAAACTGAAAAGCAACAATTCATTCGGGCGTGTTGTACTTTCTTCAAGAAAGCTGCTCCTTACCTTCTAACAAACAGCTTCCTGCCAAGAACAGAGAGCCCAAAATGTCCAGATCGAAAAATCATTCAAAACAGATGCCCAAACCACCTCAGTGGGCTGTTTTTGACTTATAAAACATGCTTTTTTTTAACAAAATGAAGCATTAATAGTTTTGGTTTCACACTTTTCATGTCTTTGTTGGTTCCTGTGACAGTGTAAGTAGGATATCATTTCCAAATAGGTATTGATAGACCGCAAGGGACGGGAATCGATAACTGTTAATTTTTTTAGGACAGGTTCCCAATTTGATTCCTTGGATTTCTTTGTTTGTTTTTTGCTTCCCTGACAATTCCTATTTTGTGCATTGTTAAAAATAAATAAATAAATACATCATAAAGAGACAGAGAACCGGCACTCTGCATCTGGTGAGGATGCTGCAAGCGCCTCATTTTGAAGTGCGATTCATTTTTATTGCACCCCGTCACCCAATAAGAATCTATAAAAGAACCGCTTATGAATCCGATAGATAAGCGGTATCGATAATGGAATCATGAAATTTTTATCAATTCCCACACCTATTGTTTGTAGTATCTTCAATAAACCTGATCGACTTTTTGTTTTCTCCACTCCTGCAGAATGTGGTCAGCTGATGAGCGCACCAGGAAATGCAGTGTCTGACCAGATCATTGCCATCAGCCAGTCTGGTCAAAACCAAAGAGAGAGTGAGGCCCACATTCAGTCGCTCTTCAACCAGTCACCGTCACAGTCAGTGACGGCGCAGAGCGGCTTGAAAGCCTCGCGGAGCATGGAGAAAATTGAGAACCTGCTGGTCAGCCAAGAACCGGGCAACGGCATAACCCATTCTTTCTAATTTCCAGAAAGATTTGTGGAATTTTTTTTCCCCGTTTCTTTCTTCCTATATTATCAAATGTGCACGAGGGGTCAAAATATTATGAGATGATTGGAGATGGAAATGAGCCATAGATTGTGTTCTGCTCATTTGATTTAATCGGTGGCTCCGAATTATTTTTTTAAGACAACTCTTTGAAAACATCTCTATGTGAACTAGATTTGAGTGATATAGATTGACTGTGTATAGACAGAGAAAAATAGCTGTCCAGCACGGCGCAGTAGAGGTGGAAGGAAAGTTTGAGCAGAGTATGCTATGAATGTAATATGGCGGTCATGTGGTTGAAAGGAGCAGAGAAAGTGTTATGAGAGGAAATGGGCAGACTATTCTGTGTCATATTTTATGAAATAACGTTGTCGATACGTTTGTGCCTTTGTAGGAGTTACTTGAGATCTCAGCATTAGCCAAATACTGTAAATCATGCTTTGATTTGTTTTCGGCTTAACTTTTGCTGCAGGAGGGTTGATAAAACAAAGTCGAGCAAGTGCACTCTGATTACGCTGTAATTGATTTGTATTTTGGATTGGAGGAAAATCATTTGAATGATATCTAGTGGAATACAATGGTGACTTGAAGGAAAAATGATTTATAGTTACTTTGATTAAATGACCCATTTTTCAAGATGGGTAAAACGCCCCATACAAAGTTCTTATAGGTATCCTTTGTTTATATTATCACATCTTAAAATGTAACATAATTAGTAAAAGTTAGCAGTGAAGTCGAGATACGTGAGGAACTTTGAAAGAAAAAGTGTTCCAAAAGGTTTTGTAGAATATTTGTATGAGACTGGGTCTACTTAATACGAATAACGGAATGTAAACTAGTTCAATATTGTGTCATTTGTCCTTTAGAGTTCCATGGATGGACTCAACTCTGCGTCAGGTACGCGTAACCAAGGGTTGTTGTATCATTGTTGTTTAGAGGTTTGCCTTGACCAGGAAGGAATGTTTGCTTTGCTGTCGCTTCTGAAAGGAAATTCATGCTGTTTGTCACTAAGGCAATCCAGCTCTAGGAGTTAACGTTTCAGGCGCAATTTGTGTGGAACACGCACAGGCCACTGCGTGAATTTCAACACTCCAGGCTGTTCCGTTCGGCATGCTTTTAAGTTTTAAAATAAGTGGACAAAGCTGTCTCGGCCAGTTTGTTTGGCTCTAATCAGGTGAGAATTGGGACAAAATTGTTGCCACTGTTTCACTCCAGAGAATGTGTGTTACATACAGTGGATATAAAAAGTCTACACACCCCAGTTCAAATACAAATAAATTTTTGGTGACATATAAAATGAGACTGAGATAAATCATTGTAAAGCTTTTCCCACCGTTAATGTAGCCTACAACTTTTCAGATGGAACTTGGGCCAGTTAAAAATCACATACAAAATGCAATAATACAAAATCTTCAGTATTCTACTAAACAGCAAAAAAAAAAAAAATGTTAGGAAAAGCCTACTAGAAACACAGATTTTTATTTGGTGTTAAATGTTAACCTTAAATGGTGAATGTGTGTGCTGACTGGTGCTGAGTTGAATGTGATTGATTCATTTTGAACATCCCAGTTATAAGAGGATATTTACACTCAGGTGACCACATTATTTCAGCTGTTATTTGTACTTCCCATGCCAATTTTTTTTAAATCAATCTAGTTTTACAGGTTAGAGGTCACATTAACGGTGGAAAACATTTTGAAATGATTCATTTTGTTCCCTGTATAACAAAAACCTGGCATTTGAACAGAGGTGTATCGACTCTTTTTTTCTTTCTTTTTTTTATACCTTATCTACTGAAAGATTCCTTTATCATTCTTGATTGAGGTATTTTACGCATGGCCTTGAAACTTTACAAATGCAATGGATTTATTGAATGATAAATGACAGTTTGTGTGTATTAGCATTCTTTGTTCATTCTTAGGTAGTTCTTGCTAGCATTGCCCGGCTTTGTGTCAATGCTGATGATGGGCCAGTTTTATGGCCTGTTTGCTTGCATATCTTTTTTCTATCTTTCTATCTTTTCTATCTACATATCTAAAACTCAAATAGCAACACATTTCTTCTCAGTTTTTTGTTTGTTTGTTTGTTTGTTTCTGACATTTTTATCCCGCTTATTCAGGGGCTGGTCTCTGACAAAATACTTAAAAGTTCACTTTTCTTGTTTTCATGTGCAGTTTTGTAGAATTTCTGTGTTGCCTACTAAATTTAAATGATCCACCTGCCAAAAAAGAGCTATTTGGATGATAGTAGAAGTAGTAGTACAGTGTAACCTTGACTAATGTGATTCATGATGTGACAGTATGCTGCATTGAGCAGAGCTGTTTTCAGTGGGACATTACTCCCGAAGGACACCTGAAAGCTACGTGTCATTGGCTCTCCTTAAACTTGTGAAACTGAAGATCTCTAGTGTTTAATATTTATGGTTGTTTTTCCTTTTTTCTCCAGTAAGGCTTCTTGTTATTGGTTTCGTACAGTAGTTTGGTGCATGTATTTATTTGTGTAGTTGGGTTTCGATCTTTTGAACTGTGACCGACTGTAATCTATTGTTGTTTGGAGCCCACATCTACTGTCCTCAATTGGAAACATGTACTGCCCCAAAAATGATTTTTCATGTCTGTGTGTAACTACACTCTGGTGAGTTTTGGAAAAAATATAACACTCCAAACTTTTTGGAGCAGATGGCACCAAACTTCACAGATTATCCTTTTAAATAGGAACAACAACTTTCAGTATTATGACTAATAACAAACTGATGAGATGTCAGCGCAGCGTGAATACTCTTTGTGAGTGTACAGAATGGTTGCAAGCCTCACACTGATCTCAAGAGGCATAGAGTGCACGCTGAGGAGGTCCATGTTTTATATGTGGGAGAAATGATTGAAGTTCTTTGATACATTTTTTTCCATAGAACAAGTGTTTATTTTACCAGGTTGACTACTAATAGCTTGCTCAAATCTCTTCAAACTATAACTCCAAATTAAGCGGTGCCTTGAGATACGAGATAGATTCGGTGAACTCGACTCACTTCACAGGAAGCAGCACCTGGGCAAATAGAGAACAAGTCTTAAAAAAAAGAGACTCCAACCTGAGTTTGCCCCTTGTAGTTTACTCTCAAACTAAACATGAAACAAAGAATTACACCTTGTTTTTTCAAAACAACCCCACAGATTAGCCTATTAGTCCGCTATCTTAATGTTACTGCTAAATAAAGACAGGAAGTACTTGTGGTTAAATTCTTTATCCTTTGCAAAGAGACTAATATTACAGTACTGTACCACTCTATTGATGAGCTAAAAGGATAGCTCAATAAACAGTAGCTCATTCTGTCTGTCGTATACTGTCCCCAAGTGGTCAAGACGCGAAGCACAATGACTATTCAATTGATACAGTGTGACAAAAACGGTTTAATTCAATGTAATTATGTAACCATTTGTATTTGTGCAAAGTACGACTATTATGGAGGGCTAAAAGATGACTTGAGTGTTTTTAGTTACAAGCGTTGTCACAGAACGAATGAAACTCGTATCACAAGGCACCATTGCTTGATACCGTACTGTAAATATATGTGCATGTCAGAGACTATATTTTACACCCATCTTACTTCCCAGCAAAGTAACGGTGCAAGCCAAGACACTTTAAATGTGCTAGTAATGCTCTACAGCAGGGATGTGACGGATAGAAATGCCTGTCATACATCTAACAGATTTGTACTAAAATATCCAATGCGTTTGTGTAGACATGGATGCACGTGTTTTCTGAAACTGCTATGCAGCCAAACTGTAAATGTTGAGCCGTTACGTTTTTGATATATATTTTTCTATGTAGCTGCTTAGTTTTTAACAATGACGGGAACCAAAATTGTTTTTTCATCTCATTGTTTAAGCTTGTTGAGCTTTTTCTCTGGTGGTTTGCTTGATTGCCTGAACTGTTTGATGCCTTTGTGTCTTTGAGGTACTTGGACCAATAAAAATCAGCACACTAGATTAATCACATTTCATTTTTAATTCTTTGGGAGGATCAGGGGGGGCGCTACTGATAATCACATTTCATTGTTAAATCTTGTGGGGCAAAATGCCTCTGAAAAATTTTATGCTGCATCTTCCAGTTTCACCTTCAAAATCTCCCAGCACAAGTGAAGCACTCCTCCAGTTCGTGTTTTATAATCCAGCAAATAGAAAGTGAATTTTTCTTTGAGGTTTCACACTATGAGAACAACTGTCACATATCCCCCCCCCTCCAAAAAAAAACTTTGTTGGGATTCATTTTTTCTGTAAACTTGCTGCTATCTATATTAAACATATACAAGATGGATATTTGTATTCTGAAGCTTCTTATTCAGTTTTTAAATGCATTTTTATTGAATATGCTGGTGCAAGTTAAAAGGAAAAATACAAAAGATAAGTTTCTATGATTTGGATATTAGTGGAAAAAAGTAAATTATTTTTTGTTTGGATTTTAGTAAAAAAATGTATCACCATAAGGTGCGTTTGAGACTTCAATTTCAAACCACCCCGCACACTGTAAGAAAAAAAAATCTTGATGGGATTTTCTCTTTGAACTCATTACTATTTGCATTAAGTAGAAAATATTAGAAATGTAAATTGGTCATGCTCCCACACTTATTTTGTTAATTAACTGCAAAATGACAATCTACATACAAACAGCAAAATATATTGACTTGATGACTGGATGGACCATGACATGGTTGACATTTTGGCAAAATTGACATTTTAGGAGTACAAGGTACATACATTTGGCAACATGATTCAGCTAAAGCCCACAGGTGTCAAACTCAAGGCTTGTGGCCAGATCTGGCCCACCACATCATTTCATGTGGCCCGCGAAAGCAAATCATGTGTGTCAATTTCCATCACCCTTGCTAAAGTCTCTACCAAAATTTCAAATTATCATGTGTAATAAATAACGTTGAGATTTTGCAATAATTTTGTTATGGCGTTTACACTCACTTGAACAAGTATTGAACAAACAACAAACAAATAGTTGAGTGATTTCAAAACAAGTAATCCATGAATTTGTTGTGTACAAGTAATATGGTGAGATGATTAAATATTTATTCAGTTTCGCTGTCGTAACAACCATACGAGGGAAGATGTAACTCCGAATTGGCTTGCGAAAAAAATGGTTTGACACCTCCGAGTGAAGCTGACTGTGTACTGTTTAACAAATACATTTCAAATTTGCGGCTCGGCTAATGTATGGATGGATTCGGGTTTATTTGTTTATTTATTGTCAATTGATATTTCACTATGACAGTATGGACAAACTAACATTCAACTACACACATTGAAAATTATGAACGATGACGAACATAAATGATCTACTCTGCAACTAGGTACTGTTTCAGGCTCCCCTGATGAAAGACAAGTCACTGAAAACATCAACTATTGGTCAAGTTAGTGTAGAAAGGGGCATGGTAATAAAAAAAAAATGTTTGCAAAAATTTTTGCAAACTTTATATTTAGAAATTTTGGTTGACATTTTAGCAGAGTAATGGAAGTTAATGCACACATTTGCTTCCGTGGGCCACGCAAAATGAAGTTGCCTGCTGGATCTGGCCCAAGAGCCTCCAATTTATAGTACGGTACAGGTACTGTACTGTGGAATTTTTATTCGACCCCAAACTAGGCACTTTATTGTGATTTTGACAGACTCATACATGGGTCTGAGTCATTTTCTTTTGTTCAAATATATTAATGAAATTATGATTCGAAAAGTGAAGTGATATCAGTTAACAATTATATTTCCACTAATTTCATTGAGACACGGTCTTTTACTTCTGCCTCCAAAATTCCGACGGTCTCTGAACGCCCCCATTTGATGGCTTTCAAGTGCTTTTGCGCATTCGCAGATCCTTCAACACGCAAAACCAGGACCATCATGGCTGATGTAACAGTGGCGGACGGCGATAACCTCAGCAAAAAGTGAGTTTTATGCGTTTTCCATCTGATTTAACGCGTATGGCGTTCGGTTTCGTGATTCTTAGCCGTATTTGCTGTCATGCAGATGACAAGTACTGGTAGCAGACGTAAAAGCGCATAAGAAAGATAGTGAAACTAATTTGCCACACGGAGGCATGCTGGTAGCCTACATTTCCCAGATGTCTGTATTCTTACGTCAGTGGGAAATGTAGTTTTTTAAATTATGATTACCCCACAATAATGGTGTATTTTGTGAAGGAATCAAACTACAAGCTCCACAATGTCCTAAAAGAAAGGTCGTCCACACGCCGACTGGGTAAATCTGGGACTTGTGCTTTCTATCTTTTTTCCTTTGGAACATTAGAACATTCTTATTACGATAATCACCGTATAGGACATAAGACGAGATAGTATTTATTGGATTAACGTTTTCCTAAGGTTGTTTCTGACCTCCATACGATATGCTAGCAAACTCACAGGCACGTGCTAGCTATCTGTTAAAAGAATTCGTTTTTTGGGTGTGTACTGCGGTTGACTTTCACGAGAAATAGCCTGCACATTCTGTTTTCGCAATTTGTCAACCCATTTTTATAGTGTCGTCCAATGCGTATCTTGCTCATCAATGTTTTCTGTCAAATATCACTGACAGGCACGGCTTTTTAACAACCAATTAAAAATGTTTGCCTTCTCTATATCCCTTATAGCAGTTAATAATCGATAGTTCTTTTTGTTATTTTCATCTTTCTTGCTTTTGCTTTCTTGCTTGCGCTCTTTTTTGTCTTGTCTTTGTTTCTCTTTCGCTTATTGCTTTCTTTCTTTCAGTTAATATGAGCCTCTTGTATGGGTGAGATGTCAGTTGAAGGTTAAAACGGGGAGAAAAGCGACTTCAAAAAAGAAATGCACAACCGAAAGGAACATTGGAGTGACTGTGTTTTTGGGTCATTTTTGTATGATTTCATTCTAGTTTTTATTGTTATTTTTGTATGTAAATGCTGTCAAGAAATTTACATACGTGCTGGAGCATTTCCCAGCTGACATCGGGCAGTCGGCGGAGTACACCCTGGACTAGTGTAGTTGCCATTTGCAGGGCACGCACACTATTCACGCACAATCACACTCAAGGATAATTTAGAGCGTTCAAATAACCTACCGTCGTGTTTTGGGAATGTAGGAGGAAACCGGAGTATCCGGACAAAACCAATGTAGTTAAGCAAACTCCACACAGGAAGCCCAGATTCAAAACCTCGACATGTGCACGGTGTGGCAGATGTACCAACCAGTCGCCCACCATGCCACCTGACTGTAACATGGTTCTGAAATATAGGACAATGAAAAAAGTATTTACGTTATGATTCAGTTGTATTCTCCATGAAAGTCAAGTAAGAATGCGACTTCATTAAATGTGTGGGTGGGGCAACAACATTTATAAATGATAAAATGCAAATTTTTGAGACTTCAAAGTTAAATACAGCTGAGCCTCACAAATGCACTGTTTAGGATTTAATTCAGACGTGCTCAACCTTTTTTGACATCTACTTATCAAGCGGCCAACCTGCGATCAACTCCTTAACGCACATGTACGAATACAGGCACGCCCACGTGGGTAATAAGCATGCACACATGTATGTCGGTGAAACAGAAAAATCAACTAAATACAAGACTAGAGTGAATTATAAAAATATGAAATCACTGACTCTTTTAGTAGGAGACCTGACACCGGGAGACAGGAATGCACTTTTGTAGCGTGTTAAGCGCAGAAAGAAATATGATTACCACCTCTGCTTGCTTGTAAGCCTTGTTTGTATTATTATTATTATTATTTTTGTATATACATATGTCTTTTCTCCAGATTGCTCTTCTGACTGGTGGCTCGGCATGCTTTGCCTGGTCAGGGCAGTCAGGCAGCAGCTGTGCCAAGCCTTTGAAGTCAGGGGACTATGGCCTAAACATGCACATCCATGTACAGCTGCTGTGCCTGCCCAAATTTATGGGAACCGTTGGAGAGGTGACAAAAGGTTGGTGGCTTTTCCTTTCAAGAGAGAATAACAACCAACCTTTTGTCACCAGCAAGTTGTGGCTTTCTTTCTATTGTCCACATCGGTCAGTTTGCCTTTTAATATGCGGTACTAAACTTACACGGCTCACAAAATATTATTTTTGACTTTGAAACATAAACTACCAAATGAAAGATTAGACTCTTTTCTTTCATTACCATAAAGTTTGTTTCTTCCGAAATCCATTTTTCTGTAACCAGCTGTTGAACATCGTTTTAGTTCACTCAAGACTCCTATTTTGGACCCCCAAAAAACGCAGAAAACATGTCTTGTGTCAAAATATATTTTATGCACGGCAGTGACTTCAACACTAATAGTTTAGTGACGCCTCAAACCTTTGAACAGTCCTTTCCATCAGTCATTTCCTGCAAAAATCGGACTTTGGTGGAACCATGAGTTGGGCACTTACGTTGTTAGCGTTACGATATGACAAACGTTCACTGTTTGCACACTATTTAGTGTAGCAGCAGCAGTAGTAGTGTTTAGTAGTGTGTGTCTGCCTTCATGTGCATGCAAGCATGTGTGTGCATCTGTCTACGTGTGGGTCTCTGTCATCTTTTCTCTCCTTTGACCCTTTTATGTAGTACATTCAACGTGACAAACACTTAGATCAATCACAAGCTTCTTGTTTTGATCCAATTTCTAAAGCTTCCGCTGCACCGTTTTGAAACACGCTGCCATCTTCTGGCCATAATTTTTTATTTTATTATTATTTTTACATTTATTAGTTTAATTAATGATCAAATCAGTGCTGGACAAAACTTCTCCAAAGCCCATTCCTATTTAAAAACCAAATAGACAAAAAAAATAGTTGACAGTTCCCGTGGCTGGTGCTGCTCACTAGGCTTCTCGTTGACGCCATTTCATGTCAATGACAATAGTATCGCCCAGCCTTGCAGACATGCATGTATTTTTTTATCCTCTGCAATTAAACAAAATAAAAACTGTTATTGCAGTTTACCGAGTCACTTATGACCTTTGTCTACATGTCTGTCCATACTGCCCCCTTAATGACCAAGTGGTGCACTGCAGAAGGATCTGCAATAACTAAGATCATGATGCACAAACTGTTTAATGCTTTATATGCTAACTATGTTATTATCAAATGTTTCTTAAAGTACAATATTCTGGTATTTATTCAGAACAGAGCAATAATTTGGGGGAGAGGTGGAGGGTTAGAACGTATCAATGGTATTTCCATTTATTTCAATGCGGAAAGATGCTTTGAGGTACATTCATTTTGCGTGAAGGTTAGAATAGATTAGTTTATTTGAAAGGAGATTGCACATATAGCACATTTGACAATAAAGTAAAACATGGTTTAAAAAAGGTTAGAAATTTGTATTTTTCATCTGTAGTCCCTTAACCGTGATATGGTTAATACGTAAGAATAATAAAAGACTAGACAAAAAAGAGCGTGTTCACTGGACCAATTAAAATCAAAAGTCAAGACACCACTTTGCAGTGGACCCCAGCATACCTTTCCAATATTTTGTTGTGTTTTGCAGAAGGGCGTTGAGGGTAATGCAGCCCCATTTTACTCGGCTTATTAGCGATATGCATCGCTGACTATTCAAGGATTTTTATTTTTTTATTTTTCAGTATTTTTTTTTCCTGATTCAATTGAATGTGCCTAACTAAATTGCTGAGTTTTAGGCACCCTGGTCCCTATCCCGAGCATTGCAGGCGTCTGCTGTACTCAGTTGTATAAGAGGCAATGGATTATGGTAATAGTACCTACCGCTATCTAGTGGTACAGCATGGCATAGATAGATGACCAAGATACATTTTCTGGATTTTCTTCTCAGTGTCACTGATTGCGTTTCACCTTCTAACCAATAACTGCTTTGATTCTTCATGTCTTACCAGTGAGCTGAAGAGGAGACTAAAAGCCGAGAAGAAGGCTTTGGAGAAAGAAGCCAAGGCCAAAGAACAGGTGCAGCTAAAGAAGGAATCCAATAACGGCACACCATCAGACATTGCTGCTATAGATGAGGAGACACTCGACCCAAATGTGAGATTCTTGGATGAACGTTGGCATTTACCCTTCATTGACTGAACACTATTTACATTGTTTGCCTCCACATGCAGCAATACTACAAGATTCGCACACAGGCCATTCAGGAGCTCAAGGGTAGCGCTGAGGACCCGTATCCACACAAGTATCACGTTGACTTGTCGCTCACAGAGTTCATTGAGAAGTACAATTACCTACAGCCAGGGGAACAGCTAAGGGATGTCGTTCTCAATGTGTCAGGTATTGTGATGCTTGAAACCATTAGAAATGATTGGATTTGAGTGACTGTATAAGGTGTCGATAAGTGTTTATTTCTTGTCTTGTGATTGGCAGGCCGCATCCATGCCAAGAGGGCATCCGGTGCTAAGCTGCTGTTTTATGACATGCGAGGCGAAGGCACCAAGTTGCAAGTTATGGCAAACTCCGGGTACTGAATGATTGAGTAAAACATTGTCAAAATAATCCCTGTTGCCTCAATATTATGTGTATGTACATTTATTGACTAACCAATTAACTGCCAGACATCGTCAAAGCAGAGTTGCCTGTATTGCCAGCCATTTTAGAACATTTCCACTGCCATTTCGCGACAATTTGAAAATGGTGTTCTGTGACAACATAAGCACCAAACTTGACAAAAACAAAATGTAGATTCGTCTTTCACTAAGAAAAAAAACGTTTATTTTTTCCCCAGTTTTTAGCAGTAGAACATGGGCGCTTTCACTCAAAACATTGTTTTCTAACCAAAAAGTAGAGGGGAAAACCTGGGGTGAAAAGAAACATGTCAAGCAGAGCAATGACTTTGGTGCCCGTATTTGTTGCTTTTGAAATATATATTGTAATTTTTTAATTTATATATATTTTTGAACGTGGTGTTCACCATTCATGCCATCCTTTGTCATGATTACAACACAATTTTCCCGACCTACCACGATACATATTCTGTTTATACCTTACATACGCACTCCATCCGACCAGCACCAGGATTTTTTAAAAATATAACAGTGCTTTACAATCCTGAATTTCACAGATAAGATGGGTGAGCCCCTCGTCCACGCTTACCAATTCAAAAATGTCCTTGACCTAGATCCACTTTGACAGCTGACAAGTATAAACGTCCATGGCGATGAATGACTTAGTTAATGCTGCAATATGAACTAAGATCACAGTAGCAATGTTGTCCTCTCAAGAATCATATCCAGTACATAATTTTTTTGTGCTTTGGTTATCACAGGTGTTTAAACAACAGAAGGCAAAGTCATGTATGCTCATACTTCATGATAGATTTAAGAGGTAAGATGCTGTAACGGTGAATTTTTCCTCACTCTTGTCAGGAACTACAAGTCTGAGGAAGACTTTGTGACCATCAACAACAAGCTCAGGCGCGGTGACATCATCGGTGTCCGTGGAAACCCCGGGAAGACTAAAAAGGGGGAGCTGTCCATCATCCCCATCGAGATGACTCTGCTTTCGCCTTGTCTCCACATGCTGCCTCATCTCCATTTTGGACTTAAAGACAAGGTAATACCATTCCCTATAGGACACTATGTTATTGTCTCACGAGGATTCGAGGCTCGCTTGTTTAAAAATACAGTGGAACCTCAGTTATTATTATTTTCATATGTTATGGGATTCAAATACTTTACCTCAAAATGTTGTCACACACACTCAGTCACAGATACTGTATTGAATGTGAGGCTGGGAACTTCGCCAAACATTGACAACTATTTAAAAAAAATCATTGTATTTATTTTATACGACAGAGACTGTCATGGTTATTTTTGTTAATACGTATGGGTTTCATGAACAGATTAATTGGATGTACACTATTTCCTAGAACAAATACATTTTTGTAGCTTCAGTTTTAGTCTGACCTTTGAGAGCAGATACGGTAATCCCAAAAACGAGATAACATTGTACAGAATGTGTTCAAGTCCAAGTGTGATTTTGAAATTCATACTTTGGTTTTACATCTTATTTATGCATTTGCAGACCTTGACCTCTGGATTAAACAGAACAATTGATGATTGTAAAGATGTGTCACTGCAATGGTTTTGACTGAGATGACTCATAGATTAAACATCACCCAAGTCCCTAAACGGTAGCCCAAAAAAAAAAAA
Source organism: Hippocampus guttulatus (assembly GCF_054856545.1). Classification (NCBI taxonomy): domain Eukaryota; kingdom Metazoa; phylum Chordata; class Actinopteri; order Syngnathiformes; family Syngnathidae; genus Hippocampus; species Hippocampus guttulatus. Next base: position 13,894,955 of record NC_141263.1, read on the forward strand.
GTTGGACTCACCCAAACCTAAAATTGGAAGAGGCAATTTTTTTCACATATCTTTTTTCCCCATCTTTTTTGTTCTTGTCATGGCTCTCTCAAAGGAAACACGATTCCGTCAGCGTTACTTGGATCTCATCTTAAACGACTACGTGAGGCAGAAATTTATAACACGAGCCAAAATCATCACATACTTGCGGAGCTTCTTGGACCAGCTAGGATTTTTAGAGGTAAGGGTTTGACATGCTTATCACAACCAATAAAATATACTTTTTTTTCCTCCTCCATTTAAAAAAAAAAAAAAAATATATATATATATACTGTATATATATTGTTTATGTGTGAAATTGCATTCCAACTCATGCTTGCTGTCGTTTTAAGATTGAGACGCCAATGATGAACATCATTCCCGGTGGAGCAGTGGCCCGTCCATTTGTAACTTACCACAACGAGCTAGATATGAACCTATATATGAGGATTGCTCCTGAGCTTTACCACAAGGTAGTGTACAGAATTTTGGGAGGCAAACAAACATTTTAAATGGAGCGCATCATCAGTTTACCGTTAAATTATTGTTTTCTCTTGAATGTAGCCGCTTAGCCCTGAGTGGATTTTAGACATTCTTAATTATAAACTGTGCATTCTACCTATAGATGCTTGTTGTCGGTGGGATAGATCGAGTGTATGAGGTCGGCCGTCAGTTCAGGAATGAAGGCATCGATCTCACTCACAACCCGGAGTTCACCACCTGTGAATTCTACATGGCATATGCCGACTACCACGACTTGATGGACATAACAGAGAAACTTCTGTCTGGTACGCAGTAAACCGCTTGTGTGGGGTCAACAAAGACTTCAATCTGTCTTGCTTCATGTTTTCCGTGAGGCAGTCTGTTTCAAAGTGCTGTAGACTGTATGCATACATAATGCTGTGCAAATGCTGAGGGCAATGATGGCCGCACACGCATTTGGAATTTCTGTGAAATTTCAAGTAGTAATTAAGGCTGAATATCCTGGAGGTCCATGTGCTCATTTCTGATGTAATGCCTATATCCTGTTTACATTACATTTCGAGTCACACGTCACTGCTGTGGCTTCCTTATTCATCAGTCAGGGAGCTTCATTCTGTCATGTCGCACTATGTGGAGTCAACCTACTCGGGAGAACTTGATTTCCCCAACACACAGGAAGATTTTTGGTTGTAAATAATAAACACGTTCAATATTTTGACCCCTTTTTCATTAGACTGTCACATCACTATCAGGTCAAGAACAAAAATACTGAGTCTGTTTTGTGTTTTCCTTTCAGGGATGGTGAAGCACATCACGGGAGGTTACAAGGTGACCTACCACCCTGATGGTCCAGAAGGAGAAGCCCATGAGATTGACTTCACTCCACCGTTTAGAAGAGTGAGCATGACACATGACCTTGAGAAGCTGATGGGAGTTAAATTTCCTCCCACTGACAGTTATGACAGTGACGGTAAGATTAGGATACAATCTGATTTGTTGTTGGTATTGTTTTTGTTTTATGCGATTGGCACAGGGATTATCCAGAAATGATGCCCATATGACTTTTTTCCATGAACTCTTTAGAGACACGTAAATTCTTTGATGACCTGTGTGCCCAGAAGGGAGTTGAATGTCCTCCACCCAGAACAACTGCACGCCTACTTGACAAGGTACTTTATTTACTTTATTAATTATTACATATGACTTGAAGCACTCTGTTGTTTCTCAGCTTGTGGGAGATTTCCTGGAGGTCACCTGTATCAACCCCACATTCATCTGTGATCACCCACAAATCATGAGCCCCTTAGCAAAATGGTGAGGGGAGACATCACGGCTCAATTCTCTCAAAGACGTTTGCAAATGCCCCTGCCTGACAATTGAAATGGTCCTTTCCAATAGGCATCGATCAGAGAAAGGCCTAACGGAGCGCTTTGAACTCTTCGTGATGAAGAAAGAAATCTGCAACGCCTACACAGAGTTGAATGACCCCATTAGACAGAGGGAGCTTTTTGAGCAGCAAGCCAAGGTGTGTAATGGACTTTGTAATATGGTGCAGTGCTATGTTTTCAACTCACAATTGGCGTTGCAATCGAGAGAGAGAGAGGGTGACACACAACGATCAGGTTGTTAAGCAATTTAATAGTGGGGCGCTGTTAAGAGATTTATGACCCGTCAAAGTGGTTGGTGTTTGAAGAGAGGTTTGGGTTTTCTGTGCCTTTTCCAGTATGCATCCATGAGAGCGAGCAGCATTGCCATTTAATGTGTTTGTTGGTTAAGTCCAGCTGGTACCGATGGACGTGTGCAAACATTAGCATTAGCTTGCACTAAATTGGCCTGGCATTTAATGTAATTCGTGCCTGTTTGGCACGCCTCTTCACAACGGTTATTACCACTCCTAGTTGAAGTTTACTTTCAAACTACATATAAAACAGAGCATTACATGTTGTGTAATCAAAACAACCTCATACGTTTTTCTTTAGAAAGACCGCAAGCTTAATGCAAACACACTATGCAAAATTCCATAGATGGGCTGATGAATAGCATAAATGTAGCGATGTTATAACCTTTTTGATTCATGGTTATTTGAATACAAACGGAGCAACACACGTAGACAGAAATGCTACACTTGTGACCTTCTGTTAACTTATTTTATTTAATTGTTACTACTGTATGATTTTCTAATGCACAATATTGTAGGGTTTTATTTGTTTTAATAATACACCATTTGGGTTGCTTTTAATGAAGTAAAGGACGTTAACCCCCTTTTTTTCTTTTTTTTTTAAATGAGTAAATGTTCAATCGCAGTTCAGAGCAACTGTGATGACGTTTTCAGTCGACAGCAAGAGGCAAAATGGCTCCCTCCAGAAATGGCTAAGAACGAGTGGATTTTACTGCTTAACTCAGATTCCACAAACACACGGTGAATCAAAATGCCATGTTTAGCTTAGTGAAGGTGCATATTAACATATTATTCTAAAGAAAATTTGGGGGTTGACTTCCACTTGAAAGTTGAAGAAATGGAGCTCTACTCGTGGTAAGTGCCTGATAAGAAAATATTTCCCCCCAATATTTTTCAGGCCAAGGCCGAGGGTGACGACGAGGCCATGTTCATCGACGAGACCTTCTGCACAGCACTGGAATATGGTCTCCCACCAACAGCTGGATGGGGAATGGGCATCGACCGTCTCACCATGTTCCTCACAGACTCCAATAACATTAAGGTAATGCAGTGAAGAAATGCTGACACCCATTTTTGACTCCATAACCGCACAACCTCTCTGATCTTAAATCAATCTTTTTGACAAATTCTTGAAGGCGATCATATTTTATGAAAAGACTAACAGTTTAATTATGCGTTCTTTCTCAGGAGGTGTTGCTCTTCCCAGCCATGAAGCCCGATGACAACAAAACAGGCGTTCCTGCAGAGGGCACCTCTGTGTAACGTACTTACCCGCCCCTCCTTGAAGAAGGCCGGAGAAGCATTTATGTCAGTGGTCAATTGTGAGATCTGCCGAGTTTTGTTTTTAATGATGTCAAAGGCTGCGTTGCTCAATTACTGATACAGATTGTCTGCATTTTGCAAGACTAAACGTTGCATCATAAAAAATATTGTTTCATTGAGATTTTTTTCACGTTCTGTGATCATGTTTGTTGGGTCTTACTTGTTTGTCAGCAAGTATACATTTTAATCTTCATTTTCAACCGGACCCTCATGGTTTGATCAGTGACTCACATCCTATCCACCACCCTTTTGCAGATCAAGATGTAATGTTTCAGAATATCCTTCAATTTTTTATAAAGTAGTCAATTTGTTGCTCAAGTCTGACTAGTCTAACTTTGATATCTGGAGTTGAAGCATCGAAATGTAATTGAAGCACCTGTTGTAATATTTGGAGTCGTCACGATACTGCAATCTCTCCTGTCGTCATGTCTGCTTATGTTTGCTATCATCGACAGACTCCAAAAGTCAGACCTTTAATGCATCTGAATAAAGCGCTTATGAATATTTTTGTCTTTTAATTTTTTTTTAAATACTATTTAAAATAATTACTTATAACAACTTATTAGTGCCTCATCCATTCCTGGTTCAATTTGAGCATTATTGTACCTTACTAAAATGGGAATTTTGCCGCTCAGCATATTGTCAAGAGAACCAATGGTCATCCTTGAGCTTATGGTGCCCTATGTGAGTCCCCCTCAAAGTTTTTTATTACAAATTATATAACGGTAAGAATAGATCAACAGTCAAGTATGACAACAAGGAATCCAATACAATTCACAAATGTGTTTTCTTTGTCTCTCGCTAAAATTGGTCACCGTCTTAGTGACTAATAAGCAAGTGATATTATTGAGAATTGCAAAACTAATCTTACTGTCAATTACCGTTTTTTTAACAAGAATGTGATGCAATCAAACGTCAAATTGCACTCCTGATGTGTTGATCCTTATGTTTTCAATACATTAACTATATTTCCCACCATTTCCGCAAGAATTCACCCCCCCCAACACCTAAACACCCCCCCCCCCCCCCACGCCGACTCTTGTGTCTTAGAGGGCTATTCCTCAAAGGGGCGCACATTTCTGCAATCAGTTATACCGATGAATAGACGTATCCTAAGTTTACTTTGGAGCCTGGTGTCTGCTTGCCGACATTTAAATGAAATTTTTAAAAATCTGACAGGAATGGGCTTATATAATTGTCCTGATTCATCCAGTAAAAAAAAAAACAAAAACTTTTTTAAACCAATTTTTTTTTCTAACGGAAAATCCGTAATACTGAGGCTGCGTCTCATAATTTGACGTTGATCAACTACAGATAAAACTTATATTGTCGAGAAATACGCTTTTTAAAGGTTTTGTGTGATCGTACATGACAACATGTAAAATAATGTGAAGTGTACCGGTTCCGTCAATAAAACAAATCTATTTGCATAGTTCCATTCAAGTTTATGTAGCTCGGAAAAAGAATTCATACAATGTCTTCTGAGTTTGCTGCTTGCTGTGACTCTAATCTGCGTATTGGCCGCTAGATGTCAGCAAAAACTAGAGCCCGTCCCCTCCCCAATTGATGATGCGCGCTCCCGAGGTCAAGTGTATTTGCGCCGGCTCCCACGCGCACCCACACGGAGTGAAGATGGCGATGAGAGCGGCGCTGCGGTGCCTCTCCGCAAACTTGACCTCCGGACTTCCCCGACTGTCGCCCACCGCGGCTCTCCCAGCGACACGGCTGGTGTGGGCGGCGAGGACACTGAGCACCACGACTGCCCGCGCCGAAGGTAAAACACTTGGGAATTGGGGTTCACAATCCCAAGCGGAAGTGCACGTCACATTCGACTGGCTGGTCAGACACAAACTTTTAACTCGTGTTGAAGATTAGCAGCAGCCTGTTAGCAATGCTAACGCACAACTAAGCATGACTTCTTCAGTCTGACGCTTTCAATCAAGTGACCTGTCAATCCTAACAAATATGTCTGCTTGTGCAATATGTAGCAACCCAGTAAACGTATGCCAGCCATCCAAAGTAAAATGAATGTTAGCACGTACACGTGTACTAAGTAAGTTTCTGCGATCGTGTTTAATATTGTTACAGTACCTTTGCAAGAATTCCGTGTAGAAGCCATGTATTGAGGCCTTCTCACTTGGGGACGGCATCCCTGACTGTGCTCTCCCAGCCATGCATCAACATATTACAGTCTGGTTCAAGCCTGTATCAGTCTCCATGCTGAGATGGTGCCAGCACTGGGGAATGAAACACTCGCACTGTTCTAGTTCATCGTAGAACCACTGTAATGGTGAAATCGTTAAAACCCAGAAAAGGGGGGGTGCTGCTCACCCTTAGGGCCTAAGGGCTGGGTGAACAGCCTTGGGCTGATGTCATTTTCAGTTGACAGCAAAGTGGCAAAATGACTGCGCCCCCCAAGGTGGATACAAGTGTGTGGATGTTTCTCCTTAATTCATATTCTACAAATGCAAAATGCCACGTTTAGACTCGTGGCGTGCATAGAACATATTAGTAATTTTTTATTTATTTATTTTTACTTGACTGTACTTGGTACTACACTTAAAGTGCACAATCCCGATTTGCACCAGTATTTTAAAAAGTTTTTGAAATGTGTTTCTTTGGTGAATGTTTTAACTAGTATGAAAAAAATTATCTATATGGATTAGTAAAGGATCAACCAATACTAAATAAAATGTCTGTCAAATTCTGAATTGTGCGACTGATTTGAGGTTCCGCCATAAGTGTCTTTCGAAACTAATGCCATGAACTGAATATTTTACCCGTTGATCTTTGTTCTTGCTTTGTTCTCTGTGCAGCTTTAAAGTTCACAGATAAGCACGAGTGGGTGCGAGTAGAAGGTGACATTGGCACCGTCGGTATCAGCAATTATGCTCAGGTAAGACTTTGTCTTTGTCTGTTCACTAATCATTCGTTTATGATTTGGTCTGACCTGTAACACTCAAATACAAAATGAGGATACTCACAAGCCGCTACAATAGGTCAAAAATCAAAAGGACATGCCATGTTCCTAATGTCCCTCACTAGGCTGGACCCCTTTAAGGAACACGTACAACACTATATTGGGGGGGGACTAATCCGAAAGTAAAGCAGTGACACTACATACATAAGTCCTTTTTATTTTGTTATATTTTTACACAATGCAACGCTTTTCTTTTCTTTTTTAAAAACAACTTTTTTTTCTGGAACGGATTAATTACGTCATTTAAATTCAATGGGAATATTGATTTCAAATGTATTGAGTTCTAAATTTAGTTACGGAACGAATTAAAGCCATAACTCAAGGTATCATTGCACAAGAAGTTAGGCTCACTGTTAGCTTGTCTTGTAGCGACATTACGGTTGGAAGCTTTTCTCCTTGTCATTTTTTTTTTTTTTAATTGTGGTGAATGACACCCAACCAGTTACGCCTCAATCTGTATTCAGTTCAATGAAATAAAATGTATGAAATGTCATGTGAGCAAACGCAGAAAACACTTGAGCTGTGACATCCGCAATGCGAGCTTGAGGGCAGTTTGACGTCAATTTCAGTTGACACCAGAGGGTGGTCTAAGGCCAAAATGGCAGCCCTCAGAGATGAACGAAAAGGAATGGATCAATCTGCATAGTTCTGATTCCATGAACATAATTTTGATCAGATTACCATGTTTAGACCAAGGGGGGTGCAGACAATATATTATTGTTCCCCTTTCACACACCCAAGCTAATCTTCTAGAGACATCTAATAATCATGCCTTTACCAACAAAAATCAAAAAAGTGTCATTGGGCTGAAATCAGACTTCATCATTGGTATTCAAACACAGCATTCATTTAAAGGAGAAACAATGGCAGAGGGAGAGGGCTACTTGAGCAGCTGCTTGAAGGTTACGTAGGCAGTTATGACAGAACTTAGATTGTTGAAGGAGGTACGCTGAACTGGATATCTTTTGAAACTCTCCTTACTCAAGGCTAAGTGATGTCATTCACAGCGAGTTAAAGACGCGCCACATAGTCACAGCAGGAACAGTTCACGTGGTGAATAAGAATTATTCGTTTTTAGTCACGTGTTCACAAATTGAGATTACCAATGTCAACCAACATTATGGACCAAATGTCAGGCTTGGCTTTATTCCTTTGTTCGTACAGTGAGCCGCTGTTTATCATTTGGGAAATGTTCCAGACCCGGTCACAATAGCGAAAAATCCACATTCCACGGTATTTCAAATTGGCAGTGAATAGACACAAACATTCACAAATGAATTATGATTCAGTCACTGGTTTGGTCCACAGCATTTCGGATAATAGGCAAACGGTTTTAAAAAAAATATACAAAAAAACCCGGTATAATTCTTTTTCATTCTATTTCATTATGTCTTGACTGTGTTTTTTATAAAATACAGTATTATGAATGCTATTTTTCTATATTAAATTACACAATTGAACAGTTGTAATTTTGGGGGAAAGCTGGAACAGATTAAAGGAATTTCCATTCATTTAAATTCATTTACTGTATTGGCTATTTTATTTTTTATTTTTTAGGAAGCTTTAGGCGATGTGGTGTACTGCGGACTCCCCGAAGTGGGCCAAAGCCTTGAGCAAATGGGTACGCCCGGCCCACGCTTTACATTTCTGCAAAAGCGTGCCGTGAGATAAGGCGTGTGTGACATTACCTGCGTGCTTGCGTTGCAGAGGAGTTTGGTGCCTTGGAAAGCGTGAAGGCCGCAAGTGAGCTTTACTCACCGCTGACGGGTGAAGTGAAGGAAATCAACACCGAGCTGGCCGACAATCCTGCCCTGGTGAATAAAGCCTGCTATACAGACGGTGAGCCCCAAGAGCATGCGCGGCAGAAAACATGTACACCAATTCCTTGAGCTTGACCTCTCCCTTTGCAGGTTGGCTCATCAAGATGACCATCGAAAGGCCGGAAGAGCTGCAAGGCCTCATGGATCAAGATGCATATGATAATTTTATCAAATCGCTGGAATAATAAATCTTTCAACTCGCTGTGCTACTTTTGTACTTCAGTAACATCTCGCAACAGCCCTCATTCTCTGTAGTATTTATTTTCATACCGAAACAGTGCTATAATAATCCTTTTTTGTCTGTCAATAGCGTCTGTTTCGAATATATAGATTGATGGAGTTAGTAAAACCACATAAGGGCTTTTAGAATGTTGGGTCTAGTTTGTTGGAATGAGACAACAATGAGATGGACAACTAGACAGTGATTGTAAGCGCTGTCACCTTCATGGAATAAAATGTCATTTTTGTTTGAGAAGAAATGCCAGCAGGTGTTCCAAGTTTATTTTCACATATTCAAACACGATTTGAACAATTGGAACAGTGAAACTGGTGCAAAAGCAAATATGCAATCGGTTAAAACAAACAAACAAACATGTTTTTGCTGATGAAGGTGTTGGTGTGTGCACTTGACTCAGGTGCTTCTTGTTCCTACAGTCCATGCACCTTGACCCTTGCCCTCTTAGGTCCAGATAGGAATAGAGTACGCAGGCCACTTGATTAATGATTAATGAGGCAGGGCTTTTAAAATCACTGAATGAATGACATGATGACCGGTAGTTATTACACATTCTGGTGTTCAAAGGGAAGACCGCAACTTTATCAGAGCGGGTTCGTTTTTATCAACATTATGCCACTGGTGTTGGCTTTTAAAATTGCAGGTCTTGGTTTTAAGACAAACTGAATAATAAGCAGAGTTGCAACGATTCATCGACAAATTACTTTTTTAACAGAATTGTCCCAATCCTCAGAATATCAGCTTCTCAACAGCAAGTCTCCAAATTTCTGTTGCCTCCGTGTGTGTGTGCGTGCGTGTGTATGTGTCAAATAAACTAGCAAGTTTTTTGCCAATTTTCTAAATTATGTTCAAACCAGGAACTGAATCCTCGATATATTTTTTTAATTTGATTGATCGTGTACAGGACTGCTAATCCTAAAATAATCAACTGATTTATCAATTATTTAAATAATTGTTAGTTGCAGCCCTAATAATATATGTAGCCTATGGAATTTTGGAATGAGTATTTGCATTTGTCCAATGTTAGTAGCGTGACTGAGCTCTGCGAAAGGCTGCATTTTCATAAGCAAATATAGTGGTGTCTTGAGATATGAGTTTGACCATGTTAATAATTCAAAACACGCAATCTCATCATTTTTGCCTTTAATCCCTTCCAGCCCCCAAAATTGTTTGCAATGTGAAAATTAGCACTCTATATAATACAACATAACAAACAATAATCATTACATAGACAATTAAACAGAAGTAAAAAGGATTCTGTGATTGACAACATGGATGTTCATCTCCTATTATCAACAATAAGTAGTGGACCGTTCACATTACTGACAGCAAAACGACTTCAATGTGGAACGTAATAATTGCCAAACCTGTTACGCGTTTTAACCAACGAAAGGGTCAGTGTGTGTAGCACACTACACTACGTTGTATTTCGTTTGTAGTAGGACTCTTTGAATTTGTACTCAAAATAGTACACGTATCCAAACAACCGTAGAACAGTATTATGTGGACCCTGTATATACTCTTTGACGAGACTACTGCTCGGTGATTGGCTGTTTGACGCCTATCCCACAATCCACCACAATTCTTCTTCCTTTTTCCTTTCGGCCATTTTCCTCCCTCGTAGGTATGAAAATATCCTCTGCAAGTTTTTTGTAGAATCGTGTTCAATCCAAAACGTAGACAAAGCGTTTCTAAATTTAAATTGTTCCACTGAGTAGTGCGATTTGTCACCTTTGAGATTAGGTAATTATTGACTGGAGAATTTTAGTTGAGGCTTCTCTAAGCGGTTGTTTTCATGGTGATGTCCACTGACCGTAGCGTGTCTGCTACTGTTGCTGCTGACATTACAAAATGAAAGATGTTACCTTGTTCATAAATAAAGGAATGAGTGTGTGAGCGAGTGAACATACACAGGGCTGAAATTCCAGTCCATGTTCACTTGTATAAGTAGTTAACAAAACATGTCGGTCTCCAATAGATATACCGCTAGCCTGGCTAACTTGCTGTCTGTCAGCCATTGCTTGGGGCAGATGCATGGTGGGACAGTACCGGCATTGAAGTTTTCTCATGCCTGTGACTCGTGCTTGCGTTTCAGGGAAGTAGGCAGCCATGGCCCCCAGCCGGAATGGAATGATCCTGAACCCACACTTCCACAAAGACTGGCAGAAAAGAGTCCGCACTTGGTTCAACCAGCCAGCTAGGAAACTCCGCAGGTGAGTGTGTGTTGCCAGCGGGCAAAGACGCTATGATGAGTTGGCATATTTAGGAAGAACATTTTGCGTTTTTCTACTTGGCTTGTCTCAAGTGATTTTCAATGTATGTTACATGGAGAAGATGATATTGATTATTGGTGATGTTGGCACTACAAAGTCTGCAAACCGGAACATATTGGAATTTTTTTTTTTTTTACTGCAATGACGGAGGTATGCGTCGTATTGTTATGTGCCTACAATATACTAAAGAAATCTCACGACTGTCATTTTTGACATAAATGAAAAATTAGATGCGAATATTTTGGGATCAGCATTCACAGATTTTTTTGTTTGAAATAATTATTTGCCAATGGAATTGGCATGGTCTGACTGGGTCACTATCGAATTGTGGGCGTCCTTCATATTCTTCCTGAAATCCATGTGTAATGCTCACTTGTCCAGCATCAAGTTCTTTTGATCTGTCTGTCATGTACTTCACCCATTATTTTCCCCACTATAAATTTGCCCTGAATATGTCTCCCAAGAAAACGATACATGCAAGTAATCGCGCTATCAAGAAAATATGAAAAGTGTGTGCGGCCGGAACAGATTAATGTAGTGCTCTGCCACTGACTTCTACAGGCAGTTATAAATTTTGACAATTGTTTCAGATTTTTGCTGTCCATGACAGGACTTGGTCTCTGTCCTCTGCAAATAATGGAGAACACTGTCCATGGCGAATGTTAATGTACTGTAAACGCAGGTCTTTATGGTTTGTGAAAGTCTAACCGAGAGTTGTCTTTCGTCAGGCAAAAGACTCGCCAGGCTAAGGCCCGTCGCATCGCTCCCCGTCCTGTCGCTGGGCCACTGAGGCCACAAGTCAGATGCCCCACCATCAGATACCACACTAGGGTCCGTGCTGGACGTGGTTTCACCCTGGAGGAGCTCAAGGTAATCCAGACGTTTCTTCAGACGTTATGCTTCAGATAACCAGTTTATAATGAGTCTAAAATATCGAACAGAAGCACACAATCTGCAGTAATGCCCAATGGATCCGTTTTGCTTGACAAAATGTTTGGAACTGTCCTTCTTGGTGATCCCTGTTACGTTATTTCCTGTACGATGCTGATAGTAGACCAAGATATGCAATGACATGGAGTGACAGAAATTTCTGTTTAAAAAGTAACTATAACAAAAAATTGGAAACATCAGTTTCGCACTATAAGCATGTATGATAGATGGCGTGCACCACTAATCCTAAGCAATTGTGTAGCACTCTTATTCACAGAACAATACATAAAATGCCACAGCTGGGACTTGTTCTAAAAACAATTTTATTTGAATTCTAAGGGTAGAAATTTTATGGGTTCATTATGGACACCAACCCATTTTTTAACTGTCATATAAATATAAAGTGCAGCAAAAGTGCACGTTTATGATTTTAAAAAAATGTTTAAAGCAAATGATCTGCATTTGAATCTCATTCTGTCATTAAACAGTCAGATGATGACAATCTCCGGAATCTCTGTATTTTCTTGATGAATGCATTGAACCCTTTTTTCTGATGACTGTTTCTGTCCAAAAAACAAACAAAAAAAAAACAAGATAACCCCTCACCCCCGGTTAAGGTGGCAACCCAACTGACAGATCTGAAGCATTCTTACTGAGACAATGCTCCACCTGTAGGCTGCCGGCATCCACAAAAAGACAGCCCGCACCATCGGAATCTCTGTAGATCCCCGCCGCCGCAACAGGTCCACAGAATCTCTTCAGGCCAACGTGCAGCGCCTCAAACAGTACCGCTCTAAGCTCATCCTGTTCCCCAGGAAGGCTTCTGCTCCTAAGAAGGGAGACAGCACTGTAAGTTCCTCAAGTGGCATGAAGGGTTCAGTAGCGTATGTTTTGCCAACACCAATGTCCAGTATTTATTATTTTTTAAAGATGTATAAGTAACTAAAAAAAAAAAGGACACTGAAATGTGTGGGTTAAAATACAACACTTGCTGTATAATGAGTACCAAAAATTGGGTGTGGGTACTTAATTCGGATGGCCGTAACAGGCTGTCTGTCATACTTAGATGGGGTTTTAAGTCAGTTTTATTTTACAGCCAATATTTTAAAGTTGTGCATAGGTCGGGGGATGTAATTGTCTTCGTGTTGTACTAACACTCTTGTGTGTTCAGGAGGAGGAACTGAAGATGGCCACCCAGCTCAAGGGACCAGTGATGCCCATCAAAACTGTGAGTTAACACTGTTCAAAGGCAATATACTGTAATTCGAATGGGGAAAGCCTGTCTAGGCTTCATTTACAGTGGCGCAGTCAGATGTCGACAATATCTCCGGAATCTCTGTATTTAATTGATGATACTTTTGAACCCCTTTTTCTGATGACTGCATTTCTCCAATAACAAATACTTGAGCAGCATCGTTGTGCAGGTGTTGATAGGTTTTTTTTGTGTTCTTTCAGGTGCACAAGAAGGAGAAGGCCCGGATTATCTCTGAAGATGAGAAGAACTTCAAGGCTTTCGCCAGCCTGCGCATGGCCCGCGCTCACGCACGTCTCTTCGGTATCCGTGCCAAGAGAGCCAAAGAGGCTGCTGAGCAGGATGTGGAGAAGAAAAAGTAATAGTTGTTACTTCGGAACTTTGCAAAATAAAGTGTTAAAAAAGATTAACCTGAGACTGTCGTGATTGAGGGTCTTACCCGATGCCAGATATTTTCCAACCACATAATTGAAGACAGCACTGTACTCTTTCACTAAATGGTTGGTTTCACTGCATCAGTGCAAATGTATGCGGACTGGACAAGAGTGCCCCAAAACCTCACAATTTGGAAGGAAAACTCAAATAGAAAAGTGGTGAAGATTGCACGACTGTCTATGTCCTATGTGTTGTGTTATTTTGACTTCAAAATGGCTCCGCGAGAGTGGCTGCCTTTCCAGCAGCTCCTATATTTTGTTGTTCTCTTACTTCCTTTCATAACTTTGCTGCTGTGAATTGGGAATTTCAACATTGCGAGACTACTAAAGGTTGTCTTATCTTATCTTAAAAAATGACAACCAAGTGGAGTTTCTAGTCTCGAAAAAACCGTGCATACATTGCAACACTTGTTTGATGTCAGTAGATGGCGCAAGAGTCACAGTGGAGGCGCTTGGTATGAATTGCACAGAAACGTGAAAGGACCTAGGAAGTGTCGGGACACTACGACCAAAAAAAGTACGGAAAGGTAGATCAGCATTTGCACAATCTTGTAGAAAATCTTAAAAGTTGTGTGTGCAGGGGCTTGTTTGTTTTTTTGGTAATTCAGCATTACATTCACAATCAAATGAGACACTGACCAAGAGTCTTCTCAAATGAGGCCTAATTTAAGATAGTTGTCCCTCATACTCGATAGATATACCTTTCTTGACACTGTCAATTGCAAGATTAACATCTGTGGGCAGGACCTTTGCTCATGCAGGTGTACATAAAAGTAATGCATGTGAGATCACTGGGGCTCATCTGTTGACCGCAATTGTTCAGTCACGGTTAACCTGTGTAGACGTCAGAATTCCATGTATCATGCGCAGCCTTTGAGGCTGCTTAAGTGATGTCATATTTGATTTGACCCCGTCGCGGGTGTCTCAAAAAATAGTATTTGTAGGTAAGGAGGGCAATATGATGATGGCGTAAGGTAAGAATGCTGCTGACCATGTCCTGGTGAAAACCAATGCTGGTCATGTACTACTGTTATTTACATCTTGGTTAGCGCAGTGTTTATTCTATTTTGTGAAACATTGGCGTCAATTAAGTCCTTCAATTACATGTTTCTATATCTAACCTTTGAGCCCGGAGGGGCCACTGCAGGGGGATGCCACTCAAACGCAACATTAGACACACGAGATTGCTCGAGTGACAACAAGGATGTGAACCTGCCGCAGGGGTGCATGTGTGCGTCGATAAACCATGTGTAAGAGCAGAGAACATCCTTTAAGGGGGCTCAGATGGTCCTCATTTTTGCTGGGCTCAGGTGTGTGCCTCCAAGCACATGCTTCATTCAAAGATTAGGCAGGGATGGAAGCTGTGTGTGTGCCGGGGTTACAATCGTTTGGGATTTTTCTTGATAGTTTTTATTTCGTTGTGCTTATTTTTTGTTGTTTTCAAAATCATCCATCCATTTTCTGATCTGCTTTATCCTCACAAGGGTCGCGGGCGTACAAGAACCTATCCCAGCTGTCTTCGGGCAGTAGGTGGGGTACTTCCTGAATGGGTTGCCAGCCAATCGCAGGGCACACACGAATAATCATGCGCGCTCAAAAATCACATGCAAATGATTTTTCACTTTGTGCTTATGATTTCTAAAATGACAAAACCTAAGTGTTAATTTAATGAAAATTTGTCGCAATGGTGTGAGGATTAAAAAAATGCCTCCTGAAGCAGCATATTTTTATTTGACTAATTGGCAGAGTGGAGCCAATGGCGCTGCCTGCTGCACTCAAGACGAATCCTTCAAAGTGGAAAAATAAAAGAAAACAAACATGTTGTCAGCACAAGGCCACCGAAAATAGGATTTGTTTGAAAGTGCTTTCAATTAAGTCTCCACTTTCTCCCCGGCATAGCACGCCGGCTTGAGTGACTCATCTCCAAATTTGTGCTTTGGTCTCAATTTGAAGCCACTTTCTCATTTGTCTCTGGTCACCTACAGCCCACTTGGCAACATCTCAAAAAGTGGCATTTTTCTCTCCTCTCCCATACAGTCTCAAAAAATATTACGCAATGCATTGCGATACATTCATAAAACAATACATTTGTGGGTGTATTGCGAAGCATACATCAACACTGTGGAAACAATACGTTACGTAACACGTTGCCATTAAATGATCGTCCACATGGACCTGTTGGCGGAATCTTGAAACAGTAAAAGAAGCCAACAGTAAAAGAAGTACATTTTTCTGGGACAGTGGGGATGGCGTTCACGAAGGGAGTTTGGAACAGCCTTGAGAACTGTCTATGTAACCACCACATTTGCAGAAACAGGCACCGCTTGGTCTTAAGAGTCACGGGGGACTCCTAAATTAGAAACTAAAAAGTTAAATTCGGCTACATTTTTGTTGTTGTTGTGCTTGCAGTTTGCCAGGGTCAATTAAAAAAAAAAAGAAATGTCCACATCTCTTGTATTAAAGTAGATCTGAGAATGTATGGGTGTACTTAATGTTCTGTTCTGCTCTGGCGTTTCCGGCGGCTTTTGGCTCGCATCACAAGACGAATGTAGAAGCAACATGGCCTAGGTTTTATTAGCATATGAGTTAAAATGATTAACGCTACAGATGAACATTCACATCAAATAAGGACGTGGAGGGCTTGCAATTGTATTTGTTGTGTTTTGGCGAGATCACGGCATTCACGGCTCTTGTCTTTTTATTTGAGCATATTGTGTAAATTTGCACAACTTATGTCTTTTACCAAGCATGCAGGCTTGCTTTCAGACTCCAACTCATCGAGTGTAAGGGAACAAGCCCAACCTTTCTCTTTCTCTCTCCTTTTCTCTCTCTCTCCCCCTCACTCCCCCTCCCTCTCTTTCTGTCCATTTTTTCCACACGCCCTGGTGACCAATGAGGGAGGCAAATGAAGCTGCTGCTTCACAGAAGATCATTCAAAAGTGGCACACTACAGGAGAGTAAATTAAGGGCGACGAGTGACATGAATGTGTTTCACTGAGGAAATGAAAAGTGCATTTTTGAGCTCCTGGATGAATAAGTAAGTAAATGTCTTTCAATATCTATACCAGAAATATTTTTGTCATATGTTGAAAGCAGAGCAGTGTATGACGAGGTGTGTGTTTTTTTTTATTCTTGGTTTGTTTGTTTTTTACTCACTAGGTGTTGCTTGCCAGTTTTGCGGTTAATTGCGGATTTTGCAAAGCTTATCGAAGTAGTTTTTGTGTCACAATTTGGTTCTGGGCACTGTCCTTGGTGCTGCACCAGCAAAAATATGCATGTGAAGTTCTGGTGGCGAATTTTCTGTACTGTACCTGTTGCTACATTATATTTAAAGGGCAGCAAAGACCTGTAGTAACTATATATGCGTCTGCATGCACGTGTGTGTGTGTATATATATATATATATATATATATATATATATTTCTAAATGAATGCATATAAATGAAGCATGATGAAGCAGTGGTTTGGACTGTTGCCTTGGGTTCCATCTTAGGATCCATCCATGTTATCTCTGCCAGTCTCTCTCCTCTGTGTCAGTCCACGGTGTCAGCTGGAAATACTTTACGTTGGGATGGATAGACTTGTCTTTTAACCAGTTTAAAAGGGTGGCGCTTTGAGATACAAGTGACCTGATATTTTCAGGTACATCCATCTATCTATCTATCATCTTTCTGTCCATCAATCTATCTATCTGTAGAGATAGAGATATAGATAGGTAGATGACTCTACTCATCTCAGAATGTAATCCTTGTATCCCTTAAAAGCCCACTTCCAACCATCCCTCATAGGAGGTAAGATAATATGTCCCACAAAAGTCCCTATTGGGACAAAATGTGAATCTCTGGTAAGTTGTCTGTTGTCAGGATCCTTTGCCTAACGGCTTCTTGTTCTCATCCCTCACAGTTAGAGAGCACATCATCTCCTACTAGTTGTTTGCCGCTCGGCTGCTCCTCTCATCTCCGGGCCAGAATGAATGACATTCAGGAGGCCACCTCCCCCGCCACCAGTCTCGGTGGTCCGGCGACCTGCGTCTCCAAAGTCGAGCTGCGGGTGTCTTGTAAAGCTCTACTAGACCGAGACACTCTGAATAAATCAGACCCTTGCGTGATTCTCATGGTACAGACCAACGGACAGTGGACAGAGGTGAGACTCTTTTTTTTTTTTTTTTGGTTCTTTTTCCTTATTTTTGCATGCTTTGTTCATATCAGTAGTGTGTGGATAGTGAGTCTTCCCTCCGAAAACATAAAATCTTTGAACTATTTAAATGTTACATTAAGCCCTTGCAGCCTTCCCCTCGCCGCCCCCCCTGCAAAAAAAAAGTACATTCATATTTCAAGGCACCACTATTATAAAGCTATGTACTTATTTTTATGTTAAACACAAAAATACTCAATTCAAATATTTTTCTGGCCCAGCAGCATGTTGGAATAGTTGCGGTGGAGGTTCAGGGTTCGAAACACGGCTCAATCGTTACTGTGTTCAGTTTGCACATTTCAAAAACATGCACGTTATGTTAATTGAACACTTTAAATTCTCCATTGTTGGTTGTTGTTTCTGTGTGCCTTCGGTCAGGTTCTACCCTGCTCGGCTTTTCTTACCATTTCCTTCTAAGCGTGATATTGTGAATAAATGGACTTGTTAACGTACAGCGCGCTCGAGTTGTGCTCTGGCTTGAACGTTTATTTTCTTGGACTGCTCCCAGGCTGATTCGGAGTGTGGGAGGCAAGTCTGTCATTTCCCCTGTTAAGTCTTGGGCAAATGCCAAAAACAATGAGGTTATTCAGTTACAAGTTAATCATTCTTTTACAGTGGCATTAAATTAAAAAAAACTGTTTAAGGGAAACTGAATCTCATAACTGTAAGTTTAACTCACTGCCTGTAAATGTGGTGGATTTAGATATTATTTTTCAGAGTGGAATGAGGAAAGATATGGATTTTTCTGGCTGTAATCTGAGAGACACTTGTCAGATGGGATAACTGACCTGAGTTCAGTGTGGCATGAACACAGCAGAATATCTACACTGAACGTATAAAATTCTCCACATTCAAAAGCCAGGTTTTTGTGATATTAAAGGTCAGACCATGACAAATTATTTCCCCAAAAAATGTCCAGCACAAACCCTATTATAACTGTGATGGAGCTGTGTTCAGAATTAACCCGTCACATTCAAAGTCATGCTAAATGGAAGTCAGCACACACCTGCCACCATTCAAATGCCGTTCATTAACCCCAAATAAAGTTCAACGGTTCTAGTAGGCTTTTCCTGACATTTTTTTGGTTTTCTGGCGGCATCATGTAGGTTTTCTGCTAATACAGACTGTTGTTTTGAACTGTTCATAATTATTTCCACCTTTACTATGGCCTTAAGTCCATCTTAAGAAAAACAGGCCCATAGTGTGATGCTGTCACCACCATGCTGCAATGTCCTTATCGTGTTGGTGATGCGCAATTTGGTTCTCGGCTCATGTACATCTAATTTTATTTATTTTTTAATCTCACATGGCTTGGCATTTGAACAGGGGTGCGTAGATTTTTTTTTTACACCCACTGGATCTATCGCCACCACACTTCGTAAACTAGAAACCATTCTGTTTTGCTTTGGTTAATTTCCAGATGAAAGGCTCATTTTGATTCGGTGCCAACCAACAGATGTGCGCATGTAAACAACCTTCGTGTGTCCATGCTCATGAATGTGTTAAAAAAAACAGATGTTGATGCATGTCATGTGGTCCAAGGCTGGTTGCTGATCAAACTATTCAGTTAAAACTCTTTCAGAAGAATTGGTTAAAGGATACTTTGATTTCCCATGGCATGGACGTGTCTGTAGCGGAGGCTTCATAACTACAACATTCTATTCTCTGGCACGAGCCATCCTCATTTGCCTAGATTAACTGTCATCAACAAACAGACTCATCAAACTCATCCCAAATCTGTCCATCCAGATGGCACAAAATGAGGAAGAGGATGGTGAGGAAAGAAACGATGAAGAGATGTGGTTTTAGCTGCCGTTTCTCATTATAGAAATTTCGATAAACCTCCACATATTTATGATTTTTTTTTTTTGTGGAACACATCCTCTGTTATTTACTGAATAACTCACCTGTTTGCTGTTTTTGTGTTCAGGCTACAGCCATGTCTTAAATGAAACTAATGCTTTTTGGCACAGGGGTGCAAAAGAGGATCCAAAAGCATGAGTCTCTGGTTGGAAGAAAGTGACAGTAGATGAATTGAAAGCTTTATTTTCGCAGACGGGCGCACATGCACGCAGCATAAAAAATGGTCACATTTTCATTTTCACGCCGTGGCAAGTCTGGTTTATGGCGTTTGGAAATTTGGCAGACGCCCTGCACCTTACTGGGCGTTCCGGCGTACCGCGGTCATTTTCTACCACTCGCCTTTGGCGACAAATTTGATAGTGACAATTATTATGTTGTTGTTATTTTACAATACAAATGGACTTATCAGTGCTGTAAATGTGGCATTACCTTCAAAGGTATATCTCTCCAATAAAAGACGATTAGACTCCTATTATCAAGTGGAACGCTTTGATTGGGTTCAATTCGATGCACTCACATCTTTTAAATCAAAACCGATTTTAAGATTCAAACAATTTGGATGGGTGGGGCACTGTTGATTGCAGACCTCCACCATGAGATTGGTTATCACTCAATTATATACATCATAGATTCCCCTCTTGCACGTGCCTGTATATGTCTCATGCTCTTCTTCAAAAATAAATTGAGGGGAAAAAAACCCCTACTGCAATGTTGACGTGAAGTGAAAGAATAAAAAACAATAAAAGATTCCCACCAAAGTTGAATGGGTTCTTCTAACACACCCCTGAATCTGCATAAAAAGTTCATCTTGTTAAGTCGCTCATAAACAGCCAGGTTTACATCAAAGGGTAAAATCAGTAAAGATACTGTAAAGATGTGAGTTTGAGTTGCTGTGATGAGGAAGGAGATGAACGTTTCTTCATACACACCCCAGGGAAATCATCACAATTCATTTGAAAAGGGCCTTGAGGCACTCCAGGAAAAGCTGTTGTCAATTTATTTAAAATGTATTTATTTTTGGAAACCATGTGATGGTTTTCCTTGAAATACAAACACAGTGTGCATCATGATAAACAACTTTTCACACTCCCATTCACTCCTCCGGGGAATTTGGAGTCTTCGGTTCACCTAGCGTGCATCCTTGGAGAAAATGATCGTTTCATTCGTATACAAAGTTGAGAAACATTGTTGGTGTGTCTCTGTTTTAATGCTAAATATTGACGCATAGGGAGAGCAAAAACGTCGCAGGATGAGCAGACGGAGCCTCGGAGAGCTCAGCTTTCTTGTCAGGCAGTCAAAGGCAGACACGGACGCGGCCTGTGCGCTCAGATGAAATGTCAGAATCCTCCAATCTTCTGTCATATCTTCCTCTTGACTGAGCGCGATAAGAGATTGGTCCAGCTCAGTAATAGAACATTTGTTTGACTTTGTCTCTTTCTTTTGTGAGAATATAATTGCAAAGTTGTGACCCTTTGGTTCAACCAAAGGCTGTCTCTCCCTTCTGACTTCGATTCGGTCGTGATTGATGAAAATGGAATGTCAGCAGCGTGCCAAAGTTGAATTGGGTATATTTTCTCTCAGTTGGACAGGACAGAAGTGATCAAGAGCAACTTGCACCCTGTTTTCGCCAAGGTTTTCTCCTTGGATTACTACTTTGAAGAGGTTCAGAAGCTCCGATTCGAAGTGTACGACATCCACGGCACTCACAGCATCGGCACGCGTGACGATGACTTCTTGGGCGGTGTGGAGTGCACGCTCGGTCAGGTACGTGTGAATGGCACACCAATCATCTTCCGCGAGTCGCATGACTCACCGGCGCTTTTTGATGTGCACTCGAGCCAATCATTCTGTGCTTTCTGCAGATTGTGGCCCAAAAGAAGATGGTGAAGCCTCTACTTCTCAAGTATGGAAAATATGCTGGCAAATCCACCATCACGGCAAGTCCTTTAAACTTGCATTACTTTGTCAGGACTTTCTGCTGCAGATATACTCACTCTAATTTGACACTTTTTTTTTTACACAAGCAGGTCCTAATAAACACAAATTGTCAAATTTGTCCTCATGAACTTTTATTGCATTACTCATGTAAATTCAGAATTTCCCATTGTTTTGAGTCTTCTTATAATGTTTTTCGAGGGTTGAATTGATGATTCATTCTTCCGCTTCCATGATTTTTTTTATAAACTCTAATTCGCTACACATTTGTGTTTCTTTTGACTCTGACTCAGCTCTGTATGAGCATTGCACGTTGTTCGCTTGCGGAAGAATTTTTCCCAGTACATCCGCACTTCCGCACAGGTTTCCGAAAACCTGAACAGTTAACCCAATGGTGGCAAGGTTAAAAGATTCCAATTTGCCTCTGGTGTGAATGTGAGTAATCCTAGGAAAAACTCCAGCTCCCCCGTGACCCCGAACAGGAATGGTGGTATTCAAAATCATACATACAGATTCGAATACGGTATATAGATTACAGTCGGCTAAATCTTGTGTGCTAAATGTTCTCGAACCACGATATATTAGTACATTTGCATTTGTTAAACCTGCATTGGATAGTACCCCTAGCTATTGCAGCTATTAGGCAACAGCCCATTGAATGTGTTTTTCAAGGTGTGGACCTCCTCCATCCCTTTCAAAGACTGATACGTTCATAAAGCGGAGCCCTTGCTCTCATGTCTTGTTTTAAATGTCCAGCAAGCCAGTTATATTAAAAGTTTAATTAAACGGCTGCTTCACATCCACAGTCTACGACAAGATGGCGTCTAAGGTCGCTCTTTTCAAGAAAAAATTGAGTTACAGTGTGGAAATGGACTGTAACTGATTGACGTGTCTTGCTTGTGATTGGTGACCAGTCCCGGGTGAATTGGTCTGCTGTTGCCATACATCAAGCTTTATGATTATGATCGATGAAGAGTATGGGGTGTAATAGTGAAGGTAGTTATAGGTGCTGGAACAAAGGTAATTAAGTCACAATTCTATCTGCTAAAGACAATTAAAAAAAACGTTTTCTATCGTTCTTGTTTGCATTGACATGGCACAATTGTCATTTTTAGCATGACATTTACTTGACAAGTCGAGATCCTGTGTATCTTTTCAAGGAATGCCGACAGTCTTAACTGTGAAATATTATAGAATGAAATCTTATCTCCCGTCAGGTGCATGCGGAGGAAATTTCCGGCAACAATGGCTATGTGGAGCTATCCTTCTGTGCCAAGAAGCTTGATGATAAGGTGAGCGGAGCACACATTGGAAAAAAAAAAAAGATGTTCAACACATAACGTTAGGTACACCTATCATTCAACAATCTAATGTGATTCAGTGGAAGACCTGTCGCAAAATGTCCGCCGGAATTGAGTTAATATAATGCCTTGAGATAAGAAATTCGTTTATTTGGGATGACACCGAAATTTTTTTTTCCCCCAATAAAATGAATGGAAATGCCATTAATCTGTTACAGCCCCCCCAAGCGGACACAATGTGTTCAAAATGTTCACAATGGATACATTATTCAAGCACTCACACATTCACACTGTGGTGGCGGTAAGCTGTTTTCTGTAGCCACGGCTATCCTGAGGTAGACTGACGGAAGCGTGGCTGACAGTATGTGCTCACGGCTCGTTCGACCACCACCAAATATTCACAAGCATCCGTACACCAATGACCCAGAAAGAGTGGGAATTGAACAGGGGATCCTCCGGTTACTGGACGGCCCGCTCGTACCTCTGATCCACGGTTCAGCCAAGGCAATGCATTGTGGTTATTTTAAATTCACATGTAAGGTTTAGTAAATCAATGGGGAGTGGTAATAAACAGCTTGAAGCCTCTTTTTGAAGAATTGTGGTAAAAATTTTAGTCAAAGCAAAACTATTTTACGAACAAAGGCTCTTATCTCGAAAAACCTTGAAGCCAAGTCACTCGTTTCTTAAGGCACCACTCACGATACAGATCACATCAATGCATTATATCGCACCTTATTTCACACCAGAGATGGCTAATGCTGACCTGGGCTGTTCTTCACATTGTAATATATCTTCTCTCTCTTTTTTTTTTTTGTATTTGACTGAGGGAATATTTCAATCAGAAAGGCAGCAGGAGCTTATATCCAATTTAACTGTGGTTGCAGTGAAAGTGCTTCATGTTCTCCGGAGGAGTTTCCTGCACTCAACTCGAAGTTCTCAGCAGTACTGGACTCCTTAAAACCCCCCACCTACCCCCCCAAAAAGTTGTACAGTCTGTATTTTATTTTGTGCAATTTATAGCCACTCATGGGACTGAGCTGACACGTGTATGAGTGCAATGACAGAGAGCCTTGATTAGAAATCCTCAACGAGCGCATCCTCTCATGCATGATATTTGCTTCATATAATCTTATGCAACTGAAACTTAATTTCTGCAGGTATTTCTAAGAAATTGCCTGCCTAATGTACCTGATGAAAAAAAAAATAGGGTTTGAGAGCTGTGAGCTTGTCAGCGTGTATACAAATAATAGGCAGCTTCCATGAAAATGTGATGCTAAATATCGAGCTCAGACTATATGTTAAGAAGATGTTGTTTTGTGAACACACAGGAAATGTTTTGGGACTCTGGGCCAGGGGGAAGAATGTTTAAAAAGACATCAAATGGCTCTTTATAACCCCTCTTGTCCCAAAAGAATAATTATTAATGCTAACAGTGAACAAAATAGCTTCACAAATTACGTACAACTCTAGATAACAGCAGCAACAACAACAAAAAAAGAAGTTAAAAAAGGAATGTTCAATTTCAAAAGAATTATCTCAACCAGGGGTCCCCGAATTTTTTCCTGTGAGGGAGCCGGAGTCAGTTTGGAACAAAAGGTGTGACGATCGCAGATGTGTATTCTAAAGCACAATTTTGTATTATCCATTTCTAGCTTCTTTTTAAGAAACACATGACAAAACTTAGGTTTTAAGGAGGCTGGAGTGGATGAATGGCATTTTCATTCAATTTTGTGGGGATTTAGTGAGGATGAATTCACTCGTATCGCAAGGCATCACCATATATAAATTAGCCTATAAAGATTATGGATATGTTGTTGGGAGAATTATTATTATTATTTTATTTTTTACTGGATCATTCCATCCATTACCATTCGAAATAAATTGCGTGGTGGAACAGGATTAAAATGTCATGCTGGGAAAGAGCTAATAGAAACTGTTTGGAAAAGGCAAATGGAAACCCATTTAACATTTTAGCGATACCTCGGTACGAAATGACAAACCCGAAGTGACTTGAATAATCAAGCGTATTATGAGGGATTTTTTATTTTATTTATTTTTGTCCAACACTGGCATAACAACTGATGGTCTGTTGTTTTTAGGCACGTGTTCCTCACTCCAACCTGTTGTCATCAGCACACTCACACACACACACACGCGGGAATTAACAATGAAATATCCTTCTTCCACATAATGACTTGTGCTAGTTGATCATTCATTCAGCTAGTTGTAATTAGCCCAAGATTACATTTGGACTTGTCTGATCTGTCCATGCTGCTGCCGTTGCCGCTGGCTGCCCGCTGCCATGACAACAACGACAGGATGCTGCAGCTCCTTATGCTCTTGTCCCTCAGGAGATGTATCAGGCTAATGTGGCGGGAATTGCAGCCATAACTGTCACATTTGGAGTACAAGACATCATACGCACTCGCACATATGCGTGCGGAGGATGGGAAAAAAGCCAATCACTCAACAGTGGATCTTATCTACCCACCTTACCCATTTCAATAGGGTTAATAATTTAGGGAGTATTTTCCAAAGTAATGAAACGTAAATTTTCTCAGCAAGGTTTCCGTAGGTATTGTGTGAACCCCACCCCCATGCAAATTTGCCAGCTATAAATTGAGGTGTGTTGGCTGGAGACAATGATCTGTGGCTGCTTATGTAATTATCAATGTCTAAGCGTGATGTGGACGCTCGCGTGTTAAAACGCTGACATCGATGATTATTTAGCCTGGCTTCCCCAAATGAGGAAGCACATCGCGGCGCAGGCAATGTTTGCGCTGCTTCTCTCTGACCTTTAATCACAGACACAATAACATCTTCCTCCGCAATCAGCGAACATAAATCAACCTCAACAAGCCTTCCTCTGATATTTGCTTGCAAATGCCATGGAGATGATTGTTGAAATCACCCATCATTATTTAACCCTTCTTGGTAATGTTGTCTCTGTCGAAGCCGCGTGATGAATTTGGGAACGAGCTTGGGCAATATCAACAGCATCACTGTCAAATTGCATTTTCTGCTCTTCAGAGCCAAAGGGCCGGTCATTTTAGTCATCTGCTTTCTCTGCTTCTGCAGGACCTTTTCAGCAAGTCTGACCCTTTTTTGGAAATATATCGTATCAACGATGATGAAACGGAGCAGCTTGTTCACAGAACTGAGGTAAAGCGATCATCTTTATGGTTCAGTTGCAGACTCTCCGCTGACAATTACTTTGCTGAATGTCTCGTCTTCCTCCTCAAACAGGTTATAAAGAACAACCTGAATCCTGTTTGGGAGCCTTTCAAAGTGTCTCTCATATCCCTGTGCAGTTGTGATGAAGAGAGGAAGCTTAAGGTAAATGACCCCCCAAAAATATTACGATTTGTTTTCGTGCTTTGGCTCAGCTGGAATCATAAAAGCGAGAAAATGAGAAATAACAACTGGTGGGGTACGAAATTTTCATCTGTCCAATGGCCAGAAAATTGGGTTGACTTGCAAACTGTAATATGAGCCAAAACTAAAGCCGCACCAAAAATTCTGCTTTTAGAATGAAGAGTAGGGATTCAACTTTTTTTTTTGTGGTCATTAACCCGACAGATTTTTATTTTTTTGGGGGGGGGGGGGGGGCACGGATCGATTGCATGTAAATACATATTCATGGAAGAAGGGCATAAAAACAAATAATCAAAAATACAACTTACCATGACACAAATTGTAGTTGTTATAATTCGTGCAAGTCTTGCCCATATTTCTCTTGAACTAGCCATCCATTCTTCTCTCGTTTTCCATAGCATAGCGTGTTGTAAGAGGAGGCATCATTGGCAGACTTAAAAAAATAAAAAGCATTTCTCTCTTTTATTGTTTCTCTCTCACTTGTGCTTTGATTGTATTTGAGAAGGGATTTGCTCCAGTTCTCCTTTTTATGTAAAAAAAAATCTCTCTACGCATGCAGCATGTTTCATCAGTGTTGAAAATTTGCAATGTTGGTCTGTCTTGTACATATTAGAAAATTCTGTGATTAATTTCTTGTTTGCACACAATTGTTGTTTGTGAATTGTTAGTTCACATTTTGAAAATAAAGATGGAGGTCGCCAGTCTTAAGATCGCATGTATTAAGACTAGGGCGATCGAAATAACCGAAGCTAGCGAGGCTACCGCAAGGCTCTTCCACAGCCATCCAATTTTCCTACTCTCGAAAGCGCACGGATTTACCAAGTCTCAAGTATGTCACCTTGCTGAAGGACATTTCGCTGCTCCTCAGCACGTTATAGTCTCGTGACACCAACAGATGGACGTGTTTGAAAGTCCTGATTAGTATTAGATGATTGCAAATGTTAAATATGGATGCGGAGTGGTAAAGCCGACACGTTGACTCATCGGTTCAACCTCTAATATTGTGCTAACGGTGTCAAAACTGACATGATTAATTATTATCTTTGTACAGGCATCATTTGGATACAGGGCTTGTCATTAGATTGTGCCTTTGTAACAAATGTGGTGGTCGAGAGAAATAGAACACAAGAGGAAATTGATGAATATGGGGTCCTGCTGACAGAAATAAAAGAAAACCGTGTTGTACGTGTGTCTACAGTGCCTCGTGTGGGACTATGACTCCAGGGGGAAGCACGACTTCATTGGAGAGTTCTATGCTACTTTCAGAGAAATGCAGAAAATCTCCAGTGGAAATAAGGTCAGTGAAGCAGAGGCGAGGAGAGACAGTTATGTCACATCTTTGTTATAGATCTTATTGCTAAAACCTCTCACTGACCAAACAACTGGCTCAACAAGTGGTGAAAGCATCGTGCCTTGCCTGATGACTTTTTTTGGGGGTGGGGGTGGGGGGTTGTATTTCAGGTGACGTGGGATTGCGTGAATCCCAAGTACAAACAGAAGAAAAGGAACTATAAAAACTCAGGCGTTGTCATCTTAAATGATGTCAAGGTAAGATTCTAGCTTCACCTTACCCTGACCAGCCTCAATATGAGGCAAACCTGCTTTCCTACTCAATTTAATACATGAATAAAATCTGACCCGAAAATGTAATGCAATTTGATGTTTACTAACAGAGGTTGGTGTTCATGAATTTGCTCGCTCAAAAAAATTAACGCAACCGTGGGTAAAAGTAACCCAATCTGCTCAAAATCCAAAGCTATCCAGTGAGCGAGTTTGGAGAACAAGCCCGTATTTTTTACTGTGTGAGGTGATTGTGCGAGCGTGCATTTCTCATTGCGCTTCAAATCTCATTAAAGTTAACTTTTTATTGTTGTTGTTTTAAACAAAACTACCAAATTCAATATGACGGTGTTTGCCTTCAACAGATTGTTATAAACAGATGGCGCGCACCCACTCGAACATCACCACTGTTTTTTGTTTCTTTTTTTTTTCCACCCGCAGCTCCACAGAGTTTACTCCTTCTTGGATTACATCATGGGCGGATGCCAAATTCACTTTACGGTAATTAATGTAATTTTTTTTTCACCTCTCTATCACTGCGATTTGAAATGCTTGCATTGCGTGAACTAACTATCGGCTTGCATCAGACGGAATGGGCTTTGTTTAAAGTCAGAATTGTTCAACTTTTTTCCACACCCTCGCACGTGTTTTCCTTCCCTGTGCACAGTTCCAGTTGTTATTGTAGGCAGCATCACCGATTCCGCTGAGCCTCCTTCAACTCGTGCCCTTGGTGGGCCCCCTCTTTTGCGCCTTTTCTATCATCAGTCGGACTCCTGCAGCAATGAATACTAATGCTCACCATCGCCGCGTTACATAAAGTTTGTCAGAATCCAAACGGAGGGGGATTTGTGCTCAACCTGCGTGGGTGTCTAAAAAGCAACAATTTGGCGCCAATCGTATAATTTATTCTGCATATTTACGGATCGCTGACACCAACTGACATGATCGTTTCTCGAGATAAACGATTGCGTTGTTGACCCCTGTGTTTTACAAAGGGCACTCTTCTCTTTCTCGCCAGGTGGCCATTGACTTCACAGCTTCCAACGGAGACCCCAGGAACAGCTGCTCTTTGCACTACATCAACCCCTACCAGCCGAACGAGTACCTGAAGGCTCTGATAGCCGTGGGCGAGATCTGCCAGGACTACGACAGGTTTGTCACGGTTTTGTCGCGCTGGAAACACAGAGTCAGGCCACGTGTGCTTTTCTGTGCACCATTTTGGCGCATGACCTGATCCAATTCCATGTAATTGGTCTGAAAATTATTTTGCTTAGAATGTATAGTTGTTCATCTTCTGGATCTATGCCAGCGACGTACAGTGACAAGCACAATGATTAAACGCTCATCCGCTTGTTGAATGAAGGTGCAATGAACGTATGTATCGGAATGATAGCTTTGTGTGCAACCGAGCAGTCCCAGATTTCACACTAAGTGTATTTGTGAGTGAACTGAGACAAGATAATCACAAGTTAAATGGAGACTTTTTGTGACATTTTCATTTGTTTTGCCTCGGCCCGATCATGATTTGGAAAAGCCGCCAGCTGACAATGTTCGAAAATGTTTTGCCCAAAGTGCCACATATTTTATGTACTGTCATACTAGATTTGGTCCTTTCAAAGTCATCGGTATGCAAAAAAAAAAAAAAAGTGTCTGAATAGCTTGTCATGTGACATTAGGATGGATTGTTTTTCTTTTCACCAATAGGGCAGAATTCTGAAGTTAATTCATAGTTTTAAAGACAACTTAAAAAACAACAGATTACAACAATTAGTGTTGTTTTTTTTCCCCCCTTGTTTGTCTCTCTGCGCAGCCTGCTACCAAATGCAACAGGTGTTTGGGGACTACTAATATAATGCACCGTTTTTGTAATATCATTAGGCAAACACAAGCAATTTCCAGGTGCCCCCAAATTTCTCAAACTGATTGTTGTTGTTTTCATCTTAACTCAGGTGCTTAGAAATGCATGGAAATGCTTACTCTATCTTGATGATTTCGACTCCTCCCTTCTTTTCTCATGCAAAGGACAACTATATAGCCTTACTGCACATGTCGCAGACTTCAGACGCATAGCCAAAGAAACTTGTTGGCAAGCATGCGATGAAGAAAATAGTCACAACCAAATGGTGCTTTGCTGCTGACCAATGGCTTGTGTGTCTCGCTCCACCCTTTTGGAATGGTGAACCCATGGAATGGTTCGCCCGTTTGCTGATAATACAGCACTGTTGATTATTTATTTATTTATTTTCTAATTAGTGTGTTTTTTGTTGGAGGGGCACAAAGTTTGTTTGGTCCTCTTCTGGCGTGGTTTTGTGAAGCTACCTAATCTGCGAACCAGTTGAGTCACGAACGTCGTTACAATATTCCGGACACGCTGCTTGTAGTACCTGATCATGTGTTTCCATTCGGATCGAGAAAATATATGAGATATTGACCTTTAGATCAGCCATTGGCATTTAAATCCCATTTTATTAGTCCTTGCTTTGAAATCATTTCACTGACATTTCATGCTTCATTCCTACATGACTGGTGTATTGAGGCAACAGTTGTATCTCTTTTCCGATCTTAATTCTTATTAGATAATTATTGTCCTACAAACACGTTATATTTATTATAGGGGGCATGTCAGATCAATAAACTGTGATGGTTAAATATATAAAATCAGTGGAAGGTTGCCATAGTGAAGTGTAGCTGAGCAGTGCAGGCAATGTTAAGTGCAAATTAAGTACATTCATTCTGTTAGGAGTCATTGAAAATGGAATGTTTTAATTCCCACCAGCTGAATGGAATAACATTCAACCTGATGAAAGTGCTCAGCTTTTTTATAAACACTTGAAACATGGCTCCAATTGCAGGTTCAGCTTTGGTCAAATGTGGAGCAATGACGCCTTACAGTGAAGAACAGCTAGCTTCAGGTGCAATTGGACTTTGTAATCCAAAATAATATTCGCTCTGTGATTGCCATTGGCATTTGGATTTTTATTATGTCCTTTTTGTGACTTCAACTACAGTACAGACCATCTATTTCATGTTTGGAATGTCAGCCAGATCGGTGCTTTCGCCAGTGTTTTCCTGAGCTGTATGTAATTTTAACATTATGTTTGTAGCAGGAAAAAACATGATCCATTCCAGACACTGCACAATTTATAATCTGCTCGTATTTATCTTTTTCCCATAGCTATTCACTTACAGAGAGAAAAAAAATCTATTCTGTCCTTGTAGCAAAACACCAAACAGCCAGGGGGACAGACAACTGTGCTAATAAACAACCGAGGGGATTTTCAGGAGATCGACGGGGAAGGAAGGTCAGGGGCATACGGGAGCTCAATCGATGAAAAAGTGTTGGAACTTCTTGAATGGGTGTGCAGTAAACAATTAGGTAATGAATTTAAAAAAAATAGATTTCACGAGTTGAATTAAAAAAAAAAATCAAACTCATGGATTGTACAGATTCATTGAAAAGTTGGAAAATGCATTTCAGAAGACCAATTCCTACCTAATTTCTACATTAACCTTAATATAATGTGAGGGATGACTGTCAAGCAATGTTCCTGTTAATTTTTCATGCATCTGAGCATTCACACAAATTTTCTTGAGTATTCCTTGGACCACGGTGGGCAACATCAGACATGCACATGGCGGCCAAACCAGTATCACACCCGTCCAAATCCTGTGATCATAACAAGTTGTGTGATGTGGTCTGTGAGGAAAAAATTCAAATCATCTTAATATCAAAATTTTAGATTTATGACAAGATTAAAATAGTCCCAAGTTTTTTTTTTTACTTTTATTTTAGCACATAGGTTATTTTAAGCATAATTAGACGGCTGGGATAGGCTCCAGCACCCCCCGCGACCCTAGTGAGGATCAAGCGGTTCGGAAAATGGATGGATGGATAAATAAGCCAATCTGTGTAACTATGGTCCCACATTGTCCACTCATAAATAATGGAAAACGTTCCATTTAATAAAACACACAAATTCCTTGTCACCTGACCTTTAAAACGCATGAAAGAGCCTCATTCGAGGGGTTTGTAAACTATGCCCATGTTTGGACTGCCTGAATGGAGCTGTTCGTGAGTCGCCTGCGGCATCTCGTCAGTGGTGAGTGTGAGTGTACGTGTGTCAAAGTATACTTCCAACTAGAGTTGAACTACTGAGTGCGCACCCTCGGTCGCACTAATGAAACTGTCATGGAAGTTTGCAATAGTCCTGTTTGTAAATGAAAGTGGGGTGGAAATGAAGGAATGAGTTTAGAAATGTAGTGCGTGCGTGGTGAGCGCCAACGTCACGGTGTGTGCTGAGAGGGTGAGAGAAGTGCGCAATTGCTCACGCGTGCAGCTTAGAGGGAACATGACGTTACTCGCCAAGAAGTTGAATATCTTCTGTAGTTGTTTGTTTACATTCAACCTTCAGCTTCTGGCGCTGCAGCCAATGCGAGTGACATCATGCACGCTGTGATTGCGAGATTACA
Organism: Hippocampus guttulatus; assembly: GCF_054856545.1. Lineage (NCBI taxonomy): Eukaryota > Metazoa > Chordata > Actinopteri > Syngnathiformes > Syngnathidae > Hippocampus > Hippocampus guttulatus. The sequence goes on from NC_141263.1 coordinate 13,927,079, forward strand.
ATTTCAGCATCTCGGTGCTTTCCTAATGGTCGGTGGAGACTTCAATCGTGTTCCTCTCCTATCTTCTAATGACTTCAGACAACATGTATGTCTTTGAACGAGGGGGAATAAAACAGGACTTGTTGGATGCCAATATGAAGGCAGAAATTTGAAGTGAATATTTTCATTTTTATGACGATGATTTTGTGAATGTTCTATATTTTATCATGTTGTGTTTGAGTAACTGACAGTGTAGTGGTACACTCGTCTGACTTGTGTGCGGGGCAGCGCGGGATTGGTTCCCACTCAGTGGCGGTGTCAATGCTTGTTTGCCTCTATATGTGCCCTGCGAATGGCTAGTGACCAGTTCAGGGTGTAGTCCACCTTTTGCCCAAAGTCAGCTGAGATAGGCTTCTAACCCCCCCACCCCCCCCCCCCCCCCCCCACACTGCCAGGATAAGCGGTGGCAAGAATGACATGACTTTGTGTTTGAGGTTTTATGTTCGAACTTTATCATGTAACACTTTGTTACAGCTGCTCACACTGCGCAGTTGAGAATTAAACATTCCATATTGCATTCTAATTTCAGGAAATTTTGGGATTCTGTAGCTACAAACTTTACTCATCAAAATTACAGAAACACAAAATCAAGAAATATTTCTTCTGACTTGAAATTAATTAACACAAACCTTTTCCATGATTGACGATATATTTAATTCTAATTTACTGAGATGCATTCACATGTTGGAAGATAGATGAATTCGACTCTATGATTTTCATATCCCTGTCCAAAGAGAGTAATATTGGCGGTTTCTAACCTTCACGCCAGAAGGTTTTAGTTGTTGCGACAACATATGGAAATGGTACAGTATGTTCCAGTCCCTATGCTGTGCTATTTATCTATTTTTCATGTAGCGCACCGATGTGGCTCCATGTGCTTCCTCTTGTGGATAACCGTGTGATGAGGTCTTTTCATTGCATCTGTTTCAACTAGCGCTCATCTGCTTTGCTGGCGTAGGCTCATTCCCCTGAACCACACACACACTCGCACACACACACATCACATGCAGCACAATCATGAGTAACACAACCGCATCAGGAGTTGTGAATCATGGAAGAAGCATACTTTAGTTAACACGTTTGAACTCCATGTTGAATGGAAAGATGATAGATGCATATCCAACTCATAGCAAACACACAATGTGTTAGTTACTAGGTACTTGCCGATTAATGAGAACGGATTCGTCACACGGCCTGTTTTAGAGCGAGACCTCCATCAACTCTTGAAACTAAGCCAGATGAGGATTAAGACTGAATCTTGATTTATGCAGATCCTCCTATTGAATGTCAGGGGAGGACTGTCTGGCTAATTATAGCATCCCGGAGATAACGCAGGAGAGAGTGAATGAACACTTGTCATTTCGTTTATCTGCGTGTGTGTTTACATGGAAACAGAAGAGCATTTTACATGCGAACAGATCTTGGAGTGAAGAGTGTAGGCAGCCCTTCCCTGCAAAATTGAAGTAGTGAGGTACAAAATGTGGGAAAACAAACCTTTTAGCCTTTCAGTGAATAGAGGTGATGTGGGTTTTTAGAGTCCTTGCAGAGGAGTGCGTGATGGAGCTTACATGACAAGCTTTTGTCTGTGTGGGCAGAGGCTCATTTACCTTGCTGAGAGAGCCATTATGCTCCACGTGCTGACAACGTGGGATAAAAAAAAAAAAAGGACCACCGCGCGCCACACCGCGAAACGCAATACGATATAATAGATGTGATTTGTTTGTTCGTATACAACAGGTATAGATAGAAGTTGAAGGTTAATGTGGGCAATGACATCACGCGGCTTGAAAATGAATGCTGTTTTGCGCACCATTTTTTTGCAAGCGTGTGGTCACATTTGGATGAACATTTCCTGTACCGACTAGGAACAGGCTTCACGGCTTGACTCACTTGTCCCCCCCAGCATTTTTTTTCAGTGGCGTTGTTATCAGTTGCTTTAAAGTGTGGAATGATGAAAACGAGCCACGCGTTTTGATCATTTTCTTCTTGTGGGCGTAAAATACTATAGGGGTACCGCGGATCGTGTTGGGAAAGTTCATTTGCTCTGCTAACTAGGTCAATTCACTAGTTTTTTGAATGAACTTGCCCAGTTGAATATAAAAAAAAATGAACTTGTTGAAAATACTGTCATTTTCCTATTGTTTCAGCAAGTTTCAAACTCCAATGTCATGAGTAAGAACTTGTGGCTTGAATACTCTTTTTAAAACAAAAGCAGGACTCTAGTCTTGGAAGGGTTCTGGTTCATTACAACACATTTTGACTGAAAATGAGGGAATTAAATTGTCATTAGGCCTACATAAAATGCTCCAAATTTGTATTGTACTCATCGCAACCGAGTTACTACTACAAACAGTTGTTTTTGAGATGGGTTCATTTTTTTTAGATTGATTCTCACTATTTTACAGGTTTAAATTGTGTTAACTTGCCTCTTTTCAAAAAGGAGTACTGTTAGGATTTTAAAGTGTCCTGTATGTTTTTACTAGATCTCCACTCACCACTAGTAAGCAAACCCTTCCATGTCATTTGACCAAGGCAGAGTGATTGAGAAAATAGATTGATTGGCTTGAACCAATGATTTTAGCCTTCTTTTCCACAGCCATAGTTACAATGAGTGACATGTCAATCACAAATATGTCACATGAGGTAAACCGCTTGAAAGGGAGGGAGAAGTCTGGTGGCCGTGATTTGCATTTCAACTGCTAAGTTCGTTGGAAAATAGATAAAGTGGAATTTCAGACATAGTTTACATGGTCATTGAGGGGATGGCTCATTAATTCAGGAGATTGCAATGAACGAGTCTGGGTCAGGGGTTGGACAAGCAGCATAATGAGCAGAAAGACGTAGGCCATTTAATTGCCATTTTGTTTTGCAAAATGAATCTAAGCCAACCCAACCAAAATTTTCATATTACTGTGAGAAAATGTCTTTCACAAACCTGATGATGGTGGTGTCGTACCAAGTCTGCAGAAGTGTGAATAAGTTGCATATGTGCAAGTCTAGAGCAAGTCCCAAGTCACTGTGGTGGTGGTGGTGGTGGTGGTGGGGGGGGGGGATAATAAAACAAGTTGCCACAAAATTTAAAGCAAGTACAGTCCAGTCATGACTTGGTTCATGCAAGTTGTAAATCAACTCATAAAATCGCGCTCAGTCACAACATACATTGGAGTGATAAAATATTTCTTCACTGATCATAACCCAATAAGTGCGTTGTCTCGACAAATTAAACGAACAACACTTTAAGAGCATGAAATAAACATCCAGTTAAATTATGTAGAAGAATGCATGCATTTATATGAACTAATGTCTGTGTGAGTGTCACATTGTTACTGTAATGATAAATATTGAAATACTGTAGACTCAATGTGGGAGTAAATGCTTAATCATCAGATTTATAAACTACCGGTACATATTTTGTTTTTTGTGCCAATCTTTTAGTTCAGTGAAGTTGATGTGCATTATTTTACGGGGGCCCTTCCACATCAAACGTGGCAGACACGCTCAAGACCAGAAAAGTACCCCACCTACTGCCCGAAGACAGCTGGGATAGGCTACAGCACCCCCCGCGACCCTCGTGAGGATAAAGCGGATTAGAAAATGGATAATTTGATTCTGAATACGTGAAAGGCTATTGGCTCCATTCATTGACTGTACTTGTGCGTTTTAGCAACAGAGACTCTTCTTACTTTGTGACTATATATAAAATCCTAAATATTATTTGAGTTAAGTATTATTGTAAACCACAATATGTACAGGACAGTATATACTGCCAGAGTCTCTGTCGCTAGCAAGCTTTCACAATCGAAAATACATTTCCGGATACACACAGGCATCCAGCCAGCTAGGCGCTGCCAAACCATACCAATACAGTTACTCTGCATTTTGCATTTTAGCCACAGGTACATGTGAAATTATACATCTGCATAAGTATCATTTTAAAACACAATACTGTACTGGTGTGGCTTGGTTGCAGCCAGCTGGATCTCGCTGTACATCTCTCATTTCCGGCCTGCCTGCATTTCTATGATCTGGTTCTCTGTGGGGTTACGACAAATATAGAAACAGCTGAGAGCCATTTGGATTTCCCCATGAGGGATTATAATTACTATAATAAATTACAAATTAAAACATTAAATATGCTCACCTCCTTTTATTATTTACAGTGATCCCTTGCTATTTAGCAGTTTGTTTATCGCGGCTTCAATGCATCGCGGATTTTTTCAAACATACAGTATTCATTAAAAAAAAAATTAATATACATGTAGTACAGTACTGTATATGTTGCTCTATGTGACTCGCTGTTGTTTTGCTGACTTTCGCAGCTTCTCGCAGACCGTTTGCGGACTTAAAATAATAATAATTAAAAAAAATGTTTATTGTATTTTGTTATTCATAAACTAACCTAACGTATACATGTTTAAATCTATTAGTATACAGCATTAAGTCATGTTAATTACTTCAAAATGTACTTCTACATGCATGTATACCATTAAATTTGGCCTTATAAATATTATGTACATGTACCTACAGTATATGGAGGGGGGGGGGGTCGCTACTTCGCGGATTTTCGTTTATCGCGGGTGGTTTTGGTCCCCATTAACCGCGATAAACGAGGGATTACTGTACTGTCTTCCAGTTAGGTCTCAGTCATTAAACCACACTCATAATTTGCATCATCAAAGAAGGCTGATTGGTCCACAATCCTTTATTTGGGACGTATTTGTTTCGCATAAAGCCGGATGACAAAACTGAGTGCACCAATGGCAGCCACAAGCAGTCACACTGCGTATCAGTTGAGACAAGCCTTGGATTCATCACTTCAGTTCATCCGGGTAGACTTAAATCTTCCTCTTGCCCTTCATACCTGGCGGCATGATAATGAGCTGCCGATGTTACATTGTGATCAAAATCATTTCCAGCGTGCACACGAAGGAAAGTGGAGAGGATAGACTGCGAGCTGGTCTCTCAGAAGAGGAGGTTGCAGCAGCTGCCTGCGGGCACCGTGGGAGAAATTTCAAATTGTAATTCAGCCTTTTAGCATTTATGAAATGCAAACAAGCAGGAGGTTTGACCTTGGAAATGTGAACAGATGGATAAACTCTGAATATGTTTGAGATTACCGTCAAAAGCGTGCGCAAATTCCACTCTACACTTGTTTGATAGGTTTTCCTCTGTTTTTTTTCTTTCCAGTGACAAAAGATTTTCAGCCTTGGGGTTTGGTGCCAGAATCCCTCCAAATTACGAGGTGAGGTCTTGTCTTCGTCCGTCCGCAGTCAACTGACCTTCACTTCAGGCAACATGCACACACACGCTCGATATTCTGGTTCCTTTTTAAATACGCGGGAACTGCGCATGATGATGATTTCCATAAAAAAAAGTAATCGACAACACAATTCGTCATGCGGTCCCAATTTCATATTTGAAACTAATTATGTAGTTATTTTCATTCATTAAACCCTTACCTTGGCAAATCAACTGATTCTGAGAAAAATAATGTGTCGGCTCAAATAATAGACCCCTTGGTGCTGATGCTCAATTTACATTCATTACATTCAAGAACTCATAAGTAGGAAAGCAATTTTTTTTTTTAAAGTAAATTGGACTTCGGTAACCGCAGGCCTCGAGTGATTGGCTGCAGCTCTGGGGAGGAACATGAACCGTGAGATGCACACACACACATACACACACACACGCAAATCAGCTTTCATGTTTTCGTGCAGTGATCCCCAACCTTTTTTGCGTCACCGACTGGCGTAGACAAGTACCGGTACATGCTTTTCACGGACTGGCAACAATTTGCTGATGGCAGTGGGAGTGGGTTGCAGTGGGGAGGACCCTGAGGGGTTATGGGTGCTAAAATATATATTTTTTCTCCATTCCTTTTAAATTGATAGTTTTGAAGCAGCGGTGCTGACAACAAATATGATTCTAGAGTAATTCACCATTTTAACGCACAAAATTCTTTCCATTCATTTCAAGCGTTTTTAGTCAACGGGACAGCAAATGTCGAAGATTATAAAATCACACAGTAAACTACTAAAAATTCAGGAATAATGTGTATTCCTTAATGAACATGTAAAGATAATACTGAAGCTCCTCTGGGGAGGGCGGGAGGGAGGTTCTGGCAGTCCGCAGACCGTTGGTTGGAGACCACTGTCCTAGTGGAGATTTCTGTCCCTTGTATTGCTCTCATTGCTGTCGATGTACGCAAAAAATCTGTCACGATTGCCATATCTTTGTTAGTCTATACAGAACACACACTTTACATGCAGACTGCTAACATTTACAGCAGGCATGTCCAGCTCTGGTGCTCTGGTTTCAGATTTGTCCTTCCTGCAACACACCTGATTCAAATGATCAGCTCATCAGCAAGCTGTGAAGAAGCCTGAAAACGATCTTGATCATTTAAATCAGGTGTGTTGCACGAAGGACACGTCCGGAACATGTCGGACAACAGCCCTTGAGGTCTGAGTTTGGACACCCCTGATTTAGGGAACAATTACATATGGGCACAGTGGGTATATGGTAAGCGTGTCTGTCGCACAGTCAGAGGTTCTCTAATAATCATAATCACATACTGTATGTTTGTGCATTGTGTGTGGGTGGGGCATTTTCACGGAGGGGCTACTCCACCCCTTGGAATGACACAAGCAGTATGACGTGAAGATTTGCATTGTGTTAGGTGCTTTGCAATTAGAAAAAAGAAAAATACATAAAGGAGAAATCATTGTTAATGCAGCTTCCTTTTACTCGGAAAGACAATTAATAGGATGTTCTGCTATTTTTTCCCCTACATCCCTTTTGCGTAATTTCACTCCAAGACATTCCTCCTATTAACTTTGTTACAGTTATGCATGATTGTGAGGTTGCATTGTGAAATAATTAAATTCTCATTGAGAAGGCTTAAGTGATACAAATTACATGCAGTAGATGGTCGGATGGAGCTGGCACCCAATAAAACAACACAGTGAAACCCCTGAACAAGTGACCATTACCGATCTCATTCGTCACACTTGTACATTACTAATGTCATTCGTCACGCCTCTTTATTGCTGATGGCGTTAGTCACACCTGTGCAGTGTGCAGTGAAGGACGACCGTCACAACGAAAGGAAAACGCCTGACTCATTATGATACCATCCTCTACTATCCATCTATATACTGTATGCATTTTACATTTCTCCTTTGAATAATTAAAAAAATAATACGCAAGCCAGCTGGAGAGGACTCACTTGGTTTGGCTGGCAGACGGCGCTGCTTTAAGGGAAAGAAGCAGTACTTAATACTGTATGTACTTCCGTTAGAACCTCTGTAAGAACTTTGTTCGTGAACGACGCATCCTTAGTGTGTAGTGTAATCTTATTGTCAGAGATTTTCTCGGACAAAGTTAAAGAAATGACTCGGCACACAGGAAAATTGTCTTCAATATCGGCGGAAGCGGATCTCTGAGAGCGAACGACGGTTAGTTGCTCCGCGATCACACTCGAGCTCCCTTCCCGCCAGTTCAGACTTTTATTGTAACATACAAGGAAAACACTGCCCCCGATATTTGCATACCGCACCCACGGTCCGGCCCCTCGGTAGTGATTGGTTACCTGTTTTAAACATTGAACCACCAGTACGTTGGCGCCTTTTCTGTCTGGTCTACATTGAATTAACATGTTGCAGACTTTGCGGATGGCCAATGTCGCCTGGGCGCGACGGGTGTTCTCAACTCGTCTTTTGTTGCTCAACCGCTGTTCCCGAATTATTCATTCCCCTTTTGTGACCGAGTTTCGCCCTCTCCCCCGTGATCGCCCACCTGTATTGACGTGCTAATTGTGGACTTCAACAGCCCTCCGGCTTTGTGCACAGGAATTTGGGGGTGCTGGATACGCACCCAAACGTTTAGATGTGCCCAGATTAAATGAAACTTTAAACATGATACAATTTTGCTCATAGATTCCTCTAACACTTATGAATACACATTTTGCTCCTAATTGAAATTATTTAAAGCGTCACACATTTTGCTTCATATTTTTTTGAAAATAACAAAATACCCAGAAGGACAGGTTGCAGGCTTCTCTTATCCTCCTGGTAATTGCTACTGCAAGCTGCTCCAAAAATTAATTCCATTCAAACACGCGCTTCCATGACTACAAAACGGACAAGATTGCAATATTGCAAAAGAAATATGCAATCTTTTTCAATTTACTGTTTCTCTCCACAGGTGTCTCACGATTTTGCCATCAATTTCAATCCCGAAGATGATGAATGTGAAGGTAAGGATCAATAGGTCGATGGAAATAATGCTCCATTGCTTAGTGGGACTGAAGTCCTTGAACACAGGCATGAGACAGAATGTTGATGATTGGGAAACAATGAATTAATTTAAAGCTTTTTATTTATGTCTATTGGCCGAAGATTAATAAACTCACACCACGCAATGGACACAATATTCTGAACAGTCGGTATGGGAGGTAATACCCATTCCTAGTCAAGCATCCACATTGAGATATATCAGTTGACACCTTTTTGATGATGATGCAATCATTCACATCCGTAATTTGAAAAAAATGCCTACTTGCGTCAAAAACTTGTCACGAAAACCTCACCAGTCATTCTAGTTTAAGTGAGTGAAATTTCAAGATGAACCAAGAGTCCACTGTATCTACAGATGAACTTAATGCGACTTTCTCAAAACGTTTGAATGCACATTTGCAGCTGAGAGAGAGAAAGAGAGAGAGAGAGAGAGATTTTTTGTCCACATTTAACCTTTTCATGCACCCTGTAACTTGATAACATGATAAGATATCCACTGTAGTAGCCGCTGTCCCTGAAAGGCTTACATAAACAATTTTTCTTGTTTTGCGGTGGGAAAGCTGGAACAGATCAATGCCCTTTTCATTCATTTCAAAGTCAGACGATCATTGTTCCAGCGTTCCTGAAAGCCACATTGATCAGAAGATATACACACAGCACAAGATCTCTTGTGGGTTTTGCCCATCACAATTTGTCATCATAGAAAACATTCACATTTCTTTGTTAGCGAGAACACATCTTCAACGGACTCTTCCCCGCAGTTGACTGACGGTTGTGTTGTTGTTGCGTTTAATCAGAGATCCAAGGAGTGGTTGAGGCATACCAGAACTGCCTCCCTAAAATCCAGCTGTACGGCCCCACCAATGTTTCTCCCATCATTAACCGGATAGCCAAGCTGTCAGCTGGCGACGGCAACATTAAAGACGCCTCTGTGAGTGTCACTCTACGCATACATATGGGTGAAATGCAGCCTTTGTCATATTGCCTCCCACTGAGTCCCTCAAGTGAACAGCCTGTGGTTTAACTCACTCTTTACAGTAATGACGTTGGAAGCTGGGATGAGAAAAAAAAAACAACCCTTTATAAATAGACCAGTATTGCGTTCTTATTTTGGACTACTCTTACATACTAATGCAATATTTCTGGCGTCTAGCATTTTATTGACATTTTTTTGCGCTGCAAAAAGCCATATCTGATATTACTCTGCATGTTCTCACTCTGGGCATCAACCTTGATCTCATTGATTACTCAAAGTTAATGCTTCTTTTCATCATGTGGCCTTCAGGGCATTGTTTTATTTTTTATTTTTTAAATAACATGATACATTTCCAATCTGTGATGTCGACAACAAAGTAGGCTTTTTATTTTTCTTTGAATCTATTAATGATGCCACTCGGCTAAAAGTGCTGTTAACCACTCATCACCACCTCCTGCTGCATAATGAGGCTGATGACAACACTTACATAAACACTTTCCCTCTTCCAACAGCGCTACCACATCCTGCTCATCCTCACTGATGGCGTGGTGACAGATATGGCGGACACGCGCGAAGCCATCGTACGGGCTTCCTACCAGCCTCTCTCCATTATCATTGTTGGGGTGGGCAACGCAGACTTTACAGACATGCAGATTTTGGATGGAGATGACGGTGTCCTGCGCTCACCGAAGGGCGAGCCGGTCCTTAGGGACATCGTGCAATTTGTGCCCTTCCGGGACTTCAAGACGGTGAGTTACCTCCGTCAAGGAAAAAAAAAATGTTTCCATCCACAGAGGTCAATCTGTTTGTCTATTTCCCCAGTGTGGGACTAATAAAGAATATCTTATCTTATTTATTTGTTTGGGTCCAACTTGTGGTATGACGTTTTTATATAGCATTTGATAATGGTCAGGTTATTATACCCCAATGCTCAAGTAGATGGATCAATATCTAATCTAGTCTGTGTATTTGTTTTCAACCAAAAACCACATGTATATATTCTGGCTTTGAATAAAACTTTACCGCCCTTTAGTTAACTCAGGGTTGAGCTAACTAGTCAACTAGTTGACACATCATCTTTGTTACTCTGCAATGATGGCTAGAGCTTGAAATCTACTCCGTGCCACTCACGTGTTTTTGGCATGAATAATAAAGAGGCCTGGCTAAAAACAACAGCTGAGGAGGGTGCTGAGCCAACGTAGCAAGTTAGCGGCGGTTGCATGTGGAAATATTTTACTAAAAATTAGACTGGTAGCATTCCCACAAGAAAGGTTTGTCAAGAATAAAAGCACACGCGCTACACATGCCAGAAAAGGCACTCGCTGACAAACAGCCTAAATCTCATTTTAGTCGTCCATTAGCGAATTCACCAAACATATCCTGTAACAAAAAAGAAACAATATACTGTCGTGTCTACTTAGATGATGTACCGAGGATGAGTGGTGGTCGATTAAAAAAAACATCCAACCAGTGTTTCGCTCAACCCAGATGGCATGTTGACAACTGGAAAAAAAAACCCCATACTGAAACTATCAGAACTATCAGTGACCTCATCGATTAGTCGACATCAACTCGACTATCATCTCATTTGTGTCGACCACAGAAACCTATCAGTCATTCAACCCCGGCAACCGATCAAAATGTAGCTTACTGATTTCACAAGCGACAAGAGAACACAAGTGTTTACATCTCGACAGAGGTCTGCTGTCTCTCAGTATTCTAGTCATGTTGTTTTATGATTTTCAATTGTGATGAGATGATTTTCTTATTTGTTTTCGCGGTTCATAAAAATGTGCACATTCGGTTATTTCAAGCTGTTAAAGAGGGGGTACGGGTGAGCTAATTTGTGCCTTTTTGAAAACACAGATGACAACCCTCCATAGCATCCCAGTTCTTATAGGTGTAAAAAAAATGATTTGGATGGCAGTCGAGTATCGCGAGGAGGTGAACCCACTGCTCCTCTTCACAGTTTTATCAAAAGGCATCGTTTTAATATTCTACTTGATGTATATTGGGGTTATTGGAATAATGTGTTGCCAATGGTCACAGTAAAAGTGCGATTCACTGCAGAAGCGTTATCAAGGTTATTATCTTGAGCGAAACGCACTCATAATAAAAGTGGTGTGTTCCAATTTGCATGAATGAATGTGACGTTCTCCCTCATGCCCTAATGCTTTTGAAAAGAGATGTTTTTCATTTTCCTAGATAATGACAGGAATCATTTCTAGAAATGTAACAGACGATTTGACTCCCCACAACTCAGTTGTTGCATGCAAGAGCGGGCAAAGAGGCACATTTTTGTTGTTGTTTTAGCCATTTTTAGTTGAAAACAGCATTGTGGCTGTGTCTGAATAACAATGCTTCTTTGTTCCTGGGGGCAAATTTGTGTTTAACAGACACGCAATAGAAGAGTGCAACAGATGTGATTATGATTGGTGTCACAAAAGATTTCAAACCCAAATTTCGAGATTTTCCCCATCAATATTGGCCAAGCGACATGTCAGCAAAGAGATCCTGTGGCGTTTGCTTGAGTTAGTGCCTGAGAAAAGACAAGCGTTGTGCCAGGACAATTCATGGCTGCTCACACCGCCCTGAGCATCTGACACTTCCTGGCCCACAGAAACCCCACTGTGCAGGAGCTACCTCCCAAGAAAACTTGTCATTTGTCATTTGAATTTCGAGGATATTTTTAATGACACAAGTCACCAGAACACACACCGTGTAATGAATTGAGCTCTTAGAGGACATATATTAGAGACTATATCAAAACACTGATTACATTTGAAATAATAAACACTCGCAATTCAGAGAGCGGAACTGTACAAACCATACGGTGTGAACAAAGGACCACCTACGGCAGTCACGATTGACAGGTGATCAGTGTGTGGTATACGTACCCTTGCACTCGCCTCAAGTCAACTGGGATGAGCTCCAGTTTCTCTGCGCCTTTGAACAGGACAAGCAGTAAAGAAAATGGATGGATGAATACCGATGGTAACAAAAGTGGAATGGAGGATTATTGATTGCAGAATTGTATGACGAACATAAAAAAAATGGAGATTGCCTTTTAGATGAGTCCACTCCTTTCTATACTGTGGGAAAGTCTCAAATATGACTCGTTGTCAGTCTGGCCACATCTGGGCTATGATTGACGGGCGAAATCCTTTTGGGTTGGAAACCCCTGAGAGCTTCCAGCTCAGGTTATGGGGCAGAATAAATGAACTTCGAGTCGGTCTCACCGCTGTTCAATCTTTATTTTGCAGGCTTCACCAGCAGCCTTGGCCAAATGTGTCCTGGCAGAGGTGCCCAAGCAAGTTGTGGAGTACTACAGCCATAAGGCCATCCCACCTATGTCTCCAGTGAGGGATTTGCCCACACCCATCCTCAGCCCGGTTGCCACCAGTCCGACGGAGTAACTCCACCAAACAAGTCTTGAACTGTGAGAGCAGCAACTGTCCCTCAAAGTGAGATGGTGAGGGAATGCTCTCCTCCTGGGATAAGATGAGAAAAAGTCCTCTTGTTAATCATTGATTCCACTCCTACAAAAGATTTGATCGACTTTTCACCTGGGAGCGCGAGATATGTTTTTGTGCCCGGTGTGGATTCAGCACATCTCTCTGGCTTTGCGATGGAACCATCCCAGCTGAACCGGCATCGGAAGGATTATATTTCTTTGCCGTGGCTTTGTGCATGCCAGCCAATCTGTCAGTCATTAATCTCAGACGGAGGACTGATATTCTTCGCCGGCTCTGAATTACTTCCTCTTATTTTTTTGTATCATTTATTTTCATTTCTTCTAGCGTCATCGCTTAAAAAGATATTTCCAAGAGTATAACACAAGCAATCAGGCTGCGATACATTCATCACAGGTCGCCTTCAATGAAAGCCGATACATTTTCCATTGTGGGCTCGCAACACTGGCCATAAATCATCGCGTGCACTCGAAAGTGTTTGGCTACATTTCAGGGCACAGTTTATTGATCAAACCTTCATGAGGATGACACATGTTTAAATTTCCCACTCAGTGTGGGTCTCAAAGGTCAAGCTCACACAGACAGTTGGTGGATAATCATACCCTTAATGTTTCTTCCTGGATTATCCATCATGGAACACTGAAAGTGTTTGTCCTCTGGAATATATAAAAAATGGTAAACAGCACCGGAAATGTAAGTAAGATGCTCCACCGTCAGACAACCACAAGGCCGAACGGCATCATGTACAGTTTGAACTCGGTGGAAGATATTTTATTGAACTGATTTCCCTTCAAGTAACTGATGCCTTGAAAGGATGATGAACTAAAATAGTACCACTCTTCATAGGTTATTCAATCTGAGGTATGTCCCAAGACTTTTGGCCATTTAAGCACAGTGCTTTATGAGCTTTTGCGGTCAGTGCGGCATAGCTTGTACGTGTCTTATATGTGATTTTCTCAATAATGACGAGGATCATCATCATCTAGGTCAGTGAAACTCCCTCTGATCTATTGCCTCCAAGATGTGACAGTTCCAGTTTTTGTAACTTTGTCTAGTGGCTAAAATATAAGTCTTGTTTACATTTCCCCGTCCTGTAATGTTGTAGATGTCTTGATTTTGTGCAACCTTACAAGCTATTACAATAATGAGATTCATTGAAAGCACACAGCCAAGCTGCAACACAAACAGAAGTTGTAATATTATTATCTTCAGCAGGGGACCTATATAAAGAGAGTTTATGTAAGCGTTACAGAGGATATAAAAAGTCTATCCCTCCGCCCCTCCCCCCATTCAAATCCTATTGAATAATGTGGTTGCACAGGTGTGTACATCTGTCTAATAACTGGAATGTAACTATGTTCAGAATTAACCAATCACATTCATGCGAAAAGGGAGTCAGCACACACCTGCCATGATTTAAAGTGGATCTTACAATAAGCCCAATATTGTTTTTTTATTTTTAATTTCTGTTCTAGTAGGCTTGGTCTCATTGTTTATGTCACAAAAACTTGGCATTTGAAAAGGGTTCTGTAGATTTCTTTGTGTACATGTATGTAGGCCATTTTCGTTTGAAGCAAAAATGCAATGATTGTGAACCTGTGAGCTAACTGGGATTGAGTCAGAAACTCATGACAAAATGACACGTATACCTCTCAACCATGGCGTGCTAAAAGTCATGAAAAAATAATCTCTATATAGATTTTTTTTTAATCATCTTTATATTCTTTGCAAAGTGTATTTCTTTCACAAAGTTTTCTAGCAATTGCTCCCCATAATAACTGCTGACTTTTTCTTTTGCTCCAACAGTGCATGTTTGCTCCAAAGGTCAACTTGAAAATGACACTGTCACTGTGTTTACAGCCCCCTTTCACATACTCACCCAACCCACACACACACACACGCACGCGCGCGCACACACACATATCCTTTGGTGGTACAAATATTTCAGTGACTTTGATTTGTCCTCTGGAGCTCTCTCAGCTATCCCTTGATGCGCACTATGGACCGGTGGATGCAAGGCACACACATACACAAGCAAGCAGTGTTGGTGGACTTCTTTGAAGAAGCCGACCGTGGAGGCCAGTGCCTGTCATAGTGGATCATACAGTGATGACTATTGATCCAGAGGGCCAAGATATGGACCTGTACCAACGATCCTGGAGGTAGTCGGGCCTTGTAAGTAAGGAAAAAAAAGCTTCATGTGACTGCAGGAATAGATGGTTAAAAAAAGAGAATGAAAAACAACACAGCTGTAGTAAAGAGCAATTGATGGAGAGAGCTTGTCTTGACTTATCTCAGCATGTCAGCACAATGCCGCCCTGGTTTCCATCTGTGCGTTAAACTTTCCACACGCACGTGTCACTTCCAAATGGTAATCAAAACATTTTATCACGATCAGCAAATTCCCGCTCTCTCATAACTGGCTAGCATCAAGTCAGTGGTGAGGGAGTGTAAGCATTTGCAAATCGGTCGAAATACAGTGGCAGCTCTAAGATTGTAAACCAACGAACGGCGTGCTGGTATACCGCTGATTGTTTCGACTTGGAATTCAATAAAACAAACTATTCTACCTTAATGCTGGCAACAGGGCGGTAGATTAATGGTTACTACGGGTGTGCGTCTCTCATAAAATACGATTCGATACATTTCTGAATACATGTGCATGTTCCAAGAATAGTTCATTTTGAAGTGGAATTTGGTTCGATTCAGTTTCAAAGGTTCCAATTCGATTCGATATGGCTGGGTTCAGTTCGGAATTTATGATGCAGAGTTTCTTGTTGCCACTTTATAATATGAACTTGTCAGGAGTGTAAATGCATATATTTATATATCCATCCATCCATCCATTTTCTGAATATATATATATATATATATATCGAAAAACCGCCCATATATACTGTATATATATATATATATGGGCGGTTTTTCGATTACCGGTACCGTTTTTTCGATTCCTGCTCCGGCCTCCCTGTGTGGAGCGAGTTTGCATGTTGCATCCGGTCACCTCCCACATTCCAAAAACATGCATGGCAGGCTGATTGAACACTTTAAATTGTCCCTAGGTGTGAGTGTGAGCGCGGATGGTTGTTCGTCTCTGTATGCCCAGCGATTGGCTGGCAACCGGTTCAGAGTGTCCCCCGCCCACTGCCCGAAGACGGCTGGAATTGGCTCCGGCACGCCCCGCGACCCTTCTGAGGATCAAGACCCATTTTCCGTGTCCTTACACCCCTTGATGGTTAAAATTCTTAGTTTCAGGGTTTAGAATCAGCAGTTGGTTTTTGTGAATTGGTTTCCCGACTGTCTGAGAGGCAGTGAAGGTGTCCGAATGTGATTGCATGAGCGAATCTGGGATTGAGGACGGTGCAATCTTACAGCAATTTATAAATATAAATTATTTTGTGGACTCAACCATTATCACATATGTGCCAACTCCAAAAAAAACTTAAAATTGTGCCACTCCATTAGCTACAGATGAGACAAGATTTTTGTTGTCCTGTCTGTGAGCAAAGAAGAAAGGAAAGGTCTTACTGTCCATGGACATGAAAGTAAATCATTGACTGTCTATGTGTCTCAATTGTGGACACGTGTTGGATCCAAGTTAACAAATATGCTGTGACCCTTTTCATGTCACTTCTAGGGTAGTTTTCTCTTCTCCTTGCTTCTTCTTTGGATATTGGTGATGTTCAAAAACCAAACAAAAACGGAAACAAAATATGTCCATCTGCAGTCATTTCATTGTGCTGAAATGAGGCCCTGTGAAACGGTGTGACGTCATACAATACATGATTTCGGTTGAGACTGACCAACAATAGAGGCATCACTCCAAATTTAGTTGAATTTGGAATAAACTCTTTCGAGGTTTCCACTGGATTCACAAAGCCATGAGCTTGTCTTTCAATTCCGCCTCAAGTTACAGCCGGTTCTTCATTTGTATTTAATGCACATATCAGGCCAGACATCAATAACAAGAGCGGCACTGGTGAGCATTTGATGAATTTTGAGGTATATTAAACATTGTAAATGTGTTTTACAAAGCTTGGGCTTTATTGCCTCACCACGATGGCCCTTCATATTTAGCTTTCTGGATGAGAAGTTACATCAAAAATCAAAAATACAAGTGAGTTTGAATGAGTTCTCCGCAAATCAAAGCTCAGCCAAACTATGATGGTTGTGCGTAATTTTGTACGACTGCGGTCGGTGAGGTGAAATTGTGGAGGCAATAGAAGCAGCACGTGGATTCAAAAGAAGCTGCATGGATTCCAACCGGCTGCTTAGTTGCTCTGATCTAACCTTGCACGAGCATCTGAGCAAATGAGCTAGTCATAAGTTTTCAACCATTTTGATGCTTATCCCATTTGGACCCTTTCCTTTTTCCCCACACCCTCCTGCTACTGCCCAGGACACGGTTTACAGCTCATACCACAAATATGCAACACTACACATGAGTAGAAAACAACTCGTGCATCATTTGTGGCGATTTGATTTCTTAAAAAAGGAAATCAAGGGAATTTCTGCATGCTTACCTTGATTGTTGACCTATGCGGTGTTGTCTTTTCTTTTTGACTTGATGACATGTGCGTGTGATTTGCAAGCGTTCGTGTATTTGACGCTCGTTGTCTTGCAGTTGTGTAAATAAACCTGACCGTATGAAAAGGAGCACTGTCTCATCCTTCTGATGATGACTCACTTACTTTCTTCAATACCTGTATACAACATTGCATATTTGCTCACATGTGGTACACCGAGGAGAAAAGACAATTTCAGTGATGCGCTCACAAATGACTAATCGTTGGCCCTGTGCGGTTTGGCTGGTGATGATGATGTGAGCACTTAGTGGATGGCATGAAGCACTGAGCCTAGTCTTTAATTCCATCAGAGAGCTCCTTTCATTTAACAGCTACTGTCGAGAGCGCTGAAAAACGGTTGTTTCCATGGCGACACCTACTTGTGGGGAGGCCTTCGTTTTTGTCAAATTCAGGGACACAAATAGAGGACTGTGCTATGGACTGTGGGGAGAATGACAAAAAACAAAAAACAAAACCCAGACCGAGTTAAATGCAATTTCTGAGGTGGTCAGCGAAGCTACTAATTGTCCGGCAGAGACACAGGTGAAGATCATGATCGAATGAAATCCCCTCACCCTCTCCCTAACTCTTGCTCTACTGTTTTTTTTTTTTTTTTTTTGTCTGCTAGGACTGATTTATGGAAACAAATAAACCAGGCATAATAACAAGTACTAGCTATAAAATCTAAAGCAGGTGTGTACTCAGACATGAATGCTTGTCGTCACTGGCAAAGCTAAAGAGGGATCCGGGAGGGCAATAAAACCCACTAAAATATGCTTGGACCCTCAGCTGCCAGGCTAGATAATTGTTCTTTTATTTTAATTACCGTATTTTCTGCACTACAAGGCACACCTAAAAGCATTCAATTTTCTCAAATGCCGACAGTGCGCCTTATAATCCGATGCGCCTTATATATGGATCAATATTTGGATTTCTTCGACGTAGTTTTTTTTAAATGTTCTGTAAAGCGCTTTGTTACAGCTGTAGTGGTTGTGAAAGCGCTATATAATTAAAGCTGGTTTGTATTGTATTATTTTCCCTTTAGCGTAGCTCCATGTAGTGGATGCATAATGCAACCCTTTCCACTTTTGTAACTTCATTTCTATGTGCCTTATAAGGCACTGTGCCCTATATATGAAAACAGCTTTAAAATAGGCTATTCATTGAAGGTGCGCCTTATACTCTGGAGTGCCTTATAGTGCGGAAAATACGGTGTTACAAAATTTACTTTCTTTGTTGTCTGGACAAATGGTTAGTTTTCAGGACAAATGACTGACTGACTGACTGACTGAATGAATGAATGAACATTCTGTTGAAGTATACGTACCACCCAGTCCAGTCATCTAAAATGTAACAGAATAATGAAACTCTGATATATTATTATAAGTGGTCACACTTTCGCACACATCAAATTACAATGATAAAAGCATTAAAATGTGTTTCCTTGATTTTATACATTTAAAAAAATTGAATAGACATTATTTGGTGAAGTTTCACAAACTGCTCTATTAATACTGTTTGTAACGTGTTGTAAAATGATAATTGGATGTTGTCAAAAATCAATCAATTTATACCAAAAAAAGAAAAACCTTGCAGAAATTCTTGTTAAACAGTACGTAGTCAGCAGGCTAACCTATGCATGTTGCTAAGTGAGCATCCAACGTGTGTCCATTTAATGCTAAAAATGCAAAAAATTCCACACTATAAGCAAACTCAAATATTTTGGTGATTGTATGTACGTTATCTTCTGACAGTTAAGTGTGGGAGTGGAAATCTCAACTTTTTTTGCGGTGGGGGGGAATGAATAATTTTCAAAGGGCACCTTACGGTGGTGATATTGACTCAAATCACATAGAGGGGACATCAAGTGCTCAACTAATGGTGTCATCAGTGCAGGCAGCAAAATGAATCAGTGAAACATTACAAGCAGCAGATTGGGGCAGTCTCTTCCTGTGACTCCTCACTTTTATGGAATTGTCCCTCAACTGCCACGTATTTCCCAAATTACACAGTGTTGTGCAACAAAGGCATTTCTTACACTGCATAAAGAAAATAATAATATGTCATTATAATTTCGGGTAGAAGCTGTTCATAATGCTTTGTGGTGGATGGAGGATACGGCTAATGCCAGTCTTCAGGGACTGCTGCAGAGCGATGATTAGCAAATTACGGTATGTGTTCAGTGGTTCCACTGGGCTTGTAAACACATGCTGATCACTGGTGTCACCGAGTGCGTGTACATATCGGGTGGTGAATTTGATCAGTGCGCTTCAACTTTTAGGTTTCATGAGTGGGGATGATGGATCCAAAACATTTGTTGCATTGTTCGATCAGTTGCTTTTTTCATGATATGTTTTGACAAAAAAAATTCTGGCTGCAGTTGTTTAAAAAATATTTATATACACAGAATCGAATCTTTTATTGCCTCATCTTGAGTGTTTCTTGATAATACTGATTACCATATCTTGTATGTGTGACCTTAAGTTAATGACTCATTTCTAGCCACTTTTACACATGTCAATCATTTTCTGCTTCATTTGAAGAGCCACTCATGTTCAGGTTAGAGCGAGATGAAATTTTCACTGACAACATAATATAGCAGTCGAATTAAGTGAAAATAAGGTGCCATTATAAACTGATTAAAAACAATCAATTACAGTAAGTTAATGCTCTTTCAAACCTAAGTCTTCATCCGTGACTCATGTACAATTTGACTGGGAAATAAAACAAACATAAATTCAAGCAAGTAAAATATATACAGTAATATCAGCTATAGGGCGGCCCGGTAGTCCAGTGGTTAGCACGTCGACTTCACAGTGCAGAGGTACCGGGTTCAATTCCAGCTCCGGCCTCCCTGTGTGGAGTTTGCATGTTCTCCCCGGGCCTGCGTGGGTTTTCTCCGGGTACTCCGGTTTCCTCCCACATTCCAAAAACATGTGCGGCAGGCTGATTGAACGCTCTAAATTGTCCCTAGGTGTGAATGTGAGTGTGGATGGTTGTTTGTCTCTGTGTGCCCTGCGATTGGCTGGCAACCGATTCAGGGTGTCCCCCGCCTACTGCCCGAAGACAGCTGGGATAGGCTCCAGCACCCCCCGCGACCCTAGTAAGGATCAAGCGGTTCGGAAAATGGATGGATGGATGGAATATCAGCTATATAGAGATAATAATAATATACTGTGTCTATATATATATATATATATATACTGTATATATATTTTTTTATTAACATCGGGCCTGTCAAGATGCCCAAGGATGTTTAGTAGTGGCAAACAAAATACTGGAGGTGACAGCTTGCAAAATGTATTTGCAGTGCAGCTGTTTGCAGCCTTTTTGACACTCACTCGCGCATGTGTGTGCATTACAATGTCATTCATTTTCTGAGGCAGCTCCACAGTGCAGCGGCCACAACTGTGTGTGTGTGTGTCTGTGTCGTCTTATCAGAAAATGACATCTGTTGTGGACTCAAATGTTACGATGGGATGCACAGCCCAAGATAAAGGGCAGTGTGCCTCAAAGGTGTTATTCGAAAAACATGTCATATGCGAAGAAAACAATATTTCATCCTAAATTCTAAAACTTTTGATGCAATCTGTTGTGTAACAAAATCGATGTTGACTCAACGGTAAGGGGTGTTTATTAAAAATCTTTTATGAAACTAAAAAGCTGCAGCGCTAACACCAAGTGTTAGCATTATAACATAGTTTCTTCACTGTAAGGCAATATTTCAAACATCATTTTAAATTCGGAACCAAAAGAACAAGATCTGAGAGTTGCTGCTCCTCCTCATCAAGAGGAGCCAGATGAGGCGGCTCAGGCATGTGATCCTTATACCTCCATGACTGAGGTGGTGAGGTGGTCTGGGCATGTCATACTGGGAGGAGGTCCCAGGGACAACCCAGTGTACACTCGAGAGGCCATGGGCCCTATTTTTGTGCCCAATGCAATTCTAGCACAAGGCATGGTCGAACTGTGTGCAAGGGTAGTTTTCTTACTTTTGGTATTTTCAAAGAATGCGGGTTACAGGGAGAAAGGGGTGTTTGCGCCATTGTGGGAGTGAAAACAGCCTCCCGGCTGCTATAATTCCCTTTGAATTTAACACAGTAGAGTTGCACGGTCAACATGGTAGACGCATAAACGGACTCCATGGAGTTCATGCAGGAGCTCTACACGTGCAAAATAAGTTTATAAGGAACCGCAAGAACATCTCCACTTGCGGATGATGTGAAGCGGGCACTTTGATACTGCCTTTCAAACATGATCATGCATCCATGTGTGACAACAAACCCCTCCACCTTCACTCGACGATAAGCCCCTCCAACAATATGTGCTATAAAAAAATATTAATGATGATCATCATAATGCATTCAATTATTTCTACAATGATTCAGAGGGTTCAGTGCACGCCGCTGTCATATTTATGAATGAAATATGATGACCTGTGCACACCACATAGACCTGCCGCTCTAAAGGTTAGTCTCTTTGCAATGGTGTTTGTGGTTCAATAAATCATAAAGCAGTCCTACATGTGGCGCATAAAAATGTCCTTTCACAATAACACAGTTTTTGTGCAAGGTTCAATCAGCAAGCATGAACATGGCAGTCACCGACTGTCTTTTCTTTGCAATTGGACGGTTCATTTGGGTGCATTGCTCATGCAGGACAGATTGTTGACTTTTGAGTCGTTGTTATTGATTTGTGGGGACTTAATCGGCTAAATCAATAAATAGACTCAAAAACACATAGATGGATAGCTGCTTCAATGACTTGTATTAATGAGATAGATTCAAAGATGCGCACCGTCATGTATCATCACCCATCGTCTTGATTGGGGAATGTGATGGGAATAAAGTGATGGACTTGTTTACGACGTCGGCTGCCTCGTTGCTCGTGTCCATGATATATGGGCTTAATTTTCTTCGGTGCTTAGCATCTGATGCTATGTGTGCATAATCTGCAATCAACATTAGGAGGTTTGTTCTTCCAACCTCAAATTAGCCCAGTGTTTCACAATCACTTTTGTAGTATAGTTTAGCATGTGACGTGCCTAAATTATTTATTGATTCACTGCTTCCTGGTTCTCTGCCAGGAAAAACACATATAAGGGGAGCATTGGTAATTGTCCAAAACATTATAAAGAAACAAAACATTTTCTTATCCCCAAGTGGTGTCCACTGATTAGCAGTGAGCAAAATTGATTGGAGATTCAAACTCGCGGAGCACAGTTGACCAAGATGGATTGGATATCCGTTCAGATCAGTTCAGCTCTAAATAATATTATATATTCACGTATGCCTGTGATTGTGTCTCTACAAGTTGTGCCTTGAGATAGCCAACTTTTTCAAGACATGGCAGACGATATTTTTGCTTTAACTGTGAATGTGATTCAAATTTACTGTCAGACTAAGCATAAAACAGAGAATTAAAATTATAATCTTACAGCTGTACAGTATTTGAAAAATCCACATCGCTTTGCCTTGAGGTTGGTTAACGCTCCCAAACAAAAAGTCATAGAGCGGCTAACAAATAGCATCAAAGTCACAGATTTATCGCGTTTTAAGAAATGGATATTTGAAAACAGGCTGGAACAGATTCATGGCATTTCCATTCATTTCAATGAGCAAAAATGATTTGAGATACAAGATTTGAGTTAGAAGGGTGCATAGAAGGAATTGAACTTGCATCTCAAGACACAACTGTATTACCAATTTTCTGACAGCCTGTGATTCTTATACAGACAAGAACAGGTCGCAACAAAGATTTCATTGGCTGGTGACCATTGATTCGAGGGCCATTTATCTTCTTCCGCTCTTGAGCGTTCCCATGGATGCCAACAGAACTGGCCTCTACACTTTTTAGCCTCAGTATTAGGTCCAATCAGCAAGCTGAGTACCTCATTCCTAAGACGTCACCGCCTCAAAATGGCCATAATAGCCGAGTCCTTTGATATGTGGTATCGTGCGATGTAATTGATTGAAACTATAGAGGTAATATTTCAGCAACCAAGATGCACCATATAGGCTGTATCATTCTTTCCCCCTGTACAGTGTAAGAACCCTGGTGTGCAGAAAACATGATACTTACTACTCTGCAGAAAACCTCTGTGGGCAATTCTAACAGTAAAATGCTTTGTTATTTGAGAAATAAACAAGAAGGTTAGATAATAGGTGTGATGTGTTTATGGTCCATTCATCTCACTTTTACTCAATGGCAATGTAAACGATGCTAGAAGAAGGTGAAAATCCCTTGTATTTAATATTCGATGCTTGTTTAATTAACCTCTGCGGAGTGACTTTCATAAGGTTGGCTTTCGAAGTCGTCTTTCGCGTGTGCAAACAAATCGTGGCTAATTACCCCAAATTACTTGAGGATGATTAGTGATTAACGCAGAAAGGCCCATTCGGATCTTCATCATGCACTTGCCGGCACATTCAATGTTTCCCCGTGTATATGTGCTTGAACAAAACAATGCTTCCTGCGGGAATGATAGCCCATTGTAAACCGATGCCACGGTCCCTTGGTGTATTAACACTCATTGCCACGTTTATGAACGTTGAACTGCTTCACTAGCAAACGCAAATTATCCCACAGGGAGAGACGCGGTCAGAGTAGTCATTTTAATTAAATATTCATCTTGGGGTTATGAGTCATCAAAAAAGTCTTACCCTATTGTAAATAGTAAAGTGCAATTATCGCCACTGCTATGACTGCACAGTATGACTCAATTATATCGAAGGTTTATTTTGGTAGTGCACACACAGACAAACAAGCGGTTCGAGTTGGAAGGGGACCTCAATCCCTCCATGTTAGTTTTTCGACTGCTGTCAATGGCTGATATTGGTGATCATCAGCGCACCGTGTATGCGCTCTATTTGATCTGCTTCTAAAGCCCGCGATTAAACTAAAGCTTTCAGCCACCCCGTGACATGGAAAAGCGGTGTCATGTTTTTCATTTTGTTCAATAGGACAGAGGACTGCACACCAGAGTCCGTCATCCACAAGACGTGGATGAATCACAGCAATTTGGGAAATCATTGGATCCTACCGTTTTGTTGTGTTTTCGATTAGATTACATTTGGTTTTGTTCCCTCATGTCCCCGTTTTTGTCTCCACCTGTTCTCGTCATCCAGGTCCATTGTTTTTAACCAATCAGCTGCCTTGACCCTTTGTGTCTTGTCCAGGTGTTTCTTGTTGCCTTGTCACTTTGCTTGTATTTAGTTCCCTGGGTTCCGTCAGTCTTGGTCGGATCATTGTGTGTCGTGCTATTGTCATATGTGTGGGCTCCTGTCTTGGGTTTTTTGTTTGTTACTTTGGTTTCATGTGGTTTTCGGGACTTTGTGTTTTTTTGATTGAGTTTTGCCAGTGTACATTTTGTTCAGCCCTCTCTGCTCCTCCTGTCTCGCCGATTTTGGGGTCCTCTACCATCCACGCAATAACATGTCATGTTTTTTTTTGTTTATTTATTAAAAACACACGTTTTTTTTTTTTTTGTAACAACACTGCTGCTGTTGGGTTGCGGGGAGCCAGAGTTTACCCCAGATGACTTTGAAACAAAGGGCGAGCTCCACTCTCGACTGGTCGCCAGTCAATCGCGCTGCGCGTATAGACACAGACAAGCATTCGCAGTGACATTCACACCATCACCGAGTGAGAACTGAGTGTGGGCCTGCACCAATGTCAAGAGAGTCACTTGACTTTAACACATATTCTACAGGTCTTGACAGCATTGAGTAAAGTCAGTTCGGTGTTCATCCATCACAGTAAGGTGTGGTGCAGCTACAAAGAAAAACAAATCCAGTTCTTGTGCACATTTTATTTTGTGCATTGTCCGTTGCACAGTGTGACCAAACTGCTCATGAAGAACAACAAATGTTTTGTCGTAAAAGGCTCGTGTCTAGAATAAGCCGAACTTGTTAGCTTTCTTTTTGTTTGCAGTTTATTGGTCCGGTTGTTGATTGTGTCCTTTACTTGATGACATGCTTCAATCAATACCATTGATTTTTCCACTGTATGAGACAGTGCTTGGGTTTTGAGAAACCAGCTCAATACACTGAAAGGCCTGCTTGACTTAGCCATGACAATTCTATGGTTTCCCTCACCGCGTGCCAGATTAGCTGTCTCTCTTGTAAAATGGACAGGAAACCCTTTTTCAAGTGTACGCTTCAGTCAGTCTTCCTGCCTTCTGGTAGCGAACTATATGTTTGTTTTGTTGATTGTGTTTAGCACTGCGTTAGCACAACTACAAGTCATGTTGAATTTACTGTACATTATCAATAAACAATATCAACATGCTTTCTTTCAATTAAAAACAAAAAGGGGCTTTGTACACATCCGGGTGCAGCAACATTAAGTTCAACTCGATTCATGAATGAATGAACGAGGACACTGAGGATGCCATCCAGGCATGCAGCATCTGCAACAGCCCAAAACCCCACCAACAAAAGCGGTCACTGAAATTACACGCAGTACCAGATCGTCCATGGTCTATTGTTGCCATAGACATACAGTATTTGAATGGAACAGCCATCAATGGCTGGTTCTGGCAGACTCATCGCCAGGATGGTTTTGAAATTGATTAACTCAGCAGTTCATCATTCCTATGGGTAATTAGCAAGATGAAACATCACTTTTCGGTCCACACCATACTACAGAAGCTATACTCAGAGAACGGCGCACTACATAAGTCAGATCTTGGGGCTTCGACATAAAAAGCAGTCCAAAATATCCACAGTCTAATGCAGGGGTACCCAACCGCCGGTCCACGGACCGGTACCGGTCCGCAGGGCATTTGGTACCGGGCCGCACAGAAAGAACTTGCCTTAATTCCGTTTTATTTATTTCGGAATACGATAGATGTTTTATTTTGAAAAACTACCGGATTCTCCGTTACATCCGTCTGTGTCACGCTTGACTCACGTCAAACCACGCTTCTCCGTCACGTGACCGATTACACTAAAAACAAAAACGTTGGAGGTCGCAAAATGAGTTAAAAAAAATTGCTGGAGATCGCAAATGACGGCGGCCTTAAAAGTACGTTCGAGACAACTGGATTAAAGTTATGGCTGAACTAGTGATGGGTCCATGAGGCCTCATGAGGCGTGTCGACACAATGACACACTGTGTTGATACTGTACTGATACTGTGTCGCTGACCACTGCCACCTGCTGGACCTTAAAAATCCCTGCAGCCAACCCACTTGACAGACTGAACAAACTGATTTGATGATGACGTGTATACAATGCACTACCTCACTCTACCCACAATAGCCACAAGCGCCATTGTTTATGTTGTTGTTTATGCTGTTTATATTGTCTATACTGTTCAGATTACATGTCTTTTTTATATAGGGTAGCTGCTATCCTTTCTTAGCTGTGTGTGTTTAATGCACAGCATGTTTGCATGCATGTATGCACTGAGGATTGAGAGGAAGAAATTTAATCTATGCTGCATGTCATACATAAAGCATATTTGACAATAAAGATGACATTGACCCTTGACAATTTCATTCACATCCATGCATTCATATTGTATCATTCAATGTGTTTCAATAATGTGAAAATCATGTGAATGAGGATGCTTGTGGGCTTTGTCTTCACAAATTTTGATCTAGAAAAATAAGATGCCCCAGTGTTTTAAATTTCAGTCTGTTGCGTTTAATGCATGCTATTTCCCCTGTTGAGAACACACACACACAATGGAATAAGACATGTCAAAAATCCGAGAGGCACTTGGAGAGACAAGGAGATTTTAATAAATACCTTATTCTCCAAAAGGAGATAAAAATGGCTCTACACGGCGGACAATTTGTATTTGTCCGGAAGCTGCTCCATAATATGCACGTACTGTAGCAACGTCACTCGAGTGAAGCGCGTCTCAGCAGTCGATAGTCTGCTGCTCTCTGCTGTGAGCGCGTGAGCGCGCGAGCACGTACTCGCGGCGCCGACCCAACCCACGCCACATATTAAGCTTTGAACTACGACAACAGCTAAACTAGCCTAGCCGATGTAATGATGGTCAGCAGACAAGGTTTACGTTTTATGTGACTTTTAATAGCAACGTGGCAGAGTCATCAAACATGCGGTGTGCTCACTCGCAGTCACTTTCTGGAACCCCCCCTTATAGGCGGGACCTCTCAATCAACTGGAGTATGACGTACAGTACAAACGTTCATAAAGCACTTCTCATATAATAATAGCCTATTATATGACAGCCGACATGACGCTCGAAGTCAGACGGACACATTTTTTCTGATAATCAGTGTGTTTTCCGTATTGCCCAAACATATATTTTTATTCGAGCGAGGGTGAGGTCTGGCTTGTTTCGGCAATCGGCATCGTGTCGCCAGACGCACTTCCTTAGGATACACTGTGCGGGCATTTGCTGCGTCAACGCCCCCTGCACTGAGTCGACGCCCCCTGGACTAATTGGCGCAGCTTGGACTGTGCCGAGCAGCCGATGCAGTCTAAACTGCACAGGTGCAGTTCACGTGTCAATTAGCAGCCTGGACTGTGTCAACGCAGCCGATGTGTCAATTAGCAGCCTGGACTGTGTCAATGCAGCCGATGTGTCAATTAGCAGCCCGGACTGTGTCAACGCAGCCGATGCAGTCTAAACTGCGCCGGTGCAGTTCACGTGTCAATCACGTGACGTAATGAAGCAGCACATGCACTGACACGTGGTTTGCTCTGTGAGCCCGGCGCATGCGTCAACGCATCGGTGTCGCTGGACCCATCACTACTGAATACTCTGAGATCGCCACAATAGCACTGTTGCTATTTCCGACAGCCTACCTGTGTGAGGTGGGGGGTTTCTGCAGCAACGGCGACTAAAACAAAATTACGAAGTAGACTGGACATAAACCACACACTTGAGGTGTCATCGTCTCCTATTACCCCGAGCTGGGACCGTCTAGTTGCAGAAAATCAAGCTCGGGGCTGTGGTGAGTCATCATTTTCATGCACTTTGAATTTGCGTTGTATCGTATTTTGAAGGCATTAATTGATTAAACATTACCATAGCGATCAGTGTTGCGGCCAAATTAGACGCTCCTTGTGTTTATTAATATATTTCGAAAACACCACAGTTTTCATGCAGCTCATACCATATTATTTTGTTGTATTAATCCGCCACATCATAAATGCCGGTCCCTGAAAATCAAAAAAGGTTGGGGACCCCTGGTCTAATGGATTAAGTGAAAGAGCCGTCATGAGCGCAAAAAGACTCCTGGAGACAACAAATACAGATGGCACATTTCAATCTGTTACGCTCACGAAACATGCGCCAAGACCTGACCTTGGGTCACCCCCACAGAGACTGTTGTCCAGATGAAATCTGACAAGTCTACCTTGTCTCCGAAAAGCTGTTAAAGCCAATTGCAAAGGCACCTGCCAGCATTAGAGATCAACTGACAAAGAGGTTTTGTGCACATCTGGGCTCAGCAACATGACGTGCAACTCCGTGGTAGTCTGCTGAAGAGGTGTAAATAAACGACAGGCCGGATGAGTTGACACTTCCTCGTTTCACAAATTTACAGCAATGACTTTCATGAGGCGAATGAGCTACAAGAAACGAAAACCCATGAGGCATGATTCAATTTCATCCCAAATGTGTGGTATAACCCCTTTAACGGCAACCCCTGTCTAAATTAACACAACTTGGCGCAACATCACAAATCGACAAAATATCAAGCACAAGACTACTAACTAGAATTATTTTGTTTTTATAACTGGTTCCCAGCAGAGAACAGATGAAAAAAAAAAAACCATAATTATTGCCTGTGGCAAATTTCACAGTCAAACACTTGTTCGGTCATGAAGATGAAGGCAACTTTTTACTCACAAAAAAATTATCCTAGAAATCCACAAATATGAATATTAAAAGACTACATTTTGGATCTATACCAAAATAATCGACCAACTCCTGGCCTGAACTCATCCATTTACATCTCTCAAACGCATCTATTTTTTTTCCGACTTATTTTGAGTCATTCGGACTATTCCTATGATGCAAAGTAGTGTTTATCATAGCTGGCAAGCTGAAAGATTGCAGCAATTACGTCGACATAGCGACCGTACGGTGTGTGCGCTCATGCATGAGCTGGCATACTGCCCCCCCCTAAGAATACTAGGATCATATCACACAAGTCAAAGAAAAATATTTTCCGGAAATGCTCCTGTCGATTGATTTGGGCGAACGTCACAATTTTAGTACCACTTCAAAAAATGCATAGCTTCCCAAATACCAGACGATGACCAGCATAAAAATACAGTAGCACAGAAGGCTAAAGTATCCATCAAAAACGAGACCGATTTCAATCAATGTAATATTATGCATAGTTTGAGAATTAATACTGCACTTAACTCTAAGAATATAAAACAAACGTACTTAAAATAGATTCAATTAAAATTATTGCACAAACAATCGGGTGGCACGGTAGATGACAGGTTAGCACTTGCGCCTCACAATGCAGAGGTGCAGGGTTCGATTCCAGCTCCAGTCTTCCTGTGTGGAGTTTGCATGTTCTCCCCGGGCCTGCATGGGTTTTCTCCGTGTACTCCGGTTTCCTCCCACATTCCAAAAACATGATTGGCTGGCTGATTGAACACTCTAAATTGTCCCTAGGTGTGGGTGTGAGCGTGGATGGTTGTTTGTATCTGTGTGCTCTTGGGTAGAAACCAGTTCAGGTTGTCCCCCGCTTACTGCCCGAAGACAGCTGGGATATGCTCCAGCACACCCCGCGACCCTTGTGAGGTTGAGTGGATCTGAAAATGGATGGATGGATAGCACACAATATACATGTACATGCTGAACTATTAATTCAATTTCAATTGATTTTGCTTTACTTTGCAAATATTTCACTTTGCAGCAAATTAAGTTAAAAAAATGAAGTAAACTGACGTTCCGTTGCATACATGATTGTTATCCACACAATGTCTTGTACGCTACATTACAGTCAACTTTTGCATTTTCTTTGTAACAACCGAAAAAACACAAAATGTACAAGTGGTAATTTAATGAAAACTGATATGCAGAAATAAAGACCAGTGTCTTATTACGGTCATCATGGATCTCTTCTTCTATTTGGCATTCAGCAGAGCGTGTTTCCAGAGCATGCTCTCTTATGTACCGGTATTTCTTTTTTTTTTTTTGACAAGCAGCTTTCAGAGGCCAGGCGGCATAAGTGGCGAATTAGAAACCGAGTGGAAGGTTGACGTGAAGTCACAAAGTTCAGCAGCACAAACACACAGCAACCTGATATGAATAAGAAAATGTCCAAGTTATTCTTGAGAGCTTGAATTTGTATGCGTTACGTTGCTTCTGTAAGCATCAGGTGTCAGGTGAGTTCATTTGGAAAGACAGAAGCGTGCAGGCTATTAGCGATGCAGTGCATGACAAAGACTCGCGTTTAGTGAGGAGAGCTGCACTACATTGAAGGTTTTTCTCAATCATCTGTCAGTTCATTCACTTGGTTCTCAACAGACCCACACACAGTCTTGAGCTTTTTTCCGCCCCATCTTTTGTCTAGAAAGAAAGATTTGGGTGAGAATTCCAAACTCAATCATAAAGTCAGTCAAGTCTCAAAGGTCTATCTGATATTTGGACTATTTTGTTTCATCCGTCAGCTTTTCAACGTTCAACTTTCTGCTCACTCCAAAATCCATTAAAAGATCATTAGTCAATAGTTCCCTTTTTTCCCAGTGTATATTCAGAGCTTCAATTACAAAATACTGGGTGCAGATCTTCAGGGGTTTCTCATTCAAATTAGGATTGTAAAGGTCATAGTCAGTTCCCTTCTTGTATGATGGAAATTAAAAAAAAAATCATCGGAATCAAAAAGTGGCAAAACATGAGCTCCAGGGTAATGTTGTTGCTCGACTTTTGGCTTTGTCCTTTTTAGTCAGTCCCTTATCTGCTTTGTGTTCCTCCGACATCTGAGTTGAGGCCCAGTGATGTGTTGAGATGAGATGAAAAATCTCTCCCCGAGATTGTGTCAATCAGACCCACCCACCACCCCCCGGCACAAACAAACTTCCGCTGACATCCCACCTGATTTCAGTGTGTCTGACATTCACAAAGGTTTGATGCAGCTATCATGTGGATAGACGGTGTCAAAATTATGCCAATTTCCTATCTCGGCTCAGGACACAGACACATGGAATACATCTTATAATTGACAGGCTGAATGAATGGGAAAGTTTAGTGGAGGGAGACACTTTGTCAGTATATAAATCAAATCTGCTGTAATAGAGCTACACTGCCTTCAGATATATTTTTTGTTTTTGCCATATGGCATGAGTCCTTCTTGTGACTGGCAAAATTGCATTGCTTAATAGGCAGGGGCGGTTCTGGATCAATTTCACTGAGGGGGCCGGGCTGGGGCCAGGGGTTTTGATGGGGGGGCACATTCAACCCAGGGCTAAAAAGACAGATTCTAAATCTTATTTGACTTTTTATTTCTTCAGACTTTGAAATTGTAGTCATAACATTACAGTGATGAGAAAAAAACAGTATTAGGAGGGCTAAAATGTCTGCAAGTGTAACAATACGTCTGTTGAGAATATTCAAGCCAGGGGATGATATGGTACCAGCCTGCCGGGGACAAAAATTGCAAATACACTGAAGCTAGATGTTTTACATGCATATAATTATCCAAATTTTAAAAGGCAATGTCTTATATATTGATCCTGTTAAATAAAAATTAAAATAAAAAGGGAGACTAAAAAAGTTACACACACACACACACGTGCGCACAAACACGCGCACACACACACACACGCACACACGCGCGCGCGCGCACACACGCACACACACGCAAATAGCACTCGTGTCGTGGTAATTTCCTTCTCTGCGGACTGCTTCTTATTTTCCCGCTCATTTTTAAGTGGCGCAGCGCACTAATAAAGGGTCCGACTAGAATGTTAAATCACGCACTTTGGTTCCACCTTTCGCGTCGGCGACTCGGCACGACTGCGTAATCTGCGCTCAGAGGGGGGGGGGCCACAGGGGGGGCCAGAATCGGTGCTACAGGGACACTGGCCCCCGTTGCCCCCCCCCCCCCCCCCCCCAGAACCGCCACTGTTAATAGGCAATCTGTCGTAGTAATTTATGGTGACATTTCAAACATGTTGGAAAAGTTCTCCTCAACTCATTTTGCCCATACAAAGTAACCCCCGCCCCTCCTTCCATTGCCATTATGATCATCTACGACGAGTGTTTCATTTTATCAGTTATAATGGTTCACTCGTCTGGGCACCTCTCAAGTTATGTTTGTGCTCGTTAGATGTTAATTTTACTGCGCAAAGTTATGTGCTGTATGCTGTCCAAAATTTGCTTGGTAATTAATTACTGTTCCCAAGGAAATTAGCTTGATTTAAAAGATGTGTGGGTTCTGTGAAACATCCATCCATCCATCCATCCAATTGAACCAATGACGTCTGCACTGTGAGACAGACGAGCTAACCAGTCGACCACTTATTATATTTTAATATACTGTATTTACAGAGGATTTTGAAACATACTTGTTTACTTCTTCTTAGCTCAAACAAGTCACAGATCTATTAATCATATCACCGCCATTGTAATTCTCTGTGAGAATTGACACTTTGTTACTGCAAGTGCTAACGAAAGCCCAGCAGAATTGATTAAGGATGTTATTTGTGTGACTCATTGTGTTCTCATGAGATTTGAGCCAGACAAAAGGTTAAGGATTACGGCATGTTAAATTAAGTCAGTGTTGGTCACCGGTTCCCTTCAGTCTATTTATGCCAAAACCTTCATCAACATTCAACTACATACAAACTTGACAGACATGTAGACCATGGTCTTGTGACGTTTTGCGTTACTGTTGAACTCTCGGTTCTCCCTTTTGAATTTATAAACAAATGACAAATGAACGTAAGACAACGTATCTTTATAGCTATGTGTCTTTTATGTTCACTTCACATTTACATTTTCATAATTTTGTGGCACCTTCACATACAAGTTTCATTAACTCTGCAACCGCACTTGTGCTTTGTTTTTCAAGAAAAATTGGACTCAACAGTACACTGCATACACACAGGATTAAAAATTGCTCTCCACATAGCCTGAATGTACAGAAAACGTGAGCACGTAACACAGCTGCAGCTACTGTATTAGCCAGCTTTGTTCTTCTTTTGTTGTCGATTGGTGGTTGGCAAAGCAGCATAATGGCTCATTACCGCCACCAACTGACAGTGTTCTTCCACTGCAAGCAAATCCCTTTTGAATTGATGTTGGTCCGATGTTGGGAAATTTACTGCCACCATCAAGAACAAAACAGTTCAACATGCATAAACTCATTCAGCTGTTAAGTTTGATTTTTTTTAAATAATGCTTCATTTCAGTTTAGTTTTTATTCATTTTAGTGTTATTATTGTTTTTTTACAGAGTATTTGTTGAGTGCAGGGTGCAGCAATAAAAACACTAAGAGGAATAAGAATAAGACACAATTCCTTTTAAATTCTATGAAGGATTCATCCACCCTGTGAGTCATATAGTCACAGGATGGATTTGTTTTTCCAACATGTCGCTCTTTGTTTGTTTGTTTGTTGTTGTTTTTTTTGGGGGGGGGGCGGTGCATCGTGAAGATAAAACAGTGGTAATGGTTGAATGTTGGTAAGAAATTATTGGAATACAGCACCCCACTGAACCCATAATGAAAGCAACAATTTAAGTAATGCAAAAACTATCAATAATAGAAGGACCGCTTCATAAGTGCAGTCCGCAACAAGCACCACAATGGACCAGTCTTTCTGTTTTTACCGATAAAAACAAAACAAAACACATTACAGTGTTTTGTATGGTTTCCAGAAATCCATATTTTCTATTTTGCTCTGACACATAGAGGATGCAGCGACATGCTGTGTGAACAGGGCACCATATGAATGGTAAACAAAAGGCTCAGACCAAGTTGTAATCCTAGGAGATTCTTCAGCAAGCACCTGCTCCGACAGATAAACGCAGCGATTCCAGAAAAGAAAACGGGCCGATGTGAAGATGTCGGATGGGCAAAGTTGGCTGTCGAGTATGCGAGTGAGGCACTCTACCATTCAACTGAAATCACTTTGGACTCAGACGATGTCTCGTAAGAAATGCACTGTAAAATAACTACAGCTAATAATCAAGGCTTAAACTGAAGCTCAATTCTCTCCCTTTTTTTAAGCGACAACTTCAAAGCAATACTCACACAAATAAACGCTGTTAAATTGAGACTTCGCTACGAATGTGAATCAGGGCCAGAATGGGACTCATTTTCAGCCCTGAAGTTTCATGGCTCAGATCAGCCCACTTTGAGTTCACGTTTTAATGAAGACATACAAATTCACACTTATTGGTGTATCAATCAAAACCAGCTTCCAAGATCACAATCAGTGTTTATTTAAAAAAAAAACAAAAAAAAAACTGAAATAGTATGTGTGTCAGTCACTTTGTGCGGTTCATTCAATAATACATCTTCTGAATAGAGTAGATGTACTTTATTTGGACTGCCGTCGTGGTCGGAGAGGGAACGCAATAACAATATGCGTAAAACTCAGGACCTCCGAACGACTGCGCATGCTCCATATATGCTCTGTGCGCTGTGGGCAGGCATCGCTAGTCAAACGAGCAAATATCATATCATTACAGTTTGAGAAATATAGATATTTAAAATGGACAAAATGAGACCAACAGGCAAGCGTGGATCATAAGGGATAAGACACTTCACACTTAACAAAGCAAGCAGAGCAAGTTGACTAACTCGGTATTTTGGCACATTTCCATGTGTTTTTTTACATGAAGGTTTTCCTGTAAGATGAAATGGGATTCTTGTCACCTCGAGCACACATTCTCCTTGTTTGCTGTAAGGTGTGAACAAAGATGGATATGGCTGCCCCTCACTTCTTTCAGCATCTCCAATTATTCTGGACTGGGACCTTTGTGGCCTCTCCCTGGACCTGCAAGCACCTCGCTGTCTGTTGGCAGAGGAGCAACTGGCATTTCAATGTTACTGCCTGTTTGCGTTGTGTTTCGTTTGTCTAATACTCAACATAAAAAAGTGAACTTCATTCGGTCAAGGATTTAAATTCATATCAGATTTGCAAATAGCAAATTGATAAAAATCGAGAGGTACTCCGCCTGTGATTGCCCCACCAGGAATAACAAATGTGGACACTCTTTTATTTACAAAAACTGAAACAGCTGTCAAGGTTTTTACTATCACATACAGCAAATGGTATTTCTAACAAGATCCCAGTATGAGCCTCTCAGTGGGGTGGAAGACAAGACTTGCAATTTATCTTTCTCATCAGGATGATTACTGTGGAGTGGACAGGATATGAGCTTGGCCACCCGATACTTGACAAGATGACCCAATTGAATATTTTATGTTTTAATGACAACCAAACGACCATTTGTTGTTTCTCTACGCCGACGCAAGATGACTGCTGCTCAACTTTGCCTTTTAGAGGGAAAGCAAGGCTGCAGGCGAGATTGTTTTGGTGAATAAGCAGCCTTTCGAGCTCTGATTTTAACCCAGCAACCCATTTTTAGTCACAGCGGGTTACTCAACATCCAGAGTTTGACGCACGCTGGCATGACGTCAGCAGATAAACATTTCTCGGTGCGATCATTAGGAAATGACAAAAGAAGAAGACCCCGGCTGTGAAAGAGGAGCAATCACAAAGGAGACAAGGTTGCCAACCTTGTCGTGGGCTTTGTGGGTTGAGCTGCTGGTGTTCTGTTTTTATTCTTTTGTGCTGGAACCCCAAATCTTGTATGAACAGTCCTGAAAATGTTGCTTTTCCCTTCTGCCTGAACATTAAACTACGTATTTACCAAACAACACACTGACCAGCTACAACATTACCAGCCCTTGCAAAATAACAACATTTAAGAGTTGGATCAGATGCTTGTTAAAAAAATAATAATAATGCTGCAGTGTCGGACAGATATTCATTTGACCAATATATTCCTGATTGTAGCTGTAATTTAAACGGATCCACTGAGGACCAGTGCTGCAAGATAATTGGAGCTGCTAATATTTTTGTTTTTCCTCAATTACTTAGACATGAGAAAACCATATTTGGAAAATAATCTGTCAATGATTCATTCATCACATGTTCAACTCACAATTGAAAATGTAAAGAGTGACTCATTTAATGAAACGTAAACAATCGGAAAAAAAGATGTATTTTTCATAATTCTGGGTGAAGGTAATTGTCACGTCTTCTTAAGACTTTCATACAATTTGTTGCTCTTAACAATACATAAAAGTACGTTTGTTAAAATGGCCGACGGATCGTCGTTGCGGTCCGGACTGATTGTGGCCACCCAGCTGCCACCAACATTTTCTAAGAATGTTACATTAAATTTACTTCTTCAGTACTCAAAATTATCCGAAATAGTAACCCGATTCCGCTCTTCAGCCCACCAAAATGCAATCTTCCACCCAATCTTCTAGGTCAAAATAATAAACCTAAAAGTTAAAACAATCAGCTCAAAAATTCACAAGCAAGTGGAGTCAGAAAACAACCCGGCATTTATTTATTTTTTTTTTTGAGTTTATGAATGCGGAAAATGAATGGAGAATTAAACGAGCACCATGAATCCCAAACGTGACCAACGTGTGATCATTTGCACTTTTAACGATACCGGGCCTGTCCTAATTGATCTTGGAAAGGTTCTTATACAATGCAGAAATTGTACACTCGTATTTTTGGACTCGGGAGGGAAGCAGAGGCATTATGACATGCATATATTGTGTAATAATATCAATACGGGATGCTTAAATTACCACGGGTGTTTTTAACACACCAGATTTCTATCTTTGGGTTCATGTAGTGTTTAGGAACACAGTTCCTTTGAAAAATCCCCAAAGAAACGCTATTGGAAATGGACTGAACTGGAATCAATAAACTCCCACAGTGGCATTGTTGCTTCTGTCATCCCTTGAGGATGTCTTCTCTCATTCTCTGACACAAACGCCTGCATTTCCCTTTTTCATCCAATTCCTGGGCATTGTTTTTTATGTCAGTCGATGGAGTATCGAAGATTTTGAATATCATTTTGATGGCGAGGCCTCAAATCTATAAATGAATTCTTTACATTTCAGGCGGGGGTTTGGAACTGCAGGTAGTTTCCATCAATTTTAAACACGTATCCTGTTCAAGGTCTTGGGGAAACTGGAGCGAATCCCAACTGACTGAGGCCAAAAGCTCGAGTGCACCTCGGACTGGTCGCCAATCAATTACAGAGCACATTGAAACAAACAGCCATTCGCACTTACACGCCAACAGTCACTGAATGGGAATCCACCTCACACTGGCTGCACAAATGTCCGCTGTGACTCCCATTTCACCCCCAGTCTGCCTTGTCATTAGTCTGTGCATTTAGTTCGCTTTCTGTTCACTTACTGTCCATTCATCATTGTATATACCGGTAGTAGTGTGTTTTTGTCATCTCATCTGTCTTACTCTTGTCCCTCGCTTCATCCTTGTTCTCTTAAATTTCCTTCTATAGCCTTAACTCAGTCATCCATCTTTCAATACTGTATACACTGGAAAGCACCCAGTCCCGATCTCTTGGCTTACATGGCCCCTTCATTTGCTCTTCAATTCTCCCCGTGTCTGCTTTTCAGTTTATAGGGCCACTAAACGCCATGCCAGGCCAAGTCTTCTTCTCCATCAGCTCCTGCCTTGGTTGATCACCTGGTGGCTGTCAACTCCTGGCACTGCATTATTGCTTTTTGTTTTCTGGACCTAACACTAATATCCTGAAGGGGGTTTTCTTCAGAGTTGTTTGTCTGATAGGGGAAAGGAAGAGTAAGTGGAAAAAAAAAGCTTGGTTTTCATGGTACCGTATTTTCCTCACAAAAGGCGCACTTAAAAGCCTTCCATTTTCTTAAAAGCTCACAGCGTGCCTTAAAATCCGATGCGCCTTGTGTATGGTCATTACGGTAGTATGTCAACCCCAAAATGGCTCCTTGCCGGAGACATGCTTCCAACGCAGAGTTCAAACTTAAGGCGATCAGTTTCGCAGTTGAACACGGAAATAGAGCATCGGCAAGAGATTTCAACGTTAACGAGTCAATGTTATAACTTGCTGTTGGTTAAGTGAACTGTGTCGCTGTTTTATTAAATATGTTTTAATGACATCTGATGGTCGCTATATAAATCAGGGTGTAGTGTAGTGTTCTGTTGGCATTTCCTTGAGCTTAGCTCCATCTAGTGGATGCATTGTAGATTGCGTCTTATAATGCACTGCGTCCAATATATGAAAAAAATTACAAAATAGGCCATTCATTGAAGGTGCGCCTCATAATCCAGTGCGCCTTTTAGTGTGGAAAATACGGTATGCCACTTATTTTAGTGGTCGGCGCCTTACCAGCTTGTTCCATGTAAAAACACCACAGGATGGCCTTTACTTCAAATTGCAAGGTGAGTACAGATGGGCGTAAAAACACAGACGTGGAAGGGTTGTTTTGTCTGAGTCGGCAGAGGCCCGTTATCAGCGAAACAACCTGTCAGCTTTTCATCAATCGTCCATCAAAACTCGCCGCCTGACAATCTCTCCGAAACATCATCCATCAAGCCACACTGGCTGAATTAGATACTGTTGCTACCCACACAAACACTCGCTCACTCACAAGTGCACACATACAGACAAATCAAATCAATGGCTACCTTCCTCCACATCGGGAAGCTCTGCACACAGTGGGTGGCCTGTGGAGGAGTCCACCCACTCACAGGATATTCAATTGCAAGCGTGGACAAATACATCAGCTCTCTCTCTCTATTGTGTCCGTGGTCGCCTGGGATCCACTATATTTACACATGCAAGACCCACCAATGTGTACACCTACATGTGTGCTACCAACACAAAAACATACACAAAAAGCATTCTCACTCGGTCCAAAAAAACAAAACAAACAAAAAAAACCCCATAGATTTTTCACCAAGCGAAAAGGCTCTAAGTATGAATGCATGAATGGATTAAGGGGCGGACCCACTGTCCTCAGTTTGTGCGGCTCGGGAATGATGATGAAACAAGCTTGTCACTTGTTGCTAAGCGACCAATAAAAGTAGCCTGGTGCCTTTTCCCGACTGGTTTAGACAACCAAACTAACAATACTTCAGATTTTAGATTCAGATATTTATCAACAACTGCGTTTGTGTGTGTCACTGTTTCTCATTTTATCAGAACATACTCCAGCACCAGATCATTGATGCTTCCACAGCCTTTCATAACGTGAAAAAAAAGAATCATTTTAGGGTATATGTGAGAAGAGTATATTAATCCCAGAGCAAACACTGTATGCTTCATGTTAGACATTGGGCAAACCCCACTTTTTGGACAGTGGGGAAATATCTCAAATGTATCAAAAAGCAGCTCGCTGTCTGTTCTTCCCAAGGAATCTTGGTAGGAAGGTGTTAGTGTGCACTGTATGTCTACTGCAAACCCTTTATATTTCTTTATGTGGCAGCTTCTGTCCTTGACTTACAGCACAGTGGTTTTATCGCGATACTAGCCATTGTTTGGATGATTATTTGCTTTGGCGTGCCAGGAAAATTCAGAGATATGAGGTCTGTATGGTGGCAGAGAACTCAATTCAACTCACTTCACAACAAGGCGCAGTTTGTCAGATAATTAACAGTTCTTCAAAGAGGCTGCAAGCTGTTAAAAAAAGCAACTCCCGGTTCAATATTACTGTCAAACTAAACATAAAACACAACAACATAACTTTGCCTTGAATTCTGCTAGTTTAATGCTAGCGCATAATGGGAAAAGCCATAGATGGGCTAATGACTAGCGTCCAAGTGATGGCATGTTACAATGGATATTTAAACACAACTGATGAAGCAACGCAAGTAAACAGACGATATAAAAATACTCACAGGCATATAAATCCTCTGCAAAACATGACTGATATTATGGCAGCTATTACTGTATGTCGCTTCTCGTAGCTGTGAAGGTTCTCTTTGCTTCTGCCTGCATGGCAGTACAGTACCACACTGCCGCTGGTAGACAAGTCACACTCACCAGAAGTAGCTGCAATTAATCATGATGCACAAATTGTTTAAAACGGCTTTCTATCAAGCTGTTCTAGTACTTTATGCTTTTATGAAGTGCAAGAATCGTGCTATTTTTCTAATTAAAAACACTTTAAAAAAATCTGTTTTGCTGAGGAACGAGATAACTTTGTTGTGTCATGTTTTTGGAGGCGAGCACCTGGCAGAGGCCATTTACAGTGGATATATCGAGTTACACGCCCCTGTATCAAATGTCAGGTTTTTGTGACGTAAAAAAAATGAGACAAAATAAATGATTTCAAAACGTTTTTATTTACCTCTAAAGTGTACAACTCAAATGAATTAAAAACGAATCTTCTTTTACTATCCAGTGTCGCAGTGCAAACACCAAACAATGCTGGCGTGTAACCAGAGCTTGATACGAGCTTGACTGATGATGTGTGATTGTGGACATTTGACATGATTGGTTCAGAAATTCCAGGCCCGCTTGGATGTTGTACATCATATATACTGTACATTGTCTGTGTGCTCTTTTTAAGCAATGATTTATTGTTGCCAGGCTCGCCGTACTTCTTGGAAGGCTAAATTTTGATGAATCATGTCCCAGTGTCATGCACCTGTAGCTCAATCAAGTGGTTGCTAAAGAATGGACTCCAGGCTGGCCTTTATGTTCTGAGTGGTATTTTTTATATGAAAAAAAAAATAAAGAGTGGCAAGGACAATTTATGAAGTCAGCGGGTTAGCGCTGACACACATCACCTCTTACCTATATATAGTCTCCAATTCACACGCCAACCTAATGACGACAAGCGGTACAGAGAATAGATGAATGCCTATGTATGTATGAGAATGTTCATTTTCTAATTTTTTTTTATCTCTTACTGTGGAACCCTTGGAATTTTTTTTGGTGCAAAACTGAACACAACGGAAATAATATCTTTCCAGTGATTGTGGGAGACATTTTGTACCTGCAGCCCTGCACTAATTGCTTCAGGTGTGCAGTTGATTGTGCAAATGGCTGCAAGAAGCTGCGGGGCGACCTCCCTCCGCTGCGAACGTCAGCCCGTATCTTGAACGCACCACTTTTTTTGGGGGGGTGGGCAGCGGGGGGACGTTTCGCTACTAAAATGTCTTGGTGAGGGCAAAACATGAACGCTTCACTTAACTTCTCCAGCGCGGACTTTGACGCGCACCGTTCCGTCAAGGTGAGCGTCATCATCGTTCTGGGGGTGATGATCACTTTGGGGAACATGGCGGTCCTCCTGGTGATCACGTCCTCCGTGGCCGGCTGGTCGAGGAGCTCCCGCTACTTCCTGCTCTCACTGACTGCCGCGGACTCCGCCTTCGGGCTGCTGGTCATGCCCTTGAACCTGTGGGTGAGTCTCCTCAAGGACTACACGGACGGGCCCGACCGGCTGTGTCATCTGGTGGCCTTTTGCAACGCTACCGTGTACTCCACGTGCATGTACACGCTGGCCGCTATCAGCTTGGAGAGGTACATCGCGGTGCTCTACCCCCTCAAATACTCGTCCATGATGACCAGGAGGCGAACTTTGCTCCTGATCGCCTTCTCCTGGTGCTTCCCACCCTGCCTCCTTGTGCCGATATGCTTCCCGGATGGCATCATCCAGGTCCACTTCTCCACCGCCTCGCTGGTCTGCAACCCGTCCTACTCCAGCAACGTGGGTTACTCGCTGAGTTTGGCCTCTTTCATCTTCTTCCCGTGCTCCGCCGTCATGGCTTACGCCAACATGAGAGTGTGGTGCGCCGCCCGGAGACAGAGCCGCAAACTG
The DNA here is from genome assembly GCF_054856545.1 of Hippocampus guttulatus. NCBI lineage: Eukaryota > Metazoa > Chordata > Actinopteri > Syngnathiformes > Syngnathidae > Hippocampus > Hippocampus guttulatus. The sequence goes on from NC_141263.1 coordinate 13,969,246, forward strand.
CGCCAGTTCGAGCGCACGCACCGGAGGAGACACAACGTGGCCTCCAGGGTGCTGGTGCCCGTCATGGCTGCTTACTTCACTTGCTGGACGCCGTGCATGGCAGCTATGATCTACAACGGTAAGCACCGATGTAAAACTCACTCAATCTGAAAATACATTGTAAGCGTTCTGAAGCATTGGTTCTCAACTGCTGTCATATTCCAATTGCCGCTAACCTACGCCCCACTCTAACAGATGTTAAAAACGGTCGAGAAAATCTGTTTAAAAAAAAAAGTGGCCTTTATAAACAATTGTCGTAGTTTAACTACACATGGTGTAAATTAAGTAACAAAATATGACCATAAGACATCTGCACATACAAAAAGGAGCTCTTCTTTTTAAGAAAGTGCTACATAATGTCAGTTTCTCTTCTTTTTAAGGAAGTGCTACATAATGTCAGTTTCTCTTCTTTTTAAGGAAGTGCTACATAATGTCAGTTTCTCTTCTTTTTGGAGAACAAACGATGCGGATGAGTCAATCATAATAGTTTTAACACTGCAGGTTCTATTGCAATAAAAACACCAGTGGCGTCTCGTGGATAAGAGCAGACCCGTCCCACCACGGGCGGGTGATCGGGTGCCGTGCCCGCCTACCAAGATACTTTCACCCCCTCTTTTGAGGTACTCATCTCTAAAATGATTAATTATGCAAAAAAACATTTGTCTAATATATATTGTTGATGGCTGTGACACGTTTTGGGGCAATTATGAAACAACAGTGGAGTTACCACAATAGGGAGGTATCTGCATGTGTAATACAGGGTTGAATAAAAGGAAGAGGAAAGTGTGCACATCACTTTGGAAAATTTGATCACGTGACATTTTGCCATTGTTCCGGACCAGCCCTTTGTGCACTTTACTAAACGTGTACCTTTTATTCTTATGAGCATTTCTGATTCCTGCAGGTACTGATATTTTGGACATGACTTTCTCACATTGTCACTCTTGGGGCCTAGTTTATCTTCAATGGTTTATAGTTGTGATTGATGAGTGAGTCGCTTGTGGATTCTCCTGCAGTCTTTGAGAAAAGATTCTTTGAAAGCCTGTAGCAATTTCCTACATTTACCAGGAACATGATATTTAACAAGAGCCAGTGAAAGTTTTAGGAGGAGACTGCAAGTAAAAAGTCAGCTGGGCTATTATTGACGTGCTCCCATCTTCGATTTCAGAGTTCCTTGAAGAAATAGTTCCTATCCGATATTTGTGAAGGCGAGTTGACTTTGGATTACTTGATTGTAAACTTGAATGTAGACTTAATGCTGAGTATTTTTAGAAATGAAGAACTTTTCCCAAAGAGGCTTGCGGAGGGGGTCAACAATCTCTAATGTTCATGGTCTCGGTTTTTGTCAAACAAATTTCCCTTAAACAAATGTGACAAATTTTTGACTGATCAGACTTAAAAGGAAGAAAAATAGCAAGAACCCCCACAAAATAGCATGTTAAAACTGTAACAGATGGAGTTACGGTCATAAATGAAAACCCCGCGAGGGACTGAAGCTGCAATAATCGAACCGCAAAGTAAACCGTAATAAATCAAATAAACTGTACTCCTGTGTGCTCATTCGTGCCGTTTTCCCGCGCAGCCCTGTCGGGTAGCTCCGTTCCAGAGTGGGTCGAATTTGTGGTGGTTTGGCTGCCAACGTCCAACGGTTTCCTCAACTGCATCTTCTACTTTTGGATCAACAAAAGCTTCCGACAGAAATTCTACCTCATCGCGCATAGGCTAGCTCACGCTCTCTGCCCGCCACTGCTCAACACTCTGGGATGCTGCAGACCATCCGTGATTCCGTTTGGCTCAGGCTTCCTGGATGACAATCGAGTCCATGAGCGCTCATCCAGCGTTTCCTCCACCTGCACGCTCATGACCTTAGCCTAGCGGCTCTGAGAAGTGCCATACAGGCATGGCAGAGGACTTGTGTTTTTATGACTGAAGCTACTTCACTGGTTAATGCATTCAAAGTGGACTTGAGTTGAGATGTAAATGGCTCGCACCAGATCTGCCCTCTAAAATATCACCGGATTTATTTTGTCTTTGTTTTATTTCCTTTTATGAACATGCGGTCAAAAGATATCGTTGTGTTTATAACTCCTGTGGTATTTTGTGTTGTTGTTGTTTGTCTATTTGTTTTGTTTTACCTCCCAACTGGCCCCCAGTGTTGAAGGGTTGAATGCACTGTCAGCAAACACCTCTTAAACCAACTTTCGGACGTTTTCGAGTAACACTCCAGCCCGCCCAGCACAACTGTCTCTGTGACATGTTGCGACAAAAGGAGTATTTCTAATGTCAGATTCTGCTCGGAGTCGATTAGTTTGCGCACGTGCGTGACTGCAAGCACACTGAAGGCTCGTCGCCATCCACCTCTTCCTTATTTTTAAACGCGAGGATGGAAAATGTTGACATATAACAGCTGGGAGAGGTTAACCTTTAAGTTGCGCCGTTTGAGCGTATGCAAGGAGAAAAGTAATTAAGCAGTGACACTGTCAAAAGGTCACCGCGGCCGTGCTGCCAGAAGATAACTTGGATAACTTCTGAGGTTGTTTGTTTTGCTGTGAAGCGCTTCATCTGTCGTTTTGCCAACGGGAGCCTCTTCAGAGTGGCGTCCGCAGTGAACGCTGCTCGCGATGCAAGCGGAGGTGTCCCTTTTGAGCTATTTAATGCCATGTATTTTATTTAGCCTTTGCTGTGTGCCGCGCCTTCATGGGGGAGGCATGGGGGGGGGGGGGGTAATCATGTTGTGAATTCCAAAATGTCCCAAGTTTCATGTCAGATTTTTCTTTGAATTATTTTTGGTTGTGAAATAAGAGATTTGTTTATTTATTTTTTGGATAATATATGGGTTATGAATAATCTAAGAAATAAAGCGTTATGCCTTTTGTACTGCGCGAGCTGCTTTGTCTGACAAAATACTGCATTGTCTGCAGGTTCTGTATCGCAATAATGCAACAGCAAAACAAAATGCATTATTACGCCCCAAATGAGACCAAACTGTTAAAAAAGAAAGAAAAAAATTATCCTGGCACTGCACCAACATTGAATTGTTTTTTGCCTTGGCCCTTGCTCCATCCCAATCCAAGGTTTTATGGAAATCAGCAAAGTACTTTCATCGATATCTTGCCCACAATATAATAAAGAATAAACAAACATTTTTTTTCCCCCAGTACCACTTATCAGTTTGGCCTTGGCAGTGTTCTGCACTTTCTGAGTGCTATTATTAATCATTTGTTTTTGTGGCAGGAAAGCAAAGTGAAAAGTGCTTTTCGTTTTCCTGCAAACACTGTTCATTCCATCCGGAGCGGAGCGATGAATTCAGGAGCTTGTAATTACATTTCTGTAAAATTCTGAAGAGTTTAATCGAACCACTTGCATTGAAATTGTCCCGGTAGGCCGACACCCTTAATAATCTGAGAAGAATACATGATGTTTAAATGAGGACCAATGGTGGAGGAAAATGAGAGTCAGCTGTGCAGTGGTATAAAGTGCATGCGGAGCGGCTTATCATTCTCAAACTTTTTATGTGTTTGGTACTCACCACTAGCATTGAAAAACTGTTTCATTAAACACTCAATCCAATGAAATATGCGGCAATGCAATACAATATGTTGCAATAGCTGTTTTGAAAATTCTGCCTTTACAAATATTGAAAAAAAAATCTCTAAAAATTGTCTCCCTTTTAACAGCAAATTGTCAAATGTGAAGAAGCGGCTAAGATCTCGATCTAAGATTATCTCCTATTGTTTAGTTCGACTTCAAGTTTGAAGCAATTGTTATTTATGGTCACCGACACGAAAGAAAAGGGCTGGAACAGTACTTCCGATTATTACGTTTTTCGACTCTTATTAACTGCACAACAATGATAAAACATCTCAACCATCTTCAGTGGATTGGCTGTTTCCTTTCCTATCCTTAATGTTTTTTTTCAATTACACTTTTTATTGTTTGGTGTTACTTGCACTTTGGTGTCAACTTTTGCTGTCTTTAAAATTCACCTTTGCTTCAATTCGATTTTCAATTCCCAATTTCGATATAATTCTATTAAAAAAAAAACTTTTTTCAATACTGATTTTATCACCAAAAATGTTGTCCAACCCTTTCAAGGACAGCGGTTACAACGCTGGACAGCTTATTGTGTTGTCAGGTTAGGTTACAGGTTATCATTATTGGTGCATGAAAGGGTTAACATCTACATTTAGTCCTTGTTACAAACAGTAACAAAAAACTTACCCCCTGCACCCCCAAAAAAACATGAAAATCAAGTAATGATTTTGTCTGTTTAACTACATTTCTGTCCTATCAGTGTTTTGTTAGTGACAAAACGGAACATGACAAAAGTAAATGTACAACAATCCAAAATTCAAAGTCGATTTTTGAGTTTTTTTACATTGATACACATTTTAACTAGTTTAAATACAATTTAAATCGATTGCAGATTAATTGTTACATCCCTACTTTTAAAATGTACTGTATAAATAAAGTTCTATGGTTACATTACAGCAGACAGGAGGCAGAAATCTACTTTTACCTGGCATTAGTATTCGACTGAATGTGTGAGATGGACAGATGAAGCGCTTCTTATTCCTATTTTCTTGTTGGATCTCAGTAGATCCGAAGTGTAAAACTGTTAACTCTGTGCACAAAAATAGATGTCAGTTTAATAAATCTGCACAAACATTTGACCACAAGCAGGGTTGGCACACTGGGAGAAATCCCATCTGGTGCCCCCTATAACTGGCTGTTTGCACTTTAAGAAATCAAATAGCATCATTTTTAAATTTGTTGTTCATTTAGAATCCATACCTGTCAACCAATTGAAAATTGTAAACAATTTTATTACAATTTAAAATATACGAATGGAAAGTGTTGCACTACATGAAAAATATACGATCTGTATTTTTCTGAGATTAGATAAGGAAAAAAGGTCAGCTAGCCACATGTAAGTACAAAAAAATATTAAAAGCAACATCATTTGTGGCCATTGGTTTAGGTTTGAATACATCTAAGATTTTCCACATAAACTTAATAGTTAAAACTAGTTTTAATATAATGATTTTCCTGATGGGCAAACCAGCTGGGCATTTGAGTTCATTGGATCATCGTATACAAGTAACCTTAATGTTGGACTGAGTGACTGAGTGACTGAGTCCTTGAGCTGCTCCCTCCTGGTAATGGTGGAAAATGGAATTGTTGCATGCATTGCTGAACCCTTTGATGTCAAGGGAGCTACACTTTTCGTGTTGTTGTAGAGTGCCAAGTTCCAGCTTCGGTGACACCGAAGGTGACTCGGCAGGAAAGCATTCTGAATTTTCCTAAATGACCTCCTAGTCCTTCAGGGGGAAAGTGGCTTGTTTTAGTGAAGCTTTTAGGCGGCTGTCAAAGCTTTTAGAACACTCCTGGGGGTTTTCTCAGTGGACAGAAGATCTGTCAGGCTCCTCTTCACGTGGGTGTGTCTTGAACTACCGAGTCCTCGAGTGCAAATGTGAAATATCAGCTTAACATCGGTCCGCACAAAAACTAATCATGGTGAGCATGTATATCCTGTGAAGTTGACCTTTCAAAGATCACACCCCACCCCTCCATCTCTAAGTGTTTTTCCAGGCATTTGAAATCTCTGCTGCAACTAGCCTCTCAGGACAGATGTGCATTAGCAGCCTCGCCAATAGTTGCAATAATTGACAGGCTCTCGTGTTCAGATGAGAGCTTCATAGTCTCCCACAGGTGCTCTCTGACAGGGAGGCATCATTCTGGTCACTGGTCACAGTCATCCCCGCTGACATGGATGAAAGTAATGAGCACAAATTAGATACTAAATGTAAAACAATTGAAACGTGTGTATGTGTGTGTTCATTATGTTGTTTTTCAATAACACAGGTGCTGTCATCTCACTACAGACGGTAAGTAAAAATTAAGTGCCAATCGCTGCTCTTCTTCAGAGTGTAACATCATTTCAATCGCGTGTGATGGCCTTGCGTGTATTATGTGCCCACTGATTGTACCTGCCGTTTCCATTTGAGTGGGTTTGACGAACATGTTCAGTTTATTTATTGAGAAGCTCAACACATTGAGCTGATAGCGCCCCCTTGTGTTCAGAGTGAATATGGCAGTACAAGCTCACTGCTTTGTATGTAATAACAATACTAGTCATGTATCAGATTTATATATTCTAAGGTTTATGGACCAAAGTAACAAGAGTTTTGCCCCCCGAATTAATTAATGAATAATCAGTCAGGTTTAGAGCTAGTTACCCCTGAATCTGGATTCGTCATCTGTCTTAGTCTTCATATTGATTCTTAGACATTTTGACATCTTTATGAAAGAGAGAATCGGCAACATATATCAAAATTAGATGGACGGGTGACATTTTGACCTCTAGACAGTAACGATGTACGCCTCTTTGACCGGTCATGTCCCCCCCACCATAGACCCATAAAATTTCGATGGACGGTTGATGACTGGCCTCCAATGACATTTGTTGCTACTTATGTCGAATTATAGGATCGATGAGTGAAGTTTTGCCTTGATGTCACTTTGGGTGATATTTCGGACAAACGAGGATGGATGATTGACCTATTTCGACTTGCACATCACAATAACAATTAGGGGGGAACAAATCAACAAAAAAACCCCCAACAAAGTTATTTCTTTTTCATTATGTCTGTGAAGATTCACTGCCACCAAGAGACCAGAAATCTATAAAGACTGAATTGAGGCCACTGGAATCTTCTTTTTTGGTGACATTGTTGTTTTCAAAAATGACTTGGGCAATGCTGCTACTAGGCTAACAATACGTAAACCTCCTACGCATCTATATTTATGCACGTGTGTGGGTGTAATCGAGTTTTTACACATTTTCCATCACAGATAATGAGTTGATTTCAATCTGTGAAAATGTCAATCGGTCAGTCGTATTCAAAGTTGTTGTGGGGAGTTGTTGTGAATATATTTGTGTAATATTTATTTTCATCAGGTTTTCAATGACATGAGATGGCAAACACAAAAGCTGTCAGCATAGTAAACGTCAACTTCTGCTTCTGCAACTGGTATGATCATGTGCAAGCAGTAATAAATCATAACCCAATTTCTGAAACAGTGCAGCTTCATGGGCAGATAAAGGGTTTCCAATTGCACAGGTAGACAATGTGTTTCAATTGTGTAATATAAAGAAAAAAAAAGACAGTGATGTACAATTTGCAACTGAATTGGTAATTTTTTAAAAAACTAAACAGAGAAACCAGATTCCAGATATTTTTCATATTTCGTGTTTAACATATCCTTTGCAGACAGAAGGAATTTAAATTGATGCAACTTACTCAGCAGCTGCCAGTACAATTCACCAAAAATATTTGGGACGGGTCAGTAAGACGTGCTTTAGGAGGAATACCCATTTTGACAAAAGAACAACAATAAGACAAACCCTACTTATGAATTGTATTCTTCCTTGACAAGCATAGATTTGCAATGGATTTCACTATTTTCGGGGAAATAGGAAAACAACTGATGCACTGTAATGCCATTTATTATGTTATGCTTAAACTGATCCATGATGGATGCAATCAAGTCTGACATCAGATCGATGCCATTGAACTGAAGCAGTAATTATTTTCTCTCCGGATAAATGAATAAAAAAACAACACATTTTTAGTCTACCATGATCCTGATTAGATTGAAAATCTTGATGCAGTTTCCTCCTGTGTTGAAGTTTCTGACTGTTTCTTCAAAGCGGCCAAATAAAATCAACATAGACCAAACTGAGTCAAACAGATGCATAGTTAAATAAAATGACAAGGAGAGGCAAAAAATATGCGATGAAACCTGGAGGCAGTGAGGTTAATAGTCTCTCCTTGACTGCTGGACTTGGTGGATGATGACTCGAGGGCAGACGAACAATTGCCGTCCTCCCTCTCTACCGTGAGACCGTTCAAGGGGTAAACTGTGCGAGGTGGTTTTGGTCAAACATTTCAAGGCCTCAAGATGAAGAGAATGGGATCATATGGGAATGTCGGCACTCAAGATGACATGTAGAAGCGATAAAAGATGCCAATGAGGGTGGCAGCAATGGCTGGTATCATCCATGTGGTCCAGGAGTTGCTGAGGTCGGGGGATAAAGCACATCAACATCTTCAGAATATGGAACATTCATCAATGATGATAATGTCATCAACATTACATCACTTCCAGCAGCCATTTTACTTTCCTTTAGATATCTAGTACAGTGTAGCATATCTACATATTCTATAGTCCAGAAGAAATTTTGATGACTGACCTTGACTCTTCTGTAGTGACGTTTACATCCTGCAGCAGCAAACAGAAAATAAAAACAAAGACATGAGTAAATTATATTTGTTTTGTAACTCTAAAGTTAAACCGTCAAGACTTCTGTTCTTACCTTTGGCTTTTCATTTTTTCTGTCATCCTGCAAAGACAATCGGTACATTTAAAAATTGCTGGTGGCAGACAACTTCAGAAAATGTGCTCATTACAAAACCCACTGCACAAAACGGCCAAAACTTTACATGACTGTATAATCTAATGTGAACCAAGAGCTGTATGAAAAGGATCAGGAAGTAATCATTAAAAGGGGACTCAGGGCAGTTCTCAGTGTTTGTTTATGGGTTTTCTTTTTTAATCCACCATGCTCAAGGAAGACCAACCTATCAGAGAGAGAATGCATGACCAACGAGCTGTCGATCATTTACCCTGTACACACATAGCCTTATGCATGATGTGGCAGGATTCGTTTTCTTCTGCGTGGTAACGGAATGAAAGCAAACATTGACTGTCAAAGCCAATAAAAGTTGTAGTTTACCATGTGAAGCTCCCCAATGCAGAACTGCTGCAGCATCTCTCTGGCATCTGTGGAGTGACCCACATCCTCAAAGCTCTCTGTTGCATCTGCACCGGCCTGCTCCAGCAACACTTCCTCACCTCCTGGATGCTACACACACGCATACACAAAACAAAAATAAAATCTCGCAATAGGCCCACTATTTGACATTTCTCTCTATTAGTCTCAAAATAACAAGACATTTGGTGTCATTCTGTTCATCAATGTGGTCTCCTTTTATTATATTGACCCTCACACAAGATCAAAAACCCAATGTGATAGAGCCTTGAATGGACATCCAATATCGCTGCCTATTCGGTAGACATTTTTCAAAACACTTTTGTTCAGGCAGGCATTGCAGTAAGATTAAATAGACTTGATTTGTTTTTTATTTTGATTGTATTGATATACATGTACGACTGTATTCCATAACTATATGAATCACTTGCAGTGAAAAGTGCTGTAAAACTAAAATTTCATAACTTCAGGGCTTGTGATTTTTTTCTCCCTCTCAGTATTATGATTTAAGATGTAATTGTTTTTTTCAATGTCCTTTTTTTTTTAAAACATACAAGCAATAACTGATTCTGTATTACAATAGCCACCACATTTATGATACATATATGTTTTGGTCTCATAGGCTCTCATGCTTTGGCTAAAATAAGAGCAGATGAAACATCAATTAATATGAAAGCCTGTTTATCTACTTAAATTGTTAAATTACTGAACACTTTGAGTTGTAGACTTTTAAACGTTAGCTACAACAACTTTACAAAATTCTACCAAACAGGCATGGCATAAACCTGAAGTTATAAATCAGATTATAATAAAACCTACAAATCTGCGGTTTTATCATTTCAATTTTTCATGTTTCATGAAACTTACATGTAAACACGCAGGCTGCACGACGTTATCACTGCACTTATCTAGGCAGTATATGAATAGATGAATAAGACATGTATATGCAAAATACAAATCCGTGTATACACTAATCATCGGTACAGTATTATGTAAATTTATTATCCACCATTATGTTAATAAGTCAATTGACGTCACAAAGTTTATTAAAACGTCTGTTTAATAGATCAAGTTGCAAACTGTAATAAACGGTGCGTCAGTTACGTCCACTGTTGTAAATTGCACTTTTACCTGCAATACGAACGAACGTAACCTCGTTTGGGCACAACGTGCAGGTTGCGCGTGCGCGGTTTGCAGTTTGAATGGCCAATAGGTTACCACGTCAGTGTATGACACAGAGAATACTTAGCTACCTCCAGGAAGTAGCTTTGGCCGAAATTACGAAACTCGAAGCAAAGCGCAAAGTAACGATGCAACTATCCAGTTAAGTCAAGTCAGCTTTATTGTCACATATGCTCTATGTACAACATACAGCACAGATGAAATTTCTTTCCTCTCAACTACAGTGCAAACATGCAGTGCATTGAAAACACACACAGCTAAAAATAAGGGCAGCGAAACTGAACTGCATAAAAACGACATTGCCGTATCACGCAAATACTTTCATCAACTTTCAAAGCTGAGCCTTACCTCTTCGAGGAAACTCGTGACGTCATAAACTTTATCGTGGATAATGAGCCATGTGTCGTTGCTCATATTATGGACTTGTATATCTTCTAATGTGTAGTACTTGATATCGTCATTTAGACTTTTGCATTTTTCTTCACCCTTAGCAGGTCTGTCTTCGTTTGTTGGGTTGCCGATAATTTCCTCACCCATATTTTGTTCGGCTGCAACAAAAACAGATGTCGCGACTGAGCGGCTGGTCAATTTTGATTCTGAAAACCAGGGGTTGACTCCAAGCCAGCAATCTTCGTTTGAATTGCACTTCTAATACGGAAAAACGTTAAATATCGTTGAAGGATAACAACGTAAACTTTCGTTGCAAAGCAATTCTATACACGAAAAGCACCTCAAGTCTGAACGCCCCCGGACATCAGCAGATAAGAGACATGACCAATGACATCTGTGCTATTTGGCAACCAGAAGCAACCTCCACAGCTAGCCAATCAAATGGTGGCGTACGAAGTGAAAACCAATCAAATTCAAGTACTTGACACATCACATGACCTAAATTGTCAAAATTGCGCTGCTGCAACGCATATGTGTTATGCGAGGTTGCAGTGACATTTGCACCAAATTTTCATTTGTGTGGGATTATTGTAATTTGGTGGTATAATATTCACAATAAGAAAAAGTGGATCTAGTCGAAATATATAGCTCATTTTGTCATCTGCGTCTTCTGCAATAACAAGTTGAAATTGATGTGTTGATCGGCCTAACATTGCAAAACGTCTGAATACCTTGTGACATTCTGATAAAAGAAATAATACAAATTATTATTATTCATAATAATAATAATGATAATAATAATAATACATTTTATTGATAGTTTTCCCCGGGTGAGTTTTCCCCCCTTCTAACATTTATTAACCTGCATTGTTTTTTTTAAATATGTTTTTTAATTTTATATTTATTGTTATCACAAATAATAATAGTTGACAAATAAATTATTGATGGTCAAAAACAAAATACTACAAAGAAAATGTGGCTGCTTATGTAAGCATGATGAAGCAGAGCATGACTAGATAGTCATGAAATTCTTATAACGATTTACAGATTAGAAATAGGTGGATACACTGTGAGGTTCTTGTGTGGCTAACTTTGGACTTTATAGAAATAGACAATTGCCAGAAATAATCTTAAACACTGGAATCCTTTTTAACCACGCCTCTGGCGAAATCAGGAAAACAGCTCTTTCGGGTTCTCCCTTATAACAGCTGCCGCTGTTGTGAAAGCGCTATATAAATCAGCATGTATTGTATTGTATTGTATTTTACATTATCCATCATTTTTTCATCATGCAGGGCTGATGCACCATTGAAACGTTTTGGTTGGGGTATTCTATTGTGTGGGGAGTACAGTATTGGTGTTATTGGACTTCTGCCGTTTGTCTATGATGCTAAATCCACCAGGAGCTTCACCCTAGCACCGAGAGAGCGAGCCAATGTCCTTCTGGGGAAGAATGCATTCCAGAAGAGATATGAATAGCGACAAGAGCCGGTGATAAAGTGAAGAAAGAAAACGATAAAGTGAAGAAAGAAAAAGGACTCTTGGGATAGCAGAATTGAGCCATGCCCCCTGGATGTGTGTGTTACTCCCCAGTGAACAAACGACCGGCTGTAGAAAAAGTGCAGTTGCTTGCTTACATTCAAACTGGTTTTGTGAGTGAACGATGTCATGCATACTGTGATCGCGAGATTAAGATCTCAGTTTCTCAGCATCCTCTTGCATGACAACTAAATCTATATTTTAATTAGAAAGTAATATTCTATTGATTGTATTTATGTACATAATCCTGTTGAAAGAAGAATCAGTGCACTCGTTGATCAGAATTATATTGGCTTGTCCCCAATTAGGCCATAGAGCTCCTTCAAAAGAGGGTAAAGGAATTTTTAAACGAAGAAGCACTGGTCACCATTTTAGGTGGGTTCTACGATCATCACCAAACCAGTGGGGGCAGCATTTTACTAAAACTGCTCAATGTGATGACATTCTATTCGAAGAAGAGGGACGAGCAATGGCGGCGGACTTATCTGTAAACAGTTACGTTCGGTTTATGAACGTGTTGTCAAAATAATTGTTTCTTGAGCAGCCACGCAGGCTTGCTGATTTTAGAAAAAAACATCCCACTTTGAGCATTTTGTCGTTTTTTCCCTGTCAGGGCTGGTAGCTAACCAGCTAGCAGGGGATCGCCACGCTTTGGTAAGTTTCATGGTACTTCATTGTCACGAATGTCATATACAGTATGATTGAACGTCGGCTCCTCAGTACACAATACGTTTCATCATAGGTTGTATTAGACTTAAATCATTCATTATCCCTCGCAGATAATGGATGACGATGATTCAATGCATAGATTGGAGGGGACCAATTCAAAAATCGAAGTTGGAGGACTGATAGTCAAGAAGAAGAGCGCGGCTGCAGATCATGTTTTCCGGGCACCGACCCCGCGCACCTCTCTGCTGGGCTTGGATCTGCTGGCGGCACAGAAAAGGAAAGAGCGAGAGAGTAAAGAATTGAGTGAAGCTGGTGGCGAGGACGGAACTAGAAAAAAATCCAGGGTTTCCTCATACAAGGACTGGGAGGAAAGCAAAAGTGATTCTGGTTCTGATGATGAAGATGATGAGAAGAATGGACAGGATAAAAAAGAGAAGTAAGTGCAAATCAAATACTGTTTTAATTAAACCTGAGCCATTGTTGTCTCATGTGATGCTTAAATAGAATCAACTGAACTATCATAATTTAAATTAGGAAACTTGTAACCTTATAAAAAAACACAACAAAAAAACCCCACTGTTAAACCTCTTGTGATAATTGCACAAATTGAAATGGGCAATATAATCAAAGGAAGGAAAACTTTGAACATCAAATGTTCAACCTGTAAATGACTATATAAGTAATCCTTTTCTTTTCACATGCCAGCAGGAAATACCGTACCAGTGGCTCAGAGACTCCCTCCAGTCCTGGAGGAGTCAGTGAGGAGTTCCGTCGCCGACACGAGCAGAGAGAAAAAGACAGACGTGAGCAGGGTGTCTACATCTCCTCGAAAGATGACGGGAACAGAAACAAAGATAAGAACAGAGATCGGCGGAGTGAAAATGGTGATTCCAAAAAGAAATCTTATATATATTTTTTCTGATTCTCAGCTTTTAGCTGTGATGCTAACATTTCTTTTTCTTGTCGAATACACCAGAGGGCAGTTTCAGCAGCCGCTCAGAGCGTTTGCACCGCAGTGAGCGGAGTGAGCGCTCACAGAGAGATGGCTGGTCAGATCGCATCAGCCGGGGTAGCAGGCGGGATGAACCGCAAACCCCGCAACAACGTCCGAGAGGTAGATTTTGTTTGTCGTCTTCTCATTTTTCGCACTTGATGTGTGCAATATTGCAAAATATTTATGATGATGGAAAGCAACATGAGCATTCATTTGACCTTGATGTCCAGCTTAAGGTCCATGTAATAAGCGCTCATTGTCCTCACCAGTAAGACAATTCGTCTCACTAATAAATTGACTAGGGTGCACCAATAGAATGACTGTGTCTTACTAGTGCTAGTGAAGCACTAGTGCCTAACAGAATTTTATAAGGTCACGAGTATTAACATGTACCACACAGCTGTCAACTGTTTCAGTTCTGCCTCTCGAGTAAGGTGTGGTTGTCCTCCTAGAATGCCAAAGTTGTCTTAATAGTGAGGACAATCAGCATTCTAGTGGATGGGCCTAAAACTGGAATTCAAGGATAGCAAATCCTATAAATGCTGAAACGACTTTCCATATACAGTATACATTACTGTAAAGATGCACTTGTGCAATTGACAAAAAAACTGACTGGGCTGTTCGACATTTGCATCAACAATAATGCTGATATTATTTTAACTGAGTAGAAAAATGGCATACTCCTTCCCAAAATTGAGGATACAGTAGCTGGTATATAAATTCCATTCACGATATAAAATGACGACAATTATAAGCCTCCCTATTATGGACAACATACTGAAAACAAGAAGATAGTTTGAAAGATTTTTTTTCTTCTTCAAAACAGATGGTTCTACGCCTTCCCGCTCCAACTGGGAAGAAGATGACAGTGGCTATGTCAGTTCACGGCATTCCCAGTGGGAGTCTCCCTCCCCTGCGCCTTCTGCAAGAGAATCGGATCGCTCGGAGCGTAGTCGGCACTCTGGCCGGGAGAGCGAAAGAAGAGACAGGTAGACATTTATTATATTGAAATTGTGTGGTCGTGATGATGCATCTTGTAGTGGTTTGTATAAAATGTTGTACACTCGATTATTATTTATTGTTTCTTTTTTTCCAACCCTTGGGTGAGGGTTATTATCACATGATGCCTAAATCTTTTACAGTGTCATATCTGCTCTAATTTCAGGTCAGTGAGAGGCCGCTACGCTGACAATACACCCCTCCCCACCCCATCCTACAAGTACAACGAGTGGGCCAATGACAGAAAGCATTTAGGTTCCACACCTCGTTTATCCCAAGGAAAAGGTAACAAATATCCACCCCCTCAATAACCGCAATAGAGTGAAAGTTCAATAGTATGGTAAATGTGTCTTCCAAACCATTTTTAATTTGAAAGCTTCCTTACTAGAGTACCGTACTCCCTTTGGTTATTGTAGGTAAAAAAGACGGTGGGACTGGAATTTCATTTGACAATGAAGATGAGAAAGAGCAGTGGGAAGAAGATCAAAAGGTTGGCTTATTGCTATATCTTGTAATCATGTTTTCTTCTTTAGGGATGCACTGATACCACTTGTAACAGTACAAGTAATTCAATTTGAGTACTCAACCATACCAAGTATTGATACTTTGCGATTTTGTGTTGTGGTTGAGGTGAAAGTGTGTTTTATTATTGTCAAATAATATTTTTTAAAAAAACAAACGTTTCTTGAACATTGCATAGGGTTCACTCAAATATAACACTTTTGAGAGTAACAACTTGTCATGACTGCCATTTTAACATCCATCTGCATGATTTGGGATCTGTCTTGCCTCGCACTTATAACCTCTCACACAAAGCATTTTAGTTCTAAAATGAACTTGGCAAGACGGCTCAAGTGATGCATCATCACACCATCGCTTGAAGTGTTTTCTTTCAGCCCATACCTGGAAGTCATAGTCGAGCTTGTGAAGCGGTATTGACGTTGTAGTATCAGAGCACTTTTAAGCGTATGAGTACAGCCGTACAGTATCAGTTGCATCCCTTACCGATAACGCTACATATACAGTATACATTGTAAATTGCTCAAAGTCTCCACTTCCAATTCACCCACTGTTTTCAGCAAGCCGACAGAGACTGGTACATGATGGACGAAGGCTACGATGAGTTCCACAACCCTTTCACTTCCACGTCTGATGAATATATCAAGAAGAGAGAGCAGATTCTTCAGAAGCAGACTCAGAAACGAATATCCGCCCAGAAACGTCAAATCAACGAGGTACCTTACCGAGCGCGTGTTTATTTTGTTCTGTCTCACTAACGGGGCTATGATTCTGTGTTAACAGGACAACGAGCGATGGGAGACCAACCGCATGTTGACAAGCGGGGTGGTGCAGCGGTTGGAGGTGGACGAAGACTTTGAGGAGGACAATGCTACAAAGGTTCACTTGCTGGTTCACAATTTGGTCCCTCCATTCTTGGATGGAAGAATAGTGTTCACCAAACAGGTAGAACACAATTGGCTGAACTTCACATAATGGAAACAAGCGACATATTTAAACATTTTGACTTCTAAGTGTGTTTGCCTTGTCACCGCAGCCAGAACCCATCATCCCCGTGAAAGACGCCACCTCTGACTTGGCCATCATCTCCCGCAAGGGCAGTCAGCTCGTTCGTAAACACCGTGAGCAGAAAGAACGCAAAAAGGTTGGCTGCTAACAAAGACCGTAACACAAAAATGGGAGCATGAATGTGTAACCAACACAAGAGCATTGGTTACGCATTTATTATAACGTGGTGTCCCCATCTACTTTTGTACTGTGACTCAAGACTATCAGGTGTGTGTGTGTTGAGATGTTAAATCAGCATAGCATCACAGGTAAATATGTTTTCAGGCACAGCACAAACATTGGGAACTGGCAGGCACTAAGCTGGGGGACATCATGGGCATCCAGAAGAAAGAAGACGATGCTTCTGGAGGTCAAGTGGTTGGCGAGGATGGCAAAGTAGACTACAGGTCTGTCTTTATGGCAGTTTTTTATTTTTGCGTTTCACAACGTAGTGACCACGTCTCACTCACAGAGCCGTGGTGTCCATTTGTTGAACCATTCATATTCATTTCAATGTGGTCTCCTTTCCCTTGGCTCTGTAGAGCAGAGCAGAAGTTTGCAGATCACATGAAAGAAAAAAGTGAGGCCAGCAGTGAGTTTGCTAAGAAGAAAAGCATTCTGGAGCAGAGACAGTACTTGCCTATTTTTGCTGTGAGGCAGCAGCTTCTTAACATCATAAGGTACACATTCACTTATAGACACTTTTCTTCATAGATTAAATTCTTTGATAGAAGTTCTGTGGTCAGCTATGTCTTTCTGCCCTTGTAGGGACAACAGCATTGTGATTGTTGTTGGCGAAACAGGCAGTGGGAAAACTACTCAGCTAACGCAGTACCTCCATGAGGATGGCTATACCAGCTATGGCATGGTGGGCTGTACCCAGCCCCGCAGAGTAGCCGCCATGAGTGTGGCCAAGAGGGTCAGCGAGGAGATAGGCACCAATCTCGGAGAAGAGGTAAACCAAACTACCACGCCACTCCATATAAGCAAGGCAAATACACCATGCCCTTTCATTGCCCTCGATTCCCATAAGTAAGTAAGTAAGTCCAAAAGGAATAGCTTGAAGACTACAAATGATACAGTATATTGTCTATTAAGGAATAAGATAACCTTTATTTGTCCCCAATGGGGCAAATTTGCAGACTACAGCAGCAAGATTGGTCAAAAATTGTCATCACTGTTTAACTTGTAGGCAGCCTGGTGGTTTTGGGTTTGAATCTCGGCTGCGGTGTTTGCATGTTACCCCCCCCCCCCCCCCCCCTCCCCCACGTTTTCTAAATATGCCAACTTCCTCCCACGTTCCAAAGTGCTGTTGGGTTTAAATTGTCCATAGGTGTGAATGTGAACATGAGTCGTCGTCTATCTATATGCGCCCTGCAATGAGCAGGCCACCAGTCCATGGTGAGGCGTTCGCTGCGATAGTCTCGAGCTCACCCACTTTGAGAATGGGGAAAATGGGGAGAAAAGCTGTCTGGAAAAGGGTGTCTGACCTTTCATAAGCAAGGGAACACTGTCACCTAGTGGAAGAGGATGGATGTGTTGTAGCATGTCAACCGAATAGAAATTAGTCTTATGTAACCCGCAGGTGGGCTATGCAATTCGTTTTGAGGACTGCACATGTGAGAAAACGATGATCAAGTACATGACGGATGGTATCCTGCTCAGAGAGTCACTGAGGGAGTCCGACCTGGACCACTACAGCGCTGTCATCATGGACGAAGCTCATGAACGTTCCTTGAACACTGACGTGCTGTTTGGTTTGCTCCGTGAGGTTAGTTCCCTTGTCCCAAGCCTGCTTTGTTTGGAACACATGAAGACGTCATGAACATCACGATTCATTTTCTCTTCTTTTTTTTGTCTATGCTACCAGGTTGTTTCTCGGCGCACAGACTTGAAACTTATTGTCACTTCAGCAACAATGGACTCGGACAAATTTGCAGCGTTTTTCGGCAACGTGCCTATATTCAACATTCCGGGAAGAACATTTCCAGTGGACATTTTGTTTAGCAAGGTACGTCTACTTTTGCCTTTTGTTCTATAACCACTGCAATGATCGATTGGCATGTTTTTGGGATTTTTGTTTGGTGGTGTTTAGACTCCTCAGGAGGACTACGTGGAGGCAGCAGTGAAACAGACCCTGCAGATCCACCTCAGCGGGTTGATCGGCGACATCCTCATCTTCATGCCGGGTCAGGAGGATATTGAAGTGAGGGACAAGGCGGCAGTTCCAAAAAATTGATGATTAGAATATTGTGGATTAATTCAGTTTCATGTTATATTTTAACCCAATTCCATTGAAGTTAGGACATTTTGTCGAACATAAATACAAACACAATACATATATTTTAATACACTACAAAGACAAGATATTTAATGTTCAAACTGAAAAGCATTTGTTTTGTTTGTGTTTTTGTTTTTGCAAATAATAATGTAGAATTTTATGGCCTCAACATGTTCGTAAAAAAGCTTGGACAGGTGGGAAAAAAAAGACTGACAAAGTTGAAGAATGCTCATCAAACACCTGTTTAGAACATGCCACAGATGAGCAGACTGACTGGGAACAGGTGGGTACCATGATTGGGTACAAAAGGACCTTCCCTGAATTGCTCAATCATTCAGGAGCACAGATGGGGCGAGGTTCACTTCTGTGTGAGGAAATAGGCCAACTATTTAAGGACAACCTTCCTCAACCTACGATTGCAAGCAATTGAGGGATTTCATCATCTATGGTCCATAATATCACCAAAAGCTTCAGAGAATCTGGAGAAATGCATGTAAGCGGCAAGCCCAAAAACCGACAATGAACGCCCGTGACCTTTAACCCCGCAGGCCACTTTGCATTTAAAAAAAAACACGACATCATTGTGTAAAGGAAATCACATGTGCTCAGGAACACTTCAGAAAACCAGTGTCAGTAAATACAGCTCAGTGCCACATCCGTAAGTGCAGCCTAAAGCTCTACGATGCAAAGCAAAAGCCATTTATCAACAACACCCCAGAAATGCTGCTGGCTTCTCAGGGGCCGAGCTCATCTAAAATGGACGGATGCAAAATGGAAAAATGCTCTGTGGTCTGACGAGTCCACGTTCCTAATTGTTTTTGGAAATTGTGGACGTCGTGTCCTCCGGGGCCAAAGAGGAAAAGAACCACCCGGACGGGTATGGGCACAAAGTTCAAAAGCCAGCATCTCTGATGCTGTGGGGCTGTGTTAGTGCCAATGGCATGGGTAACTTACACATCTGTGAAGGCACCATTAATGCTGAAAGGTACATACAGAAGTTGTGGTATATGATAAATGTGTCCATCCTTGTTCTTGTAGGTAACATCAGATCAGATTGTGGAGCGACTGGAAGATTTGGATAACGCTCCTGCTCTGGCTGTGCTACCCATTTACTCCCAGCTGCCCTCGGACCTGCAGGCCAAAATTTTCCAGAAGGTTTCTTTTAATTTGTCTCTCTCTCTTGCATGTTTTTGTTTGTTGAGTGACTTTTCCTTATATTGGATTGGTGCAGTGGAGACTAGTGCTTAAACACGCTCACCCCCATTGCTTTTCTTTGCCCGCTCAGGCCCCAGACGGTGTTCGGAAATGTATTGTTGCTACAAACATAGCAGAGACTTCCCTCACTGTGGATGGTATCATGTTTGTTGTGGATGCTGGATACTGCAAACTCAAGGTATTCCTCCGCTTCCAACAGCTCGTAATTACAATACTCCTCTGACGTAACAGGCGATGTTACAAGTCGTTTAACACCCATTGAACAGGTGTTCAATCCTCGCATTGGAATGGATGCTCTACAAGTATATCCCATCAGCCAGGCAAATGCGAACCAGCGTGCTGGCAGAGCAGGCCGTACAGGACCGGGGCAGTGTTACAGGTATTCCGTTTGTTTGTTGACACTGACGAGATGTGATTAGCACTTATTCATGATATAATTCAAACCTCCCTTTCCACCCAGGCTGTATACTCAGAGTGCCTATAAGAATGAGATGCTGACCACCACCATCCCGGAGATTCAGAGGACCAACCTGGCCAATGTGGTCCTGCTGTTGAAGTCGCTGGGTGTTCAGGATTTACTCCTTTTCCACTTCATGGACCCGCCACCCGAAGACAACATGCTCAACTCCATGTACCAGCTTTGGATCCTGGGAGCGCTCGATAACACTGGTGCGTGAAATGGGTTGTTTCACTGACATTCGAAAAAGGTGCCATTCACATTGAGTCTTGCTTATATCGGAATCTCACATTTAAACCGTCCTTTGATTACTGTCGGTTGATATTAAGGTGAAAAATAGCTTGCCAAAGAGATGAATTGTTCCAGTTGGTATTAAAAATGCCTTATTTGGAGGGGTTAAGGTTGGTCGAGTTGACGTCTTAAGCATTTAGCGGCATCTAGTGGTGACTTTGCAGATTACCTCCAACACATATATTCCTTTTTCATATCCGACCGCATTCTCATCCCTGCTTTTCCAAATGGTGTCCCTAAGGTATTTGGACGTTTTGACATTTTCAGAATGCCATTCCTGTGACTGTAACATGACCGGGGACCTGCTCAGGCTTCACACATGAGGCTAAAATGTCATCATTCAGCCTCATTTTGAGCTCAAACTAAATTCCTGTAACTGTACTATGCATTTGATCATATCTTTCTGCTTGGACCTCCGTCATTCATGGCCCTCATATAAAAGCTGCATCTGCAAACAAGTCTTGATGAGCTCGTTGCAGATTTGGCCAGTAAAGTCATTTCCAGGTAACCGATCCAGTGTTTTATTCAACTGGCCGGGCCTCACCTCTGTCTCACCCTGAGCCGTACTGCAAGGATTTAGGGATTTGGGGATAAGGAAGGACTTTTGATGATTCCTTGTATGGTGTGTTAACAGCAGATTACCTCTGATTAAGTTTTACCTGCCCCAAACTGGCTGCTCCGCTTCTCCCTCAGTGTAAGCTTCTTAGACTCTGTCACCTAATCATCCAAATCAGAGCTGGCAACGTTTTTTGATCTCGCTCCTTTTTTCCTAGTCTTGAGTATTCGGAACAGTCAGTAGTTCACCCCCATCTTGTACGCTGACAGAAAAAAAAGTGCCATTTTGTGCTGGCTTCTCATGCTAGCAGGCGTTTGATGGAAAAGAAGCTTATATCTCACCTTGAACATTAAATTATTCTTTATGTATGACTTAATTACCATGCTTTTAGGTTCTTTGACGCCAACTGGCCGAATGATGGTGGAATTTCCCCTCGACCCGGCATTGTCCAAGATGCTGATTGTGTCCTGTGACATGGGCTGCAGCGCCGATATCCTCATCATCGTTTCCATGCTGTCGGTGCCGGCCATCTTTTACAGACCAAAGGTATGACCCAGTCATCTTTTAGACAATTTATGTATATTTATATTATATAAATATTTGTTTTTCATAGTGTTGCCGTCGGACAGAATCCTTTTGTGTCCAAATGTGGTCAATTTCATATTTGTGCACAAATGGATGCAATTGGTTTGTCCCCACGTCAGCTTTTGCTTTTATGCGTTATCAATGGCTTGTGAACAAATCTATTCATAAAAATTGCGTGTTGCTATTTTGAATCAATGGCAGACTCCTCGCACGACAGTTTCCAAAACTGTGGCTTTTCAGGAGCCCCCCAAAAACGGCATGCTTGTTCTATCGTCAAAGCGAGCAGCCATTTTCAACCCTTTAGACTGGTCAATCTTTCATAAAATTAACAAATACCCGTGGGCTGACAAATAGTGTAGATTTACAAAAATATATTCCATTTACCAAATGGTTACATAGGAGGTTTTGCTAGTTATCCCACATTTTTAAAACTATATATATATATTTTTTTTTAAAATATGAAGAGCAAAGGTGGCATCATGCACCAAAAGTAAATTGGGGATGATGTCATGGCATCAAGTATTTAATAAATTGTTTTGATCTCATCTTAATGCTCCTCAAAGCACCTTGGAGGCATATTTGTTTGTGAGGTACCATCCGGTGTTTCGGCCTTTGATATTATGTAATCTTTCATCTAATGTAACATAAATGCATGTAATTTTGTAGTTTAATTACGCTTGGACTCCTTTAACATTTATTTTTTAGTCATTGTATGCTTTTGAATGACAGACGGCATTAGACATATTCTAGTCTAATACAGTTTGAACAAATATAGGAGACTACTTACTAATATATAAATACGCCATGCGTGTGTGTGTATTTGCAGGGTCGCGAGGAGGAGAGCGACCAGGTCAGGGAGAAGTTTTCCGTGCCAGAGAGTGACCACCTGACTTACCTTAACGTCTACACGCAGTGGAAAAACAACAATTACTCCAGCATCTGGTGCAACGATCACTTCATTCACACCAAGGCGATGCGCAAGGTTACACATGACTCCCACTCACTCCGATGACAATGGCTGCACACCGACCTCACGCGCGAACGTGTTTTGCAATTTGTGCAGAAGATTTGTATTAAGAGCGGTACAGTAACAGCTGTGCTCCCAAGTTTCATTATTTAGAGGTTATAATTGTGTGTTTTGGGGCAATTTCCTCCAAAAGAGCCAGGAACTTCAAGGCTAGTTGAGCTGGTCGGTTGTTTCTAAATGACTATTTGGTGTAAGGTTGACAGAACAAATCTGTCAATTATGCTAAAGTGAGGTACAATGTCCTACGCCAGGTGCGTGAGGTGCGCTCTCAATTAAAAGACATCATGGTGCAGCAGAGGATGAACTTAATGTCCTGCGGTTCAGACTGGGACATCATCAGGAAGTGCATATGTGCTGCTTACTTCCACCAGGCTGCCAAGCTCAAGGTATGTCTCTTGTTTTCGACTTGATAAGTGGCCAGTGTACAGGCAAGGTAATGACACAGCAGTGGTGATAAAACCTCCCAACGAAAAGCTCGAAGGTCTGAGGGAGTTGAAAACTTTGCACATTATGAATAACCAGTGCCATGCGTTTGCTCTCAGGGCATTGGCGAATACGTGAATGTGAGAACGGGCATGCCATGTCACCTTCACCCGACCAGCTCCCTGTTTGGTATGGGCTACACTCCGGACTACATCATCTACCATGAGCTGGTCATGACTACCAAGGTGAAATCTCTAAACTATGGAAGGGATGAAAAGTCCTTATCACGGGTGATGTGCTTTTTGAACACCTTGTTTTGTCTTGTAGGAGTACATGCAGTGTGTAACTGCAGTGGATGGCGAGTGGCTGGCAGAACTGGGGCCCATGTTTTACAGCATCAAGCACGCTGGGAGAAGCAGACAGGTAAGAGAAAACAAAGTAACTGCTAGATTTGTGCTGGCCCTTTTTTTTGCCAATTATAAGAAGCTTACACCAGCCACTTTCACACATCTTTGGTGTGAGTTATTTGGCAAGGCAGCTTTATTTATATAGCACATTTCATACACACGGTAACTCAATGTGCTTCACATAATTAAAAGAACAACATTTCAACACATTTACAAAAAAATAAAATCAGTTAAGAGATTTAGATGCAATGTAAAGAAAACGTAGCAAGGTATTCCGAGCCTATTTTGGGGGTCGTTTTGAAGACTTTCTTGCTTCATTTGTGAGCCTGCTTCAAAATATTAGACAGAGCAGTCTTGGTGCATGAGAATCATTCATCTATCCATTTTCTCATCTGCTTATCCTCACAAGGGTCGAGGGCGTGCTGGAGCCTATCCCAGCCGTCTTTGGGCAGTAGCTGGGGGACACCCTGAACTGGTTGCCAGCCAATTGCAGGGCACTCAGAGACGAAACAACCATTCACGCTCACACTCACACCTAGGGACAATTTAGAGTGTTCAATCAGCCTGGCGTGCATGTTTTTGGAATGTGGGAGGAAACCAGAGTACCCAGAAAACCCACGCAGGCACGGGGAGAACATGCAAACTCCACACAGGGAGGCCACAGCCAGAATTGCACCCTGCACGTCTGCACTGTGAGGCTGGCGTGCTAACCAGTCACCCACCGTGCCGCCCGCATGACAATCAGCTGTAGCAATAAACCTGCTTTTTTAACTAGGAGTACTTCTAATCGGTCTTCCCAAAGTAGTAAAAGCTTCAGAGGGGGATCAAAACCGTCCCCGTTTCCCTTTTATCAGTGCTTCCAATTGTTCTTCTTATCGCATATGTCACCTCCAGGAAAACCGTCGGCGGGCCAAGGAGGAAATCAACAACATGGAAGAGGAGATGGCGTTGGCTCAGGAGCAGCTACGAAGCCGCCGTGAGGAGCAGGAGAGGAAGAGCACTGGCAATGTGAAGTAAGTGGCCAACGCTGCCGCCACATCAATGGTTGCGCATAGCCCCCCTCCCCTGCCACCCAGCACCCACGTCTCCACCCCCACCCCCCATCCCCCTTCTCACCTCCCTATTCTTTATGCACCGCAGAGATAGAACAGTTTCATTTAGCTACTTCGCCGCCAGGCCGTATCTCCACCCCTCCCTCTCCTCTAACTGTCTCACTCTTCATGATGAGCTTTTCTCACCTCTGGTCCCCGCAGACGAGACAAAAAGAAATAATATTGACTCCTGGCTGACCCCCATTACCGCAGCAATTTAAATTGGGCCACAACAGAGCGCAGAAAGCGGGGGAACCTTCATTTTCAAATTAGAGACAAAAATTAATTTCACACCCATTCCCGAGCTTTACAGAGAGAAATACACTTTTAAAGACAGATTTTAAAACGAACTTTATTGTTAATTAATACGCCGGTTTATCTACATTTGTGTGACCATGCCGGTGTGAAATCTGCGGTAAAAAATCACACTGGAGGAAAGGGATTAGAATGAGATTTAGGCAGCAAGTGACTGCGGTCTTGGCAGCCTTCATTGTGACCACCTCCTAATTCTTTGTACGACTGCTGCCGAGCACACTTCACGTCTTCATGCAACTACAGAAGAGGTGGGAGTTTATTTATTTATTTATTTTTTTAAATCACCGCTTAACTGAAAAGTTCATTTCCTGAAACTGGTGTTTCCCAACCTTTATTGAGCCAAGGCACATATTTTATTTACATGAGAAAAACCCCACAGCACATCGCCAAACCAAATCCAAAACAAATTTCTCCTGATATCAGGATGAACTCTTTTAATTTGCTTCCAGTTTCACTTACACACAGTGGAAATACAACAATTGTCTTGCAGTCATCCTCTCACCTTCCTCTCATACTTCTCACCCCTTCTGTCATCTCATGGTAAACATTGAGCTCAGGCTCATTCTACATCACTGGCATAGCTAGATGAGATAAGATACATTATTTGTCCCAAATAAGAATTTCCTGTCAATTAATCGAAAATGGATAAAGAAAATTTGTACTCATATAGTAGCATGATAAGAATACTCAACATAATAAAATCATTTCAACATTTGTGGCCAATTTCACTCCTGTCCAGCAGGTGGCAGTGCATTACAACGATGTTCGTTCGTGTCTACTGCATTATCATTATTGATAGAATAGCATTCCAAGTTACAAAATCAGCATATGCTGTGCCAAAAAACAAGGACCGACTTTTTGTTGTTTTTTCAGCCGATGGTCTGACTTTTGTTTCATGTTGTGGATCAAAAGAAAAAGGTCAACATATTTGAGATACCCAGTACGTGCTTTTCCTTGTACGGTGATGTTGTCCTTCTGTCAAAGGGCCATGTTTTGACACCTGTCATGAATGACCGTGATAGGCAAAAATATTGGATTTGCACTGATTTCTTCTATGGCCCATGCTTTATCCACAAAGTCAGTTTCAAATTGGCCAAGTGATCTTTGAGCTATATAAATCAGCATGTATTGTATTGTATTGTATTGTATTATATGATGGAAAATGGGTTAGAAACGCATGTGAAAAGCTTTCATTCTGCTCCAACTCAGCCGACTGCCCTGATTAACGTGCTATGCTACAAACCATATTTTTCCACAAATAAATCTTTGGGTCATATTTCAACTGTTATGGCGCAGTTTTTATTCAAGCCCAACCGATTAATTGGTTGGCCAATTTAATTGGCCGATAGTAGCTCTTTTAAAATGGAGGGTCGGGGGAATCAACTTTTAAACACATTAACACATTTTAGCAAAAGACAAAGATGGACAATTAAACAACCCTAGCCTCAAAAAATAGCACAAAAGATTTTTGTCTCTGTTATGAAGTTAAATACTAAAGCACAACGTATTGTAAAACTGGCAAATGTTCTGCTTGTAATTAATGGATTTTAAAAGTATTTATTTTAGTCATTATAGTTTTTGTAATTAATTGTCTGATTAATCGCTTATCAGAATTTTACTCCACCAAAGATTGAATTATCGACCTAAAAAAAAAAAATCTGTATCAGCTGGGCCCTTGTTTTTAAACCTGATGCTCTTCTTGACCATTAGCTGGAAACTGAACCCATGCGAGCTACACGAAAAGGCACACACACACTACACGACATTATCCATGTTCTTGTGCCATAAAAAGTGCTCAGCAGCATGCTCGTAATTTGGCATTGGTAAATTTGCCAATGAGCGGATCATTTGTGGGGAGCCCATCCTCGTTATTTTCTAAAGAAACTCGTGTGCTCTGACAAGACCGTATATTCTAAAAATAATTGTTTGAGCACCATCTTGTGGCATCTTGGTACCACGCAACTATGTCAAACTGTGGGGAGGAGCTTCAATTAGAAACAGCATAGCCTTGTCGAATAAGAAAAAAAGTGGTTTGGCTCCATCCTGTGGCATTTTCAGAGAATTACATTTTGGGGTGGACCAGTTCAGGGTGCACCCCGCCTCTCGTCCAAAGTCAGCTGGGATCAGCTGCTGCTCACATTTGCCCCTAGTAAGTGCTTTAGAAAATGAATGGATCGATAAATTCAAAGCATTTTGGTGTGCAGTTACAGTATACTGCCTTTGAGCCCCACCCCCAAATTTAATTACAATGACATGCATTTTCGTAACAAATGTCTTTCTTTTACTCGTAGCTTTTGTTGTATGGAATTCTATTAAAGTCTCATGAGAAGAGGCTTGTCTGTGTGGGCTTGTCAAGGGTCTGTGATTAAAGAAGATGGATGACGCTCTCAGAGTGAGGCTTCCATCCTCTCGTTCTTTCACTTTCATCACTCCCTGATGGCAATCATGCTCTCGTGTCTTTTTCTCTGGCCAGTCTTGCAGTGATCCTCTCACCTTCCTCTCATTCTTCTCACACCTCTTCCTCCTCTTATTGCCCAGCGGTTGAGGTCCCCATGCAAAACTTCTGTCTTTTCTCTGCTTTAGGTCGTTGAGAATATGCACGCCGGGGAGACGTGAAGAGGCCCCCATGACACCCCGACGCACCCCTTCCCGATTTGGATTGTGAAACACCTTCTGGAGGGTCATCTCAGACCTACATCACGGGAGCCAGCAGCACCCGCAGTTCATGTACAGGCCACTAGGGAGAGAACTTGTATAAGACAAACCCCGTCAAAAGGTTCTCTCCCTCCTTTTTTTTTCTTTTTAAAATGAGCTCCTTCAGTGAAAAAATCAGGATGGCTACAGCGTGAGGTTACTGTGTATTGACTACAATAATTATCTTAAAAAAAAAAGAAAATGGCATGTCCTTGAGGGCATTTGGGAGCCACATCCATTTAAATCTCTCCATTCGTTAGATGATCTGATCTAGTTTCCGTGTTGGCCGTCTTTGAGTCCTCGTATTGACCACGTTCTGCGTTGTCATAAAGAGCTCCTCCACACATTCAAGTACTATTCACATTGTACTTGTGCCACAAGTGTGGTCACACTTGTTTTGTCGCGTTCAGTTACCTTTGCCTACTCTTATTTTTTTTTAACCTTGTTTTTACTACGTGAAAAAGCTTTGCAACACCTCCACAACAGATTAAACGTCAACAATGTTATATTCACGCTGACAGTAGTTTTTCACTTTCTTGTTTGGATGACTTTGGGAACATGACGCACACAAACTCAACATGGAGTGCTCCAGATGAACTGGCTGTTTGTAACTCCACATCCTGGTGAAGGTCTTTTTCTTTACTTTTGTTTTGAACATGGTGATTAACCAACGGAGTTTCAATCATTTATTTAAAGTGGAACAATAAATGTTGCTATTTTTTATAATTCAAAGTGGTTTAAGTTTTAATCCTGGAGACAATCGCACCTACGGATAATTTTAGTCTTAACCTATCATAGGTGTTTTTGAAATGTGAGCGGAAGCGCACACAAGCGCAGGGAGAATGCGCAAGCTCAGCATTGTTGACTAGCTTAAGGCCTTTTTATTCTCCACTTGGCTTTTCTTGGTGATCACTGCAAGACTGGGAAAAGGGATGTTAGTGTTCTGGTGCATGCTTAGCCATATTTGCTTGAACACTTTGCCTACTGGTTGGGCTATTGCTATCAGCACTCTGATATCACTCAGCCAACGCTCTCCTGGATGTGTTGTCTGACGTCACAGCAACACTGCGTTCTGTTGCCACGCACTATGACGTTAGATTAGTGCCACAATCATGAGCACAAAATGGGATCTTTTGAAAACCAAAGCATGTATGAGCACACATGTTTTATGCACGCAAAAATGTTTTTTGCTTGGACGCCAGATTAGATTTTGTAGAAAAGCTACATTTGTCAGTTGTTTTCCACGCGCTCGCTCAAAATGGTTTTCCTCCCTTAATTGCTTCAACTCGCTCACTCGTGCTCAACTTTGCATTCTCCTACGATTGCTCAGCTTAACAAAGCGTTACAATGTGTTACAAAATCAACTAATCATAAATCCACTAATGAATAAAGGAAATCCGCTGGGGGGTTGGGGGGATACAATAATATTCTTTTACTGTAAAACGTCAAGTTCTTCAGAAAACACTGATAAACATGAAGTCTGCGTTTTCCCTGACAAACTCATTAACTTCCTTTAGTAACTTATCTTACTTAATGAAAGTAAGGGAATATACTGTAGTCATGTGAGGGGGTGGGGGAAAGCGATCCGCGGGTGCCAAATTGCGAGCATTCTGGGTATTTACTGTAATCGGATCTTCTCTTTGCAATTGGTTTGGCATCGAAACATTTTTTTTTGTTTTTTGGGGGGTGGAGTGGGGGGAAGCCAACTACTGTTCTTTCTTGAAAAATGCTTATTGGTCGTTTATCCCCGTTTTTTTCCCCCTGTTTGTTTGTTTTTGTTTTGAGGCGGTGCTCCAAAATCATCATGTGATTTTGGCGATGCAATTATTCTGCCAGACTACGACTACTGAACCATGCCTTTTGCACTGGAAACACAAAAGCTCTCAAATTGTTCCCACAACATTGGAAGAGTACAATTGTCAATCATGTCTATCAGAGGAAGAAAGGAGGTCATTTGTTAATTGATCAATTGATAGATAATTAATAATTGATTCAAAGATGCTTTATTTTCTATATATTGTGACTGCATTGATGACAATATATAGAATGGTTGTTCCTGCAGCGATGACCAAGCGGAGGCGGGTGGGTGAAGCGGATCAGGGAGAAAACAAAGCCTCGGTCCGTCATCCGCCATGCAAAGATCTCGCACATCTCCGCGAGCCATGTGAGCCTTTGAAGCTCCTCGGCTGCAAAAGATGCCGATGAGCTCAAGATGAAGGACTTGCCTCCATGAGGGCGGATCATGTGTGGACCTCGATGTAAATCTTCAGGTCAGAAGACTGTTGAACAAAAAGGGTGCATGACGCTATGTAGTGCGCTGACACTTCTTGATGTCTCCCAACTGATACCTCTGAAGTGGCATGCATCTATTTGGACAAAAAAAAAACGGATGGCGCGCTTGTCTTTCCCTCAAGGTGTCTTTTTCCCACCGGCCCTTTCTTGTTGTCCCCTGATTGGCTGTCTGTAGCTTGCGCTCATGCAAATAAGCATGATTATGAGGGGCCCCCTCCCTCCATTCTCCCAGTGGACTTGATTGAGAATGGCAGGCGAAAGCGAAGATAAAATGGACTGCACCAACTTTAATGAGACAAACGCGAGCTCACGGGCTGACATTTGGAAATAGCTCATGTGAATGACATCGTCAGCAGTCACCTTTTCCCAAAGCTCTCCGCAAGGAGTCCCCTGTAATGATGAAGGGAATTAAGATGGGCCGTGGGGGCGGCCTGGATAGAAACGCGAGGATTAGGGCGGAAGGCCACACCTCTTCAATCGGCTCGTCTGTCACATCTGGAAAAAAACACATCGCACATTAGACTTGCCTTCTTTACAAATCATCATTGTCTAGCGGCAACTCTGGGTGTTCACAAATGTGGTCGATTTCACATTTTTCACAAATCGATACTATTGGTCTGTTTCTATGTTATATAATTTTCCCTTATAGTTCGTTTTGTTTTTCAAATTCACTTAGTTTGAATTCATTTTTACCGCAAGCATGATAGTACGTATATGTTATTTTTGCAACATTGATTTGTTTTAGTTCAGTTTTTATTAGCTTCAGTGTTCGATTTTTCTTTTTTAGCACAGTATTTGTGAAGTGCAAGAAAAAACACGTCACAATAAGTATTGTGTCGTACAACCTCAACAAAAATACAATTTAAAAAATGCATTTACTTACGAACAGATCAACAACCAAGGAATTTGTAATCCCCCCCCCCCCCCCCCCCACAAGGGTCGCGGGCATGCTGGAGCCCATATTCCAGCTGGCTTCCGGCAATAGGCGGGGCGCACCCCGAACCAGTTGACAGACAATCTTGACAACCAGCCACAAAACAAATACAGGTACTGTATAACATTTCACAGAATTTGATGTGCAATAAGTGCAGTGTGAAATACTGCTGCGAAGGTTTGATTAGATGCTGCACAAGATATAGTGAAAGAATGAATAAATGATATCTGTATGATTTTGTTAACTTGTTAACTAACCCGCAGCGGCTCCTCTTGTTTTATGTTGAGAGGGAAGAAATTTCATCTGTGCTGTATGTTGCACATACAGTACATTTGACAATAAAGTTTATCCAATCCAATCTAGCTTGCGCCCGTTTTTAATTTATTTTTGTTCACCAAAATGTGTTTTCTCGACTTCCTGAAAATTTGTGATTTTGGAGATGCGAGGATTGCGCCCAACGGCGACGAAATCTAATACCCCCAAGAGCACAAGTGAGACTGATGAGACAACATCAAGGCATCAAGTGCTGTTTTAATTAACTGCTGTAGTGCGCAGAAGGAGACATTTTCTGGTCTCGTCACTCCCGCATCGGTTTTGTTGGCTGTAAATGAAGAGCCTTCTGGGACGCAATTACAATACAAGGCTGCATTAGGAACACAGCAGGCCCGATGGAAACTTCAGCCCCCCTTGTCACCCAGCAGGAGTCGGCCTTCAGTTGATTGAATTTTCAAAGGTACATGCACCCAGTACAAAAAAAAAAAAAAAAAACACTTTCCTGCCCACATGTGGTTTATGACTGAAACTGAAACAAGGCAGCCATGTACAGCTTTTGTTTGTACAGTGTTTCAAGCAGGGGGCGGGCAAATTATGGCATTCCGACCGAGCACATTTGAATCCTTTTGTGTTTGCTGCAAGAAAAAAAAAAAGCAAAACCCGATTAATTAAAACGTCCGAGTCAGCAGAGGCATCTGGCCCGGATTCGGCATGAAGCTGGCACAGCTGGCCTTGAGTCGGCACTGGCATAATGCATGTGGGCCGAACACGGCCCAGGAGTGGCAAAGGAGGCACTGGCTTGACTCTGGCAAACCAGATGAGGGCCAGTTGTGGAGTGAAGTATTTGGGCCAGAAATCAATTTACAACTCCGGCCCGTACATGGCCAGCCAGTATTGAGCCACCCTTAAATGCAGTTTCAGATTTATTTTTTCAACACACAGCCTTGTTTTACAATTGCACACCGATGTGGAATTCCATTCATCACACACACACACACACACACACACACGCGCGCGCGTGCGGTTCAATCAGGCTCGCAGGATAATTTAAAAATGCAAAAAATGCAAAAAAGACAATTAATATTTTTAATAAGGTGCGATTCATTGAGTATCCGCTAGGGGACACTGTTTTGACCAGAGAAGAAGACAACAGCAGCCTCAGTCCGTCACTGAGACAGACCCATGACAGCAGACGCTATCAATAGCACTCTCACATTTACACATTTAATAGCACTCTCCTTAGTTTGTAAGGTGTAGGCAGGGATTACATTTGGAATTTATATGCACGTGTAAATGGTTTAAAAATTCCTTTCTTTATAAATCTTGTTTAATCATAAAGTGCATTACTATATTTTTCAATGCCAATTACTTGTTAAAGTTTGTACAATCAATGGGATCAGTTGCAATGCATGTATGTGAATGATAAAAGTAAATTGCACATAATTGAAGGAAATGTAAGGTGCTTCATGAAATGTTTTGTAAAAGACACGTTCATTAAATTTCAACATTTTCCAAATGTTCTTGTGCTTCTTTATACCAAAATAAAGGAAAGACATATTGTTTTGGTTGTTTATAGCAAAGTATGGTATCATTTTAATGGCCCGGCCCACTTGACATCTACCGAGGCCGTATGTGGCCCACCATGTGAAATGAGTTTGACACCAGTGATGTATAGTAAGGCGTTTTGGATGAAAAAATCGACCATGTATAGTAAGGCGTTTTTAGCCGAAAAAAACGACCATGTATAGTAAGGCGTTTTTAGCCGAAAAAACCCCGACTGTGTATAGTAAGGTGTTTTTAACCGAAAAAAATGACCATGTATAGTAAGGCCTTTTTCGACGAAAAAAGACAACCATGTATAGGAAGGCATTTTTGGACGAAATTTTTGGCCGAAAAAAACGACCATGTATAGTAAGGCGTTTTTGACCGAAAAAAAACGACCATGTATAGTAAGGAATTTTTAGCCGAAAAAAAACGACCATGTAAGGCGTTTTTAGATGGGAAAAAACGACCATGTATTATAAGGCGTTTTTAGCCGAAAAAAACGACCATGTATATATAGTAAGGCATTTTTGGACGAAATTTTTAGCCGAAAAAAACGACCATGTATAGTAAGGCATTTTTAGCCGAAAAAAACGACCATGTATAGTAAGGAATTTTTAGCCGAAAAAAAACGACCATGTATCGTAAGGCGTTTTGGGATGAAAAAAAACGACCATGTATAGTAAGGCATTTTTGGACAAAATTTTTAGCCGAAAAAAACGACCATGTATAGGAAGGTGTTTTTACCCGAAAAAAACGACCATGTACAGTAAGGCGTTTTTAGCCGAAAAAAACGACCATGTATAGTAAGGCGTTTTTGACCGAAAAAAACCCCGACCATGTACAGTAAGGCATTTTTGGACGAAATTTTTAGCCGAAAAAAACGACCATGTATATAGTAAGGCGTTTTTAGCCGAAAAACAACGACCGTGTATAGTAAGGCGTTTTTAGCCGAAAAAAACGTCCATGTATAGTAAGGCGTTTTTGACCGAAAAAAACGACGATGTATAGTAAGGCGTTTTTACCCGAAAAAAAAAACGACCAAAACGTAAGGCGTTTTTGGCTGAAAAAACGACGATGTATAGTAAGGCATTTTTGGATGAAAATTTTAGCCGAAAAAAACGACCATATATAGTAAGGCGTTTTTAGCCGAAAAAAACCCGACTGTGTATAGTAAGGTGTTTTTAACCGAAAAAAATGACCATGTATAGTAAGGCCTTTTTCGACGAAAAAAACAACCATGTATAGGAAGGCATTTTTGGACGAAATTTTTGGCCGAAAAAAACGACCATGTATAGTAAGGCATTTTTAGCCGAAAAAAAAAGACCATGTATAGTAAGGAATTTTTAGCCGAAAAAAACAACTATGTATGTAAGGTGTTTATAGCAGAAAAAAAACGACCATGTATCGTAAGGCGTTTTTGGACCAAATTTTTAGCCGAAAAAAACGACAATGTAGTAAGGCGTTTTTGGACGAAGTTTTTAGCCGAAAAAAACGACCGTGTATAGTAAGGCGTTTTTAGCCGAAAAAAATGACCAAAACGTAAGGCGTTTTTGGCCGAAAAAACGACCATGTATAGTAAGACATTTTTGGACGAAAATTTTAGCCGAAAAAAACGACCATATATAGTAAGGCGTTTTTAGCCGAAAAAAAACGACCATGTATAGTAAGGCATTTTTAGCCGAAAAAAACAACCATGTATGTAAGGCGTTTTTGGACCAAATTTTTAGCCGAAAAAACGACCATGTATAGTAAGGCGTTTTTGGACGAAGTTTTTAGCCGAAAAAAACGACCATGTATCGTAATGCGTTTTTGGACCAAATTTTTAGCCGAAAAAACGACCATGTATAGTAAGGCGTTTTTGGACGAAGTTTTTAGCCGAAAAAAACGACCATGTATAGTAAGGCGTTTTTAACCGAAAAAAACGACCAAAACATAAGGCGTTTTTGGCCGAAAAAAATGACCATGTATATAGTAAGGCATTTTTGGACGAAATAAACGACCATGTATATATAGTAAGGCGTTTTTAGCCGAAAAAAATGACCATGTATAGTAAGGCGTTTTTGACCGAAAAAAACGACCATGTATAGTAAGGCGTTTTTGACCGAAAAAAACGACCATGTATAGTAAGGCGTTTTTAACCGAAAAAAAAACGACCAAAACGTAAGGCGTTTTTGGCCGAAAAAACGAGCATGTATAGTAAGGCATTTTTGGACGAAAATTTTAGCCGAAAAAAACGACCATATATAGTAAGGCGTTTTTAGCCGAAAAAAAACGACCATGGCATTTTTTTTTTTTACCATTAGGAAGGCATTTTTGGACAAAATTTTTAGCCGAAAAAAACGACCATGTATATATAGTAAGGCGTTTTTAGCCGAAAAAAATGACCATGTATAGTAAGGCGTTTTTAGACGAAAAAAACGACCAAAACGTAAGGCGTTTTTCGCCGAAAAAACGACCATGTATAGTAAGGCATTTTTAGCTGAAAAAAACAACCATGTATGTCAGGCGTTTTTAGCAGAAAAAAACCGACCATGTATCGTAATGCCTTTTTGGACGAAAAAAAACGACCATGTATAGTAAGGCATTTTTGGACAAAATTTTTAGCTGAAAAAAACGACCATGTATAGTAAGGCGTTTTTAGCCGAAAAAAAACGACCATGTATAGTAAGGCCTTTTTGGTCGAAATTTTTAGCCGAAAAAAATGACCATGTATAGTAAGGCATTTTTAGCCGAAAAAAACAACCATGTATGTAAGGCGTTTTTAGCAGAAAAAAAACGACCATGTATCGTAAGGCGTTTTTGGACCAAATTTTTAGCCGAAAAAAAACGACCATGTGTCGTAAGCCGTTTTTAGCCGAAAAAAACGACCATGTATAGTAAGGCGTTTTTGGACAAAGTTTTTAGCCGAAAAAAACGACCATGTATAGTAAGGCATTTTTGGACAAAATTTTTAGCCGAAAAAAAACGACCATGTATAGGAAGGTGGTTTTACCCGAAAAAAACGACCATGTACAGTAAGCCGTTTTTAGCCAAAAAAAAAACGACCATGTATAGTAAGATGTTTTTAGCCGAAAAAAATGACCATGCCTTTTTGGACGAAAAAAAACGACCATGTATAGCAAGGCATTTTTGGACGAAATTTTTAGCTGAAAAAAACGACCATGTATACTAAGGTGTTTTTAGCCAAAAAAAACGACCATGTATCGTAAGGCGTTTTTAGCCGAAAAAAACGACCATGTATAGTAAGGCGTTTTTGACCAAAAAAAACCAACCATGTATAGTAAGGCATTTTTGGACGCAATTTTCAGCCGAAAATAACGACCATGTATAGTAAGGCATTTTTGGACGAAAATTTTAGCCGAAAAAAGCGACCATGTATAGTAAGGCGTTTTTAGCCGACAAAAAACGACCATGTATAGTAAGGCGTTTTTAGCCGAAAAAACCGACCATGTATAGTAAGGTGTTTTTAGCCGAAAAAAATGACCATGTATAGTAAGGCCTTTTTGGACGAAAAGAACGACCATGTATAGTAAGGCATTTTTGGACGAAATTTTTAGCCGAAAAAAACGACCATGTATAGTAAGGTGTTTTTAACCGAAAAAAACGACCATGTATAGTAAGGCGTTTTTAGCCGAAAAAAAAGACCATGGATAGTATGGTCGTTTTTTTTGGCTAAAAATTTCGTCCAAAAACGCTTTACTATACATGGTCTTTTTTTTCGGCTAAAAACGCCTTACATACATGGTCGTCTTTTTTTCGGCTAAAAACGCCTTACATACATGGTCGCTTTTTTCGGCTAAAAATTTCGTCCAAAAATGCCTTACTCTACATGGTGTTTTTTTTCGTCCAAAAAGGCTTTACTATACATGTTAGTTTTTTTCGGCGAAAAACGCCTTACGATGCAAAAAACGACTTCAATCAGCCTTACCTATCATGTTGGTCAAAGAAAGAAGGGATATGGTTGCAACCTCTGGGGATTAAACACCCAACCGCTAGTTTGGGACATGGTTTCTCTACCCCTGAGCCACACAAACACATAAGTTCTTGTTTGTTTTGTGTTTTCTTCGATAAAGCTGCAAATGGTGGTTAAAGACAGATGTGACCTTGTTGCAAACACTGGGAATCGAACACCCAACCGCTGGATTTGGGACTTCAGCTTTCTACCACTGAGCTAACACACCACAATGAACCTTTGGGTTGTTTTGTGTTTTTCCTCAAATAAGTTGTAAATGGCGGTTAAAGAGTAGACATAGTTGCAACAACCAGGGATCGAACACTCAACCTCTGGTGTGGCACTCTATCACTCTACCACTGAGCCAAAGCACCACATAGAGGAGTGGAGTTGTGTTTTTTTTTTTATTAATCATGGTCGTTTCTTTCGGCTAAACGATACGGTTGTTTTTTTCAGCTAAAAACACCTTACTATACATGGTCGTTTTTTTCGTCCAAAAAAGCCTTACTATACATGGTCGTTTTTTTTCTGCTAAAAACGCTTTACTATACATGGTCGTTTTTTTCGGCTAAAAATTTCGTCCAAAAATGCCTTACTATACATGGTTGTTTTTTTTCCGGCTAAAAACGCCTTACTATATATATATACATGGTCGTTTTTTTCGGCGAAAAACGGCCTACGATACAAAAAACGACTTCAATAAGCCTTACTTATCATGTTGGTCAAAGAAAGAAGGGACATGGTTGCAACCTCTGGTGATTGAACACCCAACCGCTAGTTTGGGACATGGTTTCCCTACCCCTGAGCCACACCACCACATAAGTTCTTGTTTGTTTTGTGTTTTCTTCGATAAACCTGCAAATGGTGTTTAAAAAGTGGTGACCTTGTTGCAAACACTAGGAATTGAACACCCAACCGCTGGATTTGGGACTTCAGCTTTCTACCACTGAGCTAACCCACCAAAATGAACCTTTGGGTTGTTTTGTGTTTTTCCTCAATTAAGTTGTATATGGTGGTTAAAGAGTAGACATTGTTGCAACAATCAGGGATGGAACACTCAACCTCTGGCGTGGCACTCCATCACTCTACCACTGAGCCAAAGCACTACAGAGGAGTGGAGTTGTGTTTTTTTTATTAATCAAGGTCGTTTCTTTCGGCTAAATGACTACATGGTCGGGTTTTTTTTGGCTAAAAACACCTTACTATACATGGTCGTTTTTTTCGGCTAAAAATTTCGTCCAAAAACGCCTTACTATACATGGTCGTTTTTTTTCGGCTAAAAACGCCTTACGATACATGGTCGTTTTTTTCAGCTAAAAACGCCTTACTATACATGGTCATTTTTTTCGGCTAAAAACACCTTACTATACATGGTCATTTTTTTTTTTGTTAAAACGCCTTACTATTCATGGTTGTTTTTTTCGGCTAAAAACACCTTACTATACATGGTCGTTTTTTTCATCGAAAAACACCTAACTACACATGGTCGTTTTTTTCGTCTAAAAACGGCTTACTATACATGGTCGTTTTTTTTGGGCTAAAAACGGCTTACTATACATGGTCGTTTTTTTTGGCTAAAAACGATTCATCGTTCACTTCAAAGAGCCGGCTGGCTCTTTGTACCGGCTCGTTTGCGACCGACACATCACTTGTGAAAATGTAGGTGTTTGAACAGTCAGAGGTGCTGCCAAAAAGAACCCTCTCTGCACTAAAATACAATGAAATTAATTTTGATTCCCTTTGCTGCAATACAAACCGGATACTTCATACTTGACCATAAAGTTAATTTAAAACTTAGTACCTCAATTCAAAAACAAAATCTGACGTTGAAAAAAAACGTCGTTTTGTATTTGTAAGACTGAATATGAAAATAAACAGAATTTAATTTTCAGTGAGGATCAAATACAGTTTCAAAGAAAAAAAAGTCTATCGTTTCAAATTCAGATTGTACAATTCAGATTCAGTTATTCAATATGATTCAGAGTAAAATATACAAATCCATCCATTATCCGAGCCACTGACCTCCAATTCACGTAATTCAAATTCAGTATAAACTATTTAAAAGTTATTCACGTTTAGTTTTTGGTGGCAAATATTCCGCCCCACAGCGTCACACCTAGTTTAGTTTTGGTTGTAAAGTGTCCTAGAGTGTCTTGAAAGACGCTTATAAATGAAATGTATTATTATTATAAGAAATTTCAGGGGTTATTTTTACTGACCATTCATTGTTCATGACATGTACAAATGTTTGTTTTCCTAACACACTGTCCATTCTTGTTTTCTTACAGTTCTTACAGCCGCTGTGAGACCTAACAGCCTAACATCTTGGGCCTCAGACCAGGAAATTGATGTCACAATCAAAAGATGGCTACATCTGGCTCCTAATCGGGATGGTGACAGGAAGGAAATGGAGAGCGCAACAATTTGATGGACAGAAAAATACCGTTCAAGAGTAAGCTGCATCCCAATTTGGACTTTGTGTTCACTGTTAAATGACAAAAAATTACAGCGACAATATGTTAAGCTCGATAACATCCAACACGCATAATGTGGCAACGAATATGCAACAATTGTTTTTACTCTTAACAATGCACAGTATCAGCCTCTATTGAAGAAAGCCAAAATTCCAGAAACATCCGGAGGGTTTGCGAAAGGGAATACAATGACGGGGTGGAAAGCAATTTCAGGGTACACTTGAAGATTATGAAAAGAAAATACACATGGTCAAAATGACTCGCTTTATCAAATAACTTAAAATAAAAACGGTGGGGGGGGGGGGGGGACAATTGTAAAAAATGAAAGAAACACATTTTAAGAGGCTGTAAAAGAGAAACCCACATCAATGTACTGTAAGACTTTGGAGTCTGCTCCATTTTCATAAGAACAGAGTGATTCTTTGATCAAGACACCAAAGGCACTACCATTGTGGGATTAACCCTATTAAATTTGACACGGAAAAGGCAAAAGTCACTTCTCATTCTTGTGGTTGGTTAAAAAATCGGTTCTAGGTTATTGTACAATTTGTTGTAATTAAATTAATGATAAATGTTAATAATTGGGCAGCCCGGTGGTCCAGTGGTTAGCGCGTTGACCTCATAGTGCAGAGGACCCGGGTTTGATTCCAGCTCCGGCCTTCGTGTATGGAGTTTGCATGTTCTCCCCGTGCCTGCGTGGGTTTTCTCCAGGTACTCCGGTTTCCTCCCACATTGCAAAAACATGCATGGCAGGCTGTTTGAACACTAAAAAAATTGTCCCTTGGTGTGAGTGTGAGCGCGGATGCTTGTTCGTCTCTGTGTGCCCTGCGATTGGTTGGCAACCGGTTCACGGATGAACCGGTGCCCAGCGGTCACGATTCATCCGTGGACAAACATGAGGGACAACATTAAAACGTGACAAGCCGAGATGAAACACAGTGGCAAACGTACGGAGTAAACCAGGGGCCGAATCGTCGTATGCTTTTGAGCCTTCCAGACTGTTGTGTATCCTGTGACAGACCACGAGAAAACTTAAGACTTAAATAGAGAGAGGAAAGAAAAGAAAAGCTAAAATCTCACAGTGCACTTCATTTCGGGCAAACGTGGCCAAAAAAAAAGGTAAAAATGCTGCCAAAGAGAATTAAAGCCAAAATGTCTTCAACAACCGAGAAGAGTCCAATTACCTCAATTCAACTTTCTTTTTTTCCTGATGAGTTTCATGCTTTTTCATCACTCTCAACTTTCCTAACATTTGCATCAGGTTATACTGTCGCACGCCACAAACCATCGCGATACAGTGTGGCTCTGTCAAAGTAAGAATGAACCAGTATTGCGGCATCCGATCATGTTTACTTTTCCCGATCCGCATTGTCTCATCCCTGACCAACGCTCGTGTACAGTGAGCGATCGCGCTTAATCTCCCTCCCTGCGGACGCTTACACGATGCTTCACTAACAGCTCCACCACCATTGCTTAGGGGTCTTATTTTGTTCTAGAAGCAATACTTTCTACTGTCAAACACAGACATCCCCATGCGATTGAAGGCCGATGGGCAGGGAACTCTCTGAGCTGCCCTGAACGCCGCCTTCTTTCGCTCAGCAGCCAAACTCTAGCGGGTGGAGCGGAAGAACAAAGGCAAACTTGTTAAGCTTTGGCTGCCTTTATTATTCTTTTATTTGGCTGCAATCTTTGTGTTCATTAAGAATTTTTTTTTGTCTGAGTCGGCGCGTTAGGGTTTGTGGCTCGAGGAGTTTCATCAGCTGTGCCTCTTGTTTTGAGCAACTCAACAAAGGCTCACTTGATGAAAAAAACCCAGCATTAAATGTTGATTTTTACATTTATAATAAAATGTTTAGGTTCATTTTGACAGAACACGCAAAATGGGAGTGGCATTGAGCAGCGGATTAAGTATGAATAAAATGAAACTGAATGTTACACTCAGTCTAAATGTACTCAGCAATAGCGTAACGCCTCTAGGCCTGCTCCATATAGTGGAGGGAAAGAAGGCAGACTGTCAGCTTCAACCAGGCTCATGCAATACTGTTAACCACATTTCCAATCAGCCAAGTCTTGTTATCCTCTTTTCTGTGCCTCAGCACTCCCTTATTGCACGACTGGAACAAAAGCTTTAATGGCTTTATTTGTGAAACAGGCCTCTAACTAGATGTCACATCAGAACAGAATGCAAATGTGGTCTGCTAATTCGGACGGAGGCTCCGCGGTGTCCAATCCCTCTTAAGCTTCTTGTTGAGCACGTCTGCCAGCTTTGTGTACACAATTGCCTCCTCAAATATTCACACTGCATCATTATTGCCGACCCCCTTTTGTGTTGCTTAATTCTACCAGAATAAACAGGATCACACGTGCAAAAGTTCCTCTGTATTGCAGATAATTAGTGCACGGCACAATCTGAGCAATGATGTGCCCGGGTGAAATTAAAACTTTGCAAAGCACGGGTAAAGGAAGGGATTTGAATGCCGGAAGGGAAACGTGCTTATCAAATAAAGCTTGAAAAAATGTGCAGTGAATGAAATGAGCCAATCATTTTTCTGCGAGATGGGAGCCCTGAGGAGAATAAATAAGCAATCGTCACGTCATGCAGGGAGAACAAATGAGCATGGTACACAATTAGGCAGGGTCACATTCTGCCAGAGCTGTGAGTGTAGGATGGGCTAATGAGCTGTCCCAATGTGCGTGTGTGTGTGCGTGTGCGTGTGCGTGTGCGTGTGCGTGTGTGTGTGTGTGTGTGTGTGTGTGTGTGTGTGTGCGAGTGCGCATGATGAATGCATACAGGAAGCCACAGAAGCGCTAAAAAAATAAAAAAAAAAAGATAAAAAGATCCTGTTAGCCCTAAACATTATGTTTTAAAGGCCATGTCCAAAATGAACACAGGCCGTTTCAAAACTTATTATTATTATTTTTTTAATGCACTTTGGATTTTTGTCTTTGAACTGGACACATTTGAAAAATTCAGCCCAGGGTGGAAAGTGAAATTAAGGACGTTGCTCCTCCAAGCTTCTCATTTTTCAAATTGTGCTTGACAGGAAGAAAATGAGTGAACTTGTTGACAGTTTTCTTTCATGCTGTTGCAAATGGACTTTAGTAGGAGTTAGGAATATTTTCAATTGTTAAGGGTCAACATCAGTAGTCTTTTGAGGCTGTTGGGGTCTTGGTACCCAATGGTTTGGTACTGTTAAGAATGTAAAGATGCAAATTTAAAACATTGGATGCACAGGTAATATAGCGTTTTTTGGATGATGCTGATGCTAGTTTGATTCTTTCTTATCGTTGTCCGACTACTACAACTTGGCAAATTTTGGGGGGGTGAGTGAAGCTCTTATATAGGCGGAAGTGTCAGCTGGTGTACGCCGGGTAAGAAAACTTCTCTTTATCCAAAAAAATATTTGTCTGAATGCAAGAAATAAGAAAACGTATCATAAAGGTAGACATGACTCTTCAAAACTTCATCAAAGCCCTTTTTTTGGCGATATTTATTCCTAAATCCCCCCCAAATTGGAGGTTGACCAGCATCCCGAAAAGTGATTATAGGCTATTTGACTGTAGTTTGGTTTTAATCTATGGATCCCGTCATGAGGTAGCACTGCCCGCTCCGAGACACATTTATCATCATCATGTGTTGATTTGTTCCTCTAGGTGCCTTGCGATTGGCTGTCGACCAGTTCAGGGTGTACCCCTCCTCCCACCCCGAGGACAGCTGGGATAGGCTCCAGCATGTCCGTGGCC
This sequence comes from Hippocampus guttulatus, assembly GCF_054856545.1. Taxonomy (NCBI): domain Eukaryota; kingdom Metazoa; phylum Chordata; class Actinopteri; order Syngnathiformes; family Syngnathidae; genus Hippocampus; species Hippocampus guttulatus. The sequence goes on from NC_141263.1 coordinate 14,012,016, forward strand.
ATCATGAGCGGGTCAGATAGTGGATGGATGGATGATTTCATTGGTGAGTTGCTATGAGGTCATGCTCTTGAAACATAACTATCGCCATCGTACCCTCGCAAGCTGTGAAAATGCAAGCCTAAATCAGGATTTTCCGATCCAAACCATACCAGAAACAAACCAAAACCCAACTGTTAAGTGGAGAAAAATGGCTTAAGACATAGGTGTCAAACTCAGGTCCTGGAGGGCCGCTGTCCTGCATGTTTTCCAAGTCTCCCTGTTGCAACACACCTGATTCAAATGAACAGGTTCAATGTCAGGCTTCCGCAGAGCTTGCTAATGATCTGATCATTTGAATCAGGTGTGTTGCAACAAGGAGACTTGGAAAACATGCAGGACAGCGGCCCTCCAGGACCTGAATTTGACACCTATGGCTTAAGAGAAAGCGACTGGTGGACACATGAGTCAATACTGTATCAGTAGTGGTAGGAAGAATAACTGGTGCAGAAAAATGAGGCCTATCAGTTGACTTAGCATCTGGGCCACGACCGCAGGAATCACGACATGCGCCGGGCAGGTGCAGTGGACAAACAGACAAAAAGAAGAGAAGCAGGCTTTTAGAGGCGACTCATAGTTATTAACTATTCAATCACAAACAGGAGAGTTGAAGGCGTGAAAGGTTGCGGGCCAAAGCTCTTTTGCTTCAGTGCATTAAGAGCCATGGCGCAGCACTTTGGCAGCGAGAGAAATTGCCTCCCCTGGAAGATGACTGCTCAAAGGAGTTTGTTCCCCTTTAATAATAGCAATCTGCTGTGAAAATCTAATCCCAAGTAACCATTCCACTGACTCGAGCGAACGTCTGCTCAGAAAAGCGTGCAACATGAATATTACATTGTCTGATATACAAATAAACAACACCCCTAGCCCTCCATCAATCATGCGGCGTAGTCAAGGTAAGTGATGTGGAAGAGTAAACTGCTAATGAATACCGCCGAGTGAGAAATGCACATTTTAATATGCCGTCATGAGTACACATTGTATGACTGCGTGGAATTAAAAACACTGTTCTTCAGGGCAGCGTCTAATCTAGTTTCACGCACGACCCAAAAAGGTCATCAAACGTGACCCCCCGCCCCCCATCTCGTAGTGTTGATCACCTGTGCGACAGAACAACAGACAAACAAGCAGGCAGCCAAGCATGACCACTGGCCCTTCGCGGGCGTAATAGCTCCATCGTTGCCATGAAAGTCGGACATGGATGCTCCCCTTTAAGCCCCCTACTCTCCTCCTCACTGGCCTAATTCCCTCGTCCTCGGTGGTGGATGAGAGGGATCAGAAATCCATCCATATGCATGGCTAAATATCCGAGAAGGGGCTGTCAGGTCTCAGTCTGGCCAGCTTCTCTGAAAGTCTCACTAATGACACATAATTGAGGCATGGGGTCAAGCTCAGAACAGCGGTACTCCGAGACCTCCCCCGCCCCACCTGGCACGCAGAATGGGCCATCCTGCATCAAACAAACAAACAGAATAGAAAATCATTTACCTTCGGTTTTGCTGACTTGAACCTAAATTCCACCGACTAAAAACCCTTCGTATTATTATTCTCGATGGATCTCTGCTTTGCTTTCAGCGCATCAATGCACTCCTGACTGTTATATCCTTTTCAATTGAACTAGAAATGGGTGGCAACGACAATGTATCACAAAGGATATCTCGTGGATGTTTTCATGGAGCTAGGGAGATTAGTAGATGATCATTTTGTCAAGATTGATGTGAAAGAGATATTATTTTGCTTTTATTTTATGTTTCAATTGCTGTTGTAAACACCAAACACGTTTTAAATAGAAATTTTGACCCATAATCTGCAAACAAAACATCTCTGTGGCAGACAAACAAACCGTTGGTGAATATTTTGCATTTCACTCAATGCAAAAACTAATTCAGGCATATCAATTCTGTTAAAAAAAAAAAGAAAGAAAAAAAACACAGTTGACTTGGTTTTACAAAACACATCCTGCACAATTACAGAAACAAATTATTTTAGGTGAGCGACAGAAAAGCATCTTCAGTCAGCAGCCCTTCGCTTGTGTTTTGCAGGACCAGACTCAAGAACTGAAGCGGCCTCACCAGTGGCTGACACATGGTTAAAGCACTAATTCTAAATGTTTTTTTTTTTCATTTAGGGGAATCAATAAGTGATAAATGTTTGTGTGCTCTGCAGAAAGCAGTCGAATATAATACAATATATTGCTTCACACGACTTTGTGGCATCATGGTTCCAAGTAACTATGTTAAAGTGAGGGGAGGAACCTATCTAATCCTATCTAAATGATTGTTATCATCTTGTGGCATCCAGAGGAAAATCTGAAACTTTTTTTCGGGGGGGAGCGTCAGTTGTAGATTTTTGCTATTCGCCGCATGCTTCCATCCCTTTATTGTATTCATTTCGTATTGTATTCATATCTGACTTCCAGTTCAGTCAGACACTAATTTGCGATAGTTTCCCACAGTGGACAACTTTCTCAAGCCTAGTTTTTCATCGGCTTGAAAGGAAATTTTGCTCTATGAATTCTGCTTAGAAACGAGAAGCACAGAAGTCAGGCAGCCAAGCATAATAAACGGAACATTCTGTTGATCTTTACGCTTTTGTGTTTGCTCGTTTGTTAAAACTCCATTTTACTTGTGAGCTAAAGAAGAGAAAAAACCCCACCATCCCACACAAACAAATAATGAACATTACAAATAAGCATTAAAAAAAAAAAAAGATTTGCTTTGGCATTTTCTTCTCACTGCATGTAAAAACAAGCTTCACTTTGGCTTGCTTACTTTCACTGAAGCCAACAAACCCAGTGTGTGCCCCCCATCTTTTTCATTTGGACCACAGCCTCACGCTAATGGTTTGCGCTTCTCTTCTTGATGCAGGCTAACTCTGGGAGGATAAGAGGGGGAAGGTCGCCGTGGTGTCGGTAGTCTGGCCCAAATTAAACACAAGGAATGATGGGATCGAGAAGCTGGTCTCAGCAAAAGCCCCTCATCAGTATTGTCAACACATAGCAGATTGGGTTCACATCTCTCCACCTCTGAATTCCCTCCATCCACCTCAGAAGCATCCCCCGATTCAGCTCGTATTTCCCTCCTTTTCCATTCTAGTGGATGTCGGGGAGAAGTGTAATGCAAGCAAATACCAAGTGGCTTACGTTTGAGTCCTCCTGGCTGGCTAGTGGAGACGGTTTTTCAACTGTGAGACACCCGTCCATCAACATATGACCCTCGCTCCAGTACCACCAGACAAGACGGATTTTATAGAGAAGGTCTGGGTCCGGGTTTCAAATGCTCGACGTATTTTAGGGATGTGCGAACTGCATATTGAAATTAATTTGTCTGGCCACAAGAGACTCATTGGGTGGGTGACATGGAAAGTATGCAAAGCCTTCGACGACAGTAAAATAATGTCACAATGAGGGTGAGAAGCTCTGTCACTTGGGATGACGAGGCGGCTCGGGCATCTAATTAGCATGTCTCCTGGATGTTTTCCAGTTGAGTTCAGTCTTCAGGAGTCCTTGGGAAAAAAAAACAGGGCACTCTCTTGACTGGACAGGAAAGGCCTCGAGGTGGACAAACTCTGGGCCTCCCCGCTTAGAATTGCGCCACTGCAACTTGACAACGGATAAGTGGAAGACAGTGTTTTTTCTAATCAATTAATACTCATCAATTCTCATTAACACATTTGAAGTTATTTTTCATAGTCTTTAAAACTTTTTTGTCACCTTTTTTTCCCAAGTACCTCAGTTCGGTCATATCAGGAAACATACTGTATTGGCCCGAATATAAGACAGTGTTTTTTTGCATTGAAATAAGACTGAAGAAAAGTGGGGGTCGTCTTATATTCGGGGTCTAGACATTATACCCAGTCACGACGCTAGATGGCGCCAGATATCATTGAAGCGAATGCTGAACTTGACTCCCCAGGACAAAGTGAACCCCTGTCACGTAGAATAAAAATAAAAATAGCGGTAGCACGAAGAAGAAAAAGAAAAAATAGCGGTAAGAAAGACAAGAGAAGAAAATAATAGAAGAGATAACAGAAAATGGAGAAACGTAGCGACAGTCTGGAGAAAAGTGGGTCAAAGATCGGCCAGGTTAACCGGCAGCTGAGGAGAAGTTATGATGTCATTTACATTTCAAAAACCAGAAGCCATTCATTTACGAATGTGATTGCACATTAGTTTACATATTTAAATGTTCAGATATTAAGATTTGAATGAGGCAAAATAACATGCTTTTTCTCTCAAATATATTGTTAGCATCATTTGTTTCAGATGTACTGTAATTATTTTCTGTATAAAAATTTATTTGGTGTTCAAAAAGTCTTTTTTCAAATTTGAGTCTTGAAAAAAAGGGGGTCGTCTTATAATCAGGGCCGTCTTATATTCGGGCTAATACGGTATATAAATGCATCCATTAATAAGGTTGCTCAATCCGGAGTGCGTATCTGCCATGAGGGTATGTGAATGCCAGATTTACATAGTCAGGATTATATGAGCAGCCAGCACATGCGAGAAGAGGACACTCTGTCCTCATAGACAATTCAGCAAACTAGTAGAATGACTGTTTTAGTCACTTTTATTTCACTACTGCCTCCCACTACTGTATGATGCTTCCATGCACAACTTTGGCATACTAGTGGGACAACTACCGGTACTTGTTACTGTAGTGAAACAAAACGGCAGTAGTTGCCCTTGCACACTATTATGGCCTAGTGTGCTACTTTATCCTGAGTACTTGGCATTGAGGTCCGAACATGGTCGGTCATCCCAACAACCAGAATAACGCCATCAACGTTGCCGCCCAACCATGATGAGATTATATTTATTTAGTTTACCATCTTCATGAGCAGCATCTAAAAATAACCGCGAGTCACTTCTGTGTGTGATGCACCTTCATTCACAACTATAATTCTGGTCTCCTTACCGCCTTAGTATGATATCGTGAATTATGGATGTGATTAAAATTTGCTCAGCATGTTAGCGGCCACCCCTTTGTGTCGGTTTCTCCGGCTTTAGTGCCTCAGCCAATTTCTGCTTGTCAGGGACTGTGTGTCTATGCGTGTGTGTGCACGCGCACGCACATCCGCCATCACAATGACCTTTCCGCAAGCCTAGGGAGCACGCAATGCAGAGGAGAGGCAATAAAAGTAATGAAAGAAGCAAAGGCAATTACAGTGGTGTGTGTGAGGGGAGCGTGGCGCAGAGATGGGCCTAACTGGAGGCAGCCCAGCAATGCACTACAGCACCATATCCCCCATAATCCCTCTGTGATCGCACAGCAACCTTGGTGTGCTCCCAGTCTGATCATCCTCTTGCAGCATTCACCGACCTAATCCGAGCAAAAGGACAGACATTCGCTGCTTGTGAATGTGCGTGCGCACACACACACACACGCACGCACGCACGCACGCACGCACGCACGCACGCACGCACGCACGCACGCACGCACGCACGCACGCACGCACGCACGCACGCACGCACACACGCACGCACACACACACACACACACACACACACACACACACACACACACACACACACACACACACACACACAGGAGTCCATCAGTGTAGAGCAGGGGTCGGCAACCCAAAATGTTGAAAGAGCCACCACATTGGACCAAAAAAACGCCTAAAGCAAATATGTCTAGAGACGCTAAAAAAATAATAGCCTCATATAAGCCTTATAAGGAAGGCAACACATGCTGTATGTATCTATATTAGCCGACTATTTGTTGGCTACAAATACAAAATGAGCCTTCATGATTAATTTTTTTTTTTTCCCAGCTGTGCCGAACATTTTTTGACCGAAGATCTACATTTCGATCAACCAACCTCCTGCGATCAACACGCTACCGGACACGTGCACATACACACTTACACGCGCATGCCATAATGAGCAACAGTCATAACGGCCCCTAAGATGATCGAGGCATGGGACGCACTTTTGCGGCGTGTTAACTATCGTAGCGCACGTGTACCGTTTTAAAAATGCTTCTCTCGGCCCCTCCACATTCCCATTCTTTGCCAGCACCCTCGGTGAATTGTACAATAAATGCCGTTTTTGTCTACAACAGCATCCCACCTTGCTAATAGAAACGTGTATCGCAGGCTATGACGCAAATCTTCGTTGACAGAAATGTTGAAATTGAATATTTATTCAACACATTTTTACAGCATTGGAAAACGGTAAGAATGTTTGTGTCATTTTTGTCCTCCTGTACAAAAATATATTTCCCTCCCCCATCTTTTTCCATTTTGAAACATTTTGGAAAAAGCTCCAGGGAGCCACTAGGGCGGCGCTACTTGCGCCTCTGGAGTCACGGGTTGCCGCCCCCTAGGTGTAGAGGAATAACCATGCGGTCAAGTAAGAAGAACGAGTGAATGAAGAAAATGACGAGACATTCAGGCACATACAAACTCACACACACACACACACACACACACACGGCCTTGGCTATGCTACCCATGCAGATCGATCAGGCAAGCAAAACATTAGCCACATTTCTAAGTATGATGTAGCACAATGATAAACAGTGCTAAACAAACTGACAGCATCAATCAAAGATGGAGCGTCATTATCTTTGTAGAGCGGTTAAATGACTTACATTCCGTTTTAATCATGTCGCCATCTTCTTGAGGTGTTCGGCGTTCACAACTGTGACAGAGATTTAAATCACAAAGGTGTGCAGATGAGAGATACCCTTTAATACACATGGGGGAAAAAATCGAATTGGGATTAAGGAGATTAATTTCAGATGGTAATTGAGAGAGTAACTTTTTTCCATCAGATTTATCAAACTTTCTAAAAAGATGTCAAGTGTAGTGTAATTGAATTTGCCAACAGATGAATGGCTGGCAAATTGCTGGGCTTCCAACTTTTGTCCCTTCGGTTGGCGTTTAATCAGAGCTCACAGCATTTCACCACTTCTGAAGATAGGACTCATTTTGCTTGTTTCCGCTGGGGTTAAAACATAATTACTAGTTTTGAAGCATAAATTCAGACTGAAACTAATTCAATTTGTGAGCTTGGCCGGAGGGTGACACTTAGCGGTGCGCAAATGGTGAGCGCTTCAATCAGGAGACAAGCGTGTGGTATCATCCTCTTTTAGTGATGAGAGCATGACCATGGCAATTTCACTCATTTCTCCCATCAACACCGCAAAATTCTCAATTTAAAGTCCAGCGTGATTAATAACGTCAGGAAAAAAATGTGAAAATCCAGAAATTTTGCGAATTTGGTGGCCCCACTATATGATGTGATTTCTTTTCATCATGACTTTTCATGAGCAATACAGTACTTGAATTTATGCCACTATTCCAGGGAAAAAAACAATTCTCTCAGGTCTTAATATGTTTTGTGTTATTTAGGCCACAATGTCTGTGCTATGTGCATGTATGCGCGGCGCACGTAAAAAAAAAAAAACTGCGGAAACGTGATGTCATGGCTAATTACATTTCAGTGAGGTGAGGAAATTTTGATTCTGTTTTGCCACACTAGCGAAGAGGTTTCATGATTTTGAATTTTATTTGAAAATTTGGGGAGTTTTGGCAACGTGAATAGGTAAGCAAATGCCCTGAATGAGCAGAAAATGTAGAAGTTGAAATGGATTAAATCGGTCAAGAAATGTGGAGTGGAGCGTGAATAATATGAAGTTTCGCTTCTAATTTGGAGAATGGGAATAGTTCCAATTCATGCGGAAGTAACTGAATATTTTGAAGTGGGAATGCGTGTATCCAGCTCCGGCCTCCCTGTGTGGAGTTTGCATGTTCTCCCCGGGCCTGCGTGGGTTTTCTCCGGGTGCTCCGGTTTCCTCCCACATTCCAAAAACATGCATGGCAGGCTGATTGGACGCTCTAAATTGTCCCTAGGTGTGAGTGTGAGCGTGAATGGTTGTTCGTCTCTGTGTGCCCTGCGATTGGCTGGCAACTGATTCAGGGTGTCCCCGCCTACTGCCCGAAGACGGCTGGGATAGGCTCCAGCACCCCCCGCGACCCGAGTGAGGATCAAGCGGTTCGGAAAATGGATGGATGGATGGAATGCGTGTAATCGGCCACATTGATCGAAATGTGTTTTTAAAAGTCTCCTAATTTAAGATGTTTTTCATGACAATTTAGGTAATTTGGGGAAAGGGAATAGTTCCTGAGGGGGGAAAAAACTCAAAAAGAGGGACTAATGATGTACAATGTGTCATAATGTGGGGATTTTATTGTGGAAAATTTTACTGTGAAAAATGTCAAATTTAGGCAATGGGGGAATTCTCAGAATGTTATAACAAGTTCCCAATGTGACATTTTAAATTTAGAATGGGACTGAGGAATCTCTCATTGAAAATGAATGAGGGTTTGGTTGCGGAATTTTAAGAAGATGCGTCAGTGGCGAAATGTCACAACGTTCAACATGAAAGTCAAACAAAACCCCCAATTTGTCCAACAGTCAGGCCTTAAAACCTACCAAGAAATCCCCCATAAACTAAAGGTGCAATCATTCAAATGTTTCGCTCCAAATCTGTAGGACCATAAATAGTGACTTGAAGAGGAAAAGATTTGAATCCTGATAAGATTCAAGCAGATAAAAGCAGCGCCGGTGTGTTTACGGAGCAGTACACCGAGACACTTGTTTGGATCAATATATTGATGCTTTGTAATAGGCTCTAAATGACTCAGGTTAGAGACTTCTGTGTGGCAAACCTTCACACTCCGCTGAAATCCCTTTGAGCCCAGAGTTGCCCACTTTTCCGAAGCAATATGTCAAACACGACCATTCTTCTTTAGTGGCAAGTTCAAGTATGTGTAGTGCTTCAGACTAACAATCGTTTCTCCTGGGATGGCAAAGCCGTTTGTACCTGTAAGGCCACTTTATTAGGGAATTGTAGGCAAGAAGGACCATCATTCGGCATGCCGTGTCCGTATTGATGGTTTTGCTCAGAAAACACCGACAACTCGTATCCAATATTTAAAAGAATAAAACAATTGGGAGAGCTCCATCCAGCCATGCATTTTCTGATCTGCTTATCCTCACAAGGGTCATGGGGGGTGCTGGAGCCTATCCCAGCCGTCTTCGGGCAGTAGGCGAGAGACACCCTGAACCGGTTGCCAGCCAATCGAAGGCCACACACAGACGAACAACCATCCACGCTCACACTCACACCTAGGGACAATTTTTTGAGCGTTTAAACAGCCTGCCATGCATGTTTTTGGAATGCGGGAGGAAAGCGGGGTGCCTGGAGAAAACCCACGCAGGCACAGGGAGAACATGCAAACTCCACACAAGAAAGCCGGAGCTGGAATCGAACTCGGTACCTCTGCACTGTGAGGTCGACGCGCTAACCACTGGACCACCCAGAGGTTAAGTATGCTCTTTGCACATGCCGTGACCAGGACTCGAACCTGGATTGCTGTGGCCAATGTGGTGTACTAACCACTATACGATCATGACCTTGGGAGAGCACCGTACGTCCAAAATTAAGTTTGAAGTGATGGAATTGGAAGCCGACGAACAAAACTATTTCTTAAAATCAATTGCTCTGCTAATTTTGGGGAAGCAACAACTGCATAAAAGCCGTGATTTAACTCAAATGGGTGTGAGGTAACTATGTGCCCTACTTGCGTAACATTGCATTAAAAACATTGGACAACCTGCCCGAAAAACTACTCTGCGGGAGGACAGTTACAGTGCACTAAAATGAGTTCGATGCATGAAAATATGGAGCTGAAAAGAGTTTTGTCCTTGTTGATATTGCATGACTCCTTCTTGTCACTGGCCACATTAGCCCTCAGATCATTCAGAATCTCCAATATTGTTTTGCTGAGTAGACGATATGTCGCAATCGTTTTTGCTGGCATTTCAAAAATGTTTGTTTACATGAGTGGAGGAGTCTGTAATATCTCTAAGATGATCTCACAAATAGCTCCATATGCAGTATTATGATAATCTGGGAATGTTACTGCATACTATTGCCATGTGAATGAAGCCGCTTGACTGTGGCTGCGGGGAAGGGATACTCCTCCATTGACAAGTGAGGAGGAGTAACAGCTAATCGATAGCTCATGAATTGACTGTGCACACCCCTTACCGTGTAATCAATATTCCGAGCAATTAGAATCCCCTATCTGCATGGCTGTGGGGACCTCAAACACCCAATTTAGTCCTTAGCCTATCACTTAATTACTAAATCCTCCCTAATGTCTATTGGCAGACGGCAGGTGGTCATCCACGGGCCCCAGTGGATGAATGAACATGAGACCTTTGCCAAGGTGCTGCTTAAAATGCTCCCGTCCCACTTTAGCCGCTAAGTTAAACACCAGATTGTTTATCGCAAATGATTCAGCCATTGATCAGTTGGCCCACACAAGCATACGTAGAGGAGAGAAAGTTACATATGGCTTGTGGGTCATTTTCTTGGAGTTTCCTATAAATTAAATTCAATGTCACCCTTAACAGTTTGGCATAACATTTTCTCATTAATTGAATAGAAAGTCGAGTGAAAAGTAAAGGAAGCTTTAGTGGCAAATGGTTCACTGTTTTTGGTCATGAAACAAGTTCCAAAGTCATGAAAGCGAATTTTTGACTATTTCTTTGGCTTTTTCATCATACATATGCCAAATATTAACACAGAAGGATACGGCAAAGAGGAAAATCTGATAACAAGCATACTAGAAGAGGAAAAATGGGGAACACATCTGTATCTGGAAATGTCATTATCCAACAAAATATTTTGTAGCTTGTTTTTAAATAAGAAAAAACTGTATAATACATTTATTTTTAAAATGTTGTCATCTGTATTTTCTTTAAAAAAGGGCCAAAGCATCCCCTGGAAACTCCATCTGTGCTTCTTTCCCATGCTTCTCTCTGTCACCATTTTGAGAAATGAGGCCGCAAATGAACGCTACACACTAAAACGACTAAAAACTCAATGACCCGATAGAAAAGAATTCAGTACAGCATGGCCAAAACAAAGAAAGTTGTACTTCTCTGAAAATACCAGGAGTTCTATACTTAAATCTCTTACAAATGATAATTCACATGCTCCAAGCTGGCTGTGCATAATATATTGTGTTGGCTGCTGTTAAGTCAATGAGGCCTTCAAAAGTGCTTCACCACACGGAAACCAAATTGAGGACACCCACTGATTCTCCGTTGTGGTGAGAAATATTCATTATACGCTTCTTTATGTTTTAATGTGTGCAGTTTGTCTTTCATGACAATCTTGTGCAGCGAAAAAATGTTGGAGAGCACCAGCCGGTTTATAATGGCTTAATTCATACATACTGTATGAAGAGACTTCATTTAACATAAGTAAGACGGCCGACCCGCTGGGTGGTGTGGCTCCAAGAATGTGCACACCCCTCTCAAGCGCTAATCTCCTGCTGACCATCCTGTCAGACATATACTGTACTGTATGTTTATTTGATCGAGGGACAAAAAGTCTCCTTTAATGACACTGACGGTCTACCTGGCTTTGGGGTGGAAACCCAAGTCCCACTTCATATTCACGCCTGAGGGAGCCAGAATGACATGCATACAGGCACGCATGCACACACGCACACAGGTACTGTACCTACCATCAAGCATGTCTGCACACACATGCACACATGCACACACACACGCACGCACACACGCACACACACACACACAGTCACTTCCCTGTCACATGGCCATGGAAAAGGCCTGAGGGGAAGTGCGGATGAAGCTTCATTGAAGGGCAGAGCGGGCACCTGCCTCCCTTCACCCTCCAGCCATCCAGCCACCTGCTATTCACCACCCACCCAGCTTGCCTTCCCCTAATTTGGCTTTGCACCAACAGTGACATTCTTGAACCAGGCAGAGCAGAAAAAAATGTGCATGGCTGGGATAGAACAGCTCGGTGACAGGTGCCACCTCCAATGTGAGCAGCCCTTCCTTGGAGTTGTTAACTATTCAATTAAGCCGCGCATCACGTTGAATGTGTGCCAGCGCCTAATTACCTGTGAGACCTTGCCTGTGAATATGCGTACGCGTGGATGACAGCTTTCACAGCAAGTTACTGTTGTTCTCGCTAGATATATCAATGGGTGTGCGTGTTGCGTATACGTTCACCGGGCTCCTCTCGCCATTTCCATCTCCCAGGACCAATAAACACTTCATGAACGGAAGCTGCCTTATTGCTCTCGGTAAAATATGAGTGTGGGCATTTGATGAAAATAAAAACAATACCATTTAAGCATGTTTGAAAACGACTGCCGACATGTGGCCTCTTCATCTCACACCATTAAAATAACGACGTGCCAGCGAGAGCTCAGCTTCCGCAGTGCCGCCGCTGACACCCATCAAGACAAATCTATGTTTCATGGCCACTTACAGATGTATAAATAGCCGAATGAGGTGCGCTAAACATCTATAAAATGGCACTGAAAGGTTGCCAAAAGATGGTGAGTGTCATGAGCCAGCCGCGACGGTAATCAATCCGGTCTGCGAGGAAAGCTGAGGAAAGCAAGGGAGGGGAGTGAACTGCATGGCGAGGCTAAGAGGCGAGGAGCAAGCGCCATGACGGGCAGCCAGTATATCACGCATGCAGGGCATGCTCGCCCCACTGACAGGCAACCACTTGAGGTGACGTCGGGCCTGATGGATCACCACAGTACACTCCATTCAGGCAAACGGGCACGACAAGCATTGATATAACAAATTATTAGTCACTGTTGGGGGTACCGACTTAACATGCCAATGGCCTGGCAGCTGATGGGCAGTTGTATTGGCACGGCGGAACATTATGCGCAGTAACACCGGGTATGTAAATGTAAAAAAAAAACAAAAAAAACACCTGCCACTATTGAAAGTACTTCTGAATAACTTTGAAATAAAATTCTGTTGTTCTTTTCCCCTAGCATTTATTGCTTTCTCGCAGAAGCCTGAAGGGTTTGTGCTTACAGTGACTAGTATTTCAAACTGTTCATAATTCCTTCCACCTTTTCCCAATACATCTGAAGAAAAAAACAGCCCAAAAGCATGATGCTGCCACCACTTGACTTCACTTTCGGAAGTTTTTGCTGATGATCTAAGTTATGTTTCAAACGTTTGTTGTTACAGAAAAATATTTTACAAATATTCATTCACGGTGTGCCAATTAAGACGAACATACATCAGCAAATACTGTGGTCACACCAGTGCGACCAGTACAAAAGTTTGTGTCGAGACCCCTGTTATGGCTTGTATTCAGTTTGCCACAGTAGAGACTAAAGACAATTATGCGTACTTATGTCTATGAGAAGTCGTATAACAGGATGGTGAGAATGATTTATTTGAGAATTACCGCTACCAAAGCAAGCTTTGATTTTGCCATCCGACAAGTTGACAGAGTGGCTCTTGACATACGGATACTTATGCTCTCAACATGGAGAGGACCAGAGTTCAGACAGCCAAGAGAGACACTGGACATTCACATTTGTACAAACATAGCGCAAAGGAGTGTGAGAAAATATGAAGAAAACCCCCCCCAGAGTTGTTTTTTTTACAGTTTCTATCGAGGTATGGCTTTGCACAAAACATAAGAACGATGAGATTTTAGGATGTCTTTGTCAACAGAGCTGGCGGCTGAGCCAAAAATGAGCGTGGAAGTCTTTATGGAGCAACAACTCACACTTCAAATTATAGACAAAAGTTACGTTCCCCATTGCAATTCATCAAAACACAGATGCAACGTGACTACACCCCATCAATGTCCTTTTTGTCTGAAAGAACAAAATAAATCCACAGCACTATAAATATATGCTCGGCAATCTTCCAGGCACACTCTCAGACACAATATACAGTAACCTGCCACTTTAGCAAAACATCAATTCCTCCTTTTCTCAATTTTGTTGTCGAAACACTTAGTAAGACCAAAAATACTCCTTGAACGACTGAACACATCTCAACCTCTCGACAGGATTCCTTAATGGCAGGTATGCTGGTCTTTGCTGCTTTTATTTTGGAACATTTTATTACCACGCTCCCCTGCTGTGAGGAAGCCACAACAGCTGATCAAGGAGAATCCGCACAAGCCCTTTCTCTTGATAAGCAACCAAATCACAAAGGGCTGATTGGCCACGCCGGATTCAAAGTCCAAGCTGGTTCAATAGGGCGGTATGTACACAATAGTGTACATAATAATGGCAAAGACAACCTCACACTGTTCACTTTAACCATGATGACAAACACAAACATTCTCACAACTCTCATTTTGAAAGTGTCTCATCTACCGACTCGTCTGCGCAGTTACGGTAAGTTAACTCATTTACACCCTTTGACGTATATCAATTTGCGCATAGCCGTTCCCTCCCCATGACGTATTAATACGTCAGTTACGTGTTTTCATGGGGGAGGGCGCAAGAGAGTCCGATGCAACTTCTCACCACAGGATTAGGCTTGACGGCAATGTTAAATAGCAAAAAAATGGCCATCGGGTGGCAGTGGTGCAAAAATCAACCAGGATCACGCAGCAGAAGTAGTAGAAAGGGCGTACAGTGAAGGAGGGGCATATGTGGATAGTGGATTGGAACATTAGCAACTAGCAACGATGGAGAAAAGGAAATAACTAACTAAAAATGATTTTTTTTATCATAAAGCGTCCTCGAAACAAAACAACAAAGGAGATGGTGTTTGTGTGGAAGAGAAAATGACGCTTCGGTCACTAATCGAAAGCGGCACCCGTCAAACGAACGTCGGCCTGCACAAACATGGCGTGCTACACGCAGCCCGCATAGCTCACGCCGAGTTTCGAGTTCATCTGATGAAGATGAACTTGCTCCACGTCAGCGATCATCGCTTGGCAGAGCATTTTGTGCCTCCCGATGCCCCACATCGCCCACAAGTCGTCTCCCCGGCGACTTCCAGCGATGACGGCAAAGAGGCTGCATTGCTTCGCATGGCCGACGCCGGGCACACGTCAGCGATTCGTTGGAATCGTCTCGTAAAGACGACGGCGTAAACGATGAATTGGAGAGCGATTTGGATCCCGATGTCGGACGAATATGTGCCTTCGGACATAACGGAAAGCAGCTGAGAGTCCTCGCCAGAGCCGCTGGAACGAGGAGGTAACTGCTGACTAGCTTGCAAGTTCCCATTCAAAACTTCATCACTTCTTATGCCTCCTCAGTCACTTTTAGGTACCGCGACATTCCCCGCTATACTATGAAGTTGCCAGTAACACTCATCATTTATGTACGGTTGATGCGTCTCGTAGATGTGGATGAAAATATGCGCCGTAAATGCGCTGACTTGCATGTCGCCATAGGTTTTCAAAAAACAAACAAACAAAAAAAAAAACAGGACACATTTGGTCCGCTCAGCTCTGCTAAAACCACTAGTGTTAAATTCATATTCCATTTCATTTCAAATTGGATGCTGAGCAACGTGGAATGAATGGTGTAAATAGCAGTGTGCGAGCATCCTGTCCCAATGCAATATGACAGTAGCTCCCAAATGTAGTTTCAATCCATCTCGTGCTGTGTGACTGTTCAGACTACTAAAGAGCCATCTGGGTTCAATGTGGATGGGCTAAAAATCTAAACATTTGGCTGACAGTCTCAACAAGGCCTTTGACTCGACTTTTTTCACATTATAGTAAATAATTGTTGTCATTCACCTCCTAGTTTGTAATTAGTGACATGCACAGTAACGTATGTGGATTTTGATTCTGATTAACTTTGTCTTGGCAGCATCTGCTTATGCTTGTGTGTGTCCTTGTATCAGGGAGTTCGCAACAAAAGAAAGTGAAAGCAGTTTTGTGATTGTGAGGCGGCCAGATGTGCACCTCCCGTCTCCCAGAGCGCCAATGGCACTTTAATGACGGAGACTTGGGTGTACATTAGATTATTAGACTCCAGAGTACAATATTACAGACTGGATAATATTGTTTTTCCCTCTGGCTGATGATTCATTATAAAAATAAGAAATTTAACAGATGTCTCCTGGGGTGGGAAAAAAAATCTGAGAGACCTGTAACACAGTAGAAAACAAACTAAAACAAACACTGTATCCTTTTATTTATTCTCTTCATCCCAAAGGAGAGAAGATCATTAGACTTGCTTTCTTTCAATTTGCAAACTCATTAAGGGTTCGGGCTAATTACACTGCACAAAATTAGCATCATTTGATAATGACTCTCTCGAATGACAACTTGCAAGCTTTAGACAGGAAGGGTTACAAATGCTCAGAGAGTATACAAGTGCACAGTACTTTTCTAGTAAATTACCATTTATTTTAAGTTGAATATTGATATATCTGGAAAAAAAATTGGACTCCTGTGTTTGTGTATTGTCTTTCCGATATTAAAAAAATGCATGGAAAAGACAAGCACAATTTGGATAGAAGAATAGGTTAACAACCCCCCCCACATACATCAAAATAGAGGTGTTTTCATGAGGTGACTTCCACATGCATGTGTGAGGAGTTGTTGTGTCTGTCATAAAATGGCAACTTGCAATATGGCAGCAGGCGTTACATTACTGCATCGGTCAGTGCTAAGCTGCAGTGTCATATATTTGAAGTGGATATTTTTCTCTCCTTATCCCATCACACAGACTACACCCCGTGGCTATTTGTGATGACATTCAGAGTTAGCAAGAGGGCGAATAAAGGTGAGGAGTATCGGGGGAAGTGACGTTAGAGAGTAACCTCTTCTACCGCTTCCCACTTAATACAGACGTTTTTATTTTTGTTTCCTCTATTTTGTAACTGTATTAGAGACCCTGTGAAGCGGATTCGGGTATTTGTTTGTAAACGCCATTATCTCCCTAACATTGTGTATACATATTTGAAGATAATTGTCGAACTGTTCAAAGACAAAGAACAGTGGAGAATGGATCTATATTGAACTTTTTTAACCCTTTCGGGGCGTGGCTAAAACATTTTTGTTTCTGTTTTTATCTACAGAATGGGTAAAATCTTTTTTGGGATTAACTGTATTTTGGATGGAACCAAAAAAGCGTTTTTTTTTTTTTTTTGAAGGTCAGATTGAAAGTCAAAATTCTCTCCCACATCTGGTCTCCTGATTAATTTCCAACTAAACTGCCATTAGCATAACATTTCCATGCATCAAGACCAACTATGAAACCATTTTATCAAGCTCCTTGTCAAATAGCAAATTTCTCATTTTGTTTGTCATATCACTTTCATACCAGGCCGTGACGGCTGCAGACATGGCGGTGAAGGGTAATAGAGAATTGTTATTCCAAAGATAAATGGAGTCATCAATCAAAATTAATCAACCCTCTAGGTTCGGAATGATGCAAGCACACAGTCATGCATGCGTGCTTACATATGCACATGCAGCCAAGGTCAGTGGCGGGAGAAAGTGGGGGAGGAAGGGGGTGACCGTTGGCTTGCTTTGAACTGGCTAAAACAAAACAAAAGCCCAGTTGAATCTTTCATCTTGTGGCACTTGAAGTCAGCAGCTCCACTGTCAAGTATCCATCAACGCACAAGGCAGAACACACTCATCAAAAACTTGTCACTTTGCCTCCATAAATAATTTCAACTGCCGCTTTGATTACTAATTGTCACCGGTGCCTCGCCCTCCAAACTGCCGTGCTCTTCAATTAATTGTGAAAAATAAGGACGAAGAGTGTCGGACGGGGTGAATGTAAATAAGGCTGCAGAATCGATGGATTTTAATCAATCTGATCTAATTAAAAAGAACTACAGTGTGGATCAAGATGAAAATAAATGTACTATGCCCGCAGAACAATACAAATTGTCATGCCATACTGCTTGCAGGCTGTGCTGTTTATTGACACCTTGAAAGAGGAGATTGCGACACCCTTGATCAGCTGTCATGACACCCACAACACCATAATTCATTAGACCAGTCTTCCTCAACTGGCGGACCGCGATACACGACCGGACCGCCGACCTCCTCTGTCCGGACCCTCGGCAAATTGTATAAAATAATAAATTATAAAGTGACTTTTACGTTATACATTTTATATTTTTGGACTATAATCTATCCCAATACACACGCATTCAAAATGGATGATTGTGACAGGAAACGGACGCATGCGCGACGCCACAGCGTGCTCACAGCTTCAGCCCAGGAGAGCCGCACACAGACAATTAGACGAGACGAATCGCGGGAGGTTTCGATTGTGTGCAGTTTTGCTCCCGTCTACCCGGGGATCTTTGCAGCTGTTTAACAGCAGAACACCGCAACATGGTAAATGAACATCACAATGGCGTCCTCAAATAATATTTGCATGCCTCAGACATTGCATTCACCTATAGTGGAAGAACAACACTGCACATTCCTGTGCTCCCTTGTGTCAGTATTTAAAATGGTTCTTAACTCCTCTTCTGATATATTTTTTAAGTGATTTCAGAGGGGATGTGAAAAGGGGAATTGTACAAATGAAAAGGATATTTTTGTTTTCATGTTTAGTATTTATTTTGGTAAAATTTGTATTTTGTTTTGTTTTTGTTAAATTAAGGGGAAAAAAGACAACTGCTATCATGGCAGAAAGGATTTTTTTCTTTTTATTTTATTTCCGCTATTTGCGGAAAAGCAAGCATCCAAGAATAATTGACACCCCCTCCCAAGATATTTAGAATTGCCCATAGATGACATATAACAATACTCTTTCCTATTTGACAGGGCTATTGCCGGACTAAATGAAGCATTTCCCCTCACTTGATTACAGTGCCTTGGCACCAAGATGCTACAAGATGGTGGCAAAGCAATAGTTTACAGTAGACAGGGCTTGGGTCTTAGCACAAAAACTGTGAGAAATGGAAAGGAAAAAAATGGTGAGATGGTGAATATGTCAATATAACAATGAACAGTGTTTATACTCTATCATTACCTGGCTTTTATTATTATCTTAGTTTGCAAAAAGTTAATTGCTATGGAAAAAAAATAAAAAAAACTGAAAAATAGAAAGAAAAAAAATCAAAGCAAAGCATGTCTCAAACTAGGTGATGGTATTTGGGGAGATGTGTTCACTGTTGACACAAATTCAAATAGTCAGAAATTGATAAACCACAAACTGTATGTGAATTGACCAGTTTTTGTTGCATGTGCAAAGTTACAGCCTCACTGTTTGCTCTCTTTACCAGAAAAAAAAAATAGGAGAATGTTGAAATTATTTCATACTCACTAATGGTATAAGTGGTCCACTCATCTTAGTTTGGTGCTGGCAGCATGACTTCACTTCCTTCCCCAATGACAGTGTCAATATGTAAATGAGTGGTTGTGCAGTCCTTGGTGTCATCTGCCTTTCGCCTGAAGTCAGTCAGCTGGGATATGTTCCGTGACCCTGAAAGGGATACGGTATTGGATATATAAGGGTGAAGTCATTTCTAAGGTCGATAGATTTTCCCGGACAATTGACTTCTTTCCTCAAATTTGTCATGGCTGACCGTTCAACCATGACCAGGTTTTCCACAACATTTGGACAAGCGCAAGAGGGAGATTTGAAAGCATAAAGAACCATAGACAGCCGACAGTCTTCAGCTCTCTTGTCGCTTGTAAACTCTTTCCTTCTTCAGCAAGCCATTATCTGGTGAGTTTAAGTAAATACTACATGAAGCAATTACTAAAAAGCCTAAAACCCGCCTCGCGCTATTTTATTTTTTTTTGTGTCTGGCAAGATAGAGTGGGGCCAAGCGCCCTTCAGCAAAAATGCATTCTCCAATTTCAGATTTCAGTGACTTCTTCCATGAATAAATAAACATATGAATAATTGAAAAGAGCAACATAAATAAATTACATCACAAACAATTTCTCTGGTACTCATAAGTATTCTGTAGATAACACGAGTTGCATTTTAATGGTAAGAACAGCAGCACTATGAGACACATTATTCACCTTTCAGCTCAAAAGCATATTAAAGCTCTCTCAGGAAAGTCCAAAATTCTCAGCAAGGATGTTTCAGGATGGTGCAATTTATGACATGCAAGGACTTTGTGGAAAACTAATGCGTGACCAGTCAAATGGAAGGGGAAATAAATAAACCAGCAAAAAAAATAAAAAAATGGCAGCTGTTAAAATGATTTCTAGTAAGTAAAATACACTTTTCGAGACATGTGGACAGAGAGGCAGCAGGAGTATTTTTCCTGCATTGGGCCCAAGGTTCTGTTTTATGAAACCGGATGAACAAAACTATTGCAACAAATGATAGCATGGCCCATGAAGAAGGGGATGCGGGGTGGTCACAATTGATGCACTGAAAAAATAATTTAAATAAATGAAAATGCTCAACTCAAAGAACTAAAACCTTTTCTACGTATGCAAAAGGATCTCAAATGTCATTCACAAATCTGACTATATCTGCGTTAGTGAGCACTTCTTCTTTGCCGAAATAATCAGCATTTCAAGAGAATGATTTGACAGCATGATTGCAGCCGTGTGCCTGCGCTACCTACAATAAAAACAAACATGTTGAACCACTACTCTAATGTCTTCACGATCATTGCTGGCAGAATCCTGAGCACTGATTAGTGCATATTATCAATTTGAAGTAATACATAAAATGGAGAAAGACGTGCTGGATATGTTTGACAAAAGCCTGAAGTCAAAAGGTTGCACCATTTCTGTACTGTTTGCAGTCTCCCAAGAGTTGTGGGAACCATGCAATTAAATTGCACATGCTGGTGCTATGTTAATTTTAGGTGTCTGTGTAGAATATCCACCAGGATTGGATTATAAGGAAGTTGGATTATAAATGCAATGAATATGTTTTGTCTTATCTTGTGCAACATGGCTAAGGACAACATGAGGATTTGAAACAATTTCTCACTAATATGAAGATGATACGACCTCATCAAGAACAATCTCATTACCGCTTGTGATAATGAAGAAAGGATTGCCCGTATAATGTGCTCGTCCCCCAATTGGGGCGGGGGAGGTGGTGGAGGTGACGTTCCTACTGAATGAGGAGTTAAATATGGATTACGATTGGAATGATCTTAGAAGAAAGAAGAGTGCATCAACAAACAGAAGAGGAAGTTGCCCTTTGTCCTCTGTTGGCTTCTTTTCAACAAAGCTCATTACGGGATACTATTAATACACCTTAGAAGCACAAAATGTTAATTAAAAACAAGAGGCAAGTATACATTTTAACGCCTTGCTTATGAATGCCAAAGACAAACCAAAAAAAAAAAAACCCCCACAAACTAATTTCCTCTGTGATTCTGCTGATTGCATTCTGATCTGGTGTTGAAGTTAATTAGAATCTTTTCATGTGATGAGATGATGGGGGTGACCGCATGGCACGCTGCCACGAGCTCCCCTCCCTCGCCACCCCAACAGCAATCACCCCGGGCCCTGCTCATAATTACTGTGGAATATTTTGAAGATCTTGCCCAGAATCAAGGTCCCAATCTAATTTCGAGCCGTCAACCTTTGAGGCCACTCCATTGACCGGGGGATCTGGTTCTGTTCTGCCTCATGCCAATGTTCACCCCATCCTAGAACCAAGGTGGCTCATCATACTTGTTGTCTACTGATTAGTGCGAAGGGCTAGCAGTTTGATACACACTTCTGAAACAACAACAAGTCCTGCCCTGACTTAAATCACTGTTATTATTATTACATGTGATTATAGGAAAAGGCGGCCCGGTGGACGAGTGGTTAGCGCGTCAACCTCACAGTGCAGAGGTAGGGTTCAATCCCAGCTCCGGCCTTCCTGTGTGGAATTTGCATGTTCTCCACGTGCCCGCGTGGGTTTTGTCCGGGTACTCCGGTTTCCTCCCACATTCCAAAAACATGCATGGCAGCCTGATTGAAAACTCTCGTGCCCTGCGATTGGCTGGCAAAGGGTTCAGGGTGTCTCCCGCCTACTGACCCAAGACAGCTGCGATAGGCTCCAGGACCCTCCGCGACCCTTGTGAGGATAGAGCAGATCGGAAAACGGATAGATGGATGGATTATAGGAAAATACTGACAGTTTCAATGTTCAAATAATCACTTGTACACCATTCATAGAAAATAACAGCGACGCCAACCCATGGCTCGCCTATTAATATTGGGGCAGTGTTGTAAAATTGCCACCAGGCAATATGTTTTTCTGTCTCTGCCCGCAGTTTAGCACCAATCTCGAAGCTTTACGGGCCTGGCCTCGCACTGCTCCGTGTCCTACAATTCATGCTGTCCAGGGCATATTTCTTGAAACAGGATCTGTTCTTGACAAACCAAGCTATGGGCTGCTACGACCATTGCTGATGAAAACACCCAACTCCCATAGTAGGTGTTTCAGCAAAGCCCGGCACATTCCATCTGGAGATCTGCCCTGGAACAAAAGATCATTCCATCTGATGCTTTCGAGAATAATAAAGCTTAACACTTCACACTGACTTCAGGATGTTCAAAGGCCAAGCAACATGGATATTGTAAATTGTACTGTGCGTTGGAGCAGTGTGACCTCCACAAATTTCTCAAAGTGGAACAGTGGAGAGAAGGGGGGCAAGAGGAGGGGGCCTAATAATACTATGGATGCAAATCTACATTCATAGACCAGATGTTATACAATATGTTATCACTATAATGATATATCACTGTCAATAATAATACTTCCCACGTATGTACAGTATATATTTGGGAATCAGGACTAGGAATGGCTAATTGGCTAATTATAGTTGACGGTTAGAATTTTGAACGCTTAAATTATTTTCATGACTACTTAGAATAGACCAGTTGAAGGTGTCCCTCGCCTTCTGCCCAAAGACAGTTGGGATAGGCTTTAGCACGACCTCGACTCTCGTGAGGATAAAGCGGTCCAGATAATGGTTGGATGGATTGTATTTCCTAATTATAACAATATATAGCATATCTATACACACATAGCATTTAATGAAGAAAATATGCATCTTCTAAATGCATAAATCTAATATGGAACAAAGCTAAGGTTAGCATGCTAGCTTGGCCCTCGGTAAGTGTCGCAGTTGTTCTCATGGCCCCTTTGCAAATCTAAATTGCCACTATGGCTTTACTAATATATACCCTGGATTAAAATCAAGAGATGACTAAATGCTGTTTGTGCGTCTTTTTTGGGGATATTGCTAGCTTGCTGTGTGTACTGTTTCATGTCACATTTTGCTCAATCTGTTGGTGGGTAACACTGGAATTGCAAGTTTATGGAGTGATCGCATACAGTGGTCAACTGAAACAAATCGCTTGTTGGAAATGCTGCTTCTCCTGTGGGCTGCAATCATCTGTGTCGCGTGTTGTGAGAGAGCCTCGGAGACTTCATTAAAACAACATAACTGGAAAGAAGGTGGCATCACTTTTATGAAGTGACCAACTCACACAGTGGCAAGATCGGCCCATAAAAATCCACCGCAGATGAAATGAGCGAGTGTTCGCTGATGTGATAATATACTGTGGTGTGCACCTATGTGGACCCTTCAATTAATCAACCTGTCCGCACTTTGTTTTGAGAGTAATCTTGGCCAACCACCCCAGAGGCACTCAGCAATAAGTGCTGTGCTTTGAAGGCCGTTGGTTTACCGTGTGCGCTGTAAAAACACCTCAACTCAAATGCCATACTTCCCTTGCACAAATTTGAACCAGCAGTGGAATTGGCTAGCCTGCGCAGATCAAAATGATCTTTTGTCAGGGTTTTGTAGCCCTCAGACTCAATTCCAAGAGGAGGCTGTGCCGATAAAATTAAGATTTGCAAATTAGGAGCTATGGCTTCATTTGATTGGATGAAACTACATTGGTGCACCTCATAGGTAAGTGTGGTGACGTTTTCTGATCTGGTGGAAGCAAAGAGCTACTTATGTTTGACTCAGTCGGCTCTTTGTATTGATTTAACCAATTTTACTTTCTGGAATTATCCAACAAGATCATCCATCTATTCATTTTCAACACCGCTTATTCTGAAGAGGAATTGCTAGAACTGATCCCAGTTGACTTTGGACAAAAGGCAGACTATACCCTGAACTGGTCGCCAGTCAGTCGCAGGGCACGTATAGAGACATGCGACCATTCACACGCACATACACACCTTCGCTGAGTGGGAAAGACACAAGAAGACGAAAAAAGACAATGTCGAAGAAAAAGCAATGACTGGTAGTAATGACAAGTTGATTTTGGTTTGCATAAGGATTTAGGGAGCACTTCCACCAGAGTTGTACCTTTGGCAACAATGCGAGACGGGATTCTGGTTAAGGTCAGCAAAACTTTAAAGCAAAAAAAAACAAAAAAACTTTTTGGTGTTTTAGGAGTCAAAAAAGCGGCAAGTAGTCATCAGCATGCTCCCACTGGGCTTAACAGTTCAAGAGATTGGCAAATAGGGATGGCTATGTGAAATGTATGTGACTGTACTGTATGTGTGTGTCAAACTCTTTGTATGATGTACATACAATCATATACAGTGCACTCTATTTCCCATTTCAATCAATTTGGATTTTTCATCTGCTAGACAATTACGTTTTTTATTTTTATTAAAAATCTTTTTAATGGATTGACGACTGAGACACTGGTGGAAGCACAGTGAAAATAACAAGACCGTCTGACAGACCGATCATTACAGTTTAGTTCTGCTTGAAACAATGACGCACTCACGATGACAGACTGGAGCCGAGACCACAAACGGCGAATGGCGGACCAGCAAAATTTAGTAAACTGCCCACCTCTGATTGCAAGAAAGGTAGCACTTTAATTCACTATGCCAATGAAATCACTGGCAACTGGTCGATGTCGACTTCACTTTCATCGTATTAAGGTTGACAAAAAAGAAAAAAGAAAAAGTGTAGTCACGCAAAAGGTACAATAAAATAGGGAGAAAATCTCAAGGTCCCAGTTTTGCCCATTGAACAACACTTTGGCTCATAACGAAAACATGCTTGGTTTCCAATGATATCAATCAAAGATGTTGAGCGTGACGGGGTCAAAGGTTTTTTTTTGTCAGCAGTCTAATGGCCACATTTCCAATTCTGCAGGCTCCAGCCGCCGCAAGAGTAATGGTCATTAGATATTTCGGTCTTTCCCTGACATTTCGGGGGCCACTGTGTTAAGAAATTATACCGGAGGTGACTGCAGGCTTGAACTGGCAATACAGAACACAATTTGCTATTGCAAAGGAAATTAAATTTCAAGCTGGAATGACTGTGTGTGAAGCTGGCCTGAGAAAGTGATTGCTCTTAAAATGGATGACCTCCCGCCTCTCACGACTATGAAGGATTACTGTGGACCATTCTCTAAACATTTGACCAGCATTTGTGAATATCACGTTCATTCTTCGAGGCCATCGAGAATGAATGTTTTCCTCCTGCACTGGCTTTGAAAAGAGCTTCTTACCTCCATCTTAAAGGCAACATACATACAGTACGTGACAGCTCCACTTAACGTGGGAACTTAATTTTCCTTTCAAAGCAAAGGTTGAGAGGTCAAAACATGACGGACCCCCAACATTCAAAATGCCTGTCCTGTATGACGAACAGGTGAAAAAAAGAAACCAAAAAACAATGAGACCAAGGCAAAAGTGATTACACCGAGGGTATAAAAGTACCTCAGATGAACGAGTACGGTCTGACAGATTTGTTCGAAAACCTCAAGTTTCCTTTGAGAATCCATATTTCCAGCCGCAGTCTTACCTGAGTGACTCCCATTCAACAAAATACGCTCACAAACATGGGCCATTGTAATATTCCAATCAAAATCATTTAACGTTGCAAAAATAGACACCACTGAAACTCAAGCAAAACTCCATTTTAGATGAAAAAGGTTCAAATAAGCCTCATTAAAATTATGAACAATGTTGCTGTTAATGGAGACATGGGGATAAAGCTCTCTTTTTGAAGGGTGTGTCGTCATTTATATTGAGCACTGTATGCCAACGCACGCCATACTGGAAAATTGCCTTTCTTGCATCTATCCGCCTTATAGATCATGCAGTAGTCATTTTTCCTCTAAATAAGACGGCAGGTGTGTAGGGGATTGAATCCGTCTCTCCTTTTGCGAAGGTGTAAGCACACTTTACTTTTGCGTCATGCATATCACACCTCTGAAATGATCCATTAGCAGGTTATTGCCAGAAAGCCCAAGCAATAAACTGACGTGGTACACATCGGCTGCAGACAGACAGACAGACAGAGAGAGACACACTCAGTTGTTATTGTCCCGAGGGGCAAACTTAGGTGTGACTGCATTTAAATCCACTTTTCCTGGTCTCTGACCTTATCTTGCTTCCAAAGAAAGACAAAGGGACCTATTTTCATGTCGAGCGCAAGTGTAGCGCTTTGCAGTCCCACTGTACGCATGGGATGAATTTTCTCTCTCTTGGTATTTTCTTAAATTTTGCACAGGTAGAATTGGGTGTAACAGGCCTCCGTTTTGCGCCATTGTGGGAAGGAACGAGCAGAACCCCCGACACATTTCATAAGCGCGTGAGAAAGAGAGAAGTGGATGAGAACAAGACCATTCAGCTGAACACTGTCCTGCCGTGTTGGTTTATTTTAGCAAAGAAAATATCAGAAATATACAGACTAAAACATAAATCAAAGCCTTCAAAGCCAGCGTAGAACAACGGTTAAGGTTTGCAGCGGGGTCCAAAGTGTACGAGATTGAGTTAAAGAAAAATAAAGATGAGGATGAACATGGAGAAAAAACTAGATTGGAAAAGAGAACTCGGAACTCCTGCACAACCGATTCCACCCTGCGCCGCAGACACTGATGTATAATTTTAATATCTCTAATTTCCACAGCCGCAGCCGTTTTCCAAATGTCATTTTCCAATTTGTGTCAAACCGTGTGACCATTTTTCTTAATATAGCTTATGACAAGCTCGGTGGCGAGGCGGATATGCAATTCAGATGGAGCGTTTTACAGGCGCAACAGCAGACACACTAGGGTGTTTGTGTGTTTGTCTTTATCAATGTCAGCTCTCAATGTCGTTTGGCCCACAACGGAGCCAAATATGTGCCTTCAGGGAACCCAACCATAAGTCCATCATAAATAGAATAATCATCTTTATCCTAATAAGAGAGAGTTACAATGGCGAAATGAAAATGTATTACAATATGCTTTGACATGAGAGGCTTGAATTAGAATGAGGGCTGATTTGTAACGTTAATTAAAACAGAACCTGATTTTTAGGTAAATCTTGTTTATAAGACACATGAGGAAGATGTTATAATAGCACATCTCAGATATTTGATTGTTGATATGCGAATGAGCACCATGTGTGCTTACAGTCTCACCTTTGTGTTACACTTTGATGATCCAAAAGTAGCTCAACGGTGGTCAATTGGGATCTGCGTCTCCCTCTTGTCCTCGAGCAGCTCTGGACCTATTGTCGAGTGGCAAGAGGAGTAAGGGGGAGTTAAAATAACAAGAACAAGTTGTTGGAAATGAAATTTCAATTCATCCAGTCTCTTTTCCACATGGTTGCGAGAGGCTGTCGTTGAGAGGGAGGGATCAATAGAGTTTAGACAGCAGGGCAGATTTTCTAAGCGCCAGATCAATAGGAAGGAGAGAGGAAAAAAGACCCCGGCTTTTCTTTGCCTGTTGTAGTAAATACGGACAAATCAGCAGCCTAAGGCTAAATGGATTGATCAGCTGTTTCCGAGGTCTGTGTTGTAAATAAAGATCCATTGAAGTCTGTAACTGAGGCCCATAGGCGAACGTGTGACTATTTGGACCAAGGCTCTCAGATATAGACAACACCAATGTGGAGCTTCTACTACTTCTACTTCGATCAATTGTCGACTACCATCCCCACCCCACCCCACCCCTAAAATGTTTCAATCTGACTCATGCAAATACGTTCACTTGCATTTGGAAAAAGAAAGCATTAAAAAAAAACGAATCCCATTTTCTGGCTGATACACATTTTCTACAGGCATGAAATGTGACCTTTTTCCCCCAATTTATCTACTGGGCCGTGACATAGGCGGCTGTGGCAGATTAAAGCCTCCACCAATATGTCGGGTGATAATCAGAGGCTAAGATCCTGACAGGATGACTGATCACATGCCTGCTTTGCCTCACCTCTGGACTTATTAAAGAACAACACCACCAGGCCACACTTTCAGAAAATGTACTGGTCAACCAAAGTGGAATGTGTGTGGTGAAATTCTTCATGAAAATCACAAAGAAAACCTCTGATCATCCTTGTATCCTAGTAAGATGTGTGTGTCTGTCACATGCGAAGGGCAAGAGCTTGCTGTCGGGTTGACAAGCGCAAATAGAAACAGGAGACAAATGTTGTCTTTTACGCTTAGAAAATGTGTCCATGTGTCTGAATTCCTTTCCCTGCTGCTTTGTTTCCTGATACAAAGGTCACGGCTGAATCGGAGCATAGAAAAGTGCGCTTGTATTTGGATAGAAGGTCTTTGGACTCGAGCTATAAGTGACATCCTGCATGTGTGATCAGCTTCTCTTAGGATTTTGGATTTGCAAAGGCTGCATACAAAGTAATGCTTCTGTGACATAAAAACATTTCAAAACAATGTGCTGTTGTGATCTACAACTCACTTGACATTCACCTGCCACCGTCGAAAAATCCGAATTGAACATCTGAAATTCACTTGGGGTTAATCACGAAGCACTTTAAAATCATGGCAAGTGTGTGCTGATTCTCATTTTACATGAGCTTTAATGCGAATGGTTGATTCAGAACACAGCCACATCCCCAGTGAAAGCAGGGTGTGCACATTTATGCAAAGCACGTTATGACAGTTTTATTGTGTTTACTGGCATTATGTTAATATATTGTTTTAACTCTGTTGATATACTGTATGTCTGTTTTTACTTTATGTACAGCACTTTGGATGCAGCTATAGCTGTCTTGAAAGTGCTCAATAAATAAAGTTCAGGTGAATTATCTTGGTCCATTTTTTCCCCCCTACAAAAACCTGGCATTTCAGCAGGGTTGTTTAAACGTTTTATATCCACAGCTGGTTGCTTTGGTGCTAAAATGGCACACAACATCGCACAAAACGATCACAAATCACAAAAGACTGCTGAATGCAGTTACTGGACAAAGGTTTAGGGACAGTTGGCTATTACACTGATGGAAAGTGAATAATATAATATAAATATGGCCTCTTTTCTGCAGCCCAAACAGCTTGCAGGGTTTAATAATGCACATTTGAGAGAGGACCAGGCTCACGTCTGTATTTTATTTCATTCCACATCAAGATCATCCAACCATTAAATCGATTGGCTAATATTTCACAGTGTTAATGTAATGTTTTAGTGTGGGGTAGACATTTATGCTCTTGTACATATATCTCCCATATTAACATGCAATAATAAGCCCCCACAGGTTACAATGCAACATGACTCGCTGGCTTCTTGAACGCATTACTTTAATAATGCCAATCCTCCAATATATTTATGCATTACATTTTGAGAAAAAGCAGCAATAATATCTATTAAAATGATGAAATGTCTCCAGCAACTATTTACAGAAGCAATAGCTATTAAAAAAAAAAAGGTGGTAGCCTGAAGTAAGACTGACAGCCTCTGCTCGCTTCCTCCACCAAACACAATGACAAAGTCGTCACATAGGAGCGGTCATTAAAAATTTAGATTACAGCTTCCCCCTCCTGCCTGTGCGAAAAATTGTCATTCTCTATTTGTTAATAGCATTGTTTTTCTTTCAATATTAACATGCTGGTGGTGACAGATCGTGAGTGAGCTACCTGCTTGCGTATGTGATCAAACCTCATTTACTGACTGGGAGATTGAATGAAAGCTTGTGATCATTAAAAGCATGTCTGCCTATAAAATGAGCGCTGAATGTTTGCTCCCAACACATTTCATCTCCTGGTACATCTCACTTGAAACTGCTCTTTTCTGTTGTCTTTCAGTCAACCCATATACATTTAAAGCAAGAATATGATGGAATATTCCTTTCAAATTCTTGATATCGTCTTGGTGTTAGCACATCTTGGCTAATGTTACATTTATGCTATGAAATTTGTTGGATGCAAAAAAAAAGAAAAAAGATCTGGCTTATGAATACATTTGTAATGACAATATGAGATCAATGTAAACCATAATAAACAGTTGTACAAAGACCAGTTTAACAATCATCGTCGGTTTACTATTTGGCTAGTCTAAGATAAAAGTCATTGTAAGATAGGTTAGCATGATTTTTTTTAAACATAATAGCATGATTGCCCGAGTCATTTTTAACTACAGTCAAAATGGCATACGAAAAAGTGTGCTTCCAGAAAAACATTGTTTCTTTATGCCTAACGATTTGCAACAAGTGAAATGAAGTCTTCTTTTAATTACTTATTTAAATGGCATATTAGTAGCACTACATGTTGGATAACTACAGTATTTGCCAAACAGGAGGTCACTCTCGCTGCTATCTAATTAGGCATATTAAGCCCAAACAACATATTTACACATGAATTAAAAGGCAATTAACAGTATAATGTCTGGTTGACCTCTACGTTGTTCATAAAAGGAAATAGAATGAAATCTGTTTGCGGGTCAAGCTGTTACCATCATGAAACCTTAATTAAATGTACAAGGAATGATTTTACTGTCATTTAACATTTTTAACTAACTTTGCTACTCTCTGTATAATATTATGACTTGTAAAATTAAAAAAAACAACAACCCCACAACGCCTAAAAAAGGATAGCTTTATTATAAGGTGGTACTATAAATTTATCAGCTCAACTTTTTGCCCATAGTATAGGGGTTTGAAAGTATATTTTAAAACATTTGAATAGCAATTTAATTCACAAAGACATTCCAAAATGGTGTTACTTTCGTCTTAATGGAGCACCTTGGAAAAACATTTTCTGACATTTTCCTAATAAAATATTAAAACGGGCTTTACTCTCATACCACAGTCTGATGATCGGAACATCTCAAAGAGTGCTTCTTAATGTGGTCAAGTCCCCACAGACTATCTGTTCCATATCGCCTCTCTCCCCAATGTTTTTGAGGTATTTGGGGTATTCTTGGGAGGAGAGATGAGCTATTGAGAGTGTTTACGTTCCTGACTTGTAGAGAGCCTTCTAATATGTAACACAGTGCACTTTGGTATTCAGGTGCCTGGGGCTATTCTCTAACTGGTCTTTACTTTGAAAACACAGGAGCCCTCCAGGGGGCGACGAGCAGTGGTTGTGTGCTTGTGAGCGTACGCATGAGGAGGTGGTAATCTGGGAGGGAAGATAAAGGAGGTGAACCGTCAGAATAACACATCCATCAACTAAAAATCGGTCCGCCTCGCACCGTGATAGGGATTGGGGGGGTTTTACGGAATCCATTGAGGATTTGTCTGTAATAATACATTCATCTAATGCATATGAGGGGGAATTGACATGGACTCAGTGGGGAAAATGATTCAAGGCTCAGTATTGTCACTGGGTCACAACACGGATTCACATATGATAGACGTGTACATTGCTGTCACTTTTTGAACAAAATGGTCTGATGGCCAGTGGCGGCATTGGCGGCGAGTCAATACAGGGCACTCGGGCGCCGCCATACTGCTGAGATGAGTCACCTTGAATAAGACAAAAAAAAAGTGGTCCGAATAAGACCAAAAAAAAAAAGTGGTAAAGAAAATGGACAGATGGAAATGAGTCCCCTGTAAAAATATTACACATTTCTGTTTATGCTATCCATGTACAGCTTAAAAATAACCTACAATGCTGCTGCTTTGATAAAGACTCAAGGTCTACCTACAGATTTTCTTCAATAATTTATTTCGCAATCCCAATTTTGGCAATCAGATCATGATCTAGTCTACTCTGCAATTCCCATCCCTAATTACATGTCCCATGTCCTCTCATTGCTTGTTATCAATGCTTCTAAAAGGAGAACATCAATGGAAATAGAGGAAGAGCACATATTAAAATATCTTTGGCAATGTCACCATTTTTGTAGCTCTAATTAATCAAGAGTTCAACAGACACGGCACAGGCACAAGAGTAGAAATGAGAGGGTGACCCAATTAAAATCAACTTGAAACTCTGACTCACTCATTAAAGTAACTCTTGCACACAATGAGCAGGAATACAAGGAGAACAAGCTTCATCAGTACCTGAAAAAGATTCGCTGCGTTAATATTCCACCCTGATGGAAGCAGTCACCCCCTTCCAATTCCTTTGTACTTATCTGCCGGTGTTTGGTTCATTTATATTGTGTCTTATAATAACCATCATATTTTCCCCCTACAGATATGCAGATAGGACCAGAGACAATTACCAGTGTGACAGGTAAAACGGAGAGGGGGGGGGGGGGGGGTAAAGTTTGAAAAGGTTGCCATGTTGATCCATCCACAGACTCAGCTTGAATGTTTCTCTTGCTGTGACCAAGCAGTTTGTTCAACTTTGGCCATTTGCTCACCATTTGGACAAGGGGATGCTTAACAGCAAACTCTAAACTAAGTGAAAATACTTCACAAAATTGGGATTATGCTACATTCGAATCAAAGTCGACTCAGTGCAAAACCCGTGAACTGTAGTATGGCAAGGTTTGGTGTCAGATGTAGAAAAAAAATGTGATCTACAGTTCTCCTGCATACTTGGATGTTTGCATTTGAATGAAAGTGTGCCACAAATGCATGTTATTATTGTGCAAACTGTGGAAACGAGGCATAAAACACCAACACTTTTGTCCTCCATATGAACCAGTAAGATTCCTCATCAATAGTTACATTCGGAATAACAAAATCCAATTTATGGAAAGCCAATCAAAAGTTAATGGCAACACATACTGTTGGGGCACTCTTTCCCATCAGTAATGACGTGACAGCAAATATATCGTATGCGCCAGCATGAAGGTACAGCTCTCCTATCTGGCCGCTATTTGCATCATAACACAGTGTGCAATATTAATTCCCCATCTTACTGCTTATTGCAAATGCAACGTATGAAAAGCTATTAAGGCTCCAAATAAGAGAGCCATTCGCCATCATGTGGATTCGGCGCTATTAAAAAGAAAAATCTTGTTAACCATTTGGAATTAGAGTCATTCGCCAACAAGCATTCTGCTGCACTCCAGTAAAATAAGTAATTATGCTTCTCTACCTTCTATCGTTTTTTTTTAACCCCCCGCCCCATTTGCACAAGCAAAGTGGGAAATGGCAGAACGCGAGAGCGTGTGAATGCAAAGGTAATTAAAGTACTCGCTATCGGTTTGTTTAATGTAGGCTTCAGGCCGGCTGGAGGCGTAGCAAGATGAGAAACATGCTTATTGTTCTGTCTCTGTCAACAAGCCACAGGCTAACCCTGTGCTACCCCATACATCACTTATTCCGGATTTACAATTTAAAAACTAAATCGGAAACTACCCGCATGAAAAACTTCACCTGATGATTCCTCTGGCTTTCATTTGCATGTCAACCGAGTTCAGTCACATTACCGTTTTTCGACTCTCATCACTTCGAGCACAGGTCTCAAATTCATGGCGCAGGGGCCAGACCCGGCCCGCCACTTCATTTTACGTGGCCTGCGAAAGCAAATTATGTGCAACAATAATCTTGATGAAATACCAAAATTGCATATTGTCGTTCATTTTAGAAACATTCAGAGCAAGCTTTTTTTAAACCACTACCCATTTTAAAATAAATGTAATAAGATATGAACTCACAGTTTTTACTGGCCTCTGATTTCAAAACTAGCTAATACAGACAAAGAGGCACACACGAATACGATTTTTATAAGTGACTTAGTAAGCTGCAATAATGGCAACCTGTAATTCTCTGTTTTATAAGTAGTTGGAAAAGAAAGTTCAACTGGGCGAAAACAGCTTGAAGCCTCTTTCTTGGAAACGTGTTTACTATCTGCCAAACTGCCGCTTGTTGTCAAGTGAACTGAGTTGAGTTCACTGCCACCATGCAGTGTATGTATCTGGATTTTTTTTGGTTCACAAGAGGATGAATGGATGGAATTTTTCTTGTAAGCATCTTGTCAAGAAACTAAAATGACCTTCAATGGAAACGACTTTCTGTTGAAGCACTCCATTGTAAAACTTGTGACTCTAAATTAGTGCACTCTAAGTTAAAAAAAAAAAAAAGATCCACAGCTGAGGACCTCGAAAGTTCACGTCTTAGAAACGCCCCGAGGGTAGCATTTCTTCATTTAAAATAATAGCAGTAGAACACTGAATGCTTGAAGGTTATGGGTAATGGATGCGTCAGACTGAAGAGTCTTCCCAACACCTTCCAAGTGGCTGCTATTTTGCAATCACGTTTTATTATAACTATGCAAGAATATTTTGTGGAATAATCTCTCTGGTGTGTCAGAATAAACAGCACAATGTCTCTCAAACTAAGGTGCGGTGGACTGTTAGTGGATATTACACAGGCGTCACGTACTTCAGGCAAGCAAAGATTAAAATAAATAAATGAAATATCAAGTTAGAAGGAGTTCACTCTTTTTGAGTGAACACAGAAATTGCTGGATTGTGTATTTGACCCCTTAATTATGATCTTCCCGGCTCAATGGGTGACCGACCCATGTTGCTTTCAGCCCAGCTCATTCTGTCATGGGAAAGAAAGTAAAAAAGGTGACTTATGGCGTTGCATGTAAGGCCTCTAAGTTGTTTTATGACCGGACCTTCAGGGCCTATTTAGGAAGTCTCGCGTGCTCCGTCCTGACCACAGGTATTGATTGTCGGCAATGGCCGTGGCGTGGCGACTACTTAAAGTCCTGCCTGTGCCCTCACAGGGAGATGAAAATGAGACCTTGGTGTGTAATGATGTGTGCATGAGCAGGGAGAGGAGACCGCAGAGACGGAGAAGGAAGAGGAATTAAATCATTGCTTCGCTCCTCGAGGAGAGAGACACATTGCAGCTAGTCATGCTTGGCTGCTTAATGCCAGATCTGTTTGTGAAAGGGAAATTAAAAAGAGAGCAAGGCGAGAGTGAAACGAGGAAAGGGAGATAAATGGCCGTACGCGAAGGCGGCAAATGAGAGCATCCTGATGCAAAGAGTTGCGAGCGGATGGCCCTAATGGGGAGAGGCTGGTGCGAGCTGACCACCGTGTTTACGCACAGCCTTGCTTCCTCGAGCCCACGCTAGACCCTCGCAGCAATGAGATAACCACACTTCATGCTAATTGGCGGCGCATAACCAACACAGAAGAGGTATAGGTTTAATTTGAAAGGGGGTGAAACGATGGATGAAAGGCTTCTAATCATACGAGGTGTTTTCTAGTCCGTGAGCCAGAAGCCTCCCCGTGCCTCGAGAGAGCAACAAATCTCCACTGCCGTTTATCATCAAGTTAGGCACACGCACATTCTGCTTTAGGTTATCATTAGCAAAAGACGTAATTCTGCTCACTATAGGTTTCACTGTGTAATTCTGTCTGCCACTGGGTACACGGGGAAAAAAATAATGATGCAAAGGAAGCAGGTAGCGAACAGCGATGGAAAGGAACAACACTTTTTTTTTTCTTTTTTTTTTAATGGCTTCTGTAACCGTAAGGACATTGGTCACAAAACAATGGCGAATTCAGTCACTCTGTGACTATGAATGTGAATTATGGGCTTAATTTGTGAGTGGTGTGATGTGTGTGAATTAGACAGTCGTAGCGAATGACACTCTGTAAACTCTCTGTGAACCAGATAAAAATGGAAGTAATGGTGGGTGTGAGGATGCCAATTAGTGACCCTGCATTGTGTTAGCCAGACAGAGCACAACAAGACCTTCTGCTTAGCCTGGTGAAAATATAGTATTGTCGGCCAGAAACCCAGCATGCCCAAATGTGGTGATTTTGTTTATTTCCCACCATTTGATACTACAGTATTAGTTTTTCTTCACATCGTCTGTTTTTTTTTCTTTTTTGCCTAGATTTTCACACCTTACTAATTAGTTCAAAGTGTTAAAAATAGCGTGAAAACAGGAGCGTTGCAGTATTATTTTGCCTCAAGATTACAAGTCTGGATGTTTTTTTAAGACATCAAGTGAACATGAATAAGGTTTGATACATTTTAGTGGGGCTGTTTTGTTAAAAATGGATGCAATGTTTTGTTGTAGAAGGCAACGGCAAGTTTGCTTATGGATTTCTATTTGACAATTACGCTGCTTAGTCATTGCTGTCATCTTTGTTTTATTGCATCTGTGACCTCAGAATATTGAGAAATCCCCGCATTAATTCATCATGTTGGGAGACTTCAGTTACAAAAACACAAGGAAGGCTCTAAAATGTTTCCTGGCTATTTGTAAGAAGGAGGGACTCAGCCGTGTCGTAAACAGGCAAGCGGAAATCGAAGGTTATAGCGAAGGTTTATATTAGATGGCGGCAAGCAGTAGATGAAGCTTCTTGACGTACTTTCGTGTAGTTCCAGGAAACCAAGAGGCCACAAGATGGCAGAAAAGCAGGACAAGAAGCTCCTAAACTCGCTTCAAAGTACAGTAGTTTCTTGCCACCAGGATGCTACAACACGGCACCAAAGCAAGACTTTTATATTAAATTGGACTGAGCACAAAAAACAAGTGAGTCCAAGTGTAGCGAATTGCTGATATGTGTAGAAACATTTTTTATATTTTTTTAATTATTGACAAAAATAGCACTCCATAATATTTTACTGTATTAAAAAAAATACAGTAACCACATAATCAAATTGAACAACAGCACATATGTGAAAAAGCTCGGAAGGTGTGGTCACTCATATCTCCAGACCTCAAAGTAAACATTCTTTCAACTTGTTTGCCAGACAATATGATAAAGAACACACTGCTTTTTGAAGTTTTTTTTTTATACCTGTCAAAGCTTCTATTTTATACTTGGATGACAATTTAGAATGTTAAAAAGCATGCTGCATTGAGGTTATCTAGATTTCAGCAATCCTCCCTTTTCACTTGTACGCCTTACATCACAGGTGTCAAACTAAAGGCCCGGGGGCCAGATCTGGCCCGCCACATCATTTTATGTGGCCCACGAAAGCAAATCAAAGAAGTCAACTTTCATGATGCTTGCTAAAATCTGTACCAAAATTTCAAATTCTCATTTCTAATAAAGAAGAGTGATACTGTAAGCATTTTCTTGTTACCAAACCCCTCATTACAGTCACTTAAACATTTGGTGAATAAACCGTTACTTTTGACTTGTTCATATGGTTTCAGTAATAACGGCCCTCCAATGGAAACGGTAACTCAAATGTGGCCTGCAACAAAAATGAGTTTGACACCCCTGCCTTACATTAAAGCTTGAGATTTAATTGTATGAATATCATTTTTATAATGCAACTTATTTTTACATTTATTTGTATGATACTTAAAATACTGCCTGCATAGATAATTAATATTTCATGATTATAACAATTTGATTGTGTCTGGAAATCAGAATTTGATGTTGTCCTGGGTAAGGTTGTATTCGATCTATGCTTTTATATATTTATTGCGACTGGGACCTGGAAAATACCTTGTACTGCCTTTTCGTTTCACCTCAGTGGGCTCATTAACTAAACCCTCTTTTACATTATGAAGATGTTTGTGGAGAAATTAACCGAAAGACTGATTTAAAATAAATGAAGAAAAATGCATTGAAGAATGCATGCACGCACTCCATAAATCACCAGGGCAAAGCCGGAGCTGGCTTTCCATAATTAACTCCAGACTATTTATTTTATCCTGACGGCCTGTCTACAACGCATAACTATGCTGAGGGGAGTCTGGAATATTTTAACAACACATTGAAAGAGTGCGCAAACAATAATACGTATGTTGAAAGGCAAACATTATGTAAATGCACATGAAGCAAAAAGATAACATTTGTGTTGCGTCCAATAAGTATTTACTCAAGCAGGACACAAAGAAACAAGAGCCCGGAAAAATAAGGTGCAAATAATTAAAGGGCATACTTCGAATTTAAAGAAGGGTCATTCCAAAATACGCAGGACATTTTCTGTCTGCCCATGAAATTTCAAATAATCCCTGCTCCGTCAAATTGGTGTTTCTATCGGTAGACCTACGGCAAGCCCTCACTTGTATTCTTCATGTTTTTCAGGTATAATAACTGTAACCATGTTACTCATATGATCAGAAAAAGACCTTTATATAAATGATTTCTTTTCATATACAGCTACATTTTTCCCTTCATCAGTTAGCATGGCAGCTAACACAGCTAGCTAGCATGGACGCTTCACCCAAAACTCTGACATCAAAATTGGTTTGCAACTCTATTACCGTCATAACAGTAACGTTAAATTAGTATTAAAATAAAATGTAACTTGCTTTTATGACATGTACATGATTTTATGTAGCATAATCGCTGACATCGCTATTGAGATAAAAGTAGCACCCTATTTATACAGCACCTTTCAAAACGTGTAAGAGCGTTGACAGTGTACATAAAACAAAATACCTTGGAAAAAAATGGAAAGCTCACATCCATATTATATAAAACCCCCAACAACAAATGATTGACAAACCCCGGCATATTGCACGATCAATGTGACCTATCTCTCCCATGAAGGGTTCATTTAAGGAGAAAAAAAAGAGGTCTTATTTTACTTTTTTTTTTTTTTTTAAACAAATCTATCCCAACATGACACCTTTTATATGGCTAGCGGAGCAGTGGTTGAAATGAAATCAAACATTCAAATCCTTTTTAGTTTTTTTTTTCTTGCGGGTTTTGGAGGGCCATCATTTTTTTTCAGGTGTCT
This sequence comes from Hippocampus guttulatus, assembly GCF_054856545.1. NCBI lineage: Eukaryota > Metazoa > Chordata > Actinopteri > Syngnathiformes > Syngnathidae > Hippocampus > Hippocampus guttulatus. The sequence goes on from NC_141263.1 coordinate 14,050,587, forward strand.
TATTAAATTAGTTGTGTTAATTGCAGCTCTATCCTTTCTGCCACACAAAATGCTTGAAATGAAAAACATTGGGGGCATTTTTGGTCCGGGCACAAGTCTAGCGCAAAGCGCAGTCTGTGTGCCTGGGTAGATTTTTCTTTCTTTTGATAATTTGCAATCCTTTGCGCTGGTAAAAATGGGTGTTGCACGGCGTTTACGCCTTTGTGTGCGATTGCGGGATTGAACGTAGTGTTTTTCCGGCCAATCTTCGCGGCATCGGTTCCTTGCATCAAAACAGGGCGATACGGAACACACACATGATTATGCTGTGCTTGAACACTGCGGAAACAGAAATTAGACTTGCTGGAGTTTGTTTATGACATTGGCACATAAACTGGAATATCTCCAATTTCAGATAATGGACTCATCTGTGTATGTAACATGCAATTGTAGACCACTTAGCGGCTCCCAATCGTACGCCCGTGTGTGACCCTAAATAGTGACGGGGATGCTATTGACATATTTTTAAGATGATTGACTACTTTGTGTCATGAAATTATCAGGTGCCTCGGGGTCGAGGCTGCTTCATGTGCCTTGCAACCATAAGAAAAGATGATCAAATAAAGGGTACATTGTCCAAAAAAATGGTGCCTACATCTTCCTCCATTTCTGTAATGACCCATAAACAGCACTGAGATGGTGGCATAAACATTGATTGTCATTTTCCACCGAGGTCCTCACTGCTCACTGACTGCATCCTAACCTGACCACATCACATGCAAATTACGACAAAACCACTCCTGCCAATCAGCCTCTTCCCATACACTTGGGATTTGGGGCCCGCTACTGTCTGTGTGTCTCTTTGCCACAGTCGGTGTTGCCTCCTCGTGGGCGCAGTGCCCAGCCTGGCAGCGAGCCACATCAGTCACACCGTCTTCGCTCTCGTTACATCCTTACATCAGACTGCCTGTGGCTCTTTCCTGTCTTCGTTCCGCACCACAGCTGAGATGAACACTTTGAAAGCATGCCCTCCAACCACTCAGGGAAAAATAACACAATCTCTGCAATTGGGAACAAATACAGCGTTCACACATTTGATTTGCTCGATTATTATGCAATCACACTGAAGGCAAGATATTCATAAACAATGTTACATCAAGGCAGGATAGCAGGTGTAGCAGGTGCAAATGCTGGGGTACCAGCCCACGCTCTGTGCGTGGAGATGAATTCACTTTTGCACATTTTTATGAATCAACACAAAAGGATGAAAATTGAGTTCCATGTTGTTGTTTGACAGTATTTACACAGACATGACAGGAACCCTGCCGGCGGCACCTTCAAACTCGGAGGAGGTACAGTATTATTTGAGCTTTGTTACAGCCGCTCCATATGTGCTCTATTGAAGATGCAATCATTCATCTGAACACTTCCAAAGAGTAAAAAGAACTACTTAAAAAGTATTGGAAATGTTTTTTGAATTGTGTAATGTTGTTTCATAATCGATAGTTTCGATACTCTTCTTTTCTCTGCAACACACAAATAAAGTTAGTGAATAGACGTTTCTTTCTTTTTTTCTTTTTTAATCTAGTTGCAAATGCTGCCTGACTTACACATTTATTTGAAATCCTATTGCTCTATTTTACGAGGTTGCTGTCTAAATCCATTCACATTTGTCACACTTGCACAGTCTACTAAGGTCCGATTCAAGTGCAATTTCCACAAGCTTACCACGGCAAATAGCGTTCAGTTTGGACTTTAATTAATGTCTGGTGAGAGGTGTTTTGAAAATGTCTCCCTTAATTTGAAGCAAAATGTGACTGTTCAATACATTTCATTGTACTGTTACATCAATACCTCGCTGGTGTAGCGGTACATTTGCCTCACTGCGGTACAGGCAGCGTCGATTTTCTGCCTATTCGGTCACGGTGCAAAAATAAGAGTAAATGTTTGTCTGTCTGTATATTGTGTGCTGCGACTGACTGGTGACCAGTCCAGGTTGCAGAGCCAAAGTCACCTGTGATAGGCTCCAGCTCGCTGCGACCAGAGCCAGGACAATCAGTATAAAATTGATGGATGGATAATACTTTTCCTGTCAAGCCATGTGTGTCAAAACTGAACACTTTGATCGGTGTCGGTGATCGGCGCCCTGTACAAGAGCCCATTTGATGCATCACCCCACACCCTAAAAGAGATGCCTCAACTAAGCTTAGCTCCTCCCTAAAATATAGAGATTTTCATGCAACGACAATGCATGTCATAGTTCCTTAACATCAACAACATCTAAGATCAAGGTTTATTCCTTGATAACCGCCGTAAGGGACACAAATTCCCCATACAAAAATGCTGCTTTAGAAATACTTCACTTTGTGGCTGCACATATCGCACATACCAGAAACTGCTACAGATTATGATTTCTCTAGGGCATTGAGAATTGATGGTCAGATGGATGGATGGGTGCTGCCATTTGCCACCGTATAGGGAGTACAGAAAGCAACATATATGACAGCACACCACACAAAAATGAAAATACTGCTTGTAGAACTGTCCATCTCAAATGCCACATACAGTGTACTGAAGAAACAAAACACCTGGATTATTTGTACAAGCCAAATATATATCCCCCCCGAAATACCAGGCAAGATCTTAGTAGTCACGGCACGAAAAAACAAGTGCCTCTGCCTCAGATTTATAATTTGGTTTCCCGGGTGAGTAGAAAACCTTGCAGGTGAGTGCAGGCACAGCAGTCATGTTTGTTAAGATACATGGAGAGTCTCCCCTTTTTCCTCAAAGAAAATAAATATACACTCATTACATTCTGCACACTGCATATTTCCGCATCCTTAACATATTGCACAGGCTCGGAGCAAATGCGCATTGCTGCACATGGGGAAATACATACCATGAAAAATGACAACAGAGTGGAATAACTGCGGACCTGGAATATAATGGGGCGGTGGAGCGGAGGAGAAATAATCATACCGTGAGGTGGGGGTGCGGGGGGGGGGCAGTGGGAGGAGCGAGGAGAAGATGAGTCTGTGGCCTATGGCGGGGAAATGGCGCTCTACTGCTCTGCTGCTGGCTGCCTGGTTCCCCAGTCATGCTCTTTTCTGTGCGGAGACAAAAGAGATACATGCAGATAGGCCGCAATATTGTCCACATTGTACAGTTAATCAGTGAGGTCGTTACAAAGAACCAAAGCAGACACATCATATTGTAATTACAGTGCAGGGAAATGCTAGGCGGTATTCTTTGCAGCTGGCCCCCACGGAGCCAGAATCCCTCTGCAGTTCATGCTGTGAACGTTAGATGTCTCTCTTTCACTTTGCAAAGCTGGCCCCAAGCCTGTGAGTGGAGCTCTCTGCTCCTGAACTCCAATCTCCACAAAATGTATACACCATCATTTGAAAATGGCAGCTTTTTGAAAATTCACCTTGATTATCAGACATTAAAAGTGACTTCTCCAGAGCTGAGTGTCTGGCTAGGGGGATGGCTGCAGACAGCGGAACAATACGGCACGCTTGGTATTAATGCCTGGCTGGGGTGTGCAGGAAGAAGAGAGGAGCCGGCCCTTTGTTCTCTCCTCTAGCCAATTATTTTTTACGTGTGCCTCTTTTCACAACAACAAGAGAGGATTTAATTTTAATGCACTCTCTGGAAAAAAGGGTAGAAAAAACATCTGCAGTATTCCTAAACAGATACGGGGGACTATATAGCATATAAGTATATGCTCATGCACACATCTCTGAGGCATAGATAGATGACATGGGCAACTACCATGACATCAACGCAAATGCACGCACGCGTGCGCGCACACACACACACACACACACACACGCACGCAGAAACAGCATGAATCCCTTCATGCAGAGTGAAATGTAAAACAAACACTGCCTCGCTCTCAAACTCATGCCAAAACACAACATGGGTGCAGCCCAACCCGATGACGGAAAAAGAAGAAAGACACCAAAATAATACCAGGCATGTTTCTTTATCCTGCATCAGGGTTAAAGTGATGGGGACCACATTAACATGTGCATAGCCAAGGCGCGGCGATAAGAAAACTCCCTGTAAAAATAGTGAGAATTCCTGATCAAATGGCATGGAAAATAAATACCTAGAATTGCTGTCGGGAGGTATGTGGCCAAATATTCTTCTAATTGGGCGGGTACTTTATCTTTCTGTCAGACAAGCTGTGTTAAAAAAAAAAAAAAGCGGTGCAGTTCCCAGAAGGAGAAGAGCACAGCTTGCTGGCCTTTTATTAGTGCGGGAGCTCTGATATATGCCTATGCTCCAGGCTTTCATCAGGAACCTGTACTATAAACACACACAAAAAAACTTACAAACCATTGTGAAAAACCAAGGCAACAACTCCGGAACAAGTCAGCTGTATTTTTCAACATGAAATTAGCATACACAGATTACCGCCCAAAGTTCGACAACAAACTATCAATGCCAACAGCACAAAAGGGACATTTTTTTTTTGTAAGCTTACAGGTTAGCAAAATGATCATATATCAAGTGCTCAAATGTAGAAGGAACATTAAAGTCCAAAAGCAACAGAGCAGAGTAGCGTGCAAACAAACATTGCTGTGCATCGGCAGTGTGAGACAGTATTGTAACAACCCATGAAAAATGATTAAGTCACAAGAGAATAAGAAAACACACAATGCCGCTTGCACACAAAAAGACTCCATGAAACAAACAAAACAAAAAGCAGTTACAGTTCATGCAAACCAAGTTACATGCTCCAAACTGACTCATGCAAACAAAGACTGAGACACACACACACACACACACACAGATGCATTTTGTGCACACACACCCACGCACACTGACAACACAGCGGCTAAATTAAATTTCAGTCCTTGAGCAGACAACTAAACGGCTTGTGTGTAGGACTCACTCTGAGGCACAGCAAAAGCAATTCTCTGGAGACGGTGAAATTAAAGGGCACAATCCTGCTTGTTTATGGTTCTCACTCTCCTCTCCTCTCAATCACATGTTTTATTCGCAATCATTCGGTCCTGAAAGTCAGGCTTTTCGACAGGCCACCAGCATCAGGACAGCATTTGCTGGACTTTGCTTGCACATAGCACTTGCAATTATTCACACCTGAAGCAATCCATTTGGCAAGAAGCTCCAATCAAGCCCATGAGAACCTTTTCAGAAAAAAAAAATACTTAAACATGTGACGCGTCCTGATTTTTGTATCCTCTGTGTGTAATTATTACTCTCGGCGACGGCCATGATTTTAATCCATTGCCACTGAAAAATGTTGCACTTTACAAGCACATAAAATAAAAAATAATCAGTTTCTGCTGGTGTTGACACGTTGCTGCTGGTTGTACTACATGACACCGTGGCAGAGAGGTACGGGGGGAGGGGGGCAACTACCGTATTTTCACAACCATACGGCGCACCGTATTTAAAGGCGCAGTGTCAGCTATGGGTGCTATTTGCATTATTGGACGCAGGCATGGTAAAATGTATGCTAGCTTTAAAAAATAAAATTGCGGTTGCATGCATGCACGCGAGCGTATGTTTTTAGAAAGCAAACAGGAGCAAAACTGAGTTCGGTAGTACTTTATTTAAGGATTTAACAATGTATTCAGATTATTTTTGGATCAACCCCCATCCAGGCGTGGGAAAAACCATCCGGTCATTTCACGTACACCTCACTCAGCTAGTCTTTCATTTTCTCCTCAGACATCGGGCCTTTTTGATTTGACTTAACACTTCAGCGAGAAACTTTCCTTCTCTTACCCATAATGTAGGAATCTAAACGTCACCTAATGTGCCAAAACTGCGATCGACTGTCACCAAAATATACGTTGACATCTCTACTCGATGTTCACATCAACCTCTGAAAATATTACAATGATCACCCAAGTATTAGGGATTTTAGGGTGTTTTCCTCTTCATCGAGGCACTCACGACAAAAATTATGCCCCTTCAAGAGACATTCATAAAATACAAAACACATGACATGCCTTGCAACATTCCACAATGTTGTACTGAACGGCGTAAGTAGTACTTTGGATTATTCAAGCAAATTCATCCAGGTCAAGACTATGGACCGAGTCATATGTTATTTTCTTTCTTTTGTGGTGACTTCAAGTAACGAGCAGTTGGACTGGCTACTAGGGGTGCCCTCAGGCCCGTATCCCTCTGAGGGGCGAACGTTCTCCAGATGTTTCTCTGTACTTTTCTTGTCGCAAGGAAATTTTGAACATGTTCAGGGGTTTTCAGAGGTGTTTGAAGCACAAATGACAGTTGTTGTTTTTTTGCATCCCCATTGCCCGTTGCTACTAAATTCTCATTTCATGGTGCAGACACGTGGCAATTAAACACTTACCTCACATCAAGAAGCACATCATTTCGGTCTTTCTGTTGCAAGTTTGCCTGATGTTGGGTTTTTCTCCAGCTTTGCCCCACGGTCCGGAAATAAAGAGCATTAAAATGGATGGATGGTTTCAAGCCTGGAAAAATAACAAACAGGAGTTAATTAGAATTATGTACATAATGGTGACTTGAGATAAAAGTTTCAATTCATTCCATATCCATGCTCATAAGTTGAAACACTCATCAAATCATCTTTCCAAATTGAAATGAATGGAAATGGCATTAATTTGTTCCATCCCTGAGGAAAGAAAAAACAATTGTAAAGTATTTTTTTAAATGAAAATTGCCCTTTATAATACTTATAATATATACCTATATAACAATACTATTGTACTTTATTTTTTAGTATTTATTTTTATGAATGTGTTTTTAGTGTGTTTTGTTTATATTTTAATTTCATTTTATTGTTTTATATAGATATAATTTTTTTTATCATAGAATATTTATGTAGTGTATGGTAAATTTATGTAGTCTAAATAATGTATTAATAGTTTGACTCCTCAAGCTTGTATTATTATTATTATTATTATTTCATTTTTTTGTGTGTACAGTGCTGCCACTGTTGTGACGTTGCGATAAGAATGAAGTTCTTTTGGAAGTTGTGTTAAGTTTAAAAAAATGTACAGTCCCGTGAGGACAAGTACGATATAGAAAATGGATGGGTGCATAAAATTACACTCGGCTGTCACAACAGTGAAAGGGCCAATGCTGTGGTTTACTCTCACCACGAAAATATTAGTGACAACCAAAATGTTAACTATTAATACTTCTGTGACATTTAATCAAAGGCCAATATTTTGATCCAGCTCTTGTATTGGGATTCATTGTACTCTGCATGTCTACCTAATGAAGTGTCCAGGGATTGTATAGCGGCTATATGTGTGCTCTATAGACCTAAAAAATGTATCTCGATATAGATGATGCAGCAAGGTGTCAGCTAAAGAAAACATAGTAAATAATATTGTGCCAGTGTGTTAACGCGTACATTGGCTAAGATTCCTCGTCACCACTTTGGTGCTTTCCAATTCGAGTTCTGTCCTGCGCTACATGTTGCCTGTAGCACCACTGCTACACTTGGAGTAAAGAACGAAACAAGCTTAGAAAGAAATATGTATAACACATGGCAGACAGATGGGGCTGCACCGCGAGCTCCCAGATGATCTTCTATTTATTTTTTTGTCTGACAAGTCAAATCATAAACGGTTAGGTCTGCAAGTAATGTATTTTCCATGGAGCGCAGTGCAAACAATGATGTTAAAATGCACATGAAGGTGTGCAAAGCAAACAGCGTTAAAAAAAGAAAAAATACAGCCAAATTATTTTTATATTTTATATTTATATTTTTAAGCTTTATGAGCATCAGGTAAAATCCATCCAAAAATATTTAGGATGGTGCACGTTGTAGCTATAAAACAAGTGTCCCTCAGAAGACACTTCCCAACCCGCGTGATGTTAATACCGACCAGATGGACTCAAGATCACACGGTTGAACCTTGTCTCAAGCGCTACAATAAGTTGTGACACCCACACACATCAGTTCAAACTTTATCGTGCCAAAAAGGAAGCTTTCATGTTTACTGTGCCCAGAAGCACTTTTGACTTCTCTGTTCTCTGAGGCCTCTGTGACGACACCTCCCAGCACATCATGGTAGTTTCTGGAGAAATACAAATAAGCATCCATACAGTAGTGTGCTGTAAAATGTGGAAGGATCAAAGTATGGCATTTTACAGAGGCATGTTGGAACAAAATAAGCTCTTTTCTTCTCCCCCTGTGATGCTCAAGCATGTTTTAAAAACAAAGTAAAATAATATGCGCATACTACTCCGTTATCTAATTGCGGCATTGGAAGAGGGGGCAGAAATTACTTGATGAGGAAAATGTTTCAGTCAAACTATTTGATGATTTATGCATATTATAAAAAGTAAACGATAATAGATAATGCAACAGTTTTTGTTTTGTGTGTGTGTGTGAAACGGTTATCAAATAGTGGCCAAAACATAGTAGTAAAATTCAAACTTTTCCTTTTCTCTACTCACAATACATACCGCCGCCCACCCTATGAAACATAACAAAACTCCGCTTATGCATCCCGTACCATCATTAATTAGTGAGTGATACTGTTCATAACCACTGAACATCTTTCTTTGTTTTTGTTTGGCTTGTTGAAATTTTAGTCACCCATGTGCTCTGATGTGATCATGTGATTTTAGATAACTATGTCAAAGTTCACCGTTTGTTGTTCATAGTTTTACTTGCTTTTGTTTTAATTCGTTTTGTTTGACCCACTCAGGTCAGTATTGGAAATGAATATCTGTTTTCAATTGCCTTATTTGGCTCAATAAAGTTTACATCAATAAAATAATCTTTTAATAATAATGTAATCATGAAATGAATCACAGGTTTATAATGTATGTAAATCTCTGGCCACATAAGTATCGAATCAGTCTTGCTGAATACTACCTACATCCAATCACAACTATTGGCCTAGACAATCTAATTATTCGCAGATTCAATATTTCACCACTCTCATGCTGCTAAATGAGGCAACCAAATATATTTAAGGCAAACTAATGAAATACAAAAGCCCATACATGTATATGTTGTGACTGCAGTGCAGTTATAAACCAAACCACCAGTACAATAATGAATAAACTCAGCATCAGAAAACACTCTGACAGTTTCAAACCAACAATTCATTGCATCGTCTTTGTAAAGGCAGAAATTTGTATCACATCTCATTAGATTGTGCGAGTGTACCAAAAACGCACACGTCACTGCCATGGATGCATCTTGTCTATCAAAAGCATGTTCAGTGAACATTAACTAACTTTAGGACAGAAATACAAAACAAAAAATTATTTGATGCTCAGCACACATTTGATCAAGATGGGAATATGAAACGTGATGATTTTGAGGCCCATTGGATGCACCCCGGCCGGGCCTTGCAGAGAGGACTGTACCTGCCTGTGGAATTCCTGGACCTGGTGGCCTGGCTCAGAAGCTCTCGTTGGTAAAGCTGCAATCAACTATGTTCCATTCTTCAGAATGGTGCTGAGACATCCTTTCTCTTGGATGTCCAACTATTGAAGCACAAAAAGAGGCAGGGAGGCAAGAGGAGGAGGAAAATCAATCCACCAAACCGATCCGCTCTCTGCAGACAACATCCTCACAGACTGTAGATGTGCACAGACTTCTACATTCTACAGTGCAAATATTTGGAGATAAGGAAAGGGCACTATATTAAGGACAGGCCTGGACTGCTTGTTTTGCATCAGAAAGACTGTAGAAGATGCCGATGAACAGTAAATTTGTGTCTATGATCTGAATAACTTCATGAAATGAAAGATGAAGACAAAGACTGCGATGTCTCATTCAGTTATGGAGTACTTAAATATTGTATTCAAATCTTGAGTAACTCAAATAACTGCACAACAGTTATATTTAATCACCTTAGCTATGAGCAACATTTTTGTCCATGGCGAGCTATACGACATTTAGCTGCCGACCCAGTCCGTGAGTCAACAACTATAAAAAGGCTACTAATTAACACAATGATGCTCTACTCAATCACATGAGAGGATGGGATGGAAGGAGGAGAGAGCGAGCCAAAGGTGATGTGAAAGAGAGAGAGAGAGAGAGAGAGAGAGAGAGAGAGAGAGACGGGAGGGAAAACGGAAAAAGGATGGTAGCAAGAGAATAGCAAGCAGACCCCGATTCGGCTTTACTTAGACCCTTTGCCCAGTGTGTCCGAGGCTGCGGCGTCCATCGACCAAAATGGAGACTTAAACAAGGCAAAACGTTTTCAGCAATCAGCATACAGGCTTGGAAAGTATCCCATGAAATGAATACAAATCCTGAATTAAAAAAAAACAAGACAAAAATGGAGACCTTTTCCATTTCCGTCCTGTTAAAAGCATCATTGTTGTCTCCAAGTCAGATCAAAGAGCGTGGTGCTTATTCCTGAATTACGATAAAAAGATTATGCAAAAATCTATTTTGCGGATTCACTTAAAACGTGTCTCGCCCGTTAGCGCGCTCTTTCTGTGTGCGATCCACACGATAACCCTGGTCTTGCTGTGTTTGCCTCACAATCGCTCCCTCTCTCTCTATTCTCCCCAACTGATCAATACTTCATTTAAATCCTGACATTAGCACATTAATAATGGACAAAGGAGACGGGAAGAAATACAAGCAAATGTGCCGTTTTAAGTGACACAAGAATGGGCGTTTTTAGGGCAGTGGGTTGTGAGATTTCATGAAAATATGACGTGGAAAAACCAAGGCACAACGATATGCAACTGTGGAGAGGCGGCACTGCTGTTTTGATTTGAGCTCCTGAGACTGTTCCTGATCAATACGCATTTAAATCCGGGCGGCGGGGAGCGACCGCAATATCTCGTCTCATCAAGAAAAAAGGCAAACACGCCATCCCAATTATCATCTCAAATGACTGGTGTCGAGGAGACACAAGTTGGATGCTGATAGAAGCATATTTCATATTTATTCAGCAGAATTTTTACATTAGTACCTGGGCTCATAATTGGCTAATATATATGCACGCTCACACTTTTATCTATTCACATAATTCACAATGAGCACAATCAATACTGCCCTCCCCGTACGCCATGTTCCACACTCATAAAGTGTGTCTGCATTAGATCATACAATAAGCCGGGCAGAGAAAGCCAGACGAGACCAGCTAATTTCTTGGCGCTCAGCGAAATTGCCCCCCGAGTTTAACTAGCTAATCTCCCCCGCTCGTCATTAAACCTGTATATTTACCTGAGGAGCCTGGAAGTCACGGGCCTGCGCCAAGACAGTCGCATCTCATTGCGGTCTCATCCCATCGAGATAACTGAACAGATCCTTGTCAAAAGTCAGCCCCCCCCCTACCCCCCGTTGCAAACAGAGATGAATGGAGGCGAGAACGAGGCAGGGAGAGACAGGATAACACTGGGTCGAAAGTCTTTCGAAATGGAGGTAAAGACGAAGATTACGCTGTGGAAACATGCACTTACAGATGCGTCGACCAATGAGCAATTAGGAAGACAAGACTTAAGTTATTGATCCGGGTTTCAGGGTTTCTTTTCTCTGGACTCAAAATGCTACCGGAGGTTGTGTGATGGCTGCTGCAGCTATGGGAGGAAAGACAGAGAAAGGCAGTAAGAAGAGCAAGCAGGAGGAAGGGCAGGTCTTTCTCTCCCAGGCCTTGAGCTCTTCAAATGGGTCGTGGGCATGATTGTTAGGCTGTCATTGATTTCAGCAGACTTGGGCCATGTGAACACATACACACATATTGTCAAAAAGTGTCTCGGTGTTTTGCCCCCACACAAATTCTTGTCCGAAGACACTGAGCGTGTGGCCAAAAATCAAGTTTTCTGCATAGACGGGGAAAACTGTACTTTTTTTACTTCTGTCATTTTAAAATGAGCAAAATGATCTTATGTTTTGAAACTTCATTTGACAATAGAACATGTCTAATGATGGCACTGCCTAATGTGTGTTGATTTCGTTTTGTGCAATGACATAACTGTGTGACGTTCGGCGCGCACATCGCCAACTAAAAATATGTTCACTCTATCACCTGGGCTGCGTATAATCACATGCCCAGAGTATTAACCACGAATCACATCTAGCATGGCATCAGAATGGACTGCTGAGTCACTTGTTGTTGCTGCTTCTGGATTATGATTACACTTGAGGGTTGGGTTTTTATGAGGACACTGGTTTTCCTAAAACCTTCGTATGTGTACTGAACTCATGTCAGCTGCCTTGAAACAGCCTATATGAGCCACTGGACTATCTCTTCTTCTTCTAGACGCTGGTAACCCGGGGACAAATCGGAGGTGAAGGGACAAAATAAGGCCTGATTATGTTGAAACCATACAAACTAGCCACAACCGATGGGGTGGTATCAATGACATCGTCAACTGATTCAGCGATAGTCTAACACAGGTGTCAAAGTCAAAGCCCGGGGGCCATATCTGGCCCGCCACATCATTGTATGTGGCCCGCGAAAGCAAATCAAGCATGTCAAGTTCCACGATGCTTGCTAAAGTCTGAACCACAGTTTCAAATTGTCATATGTAATCCACAATAACAGTCATTATTCTTGACTTCTGATTTTAGAAATTAGTTATTCATCAATTTGTTGTGTGCTGTGTATGTAATATGTGGAGATGATTAAACATTTATATGGTTCCCAAAATTCATAACGACCCTCCAAGTTAAACCGTAACTACAATGTGGCCTGCGACAAAAATGAGTTTGACACCCCTGGCCTAACTCAAGTGAAGTGTTAGCAAAAGACATTCTGTCCTCATCATTGGACCAGTGCTGGTCACAACCCCAAAGATGCATCGCAATGTCCACGAGAAGGAGATGGAAAATTATAAAAGTATAAAAGGAATTTGGAATTTGTTTAGGCCACAGAGGAGAAACATGCTGCCCAAACGTGTTCGTCAAGAACAGTCCGTGATGTTAAATAACAGAACACCACTCAGCTTCTGGTTTGGTAGGAGGGGGTCTTTCCTTTCAATCCTCCTTGCAGGTCTCACTGCTGGTGCCCACTTCACCTTTGAAGTCCCCCAGCATGAGCACTCGCCACCAACACCTCGAAGGACTCCAAAAAGGGTCAAGCTGCTGTTCAGTGTGCAGGCACAAACAACAGTCACGACCTGTCCTGCTCTCCGTAGGAGGAGGGATAACACCAGGATCATATAATCCTCATTAGCAGCCAAACGTACCCATACATGTGCAAACACTTCGCGTACTCCAAGACTGCGTGTCACAACGCTATGCACATCTGTACGATATTACATGCGCGTTACCATCCTAGCATTCTTGTGACACCAATATACTGCGAATAGTCGCAGCAGTAGCCAGCCGAAGCTTGTTGCTTGATAGTTGCTGCGACCGACGTAGCACCGACAGGCGCGCGGTGGCCATAGTGTTATGTCCGCTGTCGCAAGTCAGTATATATTCTGACTGAGCAAGATCGGATGACATAACGGACGACTTAAATTATGTAATGATTTAACTCAACTTGCTTGAAATTCGGCGGCGACTTTTTGTTTCATTAACTTGAGACTTGCAGAAATGTGACTCACCATTACCTCTAATATTTGGTAGCTAAGTTTTATGGTATTTGCAAAACAACTGTCACGTTTGTATGCATGTGTGCGGAAGAGAGAATGAGAGAGAGTGACAGGAGGTGCAGTACATTCTTTCCCCCATAAGATGCCCGTTTGACAGTTAATTATGACCATAAAATATGGTTAAGCATAGCCAAAACAGCAACGAAAAACATCTGCAACCTAAGGCAAGTTTCCTCCCACCCCACCAAGTTAGAAGTTGGCTGAAATTCCCATGTTTGGTCAGACACAGACAAGCAATGCCGAACAAGCCATTGTTATTGGCAGCCCGAAATGTAAACATGAGTCGTACGCCATTCAGTCCTCCATTTACGAGTCATTTTAACAGTTCAAGGAAAACGAAAGTGTGCTGCCATTTGATTGGTGAAATGGAGTCAAACAATACAAGTTGTTAGTGCTCAAGGAGGAAGTCTGTTCGTATGCAGGATTGGAGGGTGTCTCTTCCAGGGCTGCACCACATCATGATCATCATCACCCGCCTTTTATAAGGACTGCCAAGCTGACAGCTGCTTGTCGGATAATTCAGCCTTGCTCACGACTCTCGTACCCAGTGCTTGTTTTTTTTCTAGACGTCTGTGACCTTGCTTTGTAGTTCTCTCACCATATTTTGTATTTCTGTAATTTGCTCTCAAGTCCTGTTTTGTCATCCCATGTATTTTGTTTCATATGATCTTTTCCTTGTCCTTTCGTAACATGTTATTTTTCCTTGCATATTGCAAGCATTTTTTTTGTCTCATTCTATCCTAGTTCTTTGTTACCATCATTTTACGTTGCATTCTGTTGTTCTGGTGTTTGTCTTTCGTAAAAATTTGCGTTAATCATTTTATCCTTGTTTTCGTTTGTGGGATCCGATTCTGTTCATGATTCTTCTGGAACTGTGACAATAATGGACAACCCCTTCCTGTCATGGTTTTGTTTTTGTGTGTCTCCAGCAGGTGGCAGAGGAGGGCCTTTCCCTCCAGCCGGCACACCTGCTTCCAACCATAATAAGCTGTGTATTTAAGGACTTCCAAGATGCCATGTCTTTTTCGGATTAATCACCCTGCTCATGTCTCACGTACCATGTGCAATTCTCTAGATGCTCATGATCTTGTTCTCTGTTTTTGTCACAATCTTAGTTCGTTCTTATTGTATTAGTAGTTACGTTTCATAGTCATAGTGTTGTTTCTTTTGTATTCTTCTTGTAATTGGATTTCCATGTCCTTTTGACAAGCTATTTACATTGTATCATTATTATTTGCTTTATGCAAGATTTTTTTGTTATCCACGCTCTGGCTCTGTGTACCAGCGATTACATTTGTACTTTGTCGGTCTTGAGCCTTTTTGTAAATAAAAACATTTTTTTTGCCAAAAGAAGATTCAGTCTTGAAATACATTTTTGGGTTCCACTTCCATCCTGATTATTCCAGTACATAACACCTCCACCAAGTCGTGAAATCAAGGTTCCACTGAAGTGTTAATATTAACTGGAGGGGGGACCATTACTGGGTGTATTTATTTTTAATAAATGGACCAAAGTAAAAACGTTAGTAGAATGAAAATGCTGTAGATGGGGAACTGAATGAACAAGCATGAAAGAGAAAAGGTGCATTTCCCGCAATCGTCCATGGACTGCCCCTTTTAATTACAGCTCCGGTGTGCTGTGTCTGTGTTTTCTTTTTGAAATCACTTCCAATATTTCAAAAGATAAATGAGAATCACTCTGAGGTGATTGCTCATTCCTCCTCTATCGCCTTCTGAAAGAGGACACCTTCAACATTTGGACCTGTCACGTCACTCTCGGCTAAATCCCTAGCAACCACCATAGCAACGGCTGAACTTGAGGATGAACGTGAAATGCATGGCAAGCTGCCTCCTGCAACAAGGCAGAGGGGAAAAAAGGGTTTGGGGAGAAAAAAAAACTAGGAGAGGCAGATATTCCTGAAATACCTGAATTAAGCGTGGCATTGAAGACAATTGAATCCACGACACAAACACCGTGCCCCCCATATTGATAATCTCAAATGATTGAGCGACATCCACCCAGTGGCAAAAAGCGATAGGATAGTGCTACACTATGACCAGATTACGGACTTTCTGCCGGATGTTTAAGATAAAAGACTCGTTTTAGTGACATAAGCTTTGAAGACTAAAGATCTCTAAACACAAAGTACATGGTAGAAGTATGGATGACTTTATATGTATGAATTGTGCTCTGTCAACAGCTTTCTTTGTTTGTACCAGACCCGACTATTCAACTTTGATAAAGGCTATGCAAAAGAGATTTCCCTGCATTATATTCTTTGAAAAGGAAGCCATTCCTTGAAAATGAGAAAGGGTAAACCTTTCCTGGTCCTTGAGTATTTATTGGCAGTCAGGGCAAAAGGACACTCACTAAAGTACTCTGAGTAGTTATTAAACAGGGGCGCAAGTGACCTTCAGTTTTAATCGTTTATTTTTCTGAGAGCTAAAGCTGCAGAGGCTATCTTAGATGCATTTCTAAAAGTTTCATTCTGGGAATCAGAAACAAGAAAGACTGACAAAAGGGTTTTGTTCCAGTCAGGGGGCATCGTAATAGAATTTTGTTAGCATATTGCAATGTTATATTATAAAAACCACAAAAAAAAATTAATAAAACATATAAAGGTACATCAAAAGAGCGATAAAAGATCAAATTTGTTGTCCCAGGAAGTAAGGATATGGCACATTTTCCATTTTCTTTTGCATAAAATATCATCTTTCTGTCCACAATATGATTACCATTTCATTTTATTTTTTTGATTGACCATTTTATTCAAGAACGCAAATAGTTGCTGTCTGAAACTCTCAAAGTCTCGTTGGAAAATTCCACATGCTGAATTTATTTTAAACTAATTCACAGTAAAGGTAAATGTAAAACAGAAATGGTAATACAGTAACCTTTGTGGCGACAGAGCCTTTGTATCGTAAGAGCTGAGGAAAGCAAGTTCTGATTCAGCTGGATTCTTAAATGCAATTAATGAACTTCACACAGCTGGATTATGCTGACGGGATTTTTTTCTTCAACAACAATGTGGCAATCACCGCCAGCCACACACCCACACTGGGCCTCCTTAACGCAACACACGACTCCTTTCATCTCTGTTTGCCACAAAATACATGTTATCTGCAATACAGTGTTAGATTCGATTCAATAACCCTTTGAGTTTGTTATACAAGCTTTGTGCGTCTCTTATTTCCATGTTTCCCTACCTGCAACCATAATATAATGCACAAGCAGCATCTCATTCAGATGCAGTGAACTTTGCAGAGGAATGATAATGTTTACCTTGCTCCAACATTGGACTCGGAAGGCAAACTAGAGCCATCTGGCATTTCTCGGAGCAATATGAAATGAAATTAGTGAAAGTAATGTTAATTTCAAGCAGCATTTCATTGAAAAGAAAAGATGATCGGCAACAAAGTCTCCATGCCCTCTTGACTAATCTAATAATGCTTAGTTTGTTTGCTTTAATCGTATTAAACTATTAAGAAGCATAGACAAGGCTAAATAGAGCAGACAGGGGATTTCATAATCTGTCTGTCATGGCCACCATCTGATTTCCTGACATTCGTCACAGTGTGGAGTGCACGAATGGCCATATGTATTTAAAGCCTGAGCTGTCCCTCAAGAGGTACTGTTGGGCTATACATTCGCATATCTAGGGAATTTTAAAAAATGAAGAAAAAAACAAAAAAAAAGTAATCAGGCAAAACACATTTTATTCTCAACAGGATTCAAATTAAACTACAAGGCCTTTCATGTCAATAGAACACTCTTTAAACAAAACATAGCAATGAAGACAAAATTTGTCTTAGCCCCATTCATTCTTCAGTCATTTACCGTGCCCCACTCCACCTTAAAAAAGCCAAGATTTCACTAATTTTGCCTTCGGAGCCCACATGTACTGTACATGAGCCAATTATATGTGTGCTGCAGTTCTGCACCTCTACCACTTGAGCCCTTAAGCACAGGGGAGTGCATGCGGAGACAATGAGACAATGACATCTGAGACAATGGTTATCTCTGATATGCTAAGAGTTAAGATTACCCGTCTTTAAACCCTTCTGTCCTTTCTAAACTTTCTTATGTTTCTTTGGCATTGAACTCAAGTGGCGTTACATTCTGTAAATTAAGAAAAAAAATCTACACAACCCTGGTCAAATACCATTTTTTTGTGACTATAAAGAAACAAAACCAAGACAAATAATGCCAAAATATTTTCTGTCATTAATGTGACATAAACTGTCCAAGTCAAGTGATTTTTCTACCAAAAAAAAACAAAAAAACAACAACAACAACAAAAACAGGAGTGGTACTGTGTACAGGATTAATGAATCACATTCAAGTGTATGTTAAATGGTGCCAGAACACACCTGCCATGATTTAAAGTGCCTCTGATTAAGCCAAAATCAAATTCAGCTATTTGGCTGGTTTTTCCTGACCTTTGCTTTCTTGCAGAAGCCGGAAGGTTTTGTGCTAGCATTGATTGGTATATGGAACTGTTCATAATTGTTTCCACCTTGTCGAAAGTCCCAGTTCCAGCTGAAGAAAAACAACCCCAAAGCATAATACTACCCCCATCATTGCTCACAGTCTGTATGGTGTTCTTTTAGTGATGAGCAATGTTTTGTTTGCACCAAACATCCATCCATCCATCCATTACCCGAACTGCTTATCTTGACAAGGGTCGCAGGGTGTGCTGGTGCCTATTCCAGCTGTTTTCGGGAAGTAGGCGGGGCACAGCCTGAACCGGTTTCCAGCCAATCGCAGGGCACACAGAGACAACAACCATTCACACTCACAATCACATCTTGGGACAATAGGGAATGTTCACTCAAATCCATGTTTTTGGAAGGTGGGTAGAATTGACCAAACATACATTTTCAAATTATGGCAAAAAAAAAGTTCAACCTCTGTCCCACCTGATCGTCAATCACATTATACGTTTGGGAGATTTTATCAAGGTAGGAGTTATGAACAGTTCAAGATAGCAGTGTTAGCCCCCAACCATCAGGCTAACAACTAGAAAATGTCACGAAAAGCCCACGAGAATGTCTGAAATATATTTTGAGTTAATCAGATAGTTTTGTGTTAGCTCCCATTTAAGATTAGTTCAAATGTGACTTAATTCTGATCACAGCCACATCGAAGTCATAAGAGGGTGTGCACACTTGTGCGGCTACAGTATTTCAGTGAATCATATTGACTTCCCCTCTCCAAAACGTGTTTTAAAAGTTCACTTGAGTTGTACAGGTAATAAGTTGCACTCCCTGAGGGAAAAAAAAACCCCAAAAACATTTTATCTCTTGTCTCATTTTTTTTTAAAGTCACAAAATCTTAGCATTTGAACGGGGCTGTGTCGACTTTTTATGCCCACTTTAGCTGACAAGAGCTTTCAACGTGCTGCCTAAACGCCTGCTTGTGTCTAAATGAAAACTTGGAAATTGAAACGTGCTGTGTCCTTTGGTGGAACGGTGGATTTAGGAGAGCTGTTTTCAATTCATATTGTACTGTGCCGTTTTATTTTGCCTGTTACTGAGCATTTGGTGACATCTATCTTAAACATTTTACAGGACTGAAAAGAAAAATAATGACACTCAGTAAAACACGGTATTCCCTCAACACCAAACAGTGATTCTGGATACATAAGATAATTAAAACAGGACAAAGCCGATTTTGTAGGATGCTGTATATCCATTCGCACACATGTGCTGCTGCCTAAAAGAAGGGCAATCCTAAATCACATTTTTAAATCTTCCACTCCAGTCCTGTAGGTGGTAGTGAAGCATGTCACAAGATGGTTGCTAGGCACTTACAAAACTAATTGAGTCGGTTAGGAATGGACAAGATCAAAAACAAGTCATGGATCTGCACATTTATCCACATCTGTCATTTAAGAGATTTTCCTGGACTCTGCAACATTTTTCTGCACATTTTAGGGGAAATTGATGAGACAGTTTTTGTGGGGGAAAAAAAAGGAATCCTCAATGGAGTTCATTTACTGGTACTCTTTTAACTGTGTTCATGATTTAGAAAGACTACAACGACATTTCTCCCCATAATAATTAAAAATACGAAACACTATTTTAATTTCACTGCAAAAATAGAAACAGCAAATGAGTTATCTCTTGTAAGGTGCACCCGAAAGGGGAATGAATATTTGCCGAATATGGAAAAAAAGGGAATGAAAATGCTTCTGATGAATTTACAAAAAGAAAACGGGAGGTGGGGGCTTCATCAGGTCCTCCTGCCTGAAGAAAAAAATAATATAAAATAACTCATTCCCCATCAGTGAGTACGATCACTTGAATGGAATCAATCAACTGTGTTCCGCTTGGCTTTGCTCTTCGTTTCCAAATCCAATCTCTTCTGTCATCTCAGAGCACATTTATAAGGGCCCAGCCTCTTGATTATCTCCCTCCCTCGCCTCAAGCCCCCCCCCCCCCCCCCCCCCCCCGCTTCTGCATGCTCCAATGTATTAAATTAAATGAGGTGTCTGTCCAGGTCACCCTCACCCCAGCTTCCCAGAGCCCAACCCTCACCGCTGGTAATCAAGGAAGAGGACCCCTCCCTATGAGTGTTGTGCCAGCCAGGCTGCATAAATTAGCATTAATAAGGGCTGAAGAGACCTGCTGTTAAAGAGGCAGAAAGAAAGAAGAGCGAACATTGCAGACCCAACTGCATTTATAGCTTCAAGATGAACATCCGCCAAGGGTGTCTTTATCATTTTACCATTTTAAAATAATTTCCTTTTTGGGGATGTGTTAACCATAACAATAAAAACAAAAAACAAAAAAAAACCCCCAAAACAAAACATGTTTTTGCTTTCCTATTTTCAGAGCTTGTAGAGTCAAGATGATGCATGTCTACAAACCAACAATTAAACAATAGCTTAAATGTTTGACTTCTGCCAAATGGAAAAAAAAGTGAAAAATAAAAGCTAAAAAGGGCTTTAATTTGGCTGTAGCTTTTTTTTTTTACCATATTTTAGGATTTGACCATTTTTTTCCATTTTACCCATTACAAAACAAGGATATTTTAATATTTTTCAATCGAATGAGATCCAACGCAGGTGCTAAATGAAAACTTTGGCATCTACAAAGACTAAACTGCTCAATATTGATTAGCACTGTCGGAGAATGACATGACTTGCTCATGCAAAATATGACATTAAATATGTCAGTGAAATGCAATTCAGTTCCATAACACAATATCTTAACATACCGTGATCACATATTTAAAAAAATAAATCCAAATTCTGATCATTTCTGCTAGTCGGCCCTACCATCAGCAAGCCGAAACATGAGGTGGTTGGAGGATTTCAGTCAGTGGTGAAGGTAATACAGTAATCCCTCATTTATCGCGGGGGTTACGTTCCAAAAAGAACCAGTGATAAGTGAAATCCGTGAAGTAGTGAACTTTATTTTTTTACAGTTATTATACAATACTTCACTATATATACAATGAAATCAAAGACAAAAACCTGTTTTCAGGCCCAATTACAAAAAACTAACAAAAAACCCCAAACATTTTCAACAAATAACTATAATAGTTTTTGGAAATACTGCACTGTCAACATGCGGCACCGCTGACGTGTTCTGATTTAAAGGGTTAAAAGCATTAAAAAAATTGCACTAAAAAAATGCCGTGAAACAGCGAAGCCGCGCAAAGTGAACCGCGTTAGAGCGAGGGATCACTGTATCCCCATACCTTTATCTAATGAGATACTCCCTAAATTACACACCTGTCTATATCCTTTAAATCTACTGAAATTGTCACGAAAAGTCACAGAAATACTCAGTATACCAAATCAACGGATCGTCTCATAAATTACATGAACACTAAATATATGAAAATGTTATCCAGAAGGAAAGGGGATATCCTGGAATCTACCCTTGGATCTCTATACTGTGAGGCGGATGAGCTAATGAGTCGTCCACCGTACCACCCGTAAAAACATAATCCGAATTTTATGAATCTCAAGGTATATCCAGTATTTGACGACAGGGAAGACCTTGACAGGCACCTTCTTGGGGATGATACTGAAACTGCGCAAGCTACAAATCAGCAACACCTTTTACTTTAAAAATGACCAGACGAAGCCATAGCATGCAGCAAACCGTGGAAATGGTGAGAACGAAAGAGCTTTAACATCCATCCATTTTCCGAACCGCTTGATCCTCACTAGGGTCGCGGGGGGTGCTGGAGCCTATCCCAGCCGTCTCCGGGCAGTAGGCGGGGGACACCCTGAATCAGTTGCCAGTCAATCGCAGGGCACACAGAGACAAACAACCATCCACGCCCACACTCACACCTAGGGACAATTTAGAGCGTCCAATCAGCCTGCCATGCATGTTTTTGGAATGTGGGAGGAAACCGGAGCACCCGGAGAAAACCCACGCAGGCCCGGGGAGAACATGCAAACTCCACACAGGGAGGGCGGAGCTGGAATCGAACCTGGTACCTCTGCACTGTGAAGCCGACGTGCTAACCACTGGTCTACCGGGGCGCCCAGAGCTTTAACATGAATAAGCAAATGCAAGTGTAGTTTTCATGCATGTTAGCATACCATTTTGGCAATACAGTATCAGCCTGCTTGCTCCTAGTGTAGCTAGCTGCCTAGCATGTGTTAAAGCTGCTGAGTGAGTGAATAAGTGACATTGAAATTCCAAACCTGAATCACAGGTTACATGAAGAAAAAAAAAAGGAGTTGACCAAGGCACACGCTCACACAGCAGACACACATTTCTAGTCAGTCATTATTCAGCTGTGGTCTTCTCTTGACAGTAGCTTCAGGAATGGCCATTATTAAGTCGAAGCCAAGAGTCTGCGCTTGAGCTACGGAGAACAATAAAAAATCATTTTTTTTTCTTTAATTAACTTTTACGAGCTATGAGGAGAACATGCTGTCACCTGACAAGTGCTCCGGCACTGATTATTTCTTACCTTCCACAAACAGGCTATCCTCCTTTCTGCTCTTCCCGAGACACTGCAGTAAACAATCACATATAAAAATGTGCAGTAACATAAAGCAAATTTCGAATATAACGGTTGCAGGGAGATTATATGAGTCAAATAACATTAACTAGTGTAAGTGCTTTGGTTATTTTTCCAACAAAGACGTATACTTCCTGCACGCCCACTTGTATTCTTTTGCCAGAACGGTGAGAGAACATCTTCAAATGAAAAGGCTTTTACAAAGCAATGGGGAGTTCAGCAACAGCTCTGAATGTCACAACTTCAGAGAAATTTTAATTAATATTTCTCAGTCAGCAGCATAGCAGCCCACTTCTTTCTTACAAACAAACAAAGGCAGACTTCTTTTCATCTTGAAGTGAAATGCATAGGTCCGGCTGATCGAAAATGCTACGCGACTCTCTGCTTAGTTTTTTTCCTCTATCTTGCAAGGCATGATAAAAGTAACGTGATAAAGGAGCGGAAATTGCATTTGTGACAAGCCTGTGCTGAAAAGACAGAAACATACATTTTTTACCATTATATAATGGACAACATTTACATCATTATCTGACACAGACATTTCTTTTCAACAGCTGAATACACAACGATGTAGTTGTTAATATTCGGACCAACTGACTGCGTCCTTTTGAATTGGTATTGGACTCCATGAGAAGTGAGGCGCCGCGACATACAGAACAGTGTATAATGGTGCTTTTGTTCGGATGAGATATCTTGTTCAGAAATTTCCCTACCATATTACGTGCTCTATTACAAAACGCTTTGAATGATGCCAGACAAAGTTTTAAGTGTGGCATACACACTAAAAGAATAGTGCGTTATATTTATCCATGTGCAATAGTTTCCCGTTTTTTTTAATGTTGTCCGTTTGAAATGTTTTAAAGCATTCTACAGCACTTTGAGTTGCATTTTCATATATGAAAAGTGCGATATAAATCAAGTTTGATTGATTGATTTTGTTTGATCTGGGTCAAAATCCCCCAATCCAAGATGGGTTATTTTATCTACGCAATTAAATGTTTTTGCCGTTAGGCTTGCCACAGTTTTTTAAATTTATATATATATATTTTTAGCATCCTTATTCATCCTATGAAATGCTGTCCAAAAAGTTTTACAAAGGAGAAAAAGAGGGGAATGTTACCTCGATTGATGGTCAAGGATGAGTAATTAGAAATATTGATGACATCCTCCATTACAAAGCATGCGGATGGAACGAATTATAGCACACTAAAACATTTCACTGTGCCGTTTTCTTTAATGAAAGGAAAGGAAAGGAATACAATAAGCGTTATCACCAACATGCTCAAAGCACATCCTCGGGGCACCCAAACACCAGGCAAATTGTCCACTAAATGAAAGGTCATTTGACCAATACTATGCTAATTATTGATTTGGAATACATAATCGGACGGAACAAAACGAGCAAAATGGTGATAAAATATTTGCTGTCCAGTGGCATACAACAGTAGCCCTACATTGATGTCACAAATAAAAGCAATTTTTTGTTGATGTCTGACTGGTGTCATAATGATTGTTCAATTGGACAGTATTTTGTGCCCATCTACAGGAGCTGTGATGCAATTTTTGTATCATGTAAAATCACAAGAAAGAGAGTCCCCGGACCGCTACCAGAGCGAAAATAAATAAATACATACATGCCAGTTTGCAAAAACCTTTACTGAGACCCTAGATGAACACAACTACAGTATGTAAAACATGATCAGTTTAGATTTGTCATAAGTCAGACATTTGAAAGTATTAAAATACCCAATTAAAAGAAAATGTCCATATTAAATTCAGTACTGTATGCTGTCATGTTTGTGTGAAATATGTCTTAAAATATGAAAAGATTTCCCAGAAATTACACTAATTTACACATAATAAAAATAATAGTGATTGTCATTTAATGCATATGTTTTTCGTTTTGTTTGACGAAAATGCACCCCAATGGCTCTAAAATGTAGAGTATTTACATCATTCACAAGCCAAACAGAGTACGGCGCATTTATAATGAAACAATATTGGGAATGGTAAGAAGAAACTGGGGATGGCATTGGATTTAAGTACAGGTACTGTTCCGTTTTTTGTTTTCGTTATGCACAATGGCTGACCATAAAAGCAGTAGACGGATAGAATGAAAATGAGAGAGAGAGTGAGAGAGAGAGAGGTTGAAAGGCTGAGAAAAACAATTAGTTTATGTATATTGCAGACCATTCATACACACACATTCCATCTGCATTCCCATCAGCTGTCAAATTGGGGAAACGATGTGGATGTGAGATCTGCAAGAAGACCTGAACTTGGCGCACCACTGAGAGCTAATCAAAACACAATCACGCTCACTGCCAGAACAGATGCACACAGGCTGGCGTCTGTACACTCATTCTCTCTGCTTGCACTCACAGCCCGGCAAACTGCTTGTCTCTCCCTTTCGTTTTCACAAATGGTTTCACAAATCTGTACAGAACCATGCACAGACTCGCAGAAAAATATGAACACAATGGAACACATGTGCACACATGTGTTCCATTCCATTTCCATTTCAAAGTATCCAACTTTCAAGGTGGAACAAAACAAATGCAACCAACAACTCAACTATGCCTTGAGGTTACACTGGAATCTCAGGTAGTATAATGCAGAATTCTATTATCTACCGCTTATCTGGGTTCAGGGCTCAGAGGCAGCAGCTTCAACAGGGAAGCACTTGTTCCACCTCTTTCGGAGGGATCTCAAGAAGTTGACAGGCCAGCCAGGAGACACAATACCTCCAGCGTGTCCTGGTTCTCTCAATCACACCCTTCCAGGTCTCACTGTCATTGCCCACCTGAGCGTTGAAGTGCCCCAGCAGAACAATGGAGTCCCCAGGAAAGTGGGTGGGGGGGTGGGGGTGCGCTCTCCAGCACACCCTCCAAGGACTCCTGGACAGGTACTCTGAATTGCTGTTTGGTGCATAGGCACAAACGCCAGTAAGAATCTGTTCCCCCATCACCCGTACGTGGAGGAAGGCTACCCTCTCATCCACCGGGGTGAACCTCAACGTACAGGCACCAAGCCGGGGAGCAACAAGTATATCCACACCTGCTCATCTCCTCACCATGGGCAACTCCAGAGTGAAGGAGTGTCCAATCACTTTCGAGAGGACAAGTACCAGAGCCAAAGCTGTGTGTGGAGGTGAGCCGAGTATATCTCGTCAGAACTTCTCTGCCTCGCACACCAGCTCAGGCTTCTTCCCTGTCGAAGAGGTGACATTCCATGTCACTAGGGCTAATTTGTGTAGCCAGGGATAGGACCTTCGAAGTCCCTGCATCTTGCGTTGTCCCAGCTCACAAGGCACCTCACCCCTTTGGCCCCTACCATAGGTGGTGAGCCCATGGGAAGAGAGAGAGAGATTACTTTTTAGGGCTGTGCAACGCCGGGACCCATGGGAGCCACCAGGCAATATCCTTTGGCAAAAACGTACTGTACCTGTAAAGTTGCAAAAAACTAAGATGTACTGACTTTAAAGCTTTTACCACATTTGCTACCTTCACTGAATTTGGCTTCCTTTCCTGTGATGAGATTCAGAGATTCAGCGTTGTTAAAAACAAACTAATCAAACAAAAACAAAGCTATCACATATCTTGAGGTCAGCAGCAGAAATAAGAGGCTATGGAGAAATGAAAAAGATCAACCCCCGAAATGGTAGTAGTGATGCACAAAAATTTGGTAGTATAATACAGACCTACCATGAATAAAACAACATACAGTAGGCCTTTAAAATAATCTGAAAGCAAACCTTTGCCTCTACCTCTCAACATAATTGACATAATAGTAGCTATACTGATAAGGTGTTTTGTCAGACAGTGAAGAAGAAAAAAACTAGAGCTATCCTGTGGGAGATTATTGTGATAATATATGTAAGAGTGTAAATGTTTCACCGCCAAACCTTTGCCACTGCAATTAGAGCGATACTGTGAAAAGCATTCTTCCGATCTGCCAGGCATGAAAGGGTCAGCTGAGAAAGCCTGTTTCTCCCATTTCAGTTATCACTCGGTCTTCAGTTTAAGCCCTGGAAACATTGAAAGCAGACTGTTTGAAATGGCATGAACGTATACTTTACCTCCCCCCCACTCAGGAGGCAAGGATAAAGGTTTGGGTCACCCAAAATATAGATGCATATACACGAGGTTCTTTCACTTGATTGTGAGGTTAGTAACTTCATATGTGCCGGTACCACAGAAGAACAACTGCTGAGAATCTGCCATTACGCTACATTGGCTGGATTTTTTTTCCAAATTAAATGTGCATGATCAGACAGTAAGTACTTTTTTAAAAATAGCACACCGTATTCCTGAGCAGAAAAGATTCTCTTGCAGCACAATCACTTTTGCACCGTGGTCCTAGTAATCTACAGAGGTTACTAGGACCACGGTGGTCGACTGATTAGCACGCCGGCCTCACAGTGCAGAGGTGCGGGATTCAATTCCGGCCTCCCTGTGTGGAATTTGCATGTTCTCCCCGCGCTTGCATGAGTTTTCTCCAGGTACTCCGGTTTCCTCCCACATTCCAAAAACGTGCATGGCAAGTTAATGGAACACTCTCAATTGTCCCTTGGTGTGATTGTGAGCATGAACGGTTGTTCCTCTATGTGTGCCCGGCCATTGGCTGGCAACCGGTTCAGGGTGTCCCCCGCCTGCTGCCCGAAGACAGCTGGGATAACCTCCAGCAGGCCCGTGGCCCTCATGAGGATAAATGGATTAGAAAATGGATGGAAGATGGATGTTACGTGTACACCAAGCAGCCTTCATTGTCACAGGCGCGAGATCTAACCTTGGTTATGTGTAACCTTGTTAGCTCCAACGCTGCAAGGATAAAGAATAAGCAAAGCAATGCCCTTAGTTTCCCCTCTCTTGTATCAAAAGCACACACGCGTGCGGCCACCCAAACCACGCACCAACCTAACACACGTTCGCTCATGCAATCTGTCCCAGTCGTATTTACTACTTTGCCGACGACTGATTGCAGAGTTGAATGACTGTTAAATTATTCATGCTGTTAATAACCAGCCAAGTCTCTGTGGTGCAGAGTAGCCCTGTTCAAACACTGCTGGTTGTGTGTGTGTGTGTGTGTGTGTGTGTGTGTGTGTGTGTGTGTGTGTGTGTGTGTGTGTGTGTGTGTGTAGAGCGCA
This sequence comes from Hippocampus guttulatus, assembly GCF_054856545.1. Lineage (NCBI taxonomy): Eukaryota > Metazoa > Chordata > Actinopteri > Syngnathiformes > Syngnathidae > Hippocampus > Hippocampus guttulatus. Next base: position 14,078,267 of record NC_141263.1, read on the forward strand.
GTGAAATTGAAGACAGTGTTTAAACAGTGAGGTGAATGTGTATGGAGAATGTGTATGTGATGGCAGCATGAGTTATCACAGACTGGGCTGAATTGACTGATATGCTACTTGAGGGTGGTTATAGGAGGGGCTTCTGTGTCAACATAAAGGTGTTTCAGGTTTTGTCAAACGGAAGGTCACCCCACAGCAGTGCTTCTCAATTATTTTCTTTTACGCTCCCCCTAGGAAGAAGAAAATATGGCCTGCACTCCCAACTCTCCACCACGACTGCAGTCGTACTGTATCGTTTAGCTATAAAATTGTTAGAAGTACACCCCTGCATGAAACTGTATCGTTATTAACATTAAAGCAAACAAAAAAAAGGAAAAAGATGAAACATGTTTCCTGTGGCCACTGCCCCCGTGATCGCGCTACCATGTTTGGGCTCATGAACAAATTATTTTACTCTCAGAATTTAAAACTTTCCATCACTCAAACTTTTCTTCGCTTCATCAACTTGGTCCCAGAATTTTGGATCCAGACCTTCACCCCTACCATCGGAAGATTTTGGCTGATGCACCTAACAGTTGTTTGTGGGATATTCGTTGCAGCTATTAAAATGTTTCTGTCATCAACTGCCCTTGTTATCCTCGATCAAACCCTTCAACATCCGTTTCATCGTGCACCAGTGGTTTCTTTCTGCCGAAGTTCATTCCTTATACCGGCCATGATTGATTTTTGAGAAATGAAAAATCCCGAATAGGTTTCCATCTTGTCTTAGCTTCACAACTGCTTGCATTTCTACACCGGGACTGCTCTCTGGTTTTAATGTTGGTCAGACTTTAACTGAACTAAATGTCATCTATGCAGACAAAAACCAGATTCTAAAGTGGGTATCGATGTTCAGCACTATTTATTGTTTGAAGAATCAATGCACATTTAATCGAATCGAGCAACAAAACACATCGCATGTTCCACTACTTTCTCACAGGAACCGTCTTGGATGTCAGAATTAGATGAAAACAACCCCCACCCCACCTTTTTGTGTGTTGCCATCCACTACCATCTTAGGTGATTTTTTTTTCATGCCTAAAGACTAATTTAAAAAATCCTGATTTAGGTCATCATTATTTGTGCATGAAAGGGTTAATAGTTAAACACTCACCATAGTTATCATCATCTTCTGCTCGAATGTGTGTGCATGCTTTATGTCTTTTTCTTTGGGTCTTGGAATCAGCTAGTAGACTGTCTTCAACATTTTCCAGCATGTTTGTTTTGTTTTTATTTTTCCTTGTTGATGCGAGGTGGATTGGAGAAGGTGGAGGCATTAGGAGGCATTATTTGACCTTGGCAAAGGTCTGATGATTTGTGTTGATTGGCAATACAGATAATAATGGAGATATTAATAAGCTAGGGTTGCAGTGGCCTGAGGGTTAGGCTACAAGGTTGGAGGTGGTGGTGCGGGGCAGTGCAGGTCTGCATCATCGGGGATGATTGGGTTCGGGAGGGCGGGGGTGCAAGGCAAAGAAGGGGGAAAGGGTGGAGAGGGTCGGCAGGGAGAGGGCGCAAAGTGCACCATTTCCTTAGCAGCGGTGTGGTGCTGCAGTCCGTGCTGTCACACGTCAAAGAGGGAGCAAATCAAAGGCAGCTCTTTTGATGAATATAAAACAGAGGGCCCTGCTGAGAACCACTCTCCCTCCCTGCTTTTCTAATCACAGGGCTGCAGAGGCGACGGGCTGCATCAGTTTCCCCCACCGCAGCCCTCACCACCCCCCCGCAACCCCAACCTAGCCCGTGCAGCACAAAATGATGAACGGAACCCAGAAACAAGAGGAGGAAGGCAGACTGCACGAGCCATCACAACAATTGCTGCTTTATGATAACAGCAAACATTTGTCCTCTTGAGACGCGTGCACGGGGGGATGGGTGGGGTGTGGCAAGATGCTACAGCTGGGTTTAGGTTTTATCTGCAAACATCAAACAGGTATTGTTGCTTGGCTACCAGGCATTTTACAATCTGTCTGACATGCTCAAAAATCGGTTCTTCAGAGAGAATAAGATGCTGACTAGGATTCTGACTGACATTATTAGCTTGTTGTCTTTCACTAGGCGGCGATACGACACTTGCAGGTTTAACAAGCATTTCTAAACATGCTTCCTGATTTCCATTACATCTGTTCTATTGTTTAAAAATAATCGTGGCATTCAACAAAACACATGGATGGAATCCTGACTAGTCAAATTCTTTTCTCAGCTCAAGCTCTTGTCTCCCGCATGCAACCTGAACCTGTTTTGTTGGATATTCTTCATGCATAGTCAGTTTTCACTATGATGTAGTCTAGTACCTCCAACAAGAGGATTCAGTGCAACATTCCTAAAGTTGTACAATTCATAATCCGGCTAAAATTATTTTAAGGAAATATGCTTTTAAAGTCATGCAACAGTTCACACTGCTCACATGCATGTTGTCACCCGACACTTTATTGTACATGTTTAAACTCAGTGAGCACAAACAAGACTTATAAAAATGGGTTTGCATTTTTCTTTTTCTTTTTTTTGTTTTAAGTCACCAATGCCACTGCACACACATTTTTGGTGTGGTAGAGCGGGTGTCACCGACACGGTAGCCCCCTCGATCACATGAGTAGCCCACGGTTCTGTTCTAAAAATAGCTCACTTATGATGGCGCTTTGCACCGTTGGAAAGGTGATCATTAGACAATGTAAACACTCACAGAAAAATGTGTTGCATATAGATTTTTATTTGTTTCCCACCATGGTAAATCATTGCGGATAATTAATATTAGATGTGTCTCATCCAGGTGGAGAAAGTAAAAGTTTGGCTTTAGCCATAGGTGCTTCTACTTAACCAGCTGATAAAGGAGCTCGCCGGGAGTCTGCTGTGTAGAAGTACCTGTGGCTAAAAAGCCAAAGTGTGGCAGGGTTCTTATTTTCTGGACATGGATATGACACCTTTTTTTTATTTTTGGGTGGTGGTGGTTCCATTGCATCTCACTGGGTGTCAATTAGATGCGGATTTTAGCTATTCGCAGGGCGGCCCCCGTCCGTTTCCCACCAGCCACTCATATTTTTATGCTTTATTATTCACAGTGGATACTTTCTAGTTAAGAATGCTAAAAATCAAACTGTATAATATGAATCCGAAATGGATATTCTATACAGTATATGGTACATCAATCATCTTTTATTATTAAAGCCCAATTTATTACTTTAATATTTGAAGACGGTGAATTTATTTTAAACCTGCACTGAAATGTTAATTTGAAAAATGTGTTCTGTTGCAAATCCCAAACAAAATGAAGGTTTGACCTTGATCGCGGAACGAATTGTGTTCCACCTTTGAGGTTTTAATGTTAAATCAATACCTGTCTGAAAGTGCCATTCTACCGTTTCTATCATTGCTTTTCTAGCATTGCCGATTTTTTAAATAAGTAATGATTCACAGAGAAAGACAGCATTTGCCACAGCCACAAACTTGACTAAAGTCTCGCAGAGCTGGAATACTTTGTCAGGACATTCAAATCAGAAGTCAGCTTCAGAAGCACTGCCTAGCCTCTCCTCCTCAGGGCAGTGTTCTACTTGTCCCAAGGCAGCATTTGTGGGTGACACCAAGTCCACTCCCACCCAAGCCTTATGCTCGAAAAGTGACACATGCATTGGTGTCACTGCTGTTTCACCTCTTGCCTCCTGAAGTATGAGGCAATTTCCTGTGAGTGGTGCATGGCGAGTGAGAAAGAGAGAGGGATGGTCGCTGTAGCCCGTTCTCTACCGTTCTCTTTGATACTGTCAAGGAAGAGTAATAGCTCTCTGCAGCAATAGCCACCGCTAAACTAATGTAGTGTGACTTTGCCTCTCCGTCCCGAAGCATTACTGCAGTGGTGAGTAACAAGGGGGTGGCGAGATTGTGAACAAACTGTGAGGAGTAGGAGACGATATACACGAAATAAACAAATCTTCACGACTGCCATTCATGTTCATGAAATTCTAAATGAGAGATTGGATAGTGTTTGTGCAGCTGGCCAATTTTTTATCCACCAAACTATTGCACTCGACGGACTTGAACTTTCTGTCAGAACAGTTTTTCTCAACACTTATGGCAGTCTTTGAACTTCTGGAAGGCAAACTGACCAAGCCAATATTCGTGCCGGTTAAAGTGATGGCGGATGCACCATGATGACGACATCCAACGCTAAACTGGGAAATGCAGTACCATTCCTGAGATGGAATACCCCTCCACACCATCAGATGGCAGTAGTGAGTCATAGCCATTAAAAAAAAAAGCTAGCAGAACAGAAGCTCTATGCTGTGGAATATCAATGTGTAAACAAAGCATATCGGCTTCATTTTCAATCCCATTTCCTCCTCCCAACCCTCGCGGTCGACTTGGGACCAGTCCGCTGGCTCCCGGTTGATTGCGATTGACGTTTTAGGGACCTCTGCCTTAAAATCAGAGGTAATTTGCTGACTAGCTTAGCGTCGTTGTTTGCGCATGCGCAGTAATTCAGTTGTCATCTGACTAGCTGCCCTGTATGTCAATCAAGTAACGGGATTGCAGATAGGCTGACATCGTAAATTCTGCTGTACAGAGCACCGTTGTTTGAATGTCAGCGACACCGCAGAGGCATTTTCAACATATGTGAAAGCCTGGGAGCCGCATTGAAGGCATGCGGCTCGTGAGCCGCTTGTTGGCCACCCCTGGACTAAAGCAATGTCTTTCAACACTCACAGAAAGCAAGTCCACAAGAAAGAAACATACAGGTATATTAAAACAAATGTATTGTGATACAACAATAGTAGCATGCAATAGTACAATTTAATTAGCCAAAAGCCCCTCAAATTGATCATTTTTCAGAGAGCCTCCGACAGCAGACACCAATTCAACATACACCTGCCCAACGACAGCTGACTGACGGTGCCGACAATGCTCACCGACTGCTCGGCGCCTGACAGTCGACTTGGTGTCCAGCAGCCTGACTTTCAGAATCTGCATTCTCAGCGGTCATTCTAGCCTTGCTCAACTTGTAAATGGCCCTCTCGCAACCTCAAAAACATAAGCAGCAATAGCCAAGAACACATCCTTGTATACCTCCAGTCACACTTTTAAAAATATTAAAATATTCGGGTGTGATTAAAATTGTGCAAGATTGCAATTCATAAATGTAAAATTAATGTCACAGTCATTCTCCAGAGATGCATTCAGATGTGAAGAAATAGAGGGTCTGTAAGGCCTAAGGGCTAAGGAGCCGGCTCTGACCTTGACTCCTATATCCAGTCAGCGCCATCATTAGAAATCCAATTAACAGGTCCCGCAAAGCGAGAGTGCTGAGCCAGCTCTACAACTGCGTTAAAAGGTAGACGATGTGAACATGATTTAGTTATTAGGTCATTGCCCCTCGTTGCTGCACGGTGGCTCACTCTCGGTGATAGTTCCGCATCAACCGTACGTACACAAAATTCAAGAAAGTAAGTTGCTATTTCTTTGCACCAAAGCACAATCTTCCATGTACACTCAAACTTGTTCTTTTGGGACTTATTATTGTACAGTCCAATGCCCTCGGCCAAGGTGTCCCACCTCTGAAAATCAAGCACCATGACCCGGTTAAAGGCCTGCTTGTGCTTCTTTTCATTCACAATTTGACAAAGCTCTCTTTCAACTGTATCATCGCACCATCAGTGGTTTTGTGTTTCTGAATGGGCCATCATTACAGGTCATTATTTATGTCCCCACGGCAGCCGCAGCAGGCCAAGCTTGCCGTCTGAGTTCCTCCTGAAGCACTTTGATCTCTCACTACTGTGACAAAGCAGTACAGTACCTCCTAAATGAGCCTCTTCCAACTCAAACGGCAGGCAGCGACATCAAGTACGGCCTTGCACAAAATATGCAGATCCAGGGAGGGGAAAAAAGAAAAATACAGGGTCCTCACTTATAATGAACTATGATGAATTTTGTGCAGATGTCAGACTTAGAAACATAAAAGAAGACATTACTTACTCTCCTTTTATTCATTAACAAAGGGACAATGCACAATTAATCAACATGATACAATGCAAATTCATCTGAGTTAGCTAAATTAGGTAAATTTTCACTGGCGGTCCATCGGGCAGATGTAAAAGCCAACCTAAAATGAAAAGCATGAAAATCAAACTGCCAAACGGGTCTGAAAATGACGTGTTTACCCATATTTCGTCCGGCATAGGTTGTTATCGCCAAGCACCCAAATAAGAAAACTATTATCGAATACAGTATTGTAGTAGACATCATTGCAGTAATAATCACAGATCTTTTTTTTTTTTTAACCTCCAGTGAAGAAAAGAGCATGCAGAAGAGGGTGTGCCATCCTTAGTTCTGGATCATCTCTCTTTTCAAGATTTTTAAATTAAACGGCTGTTCTTAGTTTAAAAAAATAAAAGAAATAATGCCTTGTGTACGAGTGTACTCATACAGGGCGGCTAAAACTAAACAAAGCAAAGCTCTTTTTTTCAATTCTCTGTGATGTAACACGGACATATAATGAACAAACACATAAAATAAGGCGCTCTTGGTCAATTCTAGAATTTTTCAATAAATTTATGAAGCCTCCCAATAACATAACAAAGGTTGGCTAGGATGAACTGTAAAACTTCAGGTAAGACTTCTTTTGCATAAAACTGAAAGGAACATGTGGCTATATGGTATGCTATGTCACAACTCATCTGCAACATAATGCCATATTCAGTTGTTTAAAATTGTTTGTTAATTTCGAATCATTATAAGTACGTCAAATAGTCATCTTTTTTTAAGTGCAAAACCACCTTGTGGTCAAAGAGAACACGCCTAGAACTTAAATGCTAAAAAACATATTTGGGCTGCAACTATATATATATTTTCCTGATTAGTGATTAATCTATCAATTATTTTTTCAGTTAATCTATGAATCAGATTAAAAAACATTTTTGAAATTTCAGCCCCTTTATTGAAAAAATGACATTATTTCAAATTGACAGTGCATAAAATGCACAAATCAATCATCAGTTAATTATTATTCAGTTACAGGTTTGATTGTCAGATAGGGCTGTCACAATTGATTTTTAAGTTGTTTTTTAGAATCGATTATTGTATCAATTATTACATTGATTAACAGGATAAAATTTTATTTTGCATTGAAGTGGACTACAAGAGGATTTCTTTCCCCCAATTAGTGTTTTATTAGCCAATTATTGTTTATTTGGTATTGTTTGGTGATAAAAATACAACTAAACAACAACATGACATGAGAGAGATTTATGTATTTAAGCTTTTTGAAATTGATTCCAATTGGTTGGGTCATTGATTTCCAAAGTAAAAGCCGATATTTGCAAATATCTTATTTGTATTCAACACAAAGATAGTCTGCTTTGAGAAAACAAAAATGTGTTGCCAGGCTTTTATTTATAATTTTCAATTTTAAGGTAAACAATGGCTCTTGTCGATGATTCAATCATTAAAATAGTTGTCAATTAATTGATTAATTTTGAAACCTCTGTCATAAAATAGGCAAAAATGTTGACCATTATTTAATAAAGAACACATATACATTTATAGTTGCTAGCTCAGCAATGCTGGCACCTGCACCTGCTATCAGCAGTAGTCCTTTTTTCACCCAGACACTTTGGCGTTCATGCTAGAGGCCCCCTTTCTCATTCAGCAAGAAATCAAAATGATAATGAGTCCTTATTAGAAATTCTATCTGGAAGGCCACATAGGAAACATCAAAAGGTGCTGTCAGGGTGACTGGGGGCAAGCGTGGGGCTTAATGATAATTCACATCAAAGCAGAGGCCAAGGGTGTGGGGAAAGCTACAGTATCATGCAAGCAGGACGGTAACACAAAAAAATAAAGCCAGAGAGGCAAAAATGTTCAATCCACGGCCAGGATAATTCACTGCTGTGAAATTGGAACGCATTATTGGTGACCATTCCCAAAAGAAAAAGGCACTTCTGCGGGTCCGATGAGCCCAGTTGAAGGAAAGCCTGGGTAGATGGAATGATGTGGTTTGGTAAATTATAAATGATAGCCCCTCTGAAATGACATAAAGGAAATCATAAAACATGTTGTGGCGCCAGCATGACCGCGCACCGGAAATGTGCACTTCAGTAAACAATCAGCCACTAGCAATTATATCAAATTGGACTTGTTATGGAGCATTGCTTTTCTGGCCATGGCACAGTCAACCCTCTAATGATAGACTCCACAGTTATTGCTATCTGTTTGCTTCCATTTTGAATCCCCGACAAACACTTTCACACACAGCTTCTTGAAAGCAAGCTTTTTTTCTCAGGAAGCTTCAACAACCATTACTCTGTCCATAGCTACGTGGCCCACAACCTCTGGCGGCAGTCTGACCTTCTTCCACCTTTCAGATCATCATCACAAACATCAGTCAGTCCATGATTACCAACCTGGAAACCTAGTGCTATCTCCCATCAAAGATTTTATTTGCAAATTGTACAGTACTGTACCTTTGTGTGATCAATTCTGAGTGGTAGGATGCACAGTTGTTCCAGGCACAAAATGACAAATTACGCTGGGGAACAGTTTGTTTAATTACAAAAAAAAATCAGAGTGACAACTCGTTTTGCAGTCACAATTAAGGCAATGCGATGAGAGGTGTGTGCAGCTCACAATAGCTCAATACTATCAATGTCTGGGAGAAAAAAAAGACAGCATCATCGGGATTAAGAGGATACGTTTTTCTTAACCTCGTAACCATAAGTATGCCGTTGTAAGTTCTGTTTCATTTCATGCTATTTCTACATTTTTCTATGCTTGTAACTATTCCATCCTAGCATTTAATTATCCTGTATTTTCAATTTAGAGTGCATGTTTTTGGAATGCGGGAGGAACCCGGAGTACCCGGAGAAAACCCACGCAGGCACCGGGAGAACATGCAAACTCTCTCTCTCTCTCTGCACTGTGAGGTAGACGTTCACACCAGTCAGCTACTGTGCCAACCCCGTCAGATCTAACGCAACAAAAATTGTGTTCCTCAGTCTAATTAGAACATTTTAAAATACAGATTTGCGATGCAACAAAGTTGATCATTTACTGGTCTGCAGAATTTTGCAGCCTTTTAACGATGTGATTAGGATGCTTTACCACGATACTTGTGATGTTACTGATTCTAGGGGTGTTCACACGGCACACATTTGCTCCGGCGCTGCACCGATGTATTTTGTTGCGATATATTTTACACCTGCGCAAATTTTGTGGAGCATTCACAAGTACAAAGCTGCTGAGCGTGTCAGCACCGGCACAGCGTCGGTGCAGCTCCACTTGCGTTCACACGGCAGTTTCTGCAGCGGAGCAAAACGACAGAAAACAAATGAGCTGTCGTGTTGGTTCTTTTTAAAACTTTTACACAACTCCAGCGACTACTGTACAGGCACGTCCTTCTCCTTCTCGGTCTCCGTGCCTTCTGCTCGAGAGTGACCGCCCCCGAAAACGTAAATCAACAATGACTTCAATGACACTCAGAAAAGCAAACATGTAATGCGCCAAAAAGAAAATCAAGAGAGGAAATCACAAAATAAATTCTATGGGGGGCGGGGGGGTTGTGAACACACAACAAAGGAACAAACTACACAAACAACTCCGGGACAGTCCAGTCTCCTACAAAAGGAAAGATGACGTTTGGGGACTATTCCCCCCGTTCTAGTTGAGATGGTATAACCCAAGAGGTGCTTGCTACTGTTACCAGCCAAGTCTTGTGTTGTTATTAAACAAAAGCAACGCATTCTCGCCATATGTAATCAACTCTTCACGAGCATTTGCTCTTGAGCAAATTTAACCCAGTTGCGTTCACACATGCAAATTTACACCGGTGCTGCTTCGCAAAGGAGCATGTGCTCTGGAGCAAATTTTTAAACCACCTCCCTGAGGTGGATCAAATTTGCTCCGGTGTAAGCTGTTTTCCGGGGCTACGCCGGAGCTAATTTGCACGTGTGAACGCTCTACTGGGGCAGCCCCGGCGTAGCACTGGAGCAAATCTTGTCGTGTGAACACCCCTTCTGACAAATCAGACTTGTCGAATCAATCTGGGTTTTTTTGCACACAAATAAGAAAGACCGTGGCCCTAAAGGATTGAAAAAGTGCTTGGGTAAATCACCCGAGGCCCACTCAGTGGCTGTTAGAAGGGGAGTTTATGAAGGTACCGATAATATTCTGAGACTGTAATTATCAACTTGATCCTTGTTAAAATCCCATTCTTCATTGGATTTGGGGAGCAGTACTGCTGACGTGATTCTCCTACATCCTGAGGAGTAGAACATTTGCAACAGCAAGCATTTACTCAATTCCCATTACTCAGTAATATCATTATTTCATCCACACATGAATTTGACATTGGACCATTAAATTAGCACAACAACACAAATGCTTGGACGGCAAAAAAAAAAAAGGAAATTCATTCCATTAAACTGGACTTCCAACAATTGTAAAATCAGCACTAGAGGGGAAACCCAAGCACAGCTGTTGCTAGATTAAGAATGTTTGATAGTTAGCTTTATGTTTGAACATGAATTGTGCACTGAATGTGGATGGATCCCGCGCCGGCTGCGCAATATCAGCAACATACATGCTGTTATTTGAAAGTTGTAGTCAAAGTCAAATCTAGATGACATACAGATAGATACAACCTTGCCCTTGCTCACACACTACCTAAACCATATTCTTCTGAAGACCCGGGGAAATGTAATCAGTGGTCATATCAAAGCATACATTCCTTCTCTGCTTACAAACGAATTTCATAGAAAACATCATTATATCTTTCAGACGCGTGCCTCACAAAAGAATGTTGGAAGAAGCTTTATGCTGGTTCCCATGGGGCTGTTCCTTCCCTGTTATGCTCTTATTAGCGTGACTCCCCCACTACCTGCTGGAGGATCCGATGCCATTCATTCTCCGTCTCTCTCTTGACCTCAGTGTACATGGAATTTCTGGCTGTCACTTGTCCGTTAGAATACTTTGGAGAGGTGCAGTTTTTGTCTGGTGCAGCTGTAAACGTCATCGAGGGAAGAACACAAACATGGTAATGTGGTATCCTGGCTTGGTTTGTCACTTACTGTCTGAAACAGTGACCAATTGCCGTCAAAATTCATATGTGCATTCCTACTTTTGTCTAATTCAACCTGTGAACATATACAAGCAATCTGCACATTTTGGATTTAGAGATATCAAATGTAAGCTTCCATGAGGAAAAACCACTATCTTCTCACCACAAACATTTTTGCATGACAAGACATTTTCCACATGTCCTAGAATGTATTATTTTTTTATTCAGGCACATGAAGGATGAAGTTATCCAAATTAGGATTGTTTGGCCTTGGCAGGGGTCTCACAAGTGCCGTTCCAGTTGACGCGTCGATGAAGGACAAATGGTACTGGGTGTTTGAATGAATAAAGGGGATGGAATGAGGTTTGATCGCGTAAGGGGTGGGGGACTGGCTTTTACTGCGGCAGTCTTAATATCAAGCTTGAATGGCTAGCTTGGCTAGCACGCCATCTTAGGACTTGATGAGGTAGTCCAGCTGAATGATATATACATTGGCAGCCGCTGAGAGCTGTCCATTAGTTGCGGGCGCCTCCGGTAATACCCGGCGTCACTAAATGATTTCCAAATACATCAGTCAGCATCGCGTAGGACAGATAAATTCTAATGTGTTGGAAGTGTAATGCATACTCGCAGCACTGTTATATTACGCTGCAGGTTAGGAGGGCAGTAAGAGCGAGGGGTGAAAAACTTCATTTATTTTTCAGCGCAGCCAGTATTCTTCCCATTAGTTTCAAACATGAGGTAAGTTATGGGCTTGAACAAGCGCCTTTAACCACCAAAACACGCCGCACAAAAGAATGCAGACACAAGAGGTGAGCAGCGGTGAAAGAGCTGAAGGTGGAGCGGTGCTAATCCAAACGCAAGTTAGAGAACATTATTCATGTTTTGTGTTCTTTCCCTTTTCAAGCTGAAGAGAATTTCATTTTGACCACTCAATGGGGAGGAGTGTGTCTAGCGACACTCTAATTAATGTGGAAAGTTTTTGATACACACTTCAGACTGTAATTGCAGCAGAGGGGCTCAGCATTTTTCAGGTCTGTTTGAAAGACCGACAGAGGTTAGTGAATAGGAAGCGAAGCAAAAGAGAGATAATGATGGTTGTACCAATGACAGTAGTAGTCAAAATATGCTGTGATAGAATTTCACAATAGCATTCTTATTACTAGACAACCCAAAGGACTGCAGTACTGAAATGAGAATCGTGGAAAAACTTCCACAGGAAAACTAAAAGTCAAGTGTGAATTTATTTCATTCCTATATGCACAGCACACAGTATACTGTCTTACATTAGCTTTCAGAGGATCGAAAAACATACATGTATACCACAGGTGTCAAATCCGAGGCCCGGGGGCCAGATCTGGCCCACCAGGTCATTTTATGTGGCCTGCAAAATCAAATCTTGTGTGTCAACTTGCTAAAATCTGTACCGAAATGTCAAATTGTCAGGTGTAATAAATAACGTTAAGATTTTGCAATCATTTTGTTACCCTGTTTACACTCACTTGAACAATAATTGAACAAACAATTACTAAAAACTAGTAATCTATTAATCTGTTGTGTACAAGTGATAAATTTGTGGTTTCACTGTCATAACGGCCCTCCGAGGGTTGGCGTAACTCCAAATTGGCCCGCTACTAAAATAAGTTTGACACCCCTGATGTAAACTATCCAGCACGTTGTCAGTATGACATTACGTCAGTGACTGACGTTCATCTATTGTCTGTTTTGCAACGGAAAGAAAAGAAATCATCCCTGCTTCATAGTCACAATAGAATTTCACCCCAACCCCAAAATAAATCATGACCATTCCCTTGCCACAGATTTAAACAACCCATTTATTGGCTGAATTAGCCATTACATTTGGAATGGTTTGATGAAGACCAATATAGAAGTGGGTTTTTGTCACAATGGAAGGGTGGCAGCAAAAAAACACTCACCACAGTCGGGCCTTGGTGGTGGTCTGCACTGCACTTTTTACAGGATCCTAGAACACCGTTTTAACATTTCAACTGAACCATTACCCTTGGAATTTCCTACAAATTCAGCTGAACATGAAGTGTCATGTCGCCTTGTCTTACATATCATCATATGCCAGCTCTGTTTATGCCAACAAACGTGTGAGGCCTTTAACAGCAATAAATTATAAATAGAAAAAAAAGAAGCTTAATTACTTCACCCAGCCAATGCTGAATAATGCAGCATTCTGTTTTACAACCATTTTGTGCACATCGCATGCAATGGTTAACACAAATGCTGAACACAGCCGTGTTCTCTTTGAAAGGTGTGCATTTCACGATTACACTCAGAGATGCATTTGCATGCATGGACATGTTTAATGCCACAGACTCTGGCATTTGTTGCATGCTAAATGCAGCCATTCAGGACAGAGACATCTGGCCTTGTACATGTTTACCCCCTGGCACTTGGCTATGGTTCACCAAGCACAAGAGAACGGAGAGGTTATCAGCGTTGAGAAAAGAGACCGGCTCGCTGAAGCAGAAGACATGCCAAAATAGACACACTCACACGGTTATACACATGCACGTAGGAATTACCACCCGGGATCGTAAGAATACAGGTGCGCGAGATGGATAGTGAGATTATCTGCTATGCAACAGCGACATGAGACAGTGATAGAAATGATGTACATCTTGACCATGTTGTCAAGAGGTAGTCTTTCTGCACTACTGGCTCATGCATACACCGATTGAGAAGTTTCATTTTGCGCACAGGCTAATACTCCAGTGCTTGTACTCATTCAAAACTAGAAAGATTACCATGCATACCATTTGTTTGGCAAAGACAGGACATGTCAACATCTCAATTCTCACAGGAGATTTAACATCATACCACAAGTGGAGATGCTCTTGCAGTTTCTTTCAAATGTATTTTGCACGCACCTATCTCATGGATGGACCCCAGTGAGTCCTTCTGCAATGTAGACTTTGTACTTCTCATGCATTGAATTTAAAGGGGATGAGAGGAGCCGAGTTTATTGGGGACAAACGAATCAGCTGTGCCCCTCCCACCCCAACCCCCCACCACAGAGCAAACACCCCTTACTCCCTGCGCCTGTCAACCTAAATAGCAAAAGAAAGAAAACTCCACCAATGTGCAGAGTTAGGCTGCGATTTGCGCTAGACTTGCACTGGGCAGAAAAATAGGGCCTTAAGATTTGATCACGCCCAGAGTTTGATTTTGGGATGGATAATTCCTATTTGCGTAATATGTTCAGGTAATTGAAGATTGATCAACTTCTTAAAACTGACCGTGTATCGAACACATGGAGGTTCCAAAGTGCTGATCTTGAATTGCTTCATCCTACATCAGTAGTCACCAACATGGTACCAGGTAGGAGTCAAGGACCAAATGAGTAGCCTGCAGGCCTGTTCTCTAGAATAACTCACCGGTGACTGCACATTGTGATTTCGAACATTAGAGAGATTCATAGAAATAGTGTTGCACACACACCCATATTATATATATATATATATATAGATATAGAGATAGATAGATAGATAGATAGATAGAGAGAGAGAGAGCGATCTTACCCATACCTTGTTAAACCACTGTTGTTGATTATTGCACATAGATGAACATCATTAATAATTGATGACACATACAGAATCTGAAGGCAGTTTGACCCAATTTGTTCTTTTAACCCTTAGATGCATGAGTGACTGGACCCTACACTCTTCCATAGGTGGGTGAAAAATGACCCATAATACAATCAATGCTTTTTTAATGACATTTTTGTCATTTTGGTTAAGAATAATCACTTGTATAAAATTTAGTAATATATTTAGGACCATACAGGAATGATTTCATATTTGAAATATCTTTATTTTTAATTTTTTAACATTTTTGAAAAAATAAAAATTACCCAGAACAGCAATAGAAAAATGTGAACATCCATTTTGTGTGCGTGTGTGTGTGTGTGTGTGCGCGCGTCTGTCTGTCTGTCTGTCTGTGTGTATGCATTGCCTGTTTTGCCTTCTTGTCTCATCACTATATGCAATTCAGACAAACTACCCGTTTCTGGCAGTGATCATTGCACACAGGTACATTGCATTTCCCACACCTATTGCTGACTTTGCGATCTTTGTTACTTGGGCAGATCTGACACCTTTTTTCTCTTTGGTTGGCCCTGTGTATTTGTTTCTTGTGTCTGGGTGGTGGCTTTTGTCACCCCGCACATTTTCATTGCGTCAATAATCGGGATTTGCAGTTGGGTGCAGCTTTCCAGTCGACTCCTCATGTGTGGTGTGACAAGCTCCTTTGACAGCTCTTTGAGGAACAGCCGTCGTGCATTGGTGATGCCACTCTTAAAATATGGGTGCTGAGCCATGAAAAAGGTGTAGGCATTTAGGGTGCCGATGTCAATTATGTTGTACCATCGCACCATGGGCCACCTCTGTGTTTGCCACTTGCACGTGTAGTTGCCAACCATCTGGTCAATGGTGTCTACACCTCCATTCGTCTCGTTGTAAAATTTGATCACTTCTGTTTTTTTCTTCTTGCTATGTTCATCCACTGCTTTATCGTGGTGCACCGTGCTCAGGAGCACAACAGCTTTTCCTTTCTGACATAGCTGACCATGGTAAGGCTGTCGTTGAATCCAAACTCTGTGCTGTAAACCTCCCAGGACTTCATCAGAGGAGGGATGTCTGGCTTGTTCTGACGTAGAGTCCCCACAATAGTGAGCTCCTTCTCCAGGAGATGCTGCGCGAGTGGCACACTGGTGAAAAAGTTATCCATGGTGATGTTGCGACCGGTGTTTCTAAATCTACCACACACCTGCTGGACAATGTTTTCGCCCAGATTCTTCTGAACGTCTTCCCCTGGTTGTCTCCCCGTGTAAACTATACCATCTATTGCATAGGGGATGCGTGCATCACAAACCCAGAAGATCTTTAGGCCGTACTTAGCAGGCTTGCTTGACATGTACTGTAGAAACTTGCACCTACCCCTGAATGGCACAAGCTGTTCGTCCACAGTGACACAATCACTGGGGATGAATCGCTGTCTGCAGTTGACCAGGAACAGGTCCCATACATAGCGGAAGGCTGCCATATGATCTGTTTCCAGGCGGAAGGCCAATTCAAATCAAATGAAGACAATACTTAGACGTATCAGCTCTTACAGTGTAAAATAATCTTCCTGAGGGGTGACACTTCTGATATTATAGTCTGCGTGGTCCGCAGTCAATGTATTGCTGACAGCCAAAGTTGATTCGAATCAGTGGTTCCCATTGGATTCCATTGAAAATGTACACAGGTCACTTTTGACCCATTTATGGAAACTTGGGGTAGCAATACAAAAACTGAAATTTCTTAAAATGTATAAAATGTAAGTTAAAATTGTGAATGACATTATATAAAAAACTGTTTTTTTGAGGAATACCTGGAATATGAAATGATAATAAATTTTCAGTCCGAAGATATTTTAAGAAAAAAAACCTCACCAGGTCATTTTTGACCCACATATGCATCTAAGGGTTAAAAGTGTGTACCAAATTGAAGACCTTTGTATTAATCAGTAGCCAAGACATAGCTCCCCATTTTAAAAAGGTTGATGACCCCTGCCCGAAAGTTACGACTGTGATGTATACTTAAAAGCTATTATCCAGCAGACCATCATACCAGAAACACTTGTTTGTCAACTTTGGTGTCTTATTTAATTGGTCATTTGCAATAAAAACATACATTTATTTGTGCTTTAAAATGGAAAAAAAGTTGTTACAAATATATCATTATGAACACATATGTAGCTATAAGTTAGTATAAGTAGTATAAGTATCAGTAAAAGTTGGAAAGCAGTTACAAAACCCAAAAATTGGACATTAATAGAGAACTGTATGTACAGTGTTCCCTCACTTTTCACTAATGATAGACTGCAAGCCCCTCCTGCCATAAGTGAATTTACACGCAGTCGAGGTTGACTTCAGCTTATTACTTTTTAAATTTTGTATTTTATTTTGAGGAGCATATTTACGCTGCTATCAAGCCCATGCCCAAACAGTGCCCACTCTTCGAAACAATTGTTACACTTACCATATTTTACGACCATAAGACGTACAAAAAAGTCTTACATTTTTTCCAAAATGGACGGGGCGCCTAATAATGCGGTCGACTTATGTATGCATATTGTTTCAAAATCTGCGAATGCTGTTGTGTGACTTTGACAGACTGATGTTATGCCGACACGTAGTTGATCTCGAGGAAAGGTGTTATGTAATTGATGACAGTGTGAAAGAGGTAGCCGTGAAAGAGGACGCTAAAGGAACACCCTCAGTAGGTCCATGCATGCTACCGTATTGTTTAAACTTGCACACGTTTTACCATGCCTGCATCTAATAATACAATGTGTCTTGTGTATGTGTTAAATACAGAAATAGCATCCGCAACTGACGCTACACCTTTCAATACGGTGCGCCGTATGGTCGTGAAAGTACGTTAATAAATGTAACTTTTCAGATGCAAAATGTAGAAAAAAAGCGGTCTAATTTTCATGGGCATGATTTGTGTAAAACAAATTTCCCCTTTTTTGACTGGTCCAACTTAGAAGCAATAAAAATAGCATGTGCCAAAATAGTGATGTAAAATTGCACTATGTAAAGTTTGGAAATCTGTGCCATCAAGTGGATCCGCCATAACCGAACCGCAAAGTAACAAGGGAACACTGTATTACATTCCACCATCCATCCATCTTCAGCACCACTTATCCTGAACAGGGTCACAAGGGAGTGGTGGAGCCTATCCCAGCTGACTAGGGGCAGAAGGAAGACTACACCTTGAACTGGTCGCCAGTCAGTCGCAGGGCACGTATAGAGACAAACAACCATTTACACACACATCCACACCGTCACTGAGTGGGAACTCACAAGTCAGTGTACCACTACACCATCAGTGTCTCTGCATCACACCATTTAAGGAAAATAACAATTTCACGGGAATATGAGAAAACTGCAGGCACAGCAATCAAAAGAAACTTCAGAAAAGGAAGAACAAAAGTCGATGCGTTCATTCGAGGTTTCTCTTTTCTTTTCTTTCTCCAAACCCACGGCAGGGAAATATAAAATATAGCAGACCACTTGAGGCATTGCTGTTATTGTTCACGTGAAAGGGGACAAAATGTGATCAAAATTTAATCTTACAAGCAAAATACCCCTTTGTGCACACACTCATCTTGCTGTCACATGTCAAGGAAAAAGCAGATGCTCTTAAGGTAGAAAGGGGAGGAGGGGGGGGGGGGGGACACAAGTTGTATGCACACATGAATGGTCTTTGCACA
Source organism: Hippocampus guttulatus (assembly GCF_054856545.1). Lineage (NCBI taxonomy): Eukaryota > Metazoa > Chordata > Actinopteri > Syngnathiformes > Syngnathidae > Hippocampus > Hippocampus guttulatus. The sequence goes on from NC_141263.1 coordinate 14,096,628, forward strand.
AAACACTTTCTTCTGTGTAAGTTCAAAATTTTCCAAGGGTGGGGAAAAAGCATAGTTGCCAAAAAGAAGTGGCAGTAAATATTCATGGATGACGGGTCCTTCGAAGAAAATCGGTGACGACCACTTGTACCAGCAATGATGTCCAAAATTAACCGGAACGATGATGTCCAAGTCCTTTTAAGTCCACTGTTTGTTGTCTTCTTCCAGGGCAACGTCGTAAATCAGGCCAATTATTCAAATCGAGACGTAACAAGATAATTGCAGCAGATGGAATCCTGATGCGAATCGGATGCACAAACAATCATCTTGCAGTTCAACACGTCTGCCTCAACCAATTCTCCCTGGTTACGGTATCTGAACTGGGCTGGTGCTGGCATTCCTGGGCACTGGTCCAGACTGACTGCAGCCCACAAATGCATACCTTGAGACATTGCTTCGCTCTCCTTGGGTAGGCTATTGCTCTCTCGTGTATATTCCAGATAGGTTTCTTCATCCAAAGGGGAAAGCGATGACGAGAAAAAGGAAAAGGAGCGGAACAAAATGTTTGCAACAAGGCACCCGGGTCAAAAATCGTAGGAGCTCCACCCAGTCCAAATCATCCGTCTTTGCTTTTGTCTCCAGTTAATTTAGTTTCGAGCTCATGTTAGAGAATTAGCGCCCGCTACTCAGCCTTTGTTTGGGGATTTACGTACACCCTCCCCTGCAAATTTACCAGTGCCCACCTTCCACTCCCCTTGCCAACCCCTTCATCCTCCTGTCAGTTTAGCGGCAACGTTTTTTGGGTTTTTTTCCCCCCAGCCAGTCATCGCACCATCTTTGCGGGTGTCCTCGTTGAGTTCTGTGTGGTCATGAGTGTGGTGCACGTTTGTGCCAGCTTGGCTAGGAGGAGAGAGAAGGAGGGAAATACCTCTTTGTAACTTATGGGAAGGCTATAAAACCAGAACAGGCGCTCATATATTATGGGGATCATTTGCATATTCGGCTCATAAGGTATTATGCAAATACCAGACAATTTGCATAATGAATTCAGCTTGTTGCCTGCATTGCTGCAAGATTAAAACAAACAATGGTAGATTAGCACACATTGCAGACATTTGTCGATGTTTTTTTTCTTCGTCGTTGAGTTTTTAACTACGTTACAGTGCTGTCGCTAATTGCGGCGCACAGTATTCGTTAATGAATTCCCCTTAATTAGTCGATTCCATCTTGACTACTAAAGCAAGGGGCAGCATTGCTAATTAAGAGCAGTGGGCATTCTCCTCCTCTATGCGGGGGAGGGTATTAAATAATTAAACGACATCTCCGGTTTTTAATCAATGCCTTACTAAACGAGCAGAATTAAAAGGTACGGCAGAGACATGCAGAAGTGACTAAGATTTAATTATGCGGCATAGAAAAAAAAAAGCAAAACGAAGAAGTATTTATTTAGATCGTTGACAAATCCACATTTGTTTATCACCTCATCGCTGCGCCTACAATGCATGCCTAATGAATGTAAACGACAAGATGGTGGAAAACAAGATGATGAAAATATAATGGATGACAAAGGACCACATTGTGTTATGAAATCTACTTCTGTCAACAACAATCTAAAAAGAGTTTCAAATTTTTAGTGCGTGCTGTGGGCATATTCAGACCCATCTTACATTGCTTTTGTCGCATTGAAGTATGCCCACTGTGGCTAGCGATTTTTTCTCCATCCAGAACCAAGGCGGAGGCGGGGCGACCCACGAATACAGCTACTGTCAGGTTGCACTCGCGCTTTTTGAATCAATTAACCCGCACGTTAATTAATGTCAAGTCCGTAGAACAAAAGAGGGGCAGTGCTAGATGGTTGCACCGGGCATGTGGAAGGAAAGCAAGGAAGAGTGGGAGGGTGGGTGAGAAGGGCTGAGAAAGGGGATGGGCAAATATCGAAAAAAAAAAAAAAGAGCAAATGCGCTTGATGGCAGAGAGAAGTTGGCACAGTGCCAACCACTCAGTGGTAGCACCAAGCCAGACTTGCGTTCATTCTCACAGATAGGTGCTTAAATGGAGCTGGAAGTCAGAAGGGTACCACCGTCATTTTGGTAGTCCCAAGAATCACATACTTTTTCCTTCATCTTGTTTTGGATGGACCTCTCTGGGCTATTTGAAGGTTGATCTCCCTTGAGAACATCTTGATGACATCACGCCTCACCATGGTGGGCTGTTGAATACCTGCAGCTGGACATTGGAAGAAGCCACCAGGGTGAACTGTGGAATGGACTGACTGATCGATTAAATGCGAAGTTGCTTCACGCGCCATGACGGAATCACGGCCACCCAGCGAAATCCAGCAAAACGTCACATCGCCGACGAGACGAGACAGGAAGTGAACCCACATTAAAGGGTATCGCATATGGGAGAATGACGAACGTGTTGGCAAACCTTTGTTGGATTAATTAGACCGGAATTCTAAAACATAAACAACGGCGTGGTTTTGTTGTTCTCATAATAACGGGGGTGTGGCGGCGACACAAAAGAAAACTCCTCCTACTTTTTCAGACTAGCTCTCTCTCTAACCATCTGAGGCACAGCGCTCTGTGCCAAGCAGCCAGTCGACCATCTGGGCAGGACACGCCATGCCAGCTTGTGTGGAGCTGCGGACATGGACGTTGGCGATCAATGCCATTTCGATGTCACCGTTGGCATCAATGGACCTGATTGAAGGAACAGTACAATGGCCTTGTAAGGTCGAAAACTGGCATGCCAACTCGAGTGACACAATATCTGGCAAGAAGAGTGAAGAAGGACAAACAAAGCGGGACACGCATTTCAACTTATAACCCAATCGCTTCATCGGCTGTCGGATCTGTCGCTGGATCAGGCGTGGCTTCATAAAAACAAAAGAGGAAAGAACGAACTGAGGAGCGACCGCATCTGATATCACTAATTAGCACAACATTTGCTTCGTTAATCAAGACGTGGCTTCCGATCAAAGGAATAATCCAACAGAGACTCATTAACGGAAATTTAAAAAAAATTAGACGAGTACCTAGCCAAAAGCGGATGGCGCTTTCTGTGCCAAACCATGAAAATTCCCATTTGTTACTGGATTGGCTGGCAGCCATATCAACCATGGCACTGCTTCAACAAATGCTGCCAGTCTTGTTGGGGGGGGGGGGTCGACCTGGGGGACTGACTAAACCCCAATGGCAGCTGCTGTTGAGGCAAACATGCAAATGAGAGGATGCATACTAATGAACTGGAAAAACAATTTGCAATCAACAAAAGGACAAAACTGAATTCACTTTTTGCCCTTAAAGTGAAGACATCTTTTCTTAGATGATTATGGGAGTCGTACAAAGACAGCAGGCTTCTATCTACAACCACAACAAAAAGGAAGCATTTGTTTTCTGTTTTTTTTTTTTAAATCAATATTTGTTACCACAGAACTGGATCCTTCCAGGCTGCGTACGTCAGACAGCAGGGATGGCACACCTGCAAAATGAATAGGTGCACAAGGCACAGGGAGACCGAGTTCAAGAGGCACTGAGGGGGAGGTGCTGGCCTGTCTGCACCCAAACTGAGGCTAGTGAGGCCGTGGGAACTCATTACAGATCTCACAGCCACATCTCCACCACTTTTTTTTTTGTCCTCTTATTGCCAACCACCCAAAAGAAATGAACAAACTCCACCCTTTCAGGATTTTCCCCTCTGTGCTAAACTATCCTAGGCAGATGCAATGCCATCTTAACAGAGTTAACTTCGGAGTCCGGAAAATGCTGAGTCCGAAGGAGCTGTTTTTTGGTTCCCGAGAGGTCTGCTGGCATCGGGCACTGAGCCAAGATTGGCATCGTCGCGAAGGGAGACAATGGAAGATTCTTATCAAGTTCCTTTTTCCATTCGGAATTAAGGCGGAATTAACATGTTAATGAGCAATATTAGGATACCCATCTGCATCTAACTCTTTTTTTTTTCCTCCATTGGATTGAACAAGAGGCATAGTTGGGAAAAATGAATAATTAAGGAAGTCATCCAAAGGGAGGGATTATCACATCTTTGTCCTTGCTTCTCTGCTATGACATGCACAACCAACATGCCCCCCCAATCTGGATGTACCATGATCAAAGAAGAAGGCATCAATTTTGGAATTGTTTTTGGTCATTTCAAGCGCGGTAATTTGGGATCGCGACAAATCCGATTAAGTTCATTTTTAATTACAGTATTTTATCATCTTCACGGGGAAACACTTGGATGTTCCAATCTTCAACGCTAATGAAGTTTGGATAATCATCTTTTTTATCTAATTCCACGGGGGATGCTAATTGTGCAGTGTCTTCATTACGCAAATGGATTACAAAAAAAGGGGGGACTGGCACGAGCAAGCAAAATGGAAGGGGAGGTGCAGTGTGTGCATGTGAGTTTAAGAGAGGGAAAATGAGAGGGGGGGGGGGGGGAAGAAACGCAAAAACAAGGATACGTTTCTTGCTTCGTTGTATTCCAGTAGTGACTTAACTGTTTTGGCAAACAAGCAAAGAAAAGCTGCACTGCCAGGGACAAGAAGGGCTCCCTTTTTGGAAAACATTTTCTTCCTGCCAGCTCTCCAGAGTGCCAACTGTCACGTTTAAAGACAGCTGCCTTCACTGTGCGCCTGGATCGTACAAAACTGGAACAAGAAGAAGGCTGACTGGATTCTAAATTTCTCCTGAATTGGATTTTTCTTGTGTTATTAAATGGAGTCCATGAGAAATATAGATTTTAATTGTATTACGATGTTGGCGCTTGGGCGAAGCGGAACGCAAGGGAGAAAACCAGACTGTGGCGGGCACCGGCTAATGTCCTCTGTGCTTAATCATCTCACCGCAGAGTCGTGTTATGCATATTTCATTTGCATATCATTAAATCGCTAAGGCATACTGGCAAATGGCAGTGGGGAGGGAGGGGTGGAAACAGAAAAGGCTAAAATGTTGAGAGAAAAAGGTTACTCATTAGGCGATGACGATCCTTAACGCTTGTTAACGCTTAACCTGTGCCTGTTTTTTTTCCCTTCTTCTTCTACTTCTTCAATGTTAATTAAAAATATGCTCCGAAGCTTTATGGCTGAGTCATTGGGTACAAAGGATGTAAAACTGATATGTTTGCGGTACATACCATGCATAGCAGACTCGGTACATACATACATTTATAATATATATATTTTTTACATGATGCTGATTTGAATGGCAGCTGGTGTATATGAATGTTTATTCAAGTTTCGAATGCAGGTATCCCATAGAACCCATGCTAGAAACAGACTGCGAGGGAGTCAAGTAAGAGCAGGAACTGGAAAAAACAAAAAATGAAGAAAACAGTTTATTTCATTCACAGCTAGCACATTCTAATGGATTATAAAGATTTTTTTTTAAATCAAGAACAGGTGCTGTTGGGAACATGTGTTGTTATTGCATGACTCAACTTGTAAGCTTGAATGTATTTGTAATTATCTTCAAACATGTCAGGATTTATTAAACATGTGTGACCTATTAATATTAACAAATAAATTGGCAACACAAATCTGTTGCGCGGTGAGACACATTGCTCATATTAAAAAGAATTTATCGAATGTATAATTTTTTAAACAGTGTGAGGAGCATGTTGAACAATTCCATGGTGCCATTTATTCCACAGAGCCATGTGTGTCTAATTGCGGATCCTCCCTTTTCCAGACATCCTTGCTTAATTCTCTCCCGATGCAAAGGCAAATTCGCCCAAAGCCAGAATATTCAAATGAAGTGAGCTTCACGCTTCGCACAATTAGCCATGTTTAGTAATTTGAGAAATGAGCGCCACAGGGGATGCGGAGGAGGGGGCAGTACAGGCGGCGGGCTCGTAGGGGAAGCCCAGCGAAGTGGGTGGGTATGAGCATGGCGCTTTGTAACCATGGCACATGCAGATGTCGCTGTAGTTCTTCCAAAAGCAACTACTGTACCACTTGTGTGGAAGGGAGGTAACGAGAATCTCGTTTGGGATCACACACCTCCACCGTGTGTTTCCTAGGGGTGTTAGCATGTGAAGTGCAGTCTGGGAAAAAGACTCAGTAGCCAGTGGGAGGGAGATGACGTGGGTGGAACGAGGGTGAAGGGAAATCCCTCGCTGGGAGTGGGAATGTCGATGGAAATAACTAAAGTCGAAGCAAGGAAGGGTTAAGCAATATCAGGGAGGTACCCGGGAGTTTCTCAACAGAGCATGGAGATATTATGCAGAGTGCAGCATTAATATGCACGTCGCGCTCATTATTATTCAGCTCGGCAAGCAGTTAAATCAGTGGGCTGTTCTGCCATGCTGTGGTTACTGTCTGAAACATGTTCTCCGTCTAGGACAGAGGTTCTTAACCTTTTTAGAGGTACCGAACCCAACCAGTTAATATGCACATTCACCGAACCCATTATGAGTGAAAAAAAAATATATATATATATTTTTTTTACAAATTCAAGATATATAAAAAAAACACATTTATTAAAAACAGAAAAAAGTAAGTAAAATTTAAAGAGATAGGTATATTTAAAAAAAAAATATGACGTACTATCACGATAGTCACACGATGACTACGAAGCGAACTACATTTCCCACAGCACTGATTAGACAAGCAATGCAATGTGATCATCTGCAGCCCGTGATGGCCAAGCGGGCGTGTCATAACTAATTAACATGTTGACTCGCATGTGTCTTACCCTCCATGGCAGAGGCTCTGTCGAATCCCTGAGACCGACTCACCGAACCCCTGGGGTGCGGTCGAACCCAGGTTAAGAACCACTGATCGAGACAAACAGAATTCTTTTATTCACGTTTTATTAAAATGTTTATTGGTCATTTAAAGGATTGGACAGATGGAGCAAATTCAGCAACAATAAGCAGCAGTGGGATAAGATACTTTTTGCCTAAGCGATCAGTTCATATCATCTACTAATGAGGATTTGTGGAATGTTGTAAAAGAAAGGCGACACCAACTACAGTATTTGTAATTGTTGCATTGATCTAATTGAAAGACGTTGCAGTGTATTGAAAAGTACAGCGTATGACAAATAGGGGTTAAAGTTTGAAAAGCTCCTGTGTTCCACTGAAAGTCAACTCAGGCCCTTTTCATGAAATGCCACGTCTGATGTCTTCAGATTAATTGGCACCTTGTAATTCTTTCCGGTTACCAATAATAGGTATCACCGAGGTAATCAAGTTGATCAACTGCATCTCGCCAACTCCTTATAAACCAACGTGAAGGTCAACTGTCAATCACCAGACACAATCTGATCATCTCATCCTCAAAGTCAGCAGCAGGAGGCTATTAACAGCAGCAGGAATGAAAGAATGATCAGAATGAAAACTCCTGGCCCATTGGCGAGAATACTGTACCTTTGAATGGGCTTGGACCTGACTAAACCTCAGCCTACATCCGTTACTGTAGCATTGTAGAGCAGAAATCCATCCGACTAAATAGTGTCTTTGGCAACATCTAGCACAGTGGCTCTTAACCTGGGTTCGACCGAACCCCAGGGGTTCGGTGAATCGGACTCAGGGGTTCGAAAGAGCCTCTGCCATGGAGGTTGAGACACACCCGATTCAACATGTCAATTAGTTATGACACGTCCGCTTGGCCATCACTGGCTGCAGATGATCACATGCCATTCTTGTCCAATCAGTGCTGTGGGAAATGTAGTTCGCTTCGTAGTCAACGTGTGACTGATGCGATAGTACGTCGTTATATTTTTAAAAAAGTATACTTATCCCTTCAAATTTTGTATACTTTTTTCTGTTTTTAATAAATGCATTGCTGGAATTTGTAATATATATATATTTTTTTCCTTTCCACTTATGAAGAGTTCGGTGAATGTGCATATTAACTGGTTGGGTTTGGTACCTCTAAAAAGGTTAAGAACCACTGATCTAGCAATATCGGCTTCCGTTTGTCATCGAGTGACGATGAATGATGCCCTCAGACAAACTAATATACTTGTGAATACTGGCCTTAGGACTAGTTGTGATGCGCCTTGCAAAATGAAAGGCCGAGGAGGTTGTGGCTGTGAGGTTTTGATAGAGAAGTAAGAAAGAGAGAGACACAAAGAGTAATAAAGATCTACTGAGGGGTAAACTTCCCCAGACAAACACGACTAAGGGAATCGACGTTTGCATGTGAAGAAGTCGCCAAGTGCCACTCTTCATTCCTGTATGGTCAAATATTTTGGGGTTTTGGCATGTATCCATTTTGTTCTCAGTGCAAAACAAAAGGAAAAAGTGGGCCGCTGAGGTCAGAGTTTAACAATTAAGGAGAGAAGCGACTGCAGAAGATGACAGCGCAGGAGGAAGTGTGAAAGACTGCATGAGGAGAAGAAAATGGTGTGTCAGCGCTGTGTCCCACTGGACATGAACTGGGCAGCAAGCAAGGGAGCCATTACATGCGTGTCTTTGACAGCTCATTCTCATTACGGCAGCAGACACTTAACATTGCTGCTCTCGGCCTCCTGGATTTTAATGCAGACTACATCATCTCCTTCTGGAAGAGGGCTTAGTCGTATATTTGACAGGACGAGAGTACACAACCTTGTATCTTAGCTATGCAGAGACGTGCATTTTGATTATTTCTCTTAAGTCCCTGTTGAGTAAAAATAAATATACTATATTGCCAAATGTATTTGCTCACTTATGAATTTCCGAATCCTTTGGGTTCAGGATGACGTTTGTCCACCCTTTGCAGCTATAACAGCTCCAACTCTTCTGGGAAGGCTGTTCGCAAGGTTTAGGAATGTGGTTATGGGAAATTTTGACCAATCTTCCTCAGTGGATTGATGAGGTCACTTCACACGCTGATGTTAGACAAAACATTCTACAAACTATGATGCCAAAGCACACAAATATTATTTCAAATTCATCTTAGATTACCCTTAAAAATAAGTGGCTTCGGATGCTGCAGAAGTGAGGACAAACTTGTTACTTTCATATCAGCCATTTTATCCAGTTTTTCAGAGGTTATGACAATAAAATCTAGTGGTAAAACCCAAAATCGAAACAATAAAATAAAGTCATAGCACAGTGGCAATTAACCAACGGGCTTTTTTGGGAAAGCATGTTTGGGATGAACTGAATCCTAATTAGGGGAATTGCACCATCATTTCTAAAGAACCTGACTTTGAAACTCTGAAAAAATAATTGTGCAAAAGTGTTTCAAAACTCGTCAGTTACAAATGGAAATTGAGTGCTTAAATTCCATGAAATGCAAATGATGAAACAGTGTTGCGTACGAATCTTCTTGATGGATCTGTCACGTCAGAACGACAAGGCGATGTATCGTACACGCTTCTTTCAATGCCCCCCCCCCCCCCCCTCCGCCCCCCACACACACACGGAGTGTGGTGGCACAGCTTTGAAAGTCACCCGGGTAATTCTTCTTCATAAAAGCTCCGACTGTCCTTTTGTAATCCTGCTTTGCATTATCTGTACGTTGCAGCTAAGTGTTGCAATTAGGCTCGGCCTTTTTCATGCAAATCAGTTTGACGGCGCAAACAATCAGTCGGTTATGCTATAGCTCCTGATTTCTCCAACCTCTCCTTCCTCTCTACCTCATTTTCTCTGGCATTTACAGAGGTTGCCGCATTTGAATTATTTATCATATAAGGTTAGCTTATGTGCCACTTCAGGCGCAGGCCTTTGCTTGCGAGCACGGGATTGTAAATGTTAAATCCAATATGTTGGCCTTCCTCACGCGCGAGTGCATTCTGACCAACAAAACATGATCAGATCATCTTCAAATTAAACATGGAGTATAGTTGGTAGAACCTCTCAAACATCCAAACAATGCTAAGTACTCGCATCCCTCTCTTCAACATCACATATTAATGTGGAATAATATCATGTTGCCAAGAGCCACTTGACAGGCGGCGCCATTACAGTCAACATGTCTTTGCATCTCAATAACACAAATGGTCATTTTCAATGGCTCCTCGATGATATACTGGATGAGAGATTCAGACAATGGAAATGCTGTAAAGCAGACAACTATATTGTCAAAATGCCAGACAATTCTTGGTTTGTAAGGGTCATGTAAATGAAGACGGTATTTAATGAGATTGGGTTTTTTTTTCTTCCTTTTGTGGGGGGCGAGGGGTGATAAAAAGGCTTAAAACAGTAACCCGTAAAAATGGAAGAAAATCATGAGTCTCTTAAGGGTTCGGTCTGGCCATGTAAAACGCCATAAAAGTAAAAACAGTAATGGCAGAACAGAGTGCTGTCGTAGCACATATGAATACATTTCTACAGCAAATGTATATTTGCACGTGTTGTTGTTTTCTCAAAATGCCATCACCAACTTCTAGTCTGGCATGCACAGTGTTTTCAGTTCTTTTATCAGGTCTGTGGCAATGGATTTATTTTGACATAAAAAAAAACCCAGCAGAGCAGAGCGACAGAGATCCTGTAGCGTTTGTTTCAGTTGGTGCAAATTCTTGCACTGCTCACAGTGCCCTCAGCATCTGACAGTTGCTGGCCAAGAAGAATGTTGACATGCTGGAGCAAATCCCCAACTCTACCTGGCTCTGTGTGATCTTGTACCACTTTCCCAAGCTCAAGAGTGTCATCAAGCGGACCTGCGTTGGAGAAGTAGCTGTGAAAACAAGAGTAGCGGAAGGTCCTGAAAGAATCCTTCTGGAAATGCATGAAGGTGTGACTCTGGGGAGTTTACATTGAAGGGGTAAACATGTAGTTTGTAAGTTGGATTTGAAATAGATCATTTGTGACACCAGTCACGGAAATTTGCTGACACGTCTCGTAATTGGGTTTGTGTCAATTGGCAATGGATAGCTCCGGTAGCTCCAGGTTAGGACATTAGCTGGGAATTGAACCTGCAGCAGCATCCATTAAACTACAAGTGCTGTGTAGGTATCTCATTATAAATGGACAAAAGTCATTTTTATTTCATCTCACTTGTCTTTGAATTATCTTGAAACTCACCCTGTCTGGAGTGTTATTATCATTATTATTATTATTATTATTATTATGGTTATTTTCAAGCCCAAGGAGCGTGACCATAATAAGTCCACCACTGCTTTTCTTGGACAAGCGGGTTCCTGCATGACTATGAGGCATTTTAGTCTTCCGGCGGTGGCGCCTCATTAATACCGGCCTGCTATAAAGTCATATAAATTCTCCCCTTCATCAAAGTCCAGAGCTACTGTAAGTTCAGAGGCGAAACAGGGAGACGGCAAGGCAAAAATCAGAAGGAAATAACTTCATGTGATCTTTTTTTTTCTTAGGGTCAAAAAAATGTAATTCTGATATTGAGGGAGAATTTAAAACAGATTTAAAAAAAAGAAGAGAAAAAGCTGTGGTTGAGGCATATACTGTATGTGTGTGGGGAAGGGGCCATGGTGTCTGTGCCTTGAACACGGAATCTCAATCTCACATAGTTTTGTTCCTTAAAAGGAAATCAGGGGGCTTAGCTATAGCAGTGCCTTGAAGGTCATGAATAAACATCAGGCTCTTTTTCTGTGCGTACATCATACATCACAAGATGGCACTACCTAATGGAGGAGGAAACATGAAAAGCAGTGAAATTACCCACCAAAACATGCAGCCATATGGTTTTAAAATGGACCACTGAGCGAGAGAAAAAGGGAGAGGAGGAGGAGGAGTACTAAGAAAAGGCATCCCTTATTAAAATGGCTCCCCGAGATAACAGCGCTCTCTCTGCATTCCCTCAGCTGTGATAACCACGTTGCCTGTTCACTCCAGAAAAATGATACATGCAGTACAATACTAATCATTTACAACAACAATGACTTCTCCTCCTTTTGTGTGTCTCCTGGGACTGTTTCTCCTCCTGTCATATCTGCAAGGTGTCATTTTGAACATAATGGGGCAGTCGCCATTTTAGACCAGTAATGTTATGGTATGGTTATGATTCGACAGGAAATTTGGAATCCCAGCCTTTGCAGGAAAGGTTTTGATGATGCTAGTTATGTTTTCACAGCAAAAGTTTCATTTGTATGAAATGTCACAAGTATTTATTTTATACTGTTTGAGGTCAGCAGAGAAAGAGAGTTGAAGTCCTGCTATGAGCCACATCATGTAAATTTGGGACCCGTTGTTCAAGAGGTGTCTGCTGAGGACTGCAAAGTTGGAACAAGATGATACCAAATGAAATCTCATACTGCAAGAGACCCAGAAAAGGTTACAAGTCGAACTAAATGACACCTGGAAATCAAGCAGTACCCAATGAGACTAAATCAATGGGGACATGCTTTATACAGGTAGTTTGAATTAGACCAGACTGTGGCATCGGTCTTCATACATAATTATAAAATCTGAACTCGCATATCAATTGTAAAAGAATACAGTGGTGTTTTGACTAGCTCTAGCATGTTTAATTTGGTTAATGGTCATTCAAAAGTACTCGTATCTCAAATCATCTTTCCCCATTAAGATGAACGGAAATGAAGTCTGTTCAAGCCCCACTGGGTATGAGCATCTTGGCCACCTCGAGGCATTATACATAATACAGACATACAAAGAAGAGTTTCATAATTGACTCAATAAGCAGCGGGAATATTAATTGATTCTCACAGAGGATAAAGAATGTATGCCTGTGAGTAGTGCTGGGCATTACTCACAGGCATGCATTCTTTATCACTCACTCAGTTGAGTTTGCTGCCACCATCTAGTACTTAGTATTTGTCTCTCAAATTCTTGCCTGCAAGTCAAAGCAAAGAAATATTGTCCAAACAGCTCGTTTCAAGTTGGTTCGCTTGTAAAGGCACCGCTATAAATGCTTATAGCATGTATCTCATGGCCAATCTGTACCGAAGTGTCAAATTGTCATGTGTGATACATAACGTTGAGATTTTGCAAAAATGTTGTTACCTTGTTTAATCCACTTGAACAATAATTGAATAAGCTGTCATAGTTGACCGATTTCAAAACTAGTAATCCATCAATTTGTTGTGTATAAGTAATATACAAACATTTATTTGGTTTCACTGTCATAACGGCACTCCCGAGTGAAGACGTAACTCCAAAGTGGCCAGCGATAAAAATGAGTTTGACACTCCTGCTTTACAGAATTCATATTCGGGCTCCTCTCCGTGAGCCGTCACCTTACCGTGGTGGAGGGGTTTGTGTGTCCCAATGATCCTAGGAGCTAAGTTGTCTGGGGCTTTATGCCCCTGGCAGGGTCACCCATGGCAAACAGGTTCTAGGTGAGGAACCAGACAAAGCACGGCTCCAAGACCCCTTATGATAAAAAAAATTAAAGGATCTCAGTTTCCCTTGCCCGGACGCGGGTCACCGGGGCCCCCCTCTGGAGCCAGGCCTGGAGGTGGGGCTCGTTGGCGAGCGCCTGGTGGCCGGGCCTACACCCATGGGGCCCGGCCGGGCTCAGCCCGAAGAGGCAACGTGGGTCCCCCTTCTCATGGTCTCACCACCCGTGGGAGGGGTCAAAGGGGTCGGGTGCAATGCGAGCTGGGCGGCAGCCAAAGGCGGGGACCCTGGCGGTCCGATCCTCGGCTGCAGAAGCTAGCTCTTGGGACATGGAATGTCACCTCTCTGGCAGGGAAGGAGCCCGAGCTGGTGTGTGAGGTAGAGAAGTTCCGACTGGATATAGTCGGACTTGCCTCCACACACAGCCTGGGTTCTGGTACTAGTTCTCTCGAGAGGGGTTGGACTCTCTTCCACTCTGGAGTTGCTCATGGTGAGAGGCGCAGAGCAGGTGTGGGCATACTCATTGCCCCCCGGCTCAGTGCCTGTACATTGGGGTTCACACCGGTAGACGAGAGGGTTGCTTCCCTCCGCCTTCGGGTGGGGGGACGGGTCCTGACTGTTGTTTGTGCATATGCACCAAACGGCAGCTCAGCATACCCACCCTTTTTGGAGTCCTTGGAGGGTGTGCTGGAGAGTACTCCTGCTGGGGACTCCCTTGTTCTGCTGGGGGACTTCAATGCTCACGTGGGCAATGACAGTGAGACCTGGAGGGGCGTGATTGGGAGGAACGGCCCCCCCGATCAGAACTCGAGTGGTGTTTTGTTATTGGACTTCTGTGCTCGCCACGGATTGTCCATAACGAACACCTTGTTCAAACATAAGGGTGTCCATATGTGCACTTGGCACCAGGACACCCTAGGCCGTAGTTCGATGATCGACCTTGTGGTTGTATCATCGGATTTGCGGCCGCATGTTTTGGACACTCGGGTGAAGAGAGGGGCGGAGCTGTCAACTGATCACCACCTGGTGGTGAGTAGGCTCCGATGGTGGGGGAAGATGCCGGTCCGTCCTGGCAGACCCAAACGTATTGTGAGGGTTTGTTGGGAGCGTCTGGCAGAATCCCCTGTCAGAAGGAGTTTCAACTCCCACCTCCGACAGAGCTTTTCCCATGTTCCGGGGGAGACGGGGGACATTGAGTCCGAGTGGACCATGTTCCGTGCCTCTATTGTTGAGGCGGCCAATCTGAGTTGTGGCCGTAAGGTGGTTGGTGCCTGTCGTGGCGGCAACCCTCGTACTCGCTGGTGGACACCAGCAGTAAGGGATGCCGTCAAGCTGAAGAAGGAGTCCTATCGAGCCTTTATGGCCTGTGGGACCCCAGAGGCAGCTGACGGGTATCGACTGGCCAAGCGGAACGCAGCTTCGGTGGTCGCCGAGGCAAAAACCCGAGCGTGGGAAGAGTTCGGTGAGGCCATGGAAGCCGACTTCCGGACGGCTTCGAGGAAATTCTGGTCCACCATCCGACGTCTCAGGAGGGGGAAGCAGTGCACCACTAACACTGTGTACAGTGGGGATGGGGCGCTGCTGACTTCGACTCGGGACGTTGTGAACCGGTGGGCAGAGTACTTCGAAGACCTCCTCAACTCCACCAACACGTCTTCCTTGGAGGAAGCAGAGTCTGAGGACCCTGAGGTGGGCTCTCCTATCTCTGTGGTTGAAGTCACCGATGTGGTTAAAAAGCTCCTCGGTGGCAGGGCCCCAGGGGTGGATGAGATCCGCCCGGAGTTCCTCAAGGCTCTGGATGTTGTGGGGCTGTCCTGGTTGACACGCCTCTGCAACATCGCGTGGTCAACGGGGAGAGTGCCTCTGGATTGGCAGACCGGGGTGGTAGTCCCTCTTTTTAAAAGGGGGGACCGGAGGGTGTGTTCCAACTACAGAGGGATCACACTCCTCAGCCTCCCTGGTAAGGTCTATTCAGGGGTGCTGGAGAGGAGGGTCCGTCAGGAAGTCGAGCCTCAGATTGAGGAGGAGCAGTGTGGTTTTCGTCCCGGCCGTGGAACAGTGGACCAGCTCTACACCCTTAGCAGGGTCCTCGAGGGTATGTGGGAATTCGCCCAACCAGTCTACATGTGTTTTGTGGACTTGGAGAAGGCGTTTGACCGTGTCCCTCGGGGAGTTCTGTGGGGGGTGCTTCGTGGGTATGGGGTACCGAACCCCCTGATACGGGCTATTCGGTCACTATACCACCGATGTCAGAGTTTGGTTCGCATTGCCGGCAGTAAGTCGGAATCGTTTCCAGTGAGGGTAGGACTCCGCCAAGGCTGCCCTTTGTCGCCGATTCTGTTCATAATCTTTATGGACAGAATTTCTAGGCGCAGCCGAAGCGTTGAGGGCGTCCGTTTTGGTGGCCTCAGTATTGCATCCCTGCTTTTTGCAGATGATGTGGTGCTGTTGGCTCCTTCAAACGGGGCTCTCCAACTCTCACTGGAGCGTTTCGCAGCTGAGTGTGAAGCGGTTGGGATGAAAATCAGCACCTCCAAATCTGAAACCATGGTCCTCAGTCGGAAAAGGGTGGAGTGCCCCCTCCGGGTCGGGGGAGAGATCTTGCCCCAAGTGGAGGAGTTTAAGTATCTTGGGGTCTTGTTCACGAGTGAGGGCAGGAGGGAGCGAGAGATCGACAGGCGGATCGGTGCAGCGTCTGCTGTGATGCGGACGTTGTATCGGTCTGTCGTGGTGAAGAAGGAGCTGAGCCAAAGGGCGAAGCTCTCAATTTACCGGTCGATCTACGTTCCAACCCTCATCTATGGTCACGAGCTATGGGTCGTGACCGAAAGAACGAGATCCCGGATACAAGCGGCCGAAATGAGTTTTCTCCGCAGGGTGTCCGGGCTCTCCCTTAGAGATAAGGTGAGAAGCTCGGTCATCCGGGAGGGGCTCAGAGTCGAGCCGCTTCTCCTCCACATCGAGAGGAGCCAGATGAGGTGGCTTGGGCATCTGATTCGGATGCCTCCTGAACGCCTCCCTGGTGAGGTGTTCCGGGCATGTCCCACCGGGAGGAGACCCCGGGGAAGACCCAGGACACGCTGGAGTGACTATGTCACCCAGCTGGCCTGGGAACGCCTCGGGATCCCCCGGGGAGAGCTGGAAGAAGTAGCTAGGGAGAGGGAAGTCTGGGCTTCCCTGCTAAAGCTGTTGCCCCCGCGACCCGGCCCCGGATAAGCGGTAGAAGATGGATGGATGGATGGATATTCGGGCTCTTCAGAATAGTTTGATTTGTTCTTCGCCATTCTAGGGTATTTTTATACGTGTGCTTTGGCTCCTTTTGCTCCAGAATGCCTTGAAACTTCTAGACACTCTGTGCTAGATGTAGCAAAGCAGCCCCAGAGCATCACGCTGTTCCGTCAATGTTTCACTCGAGGTCCAATAACTTGGATCATATACATCTGTGAGAAATAATAATTATAATATCCGTGTCTGGCTGTGAATGTGGGTTCAGGCTTGTGTTTGTGCAGGTCAGAAAGAGGAATGGACAACAAGAGAGGTGGGAGAGCAGTGTTGTACCACCAGGTGCAGTCATTTCTTTGATCATTTTTAATGGCCATTCTTTCATGCGAGGCTAGAGCTCGCACACGGCTTCTTGCAGCTGCCATTTCGGTCACGCAGACGTGGGATTAGTATGTAGCAAGTAATAAAAAAAAAAATCATTACCTATTGAAAGGACAATATGAGTTTAGAGTGAGACAGAGCAAGAGCGCCTGGAATATAAGAAAAAAAAGCACTAAACCCGCGATGAACATTCTCGGCAGGACGGAGAGAATTGAACGACAAAAAATAAAAGGGCAATCAGTAATACAAATAATTGCCATCGGGTAGATGATGATTGTTCTCTTATAGCATGCGCATAAGAACACACACA
Source organism: Hippocampus guttulatus (assembly GCF_054856545.1). Lineage (NCBI taxonomy): Eukaryota > Metazoa > Chordata > Actinopteri > Syngnathiformes > Syngnathidae > Hippocampus > Hippocampus guttulatus. Next base: position 14,113,723 of record NC_141263.1, read on the forward strand.
AGAATAATTATGAGTGTGGGCAGACTAACTCAGTGAGTAATAAATTCATAAATGATTCCACTTTAGAAAGGGAGAAGAAATTTGTTCGAAAAGGGAGAGTTGATCTATCAATGGAGCGTACATCCCTCAACATTACTGGCTAATTCAAAGCCATTTTTAAAATTTGTATTAGAGATTCCACAATCCTGTACATTGGACTTCGACAGTAGGCATATATTGCTCTGACCTGAGACTACCTTAACATTAATGAAGTAAACAATATCAATTTGATAATGAAAGAACGTACCGAACAACCAAGTTGGTGCAGGACGTGCGACACCCGACATTCACGGTTGAATTATTCATCTATCCATTTTCTAATCTGTTTACCCTCACAAGGGTCACGGGTGTGCTGGAGCCCATCCCAGCTTTCTATGGGCGGTAGGCGGGGGACACCCTGAACTGCTTGCCAGCCAATCTCAGGGCACACATAGACGAACAGCGATCCATGCGCACGATCACACCTGGGGACGCAATTTAGAGTGTTTCATTAAACTGCCATGCATGTTTTCAGAATGTGGGAGAGCACTGGAGTACCCAGAGAAAACCCACGCAGGCAAGGGGAGAACGTGCAAACTCTACACAGGAAGACCGGAGCCGCCATCAAACCCTGCAGCTTTGCACTGTGAGGCGGATGCGCTAACCGGTCGACCACAAGTTGATTTAATGTTCCCTGAATCTGAAATAATAGAACCAGCTAACCTCAATCATTTCTTTTTATGAATAAATACAAATAACAGATTTAGCAAAGCTTGACTTTTATATTGTCAAGTGAATTTGCCAGAATCTTCCGCCATATTACTGTTTGCCTTGAAGATCCTGTGAAGGTAATTGAGAGAGATGTTTGTAAAGACAGCAGTATTGTACTCAGCTGTGGAGATATGGCGTAAAACCGTTTTTCATCATTTCAGTTTTCCTAATTTTTTTTGGGGGGGGGGGCTGGTGGGAAGACGGCATGGTTAAAATGGTGCCAAATGACACTTGCTGTCTGGCTTGTCACCCTTCCCTCACTTTATATGGACTTGAGCACCTTTTCGCGACATGGATCTAGCTCGGTAGGCCGTGCATACACCCTGAAAAAGCATTCTCACTTTGCATAGCTGTCGAGACTCCTTAAAAAGTCGTCGTCTGTCGTCAGTGCATGTCACACAGAATGAACGAATGAATGAATGAATAAATAAATAAAATCTAATCTTATCTGATATTACAGCCAGCGTGTGGAGTTAGGCTTCACATTGGAGTGGCTACTTTAGAGCGCCTCATTGTCACCCCATGATGAGTCGGTAGATTACACTGTGTTCCAGTCACCGGAGGCTTTCAGCAGAACTATTTTTGCAGCACAAATGTTATGGGTAGACATAAAATGATGCTACGCAAAGTAGCGTTCGAGGTAATGGCCGTGGCATTTGATTGACATTTGACAGATGAGCGGAGTGTGTTGCCAAAGCCTTCAGCAGACACACCTACAGTGTTTGAGGGTAGAGAAAATGGCTTGATTTTTCATCATTTTGAAGCCTCATTTGATACACTGTACTTGAGGATAATCCATATTTGGTAGAGTTGTTCACAACACTCTTATTTGTCTAATACGTTTCATTCAACTTGAATTTTGTATCCTGTCCTCTGTGGAAGCCTGAGGCCTGACATTGGATGACCGATGTGGGTCACTGACTTGCAGTATTTGCACCGCATGTAGTATATACTGTGTAAAAAAAAAAAAATCGACAAAAGTAATAAAGCTAAACAAGGCGATGTTTTTGTGCTCGAGGATTGCTTGTCTTCCATGTTCTTGTCTCTCTGAAGACTTCAGTCCACATTTGCACTTAACACCGCAATTAGCTGACACCAGGGAGATGCATAATGTGAGGAGGCTTTACACTCAAAGCTGCTAAGCCTCAGTATTTTTCAGTAAGCTCATAAATCACCAACAATCTGATGATATCAATTATTTCAGTAAATAAGTGAGTGGAGATCAAGCCCTTTACCCTCACTCGCTGCCAGCAGTGAATTAGCACACTGACAGCTTTAAGCAGCTAATTAAAGCAGAATGAAGCTTCCTAAAGGATTACTGGAGAATGTGTTCTTGTGTTGTACCCCAGTATGAAGTAAGCACATAATACAGTCGCCAATTAAAAAAAAAAGATGCATGGTTAGACTGCTTACAATATGTCCACAATCTTTGATGAATACCTACAGTATGTGTAAGTCATTAATGTTTGATTCGATTCATCTGACACACAATATCTGTTTTTCAGTCTTAGCTGTCTCCTTGCGATTCATCATTGACCTTTTTTTTTTTTAGGTCAGAGAGAATTATTTGAAGTCAAAACATCTGAAAGAGATGTCTGACAGGCGATCTGATTTCTTGGGTGCATAAGCGAGGTGGGGGAGGGGCAGTGGGGTCCCACTGGTCCGATAAAAGGCCTGGCTTCTTACAGCAAAGCATGCCTGCATGCCCACTTTTAATTGGCCGCTTTCGGTAACCGTGAAACTTAATGACTTTGTTCCGGGATTAAAAGCCTCAGTGTTCAGGCAAAGCAAGGGTCCTTACCTTTTCTTGGCGGATCTGTTCCCCATCCCGATATCCCACCCTTCCCCTCGACTGTCATTCTCCTTTCCATATTGCATCTCTTTTGTCTTGATCCTCTTCCTTCTTTATTTATTACATATTTCACAGTTGCACAGGACTGGACTTTGACTTTACGGAGGTTTATCATCTTTCCTTTTTGGATCGTAGTCTTTAATGTCATGCCACATTTTAACTCCTGACTGCAATTTTATCAGCCTGTACTTTGACCTTGCAGTCTACTCTTTGCCATTTAGGTTTTATGAACTAGTACTGGACCAAGGATTCCTGTAATACATACTTCTCTTCTGTGTAGGGGAGTGGATGTTGCGACCAATTCATACATGACCAATGTGCTTGCACTCTTGCGAGGAAGCAAATGTGTACTTGGTAATACTATGACTAATAGTTACTAATTTTGCATGACATCATGTCAGCTCGCCTCCATTTTACTTAGCCCCATTTGCCTTGGTTTGGGGTAGGCTGTTTTCCTTGTCAGAATAGTACTGTGGGAAATGCATTGAACAGCACTGTGTCATGTTTGGTGGAAAGTGACGCTACCTCTGCCACAGGATGCAGCAAAGTAGAGAGTATTACATTACAGCATCCAAAGATGCGTAGGAACAGGGGTAAGTTACCTTCACCAATTGGTGTGGACAAATCTTCTCCGCCAGTCAAGGGACCAGCATTGGTTCACATTACCCGTACGGTAGCGATTCGGCGTGCTTCTAACCCCAACTGACCACGTACTAGAACCTGGAGCTAATACTGCCTTTTGAACTTTTCCTTCCTTTCCTATAAGAGCAAGATGACCCGAAAGTACTAGGAAGAAACTTTGGTTGAATTCTAAAACTGCTGGGAAGTGACCTTGATGCAACCTTTAACCCTTGGAAATGCTGCTAATCATGATCCATTCCAGCTGTAATATTTAAAGCAACAAGCGATCTACAAAGTCTATGTGAAGACAGTCAAGAGTGCGAATTTAAAAAACAACCCCCCACCCCCCCAAAAAAGACCGCTTGTGCAAAGAGAAGCAGTGCATCGAGAGCAAGTTATCATTATGCTACAAGCCAACTTTAAATGTTAATATTATACATGATACTTATTTTCATAACCATAAGAACCATGAGACAATTGAAGACTTCACATTTAAGAAAGTCTACTCGAGGTTGTGAATTTCAACATGAATTGAGCCGCTTAAAAAAATTGTAACGGCTGGCAACAATCAAATTTAAATAAAGTGACAAGCACTCATGGATTGAATGAGTGCTTTTTTTAGAGTCTATCTTTGGAAAATAGCAGTTTCACACATGGGACTCAAGAACAACATCTAGACTCACAGTGGTGTGATGACATCGATTCAGAAAAGTGGAGTCAAAAGCATTTCAAACACTGCTGTCTATTCCTGTGTTCGAAAGGAACCACTTTGTGATCTGGCCTTGACCGGATGTGTTTCCACAAGCGTTAAGGAAAGGTGGGATCAAGGTTCAGTGATTTGACTTTCCAAGGAGTCCCTGAGAACGGGAACGCTTTGTCCCTCCATGTATGGGCTTTCCTCGCATTTGATTCTAAAGGCCTAAAGGTAAGCTTTTGTTACTGACTGTACGTGTTAAGAGGTCTCTGTGGTATGTAAAATCATGATGTCATTTTTCATCTGAATGGCTTTCAATCTTCCCCAACCACACCATCATACCAAGCTCAGCCCAGATGTCCGTCTGGGCAAGTGCTCAGCGATAGCCTAATCGATGCGGTGCTTAATCAGACAGCTTAACGCTAATACCTTGGACAGGTCCACACCATTTTCATATCAGCAGCCACACATTTTGAGGTGACATAGAAGAGACCAAAGATTAAAGGCAATCTTGTAAAGAGGCACATTGTTCTTCTGTTTTTGTTTTTTGTTTTAAACCTGACCAAAAAGTAACCTGCATGTGAATGAGCAAATGTAAACATAGGCTTAGGGGCATTTGCGTTTATGCTTCGTGAAACCAACAGCAGTCTATTGAAGGAGATTTTTCGAATGAGACCTGTGCTTATGAATCAAGATTAGAATTTATGCCACTAACAAAATGCAGTGACCTACCTGCAAATCACTTAGTCAAAGCATACCAAACTGGCATATACAGTGTTGCCTCGAGAAACTAATTTAATCGGTTCCTTGACCATGCTCGTATCACAAAACAATTGTATGTCAAATCATCTTTCCTCATTTGAATGAATAGAAATGCCATCAAATCAGAAAAAGAACAAAATTCCATTTTTTAAATGAGATTAAATATGATTAAAATGTATTTTTCATACTTCAGTGAACATTATGCTGTTTAAATTGGTGTGTGTGTGTGCCCACCTGATGACAGTAAAAGGCAGACATAGATATACATGGAACCAGGGGACATGTAACTCCATCTATCACTTATCCGAACTGCTTATCCACACGAGGGTCGCCGGCATGCTGGAGCCCATGACAGCTGTCCTCAGCAGTAATATCGGTCATTCTTTGCAGAGCATAAAGAATATATGACTGAGCACTGCTGTATTGTCTGTCTATGTGAGTTACTGCACCATGTTTGTTCAAACACTGACACACCATTATGTTTTAGCGTGAGCATTTGGATGGCAGATTTTAAGAACAAGTTATTTTTTTTAAATACACCCATTTTTAAAAAATATATATAATAAATTTGACAGTAAAGTTAAGGTGAGAGTAGGAATAAGCTCTTTTTTTGTTGACATTTACAGATTCTACTAAACTGCTTGCTGTGAAGTGAGCTGAGTCATTGCCACGACATATAGCATCTCAAATTTGTGCTTGCAAGTCCAAGCAAAATAAATAAATAAATAAAGGAGCAAACAACAGCTTGCATCTTGAAAAACTGTCCACGTACAACTAATCTGCACACAACTCTTTTCTAGAATGCCGTACACAACAGGACTCACCGATTTGCAAAGATTTCAACATGACACCTCTGTTGTCAGTCGCTTCTCAGTGGTCCAGTTTGAATATAATGTTTGTCAATTACTAATTAATTTTGAGAACACATTCATAAAAATAGCTGTTTTGTTTATGACTTGGCAAAATTGTAAGTGATCACGGAACAAAATATTAAAATGTCACTGGTTTAAATGAGGTATTAAAAAGGCAATTACTTGGCTCTGCGAATGTGGTGTACTCATCACGTTCAACATAAAGGTACGCACACGCACACACACACATGTTAAATATATACCTACTCATGAGCATATTACTAGATAGTCACACTATGCCCTATACAGTAGATATTTTCAAAAACTCAGCTCGGTGTCCGTGGAATAATGGTGAGATTGTTATTTTCCTTCCGCAAATCATCAACCTTTATAAAACGCTAATGGGTTTTTACGTTCCTGTCCATTTTTACTTAGTCTACTTGAAAAGGAAAATCAGTGGCATATAGTTGAGGTGAGAAATCATCATCAACTTTGGTGTTTCAGAGGGCCGACAACTGTGCTGTCAACACAGTAATTGACATGCCAATCAATGGCGGGTGCGTGGCCGGCTTTTAGAAGGTCCCTGAGGTGTCTGCCTGGAGCACGCTCAGTTGAACAAAGTGACGATGCTCGAGTGTAAACAGAGACTACGTATTGGCAAGCTCATCGATGCAGGTGATCAATTAGTCAACATTATTTCCAGTTCTTTGTGTAGGTCTCACCATTTACTCAAACGGCAGCAAGTGCAGTGCCCACACCAGTCTCAAGAGGGAGACAGAGCAAAGAGCAACAATAATCACGCATCAAAAAGGCAGACTGAGATTAGTTTCACAAAAAATATTGATGCTGAAGACTGTTTTAGATATATCTAGATATTGCAGATTTCACCATTTGTCAATGCATGTTGAGAGTCATGAGAAATGCTTATTGTCCGGTCATTCCCACTCAGGTTACTTTTTACTACTTTTATTGGTCTTCTCTGCCACAAAATAAAACAAAACAAATGTTCCTATTATGATTACATTTATGCTGTTTGGACATGTTATTTTACTGTATTGTAAAAAAAAAACATAATAGAGGGTGCATTTAAATGTAAAAGTACAACGTTTGGTTTAAAAATATACATATTATTCATGAAGAGCGCCATCATAATATTACTGTGTGGCATTGTTCTATTCATCTAATCAATGTCATTTTTTGATAATTTTATTTTTAAAAAGTAAGATTTCATCATGACTATATATATTTTTTTCAATTATCTTGTATGTTCAGCACTAACAGCTGCCTTTTTTTGGGTTTTATTTTTCTCCATAGTGCCCTATGAAGTTGAATGGAGCTACAAATCGTATCGCTGTTTGGTTAATGATCTCTTGTATATACAGCATGTCATTGACATAATGATGATAAGTGCTTTGAGTGTGCATGTTCTTTGCAAAGCCTCTTTTAAAATTAACAGCACTATGTAACAAGGCAAAGCGAGTGTCTCGAATCTACTACTTCCATGATAAAGCTGGCTGGATTCACTGTTTAATTTACTCCATGTAAAAAGCAAGGACACTCAAACACTGAGCTATGCTTACTCCCCAGAGATAGGAAAAGCATGTTAGGTTCCACAGAAACCATAATAGAGTTTGTTTTTATTACACAGCACCACAACCATGAGAGTAAATATGCTGCTGTGGTGCGTTATGTAATAGACTTTTTAAGCAAGAAATTTGCAAAAAATATCTTGTTGACCAAGAAAAACGTACCAGAGCCAATACACTAAACAAAAATACGAATGCGGCATGGTTAGAATGTGGCATTTTTTTGTGCCTTAATAAACTGAATTGTCATTTGAAAACTGTTTTTTGAATTTACTTGGGTTGTCTCTGTGAGATACTAAAATTGGTTTGATGATACGTTACAATACGTTTTCACGGCCTTGTAATTTAGACCACTGGTCGAAATGAACCGTGTTGCCTGGCCTCATTGCGAAAGTCAGTTGGGACAGGCTCAGTCTCATGGACCTCATGTCATGGACGGCTGGAAAATACTAATGCACCTTCCACTAATTTAAGTAAAAATGCGAGAAAGTAACCATGTGCGATATGGCTGCAATATGGGGCACTTCCAGTGGGTTCATGTATGCAGTGGTGCCTTGAGATTCAATGGATATGTTTTGAGAGATACGAGTTGCTTGGCAGATTTTTCTGCTTTCACTGAGAGCAAACATTTGATAAAACAGAACGTAGGTGGCAATCAGCCAGAGTAGGAGTGACAAAAGAAAAAAGAAAAAAGAAAAAACAAGAACAAAAACATGTGCTTCAAGCTGTTTACCCAAGTAAAGTTTACTGGCAAATTAAACAAAGATTACATGTTAGATAAGATAAGAAACCCTTGATTTGTCTCACAATGGAGAAATTCGCGATTAAAAAAAGGTGATTTAATATACATATATACATAATTAAAAACACATTACAAAAATTGCTGTGTTGTTCTTTTGGGGGAGGCTGGAACAGATTATTGGTATTCCAATTCAATTCAATGGGGGAAAATGAGTAGAGGTTTTGAGTTGAAAACATGGTGACGGAACAAATGAAACTCGTATCTTAAGACACCACTGTATTTAAACCTGAACTATTTACAATCTACAAAAAAAAACCTCTCACATACAGACAGTAGCATAAAATCGTTTGAAAACTGCACGCACTGTACCTGTACGGAGCTTCTTATCCTTACCCAGAGACGTATTTTTAAGAGTCAACACAATATTTTACTCTCAGTAACAGTTGCCATCCAAACAAAAGGCAAAAAGGTCGTTTTTGCATTGTCTTTAGTTAAAAAACAATCCTGGATAAATGGCCCCTAAATCTGTACGCTTGAAATCCATGATGAATTTTTATTTTTGCTCTCCTCTCAAAGCATCCACTTCAGCTAGATGAAAGAGTAATATTCCAGCAATAAAGCTTGATTTACATCCCCTCCGCCGGTCTCCCTCTTCCTTTTTTATTTGATCATTTAGACGGGATCATATAACTGTATATCAGACACAAATGAAATCAGGTCCCGTGCACATTAAGGCCATGTCTTTCTGCAGCTAACATCCCCTCCAACCCAACCAGGCAACTCTACGGCAAGCCAAGGGCAGTGCCATTCATTTTCAGGCCCATTTCCTCTTATGATTAGGCGATCAATCAATCCCAGTATTCAGTCTCATCAGGCAGACGGGATTATCTGCCCATCTTCCCCTCTCCACGCTCGCGACTCCCACCCTCCCACACACACACAGCATCACATTAACATCAGCTCAAGTATCACCCAACAAAAGCAACGTGCCACATCCCCTGACCGCAAACACACTAACTCTCATCTTAGTCATCCCTCAGTCAGCCATCACTTCACCTTATCCAGCCCCCGGTGGTGCTCACGCATACTCGTATACCTGCATAACAGTTTGCGTGTAAGGTGAGTCACTGCAACGGGGATTTAAAAATATAGAACATAATATATAACATAATACCACCCAAGCACACTCTACAGCGCTTTGGTAGACCTTTAAAAAATGCTATGCAATAATGCTTTTCTAACTTACTCCATAAAGTCATATAAGGTGATGGCAGATAAAGTCAGGATAGATGTAGCTGGCAAGATGAGAACAATGCTAATTGGAATTGGAAAATGGTCATATATCAGGGTCAGTGTTGGAAAAACAAATATACCCGACTAAATGTAACATGTCTTCTTCACAATCTACATTCCTGATGGCAACATAGTTGAAAGCATTTCACCTTAGCTTTCATGCTTCATTTGTTGTATGATTCTTTCCCTGAAAGTATAATGAGAACATCATATTGTAAGGTGTCAAAGAGAAACAAATCTATAAGTCATAAACATCCACCGAGGAAACGTGAATCATTTAAATGACTTTTAAATGCCATCACTAATTTTTAATATTTCTTGCTAAAAGGGAAGATTTTCTCTCCACACTAAAAATAATCATTGCATTCCACTTAACAGCAAAAAGCTTTTTGATGTAGAAATGCTAATTCCGCACAGCATACTGTCACGCTTTCAATACGCACTAGCTTTTAGTGACCGTGTTCTGGGTTAATAAAGTTTCACGCCTGAGAGACAACATTTCTTACCGTGCTAATGTCTCATGAAGGTAGGAAGCAATTGAATTATCACACTGTTCCACCCCCTCAAACACACAGAAAGAAAAGTTGCACAATTGAACCAAGGGAGTGTAACCTAAATAGGGAAATGTGTGTACTTTTTTGTCTTAAAACAAACTGGCTGGCAATAAGATGATTAGCTTTTCTAGACTGGTGAATCAGTGGGGCTTCCTTCTCTGAGCAATATGTGGCTGCAATGTGAAAAAAAAAATCATTGTCAAATTATTTTCTATTGACATGGCGTGTGAAGATCTGTAATTGGGGAACAAGCTAATCTTTAGTTCAATGTTGGCTGAAAGTGACTCCGAGGGCCCTCATTTTATTTCCCAGCGCAAAGCACAGTTTAACTGTGCGCAAGGGCGGAGTTTTTTCTCTTTTTGTCATTTTTGCACAGATAGACTTGGGTGTAATGAGGTGTTTGCAACATTGTGTGACATAGGGGGTTGAAAAAGCATTTTGAAGTCCAATCTGGGCGGCATCGCTCATTTGCTTTAAGATCAGGGGGGTTGCAGCTGCTTGAAAGTGCAGAAAGAGAAATCGATTAACTGGTACGTGCATGACATTGGCAAGAACTCCCTTGCTGCTGATATGCAGTAGTAGGCCGCGCATGAGACGTGGGCAATTGAACACCGCCTCGGACCCTCGACGTGTGCATGCAAGCTTGTGTGTGACTTCCTACCCCACAATAGTTGTGCCGCGCGAAACTAGACTTGCACTAAGTGCAGTCTAGTTTTCAACCGTTTTTATGGCTGGTGAACAGGCGAACAGGTCCAGAGTGTCAGACCCACATGAAATGAATGAAATGAAAAATACGAGGTCACCAGCGACAAAGGTCTCGTTATTGCCTAACACGTAACAATTGCAAGTTATAATTTTTTTTTTTTTTTACATTTCAGATCAAATGAATTTAGTGTAAAAGAAATATTAACAGGATAAAACTGTCATGTTTCTGCCTGTTTTGTCTTACAGTAGGCGGGATCGAAGGGCGTTTCCTCCAAGCCATGCACCTGATGATGATGATCATCATCATCCGCATTTAAAAGACTGTCATACTGTCTACGCGTCGGTGAATTCCAGGCTTGCTCAGCACATTCATACCAAGTGCCTGTATTTTTCAGACGTTTTTGATCATGCTTCTTAGTCCTCAGGCCACGTTGTTGTATTTTGGGTTTTTGTAAGTATTCCTTACTATTGTCCGTATCGTCTTGTATTTTGGAATTGGATTTCTCTTGTCCTTTCACGGCAAGCAATTTATGTTTTGTATTTTCGTCTTAGCCTTTTGCAAGAGCTTTTGATTTATTATGTTTTTCCTGGTTCATAATGACAAGCAACCTTATTTGTACTTTGTCGTTCTTGTGTTGTATATTAATTCATTTTTTAAAAGATCTTTCTCCGTCTACGTTCGTGGGATCCGCTTCTGTTCTGGACGCTCTCCTTTACCATTTATTGACACTATACTGGTACGGTATTGATATTTGAATTCATGTGGTTTGGAGGGGTGCGGGGGGCCAAAGGGGGTGGTCTCCCAAAGGGCACCATCCAAGCTAGGACCACCACTGCATTCAATAATATTACATAATAAAAACAATTAGATTGGTTGAGAAAGATTGTTTTTGGCCTAATTTTTCTGTTCAATACACGAACCTAGCTATTGCTTACACCTTGTTTAAAGTAAAAACCTGCTACCATTAGGTTAACCTAGGTTGAAGAAAAAAAAAACTCACCAGAAATGGTTGTTTTTTTAGGAGGAGGCTGGAAGTGATTCATGGAATTTCCATTCACTTATTAACGTGGAAATTTTATTTAAAATAAACGTGGTCAAGGGACAAAGCAATGTATGGTGAAAACGGAAGACCACTAAAATGCGTGAAATTTTAATGAAAATGGCAGTTGTTTAAAAATCTTGATGTGAACCTTGATGGCTCACAGAAAATCACAAGATGAGTCAGATGCTTTTTTTTTTTTTTTTTTAAAGCAGTGCAGTCTTTGGGGCAGGTATGAATTAGCTGGCCGATAAAATACCCTCCCTCGGTTCATAATGGGACTATGACTCGGCAACATCTTTGTCACAAACTACATTATTATCCTTTGGCAACTCATTAGACCATCGGCTCAGGCCATTCTCCCCTACAGCCTTTATTAAATTGTAATGATTACAAAAGTAAAGATCAGTCAACAGCTATGTGACGGCCAGTCGTGACTGCATAATGCCAGCAGGCTTACTTTTTAAAAGGTGCCATGTATTTAAAAAAATTTTTTTTAAATACATGGCACCTTCAAAACTCCCAGAATTTTAGTCGTCTCAATGTTGATGTTAACCATTGTCTGCATCCTCTTTGGTTCATTTGGTACTCTGGCATCGAAGTCTTTTGAATTGATGTTGGCTTTATCTGCTTGCCAACACATTTGCAACTAATTTGATTTATTTTAAACCTCATTGTGGATGAATAGATTATCTTAATTTGCCATACATTTACACCCCCAGGTTACTACTGTCTTGCAAGAGCTTTAGAGTGTGTATCAATTTGACACCGACGACAACATGAATTAAACTTAACATATTAAATACCTCAGACAGACAACACCTTTGTCTTCTTTTAAATATCTTCTAAAAGCTTAATTTTAATTGCCTGTTTTTTAGGGGGTGGGGGTTCAGTTAACCTCATGATACTTTATATTCATATATTTATAATTCGCAAAATGACATACTCACAATTCCCAACCTCCTTTAATTTTGTATTCATGTTTGAATGTTATTTTTTTCCAAACCTGTACGGGATTTGTTTTTCGCACGTGCATGTCACCTCTGGTCAACGCCGAATAATTTACAATAAGCACATAACTTAGATAATAATAGATCACCATAGATCATGGCGGCAAGGAAGGAGGAGATTTTTAAGATGAAGCAATGCGTTCATTTCTATGGAAACACTTTGGATTTTGCATGAAACGAGATTGTCTTGACGAGATATATTATTGTGTCAAGTGTATCGTCTTTGCAAATATATAACGGGAACACAACTATCTGTTGATGTGTCTCGCCCGTCACCGTGGCTTCATCAACAGCAAACCTGTCATGAATCAACAGCGGCGACTGCCATGCAAGGTAATGGCACAGACCAAAAATGTGTTGCTGCCTTATTTATTCTAAAACTCAATCATAAATCTCCTCGTGTTTAAAGTATTACTTATTGCAGCACACGCAGAGAAGTGTCTTGCTGACAGACCATGTAGATCAGCTAATATTTTTGAAAAAGAATATGCAAGCCTTTGGCAAAATGGTTTACTGTTCCATCCATCCATTTTCTAATCCGCTTATCCTCACACGGGTCGCAGGCGTGCTGGAGATGTCTTCGGGCACTAGGCGGGGTACACCCTGAACTGGATGACACGTTTAATTAGTATAGGCATATTTACAGAAAAGTCGTTGTTGAAATAACGTAACAAAATTACCTATCTTGTATCAAATAGTATCATTCAAAAAAAGTGACATTGTTTTCTGTCGAATCGTTGGGTCTTATATCAATACATACATCGGGAAAAAAAACATTGTCACACCCCTAATATTTATATAAATATACTGTACTACTTTGATTAACTCCAGGGATCTCTTTGCTCAAAAGGTATCAGTGAGGAGAGGTGTACAAACGAATTTCTATGCCATGAAATCTACGATGGAACAGAAAGGCCTTTCATCCAAAAGAGGAGTAAAGATGGCGGCCGTCGACAGGCATCCAACCGGCTCGAAATAGATTGGCCGGTTTGTGGGGAAAAAAATAAAATAAAATCGCAAAATTCCCCACCACACCACTGCATCCAACGAGTGTTATTCCTAAATAGCAATGAAAGGCATTTTCCCTGCAGCCACTGTTGATGAATTAAAGTGATACTACAGTCAAAGCACAACATGATTATGAATGCGATTACCTGGCGCAGTGGTGTTGCTTCTCAGGCCAGACAAGACGGACCTGCCATTAGATGAGGGGGAAGTGACCTTGGATGCACCTCAAATTGCTTATCATCACCAGCTATGTTTCAGGCAGAATTTAAGGTTTATATGACTTGGTACATGTGTTTGGAATAAGACTGGATTATCAATCTACTTTATATTTAAAAGTAATTACAATTTGTCATTTCTTTCCAAGTCTCGTCAGAAAGTCATCGTGAGGGCCTTGGTGGGGGTTGACAGGTTAATTGAGGAATAATACCCTTCAGAATGATGGATTTTGGTGACTTGAGACGTCGGAATCCATTATGGAGAAACTTAAAAGTGCAATTAATGGTGGAAGCTGGGTGCAAAATTTGTTCTTTTTTAATTCCCCCCCCCCCCCCCCCCCCTTGCCTCTCTTGTGTGATTATTAATGTTCCGCATTAAATGTCCAGACGCTCTTGTCTCTGTTTTGGCACTCGTTCCACCCTCCAATAGAGTTTGGCACAAACAAGATTAAATTAATGATCTCATTTTTAGACACTAAATTAAACAGCTTGGTCCTCAGCATGATGGCCAAAATGAGGGACATTCTATGAGATAAACTTGAATGGACCCATTGCGTTAAAAGAACAGGACCTGCATGCGACAGAAGCATTCAGCTTGAGTAGTGGTGTCTCGTATTTACCGTCAGTGGGCTCCAAGAGATAATTTTCCAAGATGTTGTTTTCCTTCGGAAGGGAGCAAGACTGCAATATGATGCAGATAAACAGGTGATTACTGGCATGCCTGTATTTTCAGAACCGGGTGTTGGGTGTCAACACTTGTGTCGATACATTTTAAGTGTGACATGTTTAACCACCTGCTACAGGCTAAATTGTGTGTCGCCACAGCTCTGCAAAGGGTGATTTTAATGACACATTTTCTTATTGTTATCTCTATTGGCAGTATAGCGGCAGCATAAATTATGAATGATGTACACTGTTGTCATTACTGTGATATAAATTAAAGTGTCTAATTTTGTGGGTGGAAGAGGTGGTAATAAGACTTTGTAGCTTACCGATTCAGTATTAAAGGTGATGTGATAAATGAATGATGTCATTCACTGATGCCGTGCTTGTATAGATACATTAAGGTTATGCAGAAGAGAACAAATGGTTGTCTTAATATCTATTCGATGCACTCGTCTGTCCTCCGCTCATGCCCCCCATCACTCGGACAGCTGGAAACAAAATTCATCCGATTCGTTCTGCTGCTTTTCTCTCTCCCCACAGCCTCATTCCCCCCTTCCTTGGCCCCACCAATCCCCCTCACTGTCGTAATAGGATCTGCAGGAATCATTCAAAGGCTAGATATAATTTACTGCTTGCCGTGCACAATAACCCCTCCCACTTTCACCCCCTTTCTCAATCGCACAAGGTGCCCCGCGGATGAACTAATCATACTTGAAATATTATTTCTGCTTCTTATTCCTCCATTTTATGAACAGCTCCTTTTTTTTATGGTGCGATGGGTTTAACCCCTGCCTGGTCCTACCCTCATCAGTCTGTAAGAGGCAAGGGGGAGTGTGTGTGCGCGTGTGCGTGTGTGTCTAGGCCGCAGGAGACAGACAGAAAAAGCTATGGAATATATATTTCTTTGTTTACATACATGCTTTATATGTGTAATGGTTTTGATAAATTCGTGTTGTATCCAGATAATGGCTCTATTGTAAAAATAACATACTGCATACAGTATAATAATAAATCAATATTATATAATAAGAAAATCACAAAATAAAAACTACTTGGAGAAAAGTCACCTTGATTTCCTCATGCGGGCCTCCGTGTTGACCTGCAGCCGTTTTTCATTCATAAAGTGCTACTGTATGCCTTTGCGATGATGGTGTTCCGCTTACCAAAAGAGAAAAAAAACAACAACTTTGAACACTTCTTGACAAATCACGGAGAGGGATCAGACACATGGTTTGGGAAAATTACCACTATCAAACTTTTGGAGAAAACAAAAGCTTTGGGAAACTCAAATCAACAGTCAAAAGTAGAGATAGAAAATGCACTTATGAAACCAACAATAAACATCGCGCATCTGGCACAAAAATGGAATCCACAAAAAAGTGGAAAGTAGAGAGGATCCAAAACAACTTGAAGGAGATCAACCAAACAAGAAGTTCTGTAAATGGGTCGGAGGAGATGGCCCAGGACAGGGTGACGTGGAGAGGCCTAATTGAAGACCTAAGGCCCACCCGAGGTACAAAGGTCCAAGAGTAATGTCTTCATCTACCGCAGTATCCTTTTACAGTACTAGATAATCTCATCGGAATCAGAGGTCAATCCACCAAGAATCCAATCAATATTATGAGATTGGAGGAGTTGGTAAAAGCTGCTATGCCCTAATAAAAAGTATCCCGAAGAAGCATTATCCTGTGAAAACCATGCCCCTCATACAAAATAGCTCTCAGAATATCTACAATTAAGAATTGTTAATTTGCATGATCCCGGAAAGGATCACAATAATCTCTAAAAGCCTTGATGTTCATCACTCCATGGTAAGACATACATTTATCCAGAGAAAGTTCAGCACTCTTGCTTATCTTCCTTCAAATCTCCATCCCGTAAAGATGACTGGAAGAGCACAGTGCAGAATGCTTATGAGGTCAAGAAGAATCCTGTAATGTCGGCTGAAGATTTATTGAAATCTCGAGTGCATCCTAACATCTGTGCTGAAAAATTTACCATGATTAAACCATTGACAAAATGACAGAAGGATAACAAACAAGAAGCCACTTTTGTACAAAAAAAAAAAAAAAGTTGCATAAAGTTTGATGTTTGCAAAAGAGCTGTTCCACAAGGGCTATAATTGTAAAACATTGTGATAAAACCAATGTTCAGTTATTTGGAAGGAACGCAAACACACTATGTGCAGAGAAATAAAATATGCAGCACCATTTAAACCAACTGAAGTATGGTGGAAGGGCATAATGTTTTGGGAAGGCTTTGTTTCTTCAGGGCCTCGATGGTTAGCCATTATCAACAGAAAATGAGCCATTTTTTAAAGCGGAAGTTAAGATAATCTGTGTAACAACTGAAGATAAACAGAGGATGTATCATGGAACAGGACATTAGCCCAAAGCACAAAAGTAAATCAACAACAGAATGCCTTTAACAGTAGAAAGTCCGTCTTTTGAGTTGGCCCTGCCCGAGTCCTGAGCTCACAACCCGACATGCTGTGGCAAGACCTCAATAGAGCGATTCACGAGAGTTTTATGAGTTTTATGGAAATGCGTTCGTGTGGTTTCCGTTAAAGCAGTGTTTTACTATTGTGACTTAGATGACGTTGAGATCAAATTTTATGACAAAATTATGTTGATTCGCATACTTTTTCGTTCGTGTTTGGAACCACAAAGGAAAAAAAAGCAGAGCTTGGACATTTTAACAGATAATGAAAGGAAATATGGTGTAGATTGAATTAACTAATGATTTAAGTAATGAACAGTTTTATAACAGAAGCTATATATATTTTTTTATGATTATTACATCTGAGTAGTGGCTCAGCAGATGTGATAATACGATACGGAGTGGAAAAATGTGAAACAGGGAAGGGGGGAAAAAAAGAGGCCAATCGAAATGAGGAAGAGAACATAGACCACAGGCAGACATCAGCTGCTCACTTGTACTTAGGAAACACATTTACTTCTCATTGATTCCCAATGCTTTAGTCAATTTCTTGTCACTTTTCATTGCCTGTGCATGTGATCTCAGTTGAGCAGCTCGTAGAGAAGAAACAACAAATGGATAATTTAGTGAAGAAACGAAGCCAACAGTCCTCTTGATCTAAACCACAGTAAGCATATTGGGGATTTTTGCATATTAAATACAATCAAATAAAACAGAAATATTATTGTGTAACATGCAAAATGTACACAGGGGGAAGTGTATATAGGTAAGACCACAATAAAGTTCCTGTAGCAGAACATCCGAGATGCAAGTCAATAACTCAAACTCAGCAGTCAACCGCAGTTGGACAACAGATGTTTTGACCCAGCGTTTTTCATAAATCACTCGGAAGTAGTTATTATTAGTTTAATTACTTTAGTTATCTGTTGCTTCTTTCACGTTCATACACACACACACACACACACACACATATATATATACATACATATAAAAGATATAATTAGATGTGAATGTTGCGCATAATATAAAATCACATCCTACACAGCCTGTATTTCGCATCACTCTCCATGTTGACTGCAATGACATTAGCTACCACCGCTTGTTTGTGGCTTTAATGACAAGTAAGAGGGGGCTGCTGTCGCCATAGCAACAGCCAAGATTTAATACATCATACCTTGTTAGGGTCGTCAAGAGGGGATGTTTTGGTCAAAAATTAATATATCACAGGAAGAGGAACAGTGTGGGACGACTGCTCAGCATTCATCACAAGGTTGCTAATTGCAACATTAATTTAGTGCTGCAGAAAGAGGCAACCATCCTCAGTGGATGCTTCGTGACCATGGCCTGATATGTTGAAAGTGCCATGTGTGCATGAGGAAGACAGTGAGGATGATAGAGAAGCTGAACAAAGATTGGGGGTGTGCTGCTGGGGGCTGGGCACAGGCTACAGGCAGTGAATGCCTCACTTTAATTGCATATGAATCACAATTGGAGAAAAACAGACATTAAGCAATCCAGACTCATCTGCGGCTTGACTGAAGAACTACTATTGTGTGGGTTTAGGTGTTTACGATTCAACAAAAAGTTGAGGAGAAAGAAATAATTGATGTGGTGTGTTTGTCATCAGCTCTGACGTGATATTTTGTTTTTTAATAAGTACTGCATCAGCTTGGCTGGATGGATGCACAACTCAGGCTTACTCCTCTATGCTGACCTGCTGTATTCGTTTTTTATTTTGTTTTGGGGGGGGGGGGTTGTGTTTGTCACCCGGTGCTCGGATCTGATCATAATCATTAATTTAGTGCTGTGCAACTACATTGCAGGAAAAAGTTTCACACATGTTGATCTTGTAACAATTAAATAGGGAGGTTATTTTGTATAAGAACTACCCAATATGGGAATTTTTTAAACACAATTTGACCAGTATAGGATTATTTTTGACCTAACTGTTTTAAGAGCGTCTTAGTTATAGTACATTATTACGGAGTAATTATTTTCCTTATTTAAAAAATAATAATACTGATTCCATGTTTCAAATTACCAGCGTGATCACACAATGAATGAAACATGCATTCCTAAGCACCGCTATATCATTCTTTAGGATAAATTTTTATTCCACTGATTGTTTTAATCATGCTTAATGTCAGTGGTAATGCCCTTGCGGAACACATCTGATTGATGTACCTAATGAAGTGTCCAGCTCGTGCATGTGTAGTCTTTTGTCTTTGAAACCCAACTTGTATAATTACTCCAAGTGAAACACTGCCTGCATTATTCGCATGTACTCACTTGCATGCTTGTTCATAATGTCACCACTTTCATTAGCCCACATTCAGCGAGAATAATGAGCAATTCACTCACTTGACAAAAAGCCCTCAGTAGAACCCTGTTCGGTTTAATTATAGGATAATCTGAAGAAGACAATGGACAATGATGATAAGACAGTCACTGCTATTTGTATGTAATCAATGTTTAATATGTAAAGGCTCTTGGAGATAAGGCGTTAAGTGGGACTTCCTCACTTGAAAAGCACTTCCTCATTTGAGGCTCAATCCATTTGATTTACTGAGCTTCCAACCAGGGGGAAAATGGGACCAAGTGTTTCTCCCAAAGGAATTGTTTGGAATATATTCTCAGAGTGTTCCTCTTAAGGGTTAAATTGTTGATGTTAAATGGCATGCTGGAATCTGCTATCTACCCGCTAATTAGATAGCAATTACAGCAGAGCTATGCGAGCCTGTCTGTTCCAATTAGAAACACTTTTAGCAGTCAGTCCGCCTGACCTTTGCTTTACTTTCTCTACTTTAAATTAATGGCAGATACGACGGGTAAATGTGCTTGGATGGTCAGTCTTGTTGCTAGGCAAACCAAGACATACCCACGCACACTTTGAGCTTAATGGTCATTCACAAGACAGACTCCATAATTTTTTTTTTTTATCTCATCATCTATTTTTTTCTTCCAGGCAAACTGGAGCCCATCCCAGTTGACTTTGGGCGAATGACACGGATTGGTTGCCAGACAATCTCAGGTCACGTGTAGACAACTTCTCACATTCACTTGAAAGGACCATTTTAGCGTCTTCGATGAAACAAAGTTTTCCAACAATACCATTTTTATTAGGTTATTTTACAAAGTGCCACACTGGAACAGCAGCCCAACTCGGGAACGACCGCCGAGCGGTGTTGGGCGTGCCTTTGGGTTACGAACAGTTCACAGTCAACGGCCGACAACTGGGTCTGCAGGTAACCGGGTCGCTGCGGCTTTAGGAGCCGCTTTGGGACACAGCTGGAGGTCGCTCAACAACAACAACAACTGGAACGGCAATCGCCAAGCTGCCTTTGCTCTCAGCACATAACACGGTGACGGAGGGATATTTGTTCAGCCCATTCACGCCTTAATGTGTGTGTGTGTGTGTGTGTGTGTGAAAAGCTTGCTGCCTAGCAACATGGACAATTGCTTTCAATACACTATGACAGGTGATGTGAATGCTAGGGGTGAAACTTCACATCAATGTCCTACGAGCAAACATCCATATACTGACGATGTTTACACATACCGTATTTTCCGGTATGTGTACTCCACTCCGGAGTATAGGTCGCACCAGCCATAAAATGCATTCTAAAGAAAAAAAAAGGCACACTGTAGTATAAGTTGCATTTTTGAGGGAAATGTATTTGATAAAATCCAACACCAAGAACAGACATGTTATCTTCAAAGGCAATTTGAAATAATAAAATAGAGAACAACAGGCTGAATAAGTGTACGATATGTTAATGTTACATGACGCATAAACAACGAACTGAAAATGTGCCTGGTATGTTCATGTAACTTATTAAGAGTTATTCAGAAAATTATAGCACATTGAACATGCTAAAAAGTTTACCAAACCATCAGTGTCACTCCAAATCACTAAATCTAATGAAATCTTCATCCTCTGTGTCAGTTTTAAACAACTCCGCCAACTCCGGAGGTAGAAGATGCAGCACTTCCTCTTCTACGTCGCTTACATCAGACTAAATTAATTGCTACATAATAAGGGGTAGGACTAGATAAGTTGTTTACTTCTTCCTACTCCTTTGAGCATACAACTGTGATGTGTGTTTTCTTCTTTTAACTACTTTCGAATTTTCCTTTCATAATTTTTGTGTGACTTTTGTCAACCTGTTATTGTGTGTACTATATATGCTCAATAAACAAATAAACAAACAAACAAACAAACAAACATCAGACTCATTGTCGACTTATCAACACAGCGTCCTCTTGCGGTTTAATGTGAAAATAACGTGAAATTATATAATAACGCGTTAATAATTTCACACATAAATCGCTCCAGAGTATAAGTCACGCCCCCGGCCAAACTATGAAAAAAACTGACTTATAGTCCGGAAAATACGGTAGTCAATATTCAGGTTAAGTTCAAAATTACGGTTTTTGACACACTCGGAATAACCTGTTTGCATGCGTGACTGGAAAAATGTACTCTTGTTTACACGCTAATTATGATCACTTGGAATATCCTGGTCTAAACAGGTGACGTACAGTTAACGTCATGACGCAAACAGACGTCGTTTCCACTTCTTACTTTCTATCATCAATAACACACATTTATTCATGTCATGCAACACCCAAATAAAGCAGTCTGTTTCCTCCTCGCTGCAAACGTGCGCTTCCGTGATGCATTTGAGTTTCTGCTCCATGTTCGTTTACCTCTACCCGTCGCCCCTCAGACACACGGCCACTGTGTCATTTGTGCCGCAGAGACAGAAAATAATGTGCCCAAATGACCAAGATTCTTGAAGGACAGTGCATGCGCAAAACACAAATCAATTTCCCTTCCAATGGAGGTATTCTGATCGCCTTTGTATGACTAAATATTTGGGTTAGAAAAGGGATTTTTAAAAATTCAAATTTCAGCGTATTCTGGTTTTTAGTGCACGTTTACGTGACCTTTCAAAACCGGAGTATTGGCAATATTCAAAAGGTTAACGACTGCATTTAAACGTAGTCACTGTCACGTAAGAACTGGGCCTATCATCTCAGGAAAGATGTGTGTGCATAAAATAAGAAAACCTTTATTAGTCTCGCAATGGAGAAATTCCCAATTCACAGCAGCAAAGTTATGAAAGCAAGAAGTAGAACAACAAAATATAGGAGCTGCTGGAAAGGCAGCCACTCTCGCGGCGCCATTTTGAAGTCAAAATAACAAAAATAACACAACACAACACATAGGACACAGACAGTCGTGCAATCTTCACCACTTTTCTGCATACACTTGTTGTCTGAAGCAGTTTATAGACGAAAGAGGAGAGGATCAAAGTGTCCTTTCACCAGTGGGTCAGAGACATCGTGCTGAAAATGTGCTCACGTCTGCTACAAGCTAAGTTTTGAAAGCAAACACGAAGCTGTAGCGTCCATTGACAAAAGGAGATTAGTTCACTTCTCCTGTCCCACGTAATCCGCT
Organism: Hippocampus guttulatus; assembly: GCF_054856545.1. NCBI lineage: Eukaryota > Metazoa > Chordata > Actinopteri > Syngnathiformes > Syngnathidae > Hippocampus > Hippocampus guttulatus. The sequence continues at coordinate 14,136,014 of NC_141263.1, forward strand.
TCAAACTCCAAGCCGCGACTCCCAGTTGCAAATCCGCATCGGCGCTCCGCGCTAACGCTCCTTTCTTCTCATCGTCGGCTCCTCAAGCCTTACATCCATCCAGCCGCAGACCGATCTCTCCGCTGAACAAAGCGGTGCTGTGAAAAACGCATGTGCATGCGTTCAATTGACACAGAGAACCACAAGGGCAGAGTTTTCACATGTATTAAATCAGGGACCAGGTTTAAAACAATGTTTGTATTTGGACTACCAAAAAGCCGGTTCCCTTGAACAAAACACCAATTTAATACCTTTTCACTTAAAAAAAGATGTCATGGAAATGGATCTAAAGCCCACCGCAGGTTACAGGAGTCACACTCTTGGTACTGGTTTGCCCTCCTTCTCACTGGGAGGAACTCTCCGAATGACTGAGGAGTGTCTCAGGCATCCACAGTCCACCTGGTCTCTATTATCTCTCCATTTCACAGGCTTGCACCCCCTAACAGGGCAGCCTGGGAATGGGTCTGGCTCTTTCATCTTCCAATCATTATAGCAGCCAGCTCAGGGTCATGGGCCCATGCAGGCTGACAGGCATTCCAGCAGCAACACACGACAAGTGATTTTGGTTAGGTTTTTGAAAAACACAAAAAGCCTTAAAAAAAAAAAAAGAGAGACAGAGAAATATCCATATACAAACAAGTCTCAAAGCACTTATTGTATTAAGAATCCGTCCCGGAGTTCACATCCTATGTGAAATATGATGCTGCACCTCCGAGTTGGGCTTCTCGCCTCCCTAATAACAACGCCCTTCCTCAGCCATGGTCTCAATTAAGCCTTTTTTGGTGGCACAAACACAAGAGGCACACAGGAAAACCAAGACTAATTTTATTTTTTTTAAACATCTTCCTATATGAAAGTGGTGCTCATATGTGTAAAGTGACATCATGTTGATCCCCCACCATCCCTTTCTGCTGTTTTATTACTCTTAAATCATGTCCACCGAGGGACATTTGAAGACAGATCAAGGAGAAGCCAAATTCTTTCCCTTCAGCTTTAACGTCCAAAGGGATTTACCAGACTATTCTCAGACAATCTGTGGAACACATTTACGGAAAAAGGATACACCACCTGATGGTTCGGCTCTGACATGGTACACGCATTACCATTTTGCATATGAGAGCAGAATGAGGTGTAATAATTGATCTCTCATGTACTTGCACTCACGCTCCCACAACACTGTCAGTGCGACGTTGTTTCAAGGGGAACACACTCTTGAGCCAAGCGCACTAGAAGCCTTTTCAATGCATCATCACATTGAGGTTACAGAAATGACACGAAAGGCACTTTGAAGTTGAGGAAAATTCTCCCTTATTTCTGCTCCGCCACATGATTTATTAAGGGCTAAAAGTGGGGAAAACGAGACAAGGAAAGGGGCAGGTAAAGGATATAGAAGGACAAACACATTCCCTGCACATATTCTCTTCATTATGAGTGATGGGGGGCGGGGGTTGGGGGTGGGGGGCTGATCATTCAATTATCGACTGCCGTCACAGGCTAATATTCCTGCCTGTCAGGGTCCATTCCGACTCAGTTTTGGTCGGACTTCTTCTGATGGACCTCATTTCCTGTTAAACAGAACCAGAAGGCGCTGCAAAAATGGTGACACTTGATCCTGTGTTCAAGAGACGGGAAATGCTGCGGCACAGCTCTCAGCCTGCTATGCTAGGCTGCACACCTTCCCAGCATGGATCCTGGAGTGAAGGGTGTTTACCTGCCACTCAGTCCAACAGCACAACTGCGGACTAACAATGTTTTTTTTTGGAAGCTAAAGGCTTGCTTTTTTCCAGTGTAGAAATGTGATCAACTCGTCATCATTGCTTTTTATTTATCCGCCACATTACGTTGTCGCTCAAGCTATTTACTCTTGATCTCTGTTCTTCACGGACATCTCCATTCGATGCCCTGACTTGTGGGAATCACTTGCTATGCAGAAGCTTAGGTCACAATTCACAGCAAATCATAGCCAACTTTGAACTTCTGTCTTGGTGTGGACACGGCAACTGGTTTTAGCAGATTCATCACACCCCCAAATGGAAGACGCTGGCACATTTTCCCTGCCGCTTTTCCCACTGAAAAGTTTTGTTTGGTTAATTATTTTTAAGTTGAAATTCTTAACTTTTACATGTCCTGTGCCGTGGGGCGGCTCAAGGTAGAACTTGGGAAGGTTTACACTTGTTTTGGTGAGGGAAATCACTAACTGGGACCTCAGCCGTCTTTCTGAAGCAAGCCAGCCAGTTAGCATATTTATTTAATGATTGTCCTTGATGAGGGATCACAGACTACACCAATCGAATGTGACAGTTTACAGTGTACAGTATAACGAGACAGATACAGCCGATGTTGTTTGTGCAGCTTACTCCTCTGAGAAGCCCACTAAAACAACCCAAAAAATAAAAACGGTCACATAGGCCTACTTGCGAACCAGTGTCTAAAAAACTACTACTGTGCTGAGCTTGAACTTATTGCCTTGCAAAATTGTGTGTACAGAACAGAACAGTGGTGGACCTCCATCCATTTATCCATTTTATGCCACTTGTCAGAATCAGAATCACCTTTTTTGGCCAAGTATGTAAAACACACAAGGAATTTGTCTCCGGTAGTATGGGCAACAGTAGTCTTGCAATAACAAGCAACTACGATAAACAAAGGCATGACAAATGTGATCAACTCGTCGATCTCTATTCTATAGAGATAATGAAACACGGAACAATGCGCCACACACACACGCACGCACACATTTATACATCGTGGTTTAGAATGCTAAAGCAGAGTCAGTCCATCCAAAATAGCCATGCTTGCCTTTTACCCCTCAAAAGACATATTGTACATGGTATTTCACAGTGTTTTGGGAATATGTCAGAAATTGACTGGTAAAAAAAAAAAAGACAGCTGAAAAGTAAAAGCCATACGCCCCATCGCTCACTTACAATGAATGACGTACTGAGACACATTGAGAATTATAATTAAATATGGGGACAAGTATTACTGAGGTGGGCTATTCTCCTCACACTGCCCAAGGCCTGTGTTAGGCCAAGGCGCTAACCCAATTTCACACTGCGTGACTTGGTCTGGCCTGTTTCAATGCACTATCACAGTGTGAGTGCCATCTGGTCCTGGCCTCTGAAGCAAATGGCCTTGCTTTTCACACAGATCACATTAGGGTATTTTTAATTCATTCGGGATGTGCCCTTGTGTGTTAATTGGCTCAACATGGCCAGTGAATCTCGCCTGTTGCTTAAGAAAGGAGTGTGTGTGTGTGTGTGTGTGTGTGATCGTGTAGTATTTTAACTAAAGCATTCTGGTACAAATGATATGATTCCTACTAATCATTTTTTGGAACTACACATAGTAAAGGAGAAAAATAACATCCATTCTCGTTGACAAACACACGGCAGACACGTGACTGTGTAATACAAACGTGAATGTCGTCTACAATGAACTGCACTAAAAATACAGTTGCATGAATGAAAAATAACAACATGAACCATAAGACACAGCAAAAGTAACAAAAGATATACAATACCTGCAACACGGTATGACGGGAACAATGGTGAAGACGTATTCAGGCCTGCACAATTTTCTGCGTAACAAACGAGTGTTTGCCAATCAACTCCACACGTAATACGTTTTAGTCGACAAAAAAAAACGCCACTTTAACAACAACACAGAAAACAATGTGGACTCACAATTAAGGGGAAATACTTGAGCACACCACACAGCAGTATAAGAAAAACAAATTGAAATTATTTAGAACTGTTCATCAACGAGATCAAACTCACCACTCTGCATTCCTCGTCGTTCTGACTGACGTCACGGCGGTAAGCAGGTGCCACAATCTTTGCTGTTGCGTCACTTCCGCGATAATTTATTCGTTTGTTTCACTCTGTTACACACACACACAAATATTACAAAACCAGGCGTATGTTTTAGTTTTGAGTTATTTACAAAAATAGTGATCGTGAGTTTTTAGATTTTTCGAAAAAATACCCTCCTTTAGATCTTTGTTTTTTCTGCCCAGAAGTTAAAATTGCGGTCCAAGTTCATCAAAATAAGTGCAAAGTGCAAAGTAGATGTGTATCTTAACTAAGGAAACTTTAGCCAACGATATGCTAGCACGTCTCGGTAACAAGTTGCCTGGTAATACTGTAACCCGGAGTTACTCGCATCCTACATCACAAATTGTTCAAATAAATGGACAGAGCAAACAATAAAAGTCGAAGCACACTATAATATGAACCCAGCACGAAATCAAACCCAAGATGGACTTCCCCTCATAGCGAATGTCGTCATTGGATCCGGACACCAGCGAATTTTTGTAATCCAAAGTTAATCGTCAGTTCCAGGGTCTCTTTCTTAACGAGTCTATTTCTACCTTTAACTTAATGCTTTCATGCACCATAACAAGTAATGTCACAATCACGAGAACGTTAAACGGTCCTCTGTTTACACACGAGCAGGCGAGGCACCGCCCCCCGTTTTTTTTATTGAAATGCGCTAAACAGTGATATTATCACGTACATGAAGTTCCGGCAGCGTGCAGCTGACAATATGTGTCGTAAAAAAAGTTTTGACTGACAAATACGGGTGAACGTACGCACAAAATTGTTCGAACGTAAAAGGTACTTGTACTCGCAACAATGTTTCAGCTTACTTGTAGAATAAATGCTACAAACATAGCATTTTCCCATGATGCCGCAGGGTATTTAGTTACACATAATATGGGCAAGATGCCAAACAAATCATGCACTGCAGCCATGAGAAAACCATAAAATCAAGAATAAAGAATGTTTACTTTCTTAATTTTCGAATGTATTGGTATTGGTTTAATCAGAAAACATTTACGTTACCGCCCCCCCACCCCCCCCATAATGGCATGCGGAAGTCAAAAGCCTGTGGCATTTTGGTAAAAAATGTGAAACGTACATCATGCACTGACAACCACACAATTATGAATGAAAATCCAACAATTTTCTGATCTGCTCATCCTCACAAGGGTTGTGGGGCATGCTGGAAGCCTATTCCAGCTGTCTAGCAGTAGGCTGGGTAAACGCTGAACCTGTTGCCAGCCAATAGCAGGGCACAGAGAAGAACAACTCTTCGCATTCACCATCACACCTAGGGACAATTTAGAGTGTCCCATTAGCCTGGCATGCATGTTTTTGGAATGTAGGAGGAAACAAGAGTACTCTAAGAAAACCCACGCAGGCACGGAGAGAACATGCCAACTCCACAAAATAAGGCCGGAGCTGGAATCGAACCCTGCACCTCTGCACTATGAGGTCTTCATTTGTAGCAATTAACCTACAAGTACGTTTGAAATGATTTGACAGTCAAAATTTTTTATTTCTCTCTCTCACACACACACACACACACACACACACACACACACACACACATGCACACACTCTCTCTCTCTTTCTCTCTAGATAGATTGATAGATAAGACATATAATAATGCAAGTAATGTTTTACAGACATAATTATGAGGTGTGAATCTTTTTATTCATAGAGTCCATCAGAACAGAGAAGAATGAGTCCGAAGCCCAAAAGTCTATGCTCATACTTATTTTAATGTATCACAATGAGCAAGAAACATACTTGATGAAATATTTTCAAAGGAGTATATTCAATTAACATCTACAATCAACTTAACTAGGACAACAAGGTTTTGTGACAAAAGTTTCTTTAAAAGTCTGAAGTTCCATGTGGTTTGGATGTACGTCAGTTTCCATGTCATTTGGTACAGTCAGGAAATCTTCATCATATAATTACAGTAACAAAAAAGCTAACAAGACTACAGTATAGAAAAGACATCAAGAACAACATTTTTGGTTTAACTTGCTCTTTTTTGTACATTGCAAGGCTGTTTTTTTTCTACCCTCAGCTGGGCTGCCTGGAGCCCCGGAGCCATGCTTATGAGGCTCGAACGAGGAGTCATTTAAAGAAACAAACCCAAAAAAAAAAAAAAAAAGTCTAAAAGGTTTTAAAAAACAAAATAAACCAAAAGAAAAAGTTGTGGCACCAGAAGTCACAAAAGGAACAGATCGCCCCAAGTAGCAGTTCATCTTTGACGTTGGAGCAAATGGTTGTTTGGTTGTTAGTTTGGTTGTTGATTTTGGTTAATATGCTTTTCTTTAAGTGTACAACTGCCTCTTTTTCAATAAAAGACAGTGTGGAGAACCCGACCCCGCTCTCTGCTGTTACTTTCTCTTTTTTTTTTTTTTCCTCTGACCACATACCCAACAGAGAGGGGCGAGCTGCCGTGTGACTTGAGAGCTTTGCTTGTCTACCAAAGACAAGCTGAGGGGAAAGGGAGACAGGTAGCAACGTGGAGGAGGGGAAAGAGGCCAGCGTCTCTGTCCATCCTGTCCTGAAATTTGGGAAACATCCATCAGAGGGGCAGAAGCAGAGGCAGAAAGAAAGAGGAAAGAGCAGCTAGAGTCAAGTTTCAGTTCTCTCTCTCTGTCTGTTTGTCACACATCATCCAGCGGTTCCAGAGTCCATTCTCGTTGTCACTAATCGGATAAGGTGGTGGTATTTAAAGCTGTTTAGGAGCCTGTCCTCGGCTCCCATGCCCAGTTTTGGTGTGCCCACAGCCTCTCGTGTCCTCCTGACAAGAGCTCCAAAGCTTCCCAGAGTCTGTTTTTTGTTGTTTGTTTGTTTTTTCTTCAGTCCTTCTTCATATCAGAAACAAACAAAGAGTGATGTTTTGTTTTAAATATATCTATATCTGTATACTGGTACACACTTCTTTTCACAGTGGGCAAAGATGACCTCTACGGTGTAACCTTGTCGCTTTTTCAATGTCCAAAGTATCCCAATGTCGATTTTGTGGACACAGACATCCACAGTAACATTTTGATCAAATATACACTTTTTTTTTTTTTGAGAGGGGGTTGTGTACAAATGTTCTTTTGTTAACTGCATAAAGCTTTGGCCACATTCATATGATCAACCAAAGTAAAAGCTATCACAGTCACTTTGATCATTTGATTTTCTCAATTAATCAGAATTGTGTTTCAGTTTGTTTTGATGCGTAACACACACACAAAAAAAAGAGTGAAATTAATTGGCTCTTATGAAACACATGCACGCACACACATTCTAATTCATATTCATATACAGGCCATGCTGGGGGAATCTGATGTCGGGATTGTAACTTCCTCTACAAGAGAGGCAAAATGATTACACTTTGGAAATGAGATATATTTGAAACAGCTTTGAAACAATTATATATATATCTATATAAAAAAATCAATAAAGTGACCAGGACATACCTTTGCATTTTTTCCTAATTAAAAAAAATAATTCAAAGCTAGTGTTAATTTATGATTTATGAAAAATAATATACAGAAACCACAAAAACATACAAATAATTATAATAAAATGAAAATACATGGTTGACATTTTAGGGAAATGAAAATACATTTAAGGGAGGAAGAAAATATAACTTAAAAAAATACCACAATTTCAGGGGGGACAGATTTTTTGAGAAGTGGCAAGCTTGCAGAGTCAATCTTTGATCTTAACAACATGCTATGGTATCAACACCAAAAGGCATTCGAGATTATTGGGGCGTATACATATATCTATATAAATTGGCTGTACAATATTGGCCAAAAAGAAGTTAGTCGCAAATTTAAATAAGTCTTGGTTTTGGTTGAAAAAATATACATTTTTGTTTGTTACCAGTGAAAGGGTGGGGGTACCTATGCACATCAATTTCCATTGCAATACGATGTAGTGGGTGACTTCTTTGGGACACGAAAGCCTCCTCGCTATTTGAACCAAGGGACATCTCCAAAAAAAAAAAAAAATCCTCGCGACAAGAAAGAATGCTTTGGAATGAAGATGTCCCTCTTGAAGACCTGTAATCTATGCGTAAAAGTGGCACCCTGCTTACACATGGGACAAGTCATTGCTGGATTTCCCTGCAAGGGGTGGGCGGGCAATCGCACCTCAGTTAAAAAGCTATCATTCGCCTTTGAAACTAATTTAAGGTTGACTTGCAAAAATAGGACAATAACCTAGGAGACACAAAGGTACCAGATGTATTATATACACGTTTTGGTAACCACCATTACTTGCTTAACAATTAAGCAACACTCGCAAGAGGATGGAGAGTTCCACGCCTGCACAAATTGATATTTCAGTTAAAATGTGCACAACAGTGGAAAAAAAAGAGTGAAAATAGACTATGACACCTAAAATAATTCAAATGACAAAAGATCAGTCCTTGCGTCTTAACAAAAAAACCCAACATTGTGGTATTTGGAATGCACTGTTCTTCACATACTGTCATAGATCATTGGCTTCAAAACATTGGTCTGTCCAAAAAAGAAAAATCATCAAAATGTCCTTTGGAACATAGATATTCACAGTCTTCAAAGTTCCGTTTTTGCAACAAGAAACAAAAAGGGTGTTGCAGAGAGGCAAGAAATTGGTTTATTGTTTGTTTTCGTTAAAGCTTCGCCAAAAGCAAAATGAGCATGCATCTAAGTACTTTTTTTTCCTTTCAAAATTCTACATTAGCAGCAAAACGTATGTCCTTGATGACCAGACTTTATACATGATCTTGGGGGGAAAAAAATGGACATTTGAATGTTTCAAAAGTCAAACAAAGATTCATAACTCTATCTTACAAACTGCAATGGCTCTGAAACGGTGCTACTCCACAATGCACGGACGACGGCCCTTTTTGGTTTTTGGTATTTACGTCAAAAAGCCACCTGTTTGCTTGCGAGGAAACAAAAACGGCAACTCTGATGCGTACTTCTTTATCTTTTAAAATGTTGTTTTCTTTCCTTTAAAAACAGCAACAAATTATCAAGTATAAAGAAGCCTCTTTTCTCATCTTTATGCACCAATGGTGAAAAGTGTTCAGTCTTTGGATTTTCTTTTCGTCTTAAAGCGTGAGAATTATTATTAGTATTCTTTTTTTTTTCATTTTCATGAATGACAACAAAATTAAAAGCGTAGCCACACTACATGGACAAGAGAGGACCTGCATCACATCTCCAAATACAGGACAGCCAAGGGAAATAAGTGCGAAGAGTGAGAAATGGGAGTCAGACAGTAATAAGTGCACGAAGGTAACAAAAAAAAAAAACATTTAAATAAAAAGTTTCAATGTTTCACCCACAACTTGTTCATCCAGTTGATGCAGTACCAACTGACCTATACGTTTCAAATAACGCTTAAAATGGTTTCCTCCATGTGATGGGGGGGGGGGGGGCGGATGGAGGTTGTGAATAAGACAGAAATATCATTTAGATAAATTGTCTGCCCATTATCTAATCTATCGGAATGATCAAGACAAATTCAGATGAAGCGTCTTCAAGTTGGACAATACAGAGCTAATGTTTTTCAGGCTACCGTACTGATTTGATTCATCTCCAATCCACCAATCTACATAACAACAAAAATGTTCAGAAATTTTTATAAATACAGAGGGCTGTTTTTTAAAAAAAATTTAACCCCCCACTTTAAAATCCAAATTACTCATGGCCCATTTTTATGTCTGCAATGACTCTTTGCCTTGGTATGACGGGATAACAATTCTCCTCCCATCTAGTCTTTAGTTCAACAGTTCAACTTTGCCAATTAACTGCCATTTTAATGCCCAGAAAAATGCCTTATCAATTTCCACTCTGATTAAAATGTTGTGGTAAATCAATAGATGAGGAAAGCTAGCGTGTAAAAACATGGATTTGTGTAACAGAAGAAAACATTTGCGAGCCATTGACCTGAGAATAAAATAGACAATACATTATTATTTTACTTTTGTAAGCCATTGGTATCTGAATGCTTAAATAGCAAGAACATGGACCGGACTATTCTCCCATACAGTACATACTGGCTTTTTTTGTGACTGTGCTATTAAATATAAATTATTACGAAACAAAAGGACATCTTCTCTACTCAGAATTTTTTGAAAGGGTTTTTTGGGCCATTTGTCAGCACTCCTCCGCATCAATCTTTCTCTTCTAATATATTATTAATATGCTTGTTGTTGTGCATGTTTCAGTTCAACAAAAAAAAAAAAAAATGGAAACCAGCATGTTGATATGGGAAAACAATCCACTAACAATAAAGTTTTTGGTTACAAGCTTTGGAATTGCAGTAAGTTTTTACATCTTTTTTTTCTGAAATTGGTTTGTATACCTTTAACGTATTTAACATTGCTGCTTTTTCTGTTTTTTCCATTTGTGTTTTTTTTTCCATTTTTGTCTTTTTTTTTTTTTTTTTTTTAAACACTGTCCATCACCGAAAGCTCTTTTACAATCTGATGGAGTCTGTTCCGACACTAGCGAGATTACTACTACAAGTACTACTGTCTTTGACAAAGCCAGGTTGCTGCGGCTCATCTGCCGTCCTGCCCAGTCTGTCTGCCGACTTCTGACTGCTGTCAGAGTCAGACTCGTCAGTAAAGACGTCTGTTGGTATCGAGGTCTGAACTCCTGAGGTGCTCAATGAACTTGAGGTAACCGTTGAGGGTGAGGACACGGGAGGAAACAGGGAAGAAGCGTAGGAGGGACTGGCATTGGGCTTGCCGACTAAAGCTCTGGAGAAAGGGGCCTGGGGCCAGGGTTTGCTGGCAGCTGTGGTGTTGAGCTGTGTATTGGAGGAGGAGGTGCAAAGAGGGGTGGACAGGGCAGATGTTGGCATGGTGGCTGATGTCGTTGGCGGCGGAGTGGGGCTGCTGATGGGATGAGTGGCGGTCTGCGAGGTAGATGTGTTAGGAGTGGGGAAGCAGGCTGAAGAGTGAGGTAATAAACTAGTAGCGTGCTCTTTGGCATTTCTGGCTGATCGCTTGATTGTTCGGTGTTTGTGCAAAGCTGATTCCAGATGTTGACTGAGCGCTTTTCCCCCATCCAACGTAGTGTCACAAGCCAGGCAGTCATAGAGACTTTCAGCCCCTGCGCCAACGCCACTGGGGACACGCAGTAACATCTCTTGCAGGTTTGCCACAGACTGACCAAATAAACAGTGAGACTTAAGGTGGGTAATAGCCGCTTCTTCCTTGGTGAAAACTGCCTGACACTTCCGGCATGCCAGTTTATACTGCGCCTTGGGGACGATGAACTGGTCTAGATGGAGGTCCGCTGCTTTGCCATCCAACTCATTCTGCTCGGCGCATACTTTATTATGAGTGGAGGAGGTGCAAGGTGTGGTGGGAGATGCACGGTGGTGGTTGCCCTTTTGCTCCTCTGTTTTCACCGGATCTTTGGCAGCTTCTTTACGATCCCCCGAGGATTTAGAGGGAGCTTGGGTTTGGCTTGCCTTGGGTTGTTGGATTTGCTGAAGCTGCCGCTGCTGCTGCTGCAGTGCTTCCTGCAAGCTCTGCTGATATTGCTGGTAATGTTGCAGCAGAGATCCCGGGGACAGGCCCATCAGTGCTTGTGACAATGCAGGGTTGTAGGGGAACAGACTTTCCATTCCATACATTGGTTGCAGGTAACCACCTTGCAGAGCGCCAGGGATCTGTGGGGTGTAGTATGGAGAAAAGCCAGGCATGAAGTAGGGCAGGAACTGGTTCGTGAGAAGAGCTGTCGGGTCTGAAGCCAAGGCAGCCTGCAGGGCTTGAAGCTGGGCAGGATCTACCACATACTCCATACCGGGTGTGGGCATAGAGGTGGCGGGAACAGCTGGGTCTGGCTTTTCCTTCTTGGCGCTGGCAGCAGAAGTAGAAGGAGCAGGGGTGCTTCCGGTTGATGACGGGGTCGAGGGCTTCTCTGTCTTTTCCTTGGGCTTTTCCTTTTCTCTTAACCTCTCAACTTCATGCTCTTTGGAGTGTTCAGGCCGGGTGACGGACGGGGTGCTTGAGGAAGTGGAGTTGGATGTTGAGGTGGGGCTGGAGTGGGAAGCAGATGTGCTTGTCTGTGCTGGGCTTGATGTGGACAGGGATGATGAGGAGGGTGGCTTGTTGGGCAGTCCAGATGTGGGCAAGCTTGGCGAGGGAACGCTGGCACCAGGCATGTTCAGCAGGTTTGAAGTTTTCGGAGGAGTTAAAGCTGCAATTCAGGAGTAGAAAAAAAAAGACAGAACAACAGTGAGGGCATTAACTGACTTCAGGTGAGAGTATCACCGAAAAGATAAAAATCAAATACAAATTATTTGCTAGGAATTTCAACTCCCATATATACTCGTGTAATTTTGCCATTCTGTCTCATCTATCCAGTTCTTGAACAAAAACCAAATATTTCCTTACCGTGGTTTATAATTAGTTGCACATACAAGATTTGTTTGAGGAGAATGTAGTAATGTATACACTGAAGAGAGCACGTGTGCATTATGAGTTTTCTGCTTCTGTAACTTGGTGCTACTGAATGTGAATATGAATGCAAATGTGTTCAATTTAAAACTCGACATTTTTGTACAGTGTTTATGTTTTTTTTTACATAGGAAAACAATTGACAGTAGTTCCATCACATTTGTTTTGTGTATATTATAATTTAATATGACAATTAATGTAATTGTATTTCAAATTGTTGTCATCGCATGCAAAGTGAGAGCGACTTACCTGAGTTAGATGAGTTAAAGCTGGACAGAGAGGGGCTTCCAACCCCTGGCAAGAGGACAGGTGGAATGCCTTGTAGATTGGAATAGGCTGACTGTAGATTCAGCGCCTGCATTGCAGGGTTATCAAATATTCCCTGTTGCTGCATGGCCTGCTGCTGCGCCAATCCTAAAACTTCATTGGCCTTCTTAATGCGGTCCATCTCTTGCTGAGCCATAAGTTGACGGACAGTGGCTGGGTCAAAGTATTCTTTTTCTTTGTCAATCTGACTGCCGATGGTATCCTTAACCTTGGCGATATGCTGCTGGGAGAATATGTGATCTCGAACCGAGAGCCGGGCACTATACTTGACACCACACAAAGTGCATTCGGTCTTCGGCCCCTCGTAGGATGTCTGATTAATTCCAAAGTGCTTGGCCATGTTGAGCTTTGCCTTTTTTTCCTTGGCACGGGCATTTTGAAACCACACCTGAACCACTCTCTTTGGAAGTCCAATATCATTGCCAAGTACTTCACATTCCAACATGGTGGGAGTCCTGTAGTCATTAAAACAGGATTTCAACACTTTAAGCTGGAGGTTTGTCATTTGCGTTCGGAAGCGCTTTTGACCGGGACGATCACCGCTGTCAATGCTCCTGGTGCCCGAAGCTCCAGGACTTGGCGAGCAAGGATCCGCCAGGCTGGATGTCTCGCTGTGGTCAATTATATGTTCATTTTCACAGTCCTTAGCATAATAGCTTGTAGCAGGGCTTACAAGCCCTGAGGACATCTGGTCATCATTTTCAAGGATGGGAACGGAGCCCCCAGGCTTAGGCAGGTACTCACTACTACTCTGGCTGTGTTTTGCATCAGCGCTGTCATTATCAGCATTAGCCTCATCACCTGTAGTTGTGTCTGTGATGGCTGTATTGACAGAGGAGCAGTCGTCATTATCCAGTTTGTTGTGATCAAAGCTGAGGTTCACAGCAGCCATGGCTGAATTCTCAAAGTCTTCCATTCCTTCAACTTTAATGGACGAAGGACTCAGAAGAGCCCTGGGAGATGAATCAAGTCCTCTATTCACCGGCGACATGGAGGAGCTTTGTCCATCCATATTTGAAGATGCCATTTGGGAATAGCCCGATGTCTCCAAGGCATCCAACTTCATTTGGATCCCCTCATGGTCAGGTAGCATACCAGAGAGTGTTAGATTATAGCCAGCGCGTTTGGCCTCGTGCCAATGACGAGAGCGAATGTGTGCCTCGAGGGCAGTTTTTGCTTTAAAAAGAGCTCTGCAAAAGGGGCATCTCCGATGAGCATGAGCTGGCCCCACTGCTCTAAACTGGCCTTTCCTCTCCCTTGCTCTCGTATTTTGAAACCAGACTTGCACGACTCTCTTCTTCAGCCCCACTTCATGCGCAATGTGGTCAAGCATTTTACGTGTTGGATTAGAATCCAATAGGTACTTCTGATAGAGAATCTCTAGCTGCTCAGGTGTGATGGTGGTTCGAAGCCGCTTGTCTCTATGTGGCTCTTCACTGTTTGTGCTGTCATTCTCTCCCGGGCTAGTGCCGGCTTTCTCCTCCAACTTCCTTTTCAGGGAGTTCATTGTGGATGTGGGGGTGGATGGAGAAGTGGCAGAGCTGCTGGGGATCTGGGGCATCGTCCCAGAAAGTAACTGACTTGCCAGCAGAGGATTGCTCGGGTCAAATAGCATGAACGGCATGTCCATTGAGCGGTCAATGAATTGTGGGTGAATGAACTGATTCTGCACAGAGAGGAAGTGTAATTGCTGGTGCTCCTGCCAGTGCTCAAAGGAGGGGAAGCCGATCTTGCACTGATCACACTGGTATGGAATGATCTGCTGTGCCATTTGTTGTGGAGCCGAACTCATGTGGGGGTTGTGGCTCAAGTGAGAGCTTTGGGAAGGGGCCTGGCTTGTCTGAGAAGCTGATGGAACACACTGCAGTTGCTGTTGGGCAAAGGAAGAAGAGGAGTGTTTGTTGGGCTTGGACATTGGTTGGATATTCTCTTCTCTCGGATGTCTGTGCTTTTGTGACTCCGATTGGGATTGGGGTACATTTTCCTGCTTAATAGAGGTCTTGCTTGGGGGATCAGCCGGAATGTCAGGTACCTCTTTTGACTTTTCCTCATGGAGGTTTGAGGTGGTTGCTGGTGACGCCTCCTCCTTATCAACTGAAGGGAGGTGTGAGAATGCTGAAGTTGTCGGTGGAAGTGGGCAGAGACTTGAAGAGGAGGGCATTGGGGTGTGGCAGGAGGAACCAGAGGGAGTATAACATTCGTTCGAAAGATCAGTTGAATCCTCATTGTGGCTGTCATACTGTCCGTCCTCGTCTTCGTCTTTGTAGCACAACTTCTTTTGATGTTTTATGAGGTCAAATATTCTCTGGAAAACCAAGTTGCATTTTTTGCACTGGTAGTTCAGATTGGCGGTGCGAATATACCGATCGTTGGAGAGTTCTCGTCTCTCGCCATCTTTCCCCCCATCAGTCTGGTTCTCATAATTCTTTCTTGCCTTCTGGCGAGCATTTTGGAACCAAACAACAATAACACGAGTGGGGAGGCTCAGAAGGTTGGAAAGCTGTTCAAACTCATCGTCCTTCGGATAAGCATTCGCATCAAAGAAATCTTGTAAGATTCTCAGCTGGTAGTCTGTAAACCTAGTTCTAGAAGATCTCTTACTTCCGTAGAAGTCTTGCTTTTGTGGTTCAGGGGAAGGTGGTTTCGAGTCAATTTTAGTATCATCAAGCGTTGTGGTTGGTGGGTTATTGAAGTTGTACGGAGAGTCTTTGTTGCGTTGTCTCTCTTTGAAAAGAGTGTTTCTGAACCAGTGCTTAATGACCTTTTGCTGCAGTCCTGATTTATCGGCCATCTCTTTAATCTGATCTTCATTGGGCGAATTGTTGATATCAAAGTACTGTCGCAGGACCCGAAGCTGGTCATCTGTGATACGTGTCCGCGGCCTCTTGTTCTGTTGCTGCTGCAGCATGGCCGGGGTGAGCTGCTGTTGGTAGAGCTGGGCCAAGTCTGAGGCCAGGCTTGGTTCAACAGAGGGTAGCTGTGGAGTCAGCTGGCTGGGCAAAGACTGGAGCGACATGGGTTGCATCATTAGTGGTGAAAAGATTGGCAAATCCATTGGCATGGGAATTTGTGGCATTGGAACTGGAGGCTGTGGAGTAGGTACAGATGGAGGCGTGAGTGAGGCTGCAGACACAGGAATATTTGGTGTAGGAGCTCTTTGGGGCGGAGGGGGTGGGGGAGGAGGTGGAGGGGCTGGGGCAGCCTCTGGTGTAGGGGGTCTCAGTGGATATAGTTTATCATAATTCTCTCTGTATTCCTTGGCAAATCTCTCAAGGGATCGAAATGGGAAGAAAGCCTGGTGGATATGCTCCTGGTGACTCTTTAGAATGAGTATATTTGAAAACAGCTTGCCACAGGCCTCACATTCCAGTTTCTCCAGTCCCTCAATGGGATCTACCACTCTTGTGATCCCACCTGGTCCACTTGATCCTGTCAGCCCAGTTCCCCTTTTCTGGGCCTTTTGTTTATTTTCATTATACTGAATGACTAACTCGAACCCAAAATTTTCCAGCAGGGCTTTGGTTGCGTTTCCACGAGCATCTGAAGCAATCCTTGGCGGAAGTAAGCCGGAGTCATGATTAATACTAGTTGAGATGTGTTGAATGTCCCTCCTTTCCTTTAGTTTATCCATCGAATCTTTGTTGGCATCCTCGTTTTTTTCAGTTGCATCTTTGTCTTTTTGAATATTTTTTTCGGTTTGCGAAGAGGGAGGCTTCTGCTTTTTTTCAACCTGCTGGTGGAGAGAAGCACTCTGTTGCAGCAATGCCATCTGTCCTTGTGCCTGTGAGTGAGGCGGCAGCGATTGCTGCTGTTGCTGTTGAGCTTGCTGCTGAAGGTGGTGATGCATCAGTTGCTGCTGCAAGCAGCTCTGCTGGGCTGAGTTCTTGAGATCTTCTAGCAGCGAGGAGGTGGTTGCTCCTGTTAGACCAAGTGCTGAATTACTGATGTTGATTTCTGGGTTTAGCTGAAATTCTGCTCCTGGGATGTAGAAAGGAAACAGTAACTGTTGTTGCTGTAAGGGGAGAAGTGCATCAGTTGTCATGGGGAAGTGCTGCAGAAGTGCTGGGTTAAAGAGCTGGGATTGTAGAAGAGCAGCCTGCTGCTGGAGCTCTTGCTGAAGCTGAGCTTGGGCTTGCGCGTGAGCTAATTGCTGTTGTTGCTGAAGCTGCTGTTGTCCCCGTGAAGAGAGCATATCTGCATATTTAGCCTTTTTTACCTCGTTGTTCTCTGACGGTGAGGAATGGCTGCTAAGTGAGCTGTTAGTTTCATGGCTATGACTCTGGGAAACGTGCATTCCTCCAAGAAGATTCTGCGCTGTTTGATTGCCAGAGGTGCCATGGTTGGTAGAGTTTGTTGTTGAGTTGCTTGCTGGGCCTGGACTTGCCGTTGAAGTGCTGATTATCGTACCTCCGCCACCTCCACCAGTAGCACTTGCAGAGCTAGTGATACCTCCCGCAGCTTCAAGTTTAGCTGCCCTTGCTTTTGTTTGGTGTAGAACAGAGCGCATGTGGATCTCCAAAGTGGAACTCTGGCTATATGCCACATTACAAGTGCTACACTTGAATGGCTTGTTGTCAGGGCTGCTCGTAGGCTCCGGCTGACCAGTGGTGGATTCCTGAAGAGCTCTCTTCACCTTGTGCAGGTGGGAGACAGAGTTGTAGTGAACCAGCAGAATATTCTTCTGTGTGAATGACTCTTTGCACACGGTGCACTTGAATGGACGAGATGGATCTAAGAATTTTTCCATAGTAAAGTTGGGACCTTTTCTGAATGGCAAAGCACGTTTTGGTTCAGATCCAGAATCTTCCAGCAGTGAGCCAGAGTCACTGCCTGTTGGGCTTTGCTTTTCCTCTGTGTCACTCTCATCCCCTTCTTTGTCATCTTCTCCCAGACCTCCATGTTCTTCACCAAGGGCTGGGTCACCCATGACCATAATGTCACCATTCATCAATAAGCCTCCATACAGCTGCTGGATATCAGCTTCACTAAGCTCCAGGTGGCTGGTTTCCAAATGCTTCTTCAAGGCTTGTAGCGTCCTGAAGCTCCGCTGGCAGAGGCAGCACATGGTCGCTGCTCGGATTACATGATACTGGGAATGGAGTTGTAGCTTCTCCACAGTCTTGAAGGCCAAGCTGCACTGGTTACAGCGATACTTGTAGACATGGCGATCAGAAACAGGAAGCTGAGGCCTTTTGTTGTGAACTTCATTGAAGTGCATCTGGAGAGAGTTAGATGATTTGAACACTTGATTACAGCCTTTTTTCCAGCACAGAAATCCAGTAGCATCATCCTTCTCTGTTTGCTGATCTTCTTGAGGTGACTTGCGAGCCTCAACTATTTCTGTAGGAAGTGAAACTCCCTTCTCCGGATCAGCATCTAAAGCATCTGTGGAGAAAACAAAGAGTATAGAGAAATGTCAAACGCTAATTTCCTGTACACAACTGTGTATAGTCGAACTGAATTTGCAAGCATATAAAATGTGATTTAAATGTTTCTTTGTAGAAACCCTTAGAAACAAAAGGATGTATTTTCTCGGGTGATAAATCCAGACACTGACCAGCTTGTTTTGTTGTATCTTCATCATTGGCAACAGCATGAGAGGGGTTCTGAGACTCTTTTTTTGAACCGGGAACAGGTATGAACATGCTTGCTGGTAGGACATCGGTCGCTGTCACCTGGGGGGAAATCAACGTTTTAGAAAACACGACTATGTGCACATCATTACAAAATCAACATATTGTAATCGATCATTTTTTTGTCTCTAACTCTGGTTTGTTACAATAGAAATGCAAAACAAAAACAAAGCAGAATGATTTGAGACAACTACTTGGTTGGGATATTAGAGGAAAAAGCAAAGTATCCCAAGGTCACTTTTGAATTGGTCCATCTAATTGGCAAACATAGTTCAAAATGGCTATCATCCAGCCAGACCCAGAATTAATGAAGCTCATTTTCATTGCTGCAGCCTTACACAGACTGATAATGAAGCACCGAGTGAGAGGGACGGCTGGGGGATATAAAGAACTGTTTGTAACTTGTTTGCGCCATATACAAAAAATGTTTTGTTTAATTAGGAACCTCATATATACGATTAAGAAAACAGCAGTACCAGAAGCAAAATAGCTGGGGGATATAATTAAACATCTGTACCAATTATATGATGATCAACTAGCATGTAGCTTTAATTAAAAACCCGGGCTAAAACATTGAAAACACCCATGTGGGGGAATAAAAGGGAATAAAAGAAACCCTTGACAAGAGGTTCCCAAAACTTTGGGTCGACAGAACTGAAGTAGGATGGGTGAGATGTGAAGACAATGGGATGATTAAAAAAAAAAAAAAGAACGGTATGCCAGAACATATCGATATGCATGCTTGGCAAGAAATAAGTCACCTATTTCAGAATTAATTGTGCTCCTCTCCTTGGATGAGTGTAAAGGATAAAGCACTTTTCTATCTGCATTCGCTAGTTATAAAAATGTGTTGGCTTTAATGTGTCTCCTATTACGGGTCTTCTGTCATGCTACTCTGGAGTGGTTCAGTACATTACAACCTCTATAAAAGAAATAAATATTGCAGTCTACCATACTAATGTGCTTGCCATTTACTTTCAAAATGGGGGGGGGGGGGGGGTGAAGACGACCAGGCCGTAGATAGAGTAATGTTTTACTGTGTGGTTGTCCGGCCCGCTATTGAGCCGTACAAGAACAGAACAAAGATTTGCTCAGTGATTTACAAGAAAACGGGGCAAATAAAATTTTATTCCCCCTTTTGATGAGCATTATTGGAAGCAAGGAGACGGCTTTCATTAGAGAACAATGCAGCAGTACACTGCGGTTGATATAAATCTAACGACAGGCCTCAGTATCCTATCCTTCTGTCTGTTTATGGAAGCAAGCTCACCGATTAATTAATTACTCAATCATCCAGGAGTGGAGCTGGTTGTTCCCACTAAAACTTAATTCTTCATCTTACAGAGAATTTTGGACAGTTTTGAGGGATTTGGGATTTACTAAAATGATTGAAAGCCAACATTGGTAACTTCTGACATCACAAATATTATTCTGGATGAATGGTCAAAAATTCCATCAGACATACTACAATAAGGTGTAGCACATCAAATCCATATTTACGGGAATTAACTTCCTGCATGTGCGATGGCCATACGTTCCTATAATTGCGTCCA
The DNA here is from genome assembly GCF_054856545.1 of Hippocampus guttulatus. Taxonomy (NCBI): domain Eukaryota; kingdom Metazoa; phylum Chordata; class Actinopteri; order Syngnathiformes; family Syngnathidae; genus Hippocampus; species Hippocampus guttulatus. The sequence continues at coordinate 14,155,839 of NC_141263.1, forward strand.
TTTTGTGTGCTTTCTTGTCCTGCACTGCAGTTATCTTACTTGCCGGGACCTTGGCATCACAGTGTCGATCAACAGTCCACGCAGCCCTGTTTGAATGCCAAATTTTTGTGCTATAGAAAAATGAAACCAAGATAAATCATTTCCCCAAATTTTAGATGACTGACATAATGTGGTTGCACAAGTGTGCACACCCTCATATCTAGGATAGTGTTGAGTTCAGAATTAACCAGTCATATTTCATTCAAACACATGTTGAATGGGAGCCAGCACATGCCTGTCACCATTTAAAGTGCCAAACCCCGTTCAGATGTTCTAGTAGGCTTTCCCTGGTTTTATTTTTATTTTAAATTGTTATTCTAGCAGATGCCAAAGGGGTTTCGTGCCATAATTTGGTGTATAGAACTGGCCACTGGTTTCAGGCCTCAGTTGCAGCTACCATCACGTTTCACGGTACGTATATGGTGTTGCATTTGCGTCACATATACCTTTTGGAATTATGGCCCAAAAAATAAACCTCCGTTTCATTGGACCATTACAAACCAGATTATGGGCTGATGCAACATAGCTTGATGCAGACAAACACAATGCGGCTCATCAACAAAAACCTGGCATTTGAACCGGGGCTGCGGGTGGGGAGCTGACTTTTTATATCCACTGTACTAAATCGTATTCGATTTCCCCTGCCATTGGATGATGACAATAAATCACTTTGAATAGCCAACGCGCAAGCATAACAAATAAGAAATTGCTTGCTTAAAACCACGGAATATCGGAGAACTGGTTCAAGACGAGGTCATTGACTTACTGTGGCGATGAGCTTGTCAACACAGTCTGGTGCGACACTGTGCAGGTGTGTGAGGTGGAACTGCAAGTGGATCTTGTTGTTGAGCATGTCCTGGCACAGCGGGCAGCGTAACATGGGCTGGACAGAGTGCTGTGTCATCACGTGCATTCTGAGACGGTTCAGGTCTGTGTTGGTGAACTTGCAGTAAGGGCACTGGTACATCTGAGTAAAAGTAGATAGAGAAGCAGACGAGAGGGGTGGGGGGGGTGAATTCACGGAGGGTTAATAGGGTGAAATGGCTTTGTGAGAGAAGAGAAGCTGGAGATGAGGAGGGTGGGGTGAGGCGAGCCTTCCCTCAAGCAACCAGATTCCTCTGATCACAGACAAGTGTGTAATAGTGAGAACCACTCACTCTTGGCATCCACTTCAAAGTGCTCTCATCTGTCAAATACCTTATTGATTTTCCACCTTATACACAATTAGCAATGCAACTGTGGCTGAGAGGCTAAAATAATTTTGAGGAGAGTTGAAAAGAAAGTACCGAATAATATGAAAAGGCTTGGCAAGTTGAATACAAAATTCATCCAAAGAAGTTCTCCTTTTTTTAAACTGGAGTTAAAGTTTCAAGCTGATAATGAGGGCTTACTAATTGGAGACCAAAAAGGGCCGGACTTCTATGAAAGCGTATGCATGGCTGCACCTCAAGTTCTGTGATTTGCGGCGCTCACCTGCTCTGCAGCTCGCTTTTCAGCTGCCCGGGGACGTTTTGAGGACAGCGGGCTCTCAGAAGTCTCCGACCGTGACGAGGGCCTTTTGCTTGGGATCGGGGAGTCTGACTGGTGCGGTTCTGAATGGCCGGACACTGCTGAGCAGACACACATGCACAGAGGGATAAAGAGGAGACGTCAGGATGAGTTGAAGGCATGGCAGCACGAGACAGGTCAATCGATATCAGTGAGGGTAAAGAGTTAAAGGGCCGTCTTTCGTAAATGTGCCATATCTACATTTAATGGGAAATGGGCAGTACATCAACACATTTAATTCTTCTTTCATGCTGCTCTTAACGCCAGAGCCAGAGACAACATCATCTACAAATGTTAGTTTACCACGGGGTGCAGTTTTAGGTTTCACCGCACCTCATATTTTCAGTTCACGTGAGTCGCTCAAAGCGAGACAAAGTACATAAACATTGCCCCTTCGATTCACATCCACGTAGGAGCTCTCTTGCTTTGTTCTGAGAAATCCTGCGTGTGTCGTCTTGTTATGGCAATAGTTTAACAGCTTGCAATAAGGAGAACGTCTCTTGTTGCCACGGCGACCCCGAGCCTTTGACTTCAGTGACCTGTAACAGTGGTGGACCAGTCGGACAACCCATCGTGTTGTGTTACTGATGTTACTATTCAGAATTGTGTGTCATAAAACCATAGAACCATTTGCTATTATCTAATGAGATTCTTACCTTAAAAAAATATGAATCTGCTCACCCAAAGCAATAGTTAAATTTGACCAAGCTTATGTGATGTAACATATCTTGCAGCATAAAAGACAACAATGCAAATTCAAAGACTCATCCCACGTTTGAGGAGAAAAGTCTCACACATGAGCAGGTGCTAACACTTTAAAACTCCTCTGCGTAGCAAAGAAAGAGAAAATGGAAGTGGCACAAAGGGAATCATCACACTTAAACGCTCAGTTAAGCTGGAGCTTCCGCAGGACCTGAATTCACTCAGAGCCGGCATGAGGAGCGCCACAAATTCACAGTGGAACATACGGAGCTGCCTTGCTACCCACTAACAAGCCCATAAAGAGTTAAAATTGGCCTGATTTCTACGGTCCCAGAAGGGCAAATTGAGAACAGAGGGCACTGGTAGGGTGGGGTGGTTTGGCAGGGGGTCAGGTTAAGCGGGGCTGACCACGCTCTCGCTCCAGACATTAAAATGTCACCTCCAATCAGGAGCTGATTACCCAGTGGGGAACCTGGCTTTGGACAACACTGCCTGCTAGAGCTCCCAGAGACACTGGGATCAGTCACCAAGGCCCCGTTAGGGTCCAGTCACAGCCAATCCCATTAAACACACATCCACCGAAAAACAGTGTGAATGTTAAACAAAAGGAGGCTCCCATTCCTGACAGTAACCACCCACTCAGTCATGACACTGTCCTCGCCAAATCCCCATCAACACTACTTTGATTCTCTCCACCGTCCTAATCTTATGTGGTCACAGCAAGGCCAGGCACGGGTTGGTTTGTTAGTCAGCATTTTTGGCAGAAACAACAAATTCCTGTGCTGGAGCCCTTGTGAAATGGGATTTCTTGACATTTTCCTGATCAAATTCATCTCAAATTATTTTGAGGATTAATTCCTTTCTCTGTGAATAAAGCATGAAACTTCATGGCAATATTTGGGGACATGAGGTTGGCATCTTGAATGGGTAAAATTTGTTGGGTGCCCATATTCAGTCCAGAAGTTCAATCTTTCAATGGAAGTCTTCAATCTTTTGCAGACACCTGACCACCAAGTGACAATTTGCAATTCCATGTGAATACAAAGTCCACGCTCCTCTTAATAAATATGTCTTCACACTGTTTTAGTGCTGTCTGGATTTGAAAGTGAACACTGGAAGCACAAACAAGTACATCCAGGCAACAAGAATTAGTTCACCAGACAAATGCATCCTCCAAGCCTCATAATTAGGAGAATAAGCAGATTTTTTTTTCCATGTCAATTCGTGTGACTGTTGACAATGAAGGGTGAGAGAGCTTCCCTGAAGGGAAACCTAACTGGCTTTCTATCAGGGTGCGACACAGTGAGTAAGAGAAGCAGGACTGGGGAAGCTTACTCGGTCGGACATAGTGTGTCTGGTCACGGCCAATCGGGGCGCTATAAAATGTGATCAGTTACTTTTCTTTTAGGATTCCTCTCGCTCAACGCCATCACCAGCACCATGACTAACATCCAACTACTCTATGGATCCCGTTCGTCCTTGTCGAGGGCAGGATGAAAATAAATGACCGTCAAAATGGAAAGGGTAACGTGATGAAAACAGCTGGATATCGGTATCCGGGTGGTGTTTCGCACATGTTAGACACGCATATCTACTGTACAATATGAACAGGTGGTCACGACCAATGACCGCAACATTGACACACCAGATAGTGAATTTTGCTACTTACGAGTGTTGACAAGAGGGAGCAGGAAAGAGACTGAGCTTAGTGACACATGCTGCACACGAGTGGTGAGAATATGCCCCGGAAAAAAAAAAAAATGAACTAGCGGCGATCTTGAGTATGTACACCTAGGTTGTTGAGTAGTCATACACGTCTGTAATGCGTGTCCCTGACCTGCATCTTCTTATTGGACACAAAATGACTATTTTTAGTCCTCTTCTGACCCATCGGCGTGTGTTGCACCTTGTTTGAAAGCACAAATATCACAGCCACAATGACGTCAATTGGATGATTATGAATTCATGCCGCTTTTTTTTTTCCATAAACCCGACGCATTTGTGCTGTTGAGTCCCATAAGAAAACTGGATGTTGGGACCTCGCCTCACCTCTCACATGGCTGCAGTGTATTATTTAGGCAGCGTGGTGAGTGTGGAGCACATTGCAAACGTGTCTGGAGGCTCGTGCTTTCAAGATTGTTCCTCTTGAACGGCTGCCGGACAGAAAGCGCGCTGACTGAAAGTTCGGAAACAGGTCATCTCACGCTGAAATCCATCAGGGCAATCACAGCTGCCATCAATCTACTTTGTCCTCTGGGGACAGCACGACTCAAGTGGTAAATAGAGTGGTTGTCCATTGTTGGAAAAGTTGCTTGTTCAACTCCTGTAAGCAGCAGTTACATGGTATCTAGTTGCTACTGCTATACCATCCTCAGTGTGTGAATAAGTTACTCGAATAAAAAGTTGCTGTCACAATACAGAAAATCAAAACGAGGGCATCCTCCATGTAGTTATGTTTTTGTCCACGTAACTACTACATAGGAAGCAAGTGATGACTTAAGCCACATTCTGTAATTATATAAACGCAAATCACGATTTCTTGCACATAATTCCACTTCCCTTGCAACGTGTCTTCTAAAGTATTCTTAGACCTTGAAAGGGCCCAAACTGGGGATATGTAACTAAAATTAAAAACAAGTACAGTTGCAAAGCTTTGCATGAACATGAAAAAAAAAATCTCAGTTTGCTCATCTTGTGTGTTCTGGTAAACGACCTTAGTACACTACATACACAGCAGCCTATGTGAAAAAAAAAAACATGAACGTAGCAATGTCTTTGCTTTATGTCTATTTTACAGCAATTGACTGTGGGTACGTACATATGAGAACTTAAATTGGTTCAGACCCGGACCGCGCTGACTGGTGATACGCGCTCTAAACCTTTCTTGGTCATTAATACTGAGATGAATGAAGCCTCACAATGACACAAGCTCTTCCCTATTCATGATATTCCAACAATACCTAAATGTTCAAAATTTCTACCCATTTATTTTTTTCATCTTCTTGTCTGTGCTGCTGCCCAGACCATTAAAGGGTGTAATTATCGACCGAAAATATCAAATGGAAATGAAGAACGGATATTTAAACAGTTGAATGAAGTCCTTTCCTGTCAGTTCTTTCATTCAAACAAAATGACACACTTAATGGTAAAAGCAAGGGTGACTTATGCATGACTAAGAGTGTGGTCTCGTAGTAGGCGAAATGAACATAATGACATGAATAGTAGCTATTAATTAGCAGGATTGTTTTTCATCAGGCTGACTGGACAACAGGATGACGTGGCGTTCACCTTTACAGGACACACAGCTGGAGCTCGGCCATTAGACGGCCTGCGCTATAACTCGTAAACAGCCAGCTTTCAGGGGCTTGGCTCGCAAACAAGGACAATTTACGGCCTATTATCTTCAAAGACAAAGGGAATTAGAATTTGAAGGATGACAAGCATCCAGAGGATGTGTTATGAATATGTAAACATTTTATTTTGCTTTGTCTCCTGATTTGTCATACAACTTTGACTTTAACTGCAATCACAAAACCAGGCGGCAAAAAAAAAAAATCTCCTCTTGATTCGATAGTAACCGCAAGCAGGTAAACAGCGTCTATTTGTGTGCCGTTACATGCATAACAAAGCCTAATATTTGTCTTATGCTGAATGAGCGCAGAATGCGATGCCTCGGTGGTGCGTCGAGGGGATGCTAATCAGCATCTTCATTATTCTGCCGACGTGCAGCCTCTACACAGCAGCTGACACGTTCCTTCAGAATCCCACCTGGGCATGCAAAGAGCGCCGCGCAAGGTGCAGGAACAGGTGCTGGAGAGGCGTGCATTCAGACTGTCGGCGCTGGTCCACTTTTGAAAGAAAATAGTTGTTGTGGGACTGTGTGAGTTGTCCTGTCGGTGAATAGCTCTCTCGCGCACCAGACAACAATTAAGCACTACCACATTCAGACGTTAGCAATCTATTGAGAAGCATGACAGAGTCTGACACACATTCTGTCCATCTAATTGCATGCTAAATGAAAGCCTTCAAGTAACATTTAAATTGTGCCCTAAAACAGTTCGGTAGACAAACCCTAACATTTAGTTCTGTGTGTGAGCAGCACTGGAAGCCATACTTAAAGTTAGAATGTTTCAGATGCGGGTTACATTAAGAGCATCACCAGCATTGCCGCAAGTGGACACATGTGAGTGCCATGTTTTCAGTTAGTGCTGTCATTTGTTTTTGTCTTGTAAAAACGTCTCAGTGCGTTTTGTACATGAGGCATTTAAAGTCCTCCACATGTGGATGAAATTTCATTCCCTCTTTTTGTTTCTCTGGATACCATATATCCGATGCAAGGAACAATGAAAAATATTCAGACACAAATACACCCATCCATTTGCATTATTGGTATGTTCAGTAAAAAAAAGCGGGCGGAGGTCTTTGAGCATCATCCTCCCACGAAACTCGATTGCATCCTCATACGTTGAACCACTGAAAAATATACTACTGCATTAATGACGTGACTATTCTAGTTCCTTTCCTTGTGTGAGGTGAGAGGGTGTAAGGCAAGCCAACTTACAGTTGTTTCACATCTACATATTTCATAGCTAGCATAAAAAATGACCCCTCACATAAGGTGGTTGAACTGCTGTGGCAGCTCTTATGTTACATCACTGTCGAAAATATCGGTCTTTAGCCAACGGTGCCTTGAGATACAAGAGAGCTGTGTTTTTTTTTTCTTCTTTGATTTCCTAGGGAAATTTGGAGAAATTTGCCAAACACACAGCAGTTCGGCAAGGTGAATACATCTCCAAAAAAACTGTTTAAACGGCAGTCCCAGCTGAGTTGTACTATCAAACTAGAAGTGCAATCAGTGATTGATTAATTGGCAAGTAATCGATTACCAAATTAACCACTAATTATTTTTCAGAATTGATTAACTGATTAAAACATTTAGTTAACATTTGGTGACCAGTGTAACTTTTGTGATAATCAATCTCGCGTTTAACCTTGTTTAATTTAAAGTTGTCCAAACCCAAGCAGATTGATTATCCTCGTGTTGAATCAAAATAAGATGTTTGCAAACACCGGCTTTTACTTTGGAAAACATTTTCTGACATGTTACGGACCAAATTAGTAGCTGAATTGCATTTTACGCACTGCCCGTTTGAAATTATGTCCTGTTTGTGATTAACGTGAGGGGGGGGGGGGGGATCACTTCAATTCTTCGATTAACTGGCAAGATAATTGACCGATTAATCAATCATTAAAATAACCTGTATACAGACCACATCGCAATCCTCACATCAATATACTCATATAATTGTAAAATGACGAATATTGCTGCAGCTGACTGAGTCTGAAGTGACACTGTTTTCCATGTGTGTCTCTGTCTGCATTATACAGCGATGCCAAATGGCCAAGTAGCGCACACCAGAAGGAGCAGCACAATGTCCACTGAATTGAAGCAAAGAAAGAAAAAAAAAACGTTGTCATCCCTTGTGTCATAGCTAACAATGTTTACTTTTGACTGACACCGTCAGAGTAGCATTCATTTATAATGTCCTTCTCACTTTGGCCGTAATATGTGCAAACACCAATCATGCAAGCGGTGCAGTTGTACGTCTCTGCAAACTACAACCACAATAATACGCAAGCATTGTCAACATTGTCAGTAATAAAACTGTCATTATCTTTGTGAAGGCAGAATTCTTTTTTTTATACAGCTATAACAAGAACTCATTAGGAAGTGCAGGCGTACCTAATGAAGTGACCGGTGAGTGTAGCTACTCAGTGCAATGATCACAGAAACCTGCCACATGTCGACTATGTTTGCAGTAGCTGACGTTTACATGTGTCTGCATGTCAACAATGAGTGCATAAAGGCATCATCTTTGCGATAAACACAACTAAATAATGAAGGCGTCTTTCAAAATAAAATGACGCGCAGGAAACATATGCATTTTACAGCCGCTTCTGATGTACTTTTAAATGATTTTAATGAACAGCGAAGAGTCAGAGAACAAGAAAGGGAAAAGGAGATTGACAGTGGCTTTGCGTCTTTCTTCTGTGCCGGCTAATGCCGCCTGTGTGACAGTGACTGTCATTTGTAAAGGAACAATTGTGTCCTGCTCCGGCGGCTACATGACGATGATGAGAAGGAACACTCCAGTAGTTGTAAGGGTGAACTTAGAAGAATAGAAAAAAAAAAATCTCAAGCAGTTGGGTGCCTGAGCACCTTTCAGATAACAAACAGCCTGGCCAAGACATTTATTGGCTATATTGTAACCCGAACAACATCTGTGTGCCGCCTGTGTAAACATCATCAGGCCAAACAAAGCGGTCCTCTGTTTACCGCATCCATCGCCAGCCCGACTTGCCTTTCTGCCATGCTCAAAATCTGCTTTTCTGCACTTGCTTTCAATGACCATTGCGTTCATCAGTCACACACACACACACACACACAGAAAAAAAGTTTCAAGCACAAACAGGGACTCTTCCATTAAAACTACATCTGTCTGCCTTTTGCTGACAACACGGCACCCCATCCTCTCAACCCACCTTTTCCCTGACATCAACACAACCTCAGACCCGGTTCCCTAATGCACATGCTATTTTTAACTAAGTGTTTCTAATAAGCTGCTGGGAAGCTGTAAATTTTTCATATGCAAGCACATATTTCCTTTGTGAAAACACAGAAACACACTTATTTGGTGATTAGCGACTGACAGAGAGGAGGAAAGGAAGCCAATGCGCTTGTATCAAATTGCATGCCTTTCAAAAAAGGAAGAATCCTAATGCGAGGAGTCATCTTCCTGCGCACACCAGGTACGAGTGAATTATTAATCGGCTGGCTCATTTTAATGCTTTTAAAGTGCTTTATTTTGATGTGCTAAAACATACTTTTAGCCATATTCAGTCAGGCATGCATATCATTATTCCTCCCATCAAAGAAGAGTGTCACCCTTTCAAAGAGCACAAACAACTCAGCCTCATTTAAAATAGAAAGTTCCAATATCAAAGACGTTTTACAAAAACCGGGCTTCAAACGCTGATGAAGTTCATTCGTTTCTTTTTGTTATTTTCCGGCACTTTATCAAAAAAAAAAAAAAAAGGATGCAAAAAGGTCTGGATTATTTTCCAGCTCTTAACCTAACGAGTGGAAATCAAAACAGCCGAAAAATTTGACAAGTGAGAGGTATCCAGGCTCGTTCGAGTGTTTGGTGTCACCATCACCAGAACTCTCCCATCTTCAAAACACCACCTACAACAGCACAATTGATTTTATGACACTGACAGAAAAAAAATGTGCTAGACTCTGCCTGGAGCCTATCCCGTCTGACTTCGGGCCGATGGCGGACTACACCCAGTACTGGTCGCCATTCAGCGGCAGTGCAGACATGGAGATGAACAATCATTCACACGCACATTCACACCGTCACTGAGTGGGAACTGTTCCCAGGCTGCTTGCGCACAAGTCAAGCAAGTGTACCATTCCACCGTCGGCAATGCCAGTAATCCATTGCAGCCATTCCACAGGAAAAAAAAAAAAAGAGAAGCCTAACATTTTTATAACTTTTTTAAATAAGGAAAATGTTGTAGTTTTGAAAAACATATAGTAATGACATAATAATAAACAATTTGGGCAATGTGATTATTTGAATTGAGCACTTTCTGCTGTTTGTGCCCTGGCCACCAGGCAGCATAACACATCCATCCATCGATCCATCCATTTTTTTTAATATGCTTATCCTCACGAGGGTTGTGGGTGTGTGGGAACTTATCCCAGCTGTCTTCGAACAGTAGGCGGAGTACACCTTAAACTAGTTGCCAGCCAATCGCAGGGCACACAGGGACAACCAAGCATTCGCAATTACAGTCACACCTAGGGACAATTTAGAGTGTTCCGTTATAACCTGTCATGCATGTTTTTATGAATGTAAGAGGAAACTGGAGTACCCGGAGAAAACGCACACAGGCACGGGGAGAACATGAAAACTCCACACAAGTAGGCCGAAGCCGGAATCGAACATTGCACCTCTGCACCGTGAGGCTGGCATGCTAACCAGTTGACCACCATGCCGCCCATTTGTAGTTATGTTTCAGAAAAAAGGTTTTACCTGTTGCTGAGCCTAACCCTTAATTCATGAACATTACTAAATATATCAGTGGATTACATATTCTTCTTGTTATTATAATTATTACTTTTATTATTATTGTAGAAAAATGAGACAGATTTATAATCGATACACGAAATTCATCTAGACAAGTTTACTTGCATCTCTGATTAAAAGATTTACAAAACCAATGTAATTATTTTGATAAGCAATAAAAGTTTTGAGAACTGTCCAAAAATTCAAGTCCTCAGAATTTCAGCCTCTCAACAGTTAATCAGCAGTAAACGAGACAAATGACTTTTTTTGTTGAATCAAAAGAAATCATTTGCAACATCTTATTTTATGCTGAAAAATAATGACAATTTTGCCTATTTTCTGACATGTTATGGACCAAACCAATCTTAATTCATTTATGTTTAAGATATTTGATATTTGAAATAATGTCCTGGTTTTTGAATGAAAGGATGGAAATGAAAACATCTCTCTTTATTAAAAAAAATCTGATTGACAAAATAATTGACAGATTAACCGACTATTAAGTGTGAAAAAGTTGCAAAAGAATAAAAGTTACATTTTGATTGCCCATTGACAGCTCCCGACAATAAAAGAACACAAACAGCTCTGAAGCACAACTCAAGTCAGCTGGTGTCACTAACCACAAGCCGTCCCACACATAAAACCCTCCTGATGGGATCCTATCGAAGCGAAGTGTGTGATCTTGGATTGTATGTGTGTGTTTTGCGTGAAGGGGGCGGTGCTAAACACACACGTGTTACAACTAGCACTTGTAGTCTGCCCAGATAGAACGAGCTGTGTTCGCAACTGCTCTCACCGTGTTGTTGAAATATGCTTGAGTTAAACAAAAAAGGCCTTATGTGCAGCACTATTCAGGTGCAGGGCCCCCGTGTTGCCCCTCTCGCAGCGCTCCCCCAAGAGTGTGTGTGTATTTTGGAAATATTGGCCTTACCTGTCCCTTTGGTGAGCTCCTTTTCCCCCCCACTTTCTCTGTCTTTGGTTTGGTCCTCCTGGTCTGTGGTGGTCTCACTAGCAGCCTCCACATCCTCACTCAGCTCTCCTGAAGAGGGAGGGAGGATGGGAAATGTAAATCACCAAGCCATCAGAATTGGTGGAAGCACTTAAAGGGACGGCAGCGTTTTGTTTCTATAGGCGCTCGCAACAATTACATTTGCTGACACACGTTTACGAGGCTCGCAAACAAAGAGGACACACTCTGCTTTCTGCTTTCACTATTCTGCCTCAATTGGAAATAGACTGAAGCAGTAAATACAAAAAAAAAAATGTACTCGTATATAGAGTGTGTGGATTTTTTTGTCCAACATAATTTTACTTTGGTGTGAAGCATCCCGTGAGAGAAAAGCCAAAATACATTGAGTTCCCTGCTGCTAACTGCAGATCACCTCCTCCAGCCTATTACACATACAAACACACACACGCACACACACACACACATATATATATATATATATATATATAAAAAAAAAAATCATACGTATGTAAAACTCTCAGGGATGCAACTCATTTTACTTTATTTCAAGTCAAAGGCAGAAATCCCCCCTGCAGCCATCTTACAAGCTTCCACTCGATATATCAGACCATTTAGTTTGCGTTGAAGTCCAAACAATGGATATGCAATCATGATGTTTGGAAGTAACACACAAAGGGAAAAGACAGCGAAAACAGATGATAGTAAGACCATCAATCACTTTTATTTCCCTCCAGTGGCCCTTGAACATACCCCTTGCCTATAAAGTTAGTTTGAAAGTAGCGGGACCCTGCATGCAACTGCAACAGTAAACTAGGCCGTGTGGTCAATAGGCCTTATCAGTTATTACACAAGTCAGCTAATTCTCAGCAAATGTACTTAAATGCTCTTTAGAAAATGCTTTCATGCTCAGGTCCCGACACTACGAGCTATTGACGTATTGACGACGTTACAAGAGCCATACTGAAATATCCTGTTCAAGTATTCAGCCCCGCAGCCATCACATGGCCAACCCGATTCAGCTCGCCACATGGCTACCCGCAGCAAAAAACACTTTTATGATAGATTATCCCGGATGCTCGCTGTTTATCCCCTTCGCGGTCAAATGCTACGCGCACACGTGAAGAGTTGACCGTGTCATGAATGCTTTGCAACACATACACATGTAGATTGTAAACACATGTTACATTGTAACACATTGTAAACACGTGTTAATTGTGATTTAAAAAAAAAATAGCACATGAAACAATTGGTCTGTACGATAGCTTTCCTTCCTCCTGTGATAAACCGCTACATGATGAGTGGATGAATGAGCTTGTTTGGCTTGTATGTCAGAATCAGGAACACCCTTCTTAAAAGTCATCGGGCCATTTGTCCGAAAATACTGTCATATCATATTGATGGATAGATACTGAGAGAGAGAGAGAGACCTAAAAAGTAAATTTCCCATTTTCTTCAAAGGACCCAAACCCAAAATACAAACTAAAATAAAATGTAAGAACAAAAAAACAAAACACTACCCTTTTTAAATACTTCCATTCATCCATCCATTTTCTGATCCGCTTGATCCTCACAAGGGTCGCGGGGCATGCTTGAGCCTATCCCAGCCGTCTTCGGGCAGTGGGCGGGGGACACACTGAACCAGTTGCCAGCGAATCGCAGGGCACACAGAGACGAACAACCATCCACACTCACACCCACACCTAGGGACAATTTAGAGTCTTCAATCAGACGGCCATGCATGTTTTTGAAATGTGGGATGAAACCGGAGTACCCAGAGAAAACCCACGCGAGCACGGGGAGAACATGCAAACTCCACACAGGGAGGCCGAAGCAAGAATCGAACCCTGTACTTCTGCACTGTGAGGTCGGCGTGCTGAACAGTGGCCCATCGGGCTGCCCCTTTTTAAATACTGTATAATCACAAAGAACAACAATAAAGACGGAAATCTGTTTTGGGGCTTCAGACTTACAGTGTGTGCAAAAAGAAATATTGGTAAGTGAATACAAACACAGGCTAAATAAACAAATATCAATGAACATTGTTAAGTTAACAAAATTCACACAGCTAACAGAGCACTTGCTGTATCATTCTGAAAGACAAAATGTACAACTTCCAGTAGCCAAGTTGCTAATTAAACAACTTTTTTCCACTAAACTTCATGTCATCAGAATCATTTGTCGCCCCTTTGCAGGCACGCCCTCAGAAAAGCACTTGTGAGAAATAATTTAGCGGAAAGAAAACACTAAATATTATCGCTTAGAACTTTTATTCGTAGTGACACAAGTGCACGACAAATCACTGGAACCTGTTATATCATGCCTTCTGTTTCTGATTGGTTGTTTTCCTTGGTTTCTTGCATATCAAACTTTTTTTTATTGTGTATTACTCTCAAATCCTAATAACTGATTCAAGAAATATGCTTGTGTTTTTTTTCAGAAACTGTTTCTCGAAACAGTACTTTTCCATTCTACATCATACAATGTCTCTGTTATGTTTCCAAAGCAAACCACAAAATCCATCCGGTGAAGCTCATCCCCAGCCGGTGAGGCATATTTTAAATATTCCTTCACAACAGGACATTGTCAATTTTACCGGAATTAGAATATTGCGCAGCTGCACGGGTGCTCAGATTACAAAAATAATCCATAGGTACATTTAAAGGGGGCGGAAGGGGGTCGGGGGGGGGGGGGGGGGCACTGTGTCTTTTTTTTTTTCAGAGTGATACTTGTAGTGGGACTAATTCTCCACCCACATTATTATACACTTTGCACACCATCTGATGTGCTTTAACATTGCAATGATATAGATACTTCCTTTTCAATTTCCTGCACATAATGCTCACGTGATACATGCTACCACTTGGTTTTAATACATATACATGCATATAAATCTTTCAAGAGTTATTAATACTCAATTCTAATTGATACAATGTTAATTATCTTGTGTTTATTATAGTGGTGTGGAAAATAACTGCATCTCACTCTTATTTAGCCACATTAGTCCCAATATGACAACCATTTCTCATATCACGCAGGACGGTTCTACAAGACTGTAGACTAAAACACAACTGTTTGTTTTGTTGATACTTAATATCTCTCTATTACCTGTGTAAAGGCAGATTTTTTACACAACGATCTTGGTCCACACAACCAGAGCGACATCCATTATTATTACTTAAAAAATAAAAAAAAAATTCAGTAGCAGCATTATGTATATATTTAAGTGGAAAACTAATTTACAAATGCCTCAACTCCAGTGGAAAAAAAGATGATTAAAGCCATGCAAACCATAATTAATGAAAGGTCAAAAGTGGCCTCAAGAGTAAAAAAAATGCAGTCCGAGAACAAATCAAACAGCAACACTCAAAGCTATGGCAGTGGGCCATTTGGAGCCCAAATTTGGCATATGCAAAGACCAATAGCCTAAAGGTTGTCTTGTAATTAATTGTCTTCATTAACCATCCTAATACAACGATAGGAAGCACTTCCATTAATCTAATCATGCAGGCTGAATAAACTCATGGCTGACACACAGATTACACTCATTTGTTCCAAGCAGACGAGGATCAGATTTGCTCTGCCACTCACTCAATGGGGACAGTCCACACAAACACACACACACACACACACACACACACACACACACACACACACACACACACACACACACACACACACACCCTCCAGACATCCAGCAGCTTCCCTTGCTCTTGTGTGCGTGACGGCGGTGAGTGCAGGGGCTGAATCAGGCCCATAGGTGTCACTCTATACAAGCCGGGAGAACACACAAATGAGGTGCAAGGGGGGGGGGGGGGGGGGAGCAGTAAAAGAGAGAGTGAAGAGAGAGAGAGAGAGAGCGACAGAGGGAGAAAGAGAGAGGGGAGGGAAGAAAAAAAACAGACGAAATGTTTGGTGATGACAAAAGCAGATGCTATGCAAAGGACGTCCGGTGAAGATGAGACTGAAACAAAAAAAAACAAAAAAACAAAAAACAATATTACCTTCATGATGAGCGGGAACAGCCTTGGTTTCCCCCACCCACACACACACAAGAGCAGTGATTACACTGACGCTAATCAGACTGACAAGCACAAACGTCCCTAATAAATAATTGATGGTAACCACTGCACTTTCCAGTATTCCTTCCCAGACTGTGGAGAAGAAGAGCAGCACGTAATAATAGTCAGTCTAAATATCTTTCACTAGGTCAGGCTCCTCCCTCCATGCTCTCGGCCTCGGCAGATGACACGGCCGTGATGCCGGCTGACTTTCTTGACAGAGCAAAGAAGCACGGTCCTACCCTAGAAGGGCTGTGGCGCTTTCTAAAAACACTCCGCATGCTAAGCTGCATTTACAAAAGCGGCCCTGTTAGTTGCGTCTCATTACAATCACCGAGGCTGCGATCCTTTTAACCTCACTGCTGTCTAACTCAGAGGTGAGCCTCCACTGCTTTATCCAGACCTCGACAGCTTCCTTTTTTTTTCCCTTTTTGCACTGCACGTCGGATCAAAAGTGATCTTATTTCACAGTTCATAGACCCTCTCTCTCTCTCTCTCGTTTTTTAAAATCCTCCCTACGCATCCCCCAATCTCTCCATGATGCCTTGCAACCCTTTCCTCGTATCAAAGTTGTCCTGACTCCGGACAAGACGGTGCAAAATGGAAGTGACAGGAGGGGCAGCGCAGGACAATGAGACACAGGCGCCATGCTGAGGGCTTTCATGCACTGCCTTGTCTCAGCACCTCTGCACCCGACATATGCAACATGACCACCGCTCCCAACACGCTTACATCCCCTCTGAAAAGTTCCGTCGTTGTTAAAATTATAATATTATAGGACAAAGTATGGCCACATTTAAAAGAGCTCATATCGACCGTCATTTAAAAAAAATAAAATAAAAATCTTACACAATGGACAAATGTTTTGTAATGACACAGCCCTTAAACAGCCAGTCAGGGGAGAACTTCATACGTCATCACCAAATTGTTTCTGGACAACTATGTTTGGGGATGGCCGCTTTTCTGGTCCCGAGGGGAAGAACCTGTTAGACCTGACCTCGAGTGATCTAGAGCAGAGATGCTGAGTCAGGACACACGTCACAGAGGCCATCCAGCATCTTGCCAGACAGCTCCAGCTTTTCACCTCCTGTAGGTGTCCCAGTATGTTTGGCCACAAAGGGTAAATTGAGCTATGCAATGTTGAAGCAAAGGAAAAAAACAAAAACAAAACAAAGAAGTCTGATATGTGGATCCTCGTCACTCCTTGTCTCCCACACAGTTTTCACAGAAAGTAAAGAAGCTACCTCAGTGCTGCTGGTCAATGTTACGTGTTAAATTCCTGACCTGTCTATTGGGGGGGGGGGGGGGGGCACAGCGTAGGCACGCAAGCAGGCAGGCATCTCTCTCACTCGCTGCTGGCCTTGCTGTGACCTCAGGATCTAAATGTGAATGAATACTTTGTGTCTCCATGGGGCCGAGGGCGAGCGTAAGGAAGGGAAGGAGGAGCCTTGCAAAATGGAGGACGATGTGAGAGTTAGGGAAGCTAATAACTAAAACAACTTTAAAGGGCAAGTTAATCACAAACAGAAGCCGTAGCTCACACCAACCCCAACGCCCCCCGCCCTCTGCTCATCACACATGAGCCCAACAAGTCTTCTCCCCAAAGCTCATCATGTTCATCCACCTTCACTTGATTTGAGCAACTATAAGCGGCTTTTTGCATGGTGTCGACTGAAAATGACATGACATAACATGACGGCTCACCTGTTTTCTGAAGCTGAGCCATGTTTGGTTGTTACGTGAGCCCCGAGCAACAGTGCGGTCAGTTTCAGAATGTGGCAAATGGTCTGCCCCCGAGATGGCTAAAAATGGGGGGGGATTTTGTTACTTAACTCATATCCCACACACAAAATATTAATCAGAAGGCCGTGTTTGGACTAGTGGAGGCATAGAGAACATTTGGTAAAGACCATTTTGGAGATTACTTCCCTTTAGGGATCCTTGGGAAACTGCTGCTTGTTAAGTGATTTGAGTTCACTGCCACTGTGCTTGAAGCTCATTTTTTGTAGCAAATAGTCAAATAAATAAATACATAATCGTCAAATGATGGCTTGCATTTTGAAAAAAAACTCGCAATTTTGTAACTTGTATCTCAAGGGACCACCGTTCTTCTTCAAATGAAGAGCTGTTATTTAGCACCAGGCAAGATAAATTTGATATTTTCCCCTAAAGTGGTGTGCCTCTCTTGGGAAATATCGCTAATTAGAAATAGTTCATGATAATGGCATGTTTAGATACATTACCCCCCCCCCCCCAAAAGTGAGTAGCGCTCTACTTCTCTTTGTGTTGAGTGATGAAGGAGAGAAGGATCTAGGTTAATGTGGCTGCACAGGGAGTGCACATTCAGGGACTGCTCACTCTTCTGCCTCGCCACTCGCGCGCGCACACACACACACACACGGCTGTGAAATCCTTCAATGTCCGCTCACTAACAAATATTATGTCCACAAAGGGGGATGCCGCCTGTACTTTTGCCTGCTGTAAGATGTGGGACTAAAAGCCTGCATGGGGGCAAAAGCATCACTGGCCACTGTGCTTCCATCTACTCTGCCCGAGGGACAATGTCCCGCACAAAGGGTCATTCTGGCTGTGTGCCACCCCTCCCATGCATGTTTGTGGTCGTTCTCTTCTGCCTCCTCTTAAATCACCGTCCTTTTATGAATGCATCCTTCCCTCTCTCTCTCTCTCTCTCTCGCTCTCTCTCTCTCTCTCTCCTGTTCACACTACAATGCCTTCACCTATTTGCAGCCATTCAATAGGACCTTACAGAATTGGAGGGGTGGGGGTGAATGAGGAGGGCTGAAGGGGTGTCTGGGAAAAGAAAAAAAAGCCACTGTCATGAAGGGCAATCACATCAAGTCTGAAATATTCACCAGTGGCTTGGAAAATGCGATGGTACAGTTATGACAGGCGAACAGGCCACTCTCGCCCCCCCCAGCCCCATCACCACCACCACCACCACACATACACCCACACCCTCTCCATTCAGGGCAGAGGGACAGTGGACACTGTGAATATGTATTGCCCAGAAAATGTATTGATTTTTCATTTGGCAACAACCAAAAAAAAAAAGGGGACACACTCATGCACAAAAATCACATAACCTGAAACTGTCACAACTCTTTTGTTCAAATCTCATCTCTCCTGATGTTTGGCTTTTGCCACAAACTCCCTTTAATTACCAGGTACAGCCCGCTTCAGAGGCTCCCCTCCACAGAGACACAGCCACATACAGCCTGCTGGGCTTAACAAGACAGCCCACATCTATTATATATGACATACACCCAGCAGCTTTTGTCTCATATCTAACTAATAAGCGCACCGAATATGACTATACCCACTGTTTGTTTTGCTATTATACACAAGGCATACCTGCTTACGCGGGAGGAAAACTTGACAATTAAAAGTACAGACTGCTGCGTGAAGAGTAACACTTTTAAGATTCTGTACTGTGATCATTGTTCAAAGAGAAACGATGAGAGCTGCAACTAACAATTATTTTAATAATCAATTCATCTGTCCAGCCTTTCTTTTGAAATTAATCAATACATTGGAAACATTTTTTTAAAAATCATGTTTTTAACTTTCCTCCCTTTTTCAAAAAACAGTACCTTGTTTCAATATGCAGCATAACATTATTTGGTAGTGCATAAAATGCACAAATATAATTGGATTATGATTCAGTTCACAGTTTCCCATCCGAAGTTATCTAAAATCTTGATCATTGCTTCGCAAAGCAGGTGTTTGCTAATGTCTCCTTTCGATGAAACACAAAGATAATCAGTCTGCTTTCATGGATTATGAAAGGAATCAGATGAGATTTACTGTGGAGAGAATGACATTTGGACAATTTAAAATTCTTTAACTGATTAAAATACTATCAAAAGAAAGGTCGATTAATTTGGTAATCGTTAGTTGTCGATTAATCGATTAACTATTGCACAAACAACATACAGTATAATAACTACAGACAATTACCAATTGAAGACTCAAAATTATCCACACGAGTGAGTGTGAATTGTTGTTTACCTATATGTGCAATTGACCGGCAACTAATCGAGCCTCTGTGGAATTTCCAAATCCAACCCCATGTTTTGGTGGAACTCCTGTCCTCGCATTCGGGTATTTCAAAAACTTTTCAAGAATTCTCACTTTTGAAGGAAGTACCATTTTGAGTTCAATCTGCTTTTCTCAAACATTTCTACTTAACTCCTACCATTGATATTGCAAAGTCCGCAAACATGTACGCATGTGTCCATTAACAGGTGTTGATCTGTTTATCTCGACTTTTAGGCACCGCAAACCAATAGAGAGGACTGCACTGACTGAAAAAGATCTCTGCCTGTCGATTTATTGAATGCATTTGCATATCTTTGTAGTACATCCATCTGCCCGTGGACTGTTGTGTGGAGGTATTAGCGGAGAAAATCAATGTTGCCATGGCGGGGTGTTTGTAAGCACCCAACTGGACGCGTGTTAGGTGTCCGCCTGGCAGCTCTCACGTTGAGCTGATTAGCATACTGGGCAAGTCATTCAGTGTTTGTAAACTCGAAGTAAATACACAAGTTTCTTAGTATGCCCGTCCATAGTGGACTGCTCTGGTCATCCCGCCTGCCTATTGCGCAGCCGTGGGCTCGACGGGCTGTTTGGTTATGAGAGCGTGCGCTGAGATAAAAGAGACTCGGCTGAGTTATGAATATCAATTTTGCTAATCAATTTAATTTCAAATATAGGGCGTCATTGATGTGTGTTTGCTCTGCAAACTTTAGCGAGTTGCTACTTGTAGAGATTTCCAATGGTACAAGTGGAGGATGGGAATTCAACTTTTTACCTTAGCTCAGGAGCATTTTGACCACTATTTGTTTATTAGGAGAGAAATGAGAAGGAATAATTACAGCTGCGGTTGTACAAGAAGTATCATCTGGGCCGCAATGAAAAGAACAAAAATATCAGAGGAACATGGGATGAAAAAAAGTCATCATATCATGAGAACTACAAGAATAAAATAGTAATAAAACATGAGAATGTCAAAAAATCCTCCACAAAATCATTTTTTGTCCGATAAAATGCCAACTTTATTTTCTTTCAAAGGTTTTACTGAACTTTAAAATTTGTACTTTTCCACTGTGGTCCTGACATAGTACAGTGGTGTCTTGATTTAGGAGTGATACCCAACATCATCTTTCCCGAGTGAAATGAAAATATAATAAATCTATTCCACCCCCTGCAAATTGTTTGTGATGTGTTATGATAAGAACGATACAAATCTAGAACAATGTAATTTATCTATAGAATGCAGACAACTATTTATTTATTTATTTTTTGCTCAAACTCAATGAACAATGTGCTGCTCCTTCTGTTGTGCATACCTTGGCCACCTGAGGGCAATAAAAAACAGACATTGAAATACTATACATGGAGACAGTCTCAGCTCTTCCGTACAACAGTAATCATTCTCCGCAGAGAATAAAGAGTATATGCACATATGTATAAAATGTGAGTATTGTGATATTTTACACCTACATGTGTTGCTCCACCGTTTTGTGTTCAAATATCCATGGATCATTCGCCAGTCTAGGGCGTTTCCCGTTATGGATTAATATTAAGCAATCTGACGTCAAAGCAAAGGTCTGCATAATTCTCTTTGTATTGTTTAATTTGACAGGAACTTCAACAAGGGGAGGCAATAACCGCCTGAACCTTCCTTTTTGAAGATACTATCTGCCAAACTTCTGCTAGTTGTGACCTTTTAGATCGCAAGTTAGATGTCCGGACATCTGCAAATGTTTTGAAAAACTCAGTTGTCTCGCCCGTATCTCAACGCACCACACTCCTTCTTTGGTGGATACAAGTGCAGACGTAGGAGATATATATACACACACACACAGTATATTGTAGGCAAATATAGGAAATGGGTGTCTATGAAGGCGTAGGGTTGAGTGTTCCCAATTAGGATTGTTCGGCCTTGGTGGAGGTCTGTGCCATATTCATTACGTCGCACAAGGGGGCATATAATGGATATACAGTACATTTTTCTCCAGGAGACTGGAGTGGATAAACCGGGCAACCTTTCTTCTAACAAGCACCCTTGCTGGTTGCTCATAGCTAATTGCTAAAGAAATCCAATGATTACACTGCACAGGCACTTAAACTATCCACGAGAGTGCTCGCACTTACTGAAAAAAGCTCTCCCCACCTCTATCCATTTCTAATACAAATCAAACACGCGGGGCTTTCTTTCACCATTTGTCTTTCTTTCGGTTCCTCTTTGCATAGCCCATCCATTACTTTCACATGAAATATGAAAAGGCAATATCCTCCCTGTGTTTGTACTGAAGCGTAATGCAATTGTGTTGTCATTTATAAGAAATAATCGCAAACCTCTCTTTCATTTTCCAGTTCAAATAACCATGAAAAATTAGCCTTCAATGTCAGGAAGGACAACAAAGGGATGCACACAGACTATTGCTTCACCACTGCGCTTGACATTTCTCCTTAATAGGAAACCGGCTGGTTGTTCCTATCTTGCCTTTTCAATCTAACCTCTCCCCCCCCCTCCCCCCTTTTTTTGAACCCAATTAAAAATCTCTGTACTCGGATCTTTGTAAATGTTTCCTTCATTCTTTATTCATTGTGGAGGGTCTGGAGGTTAGGGAGGATATGGAGTGGATTACAATACTCTGGCCCTGCTCATTAGCACCCTTGCCATAGTCCGCTAATGGCCACTGTCGGAGCGAGACGTCGCCAGACGAACGCTACAAGCCCTCGGTCGTTGTGACTACCGTCCAGCAGCCTGACGGATAAATAATTCAAAAGGTACCAGACGCCCCGGTTCCCCCCAAAACACACGCTGAAGAGCCAGCTTGCGCAGGCCTCCATCGCTGATTGGCATTTAGTCCTCACACATGATGTACAGCCAGATGTCAGGACAGACAATTAGACTTTGTAGTAGTCACAGGATGTTTTTCATTGGCAGCGATCTTGAGTTTTAGTGTGCGCAGCAAAGTCATGGTAATTGCTAAATCTGCAGCTGTCATTAAAGGCTTAAAAGGCTGCTTGTGTCCCACTGTAATTATGTACAAAATAACCAAATTTGCAGTGCAATTAGGTGATGTAATTATGTTTTTGGCCAAAGTACGGTGAGAATGAAGACAACCCAAATATCACTGGAATGTAGTTTATGTCTTTTAAGGTCTGATGTAAGTCCAAATATTTATATTACAGATTGCCACTGCAGCTGAACCTTTCCATTCTCACTCACAGAAAAAGGGTAATGGTTTAGTAATAATGCATTATCCTGCACTGCATCATGCTAAACAACTAGCTTGTAAAATGAACACCTTATCAATACCGTGCATTTGTTTCTGCAGATGTGCCTAATGTTGTGGTTTGTGTCGATCAACTTCACGACGACTCGCATATTCCTGGCTTCTTGATTTCATCTGCATGTATGCCTCGTGATGCATATAATGAAATTCCCACTGAAAAGGCTAATGAAAAAGACTTGCATCATGCAATTAGCCACCCCTTAATTCCTTTCTGATAATGTATTAATTCATTATCAAAATAATTGTGCCCGGATTATTTATTTATTTATATACTTGATTAGGTAGCTTAAACGAACAAAACTGATTCTGAGCCAGGTGATGCGGGGGGGGGGGGGGCGTTGTAGCAACCCGATCGTCATTTTGGAACTACTTCTACTTTAATCAGTATGCATAATCTGCTTTAGGCTTTCAATTTCACCTGAGATTCAAAAATGCCCCTGAACGACACTTGACAGAACGTGCCTACGCAGTTCAGTGTGTGTAAGGGCTTCTTTTTTTCCTATCTCCCCTTTTTAGTTTTATTAAATGACTAGTTGTACCACTGCAGAAGAGCGTACCCTCTCACTGCAGGTCATATTTACTTACTCTCTAAACACAATTTAATTTGAGGCAATTTTGAGAGAATTCAATGGTCTAAAAGGCGTCAAGACAAACAGGCGAACGTTCTTGTGCATTGAATGAGATAAGTGTGCAAAGTTATCTTCCCCTGATGCTTCACGAGCACACCGCGATGCGGTGGAAGTGGGCCGAGAGCTCTCAGAGGTTTGGAACGGTGCTGCCCGCTGTGCTGCTCTCAAGAGGAACAGACTTGGAGTGATTACAGTCAAACTCGGTTATCTTAGGCTACGCCACAGAGTCAAAGACAGTAAAGGGGAAAAAAAATAAACTGATGATGTGGCTTAAACATGAACCGGCTGCTTAAAAATACACAAATCAACAGTTTCTGCAATCTTCTTGCACTGGGATATTGGATAAATTGTACTTTTTGATCGACCAGGTTATATATATTTATTTGAATATATACAGTGCAGCGCCAACAGTCCAGATCATCTGAAAGATCTTAAACGAGACCCTCAAAAACCCCCAAGTGTGGCATTTGGCACATTGCTGCAAGAGATGATATTATTAAAGTGAAAATTCCAAATGCCCTTGGATTCTCAAGTGGAAGCCAATTAAAGAGGCTTTGCAACATCCATTTTGTGCCGAGTGAACAGGTATGAGCAGGGAAGGAGGGTGGGGGGGGGCGATGGTGGTGGGGGTGATTTGATGAATGCAGCAGCGGAGAGACGGGAGATTGCGCAGGCAGGTGCTGTGCCCGATTTGCACCATCCAGTCGCTCCACTCAATGGCTTTTTGTAATTCACGCACATTGTAGAATGTTATATTTAAGGTAACGTCGACTTGAATGAATGTTTCATCCGCAGCATTTGTTCAATGTGTTTTTTCCCCCTTCTTCTTGGCTTTGGTGCTGACCAGGCACATAGTCATGGTAATGAGAACTTTCCAATTTTAACCTCTATAAGGTATTGTGAGGGATTAATAACTGTTGCCCTGTGGCTATGCACTCCTTTTCCTTATTGTGTGTGTGTGTGTGTGTGTGTGTGTGTGTGTGTGTGTGTGTGTGTGTGTGTGTGTGTGCGTGTTTTACAGCAGGTCAATCACTCATTAGTCAGAGTTGGGAGAGTTTGGGTTGAAAGCCCAAAAAGACACCAAATTAATTATTCATTTGTGCTGCTGGTTGCTGCATGAGGCCTAACTAACAACAGAGGTCGGCCTTGGGAGGACTGCTGCAATCAACACTTTGGACAAATTGTATATGGTAGGTGTCACTAAACCAGGAAAACATAAACACTAATAATCAACCTCTTCATTAAAACAAGCTGCGAACAATAATGTAGCCCTGTGGCATTGTTGCTTCCTCCCCTGTGAGCCGATCCAGCATCAGAACGCTCCATCATGCCCTCAGTAGAGAGCAAGCCACTGGCTGGTGAATGAAACCAGATACAACGCCCCCCTTCCTCTGCATGCAGCCTGCACTGCTTGCGTTGGCTCCAGCCAGGACCAGTGGCCTCCTGAGAAGGGCTGTGCTAAGAATTCATCTCTTCCCATTATGAGCGCTTGTCCATTGCTTCAGTTCATCAGTCCAGTGCAGCCAAGTCAATGAAAGGCCCTGTAATGAAGCAATCAGATGCGGGCTGCTTGTCTGGGCCCGCCACTGCAGTCTCAGCTCGCGGGCCCGAACTCCCACTGCAGGTGAGGCAACATGGACACAGTCTGCACGTCGGCATTAATTTGAGACTTTGCCTTTCACTGAGCGGAGGATAAGCTGTTCTTACGTGTGCTTCACACCAGGTTTGCCGCGTCCTGTGGGCACGAAGAATCATCCACTTTCAGAGAGCTCCATTAGTTCAAACAGGCTTCCATTTCCGCTAAACCAGTAAGTCAGGTTACGGTGGGATTCCACAGTCAGATTACCAGTGGAAGTGGTCGGATGGAGAAACTCCTATCCACCGTCTCCGCTCTCCTTTGTGCCACCTCGAACAGAGCTTCAACATGTGGAAACTATTAGGAGGATTTGGTGAGTGGAATGTACTGTATGTGTTGAAGCTTAAGCTGCACCTCAAAGTAGAGGATTCAGTGTCTCATTTGTTTTATATTGATGTGGAAGTTCCTTTTCAAATTAAAAAAGGGAACTTTTTGATCTAATTTATATTGTTATTTCTACCTTCAGGGGCTGGAAGTGGCTTAAATGTTGATGGGATGGAGCTGTGGAGCAATCGCTGTTTGACATGATGAAAGTCACAGGTAATCATCTTGAGGACACTGACAAACTGTAGACGCATGCAGTGCTGAGAAAAAACCCGGATGTCGCCCCGTACGGACTCTGGATTACTGATTGCTCAGATCAAGTCACCTCAACAAGCACTTTAAAGACAACCGTAGTTGAAACAAAGTGCAGTAAATTAATAAAACACGAACAGCAGACAAACAACACTAAAATAAGGGCTCAAGTTTCGAGCTGTGTTGAACGCCAAGTGGGAAAAAAAAGATTTCAAGGTGGGTTTTGGGGATTTGAAAACAAAAAGCGGCATCCTAACATGAACTCTAAAGTGCACAGGCCAGCCCGTTGTGAGAGATCACAATTGCGGTGACCGTATGTGCTCCCTCTTACGTGTTCCAGTTAAGGATGTGCAATTTGCCCTGAGACACTTTCAAAAGTGTCCCTTCCTGCAGCCTCACAGCTGACCCGGAGCCAGCTTTGGCAAAAAGACCCCACGGCTGCATGCTACATGACAGCAGCTCCTTAACAAGCAGCAGTCATTAACCTCAGGAGCAGGCAGCTGCCATGTGATGTAGTACACTCGGCCCACTGCAGAAGGGCCCTATTGATCCCAGACATACTTGGTGCCTTCCTGGATGTCTCTAATCAATATGCAAATGGACCACAGCATCGATTCAATATTAATTTTCAATTAGGGAATTCTCAGTGGGTCTTGAGGGGTCAATACAGATGTATTCAGAGCAAAGGCTTAAGCAAGTTGCAGGCATTGACGTTTCTCTGCCCAAGACAACTTACTTACTGTTTATTTAGCCTGCCCAGCTGTACGTCCTGATTAAGGCTTCGAGTAACAGGCCGAGAGACAGATGGGCCTTTCCGCACTATCCCAACTAATAAGTCATCATCTCACACTTTGTTCAGTTTCACCGTCTTTAGGGAACACTTAGAAGTACAAGAGTGGCTTTTGCAATTATGGCTAATATATACGCCTACATGCACACAGTTTGCACATTTTAAATATAGACCAAGTCGCATATTTATTTTACAATGATAATATATTTTAGATGCAGCTCCATAATTAATTCCAACAGCCATCTGAGGTTCAGCTAAGTGATTCGAGGAGGAAATAAGTAAGTACAATCTTTTCCAGAATCAGACTTGACCTAAAACGGTTGCACACTTCCTTAAACATTGGCACTTTTTTTCCCCCTGTAACCAAACAGGGAAACCTTTGTCATATTTGTGCCATTGAGCCACGGCGGTTGAAACTCACTCCTGAACAATAATAACAATCAAAGTTTGTATTTCAGGCGTGGACTAACCCGAGTCAATGTAAAACAATGACAGCATAGAAGCCTTCTATTGTGCGTCAATCAAAAAGCCTTGCTGTTTGTCGCTCGACTCTGACTCACTGTCATGTTATGTGTTGCACCTGTCAAGACAATCAGGTTCGTGTGGCTCTGGACTCTTGCCATCAGCATGTATCAACACTGAACCTAAACTGTTTGTAATATTTATAATTACAGATATAATTGTACGTGCTTAAACATAATACATGGGAGGGATTTGCCCGGCAATTCAGATGTACTGTCATACTAATACGACAGAAGAATGAAGTTGCAAATAAAAGCAATACAATCCTGAATTACACAGCAGTAAAGGAGGTCGAGAGAGATAAGAAACATGGAGGGAACAGAGATAACCTGGACTTTCTTGCTGCAGATATGCTGCCCAAGGTAATTGGTTTAGGGATAACATTAATTACCACATTGCTCATTAATGGCCGATGCCTTTATTGGTTGCATTGATCAACAGGACCTGTTAGCCATCATCCGAAGCAATGGTGGATGTAACAAGCTTACATATTGGCATACCAATTAATGCAATCAATTCCTGTCTAGATGTTGCTATTACCCTTGTCTACCCACCCCCATTACAATTGCCCCTTGTTTCTCCTATATTAACTTCATGGTAAATCTTACAACAACAAAAAAGAAAAACTCCACAACATAAAGACTTCAAAGTTCTTGATTCCTTTTCTTAGTTGTACCATCTGCCATCTAATTGTTCTGCCTGTCATTATACTGTATGTCGCTAGCATAGATAGATTAACGCAGAAATTATTGTAATTAATGATGTGTTTGGACAAATTTCATTGGAGAAATTCTACTGATGATCTCTCACAGCAAAATAGTGCACCACGTGTCCCTTGTTTAAACATATATATAAAGTATATACAGTATATAAATAGATAGATAGATAGAGATAAAAATTGCTTTAAATTGAAGGATAATGACATAAATACCTGATAAAACGACAAAGTATGTTGAGCGGCTATAAGTAGCTTATGTTAGTGACTCGTACATGTTGCCAAATTGTAAATAGGAGGAAATAAATTCCATTCGGCTGCCGAGCAGAACAAGGTTGATTTTCAGGTAGCACAGTGTCTTCCGACTCAGAATTGGATTCTGGCACTGATGGCTCAAACATGAAGGAGTGTGTCGGCATAAAAATGCTGCCAGACAAAGAAGCGTTCATTTTTTGAAAATTCAGCAAGGCATAGTCCGAAGAGATATCCAAGTAGATTTTTCAAAATTTTACGTTAGGTATTTGTGGTGTGATCAACCTTCGCATTTCCACCAGGTGCCCAAATGTTGAGTGTAAGGCTGGGCGATGTGGCCTTAAAATTTAAAGCCTTCTTTTGCTCTACCTCAAACGTAATAGGCAACCCTTGCTAGTTTCATAAGCCCTTGCCCCAGATCAATGTGCCTTTGAAGAAGCGATTGACTGATCAAGTTGAAATCCTGCATGCGTCACTCACATTCCACAGGAGGCACTGTCTTATGTGTGCTATGGCGTGGTGAAATGAGTAGAACATTGCCAATGAATGAGGAAGCATGGTGCGATAACTGAGAGCACACCATGACAAAGTGGAGGGATTTACCGTTGGGCCCGGAGCGCTTCATTTGCTTAATAACAGAAGATTCTATAAGAAAGTAGCTGCTCCGAGGCGGGATATCACCCAACGAGGATGTCTCACTCTCAGAAATCCTATTTGAAGACAACACCTTCCGAGCACTCATCCTCCTCCACGCCTAAGACGATCAACGCGCATGACAGGCCCCATTAATATGACGCCCCGTGTAACTTTGCTCCCTCCCCTCGTGCCCCCCTCATTCAACAGGGACAAAACAGATAGCCACGAAAGGCTATTTTAGAGAGATGTCACACGTATGCTACTCTGACAAACACTTTGTGAGAGGTGAAGGAAAGCTGGGAGGTGAGCTGGGCCTCTGCAAAAAGCTTTGGACTCCTTTTCGACCAAAAGCCAATAAAGATTGTCTTCATTATACAGCAAGCAACAAAACATCCTTGAGCCAACCAACCTGCAACCAACAGAAAGAAACTCAAAGTTATACTGAAATTACAAATGCAAGCTAATTGCTTGATGTTTGTGGTCAATAAGAGGAAATAAATGATAGGGACAGCAACATTTTCACTAGAATTGATTAGATTTTTGATAATGAATGTACTCCTACTCGTGAATCATTCCACTTATTCTGTTCCATTTATATCCCCAGGAAATAAAACATAAATTCACGATAAAATGGACTGTTTTAAAATTTATTAAGCCAAGTGTTCTGCACATTGATTTGATGCCATATTGAAAAAAAATGTATTTTAAAAAATTTAAACCATCTTGAACCTGAGAAAAATGCCTTTTTGTTGCCTTCACCCACTTCCTAAAATTATACATTATTTTGAAATATAATAATTACAATGTTTATATATATATATATATATATATATATATACATACATATATATGACTTTATATGGGTTTTTTTCAGTTCAAGTCATTTTCTGAAAAAAGTCCAATGTGCCTGCTTTTTCTACTTTTTTTGATAAATGGAGACAAAAAAATGTCATTTTACACTGCTTCCGTATATATATATATATATATATATTGTATATATACTGTATATACAGTCAAACCTCGGTTTTCGTCCATAATCTGTTCCAGAAGGCTGTTCGAAAACCGAAATTGTTCAAAAACCAAAACCACGCTCTTTTTAAAATAAAAATGTTTACTGAACACGTCCTCTCACAATGGAAAGCAACACGAGGAAGCGTCACTTCCTCGTTTACCCGAGGAAGCATCACTTCCTCGTGTAAGGAAGGCGAGAGGAGTCAAATGGTGCATTTAAGTGCGCTCAGTTTGTTCGAGAACCGAAATTTGTTCGTCATCCGAGGCATAAAAAACTCAAAATTTTTGGTCGAAAACCGAATTGGTCGAGAACCGAGACGTTTGAAAACCGAGTTTTGACTGTAGGTATATATTGCTATCTGAATTAAGAAATGACCTGTATCGGGAATTCTCTCTTTTTTTTTTTTTGTTCCCTGTCGTACACTTGCCCACTGTGGGACCTCCTGAAGCAATGCACAAGTGGGCTGAGCAATTAACAATTTCATGCTGATTGCCTGAAGCATGTTTTGCTATGCCATAAAGATAATAGCGTTGATGGGTGCTGTGCAGCGTAACCCCCGATCCCTACCTCCACCCCCGGCCGCCTCCCACCACCTCTGCTGTTCCTCTATTGCTTCCATCTCTCAATTCTCTACTGTGCAATTCACATGTTGGAATGACGCTCTGCCTGCTTGCTTTATTAAAGACACTCTCCCTGCTTAGACGGCGCATTTAAGAAAAGAAAAAAAAATACAGAAAGATGACTCCCAGAAGAGTAAACAGGGATGATTATTAAAGGGAAGGAGAAAAGTAGTGTCGCGGTCCCCCACTGGCTTCTTGATTTGAAAGTCTAATTTGGAAGCCGCACACGACAGGCAGGTAGACAAAAACAAACAGGTTTCCTTTTCCCAAGACAAATGGAGCATGCTTGGAGGGGCTGCTAGTGACCGCCCTCGTAGTCCTCATTCTCCTTCCCACCACAACGTGACAGAAATCCACTCCGACCGCGGACCTTGCCCCCGTGCAACAGGAAAATGTGTTCCAGCTATTTGTCTATGGTGCGCAGCACACAAAAGGCTGCAAGTACATGACATGTCACCATGTTTCCCTCCCCTAAGTGACGTTTGCAGCTGAACAAAAACCAAAAGGGTCCAACTGGTCGAGATTGATTTGGATCATCAAATAGTCAAGCAAGAGGCAGTTTGCTGCCTCTTGTTTTGACACTACAAATAACATCTGTATTATAATGATGACAAATTTGATGATTAATACAGCATCTGTGTTTATAACAGCGCTTGAGATCTTTCGCTGTAGCCGGGTATTTTTGTGTAATTGATTAAATGTCTTTTCACTTAACATATTTATTAGACCATCTTTCCAAATTTGTCTCAGGGATCATCCAGCATCATGAAGTGCCTTAAAGCAGACTCCTTCATTTCTACTGAGCTTTCAACATTTCACGATGAGTCATTCCAAATTGAGCTCACCTAATTTTTTCAGCAAATTTGAGACAGTTCTCCGGGTTTCACGGAGATGTCAAAAATGAATTAGTCATAATACAACTACATATTTTTTTCTGCCCAATGAAATTACTATACTTTAAAATCTTATCACGAAATAATAAAGTGCTTAATTCTTTTTCATTTTTTTTCTGTAAAAGCAAACATTCGAGAAGAGCTCCTACATTGTGGAATATGGTGGTGACCTGCCGTTGGTTTGAGTTTTTTTTGTTTTTTCTATGACAAATGTGAGATGCAAGTGCTGTACGGTGGCAGTGAACTCAATTCACTTTGCAACAAGCAGCATTTTGACAGGTAGTGAATGAAGCTGTTTCATGCCACGAACCAAATGAAGTTTACTGTCAAACTAAACATGAAGCAAAGAGAATTCCATGTTGTGTATTTAAAACAAACACATAACTTTGTATACAGCAATGGTTGTTTTAAAGTGCTGTGTAAATACACTGAAGTTGAGTTGAGTTGAGTTGAGTTTAAGATAAGATAAGATAAGATAAGAAAACCTTTATTCGTCTCGCAATGGAGAAATTCCCAATTCACAAAGTGGAAATGTCCTAACAGATAGCATCAGTGCCGAAGAGTGGCTAATATTACTGCGGCTTAATGCTGAGGAACTGAGATTGTCGCCATATATCGATTATTCTTTCCGCAAGGTGGCTAAGACATGCATACACTGATTTTTTTTGGGGGGTTGTTGTTGAATTTATTCAATTATATTTGTTTGAAATAAAATGATCGGATCCATATTTTAAGCAAACATATTTAAAGCAGACTACACACCGATTTAAAAATGTGTATCTGGATCCATGTTTTAATTTCGTGCAAGCACTTTCCAGTAAAGTCAACGTGCCTTTTATTTCAGTGTACCAGAAGCAGCAGCACAATGTCCATTGAATTGCAGATTCATCCATGTTTGAGCATCGATATCATCAAATTTAGGAAGTCCATGAGTCCAAAGGAAAGTCACATTTTAAGGGCAATTTTCAGGGTCAATATATTAGTGTGTTATTCGAAAGAAGTTACAATCTTACAGAATCATGTTGGGGTTAACCAATGCTGTTAATTTAGAGCAACCGTGGCATAAAGCTGACATTGGTTGATGGTGTAATACATTTGCTAAGCACGAGAGGGAACATATTCAGTATCATAGACAATTGGGGCCTCTCCAGGGAAACACTTTGTGTCTTACTGCATTCTACCGACCAGGTAAAACTATTATTGTTCTCTGTAATGATGTGAACTGCTGAAAGAATGTGATGCGCCCCTGTAGAAGTAGGAAGTTACAAGGCGTCTTGCCAATTAAAAATATAGAATATACAAATTCCAGCAAAGTCATCTTTGCAGGTGAAAACGAGCCCCGCAACCCCCCCGTAGCATTTCCCAAAAAAGCAAACAAGCACAACAAATGCGAATAAAAATAGGGTCAGGAATCGAGGACCGTCTAAGTGTCCAGGGGTCAGCATTATTAATCACGTATCGCCAGCATCATTGTTCCTGCGATGTGAAAACAAGGCCCAAAGACATAAGGAGGAGCTGTGGACAAAGAGTGGCGGCACCAACCCCCTCCGGCCCGCCCTCCTTTGCCCCCCCTGCTCACCTCCCAGACTTCTGGGTCTCCGTGTGAATGTCCAGCTGGTGTACTGAGCGCACACACCTCCACCAAATGCGCCTGCAATATCTTGGGCTGTTATCTGATAGAACTGACCATTCATTTAGAGGCAAACGCTTGCTATGCAATGGAGGCATATGTGTTTATGTGCTCCTTATAGGACGCAACACGGCATAGTCACACTTATAAATTGCAGTCACATCCTCCGCACAAGAAGGGGATGATAATTGCGGATAGCCAATAAATTACTGTTGCCTCCACATCAATTATAAGCATCACATCTGGCAATGAGGAAAATGAGATCTTGTGACAAATTTCATGAGGCTGGGCTGCCCGGCAGCCTTTCTTAACATGCTACAGATAGCAATCCCTTATCTAGCCTCTGTAATGGGGAGCTACGGATAGAGAGATGGAGCTGCAGCCATTTAATTAAAAAAGCTGGGGGTAGGGGGTTGGAGAGGTGTAATTCATTGAAAAAGGCACATGAAGGAGACAAAGGCTTTGTCTCAAAACACATTTTGCTCGATATTGACACTCATCACAGGCCAGGTTTATATGTGACAAACTCAGGAGACGTTTTCCTCCTGCCTTGTGCATATCTTTCCTCTCTTTTTTTTCCGGCACCATTTTCTCCTCTTGTTTTTTATATTTCCCCGGAGCCTACTGCAAGGTTTCTCAACTGGGACGACTCTTTTTTTTTTTAAACAAATGACTGCTTCGGACAGACAGAGGCACTGAATGAAATGGCCCCTGCACCTAATTGTATTCCCACCTGGGGATGGTAGGCAAGGGCAGAGGCTTCAAGAGCACAGCAATGAGGATTTATGGCAGATGAGGAGACGGGAAAATAAAACACCAAAAGGGATGGCTCTTAAATCTCATTTCCAGCGCAATATTCATTGTGGTTGCAATTGGGTACGCTGATAGAGCGCTGGAAAAAAAAAGAAGAAAAAAAAAAGAAAACGACCGCTGTGTTCAAATTATAGCTGTATTCTCTACTAA
Organism: Hippocampus guttulatus; assembly: GCF_054856545.1. Taxonomy (NCBI): domain Eukaryota; kingdom Metazoa; phylum Chordata; class Actinopteri; order Syngnathiformes; family Syngnathidae; genus Hippocampus; species Hippocampus guttulatus. The sequence continues at coordinate 14,189,493 of NC_141263.1, forward strand.
CATTTAACATCATTAGAAAATCATTAGAAAACCGTCATAAAACCTGGGATTATGACCAGAGCATTAAACACAATGATTATGCAGTGTGTTCCTTCTCTGCTTTGCCTTGTAAATGTGATTTGCTGTGCTGTGGAACGCATAGCCGAGAAGGAAGAATATTTTCCATAATTACTGGAACATTCGGAAAACATTGGCATGCATAAACTTATACACCCTTCTTATGCATTTGTCTGCACAAGGAAACATCTCTGAGATTATGTGTGGGATATCAGGAATGTATTTTCATGGAAATATCTTTGAGAATAATATCAATATTCCAATTTAATGGGATTCATCAAATAAAACCCTCTTGCTGCTTTTTGTCCTGTAGCTCCTATCAACCGCAGACTTTGTTAAAACAACCCTTATGTGCATCTTTAAAATCATTTTGAGAGTACACTGCTGTAATAAGGATAGCGACCCTGAATGTTATTGTATATTTAATTTTATTTCTAACGTTCCTGTTGTATGTAAGGAGTATATCGCTGGTGTCAGGTGGAAGGCTCGGAGCCCCAAGAGCAATTGTTTTGGGTCTCCTTTCGAAGGCATCAGTGACAGTAGAACACGGTATGAGTGGTCTGGTTCAGGTGATAGAGTGGCAATCTCCCAACCTGAAGGTTGTGAGTTCATTTCTCAGCTCTTAAGCAACTTCTCTTTGAATAAACAAGCTAAATGTATTCAAAAACTTTCCTTGTAAAATTGACTCACGTTTTTTCTTCAAAAAAAAACGTTGCTTTTTCAAGAAAAATGAATCTGCTTTTTTTTTTTTTAAGTGTAGAATGGCGCAAAATGCAAACATAAAATAAATCACCAAATTCACTTTAACTTAACTGCATACCATGTATTTGTCAGCGACTTAATAGGGGTTGATGATATTGGTCATCTTTCAACAAATCACAAAAGGTGAGCATCACTAGCTGCATTGTTACAGATTCAAGTTGCCTCCTCCATGTGTTGTACTGCAGGGGATTGTGCAGTTTACATGACATGTGTTCTTAGAGGAGGAGTTACGGTGGCTGACATTGACGTTAATCACCACTTATTACATTGTATGTTGTGCTTACAATGTCTATATGCAGCTCATAAATGCTAAGTGGGTCCGAAAGTACTACAAAGTATCAATGGATGCGTATCTGATTTTTGAAGCAGCAAATATGTCTATACGTTCTCTATACTCTGATATATAGGTCTACTTAAAGCGAGCCAATAGTGTCAGAGTTGAGTCTTCACTTTTTGGGATTTCTCGGCAGCCCCATTATCAGGAGCAGCCATCAGCACAAAGATAAAAGATCCTAATGGAGCTGGCCCTCGTGGAGATGAAAGGTGCGGAGATGGCACACAGTTATGAATCTCTAATGCAGCCCGTGTTTGGACGCTAATGACTGACACAATAGGACACATGCAGGGCACATCTCCTCCTCCTTGTCACGAAATAGTAAAGCAGCCACCTCGAGGTTGGGAAAACCACCAGTCTGGGGAGGGACATTATATATATATATATATATATATACAAATATATATACAAATATATACACACACACACACACACACACGCACACACACACACACACACACACACATATATACATATATACATATTTAGTTGACGCTACACAGAAGATGGTCTCATTCATTTTATTGTCAGTCATATTGCACGGAAGGCGAATATATAGGAGCACATCGTTGTCGGGCTTTTCAGTGTAATTGAAGTGACACTTATGAGAGCCAATGTTCTTTTGAATGCGTTACTTGGCAGATATTCAGGTTTTGTCCCTTCTACTTTGCCAGCGAGAAATTACATCCACTGAATGACAGGCAGAGGTGGAAATATACACGGTGAGAAAGAGCAAGTCGTCTCCCCCTCCCGTCCCTTTCACAGAACCTAATGGATTGTGAGCACTTAATGCATTAATCAATCAATATCTCTCACTGTACATCAACAGTGCGACCAAGTTATGAATGACCTTTCTAACAAAAAAAAGGACACTTTAATGCAGAGAAAATGACTCCTGGGTTAGTGACTTGGGCCCGGGTTTTGTCACGCGTGATTACACCTTCACAAGGCGCAGGGCCATTAACGCAGCACTAACTGGACTCGTCAGGCTCATGCAACTTACATCAGCTGCTGACTGTAGGGTGGAGCGAGCCTGTGACCTTGGTCGAGGCGTCACTCAATCACCTGCTACAAGTGCTTTGTTGTTGCCGCGGAATAACAAATTCCGATAATTTACTGTGCCTTTATGAGACCACAATGTCTCGTTCGCATCATCTGCATCTTGAAATGCTTTAAATGACAGGATATGCAAGAACTGGTCAGAAGAGACATGAGGAAAGACACAGTACATTAAGTACACATCTTTGTAGCCTATGAATACTTTTCTTGCTCCGGGAAAAAGTGCACGGATGAAAAGCTTCAACTGAGGGTAATCATTTCAGATGGCATATCGTAGGCCACACTGTGACCATTGTGGGTCATGTTCAAAGTTATTCTACTAATTTTATTGAATGCCACATTTGTAAAACTTATAGCTACTATACCATCAAGTAATTTGAGTGGATAAGACTGATTCCATGAGTGATGACATATACAGGTAGGACAACACCAATGAGACTTTTTACTTTACATATCATCCTGCCGCACAGGCGATCTAATCCGTTGATATGGCCCGCGTCAACGATCAGTGGTTATCTAACATCGCTGTTGGTTGTTAAAAGATAAACATATTTCTAGAAACAGCCTTCGTTTTAAAGTATGAATCGCCGTCAGATGAGGAAGAAAGCAAAGGAGAGTAGCTTGGATACGTCCCCGCAAAACTCCAGGTGTGTGCATGTGATTCAATGACACTGACATGTTCATTTGCCACATCAAGATGGGCATAGAATGAGGACAAAACACTTTCGCGTTTCGTGTCATGTGAGAGCCGTATCTCCATAGTCTCGAGTAGGCAGCCAAGTAAAAGCAGGAAAGACATTGTGTTCCAATGTGCCCACCATCAAAGGCTACAAACTTCCTCGCAATCTTGAGCTCACTCATGATCACATGTATTGCTCTGTCCCAGAACCTGAGAACCTGTTTTACAAGACACACAACACAGCGCATGAAACCATGAAAGTGAGAAATAGACCTGTCTAAGAAAGAGATCCAGGAAATCAAAATGAATCCTACATTTGAATAACAAAGATTCATCAAATCCGATTACCACATTCAATTCCATACATGATAAGATGAGGAAAGGCTATCCGTAACGTTAGGCAGCCCCACATTCAGATTGTGAGCTTTTTCATGCGTCTTCATGGTTCTGAAGCAGAAGCCCAGTAACTTCCATTGTCTGTCTTTATTTGACACGAATGATACAAAAGACACATTTGAATACATGACTTAAATACAGAGAATGGTGGATATTTTCTGCTTAAATAACCTGGGAAATTTGTTGCTTGGTGCTTTTGGAGGAGGACTTGTCTCTGATGGCAATTCCTTGAAAAATGTGTTGTTTGTTTGTTTTTTTAATCCATAAAACTGCTATATTGAGGCAATGAGGGAATTTATGTGAAAACGCCGTTGACTTAATTTTGCACTGTTTTGTGTAACTTTTGCTTGTCGAAGAGTGCCCACTGAAGGACATAATAGCGTGATGTGACTTGATGAGAGGTAAACTAATCGGCCAACAAGTGAGGCAGTAAGACAAAAAATTGTTTGGCTAGTTAGCATGCTCTGCTAGCTGCTAACTCCGCAACTGTCGCCACTGTTTGCTGCTATTTGTGTTGGTGGAGATGAATTATTGGTTAAATGAACAAACCAAAGATAGGTTGCTGTCACTTTTAGCTACTAACGACAAATGGTGTCTGTAGAACTGTTGCATAAAACCAATTATCTTCAACAATCGAATCACAGCTGTGATGATATACAGGCCTTCTTGTGTGATATGCCTCAATCAATAACAGTGAACTTTTGTTTCTTTGCAAAAGCAGAAAAAAATGGTGTTTTAAAAAAGATTTTTCCAAAATGGACAGTCTATTGGGTGGGTGACTGTCAAGTTGAATAAAATGCAAATTGTTTCATTCGTTGATAAACAGGCCCACATGGGCTTTTTGGTACGTGTTAGTTGGACTGAATTCATGAATTTCAATTCATATGGTGATTGTGTTATGGTAGATGACATTTCTTTATCCAAATGCGAGTCCTGCAAAGGAAAGGCATTTCTCATGTGGGTGTTGAGGTTTAGCACTTTGGTAAACGGTGCGGTGACGGTGGGGAAAAAGGTGATCGTGATGGGGTGGGGGCATGTATCTTAGCCCCTTCCCCATCCTTGGTGGAGCGTGGAAGTGAAGCAAGAGACAGAGTGGAACGGATATGAGCTGACTGCACAGAGCTGAAGAAAAGAAGGGCAAAAACTAATGCTATTGTAGCCATTGCACAAAGGACCTGGCAAAGTGACTGCAGAGGACCCTTAAACAAAGTCACCATTGCCATTCCGCGCTCCCCCAGCCAATTAGATTCTTTTGCACCATTTTACATGACAAAAAAACACCCTATTTTTCCTAATTCGGGCTGCCATGCCAGCCCCCGCGCAACCTTAAATCTAGCCTCAGAACATTAGCCTGTTGGATTTACGGAGACATGTGACATGGACGCCAACACACGCACTCTGTTCTCCATTGTATGCCTCACACACCATCATGTGCCTCATCTCACTTTCCCAAGTGCTTGAAATATTTAACATATACATGCCAGGCTCTCATTTCCAGTCTACCTGCACACATCAGACACAGATAACACTTCGTGCATCACACTTTTTGTGTATGCACATTTTCATGGTAGGTAAATGTGAAACATAACGAAAATCTCCAGCAAAAATATGTAAAATGACAATAAATGTTTTACTCTGTATAGTTGTGTAAAATATATGAAGTGTACTTCACAAATATCACATTTTCTACTGTTTACTGGAAAAATACACATTTGGGATGTTTTAGCGCAATGTGATGTAATTAGAGAGGGGAAAAAATGTTGCATTAAATTAATATGTAGCTGCTAAGAATTTTACACATGTAAACACTCCACTCAGTACATCAAGGGGTAAAACATTTTTATTTCCTATTTATAAGTTGAATAATTCATCGGCTTATGTTCCTGGAGAAAACTCAGCATGCTCATTTCTAGAATTACACGTACCATTACAACACTGCAACGTCCACAAAGTGAGAGTGGCAATCCTCAGTGGAAAATAGAAGTAGATCTTCCTTTTTTATGTCACATTTCCCACTCTTTATAGCCAACTAACTCTTAACGGGGAACACAAATTGCAAGCTCTTCCCTCTCGACTGTGCACTGCAGCTGAACTTAATCGATGCGCTCTGCTGTTTGCTTACTGAGCAAGTAGCATGAAAATTGACCTTTGCTTGCTTTCTAAACAGTGGATTATTCATCGTAATGCTTAGAGATGACTTTCTTCTCCTGGTCCCAAATATTTCCCCATTTCTATTTATTAATAAACTACTAAATTGCTTTTAAAGGACATGACATGTTTGACGAATACTAATATATTTTAAATCTTAGTTTGGAAGCACAGTAAGCTAACAGGATATTGTGCTAGCCTGCACCTTTGGCCATATTTCGCTTGTTGTGTGTACACACTTTATGCTTATACTTCAACGGCGCAAATTGCCGCTTACTTTGTTCTTAGTTGCAATTTGATGTGCATGTGTCACATGAGTTAAACATGCACAATCTAATGACATTTTACAGTACATATATCAGAATTTGAATTCTGTTTATTAGCCAGGTACAGTATGTAAAATCATATTAGGACTCTGTCTCTGGTAGTTTGAGCCATTCTGGTATTATAGCAACAAGCAACTACCGAATATTAGCAAGAACATTTAGGATGCACATACGCCCAGAGAGTCTGTGACAGCTATCTCAACATATTTGCCATGACAATAATAATGATACATTTTTAGATACTGCCAGAAGTTGGAGTTGAACAAGAATACATTGCAACATGCATAGATAGGCTACTTTTTTTGCAACCATATGTGCAAATATGCACGTGTAGTAAATTAGCTTTAAAAAACAACCTAATAATAATTAACTAAGCAAATAAACAATGTTAGAATCCTTTTGTGTGCATGGTGCATGACCGCATTGTAAGGTAAAATTACGTGGAGAATAGGGTGTTTGGTAACTCAAGCAAGATGGTGCTTCCTGAAAAGTAGTGATTTTGCAGTCTGCATCCTGACAGTGGCAATTTTAAACAACTACAAGCTTACTAACACACATTTGGTCAGAAGACAAAAGAAAAATTGCTGTAACAAGTCACAGGACCAAAGTGTGCACAGTTTCTGATAATATTGTTAATACGCCAAGTTTTGAACTAAAAATGAATGAAAGGTTATGAAAGTATACTATCTGACAAATATGGACAACATTTAAGTTCTGCGTGAACAATGTCATCCTGCTTGCAAACTGACGACACGATTCAAATCAAGGATCATGGTACTTGTATAACTCATGCGGTGTGTCAGGACTCTCCACTGAAAGAAATGTGTTGTACTTATTCAATTTTATTTTGTCAAGTGGCTGCACACAATAGAATCAGCTGGATTTAGATACATTCTTTAACTAGATGAATGGTATACTTGATGAATTTATTTCCTGCAACCACTTGATGGAATAAATTTGAGTAAATTTAACACACCAGTTTTTTTCTCAGTGTAATTATGATTTATCCCCCCCCCCGACCCCGCTTTTTTTTTTTTTTTGTAATCAACATCAGCCTCTTGAGGCAAACGCCAACATTCATTGACACCAGACAGTTCTCGGCGACACATGCATGCTAATGGATAGCCGGCAGAATTAGCAGGGGCATGAGGGTGAGGCAGTTCAACTATATTTCATCATCTGAGGAGGGTGAGTCTAAATGCCATTTTTCCCCATCACTGACTGACCTGATGTGCAGCAGAGCTTTCCTCCCACTCCTTTTGTGATTTTGGAGCAAAACTCAACCATTTCTCTTTAGGCACCCCCCCCTCCTCCTCTTCCCTCCTCAGGTGCTGCGCTGTCGGCCACGGCGTAAATCAATGACTGGTGCTCACGCCCACAGGTAAAGGTTAGAGAGGTTCTCTACTGAATTATTTCTGCACCTATCCCATCGCTGCCACCTGCCCGGGCTGCTTTTATTTGATATGGTTGAGATGCTGGAGAGAACTCATTTTGCTAATGCGAGACAAGGATGTGTGTGTGTGTGTGTGTGTGTGTGTGTGTGTGTGTGTGTGTGTGTGTGTGTGTGTGTGTGTGTGTGTGTGTGTGTGTGTGTGTGTGTGTGTGTGTGCGTGCGTGCGCGCGTGTGTGCAACCACCATGATAGAGTACATGTTGTTTGGCTGTAGGGATGTTTAACACTTATACGCGTTGCGCAGGCTCATGTGTCGGAGTGGATAATGAATCACAACGTCTGCGCGTTCACATAAGTCTTTGTTTCATCTGGCTTCACTCTACAGGGGCCTTGGAAGTGTTAGGGCAACATGCTGCAGCATAGGGCATCTTTCACTCTCTGGTTTTGTTTGGCTGTCAGCGAGGCCAGTCTTCTCCTCTGGGCCCAAGGGTGAGCTCATCCATAGTACAGATCATGGCCTTTGATCCAACACATCTCTTGGGGAGCACAAACGGGCTTATTAAAAATGCCAAAAAAACTTTCCTAGCCTGAACTCGATAGTTCCCAAACTCGAGACGTACTTCTTCTGTCATGGTGCCTATGGCCAAATTGAGACTGTGTGCAACACTGTTCACTCAATAATGCAAAAACTGTTAGTACATTCTCAGAAACTAAAGTACACGATTGTACTTTTAGGTGAGAGTGGCTTGTCACTGGGGAGGTAAATGTTATGCTTTTGTAACCTTGAAATTTTGAGTTTTAAGAGGATTTCACAAAAACATAATATGGTCCTTAACCTATTTGGACCCGGAAATGGTACAAAGCATTAATAGGTCCCAAAAAATAAGGCCCATGGGGTGCATTTGTGCGGACTGACCTTGAAATAGAGTACCAGTAGCTACTACTGTACCTCTATTTGAGAGATTGTAAATGCCTCCGGCTCTATAGTCGTTAATTTTCTCACTTTTTCCTTCACTGCATGCACTTATATTCAACTGAGACAGCTGTTTCTACAACGCAAGCTATCACAACCAGAATGTCTTTGTCACCTAATCTGCTGTCGTCTGCTGTCTCTGTCTTTCCCGAACCACTGACTTCCATCCTGAGCTCCTGAGTGACAGCCCCTCTGGGGATTGTGGTCACTCCGTGTGAGTGGCATGTGGGGCGGCAGGGCTCCTTGCATTACTTCCTTCTGCTCAAGATCCTACCACCCAGCAACTAACACCAACCACCGCCACCTCTGCGCCGATATCCAGCAGCAAAGCGTCTGCGCCTGAAAATAGAACTCATTAACACGTAAGAACAAATGAGATGGCTGCCTCCTGATGGACTGTCTATCTTTTGGATCAGTTTTCAAGGAGAGCTTGGTCTGGACATGATGAGCCAGGGAAACCAATCTTATAATGTGCTACCAGGCCTCTCTGAAAATGGGCTTGATGACAGGCAGAGCCCCTCGTACTCTTTCATAGTCCAATCTGACACCGTGTGTATGCTGATATTACACAGTATGCCGGTATGCCAGTTTGAAGGCTTTAACATTGCTTTTATTTATAATGTGGCATACATGGTGGAAGAAAAAAAGCCAATAGAGCTCCAAGAGTTGACATCACGCATTCCCACACAGCTCTGCGCCACATGTTAAAACCAATTTGGCAGGAGAGAAAAGTTGTCTCTAATTTGAGGAAACATCACCCTTTTACAATGGTAGACAGCTGTCGTTCACCAGGGTGCCACAACAGAAGGGGACAAAAGAAGGGGAGAGCATTCTACAGGCTACCAAAAGAAGAACCAAGGCACAGGCACTTGTGCAGCCATAAAAAGAGCTAAGAACAAGACAGAGAAGTGGGATCCTTCTCATAGTGGTGGTTATCGCCTGTGCAGCGATTACTGAGAGTCAATTACTGAATGGGTTAATCGAGTATAGTAAATGTAACTCGATTGTACAGTGAATTATGATTACATTTCCAAAATGGTCTTTCACTGAGTGCCGATGATACCCCTTTGCAAAATCGTTATTTTTTTGGGGTTTTGAGAAAAAGAAATTCCTTCCTTCATTAACCTTCAAAATCTTGCAAGGAGTGTCCCTGCCGCTCGATGAAAGATGTAATCCGGCAACTGGAACCTAGACGGCAGCGGTTAAATAAGTAGATGCTAACATACCTAATAATAATAGTACAAGACCTAAGTGAAGCTAGCTCCTCACTCCTCGCAAAATTTGTAAATAGTCTGATTTGTTTGTCCTACGTTTGACCTGGTTGTTTCATAACAACGTTTGTGTGTGTAAAAATCACTTCTGGCGTTTGATAGGGATCTGGAATAGCCCACCTGTCCACCTTGCACATGTATGTCATTATGTCCTCAGTGTGAGATGTAAATTCCCCTGGATGGAATGTTGACTTATCGTGGCTCTCCATTTTAATCCTGTGCTACTGAACAGCCAACATGGCGGCGTGAACAAATGCAGTCAGGTGTCGTCCGGAGCTATTTAGTGGGCACTACTGCATTCACAGACGGGAACTTAGAGCTTGTTATCGTCATTATTAGCACAGTGAACAATATGTTTTTTACTCTTTTCATGAATGATATCAGTGAGAAAGAACACTCAATGTATGTGCTGTCTATCGTCACAGCATCCTGCCATGAGAATTCAACATTTTGCAGTTTGTGCTCATATGCCATTGCGAGTCGCACCAGCACATAAACAATGAATGTGAAATATAATAACGCACTGCGCAATGCTAAGCATAATGTGAAATGCCTTCTCACAGCTGACTTTGGGGCGAAGGACAGCGTAAACCCTGCATTGGTCATCAGTCCATCAAAGTCGTCCAATCACATTCCGCTTTAAATGGGCCTTTCCCTTCTCCACACATCATGGCTTTCCGCACAGGATTTGGTAAAGAAAAACTTCATTTGGTGTGCTTGGCCACTTTGACATTTGATTTTGTCTTTCGTTGAATTCATCTCTTAATATAAAGTCTCAAAACCGGACACAATAATAGTTTAGAATTGCAAAGTGGCTTTTCTTTTCGTTACAGGGTGATATTCAAACCAAAGCAGATGGTAAAGGGAACAGAAGGCTCGCTTGTTTTGAGAGGAATAGAAGGGTCATATAAATGCTGATAGATGAATCTTTAAAGCCATCGCTTTGGCTTTTTAATAAATATTGTGTATTCTGTAACATTTTCAAGAAGAAAAGTAAAAGGGTATTTATGAATTTCCTGGCACGTTCCGTGGACAGCAAACAATTTCCTATGCCGTCTCGATGCCCTTCGGACAGGGATTAGGAGGCAGGCGGCTGACGGAGGTCTGACTGAGCTGCAGGCCCCTCTGGGGCCCGAACTCATCCCAGCCCGCACAGTCTTCATCCTCATATCCACTCTGCATCACCAGGGCAATAACCCGCCTTTATTAAAAGCGCATTGCACCACTGTCTGACTATGCAACACACTTTCAGATTGGCCATAATGTGGCATGGACAGGATTCTGGTGGTTAGGAGCTACAATATCCTGTTTCTGGAAAGGTTTACTTTGCATTTCAACCGGCCTGAATGCAATAAAACATTCCAGAAAGGGGCTACTGTCTGTTTTGCTCTTATCTGTGGGGAGAAAAAGCTCAGGTATGGCCACTTGCACGCCACCAGAGCGTGGCTTGGCTCAACTGTGATATTACCTGGCTCTTATAGCTTTAGGCTGGCCACTGGACATGCAGATAGTTCAACCATAACAGCCTCAGCGGGAAGCCAGGCATGCTGTGTGATGGAATGACAAATGGATGAAAATGTACAGTTCAATAAAACAACATATTTGTTAACAGATCCTACTGAAAACGTGAACTGCAAGTGACTTCCCTGCATTTGCTTCATTAGGGAAGATATTCTTTGTCACGGGCCTATTTCGCAGCTTTTTGTATGTCTCAAGAATTATGCATGAGAGAAGAGGGGGGTGGGAAGAGAAATGCATCTGTTGTCAGGACAGGCCTCGCTATTAGGTGTGTGACCCTGGAAGTGCACCCCTTTTAGTGAAACAAGTAATGGATCTCATTTTGGATACCGCTATTATGCAGTCATTTGTATGCATCCTTTTGTCTCATTTCCATTTAATAATGCACATGGATCCTCTGGCCAGTTTCTCAAACTGGTCATTAAAAGTAACACTGATCTAAACTGGAGGTTTAGACTCCACTTACAAGCTCCAGTGCCATGGCGGATGAAACAACCGCAGGGTCGCAGTATAATAAGCCCTCTCCAAACCAGTCTTTGCCCTTGAAGACCCCAGGCTCCTGTGTCTACACACTCGGCTAACAATGACTAGTGGTCGTCCGTGTAGCTGAGCTCCAACCTTCTCCTCCCCGGCCTCCTCAGCCCACAGAGGCAGGGATTTCCTCCCGTGCTAAGAGCCAAGCCGTCACAACCCAGAGATCAAGAGCCTGCCATCTGTGACTGTGGAAGATTTACAGCAGGAGCTAATCCACTGTCAACCACGTTTGTTCTCAATCTTTGCTTCTTCCATACACACATGTATGCAAACACACATACACATGCTGGATGTCACCAAAGAAACATATTTTAGCTTCATGAAATGTTTACAGGATGAAAAAAAAATACATTATGAAAAGACACACTATCCGCTTTAGTGAGCGGCATAAAATGATTTGGTGAGTTTTAACGAGTTCCAACTCAACGGCTACGTTTAAATACAGCATATGGGTTTTCCTGGGCAGACCGTTACCGCTGAACTGTGTGTACTGCATCATACTGTGGGGTAATGTTTTCAAATATTTTGGCCCTTGTGTAGCTTCTGTAAATGACTATCACAACCCGAAAGAACTCGAGGTGTCAAATGTTGTAACTAGCGAGTGTACATTGACCTAAAAGAAAGAGCCACCACCATTTCCCGAGGTGCAGTATGTTCTGACCAACTAAATATGAATGAGAACTATATGACTGACAATATATTAGGAACAATCTGGCACAATTAAAGCCCCGCAAATGGCCATTACATAAAAATACAGGAAACAGTGAACTTTGGAAAAGAGTTGGTCTTTGGGTGTGCCTAATTAAATGCAGACGAAGTGCATTTCTGCTAATGGCCTATTCTGGGCCAGAATGTGCAGTAAGTGTAGTAGTAAAAAGTGGCTTCTCGTCAGGCGTCTCTGCACAAAGGGCAGCTGTGTGGCTGGGCTCCCACTGAGGCCTCCTTTGTTTCACCCCGAGATAAAGGGTTAAAGAAGACAAATGGAGGTGGGGCCACCGAGCAACTTGCCTCAGCAGCACATTGCCAGTAGAAGTAAGAGTTAAAACAATGTAGGCCTTTATTCCTATGTCAGTCTAATTGGAAAGAAGCTAATTTCTGCTGTATTTTGCTCTCCTCAGACATCCACCATGGAGGGAATATGTGGCACAAAATCCCTGGAGCCTGCATTTCCTGCACCCTCATTGGAAACATTAATATGCAAAGTGGGTGGATGTAAAACACACACAAGGCTGCATATGGGCCTACCTCATTTCAGTCTATTACTCATGGAAATATCATAGAAAGGTATCAGTTGACGACCACATATAATTGACGGTTCTCTTTCTTACTCCATTGTTTCATCTTGGGCGTTTGCAGGGGGGTTCGGGGGGAGGGAAGCAAACAGCAACTAACACCATAACCGCTCTAAGAATCACAAAACAGCAGCAGCAAGCCACGGAATTGCCATGCAGGTGACCCACAGTTCCAGGGGCAACTTTGTTTTAACAAGCCAGGCAAGGTTCCATCACTTAGCAAGTATGCTTCGACCACAAAAGAGAGCCATGTGTCGCAGAAGTACTAATGGAGAGGAAATTAAATATTACACTAAGAGGGAATAAAAGGTTCAGCTGCGTGAGGGGGAGGAGCTACGAGCAGGCCTGGGGCGGTTTATAGGAGATATTACACTGCGGGAACTTGCCAAGTAGAATGAAAGTTTACAGGGACAGACATTTAAACCAACTCTGTTTTCACTAGCGTAGACCCTTACAATTTGCTGTAATCGCTTTGCTGCGACTATTGCAACATAAATCCTGATCGTGTCAATGCGGAGAAAGCCTACACAGCTCTAGTTGTGCTGCTCTTTCAGTTGACATTGCGGTAGAATCTGTCACAAAAAGTCGATTTATGAGTGGGCCCTATTAATAAGCATGGAGCCTGAGACATCAGTTTTTCATCAAAAGTACAGACCACTGCAAAGGTTATTTAGTGAAGGAGGCCTTACTGTGGGTGGGTTAGATCATCTGAACATCGTTAAACACGCTCCAAACCTTCAAGGCACACTATAATGACACGCAAGTCCCTATGGTGGAGAAACTCCCTTTTGGTGGCAAGCCAATTGGCCGGTGAAAAGGTCACGTACAATGAACACTGGGATGGCGTAATTTTAAGACAACATTAGTTTTAGCTACTTGGCAATTTTAAACGTACTTCAGTGACTGCTTTGCAACATCTGAAATCCAATTTTGAGCTATCAAAATAGATGTGTTTGAGTTGCAGCAGTGTCCGTCCGCTACACAGGGACTGGAGTGTGACACTATCACAGGGTGACCAGATATACAGTATACCAAATAGGCATGCCAAAGAAGGTTATAATAGTTCAGTGTTTTTAATTATATTTTATATTTTTTATTATATATTTTTTATTCACATAGTTTTCATTAGATTTTAGAGTTGAGTTTTTTTTGTATTAGTTATATTTGTTTATTTATTGATTATTCATTCATTCATTCATTTTACGAACCGCTTGATCCTCACTAGGGTCGCGGGGGGTGCTGGAGCCCATCCCAGCTGTCTTCGGGCAGTAGGCGGGGGACACCCTGAGTCGGTTGCCAGCCAATCGCAGGGCTATTTATTGATTAAAAGTAACTATTTTATTTTGTCAAGTATTTTTGGTTTTACTTTTATTACTTTCACGAAAGTGGTTTTTCAATGTAGTTATTTTGTTAGTTGGGGCTAGAGTGAAACGACATTGAACAGGATGATTTCAAACAAGTCAAACTCACAATTAGGATTAGAGTACCGTGGGTCCTGGTATACTCACCGTTCCGCGCCGGCGGATTCACCTATTCCCTGACTTTTTTTTCCCAATATTTATTTATTTTTCTTTATTTGAGGGTGCGGGGGTGGTGGGGAACAAACTTCTGATTTTCATGGAAAACACTTCCTGGTGGCTTCTATTTTTTGCATGAAAGATAATAATAAACATTTATGATGGAGCACCAATGATGTCACTGTTTTATCATAAGATTCAATGCACTCAACTGTGAGCGAGGGTAGCATCAAATGCAGGTTGTGTACTTTTTGGGTAGAATGAAGTAACCCATGTTCTTTCAACCAATCATCAGACCACAGTGTGTCTTACCTGAGTGTCAGGGTACCAAAAAGTGTTATTTTGATGAAAACTCCTCACTGTACTGAACAAGACTCAAGAAATCGGTTTTAACCGCCATGTGGTTTGGCTGCTTGATTGTTATATAAGGCAACAATTGTATTTTTCATGGCACATCCTCACAGTATCATTACTGTGAGACTACAACTGAAGTGACTCCACAGAAAAGATCCACAGGCAGTTGTGTGTCTGTGAGTGCGATATAATCCACGTGCAGCCACAGCAAAGGGGGCTCCATTAGCCCTAACCTTAGGCTTTCATCCTAAAAGGAGCAATAAGCACATCAAACAATGAATAAGAAAACAACAAAAAAACGGATTGACAAGCACATCCGCCAAAGGAAAAAAAATGTACAAACCGTGCCTCCGCTCTCATCTACACAAGAGAGGAAAAGTAAATTCCCAACCATTTTAACCTAAATAGCCTTTCCTCTTGCCATTGCATGTTCGTTTGTCCACTGTACTGTAGTCATTAACATATTTGGAGTGCAGTGAGCAGAAAGCTTAATTGTCCCTAATTGCTCAGCTAAATATGTTCTCTAATGATTTGCTTCAGATCTGTGACTGCCTTTTGCGCAATTTCCCGGCCGCTGGCTTCATTATCCCTGCCTCCATGGAACAAAGCGTCTTCACAGTCTGCCCTTTTTTCTTCCGTAACATAGACAGTGAGTATGTGTGCGAGGGATGTAATGTCTCCCTCTTGCCGGGACACACAATAGAGCCCCTTTGTGAGGGCACCCGAGTTAAAGTGATTAGAAAACCAAATCTCTGCTAAGAAAGCGTGTTAATTGACCACAGTTCGCTCATCCTAATCAGTCCATAATAAATGAGCAGTCTGGGCACTTTGTTTTAGCCTAGCAAGTGCGTTTTGTCTACTGATGGCTTTCTCCTTGCCACAACTCTTGACTTAGTACTCTTCCCCTTTTTAACATCAATGGTCTTGTCTCCATGTGTCTTAAAGCCACTGTCAAGTCAACTCAGGGATTTGGCTCGAAATACATATTTGAGGATATTTGCTGAAAAACTGTCTGAAGACTGAGAACTACTGTATGTAGTTGTCATTTGTGGAGACATAGTGTTCAACTATTTTAGTTTTCCTATCTTTTTGGGGGTTGCATGGCTAAAACAGCGCACTTGACACACTTCGGAATCATTCATTCATTCATTGAGCACCTTTGATTGCATCAGTGTTCATCCAGGACATTTGCAACGTACAGTTACCTAGCTAGCTATGCCTACAACCTGAAAATGCATCGTCCCTGAGGGGGAAAATTAAGAGGAACTTTAGAGCATCTCATTGTCAGCTGTGCGTGCTCGCACATCATGGAGAGTATGCAAAAAGGCAAGTCCATCTTTACAGCCAGAATGCGGACAGAGGCTTCACCCTGATTTGGCTGCTTTAGAGTGCCTCATTGTCACGTCATGGAAAAGCCCCATGACGACATGGCAGAATACATTCCAGCCACCGAAGGCTTTAAGTGGATGTATTTTCGTGGCTCAAACATGCACTTATATGTTGGCATGAAAAAGATGCTGACCGAAGTAGCATCCATTTTTCCAGGTTGTAGAAATGGTATTTCATTGACAGTTGGCAGTTCAGCATTGAGCGGTTTTAGCACATTCAGCAACATGCTCACAGCATTCAGGCATGATTTGACCTGGTTTTGCAGTCTCATTTAATGTAGTTGATGATCCTTTTAATTATTGAATTTTGTCAGAGTTGTTAAAAATACTCATTTCTGTGCTGGGTCCAATTTACAATACATTTATTTTCAGTTTACAGGGACTTTAAATAGATGCAAAAAAACCCTACAGTTTTGATTTTAAGTGATTAACCTTTATTGTTTTGTTTGTACAGAAAACATAGGCTTCTGGATTCTTGATCTTGTCGAAGTTCAGCCCATTATGAATATGATTGCATTTTAGGTCTAAATACAGTGACCTTAGCACATGTACACTAAAGAGACAAACGTATTTGCAGCACAAATAAAATACTTAAATACTTAATAGTCAATCAGGGTTTGTGTTTGACTGCTTAATTTGGGGCATTTTTATGCATTCAACTCTGATGGCACAATTTGGGGAAGGTCATTTTCCTGTTGCAAGTGCAAAATGCTCGGTCCACAAAGGCATGTTTAGATGTGTTTGGTTTGGAAGAGTCCTGACTCACACGCCATCAAACACCTCTGAGGTGAACTTGACCATGCTCAACATGGTGAGCCTGTCTCTCAAGGATCTCAAGTCCGACATCAGTATTGTTGAATCTCATCAAAGGCCAACAAGTAAAAACTGCCACAGACACTCCAGCATCTTACAGAAAGTCTTCCCAAAGGAGTGCTACTTGTTATAGATGCAAGAGGACAACCAAGTGGACATTTTCATTCATGTCCCCTTCCTTTAGGTTTAATGGGAAGTCGAGTCAAACATTTTGCCCACACAGTCAATGTAAAACAGAGATGAGAGCAACAACAGAAGATGTCTAACCTGTATCTGAAGAGGGGCATTTGCGAATGGTAAAGATGGAGCTGAGGTCTTCGTCGTCCTCGGGCAGGCCCTTCTGCAAGCGCTGCAGTTTCCTGAGGCTCTCGCTGCGCTGGTGCTTCATGGAGCGCACATGCTGGATCAGGTTGAGCTTGGCCTTGGTCGAGTAGTTGCACAGCACGCAGTGGTAGTAGCAGGCATCACCCTCCACCGCGTTTTCGTGCTGCTGCAGGTGCTGTGGGAGGAAACGGAGAGAGAGGGAGAGAGTGAGGAGAGAAAAAGTGAGAAAGTGGTTCTTGTGGACGGTACTTTCGCTCACACAGTTGGCAAATGAACAAATCAATTCCCAATCACAGTCCTGTTGTTTAACATCCAGACCTCTTCCATTTCAGAACAACTGTTTGGACTGCGCACTTTGTCTGCACTGAGTGTCTGTATTAGCGCCCTAACAGGACAGGAGAGCCCTGGGGGTGGGAAGGGGGGTGGGGGGAACACAAAAGTCTCCCGAATGCAAAGGCGGACAGCAATGGCATCAGCTCGCCTTCAGAAGCCGGGAGCACGGCAGACCAACAGACGGAAAGAACATTGATTCCCTTCACTCAACACAAGCCTCCCGCCTCTGAAAAGGAAACTCCAAACATCTGCCTGTTTCACGCTCGGGATACTAAATATTGATCACGGCGAGTTAAATCCCAGCTTCATCATGGAGCGCAGCAACGCGGCCCTTGAGAGGCAGGAGGGCCACCGGAAAATTCCACAACAGGAGGATGACCATCGGAGGACAGTAAATCAGCATCGGTATTGACCTGTCAACCCCATCACTTCCTCCGTGGCTAAACAGAGACCCTCGTGCAGGGCTTCAGCCTTCACCCAGCAGTATCAAAATACACCCCAAGTGACGCCATAGTACTACAAAGTCTTGTCACACCAGAGCCTCAAGTCTAATTACCTCCTGCATTGCTCAATCAATGATGCAAGACCGGACCTGGTGTGTGCAAGCCAGTTATTGACCATTATCTTAAAGTATCTCACTGGCTGCTTCTTAAGAGCCCCTCGCTCTGCATGGACACTCGAACCACATCTGTCATTTGACAC
The DNA here is from genome assembly GCF_054856545.1 of Hippocampus guttulatus. NCBI lineage: Eukaryota > Metazoa > Chordata > Actinopteri > Syngnathiformes > Syngnathidae > Hippocampus > Hippocampus guttulatus. Next base: position 14,207,665 of record NC_141263.1, read on the forward strand.
CTCAACATCACACTCCGGCGGCATCCAGCTGAGTGTTTGATGTGACTGCAATCAATGTCAATCAGCAGATGTTTTCCATTTGTTCTGGCTCGAGAAGAAGAAATATAGGTCGTGACCTCGATTTAACAGATCCGGAACCAACGGACACCGGATTTAACGGGTACAATCTGCAGAAATAGCAGTGTCCGTCTGGAATTCAAAATGTCCGTGCGTAGCGAACAACGTCCATTAGTTCTGAATCGGCCGCTGTTGTTTGCTGACGCAATCAACAGAGCGAGCCTGGTACTCTCGAGTTCCCTGACTGAGCGCACCATGACAGGCCCTTAGTTGGCCTATGATGGCTCCTTTTGTACACATGTCTCTCAAGCATTCTATACTAATTTTGGTTGAGTAAGTATACACTTATTATTTGTCAGGCCCTTCACTACTGTATGGCATCCAAACATAACAGTGGCGAGAAAAAGAAGCACGCTAGTACTGGCGACCAATTGGAATTCAGGAAGTTGGGAATTGGCCCTCTCCATGAAAAAATGTTTTGGATCGAACACATTAATTGCATTTTCAATTCATTTCAGCAGGGTAATGAATTTGACATAGAAGTAAAATGACGAGCTTGCTCATGGAAAAAAAAAACACATTTGTAAGTTAACGCTCCTTTGTATAATAATGTTCAGCTTTAACTGAGGTATTAATTTTACAACTAATGTATTTTTGTGGTTAAATATTACAAAACTAACATATTTAGGAAGAATCGAGGGAAGTAATATTGGAAAGTTGTCTCATCACCAGTCAGTGTAGGCAGAGTTTTGGATCAAGCAGCCTGTATTGTGCAGATGTACCTAATGATGTGGCCACTGGCCAGTGACCAGATCCTGGACTGTTTTAACTGTTGATATAAACGATGCAGTCGACTATTTTTTTTTTTATTCATCTGATTAAAAGCGGTAAAGATTCAAGTTGCAATAAAGCCGAGTCTACTTTGCGCTGCCAACATTTTCCCCCACATTCTGCATAAAGCTTGAACCTCTCTACAAGATCATTAATCTCCACCCTCGTCCTCATATAAAGTCTCTGAAGACAAGACGAAACCAAGCTAGATGTCCTGCACACATCAGCAATTTAATCACATACCATTCAAATCAGATGTAAACCGAAAGGGGAAAAGGGGGTAATGAACATTTCAATAACGGTAAACGTCCTTGACAGGCTTGTGTCGCTCTCTCCCACTGTTGGTTTCTTTCTGGTAATCTTTTAATATTTCCGTGAGGAATTGCAAGAGATTGTATTTCATTGTTTTTTGCTTCATATTCGTCTGTTTAACAACTAAAATGTGTATTAAGACACCGCTTCCGGGGAAAAAGAAAAGCTCTTTCTTAAACCTTTTTTTTTGTAAGACCCACAGTGCAGTGTAATAGAGTTATTAGGTGATTGCAAAAGGCTCTGTCTCTGCATGCTCTCTTTTCTCTCCTCATTTTAAGCTATCCATGATGTCATGAATAGGTGTTGGTAGATATTATGAGGACCCCCCTCTCTCCCCCCGCTTTTCCTCAGTGCGCAAATATTGCATCGGAAGTGAGGCGCAGAGAGATTCGGTAATAGACAACACCAAATCCATCAACGCAAACTGCTCTTAGTCCTCACAGATGTCCTGAATTAAAACAAATTTTCACTGCAAATGACTCACAGCCCCAGAAATCTATGTGAAGTCAAGTTGGAGAAGAAAAAAAAATGACAGCACCTGACTAAAACTTCAAAGCTAGTCTCAGGAGGTAGGGGAAAAATGCTGGGAGTTTTATAGTTTCCCATAAAAAGCCCGGGGTTTATATAGGAGTAAACCTGAGACCGGCTGCTCCAGCATGAGCCATAATTCACTCGGAGACTGACTGGCCAGGACCGTGGCCTCAACAGAGCTGAGAGTGGCTCGTTCCAGCGCCTGTAGCTCCGTCTATAACATCAAACGATTGTACCTGTAAAGCAGCCCTTGCGCCACCTCTGCTCCTGCCATGACCCCGGGCAGCTGGGGGCAGCTCGGAGCCAGTTAACACGGTGGGAGCTCAACCACGAGGATGGTCAGTAAGGTAACACTCACTTACAGTCTAGAAGCACTAAGTCGACATGATAGCATAAAACTCATATTAGCAAATGCTCAGAGATTGTATTTCTCGGGGGGAAAAAAAATACAGCAAACAGAGTTGGCCCCATCTCTGCCACTATTTCACATGTGCACACTAACATAATGCACAAGACAGACAGAACTGTGTCTGTTTCCTATGAATCTGCAATGAAGCCCCTCGTTGATAAATCACCTCCAACTGGAGTGCAGCTTAATGAAAAAGTCATGTTTAAGCTGGAAGGAGTTGTTCTGCATGGCTCTGGGTTTTCTAATCACCCTATGGAGGCCTCAGGAGAAGGGGTGCTGTGGAGCAGAGTGCAGCGGGGAAGGCTTGCCATGTCAGGGGCATGGATCCAATCAGTGTAACAGCCTCAAATGCATTCAGCACAAGTACTGGTGTGTACTGTATGCTAATATCGTCATCACTTAGCATTGGAAGTCTGATCTTAAAAATGACACCAAAAAAAAAAGACTTGTTTGTGTGTAGTCAAGGTCAAGAAATTACTGATAAGACAAGAAACAAAATAATGCAAAACTTTAGGACGCTTATGTTGACCAAGAGAAATAACAATCCCTGAAATGTGTTCTAAAAGTCATTCACCAGTGATAGGATGTGTTGATTTTTATCTATGTATACATTACACATTTAAAAATTACAAGATAAGAAAGACGATGAGGTTCAAACGCACACCCCTCCCACCGCCAGGGCGAAAAAAAAATGCAAATGTTCTAAAGTTGAACAAATACTGAAGGACACCATATTGTCAAAAGATCACAAAGTCTGCCTGTCATGCATATCTTTACGGTTGTATGCATTAACTGACCCTGACTATATTTTTAAACTTAATAGGCCAATTAATCAGAATTTTATCCTGCCAAATATCAGAATCGGCATCAGCTTCACAAAATGTATGTTTGCCCTCATATATATACAGTACATTTAAAATTTGACTCTATCGGCCGATAAAATCAAAGACAGATTAGATGACTTGAAATGACCTTATATGCTCCAATATTTTTCTCACTTGTCGTTCTCATGAGGTGCACTTCAACACAGAGTTCTTTTTACAAAGTTTAAAAAGTCTATGATGGCTTATCAAAGCTTTTTCCGCAGAGCTCCTTCCCTCTCTCTGTGGAGGCAGTTGCTCTATGCTTTTTCAGGTAAAGTGAGAGAGAGAGAGATGGGACGGTGTGGGCACCACCCCATCCTCTCACTCACAACTCCACAGTGCACCTTGCCCTTTGAGTGGGCACCACTCGCCTGTATCAGTTTCACCACCCACCTAGAGCACGGCATACATCTACATTTCCATCCACTTAAACGTGCAAGTAAAAGTGCACCTTTAACACAAAACTGTGTGGTTGCTGAGAGAGTCGGACTCACGCAAGATGGAGGTGGGTATTACTGGAAGGATGGATGGGAGACGGAGAGACGGTAATTCCGACGAATGGCTCCCAATGGAGCTTTATAATACAGCACGCGCACACAGACACAAATAAAAGTATAGACAAAAAGCACAACGTATATTAACAAACATGCACAGACAGACTTGTGCACGAACGTGAAACCACAAGCCATTAAGTTCATACCCTAATTTCCACCATTACATTTGGCAGTGCTGTTAATACAAACTTAATGCATTAAAACAGATGGCTATCTGTGAGCTAAATAGCTATCAATTCGAAGGGAGCTGCCAAACCTCTCCCTCTTCGAGAGCCAGGGAGACTCGGCTCTGAAATTGATTTGCTCTTCTCCCACCCCCCCCCCCCCAACCAAGAAGTTTTTCTCTTCTGAATGATGGCACAGGTTAGAATACGGACACATGGAAGTCCTAAGATCTCTTCATTAAAATTCAGCCACTAATGGTTACAGTTTGCTCATGTAGAAAATTTACTTCACGCTGTTAGAATAAAATCTGCCCACTGGGGCTAAAAGTTAAAAAAAAGCTGTGGTTGAAGTCTCATTGTGGGACAAACACGTCGATGGGGTATCTTTTGCAGCTTCCTGTTACATCCAAAAGTACAAAAAACAACAGAGAGTGTTTGCACAACTAGTGCCAAATTGCCAAGGGTGCTAAATCAGGATTATTTATCTATTATAATGATGACGATGATGAATGTTGGGAGAAAAAAAAAAACTCAAGGCTGAAAATATGGCTGTGGCACGCAGTGACTGCAATTGTACACTGAATGTGACTCTGGGATTCCCCTGGAATGAAAGCAGGTTATTTAGCGAAGCAAAGAAGAGCAGAGCTTGGCCCGGGATTCCGGGGTGTGCCAGCAGCTCGAAACAACAGCTCACAACTGCAGAGGCCGCCCTTCTGGCTTCCAAGTGTGGTGGCTGCTTTGACTTAGGCCCAGCAAGCTGCAACATGCCTCAAGGATAGCTCGTGGAGTATTCCAGCCCTTGAATTGGCAACATAAAGCCTCCTGTATCTCATTCTCACTCTTCCTTTACTCCCCCTTATGCGTGCTATCCCTCCACCATATACTGGTCCGCTTTCAAAAAAGTGCTTCCTTTACTTGCTTCGACATGATCCGTCACTACCGGGGAATAAAAACAAGCTGTATATATATCTTGGGGCGGAAGGAGAGAAACAAAATGGACCTGTGGGCAGAGAGCTAAAGATGGATGTCGTCAGGTATCCTTAGAGAGGTTGCCTTAACGCAAAGCCTTGAAACAAAGTAGGAAGAGGGGGGGGGGGGGGCGTGAAATACACTTCCTGACAAAGCAGCCAACTGTGCCCCGCGCTCGCCACTCTTTGTTACGTTAACATTAAATAAAACAATAATCATTGAATTCTGTTTGAATGAGTGAGATCCTGGAAAGCAAACAATGGGATCATAATTGCAGAAGGAAGGCGATCAATGCAGGCGGCAATTTGGGCTATTAATATTTGTTTATGCTCTTGTGTGCATTTGTACATTTGTGTTGAATATCTATAGCGTATTACAGCTTTAGGGCAGAATCCCCCCCGCACCCCCCACTCTCCAAACCACAAATTTTCAGGAAATCTAACACACCATCTTGCTTGAGTTACAAAACATTTCATTGTTCGCCGCAATCATATACCGTTGCACGCAAACATGAACACAGCACCTCAAAATCTTGCTCAAGTGCCTATTTATTAAGTTAAAAAACAAAAGAAAAGACTGTCCATTGTTTAAGAATTATAGGTAGGTCGATAAATATGCTAGAATAGTGGTTACGTCATCTTGTAAAATGTTTTTTTTTTCCAAATGGTCTTAAAGCCGAGTGCGTGATGCCATAAATAAAACAATGCGCATTCTAAGAGGTGGAAATGTATCGACACACAAATGTACCGTCGTGGCCGGTCACATACTTCTGCAGTGAAGCTTTTCCATGGTCTTTTTTTAAGAGAACAGGCTGACTCAAATGTATCTCACCTAATTATTTTCACTCGTTACAGTCTAAAAAACATCCAAACTTTCAATCTTGACGCGGCATGCGTGGGGAACGAACAATCGGGACAACGGTGAAAAAAAATATGTTTAATTATTTGACCATATGTCTCTGACCAACAGCGATGATATTTATGGTAAGTTAAGAGAGCATTTGTGTTTTGACAAAAAGCTGAGTCATACACTCACCCATAAGCACTCAGAAAACAAGAGTTGACCTTGACCCTGAGGTCTAAAAGATGGCTCTTAATCACATGATCAATGTGTCCACACAATTCATGTGCAAGTCTATGTCTTTGGGAGGCCAGGAAGGGGATAAGCATGCATGCGGCGATGAGATCAATGCCCCTGTGTGGTGATAACGAGCCCGAGCCTATGCCCACAGGAGCCTCACGACGTCATCCAGGGTCTTGCTCATTTGGAACATTTGGATAAGCATGGCCATACATACATAATGTGCACTTGTAATGGGATCCACATAAACATACTGTACAGTATTTTGCCACTTCTTCATGAGCCGGACGTTGCTTTTGTACCCCAATACTGTACACTGACAACACACCAGAATGTAAATGATGTCAACCCCCAAAATAAAAATGTTTTTTTTTAAAAAATGACGCAACTTGTCAGCAAGCTGTTGCCTTTCTTCGAAGGTAGCTAATTAACAGCTTAACCTCCCGATGCTTTTATTAAATCTGTGCGAGCACGAGCTTGCCAAAACTGTAGTACAATGTGTCTGCCTGCAGGGGGTTAGGACAGGGTGGAGCAAGTGGGGACACCCAAACAAGGGTTGCAGACAGCTGACTAAGTACTGGCATGGTACCATCTGGAAGCTGAAAGGAACAACTCAGGACTTGCCCGGCTCCTTTGCTCTGTTCCCAACTATTCTGAAACAACATCCTTCAATTCAGGAGGATTGCTGAGCTAATTAATTGTGTGGCTTCAATGATCCCAATAAGATTCTGGAAAATATTGCTTGCCTGCCACAATGAATGCTGAGATTGGGAAGGGCGTCCAAAAAACTAATTTTCAATAAAACATGACTAGCCATTGCGAAGTGCATGGAAATAGGAGAAAAAAAAACAATTGGTGAAAACCTCCAAGAAAATGACTACATCCATAAACCATTCCTTTTACAGTCCCTTTCTTCTGGCTAGGAAGTTTGGGGCAGCAAAGACAATTTGAATGTGAGTGACATTTAGCTCGTAAGTGCTGTCGTTTCAGGTTAAGAGAATGTTTGTCATGATAATGACTCAAATTGGGCTAGCCTGTAGGCATACAAATCGACAAATCTAACAGAATCCTTTACGTCATGCGTGATGAAAACATAAGTACATATCAAAACATTGTACATTGTCACCTCAGCAGATCGCTTTGGCTCCTTAGAGTCCCTCTAAAGTAAAATAAAGGGTCCTCCTCAATTTGACACACCAGAGAACACCGTTGTTGATCACAACCCTGCCGAATTTGGTTTTGAATTAAAAATCACCTAGTACATAAAATGAGGCCTCAAAATTGAGGAAAATGGAATAGTTGTCCCCGCTCTCAAGTGCTGGGGGCGTGCCCACTGAACGTGCTGAAACCACACCACGTTTAACTTTCGATCAAATATCACTTCTGTGAACTGAAAAAAGGATGCTACCTGATCTAGCGTCATTATGTTGCGAGTCATATTAACCTGTTTGGAAAATATATCAAAATAAAATGGACTGAACTTACTCTGTTGGCCTCAGGTTTTTTCATTTTCTTTTGTGCTATTTTTGGATGATTAGACATTAGGGCAGGTCATATTTAGCCATCAACATTGTAGTTAAAGAATAAATATAGTAGGAGGGATTTTAATGACTGCAGAGGCTGGATGCCGTGACCAGATGCAAACCTATGCCTTTATTCAGATTTCTCCCAAAATGGAACTCATTTAATTTTTCACTGTAAACCTGCTAAGTGCATCTGTCCTGAAACAGAAATTGGCAAGGCACAGTGTGTTGCTGGAAAAGAAAAAGAAAACGTTTGATGTAAACAAAGTGCAGAAATGTCGTGATTTAAGGAGCGAGTGAGTCTAGTATCGAAGGGGTGTTGAATTCAGGCACAAGCAAACACCACTTGCAATGATTATTGCAGTCGATGCGAATTAAATGCAGAGCAGGAACATGACCCAAACACAATTAGTCTGGGCGAACAAACATCACATGGGCATGAATGCAGATTCATTGCTATACGTTCCTGGGCCAATCAGCATAACTAAATGACAAGGATTGTCCTAATCTGGATGTGCAAGTGAACACGTCTCCATGTTGTGGGTCTACTTCCTCTAGTTCACCGGTTAGCATGACCTAAAAAGCCCTCCGGGGGGCCAGAAGCCATAATTACAAATTAGCCCACGCTCTTGGATTTGCAGCAGCTTGTATTAGTTGAGCTCGTGTTCTGTGTTTTTGCAAACACAACGGTGGAAAGGAGACACAGAATACCGCCTCCTCGGGCTCATATTATCTAGCTTTCACCCCTGGTGTCCTTGGTTTGGCAGTGTAAATATTTTATTACCACTTAATTGGTTGTTGCTTCAGGTTACGTAATAAGGCTGTGGTAGCTGGAACGCTGATGTTTTTCTAACTATCCCCTATCACGTTTTTGTAAAATTCATAGCAAAGTGTTAAGAGGAGACTGAGTGCAAACTGGCGACACACCATCTTAATAAGAACAGCGATTGTGTGTTCAGATAGTGTCAATATTTAACATTTGTCTTATGCGGCAATCTTTATTAGAAGCACTGCCATGACAAAAGCAACATGAGGTGCCTCTTCTTAAAATGAAAATTAATGAGTGGGGTTAAGTGGAGGTGAAAACATAGAGTGGGTCTATATGTGGGCTTATTTGCATGGAGCGTGAAGTGCTCAGTTGGAGTGAAAACGGCAGCTGAGGGTTCTTCACACCATTCGTACACCAAACACCCACCAGCTCGACCGGTCAGCACTCCTCCACTGGGAAAACACAAAGCTGCAACTTAGAGGAGTGCAGAGCTCACAGTGCACTAATGCAGTCTTCACATTGGGAAAAGGGCCATTTAAAGTTACAGTTATAAAATGAAACACGACTTTAAGGACCCATCTCCTTAGCGTGCCATCGTGGTCGGTTTGCATTACTTAACATGAGTTGAGTTTTTCAATGTTTGTTTTGTCATTTTAGCCATTTGATATACATATCGTCCAACTTTGGGAATTCATCTCGGGTCAGTACCTCAATTAATTAGGATTGGGTGGCTGTAGATGACTAGTCGGCATCATACATTCCTTCACAAACAGTATAGATTAACGGATACGAGCATTAGGTGGTGGCAGCAATCTCAAAACACTTCAAAACAAGCAGCCGTTTAACTAATAGTGAACAATTCTTCAAAAATGGGCTTCAAGTTGTTGGTTGCCACTCCCGGTTGAATTTGACTGCCAAACTAAACATCAAACAAGGTCAATTACAACTTGTGTATTTAAAACAACCACCCAACCTTGCCTTTGTCCGCTAGTTTAATATGACTGCGCGACACAAAACACCATAGACAGGCTGACAAATGGCAGTGTTATGATGCCTTAAGTGATAGATATTGGAACACAAACGTTGGCGTTACACATATAGACTAACAATAATCAGTCATATATGCCATAACCTTAAAAACGACTAATCTTACTACCGCTTTCTGAATCAGTTGTAAACTGGTTCATGTATGTCTATAACAGCAGCACAATGTCCATTACAGTGAGGCAAAAAACAGGAAAACTGTTCAAGTCTTTAAATCCCACTATGTAATGACTGTATTATAGTGTGCTTATTAAAAGACACATTACAAAAATCTATTGTTGGTTTTTGGGGGGGAGGCCGGAATGGATTAAGTTTCATTAATTTCAAGTCAAGTACAACTTTATTGTCAAATGTGCTCCCTGTGCAACATACAGCACAGATGAGTTATGGTCAAGGAAACAAAATTTGCACTCCTATCTCCAGGCACCACTGTTTGCAACACACATTGCATCCATTTTCTATATCACTCATCCTGTTGAGGGTCACAAGGAAGCTGGATCCTATCCCAGGTGACAGCGGTTTAGCGGATCGTGACATGTCCATCACAGGGCTGATTCTCCAGACAGACAACTGCTCACACTCACGTTCAATTAACTTCAATGAACTCCACACACGTGTTTTTGCAATGTGGGAGAAACTTGGAGTCCCTGTAGCTAATCCACAAATGCAAACGAGAACACAAAGGTCGCAGCCAAGACTGAAACCCCAAACCTTTGCAGTAGGGCAACAGTGCTTAGCCACAACTTCGGCCCAATGTAGGATTCAATCTCTTTTTTTCCTTTTACATAGTTACCTTCTGACCTTCACCCACAGGGAGGAAATGCAGTTGTGTTGACAAATGATTCTCTAAAACGTCCCGCCCCTTTTATCCCATGAGTATGAGCAACTCTGTCACTAATACTAATGGGTCTTGTGTGGAAACGCACATTTGCAATATATTGGGTGTGCTCATTAACCAAAGGGGGGAAAAAACACTACAATTTCACTTTCCATAAGAAAGAAACAAAAGTGCTCATTGATCAGGGAGATCAATGGAGGATCAATAAACTAAACCCTCATCATTCCCAGAGCAGTATAATTGCTGCTGAGATGTAGTTGTCATCACTAAAAAATCAAACACAGACTCAACTAATTGGAGGAGGCCGTTTGCTTTCGGTCATGCAAAAAGCACCTCCAAGTCCCACAAAAGAATTGTGATGGCTACTCCGTGTTGTGAACGTGAGCGAGGCTGGCGCCATTACTCTGGCGGACTTAATCAAGTGCACGTATACGGAAGGCTTCCTGGTTCACAAGTGAGGATTTTTCATTTTGTAGAAGATTTCTCCTCTGTGGCAATCCCACACAAAGATAGAAAATCAGGCATTTAACAGTTGTATTGTGTGCGGTCTGCTCCGATAATCTCAATACAGAGCACCAGACACATTAAGGATCTGTTTCCATCATTTATCTCCAAAGTGCGAGGCAGAAATCTCACGTGATCACACCGGACATCACAAAAATGAATAAGAACAGACACTGCCGGATATGCGCCGACATTTCCAGAATGTTTCCGAGGAGGACTGGAAGCGGGAGCATTGTAAGACGGCTAAGAAAAGATTGGCTTTGGAAAATACTTCTTGGCGGCTGGAGAACACTTTTAAACATAAGCGACATCGGGTAGGCCATATTTTGCTTTATTTACTGCTCCTTCCTGGTCTGTCAGTCAGGGTGACTCTTTGATTGGCTATATTCCGTTGATGTCACGGTCCATGGAGTCAAATGACTCGGGGAGACGTCAGCTTTCCCAACAAATAAATAAAATGTTGTCTCCAAGTATTGAAAACTGTTAATATTTCAGACTGTTGTTTGGGACAAATCTTTTCTTTACACACCTCCACACCTCAGACCAAACGATAATTGCATAGGACAATCTGAGAAGACATACCTGTATGTCGGGTGTTTGATGTACTTGGTTGGGAAGGGGCAAAATTGGGGCAAACACACCCCGACTGTCTTTATTTGTGTTACCCAACCTCGAGTTAAATGAAGCCCCACAACTGTCTGAGGTCAGGTGATACGAAAGAAACGGAAAAGCAAAGAGGTGTGTGCCTGACAGAACATCTGTGAGACATTTTACAGGCTGGCATCACACCCAAGCAAACAGCACATCAACTGCTTGAAAAAGCCTTCAAACTGTGGTTCAAAGACGACCACTTTGCCCCTTCCTGTTTATTGATTACATCGCGCTCCTGTTGGGTAATTGTGCAGTAAATCAAGCATGGTGAGCACTAATCTCAACCCCGAGAGGAAAGTGTTAAAGGTAAAACCTGCTGAAAAGTGCATAATGATGGTGCAGTCTTGAATCCAGGAGAGAGGCTATGCTCCTCCCTCTCGCATTTCTCTCACTCACTGGCTGCCTGCACAACCAAAGGCAGAAAGGAGAGTGCTTGGCAAGACGAGCAATGGGAAGAGTATACAGTTTCTAACCACCTCACACTCTCTCACTTACTCTTCCAGTCCCTGTCAGTGCATTCCCAACCAAAGCGCCGGGGGCGCCATGCTTGTAAAGAAACCACAGCCTTTTTAAGGGCTTCTTGTATTTACAAAGGGAGGCATGTCGGAATCAAAGGCATTACCACATGACACAACACATTAAACAGTTGGCAGATTGAGAATTTATAGACTTCAAAGATAGTGAAGTGGTTAACAGGAGTAATACGATTGTTGGAGGAGTTAAACTTACCTAAAGAGAGTAAGGAGTAATGGAGCAGCCCTCAGCTTTGCCTTCCCGCAGACCATACGGCTCACGCTGTACTCCAGGTGGAGACAGCTATCATTTTCCCATCAACTTCCTGTTTCTCTCGTCTCCCCACCCCCTTTCCTCGCTGCTCTCTCACTCACAGCTGCACAACTTGATTCTCTGTGCCAGGTTTGAGGAAATACAAAGCTCTGCCTTTCACCCATCTTCTGAAATAGCTCACAAGCTGCAGTTAAGATACTTCGCCCCCCTCCTCTCTCCCCCTCTCACTGTTATCCTCCTGCCCCCGTGTTGCCGCTCGCCGTAATCTCGCCTCAGTTTTAACTTCACCTTCATCAGCAGAGACCTAAAAATACATGATAAATGGAATATGATATTTTAAAGTCTTATCTCTGTTCTTACGGTGCGAATAATAGGGTAGTTAATCCTGCGGATCCTGCTCAGATTGATTAATCAGCGTATGCGGACAATCAAATAAATGATTAATATTCCTCGGTCCTGCGGTCGGGCAGTTACCCCCTGAAACCGTCAGTAATAATTCAGTAACCTTTCGCAGACCACAGGCTGAAGCTAGTCAACCTCACTCAGCATCAGCCCTCTGATGTTGAGCAGGACTTTGAACTCTCCACACACAAACTGAGACACGGCTGCGTGAAAACAATCTCCAGTCTACGCTCACGCCAATCCTCCGATGGTGGCTCCCTGTCTGATCAGGCTTACGTATCGTAAACAATACAAATAGGCGGAGCCAAGCGTGGTTGATTTGGCAAAGGTTACACAGTAAGATTTTCCAATTGTTAAAAAAATAAAAACTCCATAGACAGTCAACTCCAACTAGACCGCATTAGATCGCCATGACCCCACTGAATCGCACATTTTCAAGCAATCATTTTTGTAATGGTTTTTTTCCAGGGAAGTCTAAATTCAGATTTGTGTGCTTTCAGTGTAGTACCACATTGTACTGCAACATTCCGGGCACCACTGAGGTCGACAGAATGTACGGGATCACCTCATCAATTAAGGATGGTGGTCGTCGTGCCATGGCATGAGCACGGATGGAACTGTTTCCTTTGTATTTATTAATGATGTGGCATGCATATGCTTCATAAAAACTGTTGTGATTCCAGATGCCTCATGGCACTATGCTGACACAAACCTTTCCCAAGCAGCAACTCCACCAGGCCTGACCACACCAATGAAGCACAGCCCGTCCCTCCCGCTGTGGCGCAAAAACGGGGAAAAGGCGACTGACCCCCCCCACTACCTCGTCTCTCTCACCCATTACCAAGATGACTCTTCCTCCCACAGAGGTCAGCGAACAGCCTTCTTCATCATGCTCCACTCTTGGAGCTGTTATTAATCAAGGAGAGGGCCAGAGGCGGAAGAGAGTACCTTTTGGCACCGGGATAAATTTGATGGGGGCTGGGCCAGGACATGGTAAATCCATGTATATTTATACAAAGCTTCTTTTTGTAATTGCAATATTTGGACATACCATGTTACGCAAGAGCCAACGCATGCATCGGCTAAACACGCAGGGACTAACCCCCTTCCTAAATCCTTATAACTGCTGTAAAGGAGACTTGGCCTTTGTGTTGCGACTGACCAGCTGGCTGCCAGAATCAGCATGTGCAGCTGTCCACTGTGACAAATGCAAGCACACCACCACCGGTGCATGGTGACTCCTCCTCACTACACTGCTTCTAAGACAATGCCAGAAAAACACACCTCAAAAGTCGCTGACCTCTGACGGAAGTCACAATTGGGATAAAAATCCCTAACACTAACCCTGCACTCAAACTCAGACTGGCAAATAGGCCTTGTGATGTATAGTTTTGTCATTAATAGGACCCCAAAAAAGGGCTTATCTAAACATCACTGCTCACTTTCATCTCTTCTCTTGTTCAACTGTTTATAAATCAGCTGCACAAATATTTATGTGCTGAACGAGGAAAATGTCTGGTCTGGGTTCTATCTCTGCTCGCCTTCCCTCCCTCCCATCTTCTCATGCACGAGGCCACCGCAGACGCAACACGTCAAGGCTCCGGGTTTCATCCATCTTATCTGCTCTGTCGCAGGTTATTGTGTGGCTCCTGAAAAGGCTGATGGACCAGAGCAAGTTTAGGAAGATGTTACAAAGCAATATCAAATATTTGCACATACTGTACTGTCAAACTTGATAAGATTATGTGGAATGATGGGACATTTGAAGGCAGTTAAAAATGCAGTAGGGAATTTCTGGGCAACCTCGCTCCGTGGGACAACTACCGTTGCACTTGATTTTTATTGGGAACATACTGTATGTGTACTAGCTGACCGAGGTTAAGTTGCTAAATCACATTGAAGTAAATGTAACAGGCAGATACTTGGTCAGAAGCGAAGTAAGGCAAACCACTAACGAGTATGTGTTGTAATACCACGACTGATCACTTTTAGTGGTCCAACAAGTTTTTACCAGAACTGCTAACAATCTTGTACGGCAATCTTAACACTGATGCTGGAACTAGCACGCAACATGAGAGGTAACCAGGCAGGTTCACTATTATTACAGAACAGTAAAGTGATCTGCCATGACAAAGGCAAGCATTTTATTGTTGAGTGTCTCCATTATTGCAAAGCATTGTTCATTCCAAAATGCTTTTGACATTCAGTAAAACATTGGTTGCCGGCCAATGACTGTGTAGCACTCACACACACTCATAAATGCCCATAACTAATAATAATAGATTTTATTTATAAGCGCCTTTCAAGACACCCAAGGACACTTTACAATAACAAAAAACACAAAACAATACGATGTAACACCATCAGTAGACAATCTTACAAACAAATAAAATAAAAAATATAACAATTTTCAATACATTCCATGGCCTCTGCTTCCCTTTCAGCTCACCTATCTGTTTCTGACAACAGAACACACAATGGGAGAGGCCCAGAGATCCTGGATCCATGCTGTGTAATTGCTCCCCTTAGCCCTGACCTCTGATCCAGATCTCTGTGATACACAGCATATCTCTTAAATTGGGCAGTGGGCAAATATTCTTCTAATGACCACACTATTACAATCCGAGATGAAAACAGAGAGGAGGGTGGAATCAATCTTTCTTTTTGCTGCACTTCACTGCCTCTATTAGTTTGTTTTAGGTTTTTTTTTTTTTTTTTTTAATCTAATAGTTGGCTTCCAAAACTGTGGTGGAGTGCTGAGCAGGGTGGAGTGTCTATTTTCAACCTGACAAGGCAGTGGACTTCAGTGAGATGCATTAACGAGGAGATAACCAAGCAACACTCTGAAGGAAATATCTTTTAAACAACATCTTGACTGCCTTTCCGATGTACACATTGTGTTTGCCGAACTGCCATTAAAAAAAAAAAGACAACCTTAATCTAAACTCTGCAGAGTGTTGATCTTGCAATCTACACTCCAGATAATTAAAAAAAGATAAGTTGGTTCAAGCAGGGATAAAACCAATTGGAATAGCTTTTTGCCAAGACGCACCGTCGGTGCAGAGCAACAAAGAAGATGTTAATGCAATGCTGCATGTGTTTGCGCCCACTATACAGTCAGACTGCATAAAATGTGTGTGTTTTCTGCGGGCAGGGGTGGGTGGGGGCCGACGGGGTGATAGTGGTGAACTGGCTTGTCGATCGATGTAGTGATTGGCAGTTAATGGCTTTTCCTGTTCTGCCTTGGTAACCCTGGCTTGATGGCTGTTGCGTCTGATCAGGGATGGCAGATGGTGTTTGATTTTCATATATAAACCTCTGACTTTGTGGAGATGGCTTCATCATGTTTAATGATTTAAAAGTTAAGTTGAAAACAAGATGGCACCCGAGTAGGCAGCCGTCGGCAAGTGCTCTTGTGAGCCTTGCTTTTTTTTTTTTTTTTTTTGTTTTGTTTTGTCACTTTGTGTTTGTTGTTACGTCGTGTGGACCTGATGTGGACTTTTTTCAGCATTTTTTGGCCACGACATTCATCAAGGAGGAAACTCTGTGCTTGGTGGTTGCGCCTTCTCGGCAGCATGGATATACCAGCACTGTTTTTGCCTGGGAGGAATGTCGGCGCCATTTGACTGTCGTTGCTGGACAGTCCCGGGGCGCTTGTGTCTTGCGCCTGTTATGGGCAGCATTTTTCACAGCCCCGCTTTGTTCAGCGGAGAGATCGGTGCTGTTGAACGGTCTGCGGCTGGATGGATGTAAGGCTTGAGGAGCCGACGATGAGAAGAAAGGAGCGTTAGCGCGGAGCGCCGATGCGGATGTGGAACTGGGAGTCGCGGCTTGGAATTGAAGTGGATTTACATGGGACAGGAGATGTGAGCCAATCTCTTTTTCGTCAATGGACGCTATAGCTTCGCGTTTGCTTTCAAAACTTAGCTTGTAGCAGACGTGTGCACATTTTCAGCATGACGTCTCTGATCCACTGGTGAAAGGACACTTTGATCCTCTCCTCTTTCATCTATAACTGCTTCAGAGAACAAAGTGTATGCAGAAAAGTGGTGAAGATTGCACGACTGTCTGTGTCCTATGTGTTGTGTTGTGTTATTTTTGTTATTTTGACTTCAAAATGGCGCCGCGTGAGTGGCTGCCTTTCCAGCAGCTCCTATATTTTGTTGTTCTACTTCTTTCTTTCATAACTTTGCAGCTGTGTTTTCTCCATTGCGAGACTAATAAAGGTTTTTTCTTAAAACTGGGCGGAGTCCATTTCAGGACCCGGTCGTGACCGGTCTTTCATACATGCAAGCATACATGGTCTTCCACACACAATATTGTCAAAATGACTTCGCTGTCAGGCGGAATCCTCGCACTTCCAAAATCGCTCCTCGTTCAAGTTGTTAATTGTGATATTATGTCATCCTGTACCAGCGTGCACCAATATCAACACAACATCCATCCATCCATTTTCTGATCCGCTTTATCCTCACAAGGGTCGCAGGGTGTGCTGGAGCCTATCGCAGCTGTCTTCGGGCAGTAGGCGGGGGACACCCTGAACCGGTTGCCAGCCAATCGCAGGGAATGCAGAGATGGAACAACCATCTAGGCTCACACTCACACACAGGGACAATTTGGAGTGTTCAATCAGCCTGCGATGCATGTTTTTGGAATGTGGGAGGAAACCGGAGTACCCGGAGAAAACCCACACAGGCCCGGGGAGAACAGGCAAACTCCATACAGGAAGGCCAGAGCTGAAATCGAACCCGGTACCTCTGCACCGTGAGGTCGACACGCTAACCATTCGACCACCGCAAATGAGAGTGCTTACATTATCTTTCGGTACTCCTTCTCAAAGGCCTTAGAGCCGTGAATGACGCAAAAAATAAAACGATGTGCCGACTAAGAGTTTTAATAGGTGGAAATGAATCTGCATGCATTTACCTCCGTGGCTGATGAGGTCTTTATGCACTGGAGCATTAAACTGATGCATTTTCAACAAAACAAGATTAGTAAGATGTATCTCACTTTTTTTCATTGTCATTTTCACCCAAAAGTGGTAATATTTTAAAATACATACAGTACAATATCATATTATGAAGACAGCTACATCTCATCCTCATCTACTAAGTACTTTCAAGTGATAACAACAAAAAAAGATCCACAGCCAAACGAATCATTTTTTTTCTCCATTATTTCAACAAACAAGCAAACACAACGACGAAATTATACACTCCCTGGACAAGATTGCATGCGCGTGTGTTTGTGTGTATTTCAGCATTAATCATTTCAGCCATAAACTGGATTCCAGATTTCACCATTTCCAATACTCAACAGCTCCAAGAGGCGTCAGTTTAACAGTAGCTGTGCAGACAGCCTTGACGCTTCAAATTATTTCAATATGGCTACTCCAACCTAACGAGCACATCTTAAGGAAATTCCTAATTAGTGACAGAACGATGTCATCTGAAGTGAGGATTTATGTTTGATTTATCCAGCTGTTCTTCATTTCAAGTCTATAGCTAACTTGACATTTACTGCCACTTTAAAAGGATCCGCCAAGAGGGGCATTTTTGTGAATCTGAGTTTGCTTGTCTTCAGGAAAAAAAAAGTTTTATCACTTGGTCTTATCACCTCTGCCTGCTTTGTTTTCCAAATAAAATCAGCAGGGTGAGGTGAAGATAAGAAAACAGCAGACATGATATGTGGGCGGGGCTTAACATCACCATATCACACATGCGTTCAAGGCTCCAAATAAGTGGCTTTGCATCACAGTTTGGGACTTATCAAAACATATTGAGTCGCAAAACTGAGAATCACTAATTTTTAAGTTTGTCCGATAATTGAACAGCAGACATGATGCCAAAAAGGATTTCGCTCATGTCACCTTCGTGCGCGTCGTCTGCAGTCGAGGCCCTGAGGCAAATGTGCCACTACTTATGTTGCACCAGCTAGCAAGCAACGGGCTTCGACTGGCTAATTCGTGGCTAACCACATAGGGGAGTCGCTCCTTAGTCAGTAATCATCACCTCCATGGGAGCGAATAAGGTACACTTCTGACAAGTATCGTTCTCATGAAGGGACGACAATTAGTAATTAATAGAAATGAATTTGCAGAACTGCTCCTCACAGAAAAAAAAGTTACTTTGAGCCTTGGCGTTAGAACTCCCCCCCCCCCCCCCCCCCGCTAGACTTCCCTGTCTATTTTGGGTATCAGTTTGACATGGAGGAATGTAAAGGCCATAATGTATCAGCGCCCTTGAGAAGCTAAAGAGCATTCTTATCCCCAACTCTTCTTGCTGCCTCTTTCTATTATCCACTATCACTTCCTCCCACTCAAACCCATTGCCTCTTATTCTGGGAGAAGGTTTAAAGTAAAACACAGGTGTAGAAGACGACACCCGTGGGAAAGATAACGTTTGGGAACATTCCTGGCGCTGAAAAAGAACTCCCCCCCCCCCCAAAATACTTCATCTGAGGAACTATAAAATTGCCGCTATTCTAAGACTATGCCTTTGACCCCTTTGAGCCTCCACCCAACGTTCCCCAGCGCTACTTCTGACATCACTACCTAATAATTTAAACAAGGGATTCTATTCTCTATCCTTTTTCCATATTTTTATTGAAGAATCCGAGACATGATGAGAAAACAAGATGCAAATGATATTTTCCAGAGGCCCCAATAAAAACCGCATGACACTCGGGGCTGTGTCGTTTAATTACTGAAGAATGAAATCTTTTCTTCTACATCTGGAGGAAACATCATCCACATAACACTGATAGATTTATAGCTCACAATTTGAACCCTTGACTGCAGCACATGGCAAATTAGGCAGAACACGGATCAACAACTAGCACCAAACCAACTTAAAGGCTTGATGGGTCACCGAGATTTTGTGCTCACCAAAAAAAAAGAATAATTTGATTTGAGGAGTTTGCATGCAACTGGGTCTATGTGACTTACAAATAAAAAACAGCCAAAGCGTGTTTTCTAATCCAAATGGATTCGATTCACCTCAATCTAGAGAGCCCTAAGGGGCAGACTTGTTGGAACAAAAGGAAAGTGAATACTAGCAGAATGTTCCCTCCTTTGGACATCGTGACAGTTAGTTTTTGTCCCTCAGGGTACAGTCGATACTAAAGTTCCCCATCGGGCTAGTTATTGGACTCCAAATCAGTGCCTCCCAAGAATCAAAGGATGCACCCATTTGCTCCCAAGCTGGAATTTATGAGCGTGCCACTGCACCTGTACCCCTCTAAGGAACAATGTTTTACTTTGGTACAGAAACTGTAATCATTGTTGGACCTGGCTGCTTCCACACAAACAGAGCAAAGAGGCTGGATGGACAAATAGCTATTATCCTCAGCTACAACTCCACCATTAAATCCATGCATCTAGGGCTCTTTAGGCTGTTGTAGTGGTAAGTTTCATGTACAAACCGGATGAATTCGGGGCAAACTTGTTTTTGGTGATCCAGTACATTGACTGTACATTTTGGACAAAAGTCAAGGACGTTGAAATGAATGATCAGCAAGTTCCGCATATCCATAAGTTTGCCTAAAACCACAGCCCTACTCAGTAGCTTAAATCCAAGCAGATCACTGGTCCCAGTGTGGTGCTCTTGGTCTGTAAGAGAAGAGGTGTCCTGTCTCCTCATCAGTCTCCTCACCCTAACTTGCTTTCATGTAAGGCCCTACTGAACACAGACCTCAGACCTGAGTAGTTTTGCAGCTCCAACCACGCGGAGGCCATTAATCTGGTGGCTAAGCCACTGATGTATTGATGGCACAGAGCCGGTAAGCCTGCCTGCTTCACTCTCTCCATCCCTTCAGTTTAGGGACTGCATGGAGTCACACAATTGTCCATCTGGCAAAACATTCAGCTGCCCATTGACTCTTTCCATCAGGTGTCGTGGCCATAGGTCACTAAACAGACCAACTATTATTGCTTATAGACCCACCCGAGCAATGATGCAACTTCAAACCAGATTAGATGAAAACAAAAAATGTTGACTCAAAGCAACAATGCAATAGCCTGCTAAAATATTAATAGTGTTTCGTCTTTATTGAACGGCACGGTCTCTTGGATAAGAAGAAGGTTTTAGTTGAAGAATGGTTTCAAGAAAGGTTAAGCACTGATTTAGACAAACAGGTTAACAGTCATAATTGGTTTAGCGAGCGAAAAGACTTGATCTGTATTTGGACTTGATTGACTTTTAACCTATTTAATTGCAGATAACAACAAGTGGGGTGATGCCAAACACCTGTGTAAAACAAAATGAATCAGGAAGAAGTCCCCAATAAGTGATGATTAACTGTAATTTATAAGAGGTGTGTGGGTACATCATCTTCTGTGTGCAATCAAAAGCTTATGCATGTAAAATGGGAGAATGGGCTGTCTCCCAGGATGTGCAGCAAGCGCTTTATTAGAGCAGTAGTACCAGTAAATCAGCTCTCAGCTCTTCCTGGAACTGCTGCAACCTTTCCCACTGAGCACTATTACTGAACAATCATAGGCAAGCCATGATAATTAGAGTATCTATCCTTCCCACCCTCCTGCCCCGCCACCCCCCTCTCTCCATCTTCCTCCTACACCTCTTCATAGACGGCTAGAGGGTTAGGCTCAGCTCCGGCTGGACGTCACTTTGCCAAGTTGCCTCTAACATTACCCGACATCCTTTTTGTCTCATTCCACATGTAAAATGATGAGCGGGCACTTTAAAAGTTCAAACCCTTGAGAAAGGTTTCAAACTGAGCAACGCAGAACAGCAGGAGCAATAACATTCGATAACCCTGATGAAGGGTCAAATCTGCAGACTCCTCAAAGGCAGCCATCTGTTGTACCAGTCACACTTGGCCCTGTGTAATGTGCAAAGTCTGGAACTACAACTTACTTGCGATAGTCCCACAAGCACAGACTATAGCTCACTGCAGAAATCAATCGTGGCAGTTCTAATCACGGATGTAAAGAGATCATCCAACCTGCAAGCCAGTGAGTAGAATCATCAGTGAAACATTCTGATGCCATGCAGCTGTTAATCCCTTCATTTACTTTACAGTCCATTTTCCTCTTTGCACTGTGGATTCTATAGATATGTATTCCTCAGGCCGCAGTGGACACTAATACTTCTGGAACGCACTGAAGTGTAAAATAATTGAACGATCCCCGTCCAAGACAGATGTTTTGTGTTTCTTCATTGGCCAGCCCCTGAGCTTCACTTTACACTGTGTGTTGGAATTCACAAAAAGCAGATCGTATGTTTAGAAACTCGGCATGTATGAGACAGGCGGTGGATTTAAACTGTTGTGAGGCACTTGAAAAGTTTGCAAATGCTCAACAATCCAGGACCGGTCTTGGAGACAGCGGTGTCAAGACTTTCAAGAAAGATCCCCCATTTGATAGTGACGGCACTCTCTGCCTCTCAGTCCATGGCCAAGCGGCATCTGGAGTGGATTTTGTGCGAGCAGACACTGAGGAACATGATTACATTCAGCTAACTGCGCTCTAAACTGATTATGCAAGTGCCAAGCTAATGGACTACATTTGCAAGAAGAAAAATAACATTCAATCAATCTCAATTACCGCCGAATGCACCGGCCCGCGAGACAAGGAAGGTTGCCAGCTAACTACCCCTCTCCCTCCACCACACCACCCAAGTTCCTCCCCTTTTCCCGAACCCTTGACTGGAAGCCGGGGCTTGGTTTGGCCCCACCTATTCTGTCTGGCCAGAGCAGCCAGAGCCAAAGAGCTGGATTAGTTCCACTCATCTCACCTCCAAACTAACACATAGTTCGCCCTGAGGCTGGCTGTTAGTATCGGAGCGATCATATTCACATGTACAACTGGAAAATGAGAATAGAGGGCTCAAGGACATGCGTATTCTGAAAACGCTTTACACAAACTAACAACAACAACTTTATTTAGAGAGGGGTCTTTTTGAGGGCATGTGGGTGACGATCATCAACAGAGCCGCACAAAACTCTTCGGTCCACATGGCAAAGAACAAATTCAGGATCAGAGCACGAGAGCATGTTGGCAGAGCCTCTTGTACTTAGAATGGAATCTGTCATCAGAGAGCACAGCACACTGCAGAAGAAGTCATCACCCCCCCAATGTGTGGTGGTCTGTGCGGTTAGGGTGACTTGCTGGATGTTTCTGTGGTCTTTTGGAACATTCCAATACATGAGGTGGTGGGGTTGATATTTTTAGAAAGCCCTAATATGGGCCACATACCACAGACTCTCAAATTATCCCATGCAGCTTAGCTCTAGGTTTCAACCTCCCTTTTTAATTCCAGTAATTACAGGCTCCAATTTATATAGAGCTGTGCACACAAAGGGCCTGTTTAATGCAAACCAGTTTGATCCTGGCAAAGTATCCCAAGCATCACCCACATCTTACACTACATTTATGCTGATTTGATGTATTTTCACAATTCAGCTATTTGTATCAGATTTATTTGGGGAGGAATAAATGCGTGGGGACTTTCCTCTTTTGTCCCTGCCTGAAATGCCAAGTTGTGGGTTACAGGCGTGGGCTAATATGGCTGTGTGTCTGCCAGTACCTCCACCAGGACAGTAAATTCAACGGTGCTAAGACTGTGACACCAAGTGCAGAGGCAGTGCTGCCAAGAGGCCTTACAACCATGTACTTGTTGTCCGCTAATCACATTTGTGAGTCATAAAATGCCTAGTCATAAAATGATACTTGTCATCGAGTATGCATCGTTGTTTATGCGTTCTTGAGTTTGGTTGAGGATTGAAGCGAGCTTATGAGATCTGCTCTGGGTGAGAATGCAGGTACGTTCTGGACAGTTTTTCCTCGAAGATTCACTGGTTTTAAGAAACATGGAGCCAACGTAAGAGGCTTAAGTCGTAAAAATGATCATTCCTAGATGTGTTGTACATATCTAATCCCCCCCACAGACCGAGCAGCGGTATGACATATGTCTTCTCTTAAAAACTTGAGCGGAAAAAGAGACAGAAGAAAATGTGTCTCTCTTTCTCTCTTGGGCTTGCTACGAGGAGGAAATCACACGTATAAAGTGCACCGTATATCCTCTGAGGCAAAAACAATCCATCCCGCCTAAAAGGTGTGAGGAGGAGAGAGAGGTTGCCAGAATCTCATCTGGTTTAATGCGAGACTGTCATTAGAACATGGGCCAGGGTAGGTCTGGCAGAAAGGTCCGCATGGATGTCATGTTGTCTATGGACTCTAAAGACAATCCTCGCTCAGTGCTCTATGCATTTTTAAGGGGCATGTGTGGCTGGGGATTTTCTGTTTTTACAGGCCGAACTAGCCTCCCCCTCGTCCCCTGGACCAGTTTGATGACATTAGTTGGAGTTTGTCTCTCACCTTCCCTTTAACCAAACCATGAACATTGATTTCTCTCTCATGTTGTTTCAGTATAAAGTCCTCAGAGACAGGAGTGCTGCATCCTATGCCAGTGGTTGCTATAAAGTATTCATAAAGCAAAATTATTTTATGGACAGTCTTTTTGAGGGGCTTTGCAGACCAATTTAAATTGAGCCTTTAATTTGACTGGACAGCACATTTGCTCACATGCCTTTTAATCTGTGCTTCTTAAAATATAGTACAAATTAAACCGATCTAAAAATGTGGACTAATGAAAACTTCTTTTCTGTAAAAGAACAACTTGAGGCAAGTGAGTGGACTTAAAATGAAGTCAACATCTTCAAGGAGAAGAAGTGTGTGTGCGTGTGTGTGTGTGTGTGTGTTATACATACATACATATACTGTACACACACACACACACACACACACACACACACACACACATATATATATATATATATATGTGTGTGTGTGTATGTATGTAAGATTATATTGCAGTGTATGTAATGATTTACAGAGAGGATGTGTTATCTGTGTTATCTGTGCTTGTCTGTGATTTGTTGTGTGTGCTTATTCTACGTGTGTGTATGTGCCAGTTTGGGTTAAGTGTGGAGTGGTCAAACCGCAGACTCACAGGATAGGTACCTAAGTGGAATCAGGGCTGTTAGATTTATGGCCATTTGTTCAGAGAGTGTTCATCCATTGGCTATTATGGAATGATTAGAGGAGAAGGTGAAGCTCCAAGTCCAGCAAAAATCAATACGGCTGTCGAGAACGATTCAGCCTCTCCTGCTCTGGGGAGTATTAGCACCAAACCTCTGTCTACTTGCACTTCTTCATTCGTCTCCGAGTGATCCACCCCACATCTAAGATCAGCTTTGTCTGCTGTGTTCCTCTCGTGAAAGCATTGTGGTTTCCATTCTATGGAGCAACCAGCAAGGTTGTCCAACAAATGACCAAAAATGCCTCAACAGCATAACTTTGGACTGGATTGTAATTACTGTGTTTCCAACACTCTCGGGAGACCAACTCGGTGGGTGTATGCATGCCAATATCCAGTAAGAGTATCATTTTGTCTATGCAGCGTACACTGGAACTTCTAAAAACACATGCGCCTGAAGTATTTAATTGAACAAAAGTTCTTTAAATATTATGGCTTGAGACGTCAGCGTACATTTTGACACAACACAGACACTGAAACTCCCAAAAGAAAGACCAACAAGGTCAATGGACTTATGGACTTCTGTGCCCGTCACAGATTGTCCATAACGAACCATGTTTAAACATAAGGACTTGGCACCAGGACACCTTTGACCACAGTTTGATGATTGGGTCAGGTTTGGTGGCCTCAGTATTGCATCTCTGCTTTTGCAGATCATATGGTGCTGTTGGCTTCTTCAATCTGAAAAAATGGTCCTCAGTCGGACAAGGGTGGAGTGCTCTCTCCGGGTCGAGGATGGGTTCTTACCAAGTGGAGGGGTTTAAGTATCTTGCGGTCTTGTTCACCAGTGAGGACAGGATGGAGCGGGAGATTGACAGTCGGATTGGACTGCTGTGATGTGGACTTTGTAACGGTCTATCATGGTGAAGAAGGAGCTGAGCTGAAAGGCGAAGCTCGCGATTTACTGGTCGATCTATGTTCCCACCCTCCCCTATGGTCATGAGCTATGGGTCGTAGCTGAAAGAATATGGTCCCGGATACAAGCGGCTAAAATGAATTTCCTCCGCAGGGTGTCTCCCTTAGAGATAAAGTGAGGAGCTCGGTCATCTGGGAGGGGCTCAGAGTAGAGCCGCTTCTCCTTCATGTCGAGAGGACTCAGATTAGGTGGCCGAGCATCTGATTAGGATGCCTCCTGGACGGCTCCCTGGTGAGGCGTTCCAGGCACCAGCAGGAGGCCCTGGGAACGCCTTGGGATCCCCTGGGAAGAGGGGCTGAGGAGAGGGAAGTCTGGGCTTCCCTCCCAAAACCGTTGTCGTCGCCACCCGACCCCAGATAAGCGGTCGAAAATGGATGGATGGGCAAAACCAGTTGGAGACGATTGGCCACTCATGTAAAACCACTTGCCAAATGCCGCAGACTGCGTGACAGGTCAGTGGGTTCTGGCCACGTCAATCTGTTCAATCTGTGTGTGGCAGGCTGAACTGTACTCTCCATCCAGCACAATAAATTGAGTGAGTGTAAAATCTGGTGATAAACTGCTTGCTGTAAACCTAGTGACACAATTAAATTAGTGGACCACTGACCTTGTAAAGTTTGAGGCTGGCCTCATGTCGGGAATTAACCGTGTGCATCCTCAACTTCTCCAAGCTGTTTGTGTAGTAGTCGCAAGCGTTGCACTTCAGGTGCACTGGGTTTCCAATGGCCACGCATTTCAGTCGCCACTCGTTGCCTTTGCCTCCCTCCTTAATATGGGCAACAAGCTGGTACTTTTGAACGTGCTTGTCCGTCTTGCAGTGGAGCTGGAAATTGGCCTTGAGTTGAGTAGTGTAGTGGCACAACTTGCACTGGTGAGAGTCGCCCACCACGGCGCGCCACTCCTCCTCAGGCAGGATGCGCTCGGCCCCCATGTGGATGCCAAGCACATCCAGGTTGTCAGTGGTGAAGCGGTTGCACACGGCGCACTGGAAGAGTTTGAGCGAGGGGTCACTGGTTTGTGATAGACTTTCTCCCAGGTTCATCAGTTCCTCTGACACCAACTGGCCGCTGCCCAGGCGCATATCCATCGGGATCTCCCCACCTACAGACAAGTGTGGAATCAAAACAGTTTGATAATTCATCATAACACGCATCACATGCCAAGTTTAAGAACTAATGTGTAACTCAGTTCACAGATCAAGTTATGTCTCATTAACAATGTATGCTTCAGGCAGTCATTTCAGGTTGATTCAGGCAGACGTTGAGTCACTGTGTCAATCTTATTGCGAATAACATCACAGGTAAAGTAAAGCAGTTTTACCTAAAAAATAATGAGAATTGACTTGGGAAAAAGACTCAAAACCTGATCGTCCAAAGATTTCAGTCAATTATCAGCCTCACTGACTTGTTTGGCCGGATATATACGGTACATGCTAATGGCTCGTCTGCCAGTTATAGCACTTAGAAAATATTTTGTAGCGAGTTTACAATTTTTATAAACAAACTACTTCTGTTGTCTGATTGAGCTTATTTTAGCTAGATTGGCACATAATCGGAATAGACTGCAAAGAGGAAAGACCGTGATTACATCATTTGGCACCAATCATAAAACTGAATGAATGAATAGAACAATGATAGAGTATTTTTGCCTTTTCTGTCTGAGATATATCTTTCTCCGCCAAAATTAGCAATGTGGACTTGACCCCACCTGCCTGTAAGTAATCAACTGGTTGGGTTGTAACTCACCTGTCATTTCAGACCTTCAACTAAGCATTTTTTATTTTATTTTTTTTAATGTAAGTGTTGGTTCTACAATGGAATTATACTGTAAATGGTTCTGTTCAATGCACTTTTTCCACAAAACAACCGTTGAAGCTCACCTCATAAATGACACTACACCTTTTTGGACTGTAAAATGCACACTGACATGAATATACATTGGTATCGGAAAAAACAAATTATACGGTGGCGATTAATAACAAGCACATTTTACATTATGTTCACGTTTGTTTATATATGTGCACAGGCCTTATTTTATTCATACAGCTGTGAAGTTGCCTATCGGGTAAGATACAAATTTGCAGTGAAAATAAACACGCTTAATCCAAAATTCAAGCACTTTTTAAAGAACATAAATATTTAAGCAATTTAAGGCACCTGTGGGAATAGACCAAAGTCAAAAAGGTATCCGATAGAGCTCCCAGCCAATCCATGCCCACACCCCCGCTAGACTTTTTGTTGTTTGTTTAAAGCTTTGTTTGCCAAATCAATGCTCTGGTAAGCAGATGTGTAATTGTTTTCCAAAAACTCATGTCAGCCCTTCTTCTTTTTAGCTCTATCATGTTTCCCCCTTGAACGACATCATTTAAGTGCTGGGAATAAAAACTATCAGGCAGGGAGTATATGAAGTTACACCTCCCACCAAACCTTTATTTTATGTGTTATACTGCAGAGTCATAGGATTCTTTCTGTGTGTAGGTGTTGGACATCCTCTATTGTGTGATCAAGGATGACACAACTGACATTTATGAACCCAGTGTGTGTCATCTTTGCCTCCCTAGTAACATGCTTATTAGAACTCACCTCGCAGGAAAATGAACCAGATGGTGAAGAGGGAAAAACATTAGTCACAGCAATCAATTCCTGTTTGTGTCTTTGAACTGGCAACAGTTAGAGACGAGTCTGCACAAACTGTGGGGTTATAACGGGCACAGCAAACATGCTGCTGTGGTGCTTAATCGCCCATGCTGGTCCTCTAACCTGTCTTCTTGGGCCATGATAAAATACGCACATAAATAGACTTACAAAGATGTAAATAAATAAATAAATAATGAGGAACTCCAATGGTTTCAGCAGCAGTTTGGGAATGATGATATAAAAAGTCCGACACGTGCTGCCTTTGCCGGAGAAAAGTGATGTAGGGGACATTTTAGCCCCCCCCCCCCCATATTAACCCTTTGTAACCCTAACTCACAACTGCATTAATATAGTGTCACCTAAAAGTGAAAATCAAAACAAACAGTATTTCAAAGTGATGAATGACCTTCTTCCCTATACTTTTTCTGGAAATGCACAACGCTCATTTGCCACCGAGCGTAGTGCAGATTTGGGAGATTTAATTAGAGGCTTGAGATGACGAGGCAAAAGCAGCAGAAAATCAAACCTACAAACATTTCTGCAGATAGTTTCAAGGCATCAAAATGTGAATGTGGGATTCAATCATGTAAATAAACAGGTTGAGCTGTATTTCAGTGCAAAATTGAGATAATTTGGTTTGTGAACTTTGAAATAGAACATAAAATGCCATTTGATCTTTATAAAGGTAAAACCAGGTACTAATTACATCACGACTGGAGTGATTTTGCAGCGCAAGAGACATATAATGAGAGGAGAAACTCACCCAGTGCAGGGGTCAAGGCAGCCATGCTGGGATCTAGAGTAAAGCCCCCCATCAGAAACTGGGCCTCAGGTCCTGTTGGGTCTATCTTGAGGCCTGGTGGTAGGCTCATGTTTTGTGTCAGGTAATATTGGTAGAGCTCAGCCTCGGAGGGGGAGGGCATAGCTCCCAGTGCGAGTCGGCCATGTTGCATCTGAGTCACGTTCTGCTGGAGGAGCATCATGTTGTGCATGTGCTTCTCGCTGGTCATGTGGATACGGAGGTTCCGCGCCACGTTGGTTTCGTAGTCGCATACCTCACAGCGCCAAGTGGGTTTACTCTTTGGCTTGGTCGGTGAGGGGGCCCCGCACGGTC
The DNA here is from genome assembly GCF_054856545.1 of Hippocampus guttulatus. NCBI lineage: Eukaryota > Metazoa > Chordata > Actinopteri > Syngnathiformes > Syngnathidae > Hippocampus > Hippocampus guttulatus. The sequence goes on from NC_141263.1 coordinate 14,236,677, forward strand.
CACTTACATGGGCGGAGGACTGTGTGGGGTGGTGGTGGACAAGGTGGTGGCTACTGGATTGGGTCACAGAGGGCACGGCCACCACTCCTCCCGGGCCGTGTCCAAACACCTGCTCTTGAGCAGATCCAATAGAGCCTCCATTCTGCAGTGTCTGCATGTTGTTTAGATGTTTATCCGACTGCATGTGGATGCTCAGGTTCCCCTTGGTGGTCGTTGAGTAGTTACACACCTGGAGAACATTGGAAAACCAATTACATAACAATCAATGCAAGCAACCACAGAGGTGTCTTGAGATCCGAGTCTCATTTTTTCAGAGACCATGGCCTTAACTCAAATCGCCAGCTTGAGGCAATATGCAACAGAGATACAGATTTATTGTTCATTTATGCGTTATTATGAATCTCAATTGAGATACAGTATGTGCCAGCCAGCTGCCATATGATTGGCTGCTGCGTGCAGTCCTGCCTGGATGAAGAAGCCAATCACACTGCAGCCGAGTGTATCCTGCCCAGAATTCTTGTGGGATTCCAAACACATCAACTCCTCTCTCAGTACATCAGTACGGTACGAATATTAGTTGTTCCTCAGAAGATAAAGGATAAACCGAATGTGAGTACAGTTGTATTGTCAGCTTACATGTTGCTGCACCAACTGTTTACAACCTGTTGCTTAAAGGGTTAAAGAACGACAAATTTGATGCTAATTAGCATTGTCATTGAGCTAGCACACTGAAAGCATAAGGTATGATTGTTTTAAATGCAGAATGTGTAAGTCACTTTGTTTTATGTTTAGTTTGACACTAAACTTGCTGGGAGTGGAACTAAACAGCTTGAAATCTGTTTTGGATGAAATGTTCACGAATTGCCATGCTGTTGCTTTTTAAGTGAGCCGAGTTGACTGCCAAAGTACAGCCTTCATATTCAAATTTGCACTTTCAAGTCAAAGCAACAAAATGACGATTGGTACCTTGAAAAACTTGTAAATCGGGTCAATTGTATTTCAAACACCACTATCGTAAGAAATCCTAACTATGCCGGAAGACATTAAAAATGGCTAAAACACCCCCAAAACTTTCTGACCATATCCTTAAAAAGTTCAAAATGTTACATACCTCACATCGGAAAGGTTTGTATCCACATGTATAGCTTTCTCCACGCGCCAGACGAGGATGACTTTGACCGCTGCTGCAGTACACGCAAGAGCCTCCAGAATCTGGGTGCTTTTCTTTCATGTGAGCCTCCAAAGTCTGTTGATATTTGTAATGCCAGTTGCATTTGGGACATTTGAGTGTCTTGCATGAGTTACGCGAATGCATCATGGTCATATGACCACCCAAAGAGCGCGAGGAACCTAGAACGGTGTCACATTTGGGGCATTCCACCCCACTTCCAACACTGCCACCGGGCCCGTGGTTCTGTGAGCAGTCATTCACCCCTGTTAGGTCACAGGAACCACCGGGTTGGGGGTGAATGTGGCCATGAAATGATGAATGCAGGTGATGATGATGGTGAAGCATGTGGTGTTGCTGCAGAAGGGATCCGTTTTCGTCCTCTTCTTCAGCTGGGCAATCATTTGGTTCTGGAGCTGTGGCACTATCTCGATTGGCACTTTCATCAGCAGCAGCATTGGAGGACAGAGGTGAGGAAGAAGTGCCAGCAGTGTCCTCCTCACTCTTTCTGACATTGGCCGCTGCCATCGCCAGGGGAACGGTGGTTCCCTGGCAGTTAAAGCTCAGAGGCAGCTCTGAGGTTCTCCCCCCACCTTCTGGAGCTGAAACCTCCTCCTTGACAGAGGAAGAAGTGGAAGCAGGGGATTTGCTGTTGCGCGTGTAACTGACCGCAGGGGTGCAGGCAGAAGGCTGGAGAGTGCTACTAGGCATTAATAAAGGAGATTTGGAAATGCTTTGGTTTGAGATAGCTGATTCCCCTGCCTCACCTCCACCACTGCTACTATTAACACCACTGGTCACAACGGTGCCTTCTGCCTCCACCTCATCTCCTTTCCTTAACAACGGTTCCCCTTCCTCTTCTTCCGAACCCCCCACCTGGTGTGACGTACTGCCAAGGCCCTCACTGGCCCCATCGTTTCCCTTGTAAGCCAACTCTTTCCCAGTAGGCTCCTCTTTTCTCCCCCCGTGTAAAGACAGGGCACTGGAGTCTTTGGCAGAGCCTGGGGTAGAGGGAAGAGTGGATGCTTTGGGAGCGCCCAGCCTTCCAAGAGACAAGACCGAGCTTAGCGGGGTTTGCTGCGGCTGCTGTTGCTGTTGCTGGAGGCTAGAGTCAGAGTCTTTGTTCAGGAGGGTCTCGCTGCCTCCACTGCTGCTTCCAGGCTCCAAATGGACACCACTAAATGTGCCATAAAAGCTCTGGCCAGAGTTCATAGGAAGCAGGGTAGGTGGCACAGGAGTGCTCTTATTTTTTGGTTCCAGGAAGCTGATGAGGGGCTCTTTGTCTTTCCCGATGCCCTGGATGATAGCAGATGCATGGTTGTCCCCTAATAGACGGTGCTCATCCTCGCACAGCGTCATGCGGTGGTCATGGACAGCATGGGTGGCAAAGGAACGCGCATAACCAAAGGACAGCTTGCAGAGAAAACACATGAGAATTGGCTTACCCTTGCCATACAGGGCCAAGCCATCAAATTTGGAGAAATCCACATTGTTAGGAACATCTTTGGATACACAGGACTTCTTGGCTGACCCATCGCTGTTCAGGTAATCCTTGTTACTTTTGTGCCGCACATCAAAGACGCGAAAACTGTGCAGGACAGGACTGAGGCCTGCCATGGATGAGGTATTGGAGAAACCTTTGTCTGAATTGCCAAACCACTTGCCAAAGGACGAGGCTATGTGGAACGTGTTGATGATCTGAGGGTAGACCGAGGATGACGTCCCAGCAGGTTCCCCCGCTTTCCCCCCACTCGTGAGAGAGTTTGTGGGAAGCAGGCCGGGAACCATGCTCCCACCGCTTTGGATGAGCTGACTCAGGCTCTCCACGATATAGGCTGAGCCATCTGGTTGGTAGACGATCTCTCCAGCCAAGTTTTCCACATCACTACTCTCCTCTTCCTCTTCCTCCTCTCCTTCCTCACTTCCACTCTCAGGCCCACCTTGCCGTTGTGTGGGCTGATGACGCAAAAGAGTGGGCATGCCCCCTCCGCCTTGAGCCATCACTACCCCGGAAAAGGGCTGAAGGCTCGGGAAACAGCTGTCAATTTCCATTTCATCCAAGTCCTCCGATTCTTCCTCTTCCCCACAGCTCAATCGGTCCCGCTCCTCTCCCTTACGGCCCTCTCTCTTGGAATGCAGCTGGCCAGTGGCAGGGCTATCCCGGTGAGCCTGGCTCGATGTTTGTTTTGGCTGGGACTGCAGGGACTGTAGTTCTCTCACCTCGTCATGAAGAGTACAAGAGGTTTGGGGTTGAGAAGGATAAGGAGCAGAAAAAGACAGCGGGTCCAGGGAAGGGGCCTGGTTGGCGCAAGGAAGCTGCAAGCTAGGGTGATCGTTCCAGGGCTGTGGAGGTTGCTGTTGCTGCTGCTGGGAGGAGCTGAGCCCATCGTCTGTCCCAGAAAACACGGGAGACTCACAGCTATCCATGCTGATGCCTACATGAGGCGTTCATCGCATCCAGGCCTGAGGACGCACAAAGAAAAAAGAGATTATAGTTTTTGTATTGTGTTGCTTAATAAGAATAAGAAATAGCTCTGTGTTCATTACGCTAAAATAGGCACTGAAACAATAGAATGATTCATCTTCCTGCCATATCAGGAAGGTACCATCTTTTATCTTCACCTCCTAAACAACATTCTTCATCTTAGATGCTGCAAAACCATCCTACATCTATTTTTAATTAACTTGCAGTCAGAAAAGGAGAAACGACACAGTGTAATGGATCAAATAGATGTGAGTTAATTAGACAGAGAGACACCATCCCATCAGCACTTTGAACATTTACATAACCTGCAGAAAAAGTGAACATTGCAGCTAAAATTACAATTCTTCAGTGTATCACCATTTACACTTCAAAATGGAAATATTGAGACACTTCACAGTGCGGCTGTGTTATGATCTTGCCTTCACAGTTCAGCCTCCTGACTAAACAATACAACCATCCTCCACCCTTGAAAAAATAAATGGTAGCACAGCTTTTGGGATCTGGCTATGCCCTGAGCACCAGAGGGGCCCAACACAGACTTCAATGTAGAGCACAGAATAGATAAAATGAAAACTCGAGATACTGCTGAGTTAATACTTTTTATTAAAGGATGCAGCCAGCATTGATTAAAGGGGGCAATCGGGCTAAAACCAATAACTCTGTGCTGCCCTTAACCCCCCTGTGCTTCATATTACATGAGCAAAGTTTCCCAGCACCGAGCCCGCCGTCAACCCCCGGCTGATTAGCACATTCATTGCTTGCACTTGATTTATTTACTTATTTACTGATGGATGCAAATTTCAGCTGTTGAGTCTACCCCCACACCCAGACATATAAAGCATTGAGGGAGAGGAGAGATTGATCAAGTCTGTCTCACTTTTCATGAATGTCTGATGAGGTACGCACCCACACAACATACCTGAAACCCCCGAAAGACTCACCCCCCCCCCAAAAAAAAATGTTATTCACTTTCAGCAATAATGCTGAATATTATGAGAGCAAAGACAAAACACAGAATTGATGAAAGGAATAACTTAAAGAAATACAGTAAGTATATGGGACACTTTCAATAATGATGAAGAGAGTGAAGCCAAAAAAAAAGTATGTTTTCTGCATGGTCCACTTCATTGTTATTTTGTTTACACTCAACAGAGGTTGAATAAAAACACAATGTCAGGCTTTTTAGCCCAACTTGTTTAATGTGGCAAAATATGATTTCGGGATATCTGCCTTATTGAATGTGGGAACTACTGGTCGACATTTATTATCCACTGGGTTGATAAGCAGCTATGGGCTTTGCATGCAGTCAAACTAACGGGGAAGGGGAATTGAGAGAAACACTGAAAGAAATTCTGCATGTCTAGACAGTAACTCTTCTTGAAATTATCCATTCAGGAATTAAATGACCAGAACAATTTGACAACCACTTTGCGCACTATTGCCCTCTACAGGACTAAATGGTACATTATTCACGACACACGACGCAGTGTTGGAGTACATCGTCTTCCATAAGACTACGATTATTGACCATCTGTGGCTCAGGTCTATCCATTACCCTACTTTCTTATCACTCTCTTTCCGTAATATTTTGTAAAGAGACTGCTCACATCTCAACACCAAGTTGCCAGAGCGTTGCTTGTCAAAATGAACTTTCTCAATGGTACACGTGGCTACTGACCTTCAAGGCCTTCCCGCTAAATTGGAATTAAGTGGCTATAGTTGTTGTATTTACAGAAAACAGTATACCCATCATTCCCGCTACAGTTTAAGCTACCTGAAGCAATAAGAAGTGTACAGCGTGCCACTTGTTCAGTGCCACTATGGTTGCATCCACTGCTTACAGAAAACAGAATTGGCCTTTAAAAATCAAGATGGTGTAATTCAATAAAGCGCAGTGGTTACTGATGAGCTATGGGATTGTCTGGAGACAGTAAGTCGCAGATGAGCCAGCTGATATAATGCTTGTCTCCGAGATTCTGCCTGGCTCGGTGACACCTGTTTAAGGGAGAGAAAAGCTTTAATCTCGAGGAGGCACCAAGAGACGGGACAGGAAGTGGAGGAGGACGGCATCTGCGTGTGCTGACTGTTAATAAACGCAACTTAAAAAAACCCTACTTTTTTATCGTGGCACTATTTATTGTTCTACAATGTGACATGAACATAAGAAGTTTCTTTTGAATATAAACTGGAGATTATGTCACCATTGCTTCCGCACTGACGTTGAACTGTACGGAACCCAAACAAGCTTGAACTCACAATGAGAGATAGGAAGGAAGGAAAAGCTGAATTCCTTGGCCGATTTGAGGGGTTGCTTTAGCGCACAATCCTGTTTCCACCTGCCTTCAAAGCTTTACTGAAGGTAAATCCTCCTTCTTCCCTTTAAAAGTCATACTTCACTTCGCTCTAATGTACTAACAAATGAGATAGAGTCAAGCTAGAGAACAGGTCATCTGACAAGAAAAGGAAATGACATTTAGTCATCCATCTTTTCACCAGTGGGTGTAATGCCCAAGGTAATAGGTGTTAATGCTGCTAAATCACATTTCAGACGGAGTGGCCTTGTCTTGAGACTGGCCTGTTTCTCCAAGTCCTGCATGGGTTGGTTTTGACCCGCCCCCAAATGCAAGCACTGCTCGTCATCAAATATCAATATCAACACAAGCGAAAGTCAGCTAGAAGAGCCCCAATTAGGAATCTACTACATATTTTTGGTGATATTGTACATCCGCACCCAAAAAAATGCTTTGGTACTACGACATGGATACTACTTTCCTTTCACATTTCCAGACAGACCAACTGGATGAACTCAAAGACTTACAGTATTGAAACAGCTGATTTGGCGCAGTTCCAGGCAGTGGTCGCCAATCTTTTTTGCACCGTGGACCCGTCTCAAGGAAGACACACTTTGATGGATCGCAGTAACTGCTGTGCAGCGAGACTGAGATTCTCATGAAATCAACCACCTTGTGGGGAGTCCCTCCACACACAGGCACCATTGCAATTTGCAGGGGAGTTTCTCATGTGGCACGCATTTGCGGCGGAGCACAATTGAACTGGGAAAGGACCAAATCGGTTCCTCAGAAGTGGTTGCTTTTAGTTCATTCACTCAAAAGATTTGTTCGTTTGAATGAGTCGTTTGTGAACGACAACACCACTGAAAGCCCGTCTACCACAAAGAAAATGTACAATTCTTGCTATGCAAATGCACAGTTGCACACTAGAATCCGGTGCACTTTTAATCTTGTCAGTGCACATGTGCACCTGTGCGCCACTTACAGTATGCACACCCCTATTTAGAATTGAAATACCTTACTGGCTACATTTAAGTGAAAGATTCTGTCTGAGAAGAAATGCTATCGGTGCGTCCGTACTCCCAACAATGCCAATACATTTTTGTCGCTGTTTAATGTTGTGTTCCTGTGTCTGGTCTCGGAGCCTTCAGTGAGATTGGCCAGCCACCGCAGGGTAAAGGGCGCTTATTGGAAAATCAATGGCGTGAACGCTAAGCAAGTTACAGGAAGATGTGGGAAGGAAGGGTTCTTATTGATAAAGCAGGGAAAGGCCTTTGATGTTGCACTAGGGACATGCTCATTGATGGGGGGAACCATTGTACTCCTCAGGCAAATCGGAGCTGGGCTTTATCTGCTAAGTTAGTTCCAATGAATGGCTTAGAAAAACATCAGCATGCTGTACAATTTAACAGAAGTCAAAAGGTCACACTTTACGTTGCTTTGTGCAGAGAGGAAAATGCACATTTTTCTCTTTGGGACATTTTCCCCTTCATCTGCATTATATTGTAGATCAATAACACCAACAGCGGTGGCCCGGTAATCCAGTGGTTAGCGCATTGACTTCACAGTGCAGAGGTACCTGGTTCAATTCCAGTTCCGGCCTCCCTGTGTGGGGTTTGCATGTTCTCGCCGGGCCTGCCTGGGTTTTCTCCAGGTATTCTGGTTTCCTCCCACATTCCAAAAACATGCATGGCAGGCTGATTGAACACTCCAAATTGTCCCTAGGTGTGAGTGTGGGTGTGGATGGTTGTTCGTCTCTGTGTGCCCTGCGATTGGCTGGCAACCGATTCAGGGTGGAAAGCGGTTTGGAAAGTGAATGAATAACACCAACAGTTTTAATTAAGGCCCTTCGATATTTTTTATGCTGCGGAAAAATGACTACATTACGCAAAAATGCCCAGGTTCGCCTTATTCCTCTCAGCAGGCACTTTCAGGTACACCTACACATTTAATAAGACCCAGTACAACAGCGTAAAATCCCATTGGAAGAGGTGATGGTAGTAATGGCACCCTCTGATGCAGCTAAATTTTGAGAGTATGATAGCACTCCACAAACTGAGCATGATCTGTCTAAAGCCTTTTTTGGGGGGGTCATTTGTATCTAGGTCATATTTTACTTTTTGTACCCAAAATACTTCAATTATCAAATCTGTACAGTCTGTGCTTATCCCATCAGACTGAGCAAATGTACTTAATCTTGTGTTGAAAAATGGAACTGGAATTGAAGTAGCAGGCATTTTTTTTATAAACCTATACAAGGTGCACAGTCTTGGCGCTCAGGTTGATGTAATTGTACAGATTTGCCACTGTGAAACTGTCAATTAACCACATGCAGATACAGTAGAGCATTGTTGTTTATTGTGGCTGTAATTATTTGCTCAACCATTTTGCTCATGCAGACATAAAGGCACTTCAGCATTGTTCAGACTGCAGGAGGCAAAAAGTCACCTCAGGTCGATGGCACTCAGCCCGTAAACAGGGCTTCCCGTAAAATCAATGATCTTCAAAGGGAGATATCAGTGTGGGGGGGAACATAAATAGCCATGGTGGTGTTGAGTCTGAGGGAAGAACAGTGCTGGGTGTTTACGCGAGAGTGTAGAGAGAACGGAGGTGGTTGTGGGATTGGGGGCTCACTGGCACCTCAGAGTATTTTGAAGAGATAACTGAAGCAAAATCGGGTGAATTTCTGTCAAGCTCTGGACGCACATAAATCAGATCAGGTTACTATGGAGACTTTGCATCCCAGATTTAATCACTTGGGTGTACAGTGGAACATCGGTTTTCTTGATTCATCCGTTACAGAAGGTCTGACTAAAACGGAATTGTACGAAATCCAAAGTAATATTTTCCCTAGGAAATAATGTAAATCCAATCCATCCCTTCTATGGCCAAAAATATTAACAAAAAATAAACATGATAGAAAATAACCACAGTTGTACAGACAAATAAATTGATGACTCATGAAGTAAATAACTAATCTTTCATGAATGATTTGTGATGGCATGTCTAAGGCTACAAACAGGCAAGTCGGGGTGTCTAGCCTTCAAAATAAAAGTTTTGACAGGATTTTTTATTCTTATGTTGCCTGACTGAAAGTTTGCATTGCCGTCTATCAATTGTTTTTTAGATGCTTCGAATGAACGTGCACGATGATGCTCATGCAACGCAAAACAAAAACAGACCGAGTTATGAACACATGTCATGGAAAATGGATTTCAATAAATTGAATGGCTGAGCCACACTTTGTTTTTAGATGAAAACGAAGCAGATGGACCAAAACTGTAACATTTTGACCGCTTAGGTACTTGTGTATAATGTACTAGTTTATGAGTAAGCAGTATTAAAGATTTGTTTGGGTCCAGGATTCATTGTTACAATATTTTGTTTCAAGAATTTTTTTTCTCACATTTTTGTTAATTTCTTATTGATTTATGCAAAAATGATCAACGGTGACATTCAAACAAAGGTAGGAGATGGGTATCAATAAATCGGTACAATTTGGTGCTGATCCAAATTATTGATACTAGGCCTTGGCAGAGGCCTTGGCTCTGCTGCCTGCCATTGTCGTTTAATAGAGAATAATTTGCATTCACACTGAGTGTACCTAAAATAAGACTCATCCCAATTCATTTTGCACTTTGGGGGGGGGGGGAGGGGGGTAAGAAGATGTTTGTTTTAAACGGCTGCCTGATTAAGACCTGATCAGAACTCACAACAACTTCCAGCGACCTCCAGGAGTCATTTCTACTCGCGGCTGTTTCTCAGGTTTCTTTTGGTGCGATCGAAGTGAGGTGCTGGTGTAATTAGAAGTACTTAATTAACTGTGGGTTAATTACTGGTTGATTTCTGCAGCGTGCAGGCGAGAGACTTGGCGGGTGGCAAAGCAAAAGGAAGCGGTACACACGCAGCAAGAAGCCCTACAATTAGAAACCAGCACAAAGGGGGGATGGTTCGCTCACACAATTTCATTCAACGAGGAGATAGCGAGAACAGTCAGAGTACATTATATTTGTCGTAGATTAATTTATATTAATATATTCATATTAAAGTAAATGCTTGGCATTGTTGCATGTTTTAACAATTACTGTGACGGTCAGTCCTCATCTGTATGATTTTTTTTTTCGAAATTGGAAACAAAGATACCATTGTATACATGTTTGGTTATTTGCTACTTGGTGTAAGAAGGCAGATGACAAAGATGGGGAGTAAATTGTGTGACTTAAAAAAAAAATCTTATCAGATTAGTCAGATAGACATCACAATTTGAGCATAACAGATATGGATTGAAGGATTTGCTCCAGTCGAACATGGAGCCTCTCTTCAATTAGCATGCAATGCTGACTTTCCCATCCTTTGGAATGCACAAACTCTGGGAAGACACTCGCGACTTTGTACGCTGCTCTGCCACACTGGCACCATTCCTGCTGAGCACCAAACACGATGCATCTTGGGAGAATTACTACATATGCACGAGGACAGCGAGGAAAGTGAGCGAGAACAAATGGACACATGCTTGAGGACTTGAACATGAGGGAAGAAAGGAGCAAGAAGGTCAGAGATGAAGGGGGGCAAAGTAGCTGATCATAGTGTGTGAGCCCCAGGTCTATCATTTCAACTAATTATAAAATCTGCCCCTATTTATATCTGCTGGAAGCAAACATTCTCTCATGAGAGGAAATGCAAAAAGCTTTAAAAGCTTCTGTTTGCACTCACTCAGTTTCATTTTCACCACAGAAACAGCATGAAGGTGGCAAGGAGGGTGAACCCAAGTTCAATGAAGCACACATCATCATGCACTGAAAAACATCACCAAGGCCTGGGTAAAAATATCAAGGATGAAATTACAAGTTTATCAATGTGTAGATTGCCCAAAAAGAAGAGTGAGGCCAGCAGGATGGTAGTTAAGGAAACCACAAATTCAGTTGTTAAAATGATCGATACCCTTGAAATATTAAACCATAAGAAGCCGCAATATTGATTAGGGGACCAATAATAAAACGGTTTACTTATCATTATTGTAGGAGTCTAGGAAAATGTTCTCAATATTATCAGCGATAGCTTCATCCTCGTAACCAAAATGACAAACACACACACACTGAGATTAGGACAAGAACAGTATTTGTCTTTTTTCAACCGTTCCAGATGGATGTCTATATTAAGGTCGGCAATATGACAAGAAATTCACAGCATGTTATAAACTGAATCCCTTAATGGCAATACCAAGTAATTAAAAAAAAAAAAAAGCAACAACAACAAATTCACCCAGTCTCCAAACTGCTTATCCCTACAAGGGTTGCGCAAAAACAACTTTAATATAGTTTTGGTACCATTTATTGTAGCCTACAGATCTCAAAAGTCTAAATATAACTGGTTCAAAGTAGTTCAAACATAAATCACACGACCGGTAATGTTATAAAGAAAATTGAACATACTTTGTACGAGGAGAGGTTTATGATGTCAAAAGTAAATATTTTTAGCTTTGGTGTTGTAGGTTAGTCCTGCAGGTTGAATACTCAGGACATGTATGTTTGCTTTGTAGCTGTTATAATATTTTCTGTCTAGACATTGAGAGTGTATTTGGAAATTCACTCTGAAGCCCTATCATGACTTTCAGAGTCGTGTGTTTGGAGAGGCAGAGTACCCTCCCCTCCCATAAATTTCAAATGCACCCTGTTACAACCCAACAGCCCATGCTTAAATTGTTACTCTGTAACTGTACTGCCTGACACTTTGGGCGCACCATGTCCCTAGTCGGAGCGCCTACAGCGCTCTGGCACTCCTTTTCGAGCCACTCTGAAGAAGCGAATAGCCCATTTGAACAACGCTCTAAGTTTGTGAACGGTTGGAGGGAGGCAGAGCCTGCTCAGGGCATATTTACGAACGCACCCTTAATAATTTACCTGCTAATTTTTGTGTCTTACCCACCGCCGTGTTGCGCTTTCAGCCGGTTTTCTGGTAAAAGTGTATTTTAGCACCAAAACACATATTCTGTTGTTTCTCTCACATACATTTCATGATATATTAGCGTTTAGCAAGTCTTCTCAGTCTTCTTCTGTTTTCTCTTCTTGCCTGGTGTTCAAATGCTTCGCTATTTTGCCCTCCTTTGAAATACAGTACAATACTTGGACGAAGTCTCACAAATTCGCTGGTCTGCAGGTGAGAAATAGTGACTTGAAGGCGTGGCTCCATGCTAGTTAGCCAGCTCAAAGCTAGTGCAGAGCTAAATAGCTTCGCACTGAGCATTCCCCTGATTCCCGTTTCTGAGCAGCCGGGAGGCCTGGGAGGACCGGCGACTGCTCGACTGCACCGAATCTAACTCTCCGTTCAGACTGATTTGAACTTCAAGCCATTTTCACACTGAGGCAGGTACGTCAAAAACAAGCATTGACGCGATTGGCCGGTATAATTCGAATCACTAACGCATACACATTGTACTTCGCTCATACACAACTTTTGAATATATGTGAATAGACATGCGAATGTTTACATCATGTAGTGTCATGATTTTTTTATTATTATTATTTTTTTTAAATAATCTTAAGAACTCAACTAACTGAAAGATTCAAAAGGAAAATACCCTGGCGATAGTCCTGCACGGGGATCATGCCCTAACAGACAGAAAGGGGACACAGATAACATGTCTATAATCCTACGCCTCTTTTGTGTAATCTGGAAAACAAATCCCTTAGTAATGGCCCGGTTGTGCACCTGGTAAAACATTGTGTTCACTGGCACTTTGAATAAGACAAACAAAGCATTCTCAAGGGGACACCAGTCATGAGAAAAACCCTTGGTCACACAATTCTGCTCATCTATTGATCAACACTACTGCATGCTGGTGTCAAGGCAAGTTGTAAATGAACACAAGGGCGAACATGTCACCAGTGTGAGCTTTTGACCCCGGTTTCACGTTTAGGTCTCGGACTCGACGGTGCGATGATCCCATTTAGGAGGCATGTGAAGACCAAATGAGCGAAAAAGCAGTCGAATGTGGTTGGAGGCTGTCTAGGGTGAGAGCAGAGATGCGGAAAGTTGCACAGTGTTTAAGTGTGGAAAAGGCTCAATTACTTCTTCTTTTTCATCTTTTTTCGTTGCACGCTGATACTGAGAGGTGGTGAAGACTCATGCTCAAATGTCCAACACACGCAGTATACACCAGGGATTAGAGGGTGTCCTAGTGAAAACATTCAGTGGAAATTATTTCTTTTTCAGGGAAAAAAAAATAGGCACGAAAGCCATTGGTGAGTTGGCTTCTAATTGTAGAGTAGGATATCCTGGATAAATAATTAGAGGGCTTTTTTGATGACCTTGCACAGTCAAAATCTTTGCTCTCCCTGTGACATTTGCTGAACTCATTAATGACAACGACTTAGAACGAAAACGCGAAAATATGTTAACTGCAGGAAGGGGAAAAAAAGGTATTCACAAGGCCGCTTCTAAATTCTTTTCTTTTTTGTAAGAGCTCTTATCATATTAGCGACTTTAATGGGCATAATCTTGAACGCATGGCTATTTTCATACCACTGTGGCATACATCTCCAGTTAGCACTCACACTTGAACACCGTGAACTCTGTAATTAGTTGTACAAACATAGCATTACATTCACAAAATGCAGACGGCATTCATTCCTGCGCAAGGAAAATATACTTAGCATTTCCAATATGTAATACTCTTGGTAAATTTGCATGCATTTGACATGCTGGTGGGATGGAACATCTTTATGGTGACTAATTATGAACCTATGTGAGCAACTCTGACAAAGAGGGATTCTAAAGTAAAGCGTGTAAATTGATGTTCCTGCTCGGTAGAGCAGTGACAAGGATGCAACCGCTGAGGGAGGGCTGGAATGAAACTTTTACAGGAAATCTATGAAAGGCGGCCCAGAGGGGTACTGCTAAAGAATACCTTCACATGACTGTGTGACAAATACCAAACCACATTTGTCCACAATGTTCTTAAAACCCTTGAGTGAGCAAAACTACTAGTTTGTCTTCAGTTGAAAAGGGGAGTAAACAGACAACAAGCTCCTTTGCCCGTTCATCAGTTTGTGTTCATGTGCTCTGAATCTAAGTTCTGTTCCTAGTCGGCGGCCGACAGGGAGTCCTTATTTAATATGAGGGAGAGCCGCTGCCATTCAACTACAAGTGAAACCGACTAACCCAATTCTAAAGTGAAAATGAAAAGAATGAAGTATGGAAATGGGCAACTTAAATGATGCATCCACCCCTTTCTTTTTTTTTTTACTCACTCCTGACAGACTTTAAACGAACAGTTCTTGTGGCGGTGCTGAGTGGGGGAGGTCACTTCGTTGTTTTTGGGGGGTTTTTGTTCGTTTTTTCGATCAGTGTTGTAGACAGTGGCGATTTAGGTTCAAAACTTTGATAGCCGATAGGATTTCTAAGCATACTAGTCATATAAATTTGCCTTTGAATTCGGTGATCATATAATCTGCTTCCTATTTCACTTGAAAGACATAATTTTCTTGTTCTAATTAGCTCTTGGCGCTGCTGTGACGTGGCCTCCCTTCCGCTCTGATGTGACACAGTAGAACCATGATGTTTGCCAACTAGTGGTGACTAATGTTTTGACAACTAAAATCTGATGAAATATGGAAATGTTTTCATAAATTTCAAAAATGAATCGAGGGACACTCCTAATGTGGCCGCAATCTGCCAGTTGATCATCCCTGTTCTAGCTATTCACAATTATGTGGATGGAAGGTGTGTGTGTGTGTGTGTGTGTGTGTGTGTGTGTGTGTGTGTGTGTGTGTGTGTGTGTGTGTGTGTGTGTGTGTGTGTGTGTGTGTGTGTGTGTGTGTGTGTGTGTGTGTGGAAGGGGGGGAGGAGAGAGAGAGAGAGGCCCTGGTGGCAAACATCCCTCAACTGTGACAAATGGCAAAAGGGTCAGAGTGAAAGCAAGCGGCTGGACAGTCGAGCACAACACACAAATGTCAAAATGCAAATCCTCAAAAGGAGTATGCGGTAAAGAATTTTTTTTCTCAAAGGAAAGGAACGATAGGAATGAGATAAATGAGAGCAAGGGAAAAGCATGTGCAATTTGATATTTTAACAGCGTATTAATAAATTCTTAATATTCCCCACCCCCCACCCCCTGCCTGCTCTGAATGTTGTGACAGCCTCAGTGGTGTGAAGCTATATTTGAGAAAGAGCAGCCCCGCCTCGTCCCTCATCTGCACAGACACATGCACACACTGCTGCCCTTGTTCATTTGCCTTAATGAAATGGCCACATGCCTCCTGTCATCCCAGTGCTGCATGCACACTGAAGCACCTGGTAGATATAAATCAGGACGATCGAGCGGCATTTGGGAAGTGAGGCATTAAGCATGACAGGGGCTGTCAAAGTTCAGATTGTAACAACCGCGACATATAGCTAGAACCGCTGCGGAACACACCCAAAAACCCAGGCCAAGACACAACCAGATCTTCTTATCGGCAGCATCTCGGGCTCAGCGTGACACAGCTGCCACATCTGGACCCGAGCTGGGCAGCCTGCTGAGCACACGGCTCGGCACAACTCAAGTTGGCCAGGGGATCACTTTAGCAAGCCCCCCCAGCAGCGCGCATCTTCCGGGCTAGACTTCCACATCCTCCGGGAGGACTTGACCATGTCTTTGCTGCCATGTATTTTTGGCTTCCTTATCTGTGAGCTGAATTTCTAAGTGGTGTAGACTCGAACTCCAAGTAGGGGCGGGAAGATAAAAGTCACCGAGTGTGTGTATTGTTTCAGCATAATATGTCTACGTGTGTGGAATTTCAGTCATGTGAGTTCAGGGTCTGAAGGTCAAACTTTGCCAAGAGAGCCAACACATTTCTCGGAGGACAGGAACATATCTTAAGTGCGCGGGCATGTGTATGCAAAGACTTTATTTCATATGTAGTGTGTATGTGTGTGTGTGTGTGTGCGCCTCTCAGAAAGCAACACAAGTGTTGCGAGGTTGGTCGCCGTGTTTTGTGAGAAGACTAGAAAGTTGACGTTATTGCACAGTTATTCCCTGCATATTATTTGACATTACATAAGAACCAGGCTTGGATGAGTTTAGTGTCGAAGAACAAGCACAGAATCCTGACTTTAACCACATCAAACACTTTTGGGATGAACCAGACCGGAGATAATGTCACACGAAAATCATCTCAACCACTTTTGGTTCTATCGTTGGTAGTTGTCGTGATATTTTTTTGTCTTAAAATGCAGTCAAGAGCCGTTTCCCCCAAAACAGTTTGCAAAGCATGAGCAAATATTTTCCGAGGGATTTGGTTGTGGGCTCTCCCAGATGATGACGATGATGATGATGATGATGATTTTGATGATGATGTCTCATGTCGGGACAATTCAAGCAGCCCTGCCGCGGCTCAACCCAACTGTAAATTAGAGTGCTGATAATGAGCTGCAGGATCAAGTCAATGACAGATGCATCTTGCAGGGGAAAAAGAAACCACGTGAAGAGGACCGCAGGATTACTTTTATGACACATAATATCAATTGATTCAGGCCTGTCGGGGAGGGAAGGCGTGTGTCAAGGTCGTAAAAACTGCACCACATTCTGTCGAAAATAAAAAAAGTCAGTTATCTTCAACAGAGGTCAATAAAAGATGCTGATTTTAAAAGGAAGATGACCTGATATTGTATTCTTTGTTTTTCTCACTCGCTCACAAACGCCGCACTATATAACATTATAATTCAGCCCCAGATGACAAGGGCGACCACACTAAGAATTTGAACGACTTAGAACACATGCGACCACACATAAATACTGGTGAACGACATCTATATAATCACTACTTACAGTGCAACTAATGTCGTGACTAAAACACAAACCAAAATGGAATTGCCACAGGATATAAACCTTTCAGCACTAGCTAGTGGCCCTTGGAAAATGCACATTTAACGGTCACTTAATTAATGATGCCATTGTTTTGATGATTAAAAAGAAGGATAAATGGGCAGGATAGGACCTCTGGGAAGACTGTGTCTGTTCCTTACAGCACGAGGGATTGGGGATGTCTGGATCAAAATTTATTTTTATTTGTTTATTTTTTTGCGTCTGACTCTGAGTATCTGCAGCTAATCACTCCCAATCCAAAACCTTGGCAATGTATTTTTTTGGGGGGGGGGGGGGGGGGACCACATTCAAATGTCTCAACTCTTGTTTATTTGAATAATGGTAGCACAGCATAATGTTTTAATGCAGCTGTAGGTCTCTTACAGCGGGGCGAGATATAAAACTAAGCGACTGCTATTCCGTTTGGCAAAAATCTTTGTATCTCAGGGTTATTTTGTTGCTTTATGACCTTTTAAAATTGAAGAAATACTGGATCCCCTTCGCCCAAATAAGATGAGAATGACGTGATCAGATTTGGACAACTTAAGGCATTATAATTTCACAAAACCAAATAGCTAGATCTGTCCCATATTGCGTGAAATCAAATTATGCACACGCCTACAAGATGATATTAAACAATGGAGACAGAAAAGTTAGAATGAGAATGTGTTGCTCTGAGAGAGTGAATCATCTACCAAGCAGATATATACAAGGCACAAGAACTATTATTGCCCACATCATTTGGTAAACCGGCGCAATATTTAAAGAAAAAGGGCATTTCGGTGTTCATAAGTAGTTCCTCCTGTCGTCACAAGTTAGGGTAAAGTGTGATGGTGTGGTGTGCCAATCTTTATATCCATGGAGATGCTCGGAACAATTCTCATTCATGTCGACAGGACAAAACTCGCTAATGAACATGCATGCACACCACCTTGCACCTTAGGGGGGGGGGGGGGGGGGGGATACATGAAGACACGAATTTGAGGGGGTCTAACTGGCTTGCCCTGAAAGTTCAAGCTGAGTGCCACTACAAATTACAAGTTGACAGGTTAAATAATCGGTTGTGTGTTTTGTACAATGTATGTGCATGTTGGCGTCTGCTTAAGTAGCTGCCTGCAGACAACTGTTCTGTACGAGGTATTTGCATGTCAACCAACATCTCACTCTGGGAGAGGGGGGCTGAGTCAATGAAAGAAAACATCATAAAAGCTCCTTTGAGCTTCATTGACAGGAGCTTCCCGCCACCTTCTTCACGCTGTCTCTGATACAACTCTGACGCAGCTCTAACAGATGCCCCCCTATTTGAGTTGTAACAAGGGGGGGAGCCCTGATGGTGTAAAATGAGACGATGACTAATTGGTTCATAGCCTGTAATTGGGAGGATGTAATTGGAGTGAACCTCTAGATGCCAGGTGCACCTTTCGGAGCTGGGGCAGTGGTTTGCCCTTTGACTGGCTAGCAAGGTGTGTTTTGGGAAGGGTAAACCTGAACAAAGGGGCGGGTAGATACTGGCGGGAAAACACTGGACCCCAAACAATAGAGCTCGGGTGTGGTGTGTTGATTAGGTCATTAAAAGCACATGCAAGCCTGTTGCAAGCGATGAAACTTCATCTGACTGCCCAAAGCTGCATTAAAACGAACTAGACGCAAATATATAAACACATTCACTCAAACAGCACATCACACATCCTCATTTGCTAAGATTAGGAAGAGCTGCAAAAAAAAAAACATTTACGACCTTTACAAAAATAAGGCTTGGTTCTGACTAACATAGTCAGACAGCTATTCATCTAAAGCTCCTGTAAAGTGAAAATAAATACATAAGCCTTCTAAATTTGGCACATTACAGAGATAAGTTTTGTTAACAAAACAGCAAAATGATTGAAAAAAAAAATGAAAGCGAAAAACCTTTTGCTCCGCTCTCAAAAGCTTAGGGTGTGTAAAACCCCTTCCCCTCTTCTGCTTGGACTTCAGTACCTGCATCTTTCTTATCCCTCAACATCTGTACATATTTTAGCTGCAACCTGCAGAGGTTCGCACAAGGACAAGAGATGCGAGCAACCAGCTAGCTCATGAGCTAGTAATAATTAACTCGCAATTGTGCCGAACAACTGATGCAAACAAAAGCGCTCAAGTTCTTATATTGTTGGGGATGTCAACTCATGCTAGATGCCCACGTACGAGCATCACTGGGTGCTGTTTTCGCTACACCCACACCACCCAAAAAACAAAACAAAACAAAACAAAGATTTACTACTTCATAGATTTCAGTCATTACATGTTTTCAGCCTTGAATTCATTTTGCAGTGTCTTTAAACAATCCTTAATACTGCTGCTGTGCTTTTGACCACACATCTGTAACTAATGTTGTGGCCAAGCAGCTTCAAGGCCACTGGCATATTAATCTGCCGGTGCGTGAAAGAACTGTGGAGCTCACCATTTTCTCATGGTTCAGACAATGGGTCAATGTGATCAATATGTTCATGACCCACCTAGCCAATACTACACGATAGCCAATCAATGTAATGGAGGTTGAGTGTTAATTGGTACAGAGTGAGACAAAGGTGGGTGATGGAACATTTGGTGCGGGGTTTATTTCAGCATCAAAACTGAAGTCTAGTTTGAAAGTGAACATGTTGCCAGCGTGTGTGCTAAGCGCATAGGGATGAATGTGAGCAATGACCAAAAGGGGATGGCATGTGTGTGTTTTGCAGTAGTGCAGGGGGTTATTTTGCGGCAACATCTGTTTTTCCGCCGATCACCACATGATTTTCAGTAATTAGCCAGAACACCTGCACTTGCATGGGTTCGGTCTTGCACTGCTTTCCTTGGGCAGGTATCTAAGGGTTTATGAAACAACCAACGTGTCGCCTGTAAAATAAGAGTGCACAATTCTTGGAAGTGTAATCAAATCCTAACAAAGCCGAATGACTTTTTCTTTCACTCCAAAAGTCTTTTTCAGTTCCTTTTAGGTGTGGAGTTCGCTTCTTAGAATACGCCTCATTTGGGTTTGTCCATTATTTCGAAAGTTGTATTTAATACTGACTATTTCAGTCAAATTCAACTTACTGGACTGAAATTGTCCTTAGAAAGGATAAAAGACTCAACACCATGAAAAATAAATTAAGTTGATGACATATCAACAAACGCTAATCAAGTTGCACACAAAGACAAATATTGATTGCACACCGAAACTGCAGTAATTATTCCAACCGCACACAATAAGCTTAGTACGTGGGTAAGGTAGATCCATTTCTAGCGTAAAATATTCTCATTCTCCCCCACTGTCACACTTCCGTTTTATCAGACAGGAAACAAAAGCTAAATTGGGTGATGGATAATACGTCTGCAAGTCTGAGTAGAAATATTCCATAAAATGTCATCGGTGGAGTTATTTGGCTCAGATGCAGTGTTGAAAAAACAAAATATTTAGCCATCCTTTTCTGTGAAAGGAAACTACAGGAAAAATTCACTGAAGAAATGAACAAATCAAACAAAGCTAAGGAGTGAAGAGATGGACAGCTAGCTGAGGACACAGCTCACAATAAACTGTTTACCAGGTGAGTGCTTGCTGGGGTTTTTTTTTGGGGGGGGGGGGGGGGGTGAGATAAGAGGCTGCAGCTGACAACAAAAGATATGTAACGCAAAGGGGAAAAAAAGTGTCTGGCAGGTCTTTTGTCAGTTAAGTAGAAGTGGGAATGCTCGGTAGTGGAAACAGCCTTCAGTCTAGTGCAAAGCCCGCCGTCTTGTCCCATGTCTATATGAGTCAGTGTGGCTTTGGATACAGAACAACACCATTCTGCATGTTTTGAAATGCAACATGGTCACCCGCACCGCCTTCAATACAGTAAATCATCGCAATGTCACCGAAAAACTACTACTCCAACTCGCTATAAATCTCATATTCAAAGTGTTACCTAGACTGGAGCATATATGATGGAAATATATTGATCCCTCACTTCTTTGCTGTAATTTGGAGAAGATGAATTAGCATTTCTCCGTTGGTCCATCCTGCTGACACACTGAATGCCAGTGAATTGGAAGAAGGCCTGAAGTCAGGACACACTCGGTCCAAAGATTTTCCCCAGTGGGACCATGGCATACCCCTCGCCTTTAAATTACCTTAGCTGACACCATTGGCCCATTTCTGTTCTGTATTCAGGCTACTGGCTGAGCAGGTCAAGACCTCCCCTATTAGAGTGCAGGCCAAAGCCACATAACTCTTTACCTAAGGTGAGGGTCAGTGTGATGCTCTGTCTTGCCAGGGTCAACCAGAGGTTCCTGGCCACTGAGGTTCATGGCAATACAATAAAGTAATCAATCTGGGCGCTGGGCCCTCATCAATAACATACTCCCAGACTGTGGAGGGTCACCACCTGTTCCCTGGCCTCTCCTTGGACTGTCCTGGCCTCCTGAAGTGTTTGTTTCTTGGATTTCACTGTCACGGTCCTGAAGGGGAAACCGGTGGGTGTAATCAAGCCCTGACACTATGGCCAACCCAACACATTTTGACACTATGGCCAACCCAACACAAGGGAATTGCTGGAAAGTTATTTGAAGAGGTAGATCATGTGAAAATTCTGAATTCTTGAAACCATTATCCTACTTTCTTGAAGAGATTGTCTCGACTCTAGCTTCCTTGGTATGCTTACCATGAATGGAAGACAGAAAGCATTGTTGCCTGCCAAGATGAGGCAGCAGTTAATTTTTGGCTGTCCTCCCTTCCTTGCTTAAAAGACAGGTATAGAGTTTCATCGTATCCAGCCAGATGTGAGTGCATCGTTTCAAGCAGGTGATCTAATCTCACCTTCTCTTACAACCCAAACAGGCCATCCAACAGTAGCATAACAGACAATTCTTCAATGTAATTTTAAAAAAAAATTTCGAACCACCTCTTGCTTGATTTTCGGTTCAACCAACCCCGATATCTCAAACCTTTGCTTTCTGGCAGTACCTGCTCACTGGTTGGCAAGATGCAGCAATGACACCACCAACAACAACAAAAATAGAAACATAGAATCTAGTTGATTAAACCTCAACTCTTATTATTTCGAGATCACTTTTAAAAATAACCAGAGCGGAAACACGGTGCTATACATTAACAAAAAAAGAAGAAAAAAACCCCAAACCTTAAAACAAAAGACAATTCAACAAAACAAATAAATCACTAAAATAAGGACTCAAGTCTCATGTAGGGTTTAACGCCAAGGAATTATAAAACATAGGTTTCAAGGTGCATTAGAAAAATGAAGGGGGTTTTCCCGACAACAGAAGTGAATTCCAATGTTTGTATCACACAATGCTGTGTTGTAGTGTGTGTTTCAAAAACACACACTACAACATGAAACATGACATGACAAGTGTTAAGTGACAATTGACAATAACAACAATAAACAGACACAGACTGAAAGAAACCAGGGAACTAAATCCAAGCAAAATGACAAGACATGAGTCACGCCTAGACAAGACACGATTGGCAGGAGGGTAGACCCTGGGAACGCGGCTGACGAGAATAGGTAGAAACAAAAACCTAACGAGAAAGACAAGAGATGAATGTGAAACAAAGCTAAATGACATCGCAACAACCAAAACATAGATCATGACACTTTGGGACAAGTGACAGAAAACGCCTCTTACTGTTTTGACTTTGGTACCTTCAGGAGCAGCTTGACAGCTGACCCTTCAGCACCAGGCGGGAATGTGAAGATGGAGCAGCTCAGAGAGTTAAAGTGGGACGGGACAATTTTAAGAGTTGAAAACAAAGAGCAGACGCCTAAAATGAACTCTAAAGTGCACAGGAGGAGAGAGGCAGAAAAGGAGTTAGGTCTCTCACTTAGATGAAGAAGCAAGCGGCAGTTTTGGGTTTCAAAATCCTCACAGGATTTATATATATATATATGTATATATATATATATATATATATATATATATATATATATATACATATATATATATATATATATATACACACATATAAAAACCAAGGGTGTCGAACTAATTTTTGTCGTGGGCCACATTTTACTATTTCCCTTGGAGGGCCGTTATGACTGAAACCATATAAAAAAGTCAATAATAATGGTTCATTCAACTATTGTTTAAGTTCCTGCAATGAGGGGCTTGGTAACAAGAAAAATCTGACAATGTCTCTTATTTATTACATATGAGAATGTTTAATTTTGGTCGAGATTTTAGCAAGCATCATGGAAGTTGACATATTTGATTTGCTTTCCGGGGGCCACATAAAATGATGTGGGGGCCATATCTGGCCCCTGGGTCTTGAGTTTGACAACCGTGATATAAACAAACACTTAGTGTATTTGCAAATTACCAAAGTATTTTTCTATTTTTAACATTCAGCATAAAATTAACTCACCTCTGTCCTCATCAATGACGTTAACGCTTTAAAAAAAAATACATGACGAGGCTATCAAACGCTTTCAGCCATTTTTTGGACCACATATCCTGTTCAGAGTCACGAGACCATATGTGAAGGCAGACTATGTTCCGGATTGGTCAATGAGAGGGGCACACAGGCTGACAAGCAGTCACATTCACACCTGAAATCCATCCCACACTAGTTGTGCCATGGTTCGCCATACATACCACAGCACCACCAGTGACACTGTCCGTCCCACGGCAAGTACTTGGCACTCTAACCCTGAACTTAACGGTCATTTTTAGCCAACCTCCGTTATTTGTGAAAGAAACCTGAACAATGCCATACTGAGACAAAGGGATTTCATTTTTTCTGGAAAGTAGTGAAGTTAGCTAAACAATAAGTTTAAATATTGTTTCCCAAAGGACACACATGTGCACAATATATCTATACGTGAATGATGACAACAGAGTTTTGGGTAAGCCTTTCCAAGAAGTTCGGTTGACCTAAAAAGAGTCTTGAGTATTGACAAAAAGCCAACAAGCACAGCATATTACATGTTTTTAAAAATACCCATTTTTGTGTGGGCTCAACCTAAAAATATAGCAAAAACTGGAAATTATAAACTCACTGTCAGCATGCGGAGAGAATTTCTCCATCTTAACTTTGTTCTTTCCTCCTTAAAGCTCCCTCCTGACAACATGTTATCTCATTAAGCAGCTCAATCTGCATGCTATTTGCATACATCTGTTGTATTTTATTGATTGCTTCTCATTCTTTAAGATTCATGGAACATAATTAATGACAAGCCCTCGGGTGCCACACCCGAGGGACGGATAATTCCACTGCACACCAAGGGGATTTCATCAGAGGGCACAAGTGGTCGTCACAGTGGGCACCGGGCCAGTTTCATTCCCAGTCCCTTCGCTGCCTCCGGCTGTCCTTGGTCTCAGCCAGCTTCCCTAACAAGGAGAGCCCTTCCTGGGCCACGTTAACTAAAAGGACAATTATCCTGAGAACAACGATGCTTTTCACAGTGGCTGTGTTGTCATTAATGCAATGGATCGGGTAACAGTAAGCAGCTTGACCTAATTAAGGTCTGCTATCTGTGGCGTCTTGTTGTTTTTCCCAAAACTGAGCCTTTTTTTTCCTTTTAAAGAATAGGCATGTTGTGCTTGCCCTTAATAATTTGGCAATGTGTTTTCACATGACATAAATGCGTCATTGAACATTTTATGCAGTTTTGTCCTAATCAAAGATTACATTGCTCTAATTATGCTATTAAAAGTGAAACAATTTGATTTATTTCGGAAGCTTACTCGGCTGCCCACTATGGCTCGGCATCTTGAGTGGAGTCTCTCTATCTCCTACACTGTTAGATGTCACAAAAGTACGATATATGAACCAAGGTATTGAGTCACAACTTTTAGTCAGTGAATTAATCAATCAGTGGCTGGGTGAGACTTGCCGGATCTTAACATGTTCGTATTTGATAACTGTCCAACCGTATAACTGCAGAGTGATGCTGATTGTTTGGAAAGGCCCATTTTTATTCGAGCAAAACTGTGCGTGTGAAAAAAAAAAAAGTGATCTCCATAAAGGCGTGGTGTGGAAGAAGTAACTACAGCTCCGATCTCAACCCAAACACCTGTGAGTATGAGCAAGGTCCTCTTTTAGGTCAAACAACTCTATTGTCCTTTCCTGTAACTGTTATTGATTGCCAGGTGTCCCAATTCTGAAGTTCTTCCCAACTGCCTGCTCTGGGAATTACTGCTTTTCATTGACAGCTGACTTTTTCTTTCCTGCTGTTTTTTGGAGGCCTTAAGTCACCAGTCACTCACCACTGACTAACAACACTGGGAAAACTGAATGAATAACAGAGCAGCCAATGTGTACGTGTGCATGAAATGTGTCGGAGAGAGAGAGGGTTCCAGACTCAACCCATCTGCCGCCCCTCTGAAGAGGAATGGTGCTGAATGTTAAGATGAAGCATAAAATCATCCAAAGCCAGCTCTAATGAAACATTTCTGCTGTCTCAGGGCTCCCAGACAATAACAGGCAGTCGAGCAGCCAATCATATGGAATCTGGAGTCATAAAAAGCCACCTTGAAAGTCTGTTTATTTTCGGTATCGAAGAGGCGTGTGGTGGTTCACTAGTTGGGAGGGTAAAAACATGTGCAAACAAAGACGCACAAATGCAGGGGATCTGGTTTGGCAAGTATATGTATATATAAATATATAGATGTCCTTACTTGTGGGATGGTGTGATTGTGATTGAAATGTCAACAAAGGGCGCGTTCAGAGAGAGGACGGGTGTGCGTGTGTGAGGGTTGATCCCCTGTACTATTCCAGCTTCATAAAAGCTTGTGAAATACTCATATTCCTCACAAAGGCGCACTACGAACACCAAAGAGAAACAAAAAAGGTAAGTAAGTGAAACTATCAGCTGAAATGAAGATTTAACTCCTCCCAGTGATGCCCATGTCTGGGGTCACGGTGACCCAATCATGACTGCTCTTTGCATCAACAGCAACACCGCCTCCTCCATTTGCTCTGCTTTTAGCTTCTCAACAAGAGAAATGTACTGTTTTAAGTAATCCTTGTTTGTACTGACCATAATTGATTGGGTAATCCTGGTTTAACATGCACTAAAGCCAGTGCTTAAGAATCTATTAAGAGGGCTAGCAGCTTAAAGAGGAAGAATCTATCTAACGTTGAATGCTAGATCTCTGTTTTAGTGCTTGGATGTTGGAAAGTTGGAAGCGGACTGCTCGCCACCGATCCAAAATAGGTCACGTTTCCAGGTCACGTGACCCGTTTTGCCTTTTTATTGTCCCTCTTGCTGGTTTCGGTCAAAATCTGTTTGCTGGCATGACGACACATCCGTACGCCAAGTTTTACCTCCAGATCTCCATCAGCAAATCTCTTGGAATTCTCCCATCTAGCTGCAGACATATTCCTGGTGGTGTTTCTACCTAGAGCCACAGGCACCCAAGTCTGTGTCAACTTGACATGACACATGCCACGCCGCACGCCCGTCACTGTGACAGCCCTGTCATAATCAACACAAATCTCTCAGCGTCAGCATGAGCAGTGAAGGTATTATGTGGCGTGGCTTGGAGAGGGGGGGCAATGGCAGACGCACTAAGTACTGGTCACTGTGCTGCCGTCTCGCTGGCTGTGGGCTGAATGTGCACACGAGATATGCAGGCTCGGAGTGGGCTAATTCCTGCTGCTCCTCCTCCTACCACTGCTGTAGTTTATGCATGACGTGGGAGTGCCTAGCTCTCGCGCTTGCTCACACACACGAAAGACGAGTGGAAGAATAATCCCCACCAAGACCTTTACCCTAATGGGGCCCACTACTGTAATTACAAGGCACACATTTCAGATCAGGCACTTAAGTAGCCGGCGGAGAGTGCGCCCAAAACAAAAAGCTCTGTAATTATCGTCGGCCTCCTCTGTCCCCCATCGCAACTTCGGTTACCTGTCATGCTGCTATTTTGTCGGCGAGTCTGTTGCAGCCTGGATTCACACTAATCCATGGCTGCAAGCAGCCCTGCCAGTGTGCCTGCCTCTGCAGGATGCACATCTCCACTTGCAGGGGCGAGTGACGACATGGCACACAAAGATAGAGGAAACCTGAGTCCTTGCGAGCACATGAATGCATTTTTTTTTTAAACAAGAGACGGGAGCATAAGGAGAAGGAGGGGGTGCGAGGCTTGTTCCAGACAAAAGATCCATTGTGCAGTGAAACTTTATATACATATTAGAAACCTGACACCCATGGCCTCCGAAAGTAGGATTCTTGTAACTGTGAACAAGATAATATTACCTATTCTTTTCTTCTGGCCGAAACATGAAGCAAAGTTGTTGTTGGTTTTTTTTGTTTTTTTTTTTAAAGCAATACTCAGATTCTTCGTGACTCTTTTGTTTTTGTGTACGGTCATCTAATATCAGTGATATGAGAGTTGTAGTCAGCAGGCAGTTTTGTGGCCCATTAGGTAACACATTCCCTGGGCGGAGTAAAGCGCGACACACAACTTGTCGGCAGAGATTTGCACTCATCCTCTTTCACTACCTTACCCCAACTCTCAGGTGTTCTAAAAGGAATGTTGAGTCCAAAACTACACTGGCTCTCTCACCCTCTTCAGCCTGGAATGCATTCAAGCTTCTCGCACTCTTAGCAAACAAGAGCAACTTGTTTCTCTTAATGCTCCTTTTATGGCTGCAGTCCCCACCTCTTAATTGTGTTCTTTGCATTATCAGTGACCGTGCAGAAAAAAAGTTAATGGAGTTTATTGTGAGTGAGTCACGGAAAGCAAACACATACACATGATTACAATGCTTCCTTTCATTCCTTTTTGGAGTTGTTCTCACCTGAAGTGCATATGAAAGTTACTTTACGAGGTTTGACAACAGCCGCATGACATCCGTGATCTTGCAGGCTACATCATGAGCATTGAGACATGTTATTAAGCCAAGACATGCGTGTAGGCAGAGGGACAGCTGGAGGCTTGAAATAGTGACTTGAAAAACAATAATTATGTTTTGTTTTTTCTTTAAGACACATCATGTATGGCTACAAATATGTACGATGATTTAATGAAACAAAATTGATTATTTTGGTCGTGAAGGTTTCACGGCGCTGAGACGTTAAAATGTAAAACTGCATGTACTGTATTTAATAGAGGTCAAGTGACTCGAGATTTTTTTTGTGTTCGTTTATAATGAGATGAAAGCCCAGTCAAAGTTGATTCAGCAATGACATCATTGATATTTTTTTCATTACCCGACCTTTTGTGCACCATGGATGGTTTTCATGAAAAGACGTATTTTAATCGCGAGGCATAGAAACCAAAAAAGCCAAATTATTACAAATGCAACTCAGCCTTACACTAACTGTAATTAGTGAGCAGACATTTGAAAGTGCTCTGTTGAATAGAAGCGGAACAGTAAGCCGAGATGCCAAAAATGGAATTAATGACTGACCCACTTCAGGCATTAAACATCGATGCGGAATAGTTAAGGCAACTTGTCAACAAATGGGTTCGTCCCCTATCATCTACTGTATTTGGAACGTTTTCGTGTTATTTACAGCACTCTACAAAAGTATACTTGGTTACAATTACCTCTGTCACAGAATTTAGCTTGACATAATACAATGGTAAATAGTAGATGTGCAGCAATACTCCCACAAAAAAAAAAAATAATATATATATATATATATATATATATATATATATATATATATATATATATATATATATATATATATATATTAAGAGAGAGAGAGAGAGCACCTCATCCTGGATGAACCAGGAAGTAGTCTCCTCACTAAAAAACAGTTGGACAAATAAGCCACATTTTGTCAACCCTCGCAAACGGTTCTACTTTGGCAGAGGTCGGTGAACAAAGTCATGGTGTCCTAATACTTTTGCACAGCATGTGTCTTTCCTAAAAGCAGCCAATGAGAACACATCAAGTCAATAAAAGGGCAGTAAGCCCCGGCCTTTATAATAATAGACAACAAACATAGGCGTGGGGTGACTAATCGTGGTGCTTTCCATTTTGGTTCTGGCTGAGTCTTTCTATCACAAAGACATTCAGTGAGTGTTTGGATAGCAGACAACTTCCATTTTTACAAGTTCTATTAATGTGGGCTCGAGGTGGATGATTCATGGAGAACAAGACCTGGAATTTGTCAGCCCAAATTCTTCCATGATACAGAGGTTAACTTTTTCCACTGATGTGGAGGTAGCTAATAACAGCTACGACCAGTGCATATTAGGCTGATTTAAATGTTTATCGTGCACTGCTGAACTGAGCGTTATGATTATCTGCGCGCCAGGAAAAAGAAATATAACGGTGCAGGTTTGAGCGGAGAACAAACCGCTCGTATGATTTGTGGGTCTCAGAGGTTCTGCATGTGGAACCATTACATGACATCAAGTTAAATGATGAAACAGGGGTCTAATGGGAGGGAGCGGACGTCACTGCCCAAGACCAACAGAAGATCATATTCAGATCATTCAAAATGAACATAATTTCGCCTGGCTGGGCATTTGTGTATGCACTGGATGCTGTGCCATTGTCACAGTGTAGCTGAGGGAAGTGGCAAGAATGAGTTGGTGTGATCTTAAAAGCCTTTAGAGAGCAAAGAGGGCTGTAAGTTAGTTTTAATAGGTGCATTATTTCTCCCCCTAACACCCGCACAGGCTCCAGTCGGAGCCAGTGGCTGTTTGAAGTTGGGAACAGCTGTAGTGTTCCAGAATTTATTTAGAGGTCAGCACACTGACTTTGCTTGAAAGCAGAATAGGACTGAAGGAGAGAAAGAGAGAGGAAAAAAAAGAAGACAAAGCAGTGGGTGGAGAAATAAAGAGGGAGACCAAGGGAGAGGTGAAAGCATGAGTAAAGAAAAAGAAAGAGAGTTACTAGTGCAGCCAGGGATTAGCGCAGGGAGAGGTTAAAAGTTTGTAGTGTTGCATCTGGCCTCCTGCCTGCTCTGTTGTTTATTGCCGCGGGCCTGAAGATCTTCTGCCAACATTAACCACACCTGAACCACTAGACAACACACACGCACACATGCACACACACACACACACACACACACACACACACACACACACACACACACACACACACGCACGGAGACAACAGGAAGAGGCAAATGCGGAGCCTGCATTTCACTCCAAAGCTTTGGCAGGAAATATCCAGCAAGTCAAGTCTCCTCGTGCTAACAAATTGTGTGTGAATTCTCATGACTTGTCATTTGATAATACTCTGTCACGTGACATTATAGCGATTTAGCGAACCTGTATCGGTTTTTGAGGCACCACATACAGTATGATGTACTGTACGGTATTGTTTATTGAATCATAAAAATCATAAAACCTGACTGTCAAGGAAGAAGCGAATGACCACAGAGAAGAGAAAATGGGTGAGAATGAGGAAGAGTTTGACTATTGTCAGACATTTTTACTGTTGGCCACACGCTGTACCCGTACATCTTGGTTACAGAGACTCTCTGCGCTTTGCTTTTGAGTCAGGGGTGCATATTAAATTCTAAATATAGTTGAATCCTATCGTAATACACTATTTACTGTATTGGTACTGCACGGCGATGCATCAGCAGCTATCGGTTAGGGTCTCAGGTCCCACAAAGTTTAACTTACATGATGGTAAATGATCTAATCAGTACACACCCAAATTTTGTGTAACCGCTAAGTCAAGCACCCAAAAAGTTGAATATACAACAAAAGGGTGCCAGTGATTGCAAAGAAGGAGAGGGTGGTCATGACCACAAACGGGAAAATCATCATTTCATGGGAAAGGGTCTTGTTGCTCAGTATACTTGGAGCAACACAATTAATTTAATATCCATTACAGACACAAATAAATTTCAACCAGCAGAACATAAATAGTATCGCTCTGCAGCACCTTCTTATTGCCTCTCTATCATTTTCAACACGTGCATAATTTGACTTCAGCTGTTATTGCAGCCTTGGAATTGACTGGCAACAAGTCCAGGGTGGAACCCGCCGCTCGCTCAAATTTAGCTGGTTTAACCTTTCAGCTCACCCTAACCCAAACGAGGACAAGCACTATACAAATGAGATGGATGGCCAGTTACATTGTATGTTAGTCCACTTTTAAAAGATTTGGGATGATGACGTTTATGATGACTACAATTATGAACAATTTGTAAATAAGCCAGAATCACAGTCAAGCTTGTGCTTGACATTGTACTTTGTGCCCCGGAAATGTCGTCCCCCCACTCCCACCAGAGCCGAGCAGGAACGAACCCAGCATCTTGAAAGTGCGTTGCACTTAAAGAGCTTTTGAATTGAACTTACATGTGTATATGACGTCATTTGCCTTCAAATGCAGCCTACAAAAGATGCCACACATTAGTTGGGACAAGTGTTTCCTCTTAAACCTACACAAGAAGTTCAGCGAAGTCAAGGGACATGGGAGTTGTCAAACTTCATATGGAAGTCGTATGTGCCACCAGGCAGCAATATATCACAGGCTGGGCCAGAGGGACACAGAGTTACTGTGGGCAGGAATCACACACACAAAGAAGAATGTTCAGATGCCACCCACCACAGTTCCGAGGGACAAATCCTTCTCTGTTCAACCTTTGTCTTTGTGCTGGAAATTCCCTTAATGACATGCCAGCTTACACGGTGTACATACGCAGAGGAGCATGCAAATTGTCACATAATAAATGGTGAGGGCGCATAAGGCCAGCGAAAAGAAAGAGAGAGGACATTTAAAAGATGTCAAGAAAATAGGTTCTGGGTATTCCCTTGGCCTGAGGCTGTTGAGCCAATAGGCAGAGGCCACTCGTATAACACCCACCCTCCCTCGCCCCAATCCTCTGAACTTGGAGTGGCCAGCGCTGGAATGTTGAAGCCAGTTATGTTCACATGCACATCAAAAGTGATTAAGTACAAGCCTTGTGGATTAAGATGAGTCCGTAGACCTTCACATCTCTAGTTAACCTCCCCAAAGCACTTGGCTTCCTCCTGCCACAGCAGTATCCAAGTTCATCTTGGCCCCGACATTGGCTCCTCCTTTGCTTGTGGAAGTAATACCAGATTACAGAGCAACTGTTGTTAAATGTTGGTATAATGTGTTTTTCTTCTTTTTTTTCCCCCCTCCACTCTCTTTGTTTGGACAGCTGCACCGTAGCAGCGGGACATCTAGCGCCGCCGCTTACTTTCAGCAGAACTGACATTTCACTTCAGTACAACATACGCCGCAGTTACGAAAAGGGAACTTCTGCTGGTCACAATATCCGATTAAATCAATGGTTTATGTGGTGATTACTCACCATTCCCTGTATTTGTACTGCTTGTCTTTGTGAAAGCCCAGCTGTGTCAGGATTGGCACACTCCAAAGCACTTTGTGGGTTAACTAATCCGTCTGTGACTCAGGTATAAGGGACAAGTCCAGACAGGAAACACAAAACACCAACACACAGATATGCGCGGTTCACACAAAGGGGGTATTTTCACATGACGGTTTATGAAAATAAAGGATAAAGGGACAAGAGGAACACACCAAAAAAAATAAAGAAATCATAAAACCAAACCAGCCTCTCTAGGTGTGTTACTTGAGGGGAAGAGAATCAGACATCACCTTCACAGAGGTTAAAACAACCCCTTCAACATTTTCCCTCACCCTGACTCATACACTGCCCCCTTCCATTTGGAGTGTGTACATGTGACGACCCTTTTGCAGCTTGGAAGCTGTCCCAGGATTCAGATGGGCTCTGTCAACACGGAGATTCCAGAGAGGAAGCGGGGTTTTAATGCAGCGGCAGGCTGCGCACACAGCCAGGACCTGCAAAGACCGGGAGGCAGAAGAAGAGGACCTGCTCCACATCAGCACAACCCTCCCAGTGTCAACTTTGAGCCCCGTGGCTCAGTGAGAGTTTGTAGCAGCAGTCAGCCACATGCTTCCTTCCTTCCTTCCTTCCTTCCTTTTTCCACCTGCCACCGTCAAGAAGCAAATAGCTATTGGCTAGTCAATAACGTGGCTCTAGTGCATTGGCGTAACACACACATATACACTCACACAAACACTCTCCCCGCCTTGACAAGGTTGTATTGACAGAGCAGTTACACACAAACCCATTGGGGGAGATCCTCCACATTGTGCCCCAGGCAGCTGATAAATGGAACTCATAGAGTACCTGTAAGCATGATCTCCTGCGCACGGACGCGCAAAAGTGCATTTGTGTGTACACACAGCTCAATATTACCCTACTAATGCAGACATAAGTGAGGGGAGGGAAGGGGCTTTATGATATATAATGCAATAAAGCCATGAAGCTGCAGGGAGGAGAATAAGAAAACAAAACAACAACAACAACAACAAAAAAAAAAAACTGGGCTACAACGGTTGAGGCCACCTTCTGTGTGACTGGCCCAATGTGGATGTTGTCATACAACAGCTCAAAGCTGTTGAGGCATGTTGCGCCTGAGGTGGAACTACAGCAAGGTCCTAACCAAGTAGCACAGTTTACGTCACGTCACCGCATTGCGATTGGGAAACCCCGATATGACTGCGGTCGGCTAGCAATCATAATGTGACATCTCACCAGCATTACCTGTGTAACCTGCTAATGAATTCAAAGAGAAATGTGAAAAGAAAACAAAGAAAGACAATGACGTGTATCCAGCATTGTATTTTCTTTCTTCTTGGCATGTTGTCTGTTTACTACAAGATGTGAACAAGGTGCTTTTCTATTCTTTCCGTCAATTCAAGATGTTGGAAGGAAGTGACAAGTTTTAGCTGATCAATCAACAGCCTGCAGTGTGCCTTTGGGTACTGTGCCATTATATTATATACAGCAGTGTAGTAAAAATTAATATGGTATGAAGGTTGCCTGTTAAGCTTAGCTTAAGGCAAGCAAAAACAGAACAGAGGGAGGGGCCACACAATGGAACACTGACGACAGACAATGGATTCTAACAATGCCAATGCAAGCCATTTGCAGCTATTCATATTTCCATCCATTTTTTTACCCCACTTATCCAGAGTTGGGTTGTGGGGGCAACAGCTTAAGCATATGAGCCTAGCCCCCAGCCACCTCGTCACGTTCTTCCGGATGACTTCGAGGTAATATAAAATGTCCGACATTGTCATAGAATATTTTCTCCTTGACGCTATAGCCCTAGGTGGAAAGAACACCTCACCAGGGAGAAATGCTGGGGGAATCTGAAATAGATGTCCAAGGAATCTCATCTGGCTCTTCTTGACAATTTGCAATAAGACATTTTAGTTACAGATAGCTGCACTGCCAGGTAAAAGCTTGGATTAAGGTCCCAGGTTTCCATAGGAGATTATGTATTGTCTATCATGCACAAACTCCTCACTTGCCAAGACTAAAAAGGAGAAGCACGTAGATTTTCAGAAAAGTGAGTTGCCACCCTGCCACATCCATGCAGGAGCCAAAGTGGTCTTCTGGGAGCAGTCTGAACAGGTATTCGAGAAGGATGCTCATCCATGGCAGAGAAACTCTCTCTCTCTCTCTCTCTCTCTCTCTCTCTCTCTCTCTCTCTCTCTCTCTCTCTCTCTCTCTCTCTCTCTCTCTCTCGCGGATCTGCCACTGATAAATAGCTTGAGGTGCAGCACTTGCTTTCACTTTGTGATATGATGTCAGTAACCTTCATTGATCTGCAAGCAGGCAGCGGGCCTTATCGCCACCTTTGCTTCGTGATATACTGTGATCCAGGGCCCTCACAGCTTTTTAATACAGTGCACTTTAGGTAACGGGGTCGCAGACTAAACAGCCTGCTTACTAACAGCAAAGAGTGTATTTTAACGGTGGGGGCATGGCTGCAACAGAAACGCACACACACACACACACAACAAAAACTTGCCTGACTGGTTTAAGTAAGAAAATAGTGCCAGGGAAATTGTTTTACACCTTAGATAAGACAGAGCTTCACAAAATGGAATGGCCAGGTGTACTGAGATGGTTCTGTTCCCAAAGATCATCCAATCAGAGCACCCCAAATAGCTTCAGGCTGGTGGTTTCGTCCTCAGTGCAACCGGGGATCTATTCATAAGACAAATCAACACAAGTGTCAGAACATTGAGCCTGTGTTGACAGAGCACAGCGCTCTTAGCAGGACCGAGTTAATGCCGACAGCCACTTCCTCTCAGCAGATTTATATACACCTGAGCTGAATGTCAAGAGCTGGACACTGTTTTATGTTCGCCCTTAAACCAATAAAAAGACAGCCTCCTGTGAACTCAGACTGAGGTGTCCAAGTGACCCTCACACATTATGCAATGGATTTGGCAGAAACAACCGCATTTTGACGACAGCGGCATTGAGAACTACAGCGAGAAAGAAAAATGAAGAAAATAAATCACTATTGTGAGCCAAAATGGCAAAGACAGGAGTAAACCAAGGGCAACAGACAATGGCAATCCTGAAATAGACACATTAAGTTTCTGGTGTTGTGATATTATTGCATTTCTGTATTTGACCTTTCCCCTCTGATGATCTTTAAGAATTAAGTACTGTACATTGATTCAAGTCATAACTATAGTGTACCGTATATAACTTAGTAATTCGTTTTTCATTGCGTTTGAGGAAGCCATCTTCTTATCCTCACAAGGGCCGTGAGCCTGTCGGAGCCGATAGTTTGAGGAATGTTGAAGTTTAATAATACAATGCGAGCCTTTCTCAGCATTCACACATGAAAAACAGTTCCAAAAAATTTGTAAACGTACAACTTTTAACATGGGTAGAGGTGTACTCCTACCTACCCACCAGCTCCAAGTACCAAGTGCATAGTTTGAGGTAGGCTGCAGATAAAGGAGACTGGACGACGAGCACGAGAATTATCCCAACTATTGATTTTAGCTGTTGGGTATTACAGAAGGAAACAGCGGGTTTATCTGGCTAGGATCCCTCTGCACTTCCGCTAACTAAACGAGTATTTTCAGAGCTTATCAGGCAAACAGCCTATTACTGATGGTCTCAGCCTCCCCTGCAACCGAAAGAAAGGTTGGTAACTATCCTGTTGGTACTCAATGGGCTTAGCAGACGCATTTGTTGGGAAACCTTGAAGACGGCTCGGAAAAATGTTTTAATTGTTATCTGAGAGATACGACAAATATTGAGACATCAAAATCATGTTATTCACCGGTCAGGATTTCCCGTAAATCTTAATTCATCATATTACACTGATCTGTTGGAAAGTGTTCTGTAGGAAACGTTTGGAGGAGGACCTTTTCTGTTTCAGAATGTGTACCAGTTCGGCAACAAATATCTTGACAGGCCCTCACCCCAACTGTCAAACACAGATTGAAAGTCAGCAGGACCTCTCTTGGGTCCAATATCAATAATCTTTGAGCTGGATAAATACCCCCACAGACACACTCAATGACCTTTTTATTTTCTCCTCTTCCTGCACAATGCCCAAATTCCCTAAAATTCTTGTCCATATTGTATGCGCTCGGCATCTCCCCACTGTATGTCATTCACTGTGGGTCAATGCCATTTCTATGGCTTCTGAGGACTAAAACCAGAGATAATAGCAATTCATACAATCCCTTTGAGGAGCCCAATACCAGCCTTAACCACAGAGAGAAAGGTATGTTTTAATGAACATCCGAAAGATCCACACAGATACGTGTGAGGTACCTTGGGTCAGATCCTTGCAGCGTCTTATCTTCAAAACGGAAAGAAGGTGTTCGAGTGTGCCTCCCTCCGTATAAGGCGGGATGCATTCAAAACAATATCATAGTCAGAGACATTCGAAATGTGTAGCCATTTCCCAATATTAATAATGACGAAGAGGTAAGACATGAAAATTTCCCTCAGCAATTACAGCAGAAATCGATATGTCCTGATCAATGCGCAATCCCAAGGATTGTCTTAATACGTATGGAATATAGACAACATGGTGTGCGTGTGTGTGTGTGTGTCTGTGTGTGTGTGTGTGTATGTGTGTGTGTGTGTGTGCGTATGAATTTACTGTGGCGTAAAATGAGCTCAACAATATGGGAATATTATTGAAGGAATAAAAGCTGGTTGTAACGATTTACATATTTCATCACAGGCTGCAATGAACACAAGTGATTAAACATTCAATATGGGAGTGAAGGGAGAGGATATTGACAAGGATGAACAAGACAAAGTGCTGAACAGAAGAAAACAAAGAAGAAATAAAGCTACTTCCTATTTGGATGAGCCATGATAAAAGTGGAACATGGTTTAATATGACACAATGGAAAAATATGTTCAAGATGCGGGTTCAACCGATCCAAGTCAGTCTTGTGTTCATCGAAGATTTTATCACCCATGTCACCATGTCTCAACAAGCAGCAAGGGTGCCACTCGCATTGAAGCAAAGAAGGTGGCAGAAGCCAAGCCATCGTCACTCTTGGCACCCACCGAGGAGAAGCGCTTGTCTGCCCACCGGCCTGCCTTTACCTCTCCATGTCAGCCCTGCAATTTTCTTGGGGCGGAGATAAATCTTATCTCGGAGACCTGATTAAGTTTTTAATTTACACTCCAATCAATAGCCCAGGTCTATTGGCAATGTGTCTAAAACTCTATTTACCAAAGGATTCCCTACTATCAATTGATCAAGAACCCAGCAGCCATAAATTATGGGCACATGAGTAAGGGAAGAGGGGGGTGTCAGATAGAAAGTGGTCTTTGGTGAGAAAGTGAGATTGCCGGGTCAAATGTGACTGATATTTAGGTGGGAACAAGGACACGGGGTGGAGCTCTGTTGATTATACTTCAGCAATTAAGGTTGGACAGCTGACAGGGCAACTGTTGGCGTTTGGTCCATGCAAGACGAGTCAGGTTACACTGTAGAATATGAACAAGGGGCACGCTCGATGTAAATGAGGAGTAGCATTGCGTTAAAACGCCCTAGTCACTCACTACTGTTTTTGTTGACACACTTTCAGCCCCATACAAAAACAAAGCATCTGAACACTCACTTCCGGTGGTTTCTGTAAGAGTGCCATGATCTGTTTACTCTTTCCCGAACGGAATGAGTCTACTTTGCCCACGCAAAATTCCTACACACTTTCCCCAATTTCATACATTATTTTTTCCTGGGAAACATGAGAAAAGGACAACTCAAGCAGACGCCACAACATCCAAGAAACGGCTATTTTGAGCCATCCAGATATTTGCTTAGGAGCAAAGAAGATGGGAGGATTAGCTACGGCGCTCTGGACCATCTGAAGTGTAAAGATCCAGTTAATCCTAACCGTCTTCACCTGATTTCAGAGTGGGGCTCACTGGGGATAATAAAGGTGGTACCAGCAGGCTTCAGAGTGAAGGGCGGAGGCACAGTTCAGGCCAAAGAATTGTGCTGTTCCCATGCAGTGGCAGCTAAAGGGGAGGGGAAAAGAGGGCAGTGTTATCACTGCTTGAGAGTGTCGTCATGGTGGTTCTATACTGACCCTGCTGACGCGCCGATTCCTTAACATGAGATCATTTTGGACAGCTGACCTCAATATTGGCCTGAGGACGAAACAAATTCTATAGATCCGCCCCCACACTGCTTGCAAAACATACCCAGGCCGCACATTTAACAGCCATAGCAAGGCTTGTTATGAAAACCGTCTTTCTACACAGCATCAAGACATCCTTCAGTGCTATGCCATTTGTGCACTTACATTCCAGAAGTGGACAGATATCAGAAATAGTACATTAGTTGTCGAGGGCATGAAAGTACAGGTGAGACGAGCGTTGCATGTTTTCCAACCGCCACTTAAAAATGTCACATACAATAATCATAAGGTCGAAAAACAGCGTAGCAACAAATGTTTGGGAGGATGTCACAAACTACTTTGTTATTAGTGGAGGAGCTGTCTGCTAACATCAGGCATAAACATGTCAGAATTACACGTAATTATAGGTGAAGAACTTCCGTACCGCAGTATTAATCACCCGCGCAGCTGGCGAGACGGAAGAGAGCACAGTGCCATGCTCACCTTCAGATCTGTCCAAAAGGGGACTTACAGGGTTCAGCAAGGACACGAAGGCTCACACGAGGCCAGAGATCTTGACTTGAGGGTCCTCTGCTGGATTAAGAGCCACCGACGAAGCCGTGTAATCAGTCCTATCCTTGTGTTTCTCCCGCTCTGCCTCTCTGGCTAATGTCTCCGCCTGATTCGATTGAGGCAATTAGGCAGTAATCTATAGAGCCAGGGAGTGATGGAAACATTTCCCACTGTCCTCCTCATGTTTCTCAGAGCTGCTATAATTAGCTAACTTTGTTTCTCATTAAACATCAGAGCAGTATTTACATACCCAGATCCAATTTGGCTCTGCAGAGCCCATTCCTTTTAAACCATCTTGAAAAACCTGAAGCATGTCTGTAAACAGACATAAAAAAAAAAGGGGAGCTCTCTCATCTGAAGTTATTTAGTTATCAGATATTTATGTCAGACATCAAAAAGAGACAATGTATCTGGAATGAACAGATTGAAAACAAATTAGGATTACGCTAAATATTCATTACATACTTTTGTGGGGTGGTCATTGTTACTTATAGTGAGTTTGTCTCAGCGAAAAAATTCCTTCATGGCTCCATTCAATCCAACAGAGGAACTGGCCAACTAATATTTGCCTATGACTCA
The DNA here is from genome assembly GCF_054856545.1 of Hippocampus guttulatus. NCBI lineage: Eukaryota > Metazoa > Chordata > Actinopteri > Syngnathiformes > Syngnathidae > Hippocampus > Hippocampus guttulatus. The sequence goes on from NC_141263.1 coordinate 14,275,980, forward strand.
TATACAGTTTATATTAACAGGGAACATTAGGAGGGTGGAGCGTAAACTACAAGTGTCGACATTTGGTTCAAACGACATACATTGCAGAAATTTCTCGCAATATGGAACGTTTTTGGAGTCATTTCTGCAAAACAAAATCAAAACAAATACATACATAGAAAATAAATCAACAAATAAATAGCTTCTGTGTGTGCAATCATGAATCCTTTCTTCCCCAAATGTCAAAATAGTAGATAATTAGAAAATCAGGGAAGATTCGCAGTTTAACCTAATTATTAGGATAATTACATTTATATGTACTGCGTTTGATGCAAATCTTATGGTCTAAATTCGAATCTTCCCAGCATCCCACCAAAATAAACCCGGAAAGGGCTTTCTAAAACCTGTGAACACACTGATACATGTCAACATGCGTGGTACTGAAAACGAAAGCATAAAGTTCTCTTGGTTCAAAATGAGCTGTTACTTCCTCATTTAAAGCCACACATGAGTAAAACAATAAAGCGCATGAAATAAATCATTTGAACATCTAATTCGGCTATATGAGGCCATTAATCACCTCATATATCAGTAGAATTTAAGCACTTTTTTTTTCTTTTGCAAAGTAGGACCTTACCGAAGTGTGACTCATGACAAGCTACGAGATCATTTTCCATCGCCATGGTAATGCAATGACTTACAATCATGTAACAATGGTGAAAACAATTTGCTCAACATCAACACAGTGTGTGCATGTTAAGGTGTTGAAACAAGGTAAGGATGTCAAGAGTTTTAACTGCTTGTGGATGCACAAGACCAACAAAGTCCGTATGCTCGCCCATAGTCGGCTGTAGCTTGAAAGCAGGCGTCCAGCCAAGACTGAGGAGAAGGGTAATTCAATCGGCAGCACTCCATCTTGACACAGATTCACTTTGTCAGTTCTGCCTCACCAGTAATTCATCTTTCTGGAAACTTACACTATCCCAACAGTCATTCCTTTCAACTGCAATACCTGCTAGAGGGGTGAAAACAGCGGTGTCCCTTAAGATCCCAAGAATACATTTTCTTTTCCTGATGTCTCGGAGAAAGAAAGGCCTACTCATGGAAAGAACGTCTTGCGTGTGCATATGCGGGGCATAATTTCTCCAATTAGGCATTACCCCGCAAATGGCCAAACTTTCATGTAGACAAGACAAACACGCACACACACGTAAGCACTGTGACCACCGATGGAATGCATAAGTAAACAGTGCGAGTGTAGGGGTCCAGATGGGCAGTCGGGGAGGCCTGTCATGGGAAAGCTCTTGTCTTGAAACCCACACACCCCTCCACAGTATGCTCCTCTCTGGCCTTCTGTGCAGCACTGCAGCTTGCTGCTGTGAGCATTACAGGGTTAACTGCTGTGCCCAGTCACAGGCGTGAAGTGAAACAATCAAATAATGGCTGTGAGTGAGCGCTCAAAGGCAGGGGGCAGGGCGGGGGCTCGCCATAGGCTGCTGCAGATGTTGCCGGGCTTCGGCAGGTCACACAATCGCACGTATTAGCATTCCTGATGGAGAGAGCCCGGATTATGGCACTGAATGTCTTTCGCTGCCCTGCTAGGGTTTGAACATGGCTGCAAAAGACAGAAAAGAGAAATGCAGGGAGGAAATGCGGAGACAAGAGAGGAGCTGTCATGAAGGCCAGCCTCACAGCACAATGTTGCGAGAAAAAGGGAAGTTGGAGAAGAAAAAAAAAGTCTGAGTCGGGTTGACGGAGTAATTGTGACAATTTGACTAAAACAGCGAATGAAAGTGTTGAACAAAAAAGACAAAAGACATCAAGCAAGTGATGATTCAATGGTATTGTAAGGGCAGAAGAGTAGTATATATGATGAAGACTTTGATTTGTGGTATGATGAGTGAATGAGCTTGGGCTAACATTTCCTTTTATTCTTTTTTTCGACTGAGCAGCGCAGAGAAGAGCGACTGTACCGGTATGTGCTGCGCGGCCCCTTTTTCCTTGTTTCCCAGGACAGAAGTCGAGGGAGGCCTCATATTTCTGGCTGGCTACTGTCAGACAGGCCAGGGTGAGAAGCAAAGACAGCAAGGAGCAGCTGTTTCCTCACACTGGGCCTTTCCTACCTTCATTGGCCAGCCCAGTGTCCCAAGAGACCCTTTTCAACCAAGCGCTACAGTTTGGTTTAAATTCATACACATTTTGCGGTTTCATTATTCACTAGTTGTAAGAGGCACCACAATTAGGGATTCAACACAGTTTTTGGGTTCCCTTCCAGTGGGGTACCAAAAGCAGTAGTGCAGTACCTAAAGTCTTTTCTAGAGTTGTGCTGATCTGACTGATCTGATCCATCTTCATGCACTAGTCCTTTTGTACCAGAAGAATGTGTTCGAAAGATCGTTAAAAGTGGCCAAAAGTGTCCATGCTTGTCGAAGGAAAAGGGGGCACAGAGTGAGATGTAGAAACATTTTGCAAGCCAAACGATACTACAAACTAAGTCTGCAAAGCCTGAAATAATAAACTGTGGTCAAACAGCTCGCTGCACATTATCATCAAAGAATTGAAATTGTGAAAGGCTAGCAAATATTGTACATTTAAATGACTCTCCAAACAGAGGTTTAATGGACATGAACTATTTTGTGTTGGGGCGTAACACGTGTAATACATTTTTTGACCGATATGATACGTATCGATATAAGACCGACTGATTTGACACAAAGTGATATGTTGCTTATTCGGGACAGTACAATTTAATTTGATAAAGGTGATTTCGATATATTTCGATTTCATTGTTCTATAAATTAACCTATAATAATTGAAGGTAACTCAAAACAACATTGGATTCCATTTTAAAACCAACACAGCTTTACTGATTCCAAAATGTTTTTTTTAAAAGTTAATATCAGAACAAGCACTTAATATTCTTGCATAAAGAAAATGAAATAAACCAAGATAGCTTTTTTATTCAATAATCTGTTGCCTTGTATGCGTTAAACAAACCCTTATACTTCATATAGCTGAACAATATTCAACATTTTCTTTTTGTGGAGCAAAAAAAATCCATACAGAAGTATTAAACATGTATATTTTCACATTAAATTAACCTGCTGCTGTGATTGTGCTGTTTAAAGAACAAATTCAAACAACTAACCAAGAACTGTAGATGTTTTTTTTTTTTAAATATATACATCAGCAGTTTGTACTCTAACAGAGGAGTCCTACAGAAGCATCCTATAGATCTGTTGTTAAAGGATAGGTACAACTTGTGATTCTGGAATCCAAAGAAGACTGTATGATGTCACACTCCGACACAACTATCCCCATTCCGCCTACACACCCAGCTGTGGAAACATAAGCTGGGTCAGGGTTTACTGTTCCAAATCATTCTGTAGGCAGTTACCTGAATTGTTCTGCTGCAAGTACTTGGAAATGTGGCTCTATATAAATATATAAAACACATTTTATACTCCAATGCCAGTTAACTATAAGCATCCAGTTTGCGTGTTTCTGCATGCATACACATGTCAGGGGGAAGGACACAAATGGTTCACGGACCACATAAAAAACAATGACACTTGACTTGAGGGAAGTTGAGCGGGAACACAAAGCCAGAAGATTACACTCTTTGCTCTTTCTTTGTTTTAGCACAAGGCAAATAATTCCAGAAGAATGCTGACTAGCGAGTTTGATATGGTTGTATATTGAGTCGAGATTTAGGATTACAAAAGAGCACTTGGAACAAAGCGTACAATGAGAAGTAGTTCCTGAAAAATAAACGTGAACATTGTCAGAGAAACCAGATCGAAGCAAGAGAAAAATAACATAAAATATTGATTTAAGGTGCTTCTTTTCAATTTGAGCTTTTCCTGGCCTGTCTTTGGCCCTGTCTTTGCTCCTTGATCACATGATCAGATGAGCGTGAGCGCACATGCAGACGCTGCTTATTTACTGCATCTTCTTCTCCATTTGCAATATTCACAAGAATCATCTTTAATCATGAAACCCTTTTAACGCAAAGATGCATCAGTGGTTCCGTTGCTACAAA